>NC_059475.1:19070989-20342340 GCF_018139145.2 Gymnogyps californianus | reverse complement strand
TTTGATGTGGGCTCTCTTGGGGAATGAGCAAGAAGTGGGGGTCATCAGAGACTGACTTTCTGCCACGCCACAAAAAAGACCTGGAGCAATGTGCTCTTCCCCCTGACTCCAGGTCCTTGTCTTCTGTGCCTGGAGAGCACCAAGTGTAGACCAGACATTATCGCATGCAAAGCTTTGTCTGGCAGAGCTGGCTGTTGAAAGATGGGGAGTTTGAGTATTTCATCACAAAAACCTTGTGTACTATCTCAGATTTTAAGTTGGCATTTTCAGTTTGAAATCTGCATGAATCTCTAAGGGTTTTTTCTTCCTTATCTTATTAAGCATTATGCAGAATGTGATATTTTGGTGGCAATATTTTTAAAGGGAGATAAGACACTTTGTAAGGCTGAAAGAAGCTTGCTCTAAGATTTTTAGTTTTTAAAAAAGCAAGTAGTTTTGAAGAAAGTCTTTGAAATCTTGCAAGAAAAATATCCTTTTGTTTTCTTTTATCCCTTGACTTCCTGCTGCATCATCTCTGTTATATTCACAGCAGGACTTAGCTGTTCATTAACTGGGATGGTTTACTTGCTAGCTAGGTAAATCCTGTCTCCCGCAGCATGTGCCTTCAGCGTGCTTTATTACCATGCTGCTGCCTGAGATGGCCCAGACAGGTGAAGTAAACAGCCCAGGATTCTGCCATCAATGTGGGAGCCTGGGAATAAGACACAGACCACTCACGCCCTGGTCTAGTGCTCGGACTACTAAGCCATGCTGTCCCCTCTTGTATGTGTCCAGTGTCTTTCCCTGTTCCCTGGAAATTCATGCTCATTTTCTGTGTGTGGTTTATCTAGCCCAACTTCCAGAGAAGCCCGGTCTTTGGGCCAGTCACTTTTTACAATTCTAAATGTCCCTGGCTGATGAGGAGCAAAGGGCAGAGCCAAATGCCTTGGCAGGAAGATTTCAGTAACTGGGTTGTGTTTTTGATATGTGCTGCTCGTTCCAGGTTGCTGACAGCACAAGAAGACAGGCAGAGGGAGAATGCCCTGCAGCTGGAAGATGTCAGCAGGAGGAAAGGGTGCTGCACATAAGGCACAT
The DNA here is from genome assembly GCF_018139145.2 of Gymnogyps californianus. NCBI lineage: Eukaryota > Metazoa > Chordata > Aves > Accipitriformes > Cathartidae > Gymnogyps > Gymnogyps californianus. The sequence continues at coordinate 20,341,266 of NC_059475.1, read as the reverse complement.
CAATGTGTCAGCAAGAGACATGTGCCAACACTGTTTCATGAAGCTGAGGTTCCCTTTGAGCAAGCCGAATCTGATGGTATCAGCTCTGCAGAGACTTGGGGAAGCTGCAGCTTTTCCCCATCTGGGAATTTCAAGGGACTAAATAAGGCCAAAATGTGCATATGATCTGCACTGTTCCATTTCCCAACTCTGCACACAGCCCTGGTCTCCGGAGGCTTCTGCTCCTTTAGGGGAATTCAACTGCTCTTGGCTAATAGCACAAACTGGGCCTTCTGTCTAGAGAGATCGCTTCCCTGTAAAAGGATGAAGTCTTGTTCCTTTTCTTTCTGGCAAAGAAGTGGTCTAGCAGCAGAGAGTGGAGGACATAGTGGGTGCTGTTTTAAATAGAATTTTAGTGTAAGAGATAAATTATTTTAAATTTAGGCTAGCTTTAGGTAGCGATCCATCCATCTCAAGAAGCAGCATCTCCTCTTGGTTCTGTGACAGGAGAGCCCAGCTGAAAGCCTGCTGTGGTAAGCAGGAAAACCTCCATCAGTTCCTGTAACATCTGGATCAGGCCCTGTATTTACTGCAAAATTTGGTTTGACTTGCCAAAATTGTAGTTAACTGATTCCATATGTGGATATAGCATGAAGTGATAAAATGAGTCATCCCGATGGCTTTCTTCACTTTGTTACCCTAATGGACCTTGTCACTGTCCCTCTCTTACTGTTTAAAGAACACAAAGCAGTTGCCCTGGGACTCGCAGGCGCTGGCACATGCTGCTGATTCATAACCCGTTGCAGGAGCTGTGCTGTACGTACTAGGGGGGCCATATATAGCCTGTTTTAAGGCTGAATGCTGCCTGTTTCCTCCCATTCTCTTATCCTTTCCTGAAGAATCTCCAGCAACTAGGAACCGACTTATCTACAGTACTGAAAGATCCCACCCTGCTAGCTTGACCACAGTGCTTTCAAATGTACCTGGGCTGGAAGCACAACGCAGCTGCCTGTGTGAAATGTACCTAGTGAAGCTTTTTCTCTTGTGGTGACCTTGTGCAATAACCTCACTTTCCTGGGGAAGGGCCTGAGAAAGAGCAGGACTGAACCTGTTCCTGTTGGGAAGGGGCCTTCTTGTCACTAAGGAGTGGGGCAAAGCAGGGCGAGGGGAGGCGCAGGCTGAGGTAGGAACTGGCCCCAAAGGTGCACCTCTCGGCATAGCTGCTGCTGTGCCTGGGCATGAAGCCCCTGGTGTTCTCTGGGGTGTGATGCTTTCTGTTTTGTAGCTCAGTTGCTCTTAAAGCCTTGTGGGACTAAGTAAGCTTTTTTGTAATGCCCTGCTCCCTTTCTTCTTTGAGCCTGTTTCTGTATGTGACACTGACATTTTAGGTGCAAGATGTGATACTGCAGCTGTGAAGCAGTCCCCCCAACCTTGCAGCATAGGGAGGGCCTATATTTATCCACTGTCTTTCCTCTCTTGGGATAAGGCAATTAGTCTGAATGTCTGTTTATTGCACAAATTTCTCTGGGAACATCCCATGCAGGAAAAGTGCTCTGAGTCACCTACAGCCCATCAGTGTTACAAAGAATTTCCATGGTTCCTCCCCGTGCCTTTTACTCCTGACAGGAAAGAGGAAGTTTTTCTCCGCAAGAGCAGGATTCCTGACTAAAAGGAATAGCTAAAAGTAACAGGCTCCTGCTCAGTCCTTGCTGCTGGCTGGCTGTGGTTCACACTGTGTTTAACTGCAGTAATGCTTTCCAGAGACTGGGAATCAGAAAGTTAGAAGAGGTCCAGAAGGAACCAGGGCAGCTGGTATGGAGTCTAGAATAACACCAGCAGTGCTGCCAGTGGAACTGCTTGTGTTTGCAAAAAACGATGTTTGGTAAGGGAAATCCTCTCTGTTTTCAGAAAGCACCTGTAATCTGAACACAGACGTGGCTTTCTAGCCAATGTGGGTGTGAAGAAGCACAGACATTATCATCTGTTGAATAGGTCAAACCCACTACCTGAGTTGGGGGAGCTGCTGTCAATGATTCCTCTGCATCATGCTCCAGTTGCAGGTTAATAAGGAGTGGCGTTGACCAAGAACTGGCATCTTTGGTCAGGGCACATCAGTAATGCTAATATTTGCTTACCTGCAGCAGCAAGATTTGGGAAGTTGCTGCAGAAGGAAGAGAGCAGTAGCCAGTCTGCTAATGTGGTCTGAACGCGCACCTCCCACACTGTGTACAGAGCACATGAAAGACAAAGGTGTGAAATACAGCTGACACAAATACGGGCCAGTCTATGTATTACCTTTATCAGTGCTGTCATATTGCAATGGCAAGAACAACCACGTAGGTTTTTTTAACGTACAACATTAAGCATGTTTTCTTAGTGTGCAAGCAGAGTACAGGCAATAAAGAAATGCTGTCTTACAAATTATTGTGTTGAGAGATTTTTTTCAGGCGCTGCAGCAGATTCAGCCTCCCTTCTTCAGTTGCTGATTGTAGCATGACCTCCCCTTCTCGCTGCTCAGGAAATGCTGAGAAGCCTGTCCCCCATGGTGGTACAAACACGAGGTTTGTAAGTAGGGAGAGAGTTGATCAGGAACCCATGTCTTGGACGCAGCACAGGAGCAATTCATCTCCAGTCTTATTTTTTTTTTTTACCTCTTTCAAGCAGCCAGAGTCCAGCTGATCAGGGAAGGCAGAGCAGGGAGGAGAAAAAGGGGAGATGCTTCCCCAGTGTCTGGGGGCAGTGTAGTGCTTTCAGAGAGGACACGTTCTCACCTTGTACCTATATTTGTAGAACTAAACGTTTATTTTAATAATGTCCCATGCATCCTTTTCACTACAGTTAGGAATTTGGTTGCTTTTAATCCTTGTGCCCTGGCATGGCTCCAGTTGGATGTTTGTGTATTACAGAACTAATCTCTCTGCAGCTTTGACCAAAGAAATTATTACTCATTTCCCCTGCTATAAATTGATAGCACGGGTAGATCATTGTAACAACTTTTTTTAGCAGGAACAGGGTGGACTTTTGTTTCAACCATGACAAAGTGGCACAGAGTTAGCAGGTTGCCCTTGGACAACAGTAAGCACCAGGGTGGGTTTCATGACTGGATGGTCTTTTGTTGTCTCTCTGCACAATATTTAAATGTCCTGTTGGAAGACCCAGACACTTACAGTTTAAGAAGGGCATGTTGTTAGTTTTTAAACCTGTCTGATACCAGACCCAAACTAGACCAGACTTTCCACAAAATTCCTAATTTTACTACATCCCCCTGTTTTTGTCAGAATCTCTCCTGCCTCTGAATGGAAGCCCTGGGAGCAGCCACCCTTTGCAACTGACTGCTGGAAACTGCAGCGTAAATAAAAAGCAAATAATGGGTATATCCTGAGGTGGCATGAGATGAGGGAGGACACAAAATAGACTCTGCCTGGGGGCTTATTCCTGCGCCGTATTGGCTGCAGTCTCTTAGTGGACAGGTGACTTTTTGCACATAATTTGTAACGCATTTTGAAATCATATCACAAGAAAGTACTCTTCTTACAGCCTGGGAAGCCTTATCCTGGCACATGCAACAGTGCAGGTGTGTATACAATCAGATCTAGGGGCAAAGGCGAAAAAACCAGCTGCTCTGATAAGGAGCTACCATCCCACAAAGCTCTGCATGCAGGCAAAGGGACCCCACTCTGCCTTGCGTTTCCCTTGTCTCTTTCATGTTAATATGCTAAGGATAACCATAACAGGATTAGCCTGACAGCATCTCTTTGAAAAGCCAAAACAGGGCTGAAGAGAGAGCATTAAGCCACAGTGTTAAGCGTAAAGCTTTCCCACAGGACAAATACAGGAATTGCAAAGGTTTAGGATGTTGTTTTCTTCTACCGTCTTTACTTCAGCAGCCTGAACTCCAAGGGAGTTTCCATTTACACACATTTAATCAGTTCCTGCTGTGGGGATCACGCAGTCTCTCACATGTTATTTTCTGTCCTGTCACCTTCTTCTGTTTGTGTCTTTTCATGCTCTTTTTACTTGTTAATTGTGTAGTCCATATATATATTGACCAAGTACTTAGCTCCAAGTATAAACGTATGTCATAGCTCACGCTCTATCTGGAAATCTCTTGCTCTGCGCCAATAGATCCACAGTCCTGCAGTTCAGAGCTTCATTAGCTCTTTGAGCCACTGTCAGTCTGCTCATTACTTATCTGGCTGTTTATGAATCACACAGAAATTTCAGTTGGCACAGCTACAATAATCCGGCTCCAGACTCTTCACGCCTGCAAGGCATGCTTTATATGCATATCAAGCCATGTGGTTTAATAAGACCCTGATCCTGCAAACACAAGTGTAGCTGTGTGCTTCTTCTGAAATGACTACTCCACAGGAGACCTGACCAGGTAAAATTAATTTTTTCAAGGTAAACACGTATCTCCAGGAAATATATATTACTCCAGTAATAAGCTAAGGATTAGGAGGCGGAGGGTCCTGTGGTATATCTCACCTTTACCTGCAGGCTTTCTGAAGCACTTGACTGCTGTGCAGGCAGCAGATGTGCCTAATCATGCCCATTTGCTGACCCAAATCTGCTAGGTTGGTGTCGTGGTTTAACCCCAGCCAGCAACTAAGCACCACGCAGCCGCTTCCCCCTCCCCCCTCCCAGTGGGGTGAGGAGGAGTGAAAGGAAAAAAAAGTAAAACCCATGGGTTGAGATAAGAACAGTTTAATAACTGAAGTAAAATATAATACTAACAATAGTAATAATGAAATATAATAATAATAGCAATGAAAAGGAATATAACAAAAAAAGGAGGGAGGGGGGAAAGGAAAAAACCCAGTGATGCACAATGCAATTGCTCACCACCCACCGACCGATGCCAGAGCCGCAATCCGTGCCTCCCAGCCAACTCCCCCTGTTTATATACTGGGCATGTTGTTCCATGGTATGGAATACCCCTTTGGCTAGTTTGGGTCAGCTGCCCTGGCTCTGCTCCCTCCCAGCTTCTTGCACACCTGCTTGCTGGCAGAGCATGGGAAGCTGAAAAGTCCTTGGCTTAAGATAAGCGCTACTTAGCAACAACTAAAACATCAGCATGTTATCAACATCATTCTCACACTAAATCCAAAACCCAGCACTGTACCAGCTACTAAGAAGAGAGTTAACTCTGTCCCAGCTGAAATCAGGACAGTTGGGAGGTTACGTTCTTTCCTGTTTGTACATGAAATCTCTGGACACGGCAAGAAGGCAGCGGCCCAGTGCGGCTGGCTACCCAGGACTCTGCCAAGGAGGGCTGGGGCGGGGGCCGGCGTTTGTTGCCTCCTGGTTCTGCCACGCACTCCCTGCAGGAAACCTCTGAATGCGCGAGCAGGTCCCCTAAGGCTCTATTTAATCACTTGGCTCTCCAGGGGCACTAAAGCTAAAGTTTAGGTAGGACCCCCATGGGCTGAGGAGAGAGGAGCTGCTTTACTCATTGGGAAGGATTTTTGAGTTGGGCACATGGGCAGGAGAGGTTAAGTATCACAGTCGAGGCATACACACAGGAGGTCCTAAACAGGCTTTTTCCCTCCCTCCCTGCTCAGATCTCCTCTCTTCCCATCTACCCCTAAAAAACTGTACGAGGCCACTCAGCCGCTGAGGGGAGCAGGCAAGGGTCTTTCTTCTGAGACCAGCCTCCCTGCAGGGCTGTTGCTTAGCGCAGAGGTATTTGGGCTGAAGTTTAAATGAGGTAATGGAAGGATGAGGCAATGTGCCAGTCACGGCTTGATCTTGATTTACGGGATGTTTCATGGAAAACTCTTTAACAAGCAGGTCTGACGCCTTAAAAGAGAAAGAAGCTCCAGCTCGAGTTTGCTGTAATGTGTTGCCTGCGGCAATGGAAACGCCAGCGTGAGGCCCAGGTGGCGAGAGCCTGGGGTCCCTGCTACCAGAGGCACGGCTTGGCAGGCTTGCACAGCACCAGCAACGCCAAGCGCTCCGCGACCGCGCCGCAGGCACCGCCGAGCCCCCAGACCTCACAAGCCGCCGGATTTCGGGGCGTTCTGTTTTGCAGGAAACGAAAAGAAGCAGAAGCGGCGACGCGAGGCTATAGCGGCCGCCGGGGCGGGCTGTGCGTGAGGGCCCGGGTGCCGGAGGGAGGTGCCCCCCGACGAGGCACCGCCCCGCGGGGTCGGGGCGGTGGCGCCCGCTGGGCGTCCCGGGCTGGGCTGGGGCTGGGGCGGGCCGCGCCGCGCCGCCCTCCCTCTGTCGGTACCTTCCCTCCTTCACAGCGCGTCAGGTCGGGGCGCGCTCTGGTGCGGTGCGGAGCGGCGCGGCGCGGCGCGGCTCGGCTCGCTGCGGAGGGGTGAGGCGGGGCGACCCCGAAATGGCGGCCGCCCGGGAGGGGGGGCGGCGCGCGGCTCCCCCCGCGGCTGTTGGGAAGCGGCACGGCGGGGAAGCGAGGTGGGAGAAGGGACTGGGGGCGGCGTGAGGAGGCCGGGAGGACGGCGGGTGCTGCGTGCAGCAGCCCCTGACAGACCGGCCCGGGAGAGGGGAGGCAGAGCGCTGCCCGTGGGCCCCGTTTATTGCAGCTGGAGTCTGGCGCTCTCCTTACCCGCCGCTCCCTCTCGAGCCGCGCAGTGGGGCCGTGAGGTGGCCCGTCTGTACCTGGCCGCGGTCACCGAAGGCCAGCTCTATTGCAGCGCTGCTTTGCTTTCCCATCAGTGCCCAGTGGTATTGTACAACTTCACAGGGGCTTGGCTTTTGCATTTACTTTTTTTTTAAAAGTGTTTTAACCTGTTGCGGGGGGTGGGGTGGGGTGTCAGAAGCTTTGTGCAGTCCATGCACTAGGAAAGGTGTTTTGAATGTTGCTATAATCTTGTGAAATGGTATTTATCTCCCTCTGCCTTTTGTTCAGTTAAGTCTGCCTGTTGTACAAATAAGACTTGGCCTTTATGTTGGGCTTGTAGGACCCTTGGAGGAGGAGGGGGGGAGAGCGAGCCCTTGTTTACCACACAATCCGGATGATGTTCCATTTCTTCCATTTTCTGGAAGCTGAATCAGATGGGAAGCTGATGGTGATGGTTTATTGTTGCACCGCGATGTTGCTTGCCATGAGGAATCTTTCCCAGTAGCCTTTGCTCTGTGTCATCTCATGAAGAATGTAAACTGCTGTAAATGTAAAAAAATCCTGACTCTTCCTGAGGGCTTTTGTAATCAACCTGTTGCAGTATCCTGTTGAATTTTAGCAGTGACTTATCTTTATTTCAGGCTACTCTATAGCATCCCTTAAATTATGCTGCTTCACTTCCTTTGTCCCCCTACAGCACTTCCTGGCTTGCTCTGAGAGTTCACATGGTGTCTGCTGGAACAAGGGTTAATTAAACTGGGTTAATTACCCATCAGAGGTAATGCCCAGTGGTGGCCATTTTGTTGAAACAGTTTTGAAACAAGTCCGTTTTGCCAAAATGCATTTCCTTTGCCATCTGCGAGGCCGTTGCCTAGGTTCTTAGGGAAGCTTTTGGTGTGACGGGATATCTACCGCCTGGTGTTGTTGAGGCCGAATAGTCTCTTAGCGTGTCATCAGTCAAAGGTCCATCCCAGTCTTCCTGTGCAACTCTCACTGCTACCAAAGATGACTGCCTGTGGTGGAGAGAGCAGAGCATCTGTCTCTTCTGAGCTGTTGCTGAGCTCAACGGAAACTAGAAAAGTCGATGCAAAAGTTTCAGTGTATTTAGGTTCTCTGAAGGAGTTTGTGTGCCTAGGACAGGCAATTCCCAGTCTGCAAATTGTTGGAAGCTGGGCAATGTTTGGGGCAGCATCACTTACGCTTTACCTGAGGCATCTGGTGACAGGTCCCTGTCAAAGGTATAATGCTGGCTTGCATAGGTGGGTCTGGGCTCTGGTTTGCTACAGCTGCTCTTAGGTGCCAGTACTTTAAGTCAGGTGTCCTTGCTGAGAGCTTGGGTTGTGAGTCGGAGGAGTTGGCAGCTTTTGAGCTCCTCCATGTAACTATCTTGAGATCCCATCCTTGCTCTGTAGTTCCCTCATGATGACTTTGAGTTCCTGACCTGGATATCTTTCTGTCCACATGCTGTATTTCTGCAGAAAGCATGTTTTATTCCAAACTGTCACATATATTGATTGGCCTGTGGCTTTTTTAAAATAATGGCTTACCTTCTTGGTGGAGTCCTTCTGCAATGGAGGAGAATGACTCCACCAGTTGCCTGGTAAAAGTCCTGGCAGTCCCTGCTGTATGTTTACTCCAGTGAACAAGAAGAACATGCTTTTTCTATGTGCTTGAGATAATGTCCCATGTATGACATTTCATTTTACTCTGGTGTCTGAGGTGGTTAGTCCGTCCTGCGGTACGTTTTGTGGGAGCTTAACAGTCAAGTTTTCTTTCTCCTGTCTCAAGGCAGGTGTGTTAAAGGAGGGCTTGTTCTTAGTGCAGAGAACAGAGCAAGAGGAACTTCGACAGCCCAGTTCGGGCTGTGGCTCTCCTCTTGGAGATCCACAAATACAAAAGTCATCTTCTGAGTAAGCAGGGAATACCAACCCAAGAAGATTTTTCTCCAGTGCTTTAGCTTTCCAGGCCCCCTTGTGCGGAAGGGAAGTCTTGCGCTGGTTTGGAAGTAGGCAGGACTCTGAGGCTTCCCTTCAACTACAGTAAGGCATGCACAGCCGAAATCTTGGCTCTGCGAAGGGTATTTTCAGTGCAGCCTCCAAAAGTTTGTGTCGATGGGTGTGAGAGATTCTTCAGCAAGGGGGTGGAAGAAAGCTGCTTGTATTCCCTTGTTAAGCAGAAATGCTAGGTGGGAGTGGCTGATGGAGTGCTATCTATCCCCGTTAGGAAGTTTCCAGCAGGCATATTATATTATTCCCAGCTAATAAAAGTTGTAGCACAACTCTAGCTGTTCCCATTGCACATACACAGACGAGGCAACAACTCCCTTGCTCTTGAGACAGCCCTGAAGGGGTTGACTGGTGAGCTGTCTCCTCTCGTTGGGTCATCCCACAGGTAAATTCACTCGTTGCTTTTAGAAAGTTTGGCTTCCACTCTAAGGAGTGCGTTGGGCTACTTGTTATGCATAGGAGGAAGATACTTATTTACATGTATTTGTACGTGTAACATCTCTATCACCATGTATACCTGTATGTGGCAAACTATCCTGTCTGACGTTTCCAGGTGATTTGGTCACTTATGAAGCAATCGTGCTGTCCCTCTGCTTTTCTTGTGCCTTCTGTTTAAGACAGAAGCTTAGAAAGATAAAGGGTGGATGGACTGACTCTGAAAAACAAAAAGAGGGAACTTCATGTCCCAGTCTACTACTGCTACCCCCAGTGACCTCATCAGTCTTGCTCTTGAAACCTCCTGAGAAGATGCTCTCCTACTCCCTACTACACTCTCTGCTCCTGGGCTCGACACTGGGTTATCTCCAGCTCTCCCTGAGCGTGTGCACTGACAGCTGAGGTCATGGAAAGCCTAAGGGAGGGTGACTCCTGGAAATTACAGCTTGCCTCAGCTTCCCTGGCTGTGAGGAACAGAAACATTAGTTGTTGGTTCCCTGGTTGTTTAAAAACCTTCAAGATTCTGAAGGTGAAGACCAGGTCTCCTTCCATCTCACTTGCTCATTCTGCCTTTCAGACTCTGAACATGATTTTCCTTTTGCCACAGCAAAGCCTAAGTAAAATGAACAGTGTCACTGTAAAATCACCCCATTTTCCCATTCTTTTTTGCACGTGTTTTTTGGCAGAGCTTTCCCCAGGATGGGGACTGTCTTCCCAATCTGTGAGAAATGTGCTTTTCCCTGCCACCCCGTGCCTGAAGCCAGGGTGTGGAGGGAGAAATGAGGAACGGCAGGGCTGCAGGATGGAGATGAGGTGTTTTGACAGTTCTGTGGAGAGCACCTCATACTAGCCCTCCCCATGGCACAGAAACTGTTCGCTGCCAGGCTCTCTTGGCAAGGATCAGCACTGTAATAGCAGCACTGCTGATGGGCATCTCTCTCTCGCCAGTGCTCTGCTCTGTCCCGCCTGCCAGACTCCTCTGCTTGTGATCTCAACAGCCTGGCATCCCGGGGAATGAATTCAGTCAGTCCTATTAGTCCTGCATCCTGGCTGCTGCACAGTAGTAAAACTCGGCAGAATGAGCAGGAGGATAATTACTATTTTGCAGTCCTGGCATTGCATGGCAGAATAAGAGGTGTGTTTTGGAGTCTGGGCTGCATTTGGGTATGACCAGCTTGGTCTGTGTTTCTAACCAAAGTTCCTCTTGCTGGTTGGGTGGTTATGGCTCTCCAGTCCAAGCTGGAAAAGTGCTGTACAGCTCGGTAGGTGCATTTCAGGCAGTAGTGCAATAAGCTCAACACAGGCCTGAAAGTGTAGCTGGCTCCTTAGGAAGATGTAAGCATGAGTAGCTGCCATGACATGCCAGCTGGGGTCTTCATGAAGTTATTGATATATATATCTATATATATGTATTTGTGTGTGTGTGTATTTCGTGCATAGTTTTGATGCCAGCAGTGCTGGACACTATTGGAGGCAGGATACTGGTTTAGTGGGATAAGGAAGGACATCAGGAATTATGTGCTGTGGAGGTTAAGGGAGGGTCCTTGGCAGCTGTTTAAATTCATTCAGGTGTGGACCCACAGCCACTATCAGCAGGGTACAGCCAACCAAATGCAATTTTAATGGTGCAGTGAGTTCCACAGTGTGTATTGCCTGCATCCATGTAGGCTGCCGCGGAGTCGCTTTTTCTACCTGCTGAGCATGTATGTAAGGGGTGAGTGCATCCGAGTGAGGGAGCGTGGAGGATGTGGGATGTGGCATGGCCTCTTAAGAGAGGTGGAAATGAAACGTGTGAGAGGGGATGTTGCTCAGACCCATGGGTTGTTCCTGGCAGCGGTAATGAGGCTTCGTAAGGAAAAACTGAGCCAGAAGTAGGTGACATAGAATGTTTGGCATTGACCGTTGTTTCTTATCTATTGCTGGTACCGGATCTGAATGCAAAAGGAGCAAAGTTCACTTTTCCAACCCAGGTTCTCTTTCCTTTTATAGGAAAGAAAACAGAGCAGTGGGGAGCTGGTTTTAAACAGAGCAGTGGGGAGCTGGGGCAGTGGAAAGAGTTGTGAGGCTCTATCTAAGAGCCTGTGCTTTGGTGGAGTTTGTCCCTGTAGCTGCAAAGTGGAAGGTGCACGGTCCTAAGAAGCTGTGGAGTTGGGCTGAAATCTGCAGCATGTTTCCCAGATGTCTTTGCCACCATAGGAGAGGGACAGGTTGAGGAGAACAACCACCTTCTGGAGATACTGTGGAAGAAAGAGCTGGCTATGCTGTACAAATGGGTAAGGTGAAAGCATGTCTGCTACCTTGCGTTGGAACACTTCTGCCCCTATGGGGGAGAAGTAGACAGGAGAAAGACCAAGCAGATAATTACTATTTTGCACTCCTGGCATTGCATGGCAGAATAAGAGGTGTGTTTTGGGGTCTGGACCATGTTTGGGTGTGACCAGCTTGGTCTGTGTTTCTAACCAAAGTTCCTCTTGCTGGTTGGGTGGTTACGGCTCTCCAGTCCAAGCTGGAAAAGTGCTGTACAGCTCGGTAGGTGCATTTCAGGCAGTAGTGCAATAAGCTCAACACAGGCCTGAAAGTGTAGCCAGATTCTCTATAGAAGGATGTAAGCCTGAGTAGCTGCTAGTGGGGGCAGGATACTGGTCTAGTGGGAGAAGGAGGGGCAGTAAGGCATTATGCTCTGTGGAGGTTAATGGAGGCATCCTTGGCAGCTCTTTAAATACAAGTGTGTGACTTACCGGCATAGCTGGAGTACGAACGATGGATTCTTTGGCTCCTTCACTAATGAGATCCAGTTAAAACTGAGACCAAGAGTGGTTTGAGGTAGGAATTTCTGGGGGAGAGGTTTCTGTTTTGTGTGAAGTGGATCATGTTTTGAGCCTTGCTGACCTGTTATCTGCCAGAGCAACAGCTGCGATGCCTGCGTGGTTGTGTTTTCAGGGAGTGCTCCGATCCTCAGTGACCACCGCACTGCAACAATACAGAAAATAAGGGGGAAGGACAGTTTTGGTCAAACTTACACGCTAATAGAGCCAGCTGGCAGATGCCAGCCATGCTGGCATTTCTGGCATGCCAGCCAGTGAGCGGGACTTCTGGAGTGCCGGATGAAGCAGGTGTGAGTCATGACTTGTGAATGTCAGTATTTCTTCCTAGCTTTAGTGGAATCCAGAAGGGAGGAATTCATATCCCGTATCTCCCCCTCACGTTGCCCTGGAAATAGAGGTGATTTGGTATTTTTGTCTGTGGTCACTCTAAGCTGCACGCAGAGCTTCCAAGGAGGTGATGGGGAGCACTGTGTGCAGTCACAGCGGTGTACGGCGAGCGTAGAAGCTGGGCACACGGACACGTGCGTGGCAAGCACTGGCTTGGAGCAGCCAGCTCTGGAGCAAGAAGGGGTCTTGGGTGTGTGTTTGTTGAGTGCTGTGCGCAAGGAATGTGCATATGGGAAGGTGTTGGACTTCATGCTTGTGGGTTCGGCTGTTGTAGCATAGAAGGGATGAGTCCGGTCCTGTGTGGAAGTACAACTTGCTGAAGAGTTGAGCTGCCAGCGAACTGGAAGCTGTGGTTAGTTTCAGGTCCCCCCTTGCTATATGGAGTAGCCTTCTGTCGTGGTTTAACCCCAGTCCTCAACTCAGCACCACGCAGCCGTTTCCCCCTCCCCCTCCCAGTGGGGTGAGGAGGAGGAAAGGAAGGAAAAAAAAAAGTAAAACCCATGGGTTGAGATAAGAACAGTTTAATAACTAAAGTAAAATATAATACTAACAATAGTAACAATGAAATATAATAATAATAGTAATGAAAAGGAATATAACAAAGGGGGGGGGGGGGGCGGGGAGAAAAAAACCAGTGATGCACAATGCAGTTGCTCACCACCCGCTGACCAATGCCCAGTTAGTTCCCGAGCCGCGATCCGTGCCTCCCAGCCAACTCCCCCATTTATATACTGGGCATGTTGTTCCATGGTATGGAATATCCCTTTGGCTAGTTCAGGTCAGCTGCCCCGGCTATGCTCCCTCCCAGCTCCTTGCACACCTGCTTGCTGGCAGAGCATGGGAAACTGAAAAGTCCTTGGCTTAAGATAAGCGCTACTTAGCAACAACTAAAACATCAGTGTGTTATCAACATCATTCTCACACTAAATCCGAAACCCAGCACTGTACCAGCTACTAAGAAGAGAGTTAACTCTGTCCCAGCCGAAACCAGGACACCTTCTTCCATCTTTGTTGGGAGACTTGGCTTAGGTGAGAGGTCTGCCAGAGGTGCGATGACACATTTGATGTCGTCTCCAGTTTACCTTGTCCACTTGGAGCGTTTTTGGAGGGACAAATTTCCTGTTATTGGGAGGACCTCTTTCTGTATTTGGGGAGGAGGAACTGTCAGGCTCGTTTCTGCACCTTTCAGTCCCATTTTGCTGGGTTTTTTCCTCCTCCTGAGCGGGGAAAGAGTACAAGCGTCCCACTGAGCTCCTATGCTGTACATTGGGAATGAGGCTGCGCTCAGCCTCGGAGATGGGCTCTGGAGAACGTAACAAAAGCCTGCTCTGTCCATTGTGCACTCCCCAGGGCTTACCTCTGATGTGTGCAGTGTGTCCCGAGACAGGAAAAAAGGGAATTTAAACCACTGTGCTTACACCAGGAAAAAATCCTGGTTTCTGACTTCACTGGGCCGTTTGCCCTCAGAGTTGGTCAGGCACTGGGGAAGCATGGATCCCGACTTACAGGTGTGCTGCAAGAAGCCTGGAAGGAGGGAAAAGCAGACACAGTTGCAGAGGAAGAACTCTGCTTTCACTGTGTCACGAGCTTTACTTTGGCTGCATCTGTCTCTGTGGAAGAAAACCCCCTTGTAGAATAAAGGGGTTTTATTGTTTGCTACTTCATCAGGAATTTTAACAAGCTTTTAGGAAAAAGAGAAGGGCGGGGGAAGCCAACTTAGATGAGAGCAGTGAGAGTATCCAAATTAAATTACTGTAGTTATATCAGCTTAATTCTTATCAACAGTATATTTACAAGTGTGTAAGTGGGAAGCTGGTTTCCCTGTGTACAAAGGGCATAACTGCTGCACATCAGCAGTAGCCTCCCAATTTTTGACATTGATAACCATGTCTGGCCAGCCCAGGTCCCCTCTCCCTGTATCACTCTGACCAGATAGGTTTTTTTGTTTTCCTGTGTCTGTGCACACGGTACTGGTTATCAAGTCAGATGCTGCTGCTGTATGCGTGTATACCACTGCAGTGAGGAGTCTTCTGAGTGGCAGGAAGGTGGCCCTGACATCAGAGCGGTCAGTGCTGAAACAGCCTTTCAGCTGAGGTCAGTAATAGGAGGATTATTTTCTGTGCCAGAATTGCCACAGTTACTTCCAGCATGAATTTTGGTTTTATCTAAATTCTTCCAAAGCAAGAAGTGAGTTTTGTTTTTTGGGTTCCTCTATCCCTTGATATCCTAGAGGGACCTCATTTTCACAGTGAGCATTTAGTACTGACCAAAACTCAGGTCAAAGTGAAGGTAGTTACTCAGTTTCTTCAGAAACTTTTGGCTGTGTTGTTCCTTGATTTTCTCTGAGAATTTTTTGCTTTTAATGTTTAAGGACTTACTGAGCGTCTTAAATAATGTACAAGTGAACCATGCTGTGTGGACTGCTTTTCCCCTCCTGCTCACTAATGGCATGGGGTGCATTGAGAGATGGTTAATGAGTCTGCCCAATGCCGGATCTTTGCCATGTTCCTGTCTCTTACATGCAGAGGAAAACGCTCTGTTGCTTTCTGCTGAGCTGAAAGTAGTAGTCTGAATGCTGAGTATGTGCCAGTAACGTTTGGAGAGGCTCCCGAGGGAACAAAGTATGTGGTTTCTCCCGTCTCCTGAAGTCTTCTTGAGTCTTCCTGGTATTTGAGGGTTAATCCAGGGTGTTCCAGGGTTGTAGAACAGACTACTTTTAGCATTTAAAATTTTAACCTTTAAAATAACAGGAGATCAGATGAGATGATATGGTCCCTCTTCACTTGAAAATTGACCTCCAAGGTGGGGGTGGGGGCATGGGGAGGATTAAGTTTCAAACTCCTTTTAGGCTTTCCTTTAATGAAGCTTGTTTGTATAGTGCTAGGGTAACCTGAGGGTGGGTTGGTGGAGAAATCCCCTGCAGGATTTCCTGGCTTCGGTTGAAGTCCAGCTGGTTTGTGCTGGCATCTGTTAGAGGAACCATTTTCCAGTTACTTATTCCTGCCAGCTCTAAGTGAAGTGGATGATACGCTGAGACAGACTTGCTTAAGTTTCTGTACTGATTATAGCTCTGTAGCCTTCATGGAGAGCTGCCCTTTGCCTGTGCGTTTATTTGAAGTGATGGAGAGGACTTGAGCAAGCCCAGCTCCTGGTGCCTCTGCATGCAGGTCTGTGTAGAGACCGGTGGAGCGAGGTGTTTCAGGGAAGTGGTTGATGGCTTGGAGCTGGGGGATTTCTTTAGAGCTTGTTGGCATGTGCTCTGGGGTCACGGACTTCTTTTTATCTTTCCCCTTGCCCCGAGCCTTGGCAAAGGGCCAGCAAGTAATTGCCTTGAGAACAGCCCTTGCCTCCCAGTTATTTATTCTCATGCTGGTACCTCCCTGTCAAGTTTGCAGGCTGGTCTAAAAACAGCTGCATAAATGGTTTTGGTGGAGTCATTAGAACCTGCTACACAAGAGCGAGATGGAAGGGGGAGGAATGTTTTATTTTTGGCTGGGGGTTGTTTAATTTTTACTGGAAGAATGGTCCTTTTCAAGGCAGCCTTAAGCAGCGTGGATTGAGCATTGTTTCCAGCATTGCTCCTATAGCAACAGGAGAGACAGCTCCTATGAACTTGGACTTACAGCTCTGGGAAATGAAATGTCATTTGATTTGCCCTTGACTGTGCTTGATATTTGATCTGGCTCTAGTAAAGTGTTTTTAGCTCTGGAGAGGAATATAACTCCTCAAAGCGTTCAATGATCACTCCAAAACACACTCGGAGACATGGACGTTGGGGATATATAAGGACCGATGGTCAGAAGAGACTCCTTGGCCATTCCTGGCACTGCTGTTGGCGAAGTGGGTAATTCCAGGTGTGAGAGTGTTCCCGCTTGAGGTGGCTGTCCTAGGTAGGAAGGGAGGTTCCTGAAGATGTCACAGGTATTTCTCTAGCTGCCATGCTGAGGTGAGAGCTGCTGTTGCCCTGTTCTGTGGCTTCATGATGTTCCCTTTTCTGTCGGTGCGTTGGGGCGCTGCAGAGTGTGTTGCCCTGTTCTTAGGGCCGCAGGTACCAGCTCTGTTGCTGACATGCTGAGAGGCTTTCTCTGGCATGGCTGGCACCAGTCCTGAGCTAATCAGCAACATGGCTGAAGCGATAAGACCGTTAACCTTAGTTTCCACTGTCAAATCCCTTCTCAGCTGCTTTTAAAATAGGATCTTTGTGGAGCTGAAGCTGAGGCAGGCTGCCTGGGAGAGATCTGTAGGCTGACTCCAGAGACTTTTGCTTTGCTTGTTTACACCGCAGAAACTGCAAACAGGAACAGCCTACTCAAAGCAAAACAAGTTTTGTACAAAAGCTAAAGCTGGTGCCAGCTTTTTGTGCACTTCTTGTTTTGTGCTGTCTGCAGTCAGGTGTCTCAGGCACAGGCAGGGCAGTGCTAACAAGTAGCTTGAAAACTTTGCATTTTACAGCTTTGTGTTCTGCAGTGGTCTTCCAGAGGACAGAACAGCTTGGTGGAGGATGGATGTTGAGATGTGAGGAGAGCAACTCCACCCCTTCTCTCTGCTGGGAGAGTCACTTGATCTCTCTGTGCTCCTATTATAACATGCTACCTTTTTTTCTTTGTTGGGATGCTTTGAGGAGGCAAAGGGTCTTTCAGGCAGTGAGATTATAGAACATTGTGTTATCAAGAGGCTGGAAATGTACCCCGTGGTGACACACCAGCTGCCAGCCCTCTCTTCCAAAAACTGCTGCACGTATTTTTGACAGTGGGTTTTAAAGTCCCACTATTCGTTCATGAGCTCAATGAGGTGAAGATGATGGCCTGCCATGGGATATGCACCTGATACTGTGGGTAGGTAGAAAATCTACCGGCTTTTAGCTAGTCACCTTTTCACTGCAGAGATCTGTAGGGAATGAAGCTGAAAATGCCTCTGCAATGAGACTGCAGCCAAATTTTGAGTGACTGTGCGCCAGCTACAACACAGCATGTGTTCTTAGGTTAGTCTTTGCCCTGAGCTCAAACCACTGTGTAAAAACCCAGCTATTTGTAGGGAGTGAACAAATGGTTATCATTGCTGCATTATTTGGAGAGCACTTTGAATTCATGTACAGAATTGCCTGAATAGGCATTGTGGGGGCTGGGAGGATTTTTATCCTCCCAGGATTTTTAGCACTTGTTGGCTTGGTCCTAGTACTGGCATGGCTACGGGGCAGGGAGGTTTTGTGAGCACTCCCTGAAAACACTGAGGACCCAGTGGCTTCGCTTCTGAGAGCTGAGCTGAAAATGAAGGTAATGAATAGGAAGGGATCAGGCGGAAAGCTGATCCTGCACAAACTGTTCTGTTTACAAATGTGGTTTAATGCTACTGGTAAGTTCTCCAGTGCAGACAAAGCCCTGCTTTAAAAAAAAAAAAAACCAAGCAAAAAACCCCACAAACCCCACAATGCCCATGAACAGTGTTGGGAAAACAGAATTTTAAATACCAATAGCAGGCTGCAGTGAAGAGTTTGTCTTGTCTGTTGGCTAACCCTGACCTATCTGAACTATTGTTCCTTGTTGTGGCAAACCCTCATTGCTATGAGCTCTCTGCAGACACATGCCAGGCACCAATTTCTGGTGCTTCGAGTGAGAGAAAAGAGACGGTTATTGTTCCTCTCCTCAGTTCAATGACTAGTGAAGTGGTTCCTGTGTATAAATAGCGTAAAGTGCTTTGGGATCCTTCAGGATAAAGGAGGCCTTATGAGATACAAGAGGATGTTGTTTGACGCAGAAGGAGTTCCTGTTGGTCACACAGTGCGTGCTGGTCTCTGGCCTGCCTTCCAGCTCCCAGTGGGGACTGGGTGCTTGGAGGGGCCATTTGCTTCCCTGGTTGTCCACTTCTGGGAGCAGCAGACAGGGGCTTTCTGCTCTCACGATGTGGCTGGCTGCGTATGTTTCGTTAGGACCAGAAAGCCCTATGAAGGGGTTCTTGTTTGCTTTGTAGTGGAACAGTGGTAGAGCACAGACACACGCAGTCCTGGGCATGCTGATCACTCTTTCTTTCTCTCTCACGCTTTCTTTTTCGTAATGGTTGTGAAATTGGTGTTACGCTAAGGTCCCTTTTATCCTCAAGGATCCTGAAGCCAGCCATCACCTTGCCCAGGTTTGACTAACCCCCTCATAAAAGACTTAATTTGCAGGTATGTGTGTGGTGCTGAACATGTAAATCCTTGCTGAGTTTGAAATTTATGCTCGTTGTTATTTATGCTTCAGTAAGTCCCTCCCCTGGGGAGTAAACAGTCTTTTAAAAATGAGTGGAAGGTCTAAGTGCTCTTCTTCTGAGAGACAGCTCTTGTCTCGAAGAGCGGGCGGCTCCTCAGATGTATTAGGCACACAGTTCCTCACTGGATACCTGACTCTCATCAAAATTAGCAGGAGTTAAGGGTCTACATCTCTCTTGAGGGGTCTATTCAAAACGTGGCAGCTTGAGCCAAGGTAGAAGGAAGGAGGGATTTGGCAAGCATCCCGAGGGGTGACAGCAGGACTGTGATGCACCTGTGGAGATGATGCCTAGACCCAGAGAATGTTGTGGTGAGATCCTCCAAAACTCCCAGGATGGAATCTTGCTTATCCTCTCTAAGTTCTTCAGAAGGGTGCTCTCCCAGTCGTGAGGTAGGGCCAAGCAGGGTCTGCCAAAGATGGCCGAGAGATCTTCCTTCTTGTTGAATGTAGGTGGCTTACTAAGTTGTGTCCACCTCTCCCAGAACCACTGTGCACATTCCTGGTAGGAGCAGGTGATGTGGCTGGAAAACGTTGCTTTGTATTCCTCACTTCTCAGCAGCCCCTAAAAGGCTCAGAGCGAGATCCTTTTGTGCTAGGTACTGTACAGTCAAGGAAGATGAGTCCATGCCCTCAGGAGCACGTAATCAGTTTAGACAACAGGCAGAAGGAGATAAAGGCAGTTTCCAAGCTGTGGTCTGGGGAATCTCATTCAGCAGTGCCAAATGAGTTCAGCTCCCATGTGAACAGTCAGGGAGGACGGTTTTGGACCAAAATCTGTTCTGTGTGCCTGCCCCCCACACAAGTATAAATGACAATTCCCGAGAAGGAGCTTCTTTGCCTCACTGGATGTCTGGCTCATGTTTTGCCTTCTCCCCAGCCCTAGAGGCACAAGTACTTTGACTTTCCAGCATGTTCCAACATGCTGAGATGGAAAGCAAAGCGTTCAGCTTTGCATCCTGGGTCAGCCTTTAGCTTTGCATCCTGGGTCCTCTTTCTCTTCTGAAAGGGCAGGAGTGTGGGAGCAGCATGAAGCAGATGGATAAATGGTAGGGCACAAGGGCTGCTCGATGAGAGTTTGGGCCCAGCCTCACCATTGAGGATGCTTCAGAGCTATTGCTTGCTTTGCAGGTTACCGCACTGCCTGTGCCTTCCCTCCTCTCCCCAGTTCCTCAGAAAGCTCCCTTGTCTGATCTTTACTTTAATTAATGATTCCAGGACTTTGTTTGGCCTGCTTCTCAATGGCTCACGTACTGGGATTCCCACTGTTTCTCTCAAGAGATGTTTTTGTGGTCTAGAGGCTACATAGTAATGTGAATCAACACGTTTCTAGCTCTTACCAGAACGTTCCTTTTCATAGGGAATGGAAGCAGGGGTAATCCAAGCTGATTATAAATGAAGGTGTGTTGCCCATACTACGCTAGGTAAAGGCTTGCAGGAACCTCCCCTTGAAGAGAATAGGAAGTTAAAATAGTTATGAATTGTGTTAAATTTGATCTGCTAATAAAAAGTAACTTTTTTCTCTTCCTGGGTGGTTTGCAAACACCCCATTATCCCACCCAGGCAAGTCAGGAAGTATTACTGCTTCCGTATCCCGGTACAGGCAATAGATAAGAGTTTAAGCCTTAGGCTGTGAAGTACGTTAGTGTCACGGTGTAGATCAAAGGATCATTAATTCAGTATCCAAAGAGACAGGTTAGGGAGAAAGAATTGCTGTTCTCTTCCACTCTCCATCCTGCCGCCTGCAATGCCAATGGAAAGAGATTGCAGGGAGAATCAAACCTGCCTGCTGTGGGATGAGCATGAGATGGCTGAGGATGTGGCAGTACAAGTGATTGCAAAAAGTTTGGGACCTCTGTCTTAGCAAAGCAGGGGACAGAGGGGATGCTATAGCCCATTTTCCAGTACAGCAGCCTTATGCAGCCTAGCTGCCTCCACAGAAATTACAAGCCATGGGATGACACACCAAGGTTAGAGGGACAGGGTGCTAGCAAGGGTCCTCAGCCTGTTGCTCTGCGACGTGCTAGGTACACTGGAGCACACTTGAAGTCTTACAGAGAGGAGCCAGGGGCTCCTGAGGTAATGGGAGCGAACAGGGAAACACCAGTGAAATACCTCAGAGGAATTAAGGTGTGTTCCTCTAAAAAGGTGACACAGCCAGCAGCCCAGCTGAAGTGCCTCTGCACCAATGCACACAGCATGGGCAACAAACAAGACGAGTTGGAAGCCACTGTGCTGCTAGAAAGCTACGACCTACTTGCCATTACTGAAACTTGGTGGGACGAATCCCATGACTGGAGCGCTGCTATTGATGACTACAAGCTGTTCAGAAGGGAGAGACGAGGAAGGAGGGGTGGAGGGGTTGCCCTCTGTTGTGGTTTAACCCCAACCGGCAACTAAGAACCAC
Source organism: Gymnogyps californianus (assembly GCF_018139145.2). Classification (NCBI taxonomy): domain Eukaryota; kingdom Metazoa; phylum Chordata; class Aves; order Accipitriformes; family Cathartidae; genus Gymnogyps; species Gymnogyps californianus. The sequence goes on along the minus strand of NC_059475.1, from coordinate 20,320,396 downwards.
ACAGCCGCTCACTCACTCCCCCCCTGGGTGGGATGGGGGAGAGAATTGGAGGGGTAAAAGTGAGAAAACTCATGGGCTGAGATAAAAACAGTTTAATAGGTAAAGCAAAAGCTGTGCGCACAAGCAAAGCAAAACAAGGAATTCATTCACTACTTCCCATCGGCAGGCAGGTGTTCAGCCATCTCTAGGAAAGTAGGGCTCCATGATACGTAACGGTTACATGGGAAGACATACTCCATAACTCTGAGCGTCCTCCCCTTCCTTCTTCCCCCAGCTTCATATGCTGAGCATGATGTCATATGGTATGGAATATCGCTTTGGTCAGTTGGGGTCAGCTGTGTCCCCCTCCCAACTTCTTGTGCACCCCCAGCCTACTCACTGGTGGGGTGGTGTAAGAAGCAGAAAAGGCCTTGACTTTGTGTAAGCACTGCTTGGCAATAACAAAAACATCTGCATTATCAACACTGTTCAGCACAAATCCAAAACATAGCCCCATACTAGCTACTGTGAAGAAAATTAACTCTATCCCAGCCAAAACCAGCACACCCTCTATCTCAAGAAATGGTTAGATTGTGAAGAGCTGTCTCTGAAGAATAGCCACGAGCAAGTTGAAAGCTTATGCGTAAGAATTAGAGACCAAGCCAACAAAGGGAACCTTATGGTTGGTGTTTACTACAGACCACCCGATCAAGGAGAGCCTAGTCATGAAGCCTTCTTACTCCAGCTACAGGAGGCTTTTGTCCTGCTGGGGGACTTCAACCACCCCAACATCTGATGGAAAAGTAGTATGGCGAGCTGTAGGCAATCCAGGAGACTCCTGGAGTGCATCGAGGATAATTTCTTAAACCAGGTAATAGACAGCCCTACCAGAGGGGATGCATTACTGGACCTGTTCCTGACCAATGCAAGTGAACTAATGGGTGATGTCAAGACTGGAGGCAGCCTGAGCTGCGGGGATCATGCACTGGTGGAGTTCACAGTCCTGAGGGATACGGGTCAAGCGAAGAGTAAAGTCAGGACCCTGCATTCTAGGCAAGCAAACTTCCAGCTGTCCAAGGAGTTAGTCAATAGGACCCCCTGGGAAACTGCCCTCAGGGACAAGGGAGCAGAACAGAGCTGGCAGATCTTTAAGGATGCTTTCCATAGAGCACAAGAGCTCTTGATCCCACGTGTAAGAAGTCAAGAAAGGACGGCAAGAGACCAACGTAGATGAGTCAAGACCTGCTGGTCAAACGAAAGGGCAAGAAGGAGGTGCACAGGCAGTGGAAGCAGGGACAGGTATCCTGGGAAGAGTATGGGGATGTTGCTCGGTTATGTAGGGATGGGGTCAGGAAGGCCAAGGTGCGACTGGAGCTGAACTTGGCAAGGGATGCAAAGAATAATAATAAGGGCTTCTTATTATTCTTTGATATGTCAGCCAGAAAAGGAAGGTGAAAGAAAATGTACCCCCCTGATGAACACGACTGGCAAACTGGTAACAATGGACGAGGAGAAGGCTGAGGTACTCAACGACTTTTTTGCCTCAGTCTTCACTGGCACCCTCTCTTCCCACACCTCTCGAGTGTGTGGACCTCAAGGCAGGGACTGGGGGAGCAAAGTTGCTCCCACTGTAAGAGAAGATCAGGTTCGAGACCACCTGAGGAACCTGAACATACATAAGTCTATGGGACCTGACGAGGTGCATCCCAGAGTCCTTAAGGAACTGGCTGATGTAGTAGCCAAGCCACTCTCCATGATACTCAAAAAGTCATGGCAGTCAGGTGAAGTCCCCGGTGAGTGGGAAAAGGGAAACATTGCACCCATTTTTAAAAAGGGTAGAAAGGAGGACCCTGGGAGCTACTGACCTGTCAGCCTCGCCTCTGTGCCTGGGAAGATCATGGAACAGATCCTCCTGGAAGCTGTGTTAAGGCACATGGAGGACAGGGAGGTGATTCGAGACAGCCAGCATAGCTTCACCAAGGGCAAGTCTTGCCTGACCAACCTAGTGGTCTTTCTATGATGGAGTGACTACATTAGTGGACAAGGGAAGAGCTACAGATGTCATCCATCTGGACTTCTGTAAGGCCTTTGACACGATCCCCCACAACATCCTTCTCTTTAAATTGGAGAGATATGGATCTGATGGGTGGACTATTTGGTGGATAAGGAATTGGCTGGATGGTCACATCCAGAGAGTAGTGGTCAATGGCTCAATGCCTGGATGGAGATCAGTGACGAGTGGTGTCCCTCAGGGGACAGTATTGGGACCAGTACTGTTTAATATCTTCATCAATGACATAGACAGTGGGATCAAGCACACCCTCAGCAAGTTTGCAGACAACACCAAGCTGAGTGGTGCAGTTGACATGCCTGAGGGACAGGATGCCATTCAGAGGGGCCTGAACAAGCTCAGGAAATGGGCCCATGTGAACCTCATGAGGTTCAACAAGGCCAAATGCAAGGTCCTGCACCTGGGTCAGGGCAACCCCCAGTATCAATACAGGCTGGGGGATGAAGGGATTGAGAGCAGCCCTGCAGAGAAGGACTTGGGGGTACTGGTGGATGAAAAACTGGACGTGAGCCAGCAATTTGCGGTTGCAGCCCAGAAAGCCAACTGTATCCTGGGCCACATCAAAATAAGTGTGGCCAGCAGGTCGAGGGAGATGATTCTGCCCCTCTACTCTGCTCTGGTGAGACCCCACCTGAAGTACTGCATCCAGCTCTGGAGTCCTCAGTACAGGAGAGACATGGACCTGTTGGAGCAGATCCAGAGGAGGGCCACAAAAATGATCAGAGGGATGGACCACCTCTCTTATGAGGAAAGGCTGAGAGAGTTGGGGTTGTTTAGCCTGGAGAAGAGAAGGCTCTGGGGAGACCTTACTGCAGCCTTTCAATACTTGAAGGGGGCTTATAAGAGAGATGGGGACAGACTTTTTAGTAGGGCCTGTTGCGATAGGACAAGGGGTAATGGTTTTAAACTAAAAGAGGGTAGATTTAGACTAGATATTAGGAAGAAATTTTTTATGATGAGGGTGGTGAAACACTGGAAGAGGTTGCCCAGAGAGGTGGTAGATGCCCCATCCCTGGAAACATTCAAGGTCAGGTTGGACGGGGCTCTGAGCGACCTGATCGAGTTGAAGATGTCCCTGCTTATTGCAGGGGGTTTGGACTAGATGACCTTTAAAGGCCCTTTCCACCCCAAACCATCCTGTGATTCTATGATAAATGTAGTAAGGTTGTAGAGAAATAACTCCTCTTAAGTTTGAGGGCACCTTCCTGTGGCTTCTTGCTTATCTGAGGGAGGTACTGTGCATTTACACTAGGAGGTTGAAGCCTTGCTCTAGGAGGGCTGGCAGTGGCAGATGAATTCAGGGAAGCTGTTTTCCAGCACAGCCTGCCGTGGTGCTTAGGACCTGTGTCTTGATTATGCTTCAGCAGGGATAGAGGCTGAAGAAAATGGTGAATTCCTAGTGTGCTTTTTGTCTGCAGGGGCCCTGCTGTGGTTCGTGCTCTATGTCCTGGGGCTCATAAGCCCTGGGAGCAGAGTATGGACGTACGCAATGAGTTCTGGTACTGTCTGCCCACCTCTTTCCTCTTCCCGGGCAGTTCCCATGGGAGGGTTAGGAGCAATGATCACTTTGAGGCACTAACACCAGCTAGGGCTTCACACTGCAAAGAAGGATTGTCTTCCTGAGCTTTCTCATGGAGTTACTTTTGGGCCTTTTGCACCAGAATGAGCTGTCATTGTGGTGTGTACACAGCCTTGACAGAAACGATAGCAGCATTGACAGGATACAGCAGTGAATATAAACCTGTTCTGACAGCTTCCTACCATCAGAAGGTCTTCACATTCCCCACTGCCGCAGTTTGACACTCTCCCGTTATCCAGTGCGCACTTTGCAGTTCAATCAAATGCGTTTATAAGGTGTATTCTGAAATGATGCGCTCTCTATTAAAAGGAGAACTTGATGGCAAAGCATATTATCAAATACTGATTCCCAGAATAATCTTTGACATAGTTCATGATTCTCTGCATCTCTCTTCTTTTCTTTTTCAGCTTTCTGCTTTCCTGAATCCAGCAGAGGACCAGAGCCAGCAAGAAGAGAGGAGGTGGAAGAAAGCACTTGAAGAGGACTGAACATTTGCACTGGTGCTGTGAGCTGCTTTGGTGGTGAAAGGTCAGTGTCAAGACTGTTGACCTATGTTGTTTATCGGTTTGGGGTGGATAATGGCACTTGGTAGTTGTGTAAATCAGAGCTCTTCACCTGCAAGCTTTAGAGCTTCCTCTCCTGGGAAGGCTTTACTTAATGACTTTCTGGGCTGTGTGAGATGTGTTGGCAAGTTGATAAGCAGCTGGAGGCCTTTTCTGAGGATGTTCAGTGGAGTAGGTAAAGCGGTGCTGGTAGTATTTTCATCTTACAGAGAGGGAACTTAGAGAGGTCATGCTTTCAAAGGATGGAGTTTAGCCTTGCGGGAGAATGAGGTGTTCAGTCAGTTTGCTGGAGGTAATGGGTTATTGGCCCACACCTGCATTGCACATACCGAGGGGAGGACATCTGCTTTGTTTGCTAAGAGCTGCCTCAGGGCCAGGGTTATCTGGCCCAGCTCAGACAGACTCCAGTGTAGCTGAACCTTGCCCTCCAGGCCAGCAGCGTGCCCACTGGGTGTGTGAGGTGGCTGTATTGGCAGGGGGCTGATGATGTTGGACTTGCAGCCCTTTGGGAGCTGCATTTTCATAGCAGCATAGGTGCAGCGGGATTTCCTGCAGCAAGTCTTTCTTGTGTGTGTTGGTAAAGATGTTACAAGATATCTAACTTCTGGCATACAAGTTATCTATGAAATAGACGTCACTGATGTGTTGGAGACCAATTTTCTTGCTATCATTCAAAAATCAATAGTTAAAAATAATGATGCTTTTAATGGCGTGGGAGCTATTTCATTTGCTTTGGCATTGTTTCTTCGCCATCCGTCAGTCACTGCTTTAGGGCAGGTTGTGCGGAAAAAGCCTGCAGGCCTGGCTTTCTTTGCTGTTTAATTAAGTGCTGTTACTGTGCAAGTTCAGGCAAATGTACCAAGCAACGTCTGTGATGACTAAATGAATGTCTAGCCAGCAGGAGTGTGTGTGTGTGCGCATGCCACGTGCTTTCTGAGCTGGGATGTGGGTGTGTGCCTGTGTGTGCCTTTGGGCCTGCAAATAAAAATACAGTAGTCTGATGTGGGATAACCAGACTAAATCCTGCCATTGAGATTTTAGGTGGCTCAGCACAACAAAACAGCGGTTTGTGTAGTGCTTGTTCCAGGTGCTCAGCACTTGGAACTGGAGCCAAACTGCTCCACTTCCGGTGCATTTGTGTTGTCCGGTTTGTCCTAAGGGTTCAGTCTCAGTAGGATGAGAGCCCAAGAAAATTAGGCCATGGAATGGTTTCACTTTTGAAGTGACCCCTGCCTTGCTTGGCAGTCATACACTGTGTGTTCTTACCCAGCTGGGAGGTTGTGGCTTGCAGTCAGACAGGGCAGGATAAGCTCACTCTCTTTTTCTTTTTTCTTTTTTTGAGATGTTTGTATAGGTGGGTCATCCTTTCCTTCTTGCTCTTCATGTAGGTGCTTCACTATTACTCCATTCTCTTGTACTTCATTACTAGCATCTTGCAATCTTTGATGTATTTGAGCCAGCATGCCTCGTAAATGGTTGCCAAAATTGCTTTACCAGACAGTCCTTTCATTGTAAGTATGGATTTTACTAACTCCAAAAGAGGTTGTTCCAGTTCACTGGCCAAAGTAGCCTATACTGGCAAAAGCACTTTTGAGGCAGTGAAATTGTGTTGCTGTAGGGATTTTGCCAATACACCAGTCACCTGGAGCCTGTCATGCCTTGCAGCTGGCATTCCTCTGTCAGCAGGGGTTCTCAGTGCAGATCCTTAAAACATCACTGGGTTTAGAGAAAGATGAGGGTCCTGTGCTGGGGAGGAAGAGCAGAGGCAAGAGACAGACTAAAGGACTTGCCCAAGGCCATGCACAAAGTCTGTGTCAGAGTGGAGAATTGGATTCAAGCTGTTCAACTCCCACTTTCTTGAATTAATCTTCAGACTGTTACCCCCCCTTTCATGTGCAGGTTCCATTGCACTGAGTTTGTCCTTGTTTTTTCCTCACATCTTTGTGCATTTTGTTTTAGTTAGAGCATTGTTCCTTCTTGTCACTTACATTGCAGAGTGTGTGGGCATAGTAGGAACCTGTTCTTCATTTCTGGCGAATTACATAAAAATACCTCTCTTCATTGTATGACTAAATTTCACAGCCTGTATCCCGTGATTGCTTGCTTAAATTTAACTTGCTGATGAAGCTACTGTCTATTGGACTGGACCAAGTGAACTTCATTATGGAAGTGCTTTTGGTCTTCTAACCACTTTTTCAGTTAGCAAAGCACTTCCCATTATGAAGCTCATGTCTAATTAATATGTTTTTATGCATTTGTAAATACACCCCTGTGGCATAGCTCTCCATTTTCTGTCCGCTGGAGAGCTCGTTCGTAATTACTGGTGTGATTCAGAATAGACCCTTGCCTTAGTGTTTTAAAATAGCATATAACCATGTGTGCTAATTAATGTTGCTGCTTCTTGTCTGGTTTCAAGAGTGATTCGTGTCACTTCTGAGGGTCTGTTATAAAGATGACTGAAGCCAAGAGACCCTGGTCACATCAGTGAATTCAGGATGAGGCCCCCTGCGTTCATCCCGGTGCTGTGGCACAGATCAACACCTCTGTGCTTTTTGGGACCACAAGGCTTAGAGCCCGAAGTCACCCTTAGCCTGCCAGGCAGATTGTGGCTCCCCTCTCCACTGCCTGGGCTCTTTGGGAAAGGCATTTCACCGGCGTCTCCTGCCCTCACTTGCTTTCCCTGTAGATCAGTGTAGCTCTCTAAAGCCTGACCCTGTCTTTGCAGGCAATGGGAGGCGGCAGGCCACACTGTGTGAGGCAAGGAGCACAAACACATGACTTCCCAAAAGAGGGTCTGGAGAGAGCTGCCTTTCCTTGAATAGCTCTCCGGGTGAATCATTAAGCATGCAGAGGCAGCCAGTGCCATCAGCTCTGCTCCTGGCTAGGAAGGATAGATCAAACAGGAGACAGCCCTGATTGCTTTCTGATTCATGGCCTGCTGTCCCTGCATGAATCACCGTGCTTTATAAACCTGCAGCTGTTCCCTGCCAGCTTTCTGGAAACACAGATCCTCTCCTCCCAGCAGCGAAGCTGAGCCACCTGAAAGGCCTGTACATGGTGCTTGGTGGAGCAGGATCTGCAGTCTTGAAGGGAATTTCAGACTGTCTGTCGTCTGAGTGCAAGTATGGTCTCAGCTGTGTGTCTGCCCAGTCCTCACCCAGAACAAGATGCAGCTCAGTCCGGGATTTCTGAGCTCTCAGATCAGAAGGAGCGACAAGTTAGCATCTCTCGCTAGGGCCCAGCACCTGCTGCATGGTGATACGTGGAAATAACTGTAGTAGCTTTTTTTTGGTGGGGGACGTACTTTGAGGGGAAGGACGAAAGGTTCCTGAAATCCTCTGGAGCAAGACGGGAATTGGGCCAAGGAGCCAGCCCAAGGACAGTAAGCATTGTTACCGTTCCCTGGCTATCAGTGATACGAACTAAGGTCAGTGTCAGCAAACCTGCTGTGCATCTTCCTCTACATGCGGCCCTGATGTTAGAAGGAGTGGGCAAAAAGCCAAGCGCTAGCCCTTAGAGTCTGTTACTGGAAGGCATCTCTTGGGTCTGGGCTGAAGTACCTGTTTTGGGTTGTGAAGGCGTGTGTGGCTGTGGGAGCCTGCCTCGCTGCTGCCATTCCTGTTCTGTGGCTAAATGAAGCCTCTGGGAGCTGTAAATCTGTCACCTTCCATGAACATTGCATTCACAGGGCGTCTTCTCATTGAGAATTTACAAGTCTGTTCAGTGCATACGGTACCACCAGCACCCATTCCTCCCCACTGCCCCGGGCCTTTTTGTGCTGCAACGTGGTAATTAATCTGAGCATTGCTGGAGGTTCTGATCTCTTCTGAAGATAACTCTGAAAGGTTATTCTCCTTGATATAGGCCACCATCTCAGAGCTGCTCCCTTTGCCAGCGATACAGCCTTCTGCTGCCAACTGCTGTTGCCAGATATTATTCTGGAGAAAAATGTTTTCTTGTGAAATGGTGACGGGGAACAGGCATGGGTGGGACTGCTGGCATATTCTCACCCTTGCCTTCCCTCTTAGCTTCATTTATTAGTTTCTAAAGCACAGGCCTGGCTGGGGTTTTCCAGGGAGCTGGCATGAAGCAAAAGGAAGCAGTTCCCTGCAAATAAAATACAATTATGCTGCAGAATGGGCAGCTGCTGTTCCCAGCCTTGGTTCATCTGGCTCTAAAGCCAGATGTTAGCAATGTAGTGGCAAAGATAATACTGACTGACCGACCCAAACTGATAGCCACTTGATGTGCAGCCTTGCTGTGCGTACCCATTGCTAGCTTTCTCTACTGTCAAGTGTTTTGCTGCGGACTTGCCAAGGTGGACGAGCATCTGTTCTGTATGGCTGGATTGCAGCTGCAGTGGGTCCCCGGAGGAAGTTCACATCACTTGTGGGAAGAAGTTTTGTAATCTAAGCGAGCATGAACTCCATGCCTCTGGAAAAGGGGAGAGGCTGTTTGCCTGCCTGCTTCCAGGGAAATTGCTGCTTTAGGAAAGCATTTTGCTCTGATATGGGTGCAAGATGTTTGCATCGTTCCCCACTGGCTGGTAGGGGAGGAAAGGGATGATTTTTTTAATTGAATGCAGGAGAGGTGGTGTGGATTTGGTTGCACTTCTGCAAACTGCCTCACACAGGTGATGCTGGCAGTGATGCTCTGGGCAGTGCCTTTGTCCTGTCTGCCTGGTCAGGCAGTGGTGAGTATTTTTTTCGAGAGGTTCAGACCTTCTGGCTTCAACAGGAGGCAGTGAAATGACATGGAGCTGCGCTTGCTGCAGACCTACTTCTGAGAAACCTGCTCAAGAGTGTGGCAGATCTGTAACACTGGACTGGGAAGTGACCCACAATGAACTCCCATTCGTTATGTATCTGCAGTGGTGTTTTATGCTGTCAGATCATCTGAAGCCAATGGTTATGTTTCTTCCTCTTAGTAGCTAGGACAGCTGCCCTACGAGACAGCTGGCCAGTGACAAGAGCCATGAGAAATAAGCAGAGTGGAGAAGAGAGTTCACTACTCCAACATATTGCTGGGGTTCAAAAAGGATAGGGCATTTGAGTGGACAACAAGTACGTTCCCAGTTACAGTTGTAAAGATTAAAAATACCCCAGACTTAGAGAGGGAACTATTTAAGGCAGTTGTAACTAATGCCAGTGAGGAGAGAATGTTCTTTGGAGACAGATTATTCTGTAAATGTCAAAGACAGAGGTTTCTGTCGCCGCCTTCGGAAGCAGCAGTTACAGGCTGCAGCCAGGAGCCAGATACTGGGATTTTGTGGATAACAGGTCTGGGATTTCATTTATTTCAGTTCAAACAGGAAGAAGTGAGCATGAACTGTACTGAAGTTTCCTCACCGTAACATTGATCACAATTCATGGTTTTGGCTTGACTGCTTGCACAACGGTAGCTCTGATCCCTCCACTGCAAGTATTGATCTAAAGGAAAATGAGTCTCCAGAAGTGACAGCAGGATGAGGAGAGAGAAGGAGGATGAAGGCAGTACAGGGGGGCTACATGCTGGTACCATCTGCCTCCCTTTCACACTGTGCAAGGTCTCATGCTGTGTAGGTCACCCATAAGGATACAAGAGCTCTTTACCTAAGCAAGCACTGTCTAGCATTGCTGAAGTCAATTCAATGGCTTGCGCACTGGCTTACTTCAGCAAAAGGTTGGAAGTGTGAGTTCTTGCAGGAGGAGAGTAGTAACGTTGGCCTTTTGGGAGAAGGGGTGATGACTGACTGACTCAAGCTTTTCTGATTTTTTTTTTTCAGGAATTTGCTGAGCCAGAAAGATGCGTGAGTATACAGAAAAGAAGGAAACATGTGGGACCATCTGTCTCAAGTACCTGCTCTTCATCTTCAACTTCTTTTTTTGGGTAAGAAGCTTCAGTCTATTTCAGAGGCACTGAGATGGCACTGCAGTTTTGGTGTCAGGGGCACAGAAATCTTGGGCTTGATGAAGTCTTTGGCAAAAAGCGCTGACTTCAGTAGGACACAGATTTCATCCTGTGGGGTGAAATCCCATCCCTTGGGCTTGCCTGCCCAGGCTGCAGAAGTTATGGTTTGACACTGTAGTCTCTGGCTGTTTCTAGGTCATGTTACCAAGTATAGAAGATAACAGGAAGCCTGAAAACATGCTTTGTTTTCTCACCTGGCTTGTTTTTTCAGGGAGCCTGAGGACTCCACTGTCTTGCCATTCCTCCTCTCGAAATGGCAGAGGGAGTCCTGGCAGTGGAGTGGGACAGCTAGAGCAAGGGTAACAAATGCCTTCTTGCAGCTGGATCCATGCTAGAGCTTCCTAGGGTCGTGCTTTCCACCAGAAAGTTACTGATGCCAAAGGATTTTTTTTTTTCCTTTGCTGCCTGGGACAGAGCATTGGAGTGTCCAGGTCAGACCTTTAAGGAGAAGTGTCTGAGCTTACTAGAAGCTGCATAAAACTCGCCAGAAACACAAGGCTTACAAAGAGAGAAGGGACTGCTAGGAGTCTGGTTGGCTTCTCCATGTTCATTTGCTGCAAGGGGTAGAGTTTAGCCAGCCAGGCTGTTTAGCTCCTTGACTACTTTCTCCCCAGATGTATAGTCTAGGAAGGAGATACTGGGCATGGTTGTCATTTATTGGTAGTATTGCTCCCTGACAAACAGTGGAAAGCTTGCTGATGTAAAGCTGTTTTCTTCCCCTCTGCTGCTAGGTAGCACCCCAATAAATTTGACATTTTTTCATATTTGCCCAGATAACAGTGTGGCTACATTTGGGAAGGCTCTGGTCCAAGTACGAATTGCTGTGCACAGGTAGATGCTTCAGATAGCTTGCATCTCAGGCTGCCTGGGGTGCTAAACTGGCCACCTTGAAGCCCAGCCCCTCCCAGTGCACTGGGGCCTGCTCCTGGTCCAGTGAGACCTCTGGGAGTCCTTCCTTTAGTGTAGATCATCTTTGGCTCAGCTTATGGAGCTGAGGCACATCCTGGTATCCCAGTCCATTTGCTCTGGGAGGTGAGGAAGTTCACGCATCAGACGCCCTTCATTTGCTTGCTTCTCTCTCTACCCAGCTGGCTGGTGGGGCCGTGATGGCAGTGGGCACCTGGACCCTGGCTGAGAAGAGTGACTACATCAGCCTGCTCTCCTCCAGCACGTATTCGGCAACTGCTTATATTCTGGTGGTGGCTGGGGTGGTTGTCATGGTTACTGGCATCCTTGGTTGCTGTGCCACCTTCAAAGAGCGTCGGAATTTGCTAAGAGTGGTAAGTTTTTCTTGGTTGTTTGGGGGAGGATTCACCCCATTTTCTCTTGAATGATGCTGGGATGGAGAGAAACATCTTGGTTGTGTCCTGCACCAACCTTATTTGTTTGTCCTAGAGCAAATACCACTAAGGCCTCTAGCTCCTAACAGCAGTGCTGTCCTTGTCCTAGGGGGCAGAGCATTTCCTTTCATCCACCCAAAGAATGTGCTTACCACTGCATGGTTCAAAAGTACAAAGTATAGTCGTAATACCTATACTTTGTGTAAGAATGTCTATTTGAAACTATTCAAAACAAAATCTCGTGGCTTTTGTCTACTCCTTCTTCCCTGCCCATCCCATATTCTCTTCTGGAAAATGGGAAGAGAGAGGAAAATATGAGACACCTGTAACAAAACTGGCTTTTAATGACAGTAGGTTCAAGCCAAATTAACATGCTTTTTCACTTGGTTGTCAAAAATCAGAACATTTCCAATGAATATTTTCTTTAGTTGCAAAAAAATTATTTTAGTTTTGCTTCCACAAAAAAAGACACACTGTTTTAATAATCTGCTGCTTCTTTTACGCCTTTCCCTGTGTTACTTCCTGAGCTCCCTGCTCACCCACCTACACTGAAGTTTTTGACTAGCCCTAGGTTTTCTATTCTGCTTCCTCCCTCTCAAATCTCCCTTTCAGTCTGGAGTGTGGCAGCAGTCGCTTTTAGTATCTGGGCTACAGTGGTGAGTGCAGTGACTGAAATAACAATCAGTGGTTCTTTGCTTTCACAGTTACAGAAAAGGATACTTCAGCAACTCTTCACCACCTCCTTCCTTTGCAAATCCTCATTCACCTGACTGTCCCATTTCGCCTCTTTCATTTGGATATAAGAGCAGAAATAGGAGTCCTGAGCAAGCCAGATGCTTGTACCACTGCTTTGAAGGCCTTATAATCCCTGTGAGAAGCAGAGTAGGGCCAGGAAGGGAGAATAAAAAACACAGAGGAGGACGCAGTGAGTGCATTGCTGATGCTTGTTCATGAGGCTCCTGGTCTGTAGCAGTCCGTTTTGGCCTTGCTTCACTTACTCTCCATGCCAAAGAGATCTCCCTTTGTCTTTTTGCCTCAGCCAGAAGCTACGGATCCGGTGGGGTTTTCTTTGTTATTCTGCCACAGAAAACTGATAATTGTCTCTTGGGAACAAAAGGTCATTCTCTCTCCTTACACCACACGTCCTTTTGGAGTGGTTAGTCCTGACAGGCCTATTGTCTCTTCTGCTTGTGCTCTGCTTTGGTTGCTGGTGAGTAATCTGCACAAGAGATAGGGCTGTGCTTGCCAGGGCTGGGTGAGCCTGGCTGAGGGCCTTTGCCAGCTCTGAGCTCAGACAGTAATCCTGACAGCTTCACAGTCAGTGCCCCAGGGTCTGTGCCAGCCTGTCTCAATTTCTCTCTGTACCAGAGGCCCATGTAAATATGGGAGGGAGCGCTGTAAGCAGCACTCTTCGCTCTCCCCAGTGCTTCCTTGGTGCTTTTAAGAATCAATTAATGACAGCTTTGGGTGCTGTTTGTAAAATGTATATCTGGTTTTTTTAGTTTGTTTTTCTGTTGAAGACTCAGGAAGCTGTGAATTTTTTTGCTGCCTTTCTACCTAACTATGAGTTTTATGGGCCCACTTCAAGGCTTTTCATAGTATTTCATTGCTTATCACTCACAGCTGTGCTACTTTTTTTATGTCATTGCTTATTTGCCTTCATCATGTCCCTCCTTAGCCAGGTGATGTGCTGAGGCTTGGGCAGCAGATGTGGAGTTTCTCTGGCTCCGTGAGCAGGCATGGCAGTGGATCTGCAGCCTGGCTGGCCATGATGCTGTGGTCCAGCTCTTTACAAGCACACAGACCACTACTATGTTATACTTCAGTCAAGATGCACACTTTCGTACACAAAAGTATGCAAGCAGGAGTCTCAGGAAAGGACCCATCAAATAGAAGACCTTGCATGTAAAGAAAGAAGGTGGCTTTCTTCAGGCTTGGCTCCTCACACTGCCATGTCTAGTTAGCTACTTTGAATAGGGAGAAGGGAACACACATCGGTTATGATTTCTGTTCCTGCTGCATTTCAGCCTGGAGCCCTCCCACTGAAGTGAGATTGCTGATTTAGGAGTATAGTTGCTATATATCTCTCCTTCAGGTAGTAGAAAGATCTCTCCAGAGAGCGATTTGGATTGTTGACGGGTTGAACCATTCTTTGGGTTATTCAGAGAAAACACACTAAAGCTTGATGCTTCACTCAAACACGTGAAGCTGGATGGAAGAAATCTGGACCCTGTAGATCTTGAGGAGACACCAGATAGCCCTGACTCTGGCTTGGAGCCAGAGTAAGAGTAAATTTTGCCCAGAGCCCACCCAGGTCCAGGCATGTGCCTACTACAGGCCTTTGGGTGATCCCACATTTCTGACTTGTTCCACAGACTTTTGGGAAGCGAGTAGGGCACGTCCCTGCAGCTCCATGCCAGGGCTGACCTACTCCTCCCAGAGCAGACCTCTGTAAGAAAGCCCTGCAACTCCTGATGAAGAGCAAGGAGAGCAGCCCTGTGCTCTGTGTGTGTCCAGAGTGAAAGCTGCTGCTCCCTTATGTCAGCATGATACTTGGAAGTGGCTCTGAGGGAATGATGAGACTGAGAAGGATGATGATGCAGTGTATCAGCAGAGACAGGTAGGATGCGTGGGTGGCAGATGCACTAACCTCCCTTACAAGGTTTTACAAGGGCCTTGTGACTCAAGTTTTTTAAGGTCTGCTGGATACATGTTTGCTTCTATCCACCGTAAGCCAGCACAACGAGTCGAGCTGTGGTGACACAGCTCAGCTCTACCTGAATGCCTCTGACATGATGACACAGAGCAGGAAAAAATAAATAAAAGAAACTTTCCAGTTCATTGGTTGTTCTTCAGCATCCTGCCACCCTCCTGGCCCCCTCCTTGGCAGAGAGATGATGTCAGAGCAGTTAGGGCATAACTAGGTCCCAATAAAAGAAAGCCGGCCTTTGTGTCAAGGCATGCCAATCCTTTCTTGCCCCCTTTCAACCTCCTGTGAGTGTTGGGACCAGCCTTTAGCTATCCCGCACTCCACTGGGTGACTCATTCCCCTGGTATGAATAGGTACCTTGTACAGGCATCTGCAGAGAGGGTCAGTGTTCGGTGGCGGGGGAGAGTGTGGAGCTGGGGGAGTGAAAGCCTGAGATTGTGTGCTCAGATTAAAGCCCGGTCTGCAGAGAAAACCCAGCTGTCTGTCCTTTGCAGCTGCTGAATCCCAACAGGGGTGAAAGAGGAAGCCTGAGTGTTTGTCTGGCCATTTTACTCCTGCAAATGGGTTTGGAAATACCTAGCGAAAAAGGGTGCACAGTGGGAGTGTAATCCTTGTGCAACAAAAGGCATCCATGCTGTGTAGGTCAGCTTGCTGTGTCCAGGTCTTCACTGTCCTTCTTTGTGCCAGGGAGAGATGGTTTGATGTCCAGTTACATTTGTAGGGAGCAGTTTGCTTCGTCCCTTGGGAACAGCCGTTTCTTAAGGTCAGGGGTAAAAAAGAAAATGGGAGATACTTTCTTTGTTCTGTCCTGGGGAGGCCAACTCTTACAGCGACTTAGCATAAGGTCCTTGTTAAGACTGGAACTGGTGTCTCTTCAGCTTTATCTACAGAAAGATAAATTTAATAGCAGTCATAGAACAGCCTGGATCTGTAAAGAAACTGTTCATTGCTGACCAGGAACAAGGCAGGGGCTGTGTGTCAGGACAGGGGTTCTCCCTGAAAAGCTCTTTTTAACCCTAAGGAGGAAGTGGCAACATCACCCTCTGTCTTCAGGCCTAACCAGTCCTTTTAATCTAGTACACATGTTCCTCCTCATAGGTTTGGCTTCCCTTCCTGTTTGTGTATAGGAACAGTGCTCCCAAACAATTTTCTGTACTGTCCATTTGATTCTCCTTGTGGTAAGCAGGGCACATCCCTTTCCATTTCACTGCCATTGAGCCCTTTTAAGAAATAGTCATGTTCTCCTCTTAGTCTTCTAAGAGCTCTTCTCACTTTGGTTTTGAGATACTGAGCTTTTACCTCTAGATCCTAGTTCAGCAGAACATAGTTACAGTCCTGAGTGTGAATCAGTGCTAAAGTCAATCTGCTTCAATAGTGCCCTTCAGCCTGTGGTTGAGCCCCGCAGAAGTCACTGGGAACATAAATTTATGGTTTATGCTTATGCTTAGCTGGTCTGCTATATCCTTGGTGAGATGGGCCCTTTGTTGCTTTATTTGCATCATCATTATAACATACATTGCTCCTTGGTGACTTGGTGAAATGCCCTAAACAATATTGAAACAAGCAAAAGTTTCAAATTTTTTTGTATTGATGTCAGAATCAGATGTTTTCTATGATATTGAGTGTAGTCATCAGGTTATCCAGCAACCACTTTCTTTTGTCCAGTGATCTTATCTCAGTTGCCTGCACTTTTCCATTCTCTACAACCTTCTGGCTTTGTGAGTTAAACTCCCACTTGCTGCTGCTTGTCTTCAGTTATCCTGTGGTTAGGGGTTTTTTTTGTAACCTGTGGGATTGTTCCTTTCCTACCCTGTTGAGGTCTTAATCCCAGCCCCTGCCTTTGAACACTGCTGCAGAAAAGCATTGATGAAGAGAGTAATGCATTTTACCAGCTAATGAAAAGCTGGCTCCTGGCATCTCCTTACATTCTGTTCTAATGTTCTAAATGCTTTTCCCATTATTTTACAGTACTTCATATTGTTGCTGTGCATCTTTCTCCTGGAGATCATTGCTGGCATCCTGGCCTATATCTACTACCAGCAGGTGAGTGGACATTAGTCCTTAGAGACTCAAACCAGGGAGAGAAAACGGCTGGTTATCATCCCATTTCTCCAGCCAGAATTGGGCTTGGAGGCTTGGGACCTAGGGTCTGGTTGTGGTTCATCTTTCCACGTGTCTGTACTCACTCTCCTCCCCATACAGAAGACCTTGGATTACTTACTGGTTTTGACAAAGTGGTGGTGGTTACTCTAGGGAGGCTGCTCAGCCTTGCTGCTCAGATCCTTCCTGTGGTTCACCTTTGTGCGCTGTTTTTCTGCAGAGCTTTGTAGAAGACAATTTTTGAGGCTGTATAGATCTAAGAACTCTTCCTAACACCCTTCAAGGCATAGTGCAAGCAACTGAAATCACGTTAGTGCCACTTAGTATATTCAGGACATAGGAACAGTTCCTGCTGCATCCAGCAAGCTAGCTGCCGTACTTTTGAACTGGCAAAGATAATGAATGGTCCTGCTGAGAGGTCCTTTCAGGTCAAGAAGTTTTTGAGAGCTTTACTTAACCAGCCCAGCTGAGCGGCTGGTGAACACCACAGGCTCCCAACAGCTGCGGTTCTAGCTTGGCACTTTTTGCGGTTACAGAGAGCAGAGGCTTAAGTCATCACTTTGTTTTCAAAGGAAGTTTAACCACCAAGGCACAAACAGCCTGCGAAGTTGCTCTCATGTCTGGAAGTTGATTGGAAATGGCAAATTAGGATTGTTGTCAAGTGACTGAAAAGCAGCTGGACATCCCATCTTGTTGGCTTCACTGCCAGGATTCCTTGCCATTCCTTTTTTTTTTTTTTTTTTTTGGGCCTCTGTGCTTTGCCTCACTAAGATGGGCACTGGCGGTTTGCGAGGAGCCAGAGAACCGTGCTGGCTCCGGCGAGGAGGCATCGGCGGTATGAGTGTGTGTATTTAACAGGGAAAGATCCTGGCAAGCATGGCAGGAAGCCAGGGTCCGTCCATCCATCCATGCAAAGCCACAAGGTTCACATATGACAGTGGATGAAGAGGAGCTGATCCTTAGGTTGAAATAAGGGACAATGTATTCAGAGCTGTACCTTTGAGTGCTTTAGATCACTTGAGGGCGTCTCTGATCAATAGCTGCACTTCCCCTTGCCCTCTGGCTGACAAATCCCCCTTCTTTCCTGGTTGCAGGCTGCTTGCTCTGTTTGCCACTGTTTTTATTTCAGCCCTTGCTTTGTTGTCTAAGGCTTGCACAAGTGTGTCTAAACTGTTTCTTTTGTTATCTCTATTCCATGCTGCAGTTCTTCCCCGTGAGCCCGCAGGTAACTGCTTTTCTCCCAAGTAATAATTCTGCTAATGGACTCTCCTCTTTATTTGCCTCTGATGCCTTCCAGCTGCTGAACCTTTTCCTTTCCTTTTATTACACTAAGTCCTTTGCACTTCTTTAGAGCTTCCCAGCCCAGGATCTCAAAGCATTTTTCAAATATTAATGAATGAAGCTTATTATTATCTCTGTGAGGTAGGTGGTGTCCCCATTTGACACGTGGGGTTGGAAAAAACAGTGTTTCAAAGGGAGAATAAACTGCAGACTGTATTTTGCACAGTTCAGCATAACCAGATGTTTGACCTCTCATTTACTGCTTACTGTGTCGAATAAAAGGTGTATAGAGAGGCTACCCACCAGTTTCATTCATTGACCCCATCTAAAATGCATGTTGACATTGTTTATTGGTATAGGAAACTTAGAATTTCACAGGTGTTGCACTAAAGCAGTGTTGCTGTATGAACCAGGATGACAAAAGAAAGATGCAGCTCTTTGGCATTTTTTGGCTGTCACCTGGACGGATGAGAAGAATTCAGCTAGATTAAAAGAGCCTCCACAGGAATAAATGTTTGAATCCAATCACCTGAACATGCCAGTGGTTTATGATGATGCTTTCAGAAATTCTGTACTTGCAAAATCAGACTTTGTCTTTCTGTCACTGTTATCAAGAAAGGTCTTGCAGTACTTTTACAATTGCACGCTGTCCTGGTTTTGGCTGGGATAGAGTTAATTTTCTTCTTAGTAGCTGGTACAGTGCTGGGTTTTGAATTTAGTGTGAGAATAATGTTGATAACACACTGATGTTTTAGTTGTTGCTAAGTAGTGCTTATCTTAAGCCAAGGACTTTTCAGTTTCCCATGCTCTGCCAGCAAGCAGGTGTACAAGAAGCTGGGAGGGAGCATAGCCAGGACAGCTGACCCAAACTAGCCAAAGGGGTATTCCATACCTTAGAATGTCATGCCCAGTATATAAACAAGGGGGAGTTGGCTGGGAGGGGTGGATCACTGCTCAGGCATCGGTCAGTGGGTGGTGAGCAATTGCATTGTGCATCACTTGTCTTTTTCTTGGGTTTTATTTATCTTTTTTTTTGTTGTTGTTATATTCCTTTTCATTACAATTATTATTATTGTAATATTTTTATTATTATTAGTTAGTATTATATGTAATTTTACTTTAGTTATTAAACTGTTCTTATCTCAACCCATGAGTTTTACTTTTTCTTCCTGATCCTCCCCATCCCACTGGGAGAGTGGAGGGGTGAGCGGCTGCATGGTGCTTAGTTGCTGGCTGGGGTTAAACCACGACACACACTTAATTCCCTCCTGTGGCATCATTTTTGATGCTGATACAAGAGCTATTCAGACTATGTGGCTTCAGTCCAGCATGCCCAGGACTCTGATTTCTTCCTGCTCCTGGACAGAGTGATTTCGTTTTTAGTATTTTGTCACAGGCTTCAGAGGGGGAAGACTGCATGTGGTCTCATAGGCATATTCATATTTAAGCAGGCATAGTTTTGTATTGTCTTTTCATGCAGGCATGTCTTGGCAATCTTACATATTCAAGGTTAGGACCCACATACGGTGATGTGTTATGCAGGCTGAAATTTGGTCCTGAAGCACCTCCTTCCAGTTATTAAAATGGAGGCATGATCTGTAATCGATTGGAAATAAGCCTGTCAAGTCCAACCTTGGAGGATGATCTTGAAGGAAGCTGTAGCTTCCACTAGGCTCTCTGATTTCCTCTTGGAGCAAAGGCAATGAAACATATGCAGGGCTCCGGGTCACTCTGAGGGGTGAGTTTGCCTTGTGATTTTATCCCACTTGTCTCTTCCATTCAGCTGAGCATGGAGCTGAAGCAAAATTTGAAGAACACCATGACCCAGAAGTACCGGAAGGAGGGAGAAGAGAGTGTTACCAGTGCAGTAGACAAACTGCAGCAGGAGGTAGGTATCTCTAGAGGCAGAGAGAATTGATGCAATTGCAGAGCTTAAAATCAAACACACAAAAGGTATCGTGGGCTCTTGACATCCAACATACAGATGTTTCTTCTGTATGCTGAGTGTATGTTCTGCTTCTTCTGATTCAAGACAAGGTTGAGTGGGGTGCAGGGCCTGGGCCATGCAACCGGCAGAATTGCATGGTGTCATCTCTTAATTCCCCAGTAGCACTGGGGAAACAACATCTGAATTGTTCCCAGAGTGAACTGGAGCTGCCAAGTCATTCTGACAGCTGTTTCTACTTCCCACTTCAAAGCTTTGGAGAAATTGCTGACATTTTTCATTAAACTCCTCAGTACCCTAGAGAGCAAGATGTAATGAAAGAAGAACCTTCCTGGCGCTGTTGCAGCTGTGCCTGGCTCAGGGGTGGTTCAGGTTAGGCCTGCCGCAGTTCTGACAGGGTTTCCCACAGAAAGGACCCTTGTACACAGGCACTTTCAAAGCATGGGGCCTACTATACGCATACTGCCATAGCAGGTGCATTTGCAATAGTAACTGGTAATTAAACTTACCCTGTTATCACCATTAACACTCTCCAGTTTGGTGGTTAAGAGCTGAGGCAGCTGCAGGTGCGCTCTGGTTACAGTTCATCCCAGCAGTAACCAAAAGTCACAGCTGCTGAAAGATGGATGAAGCTGATATTTAATGGCCATTTTGGGGACTCTTAACACAAAAGTCACTAATAATTATAGTAGCCTAAAAAAAAAAGCCTGAGAGATAGCTGGAGTCTCTCTGCAAAGGAGGGTGAAGCCCAGGGCTTGGTGTGGGAGGCTGAAGGGAGAAGGAGGTTGCAGTGCTTGCAGGCTAAGCCTTTGCTCTGTGTGCATGCAGTTCAAGTGCTGTGGGAGCAACAACTACACAGACTGGGCTGACAGCCTGTGGATCAAATCTCCAGAGGCCAATGGACGGAAAGTCCCAGACAGCTGCTGTAAGACGATAACTGACCTGTGTGGCCGAAGAGACCATCCTTCCAACATCTACAAGGAGGTAAAGAGCACAAGGGCTTCAGAGCCGCCTTTCACAAAGTATGTAAAGGAGGTGGGGAGGGAGTGAGGGTGTTGGGTTATTGCTGCAAACTGTTGGTAGGCTTCAAAGTCAGTAAGATTCCTTAGGAAGCAGAATTCATTTCTCTAGTTCAGCTATCTAGGCTATTATTTTATATGTAGATATAGAGAAAAATAATAAATTATATTTGTTACTACACAGTATGCTAGTGATTAGGGGGAAGTAGGAGAGGTTGTTGGTTCTGGCAAGAGACTTGGATGCGAGCCCTACATTTGACACAGCTTCCTGTCATTGGAATTACTCAGTGAGGTGCAAACGGACATACTTCTGGTCCTTGATTGAGATAGTGGGATTTGACCTACAGCATGAAGAAACAGCATATGGGGAAGAAAGAGGGCCCTGTAGCAGACAAATTAGGCCAGTTCCAGTGGGCTGCAGTTTGGGCTGAAAAGAAGGCTGGAGTTGAGATAGAGGGGCTTGTGTCTTTTCTAGAAGAAGCAGACTGAATCCCAGACTAGCTGAGTAAGTAAACAGGTAGCTCTCAGACCATTTATTCATCCAGTTTGCATAAGGCTGGTAAAAGTTCTTGCATTTGTTTTGGCACCCTCCAGTCCTGTCACCTGGCTTTAACTTGCTCATTGTGACACTCTCTATGGGGTAGCATAGTCCTTTTTCTCATCAGTGGAACCAGCACCTTGGCTGGCTGTATTGAGCCTGGGGAGCAGCAACTGGAGCTTTTTCCTTGTTCCTGTCCCCCTGACAGTTAAGGAGGGCTGTGGATGAAGAGGTGGCCCCTTCAGAGCAGGTATTTCTTCTCACAGCCTGTGCTTTGAGCAGGACTCGGAAGAGGAGTGTGAGTAACATCTGCATTAAGCCAAGCAACTCAAACAGCTAAAAGGAAACCAACCATCTATCTTTGTGGAATGAATAGGGAGATGAAGTCCAGTCTTTCTGATCTACCAAAGCCCCTCTTATGTCCAGCTGCTTGGCTGGGTTTTGCTCTTCAGGAAGAAGGCTTTCCCATAAGGTTTGTGCCTTCCAGGCAAGACCCAACGAGGAAGTGCAGAAAAGAGTCCAAGGGCTGATGAGATGTTCCTGAGAGTGGAAACCCACAACCGTTTGAGGGGCAGGGCTGGCAATTTCCATCCTCTCTCTGTGCTGCGTGAAGCTGGAGGTGGCTGCCCAGCTGCATTATTAAGAGAGGCCCTGTAGGCTGCCAAATGTATTGGGCTAGCTCTAGAGGAGAAAAAGCTGTAAGGGGAGGTTTGGATCCATAGTCAGATGCTGCATATTATGATAGGAGGTCTTAGTCAGAGTTCAGAAAGGATGTTAGTGGCTTTGGGGAAGAAAAACCTAGAAAAGGGTCAGATCAGGGAACAGGAGTAACTGCTTCATGTCAGGACAGCTGGGGCTGACTCCAAAACCTAATGCTGGCATGGGAAAAGTGAGGCCTTTGTCATCCCTCCCTGGAGGGCTGCATGCTCACTCCTTCCCTCTGCCTGCGTGCGTGTAGGTGTCTGTGTTCACTGTAAATTCCTGGGGCAGGAGGGCTCCCAGCACACTTGGGGCACTGCTGTAGCCTGAACAATAAACCCCCCTGATGTTACCACAGAAAACCTGACTCAATAGATGAAACAGTTTAATTATTTAAAGGGATATCTTCCAAAAAAAAACCCCCAGACAACAGAGAATGCTCTTACTGATTTGTTTTTGCCTTATGACAACAAAAACTTGGGCCTGAAACAGGGAGGGGAAGGTCACACTGCTAGGCAAGGATGCAGTTGCAAGGCAGAGCCTAGCTTTCCAGGTTCACACTGAAACTCATTGGTGTCAGAAGTAGCAGTGGGAGGAATTTACTCTTAAAAGGCTCCTGTCATGTTAGAGTTCTTGGTACTGGATCCACTCAGCAGGATTTCCTTGGCCTTTTGGCCTGACGGGAGTAAATACCCTCTCCAGGCATGTGCTAGGTAGGCAGTAAGTGAGGGAACCTTTCTCCACATATCTCGGAGAAAAATGACATGCTCCTTGTGTGTGATGTGGCCAGTTCTTCTGCATTTCTGTGCCCAGCTAGCAGCCGCCTTGGGTTTGTTTGATGGTTCCTGAGCCAGCAGGTCCAGAGCAATACAAAACGTGATGCAGTTTACATCATCTGTGTATAGCTTTTCCAGTGATGACGGGGGAAGAGATTGCTCACAGACACTGCTTTTTATAGGGTTGCTTTCAAGGGTTGCAACCATTGGATTAAAGTGAACAAGACGTTAAAATGAAGCTGATTTTCCATGTCCCTCCTTTCACCCTGCAGAGCGGTTGCATTACCAAGCTGGAAAACTTCATTCAAGAGCATCTGAAAATTATCGGGGCAGTGGGGATCAGCATCGCTTGTGTGCAGGTAAAAGGGCTGAGTGGAGTTTTGGGGGTTCTGGGCAGAAGTTAAAGGAACCCCAGAGTTGAGGGATGGAAAAAAAATCAGATGTTTTAGGCTCTTCCCTGCCTGGCAAGGAGAAGTTGCTAGGTACTTCGGGGACCCGAGCATTCACTAGCTCCAAAGCAAAAGCCTCTTCTGCGGACTGTAAAATTTGCTTCTGGTGAAGGACTGCAGCCAGCTGGGCAAGGGGGGAGAGACTTCTGCTCCAGGGCTGTGGGAAAGGCAGTGCTGGCCATGGCAGGTGGTTTGGCAGCCTGAGAGAGACCTCTTGTGGGGAGGTGCCGTGATTGCCCGTGCAGCTGAAGAGTGAGTCTGGATGAGTTTCCTACCCTGGTTCATTAGGATTATTTTAAGTCATCCAGAATTTTTCCCTCAGCTGTGTCATATTGAAGAGCGGCACTGTGGGTCTGCAAATGATTTGGGAGAGGGTGATGAGTAAAGGGGTAGGATATGGATGCCCCCGACTCCCATTTTAGAGGGCACAAGATATTCTTTTCTTCCAGATGCAGATGTCTCTGGGAGTTCCTCATCTTCTGCTTTGTTCTAGCAAGTAGCCAAATTACACCCCAGAGAAGCTGCTGGTGATTAATTACGAGTATTAGCACAGATTATGTTCTTTCCTGCTGCTTATTGCAGGTATCCCCCGGCAGGAGCTAGCTGCCACTCCAGTCTGGGTCCAGACTGTTAGTTTGCAAGCTGCTGCCTCCACTGCATCCATTCTGTTTTTTCATGCATTTCTCTCTTCTCTTTACACCCTGTAGATCTTTGGGATGATTTTTACCTGCTGCTTGTACAAGAGTTTAAAGCCAGAACCATATTAATAGCTGCAGGAACTCTGTCGCTCCCCCTCTGCCACTTCCCTTAGCGCCTGCCAACCTGACCACTGTCCACTACCACCACAGAAGTATCTGTAACCTGAGGACTTGGCTCTGTAATGAAATGCCTCTTGAACCATGCACCGCCTTACCTGCCCCTTTGGGGGAAAGTCACCCTCCTTGTTGTGTACAAGGCAGCCAGGAGTTCAGCGGGTCCTCTTCATTGTCAAGAAACAAGAGAGCTATGGATCTTCTGCTAGCAGCTTTAGCAAAACAGTCCCTTGATATAACTACGAAGCAAGATTTATCCAGGGCCATTTCTCTTGAGGCTTTTCCTGAGCCAACATGAAGGTATCAGGATGCTATACAAGAACCATGGTTTGCTCTCCAAGAAGTGGCTCAGCAGCACCAGGCATTGACTGTGAGTACAGATGATGTTTCTGCGCTGAGCTGGAGCCGGAGCTGGGTGTCTCATACATGGAAGATTTCTCTCCCTCCTCCCAAGTGTGCATCAATGTCCTAACACAGCTGTTTTCCAACTGAGAGGATGCTTGCTTGGTTGCCTGGGGCAGGAGCTACTCTCCCTGCTGATCGGGAGCACAACTTGGTGCAGTTGAAATCTTATCATGACTCTGATGTTGCCAAGATGTGGGTGCCTTAGGATTTCTCAGCAATCCTTCCTCTGCTTCCTTGAAGCTTCCCCCAAAGCAGTGCCATTAGGAGCCACAAGAGGCCTTTTGCCTCCTAGCGATTCTGGAGCAAAGACATGGACTACTTTCTAATTCTTTTGGATCTAGTCTGTTTTATTGAGTGGTTTCCAGTGTGAGAAAACTTTGTTTCCTCCTACCTATCCCCTTCTGAGGTTTGGTGAAGAACTGGTCTGTTTGTGGAGCTGGTATATCTTGCTACTCTTTGGCCTGTTCCGTTAGTGGAAGTACCTTCTCACATCTCTTACATGTTGAGAGATGCCCTTGGCTTGATTTTTGTAATTAAAACCTCCATGCTTTTCTCTCTTGGGCAGGAAATTAATATATACAAATGTTTTATAAGCCTCCAAAGAGCTCATTAATCAGCTGAGGGTTTTCTGGCTTTAATGAGATCTGGAAGCCCACTTTACTGCTAACTGCTGAGAAGGTCAGGAGAGTCAGCTTCAACCAGTTGCCCCAGTGTACTTGGTAAATTGGTAGTGCTGGCTTAACTGTCTGTTTGCTGCAAAGGAATAGGTTTTAGTTAAATATTCTGTCTGCATTGGGATCCTGGATACATACAGGACATAGACATCACCACTGCCATGCACTTAGTGCCATCGTGATGCCAACAGGGTCTTAGCCTGAATTCATAGGATCTTGCGTGCCTCTTGTCTTGTTCTCACCTTCCTGGTATGCCTGTTACACCCATGAAGCAGAAAGGCCTGTGGGGTTTTGGTGTTTCTAAGCAGTGAAGACAAGCCCTTTTATAAACAAATTTATTCCCTTTCCTGGCCTTTTAGTGGTGCTGGCTGAGCCCTGTCCCTTGGCAGCAGACAGTTAACATGAACAAAATCACCCAGACCCCTAAGGGGTCTTGCAGCATTGTGGGGTTTTTAGTTCACAGAGCAGAAATCTTGGACTGGCGCTAAAGGGTAACAAGTTAAAATTCAGAGCAGGTCAATCTGAAACTCCCCTATCAACATCAGCCCCGTGAAATAATCCTTAACTAATGCAGAAAGAGAGGTGGAGGAACTGAGGTGTATCCTTGGTTCCACAGCAGTAGGAAAGAGGGGAAAGAAATCTAAATTATTGTATAATGATCTAAAGGAGAAATCTCTAAATTATTTCTTGTTTTATAATCAAGTTCCTGACAAGTATTGACTACTAACTAAGAGGAAAATATTGAGCATGTTGCTTGAAGCAATATTTCTAAGTTTCTTAAGCATATCGTCACAGCTGCCTTCGCCCATTCCCTTCAAATACACTATACAGAGTTGGGAGAGGCCAGGAAGAATGAGATATGAACAGTAAGTTGGCTTGTGTCCATTGAGTTGTTTTATACTTTTTCTCTGTGTAATAATATTCATTGCTTTTTTTTTCTTTTTTAACCCAGTTTAAGTTGCTGGCCAATAGAAAAATAAAGCTTAAGATTCTGTACTTGCTCTGTATAGCAAAATTGAAGAGGTACTGTGAGCCGGATGGGTTATATGGATTCCTCAGATCCTGCTGCTGAGGAGCCAGTTCCTCAAGAAGAAGCTGGTCTGAGGGACCAGGCTGAGAAGGAAGCTGGGGAAGAATCTGCTTGTCACTGATCTTGCCAGCCTGGTTATGATCTGCTGCCGCGGGGTGCTGCAGATTCCTCCTCTGTGTGGCACCCTGAGAGCTGAAGTCGCAGAACCTCAGGGTACCAGGTATTGCACGTCAGCCATGGTCTGTGCATGGAGGTGTGCGCACCTAGCACTGCTCCAGAGTCTGTGGTACACCTAACTGCGCTCACTGGGATACTTAGTGACCTCTCTTAGCCTTGTTACACAGGCTGTGCTTTCTCATCACGTGCAGAGCAGTGAGGCAGACAGAACAGGGCCTTTGCCATTGGGTAACTTCACCTTGCTGGCCCAGCTGCTGCCTGTGATTACCAGTCAGGTCTGCTTAAGAAGACCAGTTGAGGGTATGAATTGGCACAGGGCTCTGCTGTGCTCTCCTACACCCTGTTTCCACTTACCCCAAAGACAGTGGAAATCTTTCCCTTTTCCATCTTGACTACAAGGACATAGGTGGGCTACTGCAGCAGGGCTGCCTCTTCCTACCACTGTGGGATAACAGGGTGTGGGTGGGTGCTACGTGCTGGTGTGTGCTGAGTATTTGCCTTATGTGCTGTAGAGTAGCTTGTAGCCAGCTTGCATCACAGACATGTCAAAAAGAGGGAGCAGATGTGTGCCCTTTTTTATTAACCTTTGGGATTTAAGGTTGAAGATTACACATTACATATTGCTAGTTTCAAATATGCCTATATCCGGCTGGATGGAAATGGCTGCCTGCAGCTAATGGGCACGGCCACCCGGTGGCTCTCGGGGCTCAGCACAGTGTGCTGTGAATTCAGCTCCTGTAATTCAGGTGGATCTAATTCAAGCTGCTTTGCTCTGTGGACAGCAGGGCCATGGTGTCACCAAGCCCCAGGGAAGCGCAGTACAGGTCACGCTGGTGTTCCCTCACCTGGAAGGGAAGGTCGCTCTTTCCAGCCCTGGCAACGTGCCTGATTTTCATGCTGCAGCAAGGCACTGAGCATGCAAGACTGAGGCCGAGAGCTTGACCTGGCCTGCACTCGGCTCAGAGCAAGGACTTCTAAAAATACCCACAAATGTGTTGGCATATGCCGAGGAGACAGACCTTGGTGACTCAGTAGTGGCGAGATGAGCCAGCGCCACTGCTATGGTACCGCTGTGGGGAAGGCAGATGCACTCCTGAGACGCATTGGGTAAGACAGGGCTGTGGTCACGTCCATTTATGAGACCTTGTCGCAAGACCTGCATGTGGCTCTGGCTGCCCATTTTCAGGAGAGGTGAGTCGAAGGTGGAGTATGAACAAAGAAGGGAGGGCTTGTCCTGGAGGGCTGTTTATGGAGGTGGGTCTGGAGGAGTGGGGCAGGCTGGGCTCCTGCCCACACGCTTACAGCAGGGGCACAGAAGGTGGCATGAATGGCTCTGTGTTAACAGTGTCCCAAACAGCTGCTGGGTCACCTTGGCTGTTCTGCCATGGCAGAAAGAGAAATGCCCGCAACTCCCCTCGTGCCTCATCCTGTTCCCCTCTGTGTCATTAGGCGTGCACTGTGGCTCCAGTCGCCCTTTCCCACCCCCAAAGGGAAATTAGCCCCCCTTCTGCCAGACTGTCATGGGGTGGCATCTGTGAAGTCTGTAGCACAGTGTCTTTCAGCATGAAGCAACTGCTTAAAAGCAATTTCTCTTCTTGTTTGAATTGACTTCCTCTGGAGTGTCTGTGAGCAGGGTGCGATTACCATCTTACAGCATCCCCACAGGCTGCACAGCCTCAGATCTCTGGGTGCTGCTGCCTTTTTCAAGGCAGGAGCACAGATTTCTCCCCCTCTGGACCTGGAGATTTAGGCTGTGCTAATTGCCCTTCGCAGCAATTAACTCATCCGGTGGTCTGCTCTCTTGGCGTGCCCGGGTGGTCAGTACAATTTGCTCAGGAATAAAAGCAAAAACCGATGTAGCAGTAAATAGTTTCTGCAAGGGTCCAGCTTTGGGGCAGTCACCCTGTTCCTGCAGTTTCAAGCAAGACACAAGTATTTCATGCTCCCCTGCAGGGCTGCTTCTAACCCCAAACCATTTCACAAACATGCCCTTTCTGCTCCTGCCATTTAATTGGGAGGAATTTTCCCCCCAAGGAGGCCTTGGTGCCCCTTTCTTTCGCCATTTATAAAGTCTCCCTTTGGTGGTGGTTGTATGTAATGTCCTTGTTTCCTTGCTGGGCTGGGGCTGAGCAGGGCTGCAGCGGTGGAGAAAGATGAGGAGCAGGCAGCGATACTCTCCTCCCTGGCGAAGTATGACAAATGCACTCTGCTTGGGAAATGGCAAAGAGGAATGCTCTCTCCTTTCCTGCCGTGAAACCTCCCCAGGTTTCCATGTGTACATGTATGTGTGTGCATCCACCCCTGGGAGAGGATGCCGGGTGCTCTGTGCTGCTGCTTATCACGCAGCACCGGGCAGCAACAAGAGATGCCTCAAGCAGCACTGTTGCTGAATTGGGGCACGGGTGCGCATGAGCAGAGACTGACAGCTTCTCCTGCCGTGGCTGGTTTTGCTGTGGGGGTCCTGGGCTGGCTCCCATGCTATTAAAGAGTGGCTCTTTGGGCTGCTAACTGTGCTGCATCGTGTCTCCTCGTCGAGCTGCTTCTGCAGGAGGAGCGTGTCTGCCTGCCACTTCTCTGTGCCAAAGTCCAGTCAGGAGGAGAGGTGACGGTTGCGCCAGTGGCAGTGCCCAGCTGAGTGGCACTGGCCAAGTGGTACTGCCAAAGAGGCAAGGGGGAGCAGATTCGTGTAGTACCTTCAGAAATTACAAATTCCTTGTGGGGAGGGAGCATGATGCTCTCAAATGAGCTATAATCACATGAATAGTAGGGATGCTGGTGCCCACCAAATTCATTCAGTGACTCATTCCAGCACAGCAGATCATCAGACACACTGGGGTTTTGAAGTCCTCTTACTCCCTGCAAAGGAGGCTGCTCCTCCTGCTTTCTCAGCTGCCTGCATTAGCAGAAAGGATGCTGCACACGCTGAGGCCATCAGGATCAGCAGCTTTCTCTTTTCTGATTACTGCTCCTGCCTGCAGAAAAGGAGCTGCTGAGCATCAGGCATTTCCAGGCTTCATTTTTTTGAGTAGCAAACTGTCTTGCTGACCAGGGAAGACCAGTTTCTGCCTACACAGAGTGTAGAGAGAGCCCAGTGCCCCGGCAGGGTCTGATCCTGCCAACGGCTGCTGTATCCCTCCATTGGGACAGCAAAATCCAACCCTCCCCCCTTGCAGTCCCAGAGGTGGCTTCGATGGCTGCAGCACGTGTCTCTGGCAGCTGTGGGGGGAGCGTGAGGGTCACACTGAGCCCCTTGCACCCCTCTGTGGTTAGAGGCTAACCAAAACCAGGCATTGACCCTGGGGTGCAGGGTGTGTGGAGCAACGCTTCACAACTTTGACCATATGCGTGTGTACGTATAGCGATATCTATATATCTCTTCCTGCCATGCTGGAGGTTTTCCACTGCCTGCAGGAACTTTTACAAGTGAGGTTTACATTTCTTATTTTCCTCAGAAATGCTGGAACTTCTTTACCCCAGAAACCTGCCACCATAGAAATGTGCTCGGTCCTTCCAAAGTCATGGTCCCCCTCTCCGTTCCCAGGGGAGGGATGTCCTCTCCCTTGGTGGGTCATCCAGCAGTCAGGGATGCTCCCTACCTACCAGCAGTCCCAGCCTCAGCCTCTCCTCTTCTAAAGGGCTCCTCAGCCCTGGATTAGCGAGGGACCAAGGTGAATTGTTGTACCACCCAGCAAATGGCTTTCTCATTAACCTAGCAGTGCCCTGTTAACATGTGGCTGCATGTCTCCTGCCTGCCACTGGCTGTGAATAAATAGGCATCTGCCTAACAGCACCTCACTGATGGCAGGAGGCAAGTGCCTGCATCAGTGGATGGCCATTGTCCTTGGGGGAACGCAGGGCAGTACCAAAAAGCTTAGGCCCCTTGCTTTGTTTTACAGGAGAAACAAGCGTTTCATCCACACTCATATGGCAAGTACATGATGGATGCTGGGGGACCCACGCCACAGGGGTGTCTCTGCAGAGAGCTGCCTGTGCCGCTCAGTAGCACGCTGTACTCCTAGCACATATTTTCAGTATTGACAAAGCCTCCTCTTTCCTGGGAGAGCTGCCTGTTTAATTGCCTTTTAACCCTCCCAAGCAGTCTTTACTGACTAGTTGTTTTCCCAGGTTGTTTTACATGCTTTGATTTCTTGCTGCCCATGCTGGGATGTAGCGTTAAGCAGTGATGGCCTGAGATGTGAGGCACTAGGCTCAGGTTTTGGGATTGGGACTTCAACTGCTATCTCCACTCCTGGAGGATGTCAGCTCAGTTCCCCTGGACTGAAATAACAGCTAGTATCACTACAAAATGTATCTGAGGGCACGTCCCTCCACGCCCAGCTCTTATGGCTCCTCTCTTGCATGTTATTCCTCTTACATGCTGAGCATTTTCAGGTACTATTTTATATTTATCTAAATTAAATCTTAGCCCATTTAAACATGCCCAACTCTCTAAGATATCCCAGGCTAATTCACATTTTGTCCTTCCTTGCGTTTTCCATCCCCCCTCCTCCATCGATCCACAGACGTGATCAATGTTGTTATTTATTTCTTTTTCCTGCTTTCTCCCTCTCCCACTGCTCTCTTCCAGGACTTCAATGAAAGTTTTTGATAGCAGTCAGTTGAAGGCTGACCTGCTCTTTCCTTTGCTGAATGCCTCGTGCTCTGTGGATGGGCTCATGAATGATTCAGTCGTTTGGGCTCTAACTGGCAGCTGTGGCAGAATTAATCAAAAGAAACATTCCTGAGGTTTGTCCACACTTCCAAGTTGAACAATCCTGAACCCCAGAGCAGGGAGTGGAGCCCTAAATCATAGGACAGCAAAGAAGGCTGCATATGTATTAAATATGTTTTTCAAAAAAAAACCCCCAAATGTTATTCAAACATATTTTACAGTTCATTTACCATAGTTAATGGCACTGGATGGGGCTGTTAAAATCACAGTCCCAACAAATGTGGGCTCTTGGTGCCCTTTTCACCAAAAAAACAACGCTGCCTTCTGGAAGTGAACTGAATTTAAATGAACGTGGGCGAAAAGAGGCAGCATTTCACAAGCAGAGCGGTGAGTGGCTGGGGATGCGATTAAGGTGCTGACTGGGAATACAGGAGCTTGGTGTTGCATCCCCAGTTTGCCTGGAGGTTTGAGGACACCTCTTGTATCGGGGTTTTTGGCAGAGCTCAATTACCCCTTTAGCGAAGTGACCAGATACTCAGATGTTACAGGTGCTGGTGCTGGATGGGAGCGGATGAGCACACAGCACCGCCGGAGAAGTCTGTCCTCCACCTGCCTGAGTGAGAGCTGAGCTCCTCTGCACCTGCACTGCCAGAGGCTGCTAAGCACAGCGGACAAATTCATTCCTATCAGTGTTTCTTCTTCCCCTCTAATTGTATTTCCTTTTCCTTGTCCCCTTAGATTGAAAACTTCCCTTTAGTGTCTGTACAAGCTGTGCCAAGCTCCACACAGCCCCGGTTGCAGCTGCACCACTTAAATTCTGCCTGTAATCTAAGTAACAAAAATATTGCTCCAAAGGAGTTATGACCCTACGAAACTGCTGAACTCTGGTGGCACTCCTCTTCTGAAACCAACAATGGGAAACGCAAATTGGTGTCAGACTGCAGCCTCTGGTTTAGCATCAGCAATTTTTTCTAGTTTTGCATAGCCTGAAGCTTCAAGTAAACTCGATTCTGCTCTGGCAGGCAGAGGTTTCTGGAACGTGAATGCAAATAACTTCTGCTCTCCATGCACCGCTGGAGAGATGCTCTTGTTTCACTGCTTTAGGATTCAGAGTCCTTCCCGGAGACAGGGTCCGAGGATGCTTGTCGTCTCTCAGGGGGGACCATGTGCTGCCAGCCTGTGGGTTAACTAGAAGCAGAAACTAGGCTAGAGCAAAGAGGGAGTTCAGGGTTTGGGGAGAGGTAGGCGGTTCCTGCTTCACCTGCTTAAAGCCAGCTCAAGGGAAAAGGTTCACTTTTCTGGCCCAGTTTTTAATGCCACTTTTCCCCAGGAAAGGGTCCTGGAGGGAGGAGGCAGTGAGCCACAGCCCCCTCAGGCATTGCCACCTGCCCCGCGCGTGGACCCTGCAGGCAGGGGCAGCCCCGCTGACGCCACTTCCTGGGCACAGGTCAGAAACAACGGGCTATAATTAAGGCAATTATGCCTTTAATTAGGCATAATTGAGCTAATTGCTTTTTTCCAGTCTACATCCCCTCTCCTGGATAACCTGTGAACCAAGCTCTGAGCTCCCTTTTAGGGCTTGTAGGAGGCAAATGTTCACCCCTTGGTTTCTCCAGCTACTTAATCCTGTCCCCAGTCCTGCTAGAGGTGGCAGGAGATGCCCCCAGTTGCTCTTAATGAAGCCAGTTGGTGCATGAGTGTTATTTGAAGGCCTGAAGGGGCTCCCAGGAGGTTCTTTGCAGGGCTGGGTCTTCCCCTCTGCACCTCTAGCCCAGGAGAGGGGCTCTGCACTAGCCAAAACAGATGTGTTGGGGCTGAGCCTGGCAGCGCTGCCCTCAGTGTGGTGGCTGAGTTGTGGGCAGAGGAGATGTGCTTCAACCTGAGAGCAGTCCAGACCGAGGGCAGCACTGCATGCTGAAGGAAAGGCTGTGGGATGGGAGAAATGAAGCTGCGTGTTTTGTTTTCATTGTAGCCCATCCCGCACTGCAGAAGCACTAGCAGAAAGCCAGTGACATGTCCCTGACATGCCACCACCATCAGCCGGCTCACATGGCTGAGGGCAGGAGCAGCCTCCTCCCCAGTGCCCTGCCCTGGTGAGATGCATGTCTGGCCCTGCCTGGCACATCCTGACCATTGCAGCATCCCTGTCCCTGCCCAGGGTGAAAGCATCAGCTGCCACAGCCCCTTTTGGGGGGGGGATTTAGGTTTTGAGGGCTGCAACACTGCAGGTGGCCTCAGTTCTTGCCCTCTGCAATGGTAAGGAGCAGCAGTGGGATAGCCGCACCACTGGCTTTAGCTCCAGCAGCTCTGCAACAAGCTCTGTCCTAAGCAGGAGCTCCAGGACAAGCCAGGGATGGGGGATGCATCCTGCATGCTGGAAGCAAGGGTTAAATAAACTCTGCAGTGAACAAAACAAATGTCACATCCTCTCAGCTGTGGCTTGCTCCAGTTTTTATTTCCAAGAGTAAAGCCAGCCCCACTGTTACATAGGTAAGAGCTAATTTGGACGTCTCTGACACCAGAGTGAAGGGAGCAAGAGATGGTCCCAGGACCAGAGTAAACATCGCTCCTGCTGGGCAAGTGATGCAGAAATGAAGGGGAGGAAATACGGAGATGCTTTTTGCTTCAGCCATTTCACAGAGCTGTGCCAGTCTCTGTGATGACTTTTTGCAGCTGGCCTCTCCTGCAGCCAGGCTGAAGCGTCCACTTGAACTTGCTGTTGAGCATTTGGCTACTTACGAGACTCATTGTTCCCACCACACTTGACGAAGAGAAAATCTCTGATGTCTTCTGGAGAGAGGAGACCTCATCTCGATCTGTTCTCACACGGTGAGGGATGCCGCCTCAAACAGGTCTGGGGAAAGTGGATTGGAAAAGGGCAAATGGAAAAAGTGGGTTGCAAAGGGGGCGGTCATGCTGGGGCGAGAGTGGGGTCTCCTCCCGACAGGGAGCAGTGCTGCCCCCTCCCTGTGTTTCCCTCCTGTCGTTGCTGGGATACCTTGGGGACCACTTGCTCTGCATCCTGAGCTGCAGCGGGCCAAAATTATGGGCAGGAATAAGCCAGCAGAAATAGGTGGTATCCAGGTAGCAGGAGTGTGAGCAAGGCTTAAGGTGCAAATGGGTCCTGGTAGTGCCCTTTGGTAGAGTTGGATATGAAGTTGGGTGGCACGCTCCGTATCTCTGACCTCTTCTAAGCCCGAAGACCTCCCCAAGGCCAGGTGTGTAGTTAGGTGCAGATAGACATCTCTGTGTTTTGAGCCAAGCCCCCTGAGATCATCTACCCCTTGCTTTGGAGAGGTCACCCGACCTCCTGAAGCTGGGAAGATGCCTTCTTCCTCACCACAGGTGCTGGTGTGTTGATTTTATACATGCATACACCCCGTAACTCACACCCACTGGCACATCTCAATACCAGGCTGTACATCAGCCGTTGCTCCCTGCTGCTTCAGCATGTGGTGGGAGATGGGCAACCACCATCCTTCCCAGCCACTGGGGTCCTGCCAACTGGGCCAGCCTCCCCAGGCTGAAGTCCATGCTGATAAAGGCTGGGGAGCCTGGTTGGCAGGCTTAATTTGGGGCTCTTTGCTGCACTGATGAAGCTAAGGCTGAGGAATCCTCTGCAAGTGAGGTCAACCTTAGACCTGGTGCTCCCAACTGAGCTCTTTGCGGTGGCCCTGAGCTTGATGGGGATGCTGGCTTCTTCCCACCGGTAAGCTGGCAGTGGCTGCCCTCTCTCACAAGCCCACTTGCACCAGTTGCAGTGGCAGCTTGCTAGTGGCCCTCTGGGAGGCTCCTGATGAAGGCTGGCGGGTGAGCGGCAGAGCCAGGATCAGGCACATGGCATCTGGTCCAGCACCCTGTTCATGTGCTGTCCCTGTTTGTTGCTGAGGAGCACTGCGGCCGCACTCTCCCGCCCTCACAGGCAGCTCTCAAAAGCATCTCAGTGCTTTCTAGGCATCCTGCCCCAGTCATCTGGTGGGATTAAATCCAGCCTGTATCACATCTGCCTAAAAGTTTCCTGGGGACCTGGGGCTCAGCTGCTCCCTGAAGTAGCATGTCACATTGCCTCTGTAACTCAGGTGCCAACACGACTTTAATACAACTTTTTAAAGTATGCTTTTGTATCTAGTAAGCCCTTGAGTACAGCAGAGTCCCTTTTATATTGAAATTCAGGCTCCTCAATAACATTTTATTATGAGGCTTACTATTTTTGGAATTGCTGTTACTCTGTTATGAGCAAGGCACCTAACATCCTTCGATATGAAATCATTAAGGGCACAGCAGAGTTCATTACAGGGGCATTTCTCTGGATTAAGAACAAATCAATACCACATACTAATATCACAGCCTGGTACCTGGCTTCGGTTGCAAATAGCACATCCAGAGGCACATACTCTTCTTTTGGCCTCGTGCTCTTCTTCCAATATATTATTTACTGTTTTCCCCCAAGCTGTTGTGATGGATTTATAAGCAGACAAAATCCAAAAGTTGTTTTTCCTTGAGCTACCTGAATATTGTAGCTTTTAAAATAAAGAAGAAAGAAATAACCAGCTTAAGTTTGTGATGTTGCACTAACCTCACATGCAATATGACTTCCCTGTTTCTACCAGCGGAGCCCAGTGGAAGCAGACGTGCAGAAGGGAGCGAAGGCCTGAAGCTCTCTCTGGTTACGTTTAGCTGATCACATTCAGAGTTCAGAATAATTTTCAGATGTTTTGAGTTGGGAACATGCCTGGGGGAGGTGGGTTGGGAGGGAAAAAGGATGAGGATAATTTATAAGACTCCAACAGAAAGAAGAGCTCTGCTGACCAAATATCCCCTGGAAGAGTTGCCTTCTTTTATGAAAATCTGCCCTTGGTTGAGATGTGGAAGCAGTTGGAGTTTGTTGGCCTCCTGGGCATGCTGCACTGGCAGGGAGTGAGAGTAAACACCGCTGTCTTGGTGGGTCTGGGGCAGTATGGCCACAGCCTCCATGAAGAACCTTCACTCAGGTAGTGCGTGACCACCTTGATCCTGGGTGGAGGCTCCAGCTTTGCCCCAGACAATGCAGATCTGTGTCCCGGACCTGGCCCAAAGCAGGTTTGCCCATCTGTGGTTTGAGACAAGGGCAGGATAAAAGGGGTTTAACTGTGCCCAGCACAGGGCTGCGGGGTGGACAGGGGATGCCAGGCTGTCAGGAACCACCGGCTGCTCCGGCTGTTGCTCAACCATCAAGAGCCGTGGCTCAAGATGTCTCCCACTGTAGCTGAAACGGGAGTTTCTCCATGTTGCTGCTCCCAGCTATTGCAACACACAATGTTCATTTGGTTCTGTAGCAGCTTGGGTAGCTGACATGAAAGCTGCTGAGGCCAATGGCATTTGTTTCTCTTTATTTATTAGAAGTAATTATTCATCAGTGGAATTTAATTATTACTTTTTTGCCTTTTAAAAATGTTGCTTAATGGAGGAAAGCAGCCATTTGTCTAGGCTGCATTTAATGCTGAGTGGATCCAACGGGGGTTTTCTTCAAGCTGTTTTGACAATAATAATAATAAAAAAAAAATCAAGTTGGTGAAGTGTGGAGCTGTAGGCCATCTCTGTAATGATCTGAAGCACTCAAGCCCTTATTAACTTAATGCTTTCATTTACTAGCTCGTTCCTGGAGGAAGACCTCCTAGTCAAACTGCTATTGCTCCTTTAAAAAACTAAAGTTAGTAATTGCTTCAGCTGCACATCTCATTACGAGGCAAGGCCTACAGCTGAGAGCAGCACTCATCTTCTTGTTTTTGTTTTTAAATTTTCAGGGGGAATTTCAGTAAAACCTCTTGTTATACCTCCAGCCCAAGTGTTAGCTATTCCATTGCTGCATATGAATTTATAAACTCAATGATAAAAGTTCTGCATTTCCACTTTCTTTGGAAATGGGAGGCTTGAGGGCTTAGCTGTATCGCAAACCATTACTGTATTGGTGAAGAGCTGGGCCGAGCCTGTCAGCTGGTGGGTAGTGGCTGATCAATGTTGGTAGGAGCACATCCTATTTCATCAGTGCAGCCTTTAACTGTGAGTAGCTGACACTGCTCTGACTACCATTTATCCCATTGTTCCATTAAGTGGATGTTTTCTCCCTTCCCTCTCCTAGCACTGTCTGGGAAGGAGCATGCTTTCACACATGCTACCATAGGGAAGACTTAGTTAAAAGAAAAAAAAAGGGGGGGAGGGAAGCACTTTAATGCAGCTTTGAGTAAATAGCTGGAGATAATTGGGCTTTAGCTGTGTTTTCGTACCTTCTGGATGGCCAAGGACAGTGATGCTGCTGATCTCTGAATTGCTGCACAAGCTCAGGGCAGCAGCTTTCCATCAGCAGTTCCTGCATTGGGCTCTGCTCACAGTCAAAAAGCACTTTTTTATCTATTTAAAGATACTGCATTAGGATTTGAGGGCAGTATATGATAGGGGTACTTGATAAGAGGGAGGCAAGAAGACACCAGGGGTTGGGTGAGATTAGGCTTCTCCTTGTTGTCCATCTCTGATGGTTTCTGAAGAGTGGGATGAGTGCCATCTGAGAGGTACAGGCAGGAAAACTGAGGCACTGCACCAGTGGCTTGCCCAAGGCTTGTGTAATGAGCCTATTTGTTCTTGTCAAGGCCTGTCCCTAAATATACACCTTAAGGTGAAGCATCTTTCTGTCTTTGAAAGACATGAGCAATGATGTTACATGGAGACGGGCAAAGGGAGTCTCCGTTGCTGATGTGACCAGCCTGGAGAAAGCAAAGAGAGGGTGGAATGGGATGGACCCAAAGTACAGCAGTGTTGAAGGAAAGATTCCCACTGAGCTTCATGCACTTGGATTGGGTCTCTGGAGAGATGTTGGTAAGGACAGTGACGTTTATATTAATCTCTGAAGTAATTCAAAGCTTGTAGAAACCACTGTGGTGAACCACTAGAAAATGTGGAAAGCAGCAGTTCAAGAAAGGTCAGAACCTAACCGTGGGTGCTGAGCACAGCTGTCCTACTGCTGGCACTGATTTATTTCATATTTTTTTTAAAAGCAGTTCATTTCTTGGAGTGCTCCAAGTAGACCTGCTTTTAAAAGAAGGAGGTCTGATTCCCAAAGAGCAGGTATTCAGTATTCATTCTTCCTAGCTCCAAATCCAGCCCATGGGGTGGGGCATGGGTTAATTCAAAATCATCAGTGCCTACAGAAAGTCTTGACCATGGCCTTTGCCGCTTACTTTGAAGTTTGCTGTTAACTGCTGGTTTCTTGCACTCCCCAAAGTTATATGGGCTTTTAGCTTTTTGTCTGCTGTTCCATGCCTTTCTTTGATCACTATTTGTTCAGCTCCTGAAAGCAGGAAATAATGAACCCGTTTTATTAAAACACTTGCTTCGTATTTGGGAGGGATAAATGAAGGACTTTCCTGCATGAATTTTCTAGCTTGGCTGTTACAAGACACAATGTTCAATATGGGAGCAGATGCATCAGGAAGGAAATTGTGGAAACTCGTGTGGCGCTTGGGAGCTCTACATCCACCCCAGCTACGTGTGACCTGCAAGCACAAGACAAGGTGTAGGTCACCAAAACTGGTGACTGACAAAGTCTGGAAGACATGCATTTGTGGAGAAGGAGAAATAAGATTGAGGGTGCAAAACCTAATGCTCTCTGCATGTCTTGGCTCTATATCCTCTATATATTTCTGTAAGGGAGTGTCAAGGAGAAGGAGATGAGGGTTTAAATGAGACCTACTCCCATGTAAATATTGTGCGGTTTCCAACCGCTAGCCCAAAGCAAAGCTGGTTGCCTTGCAGCTCTCCCTGGGTGGCTGGAGTTGCTCAAGCCAAAGATAACTTACCTTTTTTTTTTTTTAATGGCTTTATATGCTGGAGGTGCACATGGCTGAGGTCTGCAGCAAGATCTGAAAGCTCTTTGAGTATCTAAGGCTTGGGCACCTCAAACAGCTCTTCTTAGCAGAACTCAACAAAACAAATTAATCCTGGACACTCGAGTGGTGTGAGGCACCACACGCTACCAGGCCATTTTAAGTCACATTGAAGTTAATGAAAAGACTCCTACAGACTTCAGTGGGCGACACATCAAACCCTGCAGCACGGCAAAGCCAAAGTCTCAGCCACGTGCCTCCTGTTCTTGGTTTTCAAACATCTCTATTGTGCTGCCCCATTAAAAATGCTTTCTCACTGGCTGGAGGAATTGAGTAAAAATTGGATCTGAAAACAAAGCCACAATGTAAATCATGGCACAAACATGCTGAAGGGGAAATCAAAGTTGTGTTCATCATCTGGGCAGTGAAAGCCAGGTGGCAACAACATTATTTTGGAGATGTCTCAAACCGAGAAGTTCCAGGAGTAAGAAAATCTCGCTTGGTTAATTAAGCTCAAATGGATGTACATGGGTCTGCTCAGAGGGGACTTACTAGGATCAGTACTGAAGTTAGAAACTATTTGGAATTAAACTGCTTTTAGAGGCAAATAGGCTATTTGGTTTTGGTGGTGTGTTTTTTGGTGGGGGGGGGGGGGGGGGATTGTTTTTTCCTGTAGAGCTATTTGCAGGGAAAGAGGTAGCTTGTTTTGGATCCTCAGAGTTTATTACCAATGAAATGTAGATTTGTAGCCACAGGGCTAGTTAGGCATCTCTATGGAAATGTACAGCTACGGGGTTTGTGCACTGGTTGTAATTAGGGTTTTCTGAGTTTTCATTTTTCTTCACATAGACAAGAAGCATATACAAGAAGTCAGACTTTAGTATCCAATTCCAGGCTGCATTTGGGGAAAGGTCATGGGAAGAACAAAACCCCAGCACACATCTCTCAGTAAATCACCCTGGGGTGAGACCCTCACAAGAGGTTGTTTTTCAGAGCAAAACTCATTTTGAAATATAAGGCTTGAGGCTCGTTACAGATAGGCATGAAAGCACTTCACTTCCTCCCTGTAGATGGACTCAGAATTGTGATCAAGAGGTTTTTTTGTTTAAAACTGTCATTTCAAGAAACGTAAAGCTTTCCAAGCACACACATATCTTGGTGCTGATGGTCCAGGTAGAAGCAGGATGCTGGACTCCACAAGCAGATTGCTCTGTACTTTCATGACCTCAACTCCCATCATGTGCTTCTCAGGCACTACTTCATTTTTATACGATAGTGATGTGTGAAAGTCCTGCCTGAGGCCACCCTGTCCCCAGGGAGGCTGCAGCCTGGGTGATGGGGGTTCTTCTGTTACACTTCTGATATTGTGCTTGCTTGCTTTTCCAGTACCAGGTTAGCGTGATGCTTGCAACAGTCTTTCAAAACAGACTTGAAAAATTTCCAAAATGCTTTATATATGAAGTGAATAAATGACTGCAGAGGAGCGGTGGGATTTTTGTTTTTTCAGCAATCTTCCAATTGACAGATTTCTGCATGTAATTAAGGGCTACATATTCAGTACAATTTCTCTTTTTTTGCCACTTCTGCCTATCTATCTGTTGATTCTGCTAAGGGCTCCTTTTTATTAAGATTCAGAGAAAACTGAGGCTTTTTTTTTTGTGTATACACATGTGTCTTTTACATTGGCTTTAAAAAGTACAGTTCTTGTGAGCATATTTAATGGCTCTTCTCAAAGAGATCTGGCAGGTTAGAAAGCAGATCCAATATGCTTATGTTAACAGCTGCAGAAGCAAGCACAGGAGAAATGACAGCGAAAAAGGAATTACTTTCCTAGTTACCAAAGAGCAGGGGTGAAAGCTGGGATTTATAGAAATCCATTGAAAAATTCACTGACTCTTTATGGAACAGGATTTAAGCTCTGCTTCTGCTCCTAACTCTTGCAAGGACAAAACTCTTGAGACAACCTTTCATATGAACATGATAAACCGTTTGCTTCACAACATTACAGACATGACTTTTTTGGTCAATGCTGCATTTGCAAACTCCCAAGGAAAAGCTGTGATGCAGACAGGTTGTCATGTGCTGCATGAGCTAATATTAATGCCTGCTGTTGACTGACTTACTTTTAGTCTTGCTACTAGGGTTTTTTTGCTGCTCCTTGTGTAACATCTGTCTGATGGAGGGATACCACACTGTCATTGGCTTCCACTGCACCCTGTTTTCTGTCTGAGAAACAGTAATGAGAGCAACCAAGGTGTTTTTTCTTTTTCCTTTGAATTTTTGAATGAAGCCTGCTGTGTTTTTGCAAATTTCATCTTCATTATAAGTATTTAAGAGCCATAGCTTTTCATATCAGACAACTTGGCATCAGCTTTGAGAAGAAACATGTTATTCTAAAGCAGAAAATTAGATTAGAAAATTGCTTTTGCAGATAGAAACAAAGTCCTGTCGGCTTGTCTAATCCAGTTCTTTGGCACTGATGCAGGACAACTTTCCACAGGGCATAATGCACGGCTGCCTCTGCCAGACGTACCGGCCCGGGCGGCTGTGCTTTCTTAGTACAGCTCACGGAACGAGCGCTGGGCCCAGCGTTCTGATCTTTCTGTGAACAAGCTGGCACGTATCTCCATGTAACGCTCCACTGTAACATGGAAAAGTGTCCTACAGGAGTTCAGTTTGGAAAGGTCATCCTATATTTCATAGTGTCCCTTTTAAAAATAGCCTGAAAGAGGTGGTTTTTTTTTTTTTTTGAAAGTGCATTTAGGTAGCTAATACAGCAGGCATGCAGAACATAAGCTATCCAACCAACTATGAAACAAATGCTAGAATTAATTGCTTAATTCTCTTTGCATTAGGCTAAAGCATATGGTTTTAAAATGTCTTCAGCAAAGAACTGCTGAATATGCGAAACATCTACTATTGCCTTGTACTAAAATGAAAAGCAAGTTCAAGTGTAAAGATTGGTGGGGTGATAGCCAAAGGCAAGCTGTCCTGCAACTTGTTTTGTGAGACAATCTAGTTTTAAGGTTTGTGCGTCCAAGTTTGACACAGTAAGCACATTAAATACCATCTCTCG
Source organism: Gymnogyps californianus (assembly GCF_018139145.2). Classification (NCBI taxonomy): domain Eukaryota; kingdom Metazoa; phylum Chordata; class Aves; order Accipitriformes; family Cathartidae; genus Gymnogyps; species Gymnogyps californianus. Next base: position 20,278,696 of record NC_059475.1, on the reverse strand, counting down.
AAACCCAGGTTTTGTTCAAACAACTTCTTTGTAGTTCTTCAACTACGGAAAAGAATCAACAGAGAGACTTCTTAGCCAGCAGCCGATATGCGAGTGCCAAAATTTTAACTGTACCAAGGAGTAACAGACTGCAAGCTAAAGGATTATCATCTGTTCCAGCCTGTTTTCTACAAGGCTGCTGTAACGATGATTTGTCCTACATTTGCATATGGGCTAATGCTTCATTTGAACAGAATCCTGAGCATGCACAGATGTAGGAATTGGCCTCCTTCATTTTCAGGTAAGGTGGGTGTGTCTGCCTGTGCACACACCACCCGGAATGATGCATTTTCTGGATGTCAGAGCACAGCGTGAAACATGGTCCAGCTTTCAAGCCAACAGCATGACAGGAAGGTGAGACCTTTTGGCAGGGTCAGTGCCTGTCTCTCAGTGTAGGTAACCTTCACAAGCCCTGCATGTACAGCTGACCTCTCAGTGTTTCGTTCCACCAGGAGAGCACAGAGCACTCTCCATTTGGCCAGGCAGTACCACACCACACGTGCAGCACAACGTGAAGCCGATGAAATGACTAACAAGTGGAAAGCTTGCGTGTGTACCAACTACAGAGTGGTGCAGGTGCTTGGCAAGATCAAGACTTTGATCCTGTTCACACCAGCATGTGTAAATTCTCACATCCAGTGCTTTCCGTGGGAACACTCATACATGTTTTACCTAAATGAAGGGCACTGCACCACTGGTTTTTTTTTTATAATACATCAGCCCCAGTGTTTTATAAGAATTGGGGTAGAGGCCGCAAGTTGACTTTAACTGCAGTGGAAAGCGCCCTATGCTAGCTCCAGAAACTTTCAGGAGTCACGCCTCATTCTTACCAAACAAACTTACCCATCTCCCTGTCGCTGGAACCCTGAGCTTCAGTCCCATGTTTCTAACCTGTGTGCCTGCCTAGTGCAAAACGCTGAGCTGATTACTTAATAGTACTCCTAACCTCAAAGTAACCAGCACAAGCAAATGGCAAGATCCAAGCATACACTTAACTCTATCCAGAAACTGTAGGAAGGCTACAGGGAAACGCCTCCTTTATTTCAACATTTTTATGAAATACAATAATTTTTCTACACGAACAAACATTTATTTTTGCTGGCAGATGCATCTAAAAGTTCACAAAACAACTCCAAACAGAATTTAAAAAGAAGCATCCAAACTTTCAATTTAATCTCCAAATCTTGGTTAAGTGGACTTCATCTTTCCTTTGTTTCCTTGAAAAAGGTTAGTGGCTCGAGGCATTATCTTCTCCAGAAAGTAAACACCTCTCAATGGTTGCATTACAGGTGGCTTTCATCCTTTACCGCCTGAAGTCCAGCTTCAAGTTTAGAATTAGAGATACGTTCCACATGGCTTGCAGCATGGTACTTTTTTCATCTCATTTCTCCAGGGGTGCATAATTCAAAAGCTTCTCAATCAGATCCACATGGGCTAGGAGCATTCTGCGGCAGCAGTATCTCTTCAAACCAAGGGCATCCAGGGCATCTCTATTAATGAACAACAATAAAAAAAAAAAAAAAGGATGAAGTGAGTCAGAACCACTTGTAAGTGTTCCTAAGCAACATACTGATTACTTTGAGCTTAGTCATAGAGGAAAACTTGTTTGCAGTTCAAACTAAGAAATAGAAATTTAGCATGTGCTGTTAATGTTCTTTTCCATTTACTGCTGTTGACAGGGTGTTTGCCTGTTCTCTGGCCTGCAAGAGCACACGATCTTCTGTTGAAGATGGTGTCTAGCTGACACAACTACTGAGTTTTCAGAGGTAAGTCTGCAGAACTCCCATAGGAACAGAACCATAACAGACTAACTCTTAAGGATTTCCTCTTCTGAACTAACCCACTCATGAGGGCATATTTGGTCATGAAACAGCAAGGTTAAGTGAGATGCAAGTATTTTGGGTTTGGAAATAAAATTTTAGTCTTCACAGCTGGAAAGAGACTTGAAATATGGTACATTTCTAACCTCAATTATTTAGTTACAGTAACTCAGTCTTTCTTTTACAAACACCAATCTGTAGAAAAGAGAGGAGCTGATCTGGGTAAAAATCTGATCAATCAAGAGGTGTGAATGTAGTAAAAGGAACACAGTTCTGAAACATGGGAAATGATTTCCACTCTTAAAATCCTGGACAGTCCATAATTACCTGTGCTGGCTACAGCTCCTGCTAGTTGTATGGTAGAGGGTAGCACGAAGGCACTAGATCATCTCCTGACACAGGAATAAGGAATAGCATCTCTAAGCATTGCTATCCATGCTATTGTTAGCATCTCTAAGCACCATTATAACACAACGTTTCTGTAAACTGAGGATGATACTTGCCTACTTTGTAAGATCTAAGCCATGTTAAAAGGGTGAGAGATAAACAGAAACTAAAATAACTCAAAATGCAAACTACCCCACATATGGATGGGATGCTAATTCTGAGGAAGGCTAAAATCCTTTCCAGTTCCCATATAAGACGACATTCAGTTATACAACCTGTTCCCCACAAATACACAAATAAGGATGTGCAGACTGCTCAACAAGAAATTTGTGTTTTACAGTCTTTCTACTTAATTCCTTCTGAGTGACTGCTCAAGATTCTTACGGTTGGGTAGAGAATGTATGAGTCATCCTAGCCTAAACCACTGCATGTGTCTTCAATGGCTATCGCTATCAGACCTCTTAAAGGTAAGTGACACTATCCAAGCTCTTTAGCACCAGCGTATTAACAATAAAGCCAGTCTGATACTCCTTCAGAATTTGACATTCATGAAATACAACTGATCTCAGGTCTTTAGATCTATATGATGCAGTGCAACAATCCAGCATTTACTTAAAACAAATGTAAATTCCTGAAACCTGTAATTCTCCTGTAGGAAGAAGCTGATAGATACTTTTCTAAAGTATAAATGACTGAAAGGAAGCCTCTGCATAAGCTGGACCATGGTAAAAGGTTGTTTGGCTTCAAGCAGTACAGTCTAACTGCATGGAGTCAAACTCCAGCAGCTTCTCTGATGACGTCAATTAGTCCTTGTACCTATCAACAGTTCTTCAAGGGCTTAAATAGCAGGGCTATTCATTTTAGGACTAGCACTTGCAAAAGTTATTTAAAAGAAGTATATGAACAGTATTTTTTTAAAAATAATGTTTATAAATAATATCATATGATATCTAAACTTTCCAAAACACTTGAGAACAAAAGCACCTGATGTCTGTTGATACGTACGTTTAAAAGCTATCTGGAAAGTTCTGAACTTTCAAATGCAGTTATCAGAGATGCAAAATACTAACATTAATCACAACTTGAAAAGTCATACTATACATTTCAGCTAAAACAACTTAAGTTATATTCCCCTTTTTCTCTAGCTTCCAAGAACTTGTGGAAAAAGAACAATTTTAAGGGACAAACAGAAAGGTGTGGGTCTTTTTTAACCACAAATTGTTCAGACAAGTTTATTTCTTCCATTTTGTCCATCCATTTCTTAAGCCACCATTAATAGTGATTCTGACACTGCACTGTAAGATTTTAACTGTTCGATATCTGTAAACTCTGCTTCTGATCTTACAATACCATAACTGCACTGGTTTGAACAGGCATCCCAGAATCACACCAGTGACCACAGCAATCATTTTCAAGTGAGCATTTATCAATAACAACGTACATCTTCCTGTCCCGTACAAAAGCAGAGTAATAATGAAGACAAGAAAAATATTAAAATGTAATACTTGGAAACTAAGTCAGAAGTGCTACCAGAATAGCTCTGATAAATTTTAATATTAGTGAGAAACAATTAGCAACCCATACTATTTTAATACTTTTAGCTCCACAAATGAAAGCAAAAATTTTTTTTTTTTGTAGGGACTTTCCAAATACCTTTAGTTTAGCAGCTGCAATATTCCACTCAGCTATGTTTGACAGGTTCTGGGATGTAAATGCACTCTAAAAAGGCTGATTTAGGAAAAGTATTGAATGATTTTCACTGGACAGTTTTTCATGAAACTGATAAATGGTGGGAGGACAGGACATCCTTCCCCTGCAAACTCCACATCAAGCAGCACAGAGAATAATCACAACTTCCTACAAGTTTACATGAGGCTCAAAACCCAAAGCTTTCCTTCCCTGTTTGTTCTTTGCTCCACTGTTTAATATTTGACAAAATAGTATCCTAAACCATAAAAATGTTTTCAGATTTACTTTAGAGAAAAGGCAGTGAAATCTGTGTTGTTAATATACATTCTTCTGATAGTTCATAGACATAAGTCCATTTAAAAATCTATTAGTAACCCTAACCATTTGAATGCAAAGCAAATACTCTTTTCTTTCTATTTAACAGTTTCAACATCATCACTTTGGGAAGTCTCTTAAACTTCTAACATTTCCCCCCCCCCCCCCCCACTCCCTTCAATTGCAAATATCCTCTGTTTTTCTTCATACTTAAACTTGATGACAATGTAAATATTTCTCGGGAGTTACCTTCTCAAACCCTTCTGAAGTAGTCTCCCCACAGCTAGACCCTCCTTGAACAAACAATTAAAAGACAATTCTGTCTACGCAAAGCATGCATAGATTTCTTAAAATAGAATTGTTAGGACTACCAGTCAGGTATCTAGAGCAGTTAAACCTCCCCTTCCCCCCAGAAAACCAGTGCTTTCAAATAAGGTTAGCAATTCTGCGTAGTGAATATGAAATGCTTTTAAGAAAACCTAAAAGGGGTATACATTGTTAGCAATCTTAGTTAGGTCTTACACTTATACACTCCCCTTTAAAAAACCACACTGGTGTCAAAGTTGACTGTACTGGTTGTTTCTTTCCTTCCCACTCCCTACAGAGTTCAATATTTGAGACTGTTTTCGGTATAAAGGTTACGTCTTGGCAACTTCCATACTACTACCCAGAAAGATTCAGTAGGGAAACAAGTACTTTCTTATCTATTATAATTTCTAACGTCTAGTTAAATAGCCTCAGAATGTATCTGTAGTTTTTAGCCTCTTTACAGCTCTTTATAATGCCATGATTCTGCACTTATATATCTTACGCACTGTGCAATCTCATGTAAAATCTGAGTCAAAGAACATACAGAAATAATACCCACCCTTCTGTATATTCTGCTTGCAGAAGGCCAAGATAGGCTTCCCACTTGTTTCCAACTATTTTGCCACATGTGAAACATCTGACTGGGATGATCATTTTTGCACTGTAGCTGTAACATTAAAAAATACAGTATCACACCTCTGCAAAATTACTAAATACCATATTCAAATATAGGAAAGAAAATTAAGAACTTGTACAAGTCTCAAACGGCATCTCAACAGACTACGTGACAGTAAGCGAAACAAGAGGCCGCGTTACAGCGGTGCTGAATTATAGCGGCGCAACCCGGCTTAGGTCGCGGTTCCCCACCGACGGTCAGGCCCGCACCACCTCCCATGCGAGGCAGTTCCGAACAGGGCGGTGGGCAGCGGCGCTCTGCCGGGAGCCAGGGACCCAGCATCCTCTGGCTGGGAAAACCAGCCAGCGCCCGGGAGCGGGTTACCCCTGCCCCATGGCCAGCAGAAACAGGCCTAAAGGTAGCCTAAGAAGCGGCTGTAGGGCCGGGGGAGCCCGAGGCCGAGGCCTCGCTCGCCGGGCCAGGCCTCCCTGGAGGAGGCCGGTCCCAGTTCGCCCGCGAACCCCACCCTAAGGCGGCGAGGAAGCTCCCAGCCCCGCCGAGGCATTGAGGGGGCCGCAGCGCCGTGAGGCGACTCCTACCGTAACGGCTCCTCCGCGCTCCCGTAACTGCTGCCAGGGCGCTACCAGCGCGGCGAGGCGGCGGAAGGCGGGCCGACGCGGTGGGCGGGAGGCGGTCCGCCGTACCCCTGTTTCTGCGCGGGGTGGCGGGATGGTAGCGGTCGAGCGTACGGCGTCCCGTGCGGCTCAAGAGAGTGCGCGCGCGGGGCGGGCTTGTTTTCGCGTTTCGCGTGTGGCGCCTTGAGTGGCAGCTGGGGCGCCGGGAGTGGAGAGCGGCGGCACCGCCGGTGCGAGCGACCGACCGACCGAGCACGGCGCCCGCCCCTGCTCCTCCTTCTCCTCCTCATTTCCCAGGTGGGCGGGCGGGCACTTGTTGCATTGTGAGAGGGCTTTTGTGGCGACGAGACTTCTCATCCCATCCTGGCTGAGGTACCGGAGCCGTCCGGGGCGGGAAGCGCAACTGGTGGCTGCAGCCCGGCACCCACCAGCCCTGTCCGGCGGGGGGTGGCGGGTGTGAAGGGGACCCTGGCGGGCAGAGCTGTGGGACGGAGTCGGGGTACCCCGCGGCAGCCCGCCCGCCGGTCCGCTCCCTCACGGGCAGGGGCGCCGGCGTGGTGGTGCCCGAGGTGGCTCCGCGGCTGGAGAGCCTATCCCCGCAGCGGGCAGAGCCCCCCACCGCCGTGGCTGAGGAGCGGCCGGCCGCGGGAGGTTGTGAGGGGGTCCGTGGGGGGAGAGGGGGCGGCGGCTGGGACCCCGCAACGGTCGGCTCGCGGCGGCTGGGACCCCGCAACGGTCGGCTCGCGGCGGCTGGGACCCTGCAGCGGTCGGCTCGCAGTGTCGCTTGCCGCCGTGTCGCGTCCCTGGAAGCGCGGCGCCGCGGCCCCTTTCGGGGCTGTTTCGCCGCTTTTTTTCGCGGTCCCTCGGGCGGGAGAAGGCAGGAGCGGCTGCCGTCCGGGTTTATAACCCGCTCCGCTTTCCCGCCGCCCGTCCCAAGGGGTTATTGTTATTTTCGTTGTTCTGCACAGCCCATACAGCGTTTCTTTGAAGGCAAACTCGCCCTCGAGTCCCACTCAAGTTGTGGGCGCTATCGTGGCTGCAGGTTTGCCGAGAGTTTTTAAACTCTGGGGTCAGATTGGACTTGAGGCTGTCCCGTTTAACTTTTAACGTTGCTCCGTCTTGCTGTGACCTATGCATGGCTAAAATAAAAATGAAGCCGTTCAACAGAGGTATACGCTGCCCTTGAGGCATTGCCTGCTGTTCAGGGGCAGTGCCGTAGACGCAGCCCGCATGAACAGGAGCGTTTTCCCCGGTATCTGAGGGTCAAGGGAAGCTCCCCTTGCTCGGGAGGCAATGGCTGGTTGCAGGCAAAGCAACCGATTTTATTGGGTATCCCAAGCTGGGGAGCTTTGGTAGCAGAGGATAATGCATCTTGAAACTGTTTACTTGTATTTCATTAATCTAAGGATTGGGCAAGCATTAGGCACATACTATGTGTGCTTAGCAAAGGGAAGCATGCTGTGATGACTACAAACTTTAGGGACAGACACTGCTGTTCTGGAGACTCTGGGATGAAACATTAGTCTGAACATTGTCTGTCCTTATTGTTCTCTTGTTACAGCATTCGCATTATGCTAATTGTCCTTGGGCAGAGCAGAAATTCTCCAAAAGTGTCTTATTTTCCTGCTAAAGTATCTGTGAGTTGATACAGTGCACAGTGCAGAGCCATTACTGTCAGGCATATAAATAATTGTGTCTTAATGCACAGCTTATGTTAATATGTCTTTTGTGACTATTTTTTGAACGACTGGATTATTGACCCTCTGCACTGAAATGCCAGACCTAACTTGAACCGTAGAAGAGCAAATAGTTTTAACAAATACGGGTTTGAGGTTGTTTGAAAGCATTTTTACAATTCTGATTGCTAGTGAAAAGACAGTAATTTTTGCAGTCCCAGGAACAATTACACGCAGTTGTGAATGGAGCGAATTGACTTGGCATGGGAGGGTAGATGAACCTTCTGTGATGTCTAGATTATTATCAATATTGTTATTGTAGGCCAGCGGGAGCCAAACTGTCTTTTCTTTTTCTCCTTTGATTTCCTTTTTTTGGGGGTGTGTGTGTGAGAATTTGGAGATTGTGCTTTGATGCATTCTCAGCACCAGGTCTCCAAAGTAATTTTCTTACTGAACTGTGCAGTGAAATACATTTGTGTTTGGAGATGGAAATTTGCAATTGGGAGTGAGAAAGAGGGGCTGTCACAGGAGCTTCATGGCAGAACCACATCATTAGATGTGGGTTAGCATCTTATAGCTGCCTTGTAGAAATGTGCTTGCTTATTTCTTAAAAACAAAACTGAATTTTAACTTTCAGACCTAGTTCTCATATCTGACTTTGCTTAGAATCTTTTTTCAAAGAAAAATTTACTCAGCTTGTTCTCACAGTATTACTTTTAACTTTGTTATGTCTTTTCTGTATAACCTGCTTTGGCTGGGTGATGGGCTTAATGAACTAATAGGTCTTTTATGGCTGTAGTTTCTTTGATCCTAGAAAATGTAAAGATTTTTATGATCTATGACCTGGAGAGACTGCTACATACTGAGAACATTCTCTGCTCAGCTTCATGTATCCTCTGCTTAATCTGACCGTTTGCCAAACTGCAGAAGTCTGTTTAAAAGACTTGGGGGGGATGTGCACACATGTGACTATTAGGAATCACAGTCAGTGTTTTATGGGCTGTAGCTCACGCTGACTAGGGTGACTCTGCAGAGTGAGCCATTTGTGGCATGCCATCTTTCAACTCCCCTTTTTCAGGTGAGCTGGGTTCTGCTGACACTGAGCTGTTGCAGTTTAGTATGTAGTCAAATTTGATCTCTTCAGCCATCCTTCTGAAGAAGGGTGAGGACACTGGAAGAATTGGAAAATTAGGTCTCTCTAAGCATCCTTTGAAGAAAAGTTGCAAGAATTGGAGTCCTATCTACTAGAACTAATCCTAGAACTGCATGGGTCTTTCTCACAGTAAGTTCTCGTCCTATTTCTGGTCTCTTGCCACCTTCAACAAGCAGCAGTCCCCAAACTGCTGATTCTTTAGGCCTTCAGGCAGCCTGGTGGTCAGGAAACCCATCGGAGCGCTCCTCAGCATTGAGCAGAAGAGACTTCCCTACAACTAATTGAGTTGAAGTAAGTTTGAGAACTGTGGACTGCTTTTCTGATGTGCTTCTGGAGCAGCTTCTGTCATGTGAGGCTTTGTTGTGGGGCACTGCAGCTAATATATCCCACTTCTTGGTTAATGCAGTATAGGACTTCTTCCTGTGATCTGAACAACTTTTGAAAGCTGACAGTGTTCTGTCCTACCATCACTGTTGGGTTGAGGCTCGTTCTTGGCATTTTTTTGTGGATTTAGACCTACAAAATGCAGCTAGGCATGACCGCTCCGTGGCGTTGTTAGTGATGAGTACTGAAATCCTAGATTGGTGACTAAGGAGTAGATCCTGCTTCCTATTCTCCCATCCACAAGACGTAAGGGAAAATATTGCTCCTTGTTTAAAAAACAAACCAAAAAAAAGTCAGTTAAGTGACCTGACTGACTGAACTACTCTTAAAATACTTTTATAGCTTGAGTGGCCATATGACCTCCTGCAGCTCATGTTGGCAGCTTGTGTCTTTTGTGACCTTGTCCCTGTAATTAGGGCTGTAGGAAGGAGTCGTGGGATCTCTGCACTTGTACTGGTAGCATGAGAAACCAGTGGCTGAGAAAAAATTTTTTTTTTTTTTTTTTTTTTTTTTTTTTTTTTTTTACTTTGTGAGTTGCAGTAGGTCAAGTTTAGGTGTGCACCCTCACGAGTCTGGATACTTTTCACCTTTCACTGCTTTTCACCTTCTGTGGTTGTTCCCCTTCTTCTGACTTTGCTTGTTTCTGCATACATGTAGATAATCACCAGAACTGAACACTTGGGTGTTTTAAGATCTGATTTGCCGGTTAGGTAGCAGTTGTGTTCAAGGGTAATGAATCGTTATTTAAATTCAGGACTTTTTAGAAGAACTGGAGGATTGTTTTGGTACTATTGATCATGACTTGCAACCTTCTATGAACCTGCGGATAGTCCTGTTGGCTCTGTTTGGAGTTAAAAGCTCTGTTTCCTGTTGCTTCCTGTGGTCATTTAGAGAAAGAATATTACCAGTTTTCACTCCATCTCCGACTAACACCTCAGAATCGTGTATGTGATTGCAAAAGTTCGTGGTACCATATTCAGTGTTGTACTCCTCAGATCTCAACAGAGCCAGAGAGAGAAGAACCCTAAGAGAAAAAGACTTGCATGAATCTTGAAATGAGTGATGAAATAGGACATTAGTCAGGAACTGAAATGTGACATGGAAAACTCAATGAATAAATATGTAGCAACAGAGAGCCAGAGCAAGAGGGGAAGATGGCTGCTGTTTTCTCAGGCACATTCTCCACTCCAAGTCTATTAAATCCTGAATATTTACTGTTGGGCTTTACTTCCTGGTTAACTGCTCAGAAGTGTGTCACTCATCGTGTTCCACAAAAGGGAAAGAAAAGTGGCTCCCTCTGGAGCTAGCTAGTGTGACTTTGGAAGGACTACCCTCCTTTCCCTCTAAAGCTTGCAGGCTCAAGGAGCAAAGACTAATTGGAATTTTGATTTGTTTTCACCTTGATTTTTTGAGTGGGTGGCTTTCTGCCCGATTATATGCGTGCCCCCCCCTCCCCCCCCCGCAATTGGATATAGCTTTACATGTGGTCGTAGGGAGGTGGAGAAAGCCAAGAAGGAGAGGCAGGGATGATTGAAGGAGGAAAGACTTGTCTACTCTGTAGAGCTTTGCATTGTTTAGTTGCCCTGCATGCTGTTTAATAGCTGCTCAGGCCCCTGGATTTAGTGAAACAAATACAGAAGCTGCTAAGCAAGTAGAAATGAAGAGAAACCTCTCTAAGCTGGGGATGTGGCTGCAGCTTCACTGTAATACCAGACAAGCCTGATGCTGCTGATTTCATTAAAAGCAACATTTGGTGCCTCAAAGCAGGGTTTAATACTTGCTATATATTTTTTTAAATATGCTGACCTTATCTGGTAAGCCTGTAATATTTGTTGCAATGAAGAGCAGCTGCTGCATAAATACATATATAATATCAGTTGCCAATTCTGAAAGCTGTGCTGAGACTGTGACTTGTTTGAAGTGGAGTTGCTATTAAAAGGCAGGTGGCAGGATGTTTATTTTACACCTTGTTAATTGCTTGTTTTTCCTGCTGTAATTGGCTTCCTAATGGGGGCAGAATGCACTTGGTTTTGCACACAAAGCTTCATTAGTGACAACCGATGGAAAAGATTCACAGGGTGGGATTTATATGAAATATATATATATTGAGTAACAGATGTCTCTGCTAAATAGAGTGTGTGAGGAAGTCCCATAGATGCATCCAAAAATGCAAACGTTTTTCCATAAAATGATTTAAGGTGTCCTTGTGTTAGATGTAAAGATCACTGCCTATTACTTGAGAAGGGGGCAGAGACTTTATCTTGCTATTTTTGTGGGGCAGAGATTTTGTTCTGCTTCACTGGACTGGAGTTAGGATGCTGGGATGGTGCTCTGTACTTGGGACTCTGACAGCATACATGTATTCATAAAGATATCTTTAATGATCTCTGTGGCATATCTAGCAATTGCTCCTGCTAATGAACTGAGAGGAGTTGGTGTGCAGTGGTGGTGTTTAGTAGCTTTCTAAGATTTATGGAGCCTTCCCTGCTGCTTGTATATGTTAGTGCTATTTCAGGTGTCCTCCCATTTGCACTGGGTCCTTGGAGGCAGGGCATTGCTATGGAGAAGCATAGGTGGACCATCTGTATTTTCAGGGTGATCTTGGTTGTGGTATTCTTCTGGCTAGGGATGGGTGCTCCACAAAGGCAGTTCTTGTTTTAATAATGACTTTTTTAATGTGGTGTAAGAGACTGGTCTAAGAATTGTCCATTCATGGTCATCATGATGATCATTAGACACCATTGTGTCTGATGCCATGAACAGGATTTTGCGCTGTTCGGTTTAGTATGCTATTGTACCTGTAGAGGTTGCTGTAGGTGGCAGGTGAGTGTAGTTTTGTGTGTGTGTGTACATACGTATGTGTATATATGTACATGTATATAAAACTAATAATGAAAAGGTAAGATAGCCCTTCATGGAAATGGCTTTTCATCCTTAACTCCCCCTATTCCTTTTTTTTTTTTTTAAGCACTGAGATGGGATTGGAAAAAACACCCGTCTACTCTCTCACTTCTCTGCTTCCTCAGATGCCAATATTTAACTATTTTAGGACTGGTTTTATCTGTCATGTTTGTTCTCAGTAAGAGAACTTCAAGGCGAAAGTACAATGTTTGCAAGTCTTGGACTGACATATTTTACAAGAAAAAGCCTTTATTACATGAATATATCACAGCCTAATTGACTGTTTCATGTTGGGGGGGGAGAGTAATATCCTGAGGCAGCATTTTAATCAGAAACATCACAGGAGCTGCCCATCAGCTCTGCTCTTCCATGCAAGTGTCCTCAGATGACAAAATAATCCCCTTTCTTGGGATAATGCTTTTCATTCATGTAGAATCTTTCCTTCCAGAGGAAGAAAAGGATGGACTATGAAGTTGAGGTGAGACCAGGACTTGTCAGTTATTAATGCTTGAAGGGAGGAGCCCCAAGATGTTGTTCTTCCATGGTGAAAGCAATATGTGCATTCCCATTGAGCTCATGGATGTGCTTTTGTCTCTCTGATGTACTTCCTGTCTTTGGCTGGGAGCTTTTTGCCCTGGGTATACAAGCAGGTCCTCTCCCATCAAGATTTATCTCTATGTAAAGAGACTGCAGCAAGCTAGTCCTCTTGTAGTAGTTTGCCCTGGCATCTATGAGTCTCTGAACTCCAATGAAAAGGAATGGGGGGATTTTCTAACTTATTTTTGAAGTCTTATCTCTGAGGCTTTTGTAAGTGATGATGGATGTATTTGGAACAAAGAATTAAAGAGCAAGCTCTGCTGAAGGGTATCCTTTGGGCCTTTTGGGCATGCTTATGTCTGTATTTAAACTTGATGCTTGGGCTTTTCCTTCCATCTGTCTTCTGGCTGGTCTTGTGTCTTGCAAGCCTTCATGAGAGTGGGAATAAAAGATGGTTGTGATAAGAAGGAGCAAAGATCCATCTTGCTGAGTACCTTGTCTCTGACAGTGGCCGGTAGTGGCTACTTAAGGAAGCAGGTAAGCTTAAAGCAACTGTGCAGTAGTAACACAGTGGGATGCTTGCATTTTATGTTTCATGAAGGTCTGTAACTGTAGTCTTGTTCCAGAACTGACCAGGTAGGGAAGAAAATGCAGTTTTTCTGATTAAAACCACTTACTTAGCTTAGGCATGTCAGCCTGTTGTGTCCAGAGTAAGGTGCTGTACGGAAGCTGGATGTCCTAAACCAGCTCCAAAGCTGCCTCTGCCATGTGCTGCGTCCTGGTGAAAGACAGCTATTCCTGGAAAAATCCCTGTTGGTGTGCAGAGCCTGCAACCTCCCAGTGTACGGGGCTTCCAGCATGGACATGGGGAGGAGGACAACAGAGTCGATGCGTAGGATATCATGTTACCACTCAGATGAGTGGGCTGCTGTGGACCTACCATTGTGCCATCCACAGGGAACGTTCCATTGCTTTGTTTATTGAGCTGCTGTTTTTAAAATTAAAAACAGCCAAATGTTTCATAAAATATTAAGAGGCACTACTTCAGTGTCTCTCATCAGATTAAGTATGTCACTTTGTGTGTCCTTCGGGTGATGAAGCCAATCAGCTTGGTCGTTCTCTCACCTTAAGGATGCATTAAGGTGACATGCTTCATCTCACAAGGGATGCTGAAGCTATCGCACTGCAGAACTGGTAACTGTAGGGGTCCTGCACTTTAACTGTGGATTCTCAAATGAAATTTTGCAGAAGCAATACAGTTTGCTTTGTATGAGTGAATTTCTTTTTGTTAGAGAAGCACTTCTTGAAAAAAAAATATTGAGGTAATACAGTGGTAGACACATGCACAGTGACTGCTCTGCAGGAAAGAAAGAAATTACAGCATGTTTTGTATGAAAGACCAAGAACTGTTATGTTTCAGTGGGTAAAGGGGAAGAAGCCTCTACATTCCTCAAACATTCTTTATGAATATAGATTTTGAAGCTGTTTTGCTTGCAGGTGAATTTCTTTTTCATTCAAGAGCTAGTTCCAGCATTTTAATCAGAACACAATGGCACTGGAGTAGCAGGGGGTTGGGAAACTGAGGTGTAGTAGCCCCAGGACTAGAAAGCTGAGGGAGGGTCTCCAGCTTGCTGCAGAGAAGCCCCGAGGCCTGCACACTGGTGAAACGCAGTATGTTGGAGCTGGGACCGAGCTGTGGAGAGCTAGCTTTCACTGAGTTTTCCATCATCTCTTGCCTCTACTCAGCAGTTCTAGCACTCTTTAGCATGTGTATAGTACTTGGGAATGCTGCAACATACTGGGTTAAATAGTCATGAAGTTTTAATAAACTTGAGATACAAGACCAACCTGACTTCTGAATGTCCTGGTGGTTTTTGGTTGTGTTGCCTCTTTAAACTCAGTAAGTAATGGCACATGTGGCATGTTACTCTTGCATTCCCACTGTGCACAGCTAAATCACACACGTGCACATCAGGGAGCAGTTATTCAGAAGTCTGTTCTGAAGGGCAGCAGTTCCTTTGTCTGATCTGATACGCTGCTGCTGCTTTGCTTGGTGGTGGTGTGCGGGAATAATAAAGTAAAGCCTTCAATCATATGACTTGATCAGAGAGGGTTGTCTGTAATGATTGATAAGTCCTCTTGGAACAACAGGCAGCTTGAGCTGTGCCCAGGGACTGATAGGTTTGGTTGGGATTTTGCATTGGCCTAAGTAAAAAGAGCAGTGAGGTCAAGGTTGCAGTTTTGTTTGTAGCTTGCCTTCAAATCCCTGCCTGATCTAAAATGGTACTTAACTGTATATACCTCTGCTCTCCCCAAAGCTATTTGGAGAGCACTTTTCCCATCTCCTTTAGGATATGCTGAGTATTTTGAGGACCCCCAAATTATTTTGATTCCTTAAATTGGCTCTCTCCCAAGTAGGCATAAAACAAAGACATCTTTCCACCTTTCACCCTTGCACCCCCCTGACCTGACTAGCGGCATGCTGAGCAAATGGACATGGGTTCTCTTCCCTGGGACGTCCCCCCAGCCAGGGCTTTTTCCTGCAGGCCTCTTGTGTGACCTTGTCAAGCTGCTTCACTTGTTTTCTTGATTTATGACATTTGCCATTCTCCGTAGAGAAGCTAAAAAGCTTAATATTAAGAAAGTGCTTGTATTCGGTGAAAGATAGCTTTTTCTGTTTGTATTGAGAAACCTCTGAAGCTGAATGTGTGTGTGGATTCTGCTTAGCTCTGTAATAACTGAATTGTGCAGTGGTTTATCTGTAATGTGGGTGAATGTTAGCCATGTGCAGTGTTACACAAAGGATGCCCCTGTCTGCATCTGGGCCAGAGGTGTATTTGGATGTCCTTTGCATTTCTGCAAAGCAGATGTATTTTTCTGCTTCTCTGTTGAGCTACATCCCCAGTGTGTGGGGTCAGTCTAAAGCAGAGATGCTCTATCTTCTTAAAATGCATGCTGAACAAATACACTTTCCCTTCTATCCCGTGGGACAAAACGGTATGTGGGTGAAAGAATGGCTTTCCCCCCAGCACATGCGCAGCCACTCTGTGGATCGAGGAAGGGTTTGTGGAGCACAGAAGAGCTATTGCTGCTGTAGAGAAGTGCCAGTTCGATGCCCTCTTCCAAGCATTCCTAGCTTAAGCCTCAGCGGTAGTGAGCTAGGGCTGTGCTGCAGTGGCTCTGCCTTTACTGCTACTGCTGCTTAGGCGTTCTGCCTTTGTCAGAGTGAATCAGGACATCTGGAGGAAAGGGACCGTGGGATGACTAGGACTTTTCTGTCACACACTCAAGAAAATTTCTTACTTGGAAAATGGATAATAGAATGCCTTTATACCAGAAAGCAAGAAGAGGAGATTTCTTCATCTAGATGCAGTGGTAGGCTTGAGAAGCATTTGTTTTCTGAAAGTTGTCTGTGATCTCTTACTGTTCTACTTCGGTTTTATGTTTCTTTGCTCTCTCTGTCCGTAAATGACCATTTCATTTTGGCAGTGCACTACTGTTTAAATTATGGTTAGGGCCAGTTTATTGTGGACCTGTTTAGCATCAGTTTTATTGCTTGCCTGCGTTCCAGCTCTGCTGTCATTGCAGTGCCTTTTGGGTATCCTCTTTGCTGTCAACTGGCCCGACTCCTAGGGCTTGAAAAGCTGATTCGGGATTCCTCTGGGAGCCTAAGGGAGTTATTGGCAAGAAGTCAAATTCTCATAAGTTCCTGAGAAAGCTGTCATAAGCCTTGTGCCTGCTGGGTTATTGCCAAGTCCTTTATTCATGGGACCCATGATGAGCCATTGCTGGACAATAATGGTTTCAGGTTCCTTTGTACTGTATTATGAAAGGAGAACCAGTTCTGGGCCATTGTTTTGGCCAATGTAAGAACACACAAGGTTCTCTGTATCAAAGCATTTACAATTTAATAAGCTTTGTTTTCTGACTCCCCCCCCCCCCCCCCCCCCCCCCCCCCCCCCCCCCCCCCCGCTAGAGTTCTTCCTCCATGTACCCAGTTTACCTGTTGCAGGTTCAGTCCTAGCAATGATTCATCCAGAGTCAGACTGCTTTTGCACCCTGTGGATTTTGGCAACTGGAAGCCCCATTTACCATGCGCAGTACTGATTCTGATGGCAAGTGCTGCTGTGGATGAGTCAACTGTCCTTTACTGCTGCCTAAGTTATTTGTTACAGTGAGGAAAATGGTTTTGGTGACCCCCCCCCCCCCCCCCCCCCCCCCCATGGTATTTCCTTAGTGTATGTATAACTATATAGGCTCATATACACACACACAGAGTGTACGTATTAACCCTGCCTTTGCCTGTTGGTGACTAGTTCTGTTGGGCAGGCTTTTGTATAAGTTACAGAGTTGCTCTGACCCTGCATATTTGCCCCACATCCTCAAGGCATTTGGCAGTTTGTTGTCCCCTTATCTGCCTGTGCAGTGAAAGAGGTGAAAGTCAGAATGACCTTATTTGCCTCACAGAGTTTCCTTTTTTTTGCTGCTGGCTCACGGCTTTGTCCTGCTTCGTGGTGGACAGTGTTTGGTACAACCGAATTTTGAATAGCTAGTGATGAAGTTTTCATTTCCCATGGGAAGGTGGTACTCCACCCAAACAGTTTTCTTTCTGTGGATGTCTGCCTTGGTGCAATCTTCTTCTGTTTTTAGTTTAGTCCAATTGCTCTACACTCTAACCACTTAGTAAAAAATAGGTGGATTAAAAAGTTATCCAGAATGGTATTG
Source organism: Gymnogyps californianus (assembly GCF_018139145.2). Lineage (NCBI taxonomy): Eukaryota > Metazoa > Chordata > Aves > Accipitriformes > Cathartidae > Gymnogyps > Gymnogyps californianus. Next base: position 20,261,510 of record NC_059475.1, on the reverse strand, counting down.
AAATGTCAAGAATGTGCAAAGTCATTTCAAATACTTAAATTTAAAATGAAATGAATTGGTGCATTGAAATTGTTTGATACATCTCTCTGTTTGGGACTGAGCTGGGATGGAATCCAAACCAAACTATGCGAGATCCCTGGAGGGAAAAGTGCAATGAAAATTGGAGGTAGAAAAGTCAGTCTGAGCTTTGGTTTGGCTTTGTCTTTGCAGTCTCTGAATGTGTGCCAGCTATGGATGAACAGCAGTAGGACAAATATTTAGGTGCTGCTGTACAGCCTATGGAAGCTTTTATTCAGTGGCATGCATTACAGATTTCATACCAGATCTGAAAATTTGTGTTTCCGTCAGAACCCACACCACTTAATTTCAGCTCAATGTTCTGCCAGCCCTGAAACGTGTCTGCATTTGCTTGCAGAGAGCTTGCTCAGATGCAGGGCTTGGTTCTGTCTATTTCTCTTTTTTTCTTGGCTTGCTTTCTGTAGATATAATAATAGTAATAATAAAAAGCCCCAGAAAAATCCTCTCCAAAATGTTGCTATTGCAGCTGATATATTGATGATTTTAGCAGTCATTTAAGTTGTGCTTGGTGGTTTTTTTGTTGTTGTTTGTGTGTTTTAATTTGGAACTTCTCCTTTTGATTTGAAGCATTTGAAGATTTACATATGATAGCACTACAGTAGAGGTAAGCATTTGGTCAGCTGCACAGATATTGGCAAACAAGTCAGGGAACGTGTTTCTGAGCCACAGTTTGGAAGAGCTGGGGTGTAAGGGACTGACTAAAAGCTGGAAGTACTGGGGCAAAAGAAGCTTTTCTGAAATCTGATATCCCAAGCTGCCTTAGTGTTTATGAAGTCTGAAGGGTCAGAGTGGACACAAGAAATTTGAGGGACTGGGGAGGGAAGAAGTCACAGAGGATGCAAAAAGCCAGGCTGGTATTTAGCACCTGTGAGTATAAGTGCATGTGTGTGTGCAGATGATGAGAGCAGAGTGCGACTGTTAGTAGTTTCTAGATTTACTGTGGAACAGTTTGCATCACCACAGACGCGCAGAAAGTTGCTGCTCGCTAGTCTGGCCTTGATGTGTAATAGCTGCCTATGAGCCTTAATGTCAGCAAGGTTCACTGGACTGTGATGAATCTGGTACTGTTTACCCAGCACTCGGCCTGCAGCTTGTGCTGAGTGGCATGGACTGGACTGGGGCTAACAAGGAGGAGATGATGTCAACAGGGTGGGAAAATCCTCTTGTGACTATAGGGCAGACTGCTGTGGAAATATGAGGGAATGGGGAGTTGATAGTCATGAAGGAAGTCAAAACAGGGTTTTGCTTTGTAGCAGCACAGGGATGATGGGGATTCAAGGCTGAAGATTCTGACTGTAGATGCTTCAGTTTATCTTCAGAAGTCAAAGGTCTCTCTTGAAAGGTTTCCTTCTAAGACAGGATGTGCGTAATATGCATACTGTATTATGACTGTATGATGTACACATGTAAAATTGCCTTTCACAGTCCTGCTGCTGCAGAGTGGATCAGTCTGGCTCTCCTTCTCTGCTTATGCCAATGAAAATAAATTGCCCCATCATAACTTGTGAGGGAAAGCAGCGTACTGTAATCTTGTGTATAAGGCCACTGGCCAACGGTGTCGAAAATAAAGCCAGCCCTTCCTGTGGTGTTGGATGCTGCTTCTAGGCAGGTCAGAGAGCCAGCTGGGCAGGGAGGCAGTGAAGCTGTCACTTCTGCAACTTTCTTACTCATGGCTGCTGAACGGGGCTCTTCTCTGAACTGTGGACAATGTCTGTTTTTCTTGCCGCTTTCCTCTCTTCCCATCCCCCAATTACTTAAGACAGCCCTGTTGCTTCTGTCAGGGAAGGTGCTGTTTTCTTTTGCAGCTCACAGAACAGGAGAAGAGGCATTGCACATATGGTATTTTGTTCCAGACACTTTTTACACCCCTCCCATTTCATTTCAGATCTGTTTTCTCTTTTTAAAAGCTTCGCAGAGCAAAAGATGAGGCTCTAATGACACAGGAGGAGGGAGGGAGAAGGAACCTTCCCTCTTAATTTTTTGCTGCTTATATGTGTCAGTGACAAAGTAGAACATCGTGCGAGTGTCACTGTCTCTGTATGTGCAGTGGTGCAGAGCAAGTGCCTCAAATTTGAGTCATATGGGGGATAGCTGAAAGGGGATTGCATGGGCAGGGCTGGAGGAGACAGGCAAATACTGAAAGCTGGAGCTCTGAGCAGCTGGGAGAAGGGGATTGCAGCTGACCTAGCTCTGTCCCCTACCTGTTTCTTCTTTTATTTTTTTGCCAATTCTGATAGCAGAGCACAAGAGCAGCTGCAGAGTGTGATTTAAGGGGGCTACCAGGATCCTGAATGCTGCCCTCTGCTTGCGAGAAGACCTCAAGCCTTCCAAGCTTGTTTGTGCTCTCATTTCATACTAGTCATGTGCTGTTCTAAGTGATCAGCCTTGCCTGCTCTGTTTTCTCAGGTTTATACAGCTGCTCTGTCTGTGAGTTTTCCTGCAAATACTTGGGATGTTTCCCTCGCTTCCTCTCTGCGTTCAGTATGTGTATTAGGGTCGGGGGTGTTGGAACATGAAATCTCCTCGTACTGTTTTCTTTGTCATCAGTATGCCATGATCAGCTTGTATTCGGAGAACACCTACTGGTTATCGGTAATGTTCACCTGTAGGTCAAACCTCTGCTAAAAGACGGCTTATTTTATGGGATGTGAGAAGTGAGGCAGAAAGTGAGGTGCCCAGCAGGTCAGTGAAAGGAGCTATGGCTCGAGTCCAGGTTGTGCTGCCATATTGCATCCACTTGGCTAGCCTGGGTCCTGTTTGATGCCTTCGTTGTTTCCCCTGCGCATCTGAGTGGATGCTTGGTTGAACACAAGTGAGTCACCATAGTATTTCTGGGTTACTGGTGCTGCTGCATTTGTGAGCTTTCTGTCAGGGAATGAAACTATTCTTCAGTCTCTTATGGTAGAATGATTACAGTAAGGTCACCCATTCATGCACTTGACCTGTTACTTTTCCCTGATGTTTGTCCCTTGCTACAATATAGTTGCTATTTCAAAAAAGCACTGTTTCCTTAGAAAAATGACAATTCAGTTCTAGAAAAAACAGAGTTGTCTCTGCTGGAACTTGGCTGAAGGCTGCATTTGTCTTTGTGTGGTATGCGTTGTAAACAAAGTTTACCCTACTGTTTTCCAGAAGGAGCCACAAAGAAGCTTAAAATACACATTTCTGTGTCTCTCTGGAGATTACTGTGCTTTTACCATTTACTTTCGTCTGAATTGGGCATTGCTACTCAGATTTAACAAAAGTGCAGGCCAAGTAAGGGAGCATAATACTAATCCTGTTTAGCTGGCCCTGTGTAATCCAGCTGTTCCTAATACACTTTGGCTTGGATTCATGCCACTTGATTGACGGGTCTGAAATAAGACATGGAGGGGTGCTTATGTCTAGATGATGACTTCCATCTCAGTGGGAAGAGGTATCCATCTCTCTCTCCGTTGACTTTAGAGAAAGATGACTATGATGATCCACCTAACTTGGGTATTTCACAAGTGCCTAAAGCTGGGTCAGATGGAGTCAAGCCTAGTGTTGGAGAACCCATGCAATGCATGGGAGACCCACTGTGCATGCCACCTTTTGCAGCTTTGCTGCTACTTGGGTTAAAGGAAACTCTGCTTATACTTTTGTAGAGTTGCTAAAAGCTTGTTTCAAGTTGGATCTATTTTCCTTCTCTGTTTTTCTAGTATAGAGTCTGGTCCTATGCTGCTAGTAATGTGAAGGGTGATGCCTTACTCTTGTTTTGCACATGTATCTTGACTAGTTGTTGTGGGTCATTAAGTCTCCTTTAAGCCAGGAAGTGTAGCTGCTGCTGGCAATGGTGGCAGCTCAACAAGGAGCATTTAGCTGCCATTTGACCTTCAGGGTGGCATAGCACTTGCCTCTATCTCAGACTGCAGGTAATGGTTACCCACACTCAGCCAGAGACCTCAAGTAGGGCAGAGCCTTGTCTGCAGGGACTTCCTCAGGAATGGCAGAGCTCAGGAAAAGCTAGAGGATGTTGGTAACATCTACAGGTGCAAGATAAAGCTTGGTGTGAAACCTTGCAGATTCCTCCTTTCTCTGAACTTTCTTGCCGTTTGTCACTCATTCAAAATCAGGTCTCTCTCCTAGACCTCCCTATCCATTCCCACCCCCAGCTGGAGGTGAGCAGAGAAGCATCATGTCAATCTGAGATTGTACTAAATAAATGAACTGGGAGGATGCTCTCCCTAACCTTCCCACTAATTATACGTGCTTGTGATGGATGATTCAACCACTGGGTGTCTCTGGGCTATGCAGAGCTCCGGGCAACATCTAGTCCTAGAAAGCTGGCACTCTGGTTATGCTTGTTTTAGGCCACAGTTTGTGGCTGCAGTTTTGTGGGCATTGTGTTTTGAAGGACATTGTGTTCCCTTCTAGGATGGCCACTCAGAATGTGGCTTCCCCACTCTTGAAAATGGAGTGGGGTGGCACTGTGCGGTAAGGCAGCACTGTGGATTGCAAGTAGTACCTGTCTTGTCCCGTTCAAAGGGCAGCGAATTCCCCAGCCTGATTTTGCTTTATTGCTGTTTCTGAACACCATACCTCTGTCATTGCACTGAGCTGTGCAGAAGGTCTAAGGGAGGAGAACATTAGCACAGCAGCTTTGCTACCTTTCCCTCACTGATTGGCTTTTTGTTTTTTCCCTTAGCTGTGACAAGCTTACTCTTGCATGCACACTGAAGTAGATAATTAATCTGTCTCTCAACAGGGCTCTGCTAGCCACAGTATTTTCTTCAATTCTATGGAAAGAGTTACTTTTTCATTATGATGCTGGAAGGGTAAAAGGCAGCCTATTCTCTACTTTAAAAATGCTGTGATAGAAGGTAAAGCTTTCATTAAACATGCCTGGCTGAATTTATACACTTAAGTATCTGAACTGTGGCTAGTATCTTTTGAAAGAGAAGGAAAGAACACAGCTGTAATAGCCAGGATTTTGTGTTTGGATGGTTAATCGGTAGTATTTTCAGTAGTTAATCAGTAGTATAGAAAAATAATTGAATTCATTCCTTCATAGATTTAGGCCAGAAAAAACCCAAAATATGAACGTCTGTTGCTGTAGGATAGTTCTCTCCTTCTTTCCATCTTACAACCATTTAGGTGTGTTGACATCTCAGTGGTTTGCAGATGATGGTATCCATGTTGCAGCTTTCTTTGCTGTTATTAACTTACCTGATGGAAGATTTGCAGTGTAATAGCTGGTGAAACAGCTGACTGTACCAGGAGCACCTTCCTGCTGACTTGGCTTTGAGTGGGTACTTGGTTATACTGAATGGTGTTTTGTCATTAGATAGGTAAACTTGACAGCAGCTGGACACATTGTTTGGTCCCATCACTTGCTTGTGTGCTATTTGTCACAGACTTCAGTGCACCGTTATGATGAATAAATGGTGAGATAGGATTTTGCTGGACTCAAGCTGGGATTTGAGCCTACCTGAGGTGGTATTGGTAAGTTTTGGGGGTGGTCAGGATATTACTCACTCAGTGCTTTGCTGAGGAATGTCTGGTGGAACAAGCCCCGGACCTGGGATTAACTGATTTTATAGATTTCCAGCAGTGATCGTAGTAAGATGAGCGAAGGTGGGTATGTCATGTTCAGGGATGAATAATAGTAGTAATTTTTTTTTCTGTGTTGGTTTGATGGCAGCACTCAACTATTGCAATGGATAGAAAAAACACACTGCAAATCAGCTGCTGGGTAATAACTTGCTATACCATGCAGAGCAGCATGCTTTACAATTGTATGGGAGCTGAAAGTTGTCTCCCTGTACAGACATAAAATAATTCTGGTCAGCCTCTTGGTGGCTTGTGTACAGGGCTTAGGCTTGCAGCAACATAAATTGGAGCTCTGTTCATAAATTAAGCACTTAACTGTGATGTGTGGACAAGTGTCATGTTCATAGCTGGCCCTGCCAAAGATTCATTACACACTCGGTTACAAGTTGATATGTAGAGGCAGCCATAGTATTTGGCTTGGGTAAATACCCTGGTTCTGGATACGTGGGAGGGGTGGTTCTGTGCTTGCCCAGACCATTTGGATGTAGGATAGAGGTTCACAATCTGTGGCAGAAGACCAGGAGCTGGGAATCATGACAATGCTGTCATTTCCATGCTATAGAGTCAGAAAAGGATGTCTCACCAAATAAGACAGGTAACCCAGGACTTTTGGAACAGTTAGGATTGAAAACCATGAATCTGGCAACTGTATTGCAGTTTCAAAAAGATGTTTTTAAATCTGCCCCTTGTCTTGCCTTGGAAACTTTCAACACTCAACCATATGCAGGCACTAGTACCTGACATAGGTTTCTGTTTATTCCTTCTCCATTTTCAGTCTATAGAGGTTATTCTACTTCCATGGAGGCAGAAGCTTACCTTTTACTGGCACCAACCCATGTGGCTGTCTGCAGCTGTAGTTGGGAAGGAAGGGTTACATTGCTGAATTTTCTTGTCACCACTGCGTCTCAAATAAAGGACAGATTTGGCTGTTGGAAAGTGCAATGTAAACTTTTTTGTTTAGGTGGTTGAAAATATCACATCATGACAAAGAATGTTTATCACAACAACAAAAAATTCCTTATATCACCTGCCAAACCCATGGTAACAGAGTAGGAGCTGAACTAAACGGGTCTGCAGGGATGTAATGTGGATAAATAGCCACTGCTGAGGTGGTGAAAGAAAGGGGAACTGGGAAGGAATTTTCAAGGTACAGAAAATAAAGATCCTGTATTGTTTATTCTCCTGTAATCTGGGTCCCTATTCAGCAAAGTACTCCAAAGGGTTTCAAGTCTATGAAGGCACAGAGAGCAGCACATCAAAGGGCTTTCAAAATGTATGTTATAGATGCCCTGTACCTACAGAGTCCATGGAGAATTTCCTCCTAGGTCCTTGCTAGTCTCTTTCCTTGAACACCTTGGCTCTGAGACCTGTCGTGCATCGGTGTGGCTTAGCCAAGGCAGAGCAACACGTGTCAAAGCATTTCTCTGAACTGAGGCCTTTATGATATAACAGATAAAAAAAAAAAAAAGATAGGAAACAGTGACCAGAACAGGGTTGTTGGTAGGCCCAAGTGACTGTGTAAGCACGCAGATAAATAAGGATGCCCGCTGTGCCAGCATCCCAAGCCCACTGCTGTCTGGTGTCAAGATCACCCATGTGTTCAGCAGCTCAGGAGTTTGCACCAGGCTGGTGGAGGCAGACCCACGAGGCTGCTTTACTTTGTGCAGACGTTCTGTGTGAAATACACTGTAGAGATTTGAAGGTGTTACAGTGATTAACTAAATGGGAACTTGAATGACAAAATGATCCTGTTACGCTGCTTAGGCTTGGCAGAAGGAGAGGTGTTGGGGTGCTGCTGCAGTGCGTTTCAGAGCTGTGGGAGTTTGTGACGGAGCGGAGCAGGTGTGAACACTCCAGATCATGACTAAGTGATGTCTCGGCTGATGAAGAGTGCTGTTTTATTCCTTTCCCTTCAATGTTTTCTTCCAATCTAATTTGCCTTAATTATGTATTTTTTCTCTCATTTACAGTTACTGATGGCTTGCAGTTTTGTGTCAGCCTGTTCCTGTTGCAGGCATGAAGAGGAGGGAATTAGCTCTGCTGGTTATCGGAGACCCTGTAGCATTAAGGCACTGCACAAGGAAAGAGAGCTCCTGTCCTTGGGAACATGTCCTCTGAATGGAGGAAGATGGGCAGGGAGTATCTCTAGCATACCTGGAGCTGGGAGTGGAGCCTGGGTCTCCTGAGCACTTAGTCCAGTCTCCCAGCTACTGATGAGTACACAGGCTTGTGTGGCACTCTCTGCTGGCGTGCTGATTTTTGATCTTTGCTGTATTATGTATTTTAGCCACTGCTCTCTGGAAATAGCTGTTCTGTTGTGGCTATTCAGCTGGAGGATTTTTGAACTTGGGTGTGCAAATAAATGGAATGAAAATAAGTAAGACCCTAGGTTCCTAGTAGAAGCTGAGATTCTCTTCCTGATGCTTGTGGATGCCTGTGGATTGACACGAAGTCTGGAGTAGGAAGGTTTACAAATGTCTTGCTTAGGTTTCCAAAATTGCCCCAGGCTGCAGATTTGACTGTTTTTAAAAAATGCATTTCAGTATTGAATTCCTATACAGAGGGACCATTAATGCAGCTGACATCTATTTTCCTTATGCCATTTAATAGTTAGGGAAAACCAGAAAAGAGTAGGGTGAGTAACACCTCATAAAGGATTTTTCTTGCCCTTTTGGCTTACAACCACTTCTTTTGAAAAGTACCAACAACTCATTTCTTAATCTAGATAGGTTTACTGACCACTTCTCAAGGTACTGGGTCAAGGCATTTGAAACAGCTAGCCCAAGTCATTAAGAATAGATGGTCCTTCATTATGCTTACAATTGGGATTTCCCGCTGCCTCTCAAAGGTATGTGTGTATCCATAGATAGGAGATAAGCTTGACTTTTGGATAAACAGAACTATACTTATTAGATGAGGCTTTTCAGTCAGTCTTCTTTTCCTCATCTAAAAATACAAACATAAAACCAACCACTTGCTTTTTTGAGTGTATTGGGTTTGCATGGTGAGGTTTTGGTAGCAGGGGGGCTACAGGGGTGGCTTCTGTGAGAAGCTGCTAGAAGCTTCCCCTGTGTCTGATGGAGCCAATGCCAGCCGGTTCCAAGACGGACCCACTGCTGGCCAAGGCTGAGCCAATCATCAATGGTGGTAGCACCTCTGACATAACATATTTAAGAAGAGGGGAAGAAAACCTGCCCAACTGCAGCTGGAGAAGAGAGGAATGAGAATATGTGAGAGAAACAACTCTGCAGACACCAAGGTCCATGAAGAAGGAGGGGGAGGAGGTGCTCCAGGCACCGGAGCAGAGATTCCCCTGAAGACCTTGGTGAGGCAGGTTGTCCCCCTGCAGCCCATGGAGGTTAATGGTGGAGCAGATAGCCACCTGCAGCCCGTGGAGGACCCCACGTCAGAGCAGGTGGATGCCCAAAGGAGGCTGTGACCCCATGGGAAGACCACACTGGAGCAGGCTCCTGGCAGGACCTGTGACCCAGCAGGGGTCCCACGCTGGAGCAGTCTGTTCCTGAAGGACTGCACCCCGTGGAAGGGACCCACGCTGCAGCAGTTCGTGAAGAACTGCAGCCTGTGGGAAGGACTCACATTGGAGAAGTTTGTGGAGGACTGTCTCCCATGGGAGGGACCCCACGCTGGAGCAGGGGAAGAGTGTGAGGAGTCCTCCCCCTGAGGAGGAAGGAGTGGCAGAAACAACATGTGATGAACTGTTCGAAACCCCCACTCCCTATCCCCCTGCACCGCTCAAGGGGAGGAGGTAGAGAAAATGGGGAGTAAAGTTAAGCCCGGGAAGAAGGGAGGGGTGGGGGGAAGGTGTTTTTAAGATTTGGTTTTATTTCTCATTATCCTAATCTGATTTGATTGGTAATAAATTAAACTAATTTCCCCAAGTCGAGTCTGTTTTGCCCATGACGGTAATTGCTGAGTGATCTCCCTGTCCTTGTCTCGACCCATGAGCCTTTCATTATACTTTCTCTCCCCTGTCCAGTTGAGGAGGGGAGTGATAGAGCGGCTTTGGTGGGCACCAGCCAGGTCAACCCACCACAAGTCCTTTTTGGTGGCCACGAAGGGACCTCTTACGCGTGGAGATTATATTGGGTCTGGCTGAGATGGAGTTAATTTTCCCCATAGCAGCCCTCATAATGCTGTCCTTTGTATTGGTAGCTAGAAAGGTGTTGATAACACACAAGTGTTTTGGCTAGTGCTGAGCAGTGCTCGCACAGCATCAAGGCATCACCTCCAACGTTCCTCTCGCCAGTAGGCTGTGGGTGGGCAAGATCTTGGGAGGGGACAGATCCAGGACAGCTGACCAAACTGACCAAAGGGATATTCCATACCATATGAAGTCTGCTCAGCAATAAAAGCTAAGAGAAAAAGGGGGGGTGGGGGTGGGATTCATTATTATGATGTTTGTCTTCCGGAGCATCTGCTACGCGTACTGAAGTCCTGCTTCCTGGGAAGTGGCTGGACATCACCTGCTGATGGGAAGTAGAGAATAAATCTTTTGTTTTCCTTTGCTTCCGTGCGCAGCCTTTGCTTTTGGTTTATTAAACTGCCTTTATCTTCACACACGAGTGTTCTTCCATCTTCTTTTCTCCCCCCTATCCTGCTGAGGAGGAGAGTGATAGAGCAGCTTGGTGGGCACCTGGCGTCCAGCCAAGGTCAACCCACCACATTGAGCCATTTATATTTTCAAAGGTGGATGTTCTTATTCAAGTATGTAACTTAAGAAGCACACTGTATGCTGGATCTAGCTGTTGTACAAAGTCTGTCAAGTAGACAGTGAGGACTCTTGAAGACCTGACCTTTGAGCACGGAAATAGGTACCTGATTTTCAGTTAATTGTATAACACCCAATGCTATACATGTGCACACAAACACTGCCTCCCATATGTATATATATAAATATTTTTCCTACTAACCTTAAGCTTTGGATAGTTAGGAAAGTGTATGTTAATGTTCATTTTTTGTCTAGTCAGAATGCACACAGAAAACACTAGCATTTGCCTTAAAGCCATTTTTGGCAGAATTTCCTGTAAAGAACCCAAGCAATATATCTGGTTGGAGGACAGGGCATTGTATATTAGCATATACATCTTTGTGCTTGCTGAAGTGTTGCCTAATGCTGCAAATAAAACACTGGACTGGTGGCCAAAGATTTATCTTTATTCAGCCTGACTTCTACTTAATGTGCCTGCTTATTTCTAACCTGCCTGTGTCCCTTTACTGTGTTTCAAAACCAAGTACTTCTGTGTCTTAACAATGAAAATAATTCAGATGCCACTGAGGTAGAACAATTAAAATATACTACTTGGTATAATTTTTTTCAGTCACTTTTAAACAAGCCTTTTGTGTTTTGGGGGTTTTGAACAAATACCTAAGTTCTGGGAATTAGGACAAGATTTCCTTGGATTCAGGTTGGCCTATGTTGCTTTCTGCAGAGCATCTTACATCTTCCAAGTGTGTAGTACTGGCCCTTTGCAACAAATGCAGTGTGAATTAGACCACGGGCTTCTGTGTGTGCACCGATGTTGGGCAGTTAATTTGCATTAGGAGTGCATTTTTTGAAGCTAATTCTCCTGATTGTCTCACCTTACTGCACTTAGATTTGAATAATGGAGTAACTTCAGAGTGTGTATTTGGTTCCTTTCTGGATAAAACTAAACTGGAAGCTGTGTTCCAGGAGCACATATGACACTCATAGTCTAGCCCAAAGTACCCCATCCCAAAATGCTAATGATGTGGATGATGGGGGCCGTCGGGAGCAGCTTATTTGCTTTACAGGTTTGTTCCTATTGGGCTGCATTTAGACAGCTTGCATCTACTTCTGGTTGATGGGAATAACTTGGGTAAGGCTAGTGGTGCTCATCTGGGCTGTGTGTGTGAGGGGCTAGGTGAGGGGGAAAGAAATCACTGTGAACAAGCAGTGTGTAGAGCAAAAGTGGAAGGCATTCTGCTTACATACATACTTAAAACCAAGTAAGGTTGGGGATATGAAGGCTGGGTAGAGCCTTGGCCACAGTGACCATGAGATGGAGCTCAGGATCCTGAGTGGAGTAAACAAGACAAAAAGCAGGATCGCAATCCTGGACTGTAAGTGCCAGTAAACCTTCCTGGAGCTAAATAGGGTTTTGGTTATATATATTGAGCACCCAGAGGACGTTAGACTAAAAACTAAATTGGCAAAACCTTTAATCTACTGGAATATATTCCTCCTTTTTAATATGTTCATATTTGTGTGTAGTTCATAATTTTCTTGGTAACACTGTTCTTTTACTACTTTCTACTACAAGAAAAACTTGTTAGGGTTTGGGACAAAGGATGTGCTTTATTGGGGTCAGATGCAAAGAGGGTACAGACTCTGGCTGTTGCTAGGTTACACTTATGTGCTCACATAGAAAAAGAAATCCTTATATATTGGGAGTGTCATATTTGATAGGTCAAAATATTTCTCTTGCTGCATGATGTCAGTCATTGCTATTGTGTGTAATGAGTAGATCCTATGGTTAATTTTTCCTGTGATTGGCATTAATTGAACTCACCTCTGAGTCAGTCTAATATATGCAAATCTTTCTTGATTCACACACTGGAAGTGAATAATGCATTTTTCTTCTGGGAATTTGCATTTCTTACGAACTACAATAGGAATAGCAGCAATTCTGAATAAAGCAGATCTATTTTTATTAAAAGAAATGTAAATTGGGTGTCTTGTTCAAAACTTTTGAAATGTGCTATATAGAACGTGTCATTCTCTGTCCTAGCTTCAATATGAATCGGCATAGGAATCCTGCTTTTATTACTGCAATTTGTGTCTCTATTCAGGAATTCAGACTAAGGCACAGGCTAGCTTGCGTCCTTTACCCCTGGCGAGAAGATGCAACAGTACATAGAAGGCAGAAAGTCTTACACAGTCTTGTCTCTGAATATTCTTTCATCACATGCTATTGTCCTTGCAAGTCTGTTCTGTGTAGTCACTGGAAGACTTGCTAGAGGTTAATCTTTAATATTTGGGATATTGAGGAGTAACTGAGCAGTCCTGCTCCCCGAATTGAAATGAGCTGCTGTTCTCTCAGTGCAAGTCTCTTGCTTGCACTGTGTGGGAATAACTCGAATGTCTTCCAAACATAACTCTTCATTGTCCATGTGTCTGTCTTGGGTGATGTCCTAGGAGAAGCCTGTGATTTCTCTGTGCAGTCTTGTAGCTTTTTTATTTTTGGTTTCAGCCCTGCAATGATGGTATTGTGCCAGTTATTGCATGTTTAAGCTAAAAGCTGCATTAGAAAATACCTATAGGTTATGCCACTGCTAAAACAGTAGATTTTACCTTCTCTGAGACTTCTGGGTTTTTGTTCTGTTTATGGGCTTTATGTCTGTCTGGAATCACTTGTGGTGCTGGGAGAGCAGTAATGCAGCAGGCACAAAACCATTAAGTAACATGGTTTTGTCTTACAAGGGAGTGTTTTAACTTTACTGTAGGCTGCACATCTTTTGCTTTCCTGCCGCTTCTAAAGAAGGTGGTGTTTTCTTGCTCTCAGTAATATCGTTTGGCTTTGAAATTCACCTGCTGCAAGGCTGAAACTGGAAGAGAATCTCTTTGGAAACTATCATGCCTCTCTCATTCTTTCTTAATGCACCTAGTAAAATAGGAAATAAAACCCTGTCTAGGGAGCTGTGTATGCTGGGGCTCCTGAGCATCAAACTTCTGCTTTTGCTTGTTGGACTCAGCTGAGCCTTGAGGTGACATCTAGAAGATATTTCTTAAAGCCTTTCAGCTGAGAAATACCGTACTGCTGTGTTTGCCAATGAAGGCTCTTAGGGAGGTAATGAAGGACTGTTAGATGCCTTAAGTGCTCTGTGGCAAAACAGCAATGCCTCATGTGCTTGAAGAACACGTAACCTAGAAGATCAAGTCTTTGCTGCCCCTGCATTTTTAAGGAGGACAATGAGCAGGGAACTGCTTAGAAGTTCAGCATCATGAAGGAAAAAATTGAAGTAATTTCCCAATCTCTTTTGAGGGTGATTGTTTCGGGTTTTTGCTTTTAAAAAGCTAGCAAAACACTTTAAGGACATGATCTCTAAACTATAGATATTCTTGGTAAGTAAGAATTTTAATCGTTAATTCAGTTTTCTCTAATTGCCTCCTTTTGATATGGATAGAGGGAGAGTAAACTGACAGCTGTAGGAACATGGATAGAAATGACATTTCAAGTAAATTTTGCCTATGAGGATGGCTAACAGCTTTATCCTCATGCATTGCTTGAGAGATAATAGGACTGTCACAACGTTAATATCTACTGCCGTTTGTTTTCATTGTTTAATGTGTATGGTCACTGAAGCTCATAATTAGAAAATAAGTTCCTTTTAGGAAGATGCCTTATAAAGCAGAATTAGTATTCATTATGAATGCAACTGTGTATATGACTCAAACAAATACGAGCACCTAGCCATTGTTTGCTTTTCTCCTTTGCAATCACTGTATTATTCCCCTTGTGGGCCTTAAATGTTGGCCCTTAAATGTTGGCCTGATTTTGACTTCTGTAGATAATTGTCTAATATAATTCTCTGGGAAGGGAAGCTAACCACCAAGTTAATTTTGCTCTCTGAAGTGTTCAGCTTCTTAGGCAGATCTATCTTTAAAGGCTAGGGTTCTCGCTGTAATGACTAAACCATTGGGGAATATTGCACATGCAGAAGTGAAAACGTTCACTCGCTTACTCATTCTGATTAACCTCCTGTGTAAAGATGGATTTCAGAATGCAGCTTTTTGGTGGCTTTCGTCCATCCACTTTTGTTTAGCATGTTACAGTACTGATTTGTGCTTTGGTTGACGTTTGTGTAGGCTAGACCATTTGGTAGTCTGATCTGTGTGCGTATGTCTGTATGTCAGCTCACTGGTTTTGTGTGTGTGGATTTTGACTGCTGGAAATTCTCTTGGTACATGCATTCAAATCTACTGTCTTTCTTGCAATTACTATATTGGCACTTTTGATGAGAACCAAAGGTGTCCCGTGGGAAAAGTGTTGGCAGAGGAGGGCTTTGGATGCCTGCAGCAGGGCTCTTTGTAGCCTGATTCCCCTCATTTGCATTTCATGGCACAGTACCAGGCTTGTTCTAAGACTTTGCTGGTCAATTAATTTGTTCTTTTCTGTTCTTGAATTGGAAACTAATTGAGTAGTTGTGAAGGGTGCCAGATTAAACTGTTTTTCTTGGAGTGCCAGTGAAAATGCCTTTCTTTCCCGTGTTTCCTTAGGAAACTACACTTGAAAAAATGAGCTTACATGATCATGCTATGTGTGAGGTTGTCAGGCACATGCAGACAGTCACCCCATGCTGATAATGTTTGACTCTGTCTTCCCCCCCCCCGGCCCTTGCATCTTTAATCAAATTTGTCAGAAGATGGAGGTCCCACCTTCCCACCCAAGTACCCTTCTTGTGTCCTTTTAGCTTTGTGAAAGAGCTGACTTTAGTGCACTGGTGCTAGCATAGGAAACCTGTGTAGGTTTCCATGTACCGTAGGATTTCCACAGGTGTGAGTGTCCTTGTCTGTTTTGGACAGGAGAGACTCAAAGTTTGGCCACTCCTTCAGAGATCAGAGTCATGTTCTGTGAATGTGTGGTGTGACTTTTTCCCCCTTTTCTTCCCCTTTTCAGAATAAGGTCCTGGCTGTAAGGAAGAGGTCTGAGGCTGCAGTTACTTGAAGCTCTCAAGCAGCATTTTTGTCAGCATTTTAACTTTGTTTTCTTTCTGCTGTGGTAAAGATGAGTAATTTTAGATGGTGGTTTGGCATAAAATGGCGGGAAACACTTTGTTATTCAAAACTCACACCAGGATCAGACTGTGTGCCTTAATCGATGAAGGTTGTAAGCTATTTTGGTGAGTGACAAAGACTCTCTTGCACTGCCTTGAATAAAGTTCTCCCTCGTTCCTTGAGATAAAGGATGTTCTCTGATTTTCATGGATGTCAACCACCACTTTTCTTTCTTCCAGACTACTGGCTGGTATGGCCATGGAACAACAGACACCATGTGTACTCCAACACTGAGGCCAGATCAGTGAGGCCAATCAAACAGTTCAGGAATTGGAGGATCCACCTGTTTCCTAGTGTAGACAGATCTGCTCCCTTGCAAGCTTCATGGGACACGCAGGAGTACAGACTCTAAGATAGGACTCTTTGTTGTTATTTGCTTTGGCAAAGTGTGGGATTTTGGTTTGGTTTTGGTGTTTTGGGATGAGAAGAGCCTAATAAACTGCAGGGCATGTTATTGTAGAATTGGGATACAGTCTCCCTGGAAAAGGAAATGCAGCCTTTCTAGGAGGCGGTGGGGTGTTGTAGTGTGCCCCCCCCTTGCATCACAGAGCAAAATAGTTAGGAAGGGAGGGAAGAAAGATGGTTAGGCTTTCAGAATCTGATGGGTTTACAAATAAAAATCTTGTACTCCGTTAAATATGCAATAGTTTTTCTTCTTTGCAGTATGTGACATCCCATTTCTTGCCCTCCCCCCACCCCCTTACTTGCATACTTTAATCTTTTTGCTAGGAAGTCCAGGCTGTTGGTTTGGGTTTTTTTCCCCATTTAATGTAAAACTGCTTCCTTACCTAGATATTTTATTGCTATTACTATTACTATATGAAATGCTTGAAAAATGTCTAAAGTTCCTGTTTGCCTAGGATTAAATGAACAAGCTGGAATAAAAAGGATAAGTGCTTTCTGAAGAGCACTGATATATTTTGGTACCTTGTCACTCCATCACCAAAACATGAATTCTGCATCGGTCGTCCAAAGAAACCCATTGACATTTTTTTGCACTACTATGTTCCTTCAATTTCTGGTCTCCTCTTCCTTTCCCTTGTGAGAAAACAAGATCCCCTGTACAATTTTGTAACAGGAAAATGTAGGGGAACCTGAGAACTATGAGAAGAGGCAGATGTTTGTTAGCTTTGGGGATATCTGTGTGTTGCTGCTGACTTGTGGACTTGCAGTTCGGCTTTAGAAGATTCTCCATGGGGGAGATGTATTCCCCCCACCCTGATCAGGTTGTCCCATGCTAATGGCTGACTATTTCTTTACCAAGGGCCTTTTTTGTGGAGTTTTGTTTTGGGGAAGATGCTAATTTTAACAAAATAGGAACATAGAAACAGCCATGCAAGGGAGTGGTTCTGGGAGCAGGAGTGAGGTGCATTAAAAGAAGGAAGAGTTTCTGCTTTGGATAGCAGTGCTGGCTTGCATTGGTACCTAGAACCTGCCACAGCCATGTCTGAGTGGGATGTGTCTCTTGTGAGGAGCTGGTAAAAGGGATCCAGGCTCTGGCAGTAGTAGCAGCTGTCTAGTGCTAGCTATGGTCCCTTTCCTATAGGATTGACTACAGAGAGCTCCAAGTGAGCGTGCATCTTGCTTCTCTTGAGCTTTGAGATTGTTTATTTCCTTGACGCTCACAGGCAAAGGTAATGCTTGCTTTTTTCTTTTTAAAGAAGGAGAGCAAGAAGCAGAAGCTACTGTGGAGGTATTGCAATATGACTTTGAGAAAGAAGGTGCCAGGGGAGTATGTAGTATTCCCCCCTTGCTCCCCTTCTCTCTTCTGTGTTTCAGAGGTGGTGTTTCCTGGCCTGCCTGCTGGGTAACTGGTATGGGATGGAGCAAGAGTAGAATAGAGCAGGTTCTGTGGAAGTACTGACAGCTGGTGTCAAACACAGCAAGCAAGCAGCAGTGATACAGGAACAACCCTTCTGTCTTATCATGCATTTCTCTTGCATTCTTGACTGTTGCTATGCTAATGCTATTTGTTCCTAATTCATGTGATCTTCTATCAGGCAATACAAGACATGACAAATGAAGCAGTAGGAATTTCCTTGAGCAATGTTTATTTTAGTGACTAACATGCCCTTACAAACTCATTAACTTACTTGCAGATCTTGCTCTCTAACTGCATTGAATAATTCTGTGATCATACAGAGTTGCATGCTATTCTGATTTAAATGAGCAAATCCCAGTGAAGTGAGTAGGACTGCCGAGGTGTAACTAAGGAGAGCCTGGTCCCGTCTTATCTGATGGTAGGTCTGCTTTGGGCAATCATGACTGTACTGAGGACAGAGAGAAGCAGCAGACTGGCTGTTTTTTTTATACAAGTGTTGTACTGCTAGTTTTCTGGTTATTCCCTGAGGCAGGCAGGATGTTGCATGTTCACTCTGACTGCTCGTTCTTCAGAGGCAGCTGGCCCAGTGTCAATTGTTAATAGCTGTGGTAAAAGTTTAGAGGAAGAAGAATCTGATAGTTGATGTATGAAAAGTTGCCCCTAGGAAGGTAGAACTGAGCTCCCAAGTTGAGCATATGTGCTCTGAACCTGACTTATCACTGATACAACAGGCATAATAATGAAACTGTAATGGTATTTCAGTGGAGTAGTTAGGATATGAAGCAGGAGCTGATGAACTCTAATTAAATAAAGCATTTTGATCCATTAGAGCCTTTGCCTTCAATGGAAATACTCATATTCTTAAGTTCTTTGTTGGATTAGAGTAATATCCTCTAAATAACCTGGCTGATAGAACAAAGGAAGGGAACTTTAGGAAAGTATAAGCAATCAGCAGAAATCGGATTTTTTTTTTTTTCCCCCAATTTGCTTCTGAGGTTAAAATAACAGGAACCAGATGTAAAATAGCAGATACGTTCAGGACTTGAATTCACTTTGTGAATTACCATGTCATGGCTCAGAGAGAGAGGGAGGCAGAAAGAGCCCTGTGTTCTGCCAAACGGGCAGGAATTTTAAATTCTCTTCTGTTTCTCACTTCTGAGAAACTGAATCAAAAATACCTGTTGCTTGCGTAAGTATCTCTGGCTCATCTACTTGAAGATACTTTCCCAAAGGAAGGGTAGCGTTCATAGTAATCTTCATTAGATAGCATGCATTGCTTTTATCTACAAGTAATTGAAGTTCTATAAATGTTAAGCAGAACAACTTTACAAAATAATAGACAAAACCCCCTTATTTTCAACAGAAGCCTTAAATAAAAGCTGTATAAACTTTTAGGCTACTATTGTTTTAATGATACTATAATTAATTTGCTATTTCCTGCCTCTTTTCTAGAAATTGGAAGCTCAGCCAAAATATTTTTGGAAGATGAACAAAAGGGTTTGATTTGCTGAGAGACATAACCTCTTTTGGGGCAAAGAGTGAACCATCACTATCTGGTCTTTCTCCTGAAAAACACTTCCTTCTCATTGCTATAGGTCCCGCTCAAACTACTTTCCTGCCTCTTTCTGTCTTGCTAGAGTCCGAGTTTACAAATTATAACACTGTAATAAATTACAGTGGGCTGGAAGGGAGGGACACTAATGGAGTTGTGTCTGTCAGTGGGACATTGTGAAAGTGCCTCTTCTAGGGCTGTTTATCTGAATTTTTAAGAGGTGTTCCATGAAAAGGATGATAAATATTCCTTACACAAAGAGATCTTTTTGCATTAAAAATCTGTGATGCCTGTCATAGTGTGTACCCCACAGCAAGCTGGAGGTCAGAAAGGTACTAACAATGTAAGTATGGTGTTATGTTTTGTTTTTAAATCAGCTCCC
This sequence comes from Gymnogyps californianus, assembly GCF_018139145.2. NCBI lineage: Eukaryota > Metazoa > Chordata > Aves > Accipitriformes > Cathartidae > Gymnogyps > Gymnogyps californianus. The sequence continues at coordinate 20,242,288 of NC_059475.1, read as the reverse complement.
TTTCTTGGGGATCTCTGAGTTCTGATTAGACCAAGTCCTGCATGAAATGCAGTTGCTAGCAGGTGGAAACGAGAAAGATACAGACTTTTTTTGTGTTTGTGGCAGTGAACAGCACAGTGATGTGGTGGAACAGTAAGCACTGCCTCATTGCTTGCAGTCTAGTCATTACCACTTCATCTTCTCATGCTGATGAAGTAGGAGAGATGTATTTCATTCCCTTGCTCCTGAATCAGAGTGTGCTGTGGGAGCATGATGTTGTGTCATCCTGCAGCAGCTTAGACCGGCCAATTAAGAAAAATCATTAGTGAGGGAGCTGAAACTGTGAGATGAGGCATGCCCTTGGAAAGGGGAATTTGATGAGGTATGAGTGAGCAAAGGATGTCTTTGCTTTCAGGAGTGTTGGAGCCATCTGTATGGCAAAGGAAGGAGGGGAGGGGACTTTCCCTGGGCTGCATCTCTGGGCTGACTACACCGCAGTGTTTCTCTAGAGCCAGCTAGCTCTCCAGTTGACTGAAAAATATGCAGAGCTTTGTTTCTTGGCTTCCTTGGGCTTCCACCAACCCAACTGGAAAAATTACACAGCAGGGTCTTGCTGAGGAACAAAAAGCTGCTAGTGAAATGATGTAAGTACATGTGTTACAGTTAGGCTGTATTGGGGTGTGAGGGAAGAGGGTAGCAAGGGTCAGTTCCTAAAGAGAAGTGCGTGCTCTAGTCTTGGAGATGACATGAGAGCTGAATCCTGTTCCTAAGGGAAAGAAATGATGTCTTTCTGAATGCTGTTAGCCAAAAGGAGGGTACTGTTGTGGAGAGACTCCCTGCATTGATTCAAGTTTGTGTTCTCTCTCTTCAGCTGCAAAGCTACAGACACATCCCTTCCAATCTTGTGTGTGTGTGAGATGGCTCTCTGGGGACCTTAATGTTGTGGTTACCATGGGAGCCAATTCAAAGTGGATTGTCATACCATCAGAACTAGAAGATATGTGCAAATTCTGTTGTAGCATTTTGCAGAGGTTTGGGATTTTGAATATTTCTTGCAAGAAAAGTATTTCTATTATTTACGTGGGGATATAACTGTTTTGTGTTAAGCATTTCTGAAATCAAACTGGCTCTGTGATAGAGAGGACAGGATGGCAAAACAAGTCAGACAGCCTGAAGTGGGTACAGGTAGAAGAATTTTAACTTGGGATACAACTTTCCCCTGGGAATTGTTGTTCTGTTTGGTTGTAGTGTTTTTGAGTTACCTCGATCCCATTCATATAGTGCAGTCATCAAAATCCAAGAAGAATCTTTTTTCCTTACATATTTATATCTCCATCCTTTTCATTGCCCTGCTTGTGTTGGCTGACACTTTCACCTACCACAATACTTGAGAAAAGTCCTCAGCTGAGACTTGGAGGTGCTCGTTCTAGAGAAGACCGCTGTGACAAGAGCAATGTGTTGTGCACCTCGGACTTGTTTTTTCATCAATGAAAATCTGATGGTTATTCATGCTGGACCCCTACAGTTGAAAACATCTGCTTGTCACCAGAACTTGTTCAGTGACTTTGGACTTAACAGCTTGGGGGCTGAGCTCTAGACCTCCAGGATCTGTAGGTTCCTGTGCTGACAGTGCTTCTAGCACTCACAGCACCTCAGTACACCAGCATAGCGGAGATGGCAGATGTGCTTCTTTGGAAACTTTTTTGTGTGAAGTTAAATCAAATCTCTAAATTTTAATTGCTAATTTCTTTTAGAACAGTTTGTCTCTGACCTACATATGGGACTCAAATGTGACTTTCTGGCTCTTAGAAGACTTTTTGTTGTTGAAAATCTGAAATAGTATTAAGACTACAGGGATGCTGTTGTCTCTTTTCTTGTAACTTTTTTTTTTCTTTTTTCTTTTCTGCTGGTAGTGTGGACTCTAATTCTTCATGGAGAAGAAAGCTACATCAACAGGTGGAGAGTTAGGAACTGTTTTATCGGTTGCTGTTTGTAAGTCCACTGGGGAATTATAGGAAAGCTCTTTTTGAGCAGAACTGATTAGTTTTTTCTTATGATGTCTCTGTAGGAATCTTTTTTTTAGTTATTCTTGGTTTTTTTTGTCTCTTTCTCAATACAGAAAAAATTCTGGTCTGTGAACAAGAATTTTTAGTATTAAGGCCTGTAGATTTTGATGACTTGTCAAAAAACAATAACAAAACCCTCAAACACCTCTGGAAACCATTCTTGTCCTATGCAAAAATTCTGCATTGAAAAGTCTAATTCTTTGTTCTAGTGTTATTGGAATTGTTTAATCTGTTTTGCTCATTTCTAAGGAGAAAGTATCTTCTGTGCATCAAGTGCACAAGCTATTAAGAAAACTTAACTGTGTCATTCCCTAGAGATATGGCATTTTCATAATAACGTTACTATTCAGGCAATTTCATTCAGATTTTATCAAATATTCTAGGCAGGAACTGGATGTAAGGATAAAGATGTGCACAGCTGAGGAAGCCAAATTAGAATGAGAAGTAGAGTACTGCCAAGGAACTGGGAAAGAGTTGTTCTAGTTTGAGGAGAGTATAAGCATTTGGTGCAGGTGACATGAAAATGAGAGAGTCTGCAAAACAGAGAGGAAACAAAGGCTGGTATCCTGTATCAGATAATAAACTGATAGTTCCTCTTATTCAGGGATTCCAAAATACTTTACAAGCATCAGTGAATAATTTGGTTGTACAGTCATGGTGTACTTCAGCACTAGTATGTGTCATAAAAACTTCCATGGATGTTTATGGTAGGACAGTGGCTGATGATTTGGCTTTTGGTTCAGTAGAACATTGTTCCAAAAGCATAAAACCATTCTTTGCAGAAGAGACTGTTTTAATGGAAGGGAGAGGAGGATATTGGCCCTAGTCTGTGAAATGAACTTTTATTGCGTATGATGTGCCTGAGCACCTTTCATTCAGGGCACGTGCTTTCAGCTTCAAAAAGAAGCTGTTTGTACCTGTTTAAAACCTATACTTTCTCAAAACAATTCATACTGTGGTGCATACGATTCTCCCTCAGGGAAGAGAGAAAATAAACTGAACATCAGATATTAGCTGCAGCACTTAGTGCACTGATGGGAGGCACTTGGATATGACAGTGATATAAGCAGTGTCAGAAGCAATGCAGCACAGAAGAGAAAGTGTCTGTGCCTGCAGATTATGTATTTGATGTTCACTACAGTATTTCTCTAGAGCAAAGCTATGTTTAAGCACCTAAGCCAAAAGCATTTTTGCTCCACAGCCCCCAACTACTCTGTAAACACAGCTAGAGCACTTTGTGGCTCCAGCAGATGCAAGAAAGTAGGGAGGTAGCTCTTTTTAAGATTGAGGCAAGCCATCTCTGCCAGGAAAACTCACCTCAGCATAGCTGGCAAGCTCCTGCCATCCCTGTGCTGTTTGCTGATCAAAGAAAGCATGAATCCATGAACAAATACAATACAATTTCTTGATTGATTTTTATGGACAGGATTTCTCCAAAACTTGCTTTGGGATTTAGGAACCTACTTGTCACTGACTTTCCTTGGGGCATAAGCATTGATTCTCTGAGGCTATCTGGAGAGTGTCTGGATGCTGTTACAGCATCCTTCTGAAGATGCTGGCAATGCTGTATAAGCAATTCATGAGGCCTTATAGGCAAGGGAGAGAAATGGTTTGCTTATGTATCAACTGTGTATCTATGGGGGGTAAAAAGGTTGTCTCCGCAATGCCTACAGAGTAGACTATAGCAAGGGTTTGGGACTTGCAGTGGAAAGCGCTGCCAGTTGAAGAAAGTACGTTGATATTGCAAGGGGTGCTGGTGTCAGAGAGTACATGCCTTATATACCACGTTCTTGGTCACTATTTTTATGTAAAATTCACATGCTTACTCTGAAATCAACTGTAGTTATCTAGTTTTTTGGACAGCAGGAAAGATGTTAAAAGACTGTGGCTTTTCCATCTCTTTTTTTGCAATAACAAAGCCACTCTGTTCAATCTGGGCTTTTGATTTTTGAATTCATTTCTAAAAGGGTTTCCTGATAGAGAACTTTATATTCCTAGCCATGAAAGACTGAGCTTTAGAAGTACTGTTTTAGTTTAAGAAACTTGATCTTTAAAAATGCTATGTCTGCATAGGCACTGTATGTTAGCACTTTGGGCACGTTCCTGTGCTGATTTCTTGTCAAAGATAGGCTTCTCCCTATATCTTGTTCAAAGAGACTTTGACTTCTTTTTGAGGCCTGAAGCCAGTACTGTCATAAAATATGATAACGTCTTCAATCTGACAATTACCTGGAGATATTTTTTCTTGGATAAATTCCTCTGCCTTTATTTTCCTGTCCTGTGTGCAGAAACAAGGCAGCAGTATAATTCTTACCTGTTTCTGTTTTATGGAAACCCCTTTTTAAGGGTCACAGTCATGCATTTGAATTGGGACACCGTATGATCTTCTCCGCTGTGCTGGAAGGGCGACATAAAAATGACAGAAGCAATGAGACAAAGTGCAGTGTGAACAAGCTCCAGTAGCTTAGTTTTGACAAGCTTCGTTCAAGGCATCACATAAATATGACAGAAGATAGTTTAATGGTTTAAAAAATGAAGAGAGAATTAGGTAGGTAATCTTTGCAACCTAGTAAAAATATCATAGTACACAGAAATTGAAGCGTTACAGCTTCCTGTGATCTAAATTGGCATCTAATCTTAGTCAGTAGGTGAAACAACACTTGAGGATGTTGTTTATAGTGATTGCTTTTTTTATCACTTAAGAACAAAGTGGTGTTTTGAAAACCTTCATTATGTGAATCAGGCAAATAAGGCAATTCAGGTAATAAGTAAAATCTCTGAAGATCAAGGAAACTCCATGCTTTACATCATATTTATAATTGGCCAAGACCTTTATTTTAATGTTCTGAATCTAAGTCTGAAAACTGCACTGGGGGGAGAGGGGGAGAAGGGGAGGAGTTAAAAGCAAAATCTCTGTCTGTTTAGAGCCTAAAACTGTATTTTGCCTATTATCCAGTTGTTTTTTGAAATCAACAAGTTGCTTTTCCTGCAAAGGAGATGCTTGACTGCTACAGGGACTGCTCCAGCTGTGGAGCAACTTTTTTCTGGTCAAGAGTAAAACCTTCAATTTATGTGAATTCTGTGTAACTAAACCTGTCTAAGAATTAAACATCTAACCAGTCATTTAGGGCTTCCTTCTGCAGATGACAGGGCAGAAGAAAGAGAAGGGGAACTTAAGGAGATTCATCGCACCTCAAATAGGGCTTTCCTCAAGATGGGCTATACTGGAGTTGCTGTTTCTTTCCTTTGGCTGTACAGGGAGCCAAGATGTCCCTCTGAGACTGCATCTGGCAGTTAAACGGCTCAAGTTGTATACACGTGTTTGTGTGTGCAATTTGAATCCCAAACGTAGTCCTTAGAACAACAACTGACTTTGTTACAGAGGGTGTACCTTGAGATCATGCAGCGTGTGCAACCAGAGACATTTTACTTCGGAGGCTGATGCTCAGTTTGTGAGGCTCTCATGCTGGTAGCTTACATGTATTTAGTTGAGTGTGATCATAATTGTGTGAAGGAGACCTAGCTTCAGAACCTACTTCTCCTGTTGGACAGACAGAGTCTATTTGCAAAGACTTCACAATGCGCTTGGAAGAAGCTCAGTCTGTTTGCTTGGACAGTTAACTGCTTACTGTAGTAATGATGAAGAAGGGTGGATTTTGTCAGCATGGTACAACAAAATATTCATAAAAAACAGAGGGAATGTATCTTAAATGAAAAAAAGGGCTTTTTGAAATATGAGCTTATGTTATGTAAAATCAAAAGTTTTGGAGCTGAGAGTCAACTCTGGGTTTTGGAGTGTGTTTTACTCCCCTGAATTCACTGAGTAATTCCACTGTTGTCCAAGTTTTACTGACCTTTCAGGGTTCAGCTGGCATTCCTCCTGGTAGCTTGTTACTCGTTTGGAAGATCAGCTATGGGAGTGAGTGGTTATTTAGCCTTTCTACCATTTTTTGTCAATGTAGGTATATTCTCACTTCAAGTCTTGTGTCCTGGAACTGGTTGAAGAGTGCATGAGGGGCCCTGCTGTAAAGACTCCGGCAAGTTCAGAAGGGTTTTTTTAGCCTCTTATGTGCGGGCTTTTTCTTCTTCCGTAATGGTGTGGTTTTCCTTTCTTCTCATCCAACGTTTTTTTTCTCAAATGAATTTAAAAATGCTAAAACTGGTAGATAAATAAAAGCAAAACTCAATCTCATGCAGTTCAATGCTGAGCTGCAAACTCCCTGTTTGACTTTGATTAAGCCAGCTTGTCTGTCAGACCACTTACCTGTCTGTGAAATGAAGATAGCTATCTCCAAGGGGCTTCTGAAGGTAAGTACAGTCAGCATTTTGAGTTCATATACTGAGTGCCCATAGGAGGATGGAGAAGGGGAAGGTATTGCATGTTCCTGCATAACCAGAACGACTAGTGAAAAGTCACATACAGCCAGTCTTGCTTTCTTTTCTCCTCTCCCACTTCAGTGTTTTAGCTTGAAAGTTCTGAAAACATTTCACTGACAAATTATAACTTTGAATAGAGATGAGATTTCGTTTGTTTTGCTTTTTCTGTTAAATTTCAAAGAGCATCACAGCATCATAGGCTGCTGAGCTGACAAAAGAAAGATCAGTAGGAGAATGAGTTTCTCCAGGCAAATTTCCTGACCCAAGACAAAGGCAGCAAAGAACTGTCAGGATACATTTTTGTCACAGGAACAGAAGAAGAAAACTGGACACCTATGAACTGGTCTTCACAAATGAGTTGATATGAAGAAGCATGGCTCATTCCAGCTGGAGCCTGGGGTCCTGTGCTAGGTCTGGAGCAATAGTGGAGAAAGGATTGCTTTCAGGGACTGTCATATTATCCTTGCCATGCTAGGTGCCAGCAGTGCAAAATGTCTTGATGGTGGACGGAGACACCTGATCTTTGCACTGAAATGACCAACAAACGTGATCTCTTTTCTAAGAGTGTCTTTCTCTTCTCCTGGGGTTTTGATGGATGAATTGAATTTCTACAGAGCCTTTCCACCGTGGCCTGTCACTGTCCAGGGCAATCACTTGCTCATTCATGTTGCTACAGAGCTAATTCTGCTTCAGCGATGGATAAGGAGTTCTGCTGAACCTGCACTTGATTACCAGCTCTGTTTACCACAAGGGAGCAGTTATTAATGTGCTCTCATTTTTAAGCCTATTATAACTCCTTCACTTTGATTAATCTCATTGTGGAGCTCTTCACTCTTTTAGCCTGCATAAGATGTAAGTCTGATTGTAGAAGTGCTTCTGTTGTTTCCCTCCCAGCTGAGGGAGGAGGCAAAAGGGCTATTGATTTTTATATAAAAATGAGTTTAATGAGACTTGGGGGTTGGGCTTGATCCAAAGCTTACTGGAGTCAGTAGTGATCAGTCATTAGACTTCAGTGGATTTCAGGCTCTGGTATCTGACTTACTGCCATGGTGTTCAGCTGTCTGTGTAGTAAGGCTTTTGCAGGTCTTCATCAATTGTTCAAAGCAGCAAACTGTCATGGTGAGGGAGGGCAAGGGGAAGCACGCTGACCAGATATTTAACAACTGCTTCTTTTATTCTTGTGATCCTGTTTTCTCATCTTTCTGCACATTGCAATCTTGAATGTGTGGTCATGGTGCATGTGATAGTGGTTCATAACGAAGCACACAACTCCAGATAATACAGCAGAGCTTTAGCAACAAGCATTCAGAGAGAAAAGATTAATATCTTTAACTCTGAGATGAGTTGTAATTTGGTAGGTATTAATGCATATATTTTTAAAAATGAATATTGTAATGTGAAGACCAGGGAATTGGATAGAGATAGGAAGGATGTAACAAACATAGGCATGAACCAGTGATGTAATTCAGAGGTTCAACTGTGTCAACAATTGGGCCAGATCGGGCCTGCGGGCCAGTCCTGTTGTGTTTTTCTTGCACACGTGGATGCTTTGCCTATGAGCTGCTGCCTTTTCCTTTAAGAAGGAGAGATTTCTGTGACATGGAACAGAGGATGGCCCACTGCACTGCCCCAAGCCAGCTTGTGGCAGGCATCCCCAAAAGATCGGACCATCTTCTCAGCCATAATTCTCTCCACAAATGACTACTGCAGCTCAAGCTTCATTTCCCCTCCTCTCCCTCTGCTTTTTTCTCTACTGACTTTTGATTGACTGGTACTCTAGGTCAACCAAATGCCATCAATTTCCCCTGATAGAAAAGTGTGTGAAGAGTGCATCACTCTTACCTCTTCAGCCCCCAGGAGCTTGTTCTGTACAGAAGCAGGCTTTTTCTAGACCTTGTTCGTGCAGGTGTCATCTTTCAGTCTTCTTCACTATACAATGTTAGGTAATGTATTTTCAGCTGGAACAAGTTGGTTTGGCTGTCCATTAAAGTTAAGAATAAATGTATTATATCACCACAAGATGCCATTAATAGAAATGGGGAGAGGAGAAAGTTATCCATGCATCTGCCTCTGAAGGAATGCAGCTATTTCTAAGGTCTTTGTAAAGACAGATTTAATCTGTATGTCTAAAATGTTGTAAACCTAAAGAAAACGGCAAATTGGAGTATTGCTTCTTGGAGCTTACTCTTTTCTGTCAAGCACATAGAAGGAAGACAGGTTTTTTTTGTGTGAGAGAAGTATCATGAAGTATTGTTTATCTGCTGTGTTTACCATTAGCAATGGAACTGTACAGATGAAAGGAACAGAGTTCATGTACTCTGTGAATGCTAAATGGAAGTAGGATCTATACAATAGCTATTGTAAAATTCATCTATTACCTTTGCTTAAAAAGCTGCTGGTCACCCCCTCAGATACATCATTCAGCTTAGTGCTAATGAGCATCTATTTAAACTAGTAGCTTTAAAACTCAGGACAGAACTAATACTTAGTCCTTGACTCTGTCTCATCTGTTGCTGTAACACCCAGGCTCTTCTCCCTGTTGTCATCAGGTGGCACATGCAATGCCATCAATGGACAATGCAGCCTGTGAGACTAGCTGCCTTTCTGAAGAGGCTGTCGTTACTCTGTACCTCAGTTTGGTTCAGCCTGAAATGTTATGTAGCTGCCCAGAAATGTACTGGCTGTTGGGCTCATTATGGACCTGTTGAATCTGCTCAGGCAGTCTGATGGCTTGTACGCACAGACTTGTGTTTGGATGAAACGACAATGGGAAGAGAACTCCTTTTTTGTTGAGAGTAAACGTACTGAGGTGGGAATTTCAAAACCTCACACCTGACCTTTTCAATTTTGTCATGCAGGATTTCAACGTGGTGCTACGTGCCTGATAACTTTGTCTTACCATTTGTTGTTCCCAGTTTACAGGTGCAGTAACTCAGACTAGAGGTCAAATTGGAGGAGAGGAGTGAGGCAGTGGTCGGTCTACCAAGGCCTACTTGTGAAATAAAGTGAGATGAGCTTTTACAACTTGTGAAAGTGACATGAACAAGGCAGCTCTAAACTTTTTGCACACTCCAGAGGGCGCAGCATTTCTGTTTGCTTGTCATTTTGAGGCTTGCTTTAGAGTTATACATTTTTGTGTACAGACTGTATGTACCCTACCTTCTCCCCTCCAAAGGAAAAAAAGGTAAAAAGATTGTAGAACTGAAGAACAGAGAAAGGGGAGGGGGAGAATGCTGGCTCCATATTTTTTTTCCTTTGAGTAGAAGACCCTGAGTGGGAGAAGTAGAGGGCACCTGTGTGGGCACAGAGATTTTGTACACACACTTGGGGATGTGTGCAATGGGTTAACATGCTAAAGGCCAACACTCATCGTATGTAGAAATAGTTGTGTGTGCTCGTCATTTGTATGAGGGATGACTCGCCACAGAATGGTGTAAGTGCTGTTGTCAAGACTCTATATATTTCTCTGTGAGTGTAAAGGGCAGCAAACCTGGACATGCACTTGATTTGCTCTGGCTGCTGACCCTGCGTTGAGAACTCAAGCTGCAATTGTTTTGTGAGTGAGAGGAGGAGGCAGCTATAAATGCAGTTGCAGTGTTGAACTGGGGAGCGGAGGACAGAGAGGAGGTCTGGGTGACTCCCAGTCTGCTCATAGGTTCCACATACTCTGAGGATGACCAGCTGCACATGACCTGTGGGAAGACCTTCTTTTCCATGCCAGTGCTGCTGCTGTGCAGTGCTGAAAGCCTTCAAAGAGGGGGGCCTGTGGCTGCTCCTACTGCCTGAGCTGCCTGGACCTGCAGAATGTTGTTTCAAGTAACTTGCAGTTTGGTGAGTGCTGCTGAAGATCACTTCACTTCCAGCCTTGTTTGATGGTGAAGCTATCTGAGAGTAGGTTCATCTCACTTGTGGGATTTCCCTGCTTCCCTCGTACATGACTCCTGCTGACTTTTGCTCCTCTCCACCCCCCAATACAAAAACAGTGGCAGAGGTCCTTTGGTAGTGCTCAGTTTTGTTTATGTACAGTGATGCTCTTTGTCCTGTGATGGCCTTGAATTGCAGTGATTACGGAAAGTAGGAGGTGCTGTCAGAGCAAAATAACTTGCTGCCTGTTTGGCCTGTAGCAGGGAAGGCAGATGGGGTTTGCCAACCAGCCACTGCATGACTGAGTTCCTGATAGCTTTCTGTGGGCAGAGTGGTTACGGCACAGATCTGTGGGGCACCCAGTTCCTTGCATGGGGAGTCTTCTGCCCTCTTGAATAAGAGATTAAACTCAGCTGCCTATACTCACCTCTGTGGTGTTCTAGCAGTGCTTTCTTCTGAAGATGGTGAGGCTCCTCTGTGCCTGTTCCCAATAGCATAGCCCACCAAGCAGTGCCTGTGAAGTTGGGTCTGGAAGTACAAAGTATTGTATTTAAGAGGCTCTCCACTGTTTAAAGTGGAACTTAAGTTTATGCTTGTTCTTTCTTGGAAGGACCAGACTGTTGTAGGGAGAGGATGCAAGGACAAAGTGTATACCAGAGGCGTGAGCTAATTTGTATCTTGATCCAGATAAGTGCTGGTAGGGTTGCAAGGTATTTACAGTGCCTGTGACATGATCTGGTCGCAGAAGCACTGTGCTGTCTAGTAGCTAGTTTTTCTTCAGGGTATGTTCTGGATGTCTGATTGAGAGAGTCCATCCATACCATCCCCACTGCCAGTGCAAAGCTCTTACAGTGCCTGCTGCGAGCACGTACAACTGTATATGCTTTACTGTGTATTGGGTCCAGAAGTGCTGTGTGGGTGGTGGAAAAATGTCATTGTGAGGAGAGGCTTTTTGAAATGGCAGAGATGCATCTGTGCTTTTCTAGGACTTGCACTTTTAGTAGCTGTGTAATTAATACTGACCTCCCAATTTTTATCTCTCTATGGATTTCTTTATTAAATCCATTTGTGCTTAGGTGGCAAGATGCCTCTGACCCTTCATGCTTTTGATATCTTTTTATGTAGTCAACAGAAGTAGAGATAAACTGACATCTGGAGACATATGGGAGGTGACAGCATAGAAGAACTGAAACCCTTTCTAATGGATTTGTGCTCTTTCTGCAGTCAGAATTGGCACACATGACAGTGCTGCTGCTCTGCTTTCTTTTGGCCTAGTTTTCTAAGTGCCTTTGCCCATACAAATTTCTGAAAACTGATTCTTCCCGGGTCTCCACAGGCTGTGCTGCGAGCTGTTGCAGAGTGTTTTGCTCATTTGTTCCAGGTGACTTTCCCAGGGTCAAGGTGAGTCGATGGCTGAGCCATGAGTAGAACTGAGAATATCAGATTCCTGCTTGTTTGACTATAGACGTGTAGAAGCTGCTATGATAGATTCCTTTTTCAGGTCGTGGATCACTTGGTATTTTGGATACATTGAGAAAACTTCCACCTGTGGCTTGTGGTACTAGCAAGTGGATTTTTTTTTTTCTTTAGTACAAGAAAGATAGGTGGGAGGAGTACATATGATTGCACGGGTGAGATTTTTTTGGGGTTATTTTCCTCCCCTCCCCCCAAGTATTATTCACCATATGAATAGCCCTTCTTTTTAAGAACAGTATTATGCTTTCAAAGACTTATAGTCTAGACATAAATTAAACTATACAATGCTAGAAAATTTCCTTCCTTCCTCTCCAACCATTCACCACATACATCTGTTTCCTTGCCAGTGAAGCCTCAGCATCGAACACTGTGGTGTGTATCAAGGCTGCTATTATAATCTGCTATTTGGAATGAATGGAATTGAGAAGATGAACTACATAACTGTGTAGTGTATTTTCCAGATTATCCTTAATTTGAGAACAAGATGCATGCTTTGTTAGTTTTCTCTCTTGTTCTGTGCTCTGATGTTAACCAGGTGAGACTATTAATGAAATCATACTATAGTTGTTGCAGTTAGATTTTTTAAAAATAATTTCATAAGTAACATTGCTAAATATCAGGTGCTGCTTCATAGTTAAGTTTGCAGTGGAAGTTAAGAGCTTGGAACCCATACTATAGCAGGCACAATGTCAGGCTATGAGCTTAACAAGATACTGTCAAAGTTAAAGGCCGTGTATTGAGAGTCTGCCCCCAATGACTCGTCTTTTGAAGTGTTTGAACTCATTAGTGCTTAAAGGCTATCTTTCTGTTGTTTGAGAACTTTTTTAGAACTGTTTTGTTGTTTACTTCTATATTTTTCTCTCTTCAGATGATTAAACCATGCTTGGCCACGTAACATTCTCTGTGGTCCCTCCGTCCCCTGTGTGTCCCTCCTGTTCTCCCCCCCGTTATTTTTTCCATAGCTTTTCTGCACTTCACAAAGGTATTTACTTTTCCAGTAATGGTGTAACTCTTATAACTGCATTTAAAAAAACAACTATTCAAAAAAACCCTCTATAAAACACCACAAGAATTGATTTAATTTGTGTATAGAAAGAAGAGTGATTAAATGTGTGTTTAAAGAGAACACTAAATGTCTTTTGTACTGTGCTAGCTATTGAGTTTTACTGATGTCTTGAGTATGTGATAAAGGAGAAAAGGTTGCTTTTTATATTAAGGGCAGATGTATTTGAAGAAAATGCAGACGTTGGATGAAATGGTAGCTCTGCTGAAGTTCGTGTGTCTGGGATTTCCCCTATAATTGTACATTTAAAGTAATTGCATTAGTGTTTGGTATTTCTTCCTTGTCAGTATCTGAGGACCCACTGGCATGTTAAGTGATGTGATTTAACATGCAACTTGGTGCAGTTTGTTCCCTTTTTTCTCTGTGTGTGTTTTAGTTAACAACAAACAAGCAAATTGATCTTATGCCAAATGCCAGTGGTTGGCAATCCCTCTAAAATCAAATTGTCTTCTCGCAAGTCATTGGGAAGCATTTGCTACTAGTGAAGCAGGGCTCTCAGGGGAGTAATATTAGGATTCCCAATAAGGAGCAGACATATGGGAGTGTATCTTATAAACATCTTAGGTCATGTAGATAAATAGTAAACATCAGAGATTATATTGTTTTCTCTTCTGTGTCTAAGACTAATGTGGCTTTATTCCAGCTGACATATTTAAGAGACTTTTTTGACCCAAGAAGAAAATGAGGGGTCAGCTGCTTAAGTGGTGTAAACACCCAGAGATCCAGAGAAGACAGAGATGCTCTTGGTTTAGCCAAGCAGATAACTACAAATTTTGTGTTAAGTGTTTATATTGCCCTATTGGCTCAAATGAGTGTGCTTCAATTTTTTTTCGTATGTGAGGATCTGGAACTGGAAATTCAATTTAAATTCTAATAGGAGCATGGCTAGAGCTGCATAAATGACATCTGCCTCTGCATTAGCGTGGTCATCTATGGCAAAGATTACAACGTGGATTCTTACCTTGCAAATGAACATCCTGATGGCTGGCCATGCGCTCATGTTCTTCTTTCTCTCCTGTTTCCTCTGGCCACCAAGTATAGAGTTGTTTATGCCAAATAGCACAATTTCTCTGGGAGCAATTGTGAGGCTTGCTCCAAACTGCCTGGTTGTTAATGTAGTCCCCTAAATTGTGGGAGACTCTAGCACAAATCCCTGCTCTGTGTTGATATGGGAAGGATTTGACCTAGACGTTATGACTGTTCTGGCTGTGGGAAAAGCATCAGCTCAAGCTCAGTCTTGGAGATGCTTGAGAATCAAACTATGAGGCACAACAGGGACAGAGAGGGAGGCTTTGCTGCCCAGGGCCTGTTTTTTCTAAGCCGACAAAGACTGGCAAATTTAACCTAAATGCATCAATAGTTTTGGATTAGTCAGGTGTTTTTTCACCACCTTATTTTGGTGGAAACATTGTTTGCCTAAAATTTGAGAGATTATGCTGTCTCTGTACTTCTCTGGAGAGCGCTTCCAAGAAGACAAGCGCAAGGGGAATTAGTAGGACTGACAAGGATTCTCATCCTTAGCTTCTGAAAAGGATCCTCCAAGATGATTTTCTTTCTTCAGGGGAGAAAAGTCTGAAGTTAACTTTTTCAGGCAAGTAAAGAGACTGACAAATGTGCACAGGGATGTGAAAGGTAATACAAATGTAAACTTATGAATGTGTGTATTGTATTTTATTACTGATGTGTATGTATTAGAAAATACTAGGGGAGGATTTCTATTTCTTCACAAATACTCTTGTTTTTTATTATATAAAAATAAACCTTTACAAATTTATATGAAATGCAGCCCCATCTAATGAACTAATCCAGCCTCTAGTTAAAGGACACTATATTTTCACCTTTTGTAAACTGTGGGAAATATTTATACTTTCAAGAGTCAATGCCTGATAATGAAGTTATGTAGTTTGGTCAGCCATACTGACTCATAGCTGAAGACCTTGAGATGGGCAGAGCACAGAGACTACCTCTCTGTGTCCTGTTCCTCTCTCTACCTGATCTGACCAACTAGCATGTTGAATCATCTTCCACTCCTTGCCAATCACAAGGTATTCGTGAAGATTTATATGTGTACATGTGGTATGTTGGGAGATATGCAGATTATTTCTGATCTCCCCCCTGCAGGCCCCCCCCCCATGCATTTGCATGGAATCCGTCATATGTCAAAAAACTCCCTGGTAGATCACACCAGATTGAAAAGAGCATTGCAGCATTTGAGGGACGGCAGGTCCTAGGGAACAAATTTTGGAAGTGACTGTTGTCTCCTGTTGAGAACAGGAGCAGATGTTGATGTCTTGGCTACATATAGTTCAATGAATTGCAGTGAATTCCTTCACCATGCTGAGGGATCTAATTAAATGTGTAGAGCTAGTGGGAGGATGGAAGAGTTTGCAGCAACACGGGAAATGAGAGACTTCCCCTGCTGTCATTTTGGTGTAAATTGGCAGATTCCCAATGAAATCAGTAATCCCCCAATAATTCATAAAATAGGATCTGGCCTACACTGGATCTATGCATAGAGGGTGGTATGCCTCCAAGAGATTATGTAGTTCCTCTTTGCAGAAACAGAGTTTTTAATTGCTTTAATTGGTCTGGACAGTAGATATCTGATTCTACTAGTATGTCTGCTGCTAATGAAATCTGTGGTAGGGAATCGTTATTTATAAGTAGTCTATTTTTAACAGTGCTGCTGTAACAATTTAAATGCTCTGAGCCCTATGTACAGAGCATAGACCCTGATGGGCCTTTTGTGTGTGTTTATTAGATAGCAACAGCTGGGTATCTGAGAACACAATTTGTTACTAGGGTTTCTCTAGGTGGTAAAAGGCTGTGGCTGTTCCCCGTGACTCCTCTGAAGTTTGTTATGAAACCAGACCCTGGTGTATGCTATTCATAAGAAAATCTGAAGAGGGGAACATTGTTCTCCTGGCTCACTAGCCATCTCGACCATTGCTTGTCTACAGGTTGACCCAGCATTGTGAGTTGGAGAGGATACCCTGAAGCAGGTGGCTGCTTATTGCACACTCTTCTATTTGTAGGTTATCTGTCAGGTTTGTCCAGAGCAAGGAACTTTAAAACATTATTTCCTGAAGAACGATGAGTTCTCTGCTGTGCTAGTTGTCCTTTGCACAGGGCTGTTTCTTTCCTTTCATTCTGTTTCTGTGAACAACGTGTTTAAATTGCAAGGTTGAAAAGCCGTGTTTGTAGATTTTCTTCTTGTCCTGCTGTCAGTGCAGGTCACTGTCTCCTTGTGTCATTTTGCAGATCTGGTGATAGCAAATGCGTGAGAATTAGTGCTGTGTAACAAAGCTTAACTAAAAATTATAGCTGTCTACTGTTAACTTGTAGCACATGATTTATAGGACATGGGGGAAGTGGCAGTATCTTCTAACCTTTTCAGCTGGGAACTGTGTAACCATGTGTCCTTACTACCATGAGAGCTGATCCTCCTGCTCCACCTGCCTGGTGGAAGCAGATGCTACCTCAAGGCTTCTTTCCCAACCATTCTTTCTTCTCTTCTTCATGTGAGTTCACAGGAATAAGAGCACCCTGTCCAGAGTGTGTGACAACCCTGAGGCCTAAATAGGCATGTACGGGATAGAGTATCCTAATGCAGTTGGGATGCATGTGTTATTCACGAGAGTGATAAGCTCTCGCATGCTTCACTCTGTTTGTATTTTGTTGCATGCTTGCGGCAAGCACCCAGAAATGTAATGATTGATATTACTTTGGCCTTTGACAGGATTTTGGCTGTTTTATTACTACAGGATTTCTTCTGCTGGGTTTTGTGCTAACACACATCAGCACAAAGGTCCTGACTGAAAGGCTGTCACTGCCATCCGAAGGCCTGTATAGGCTAAATTGTGAACAGTTATTGTTACGCACAAGTTTTGGAATGGTAACAGCAGAAGCTCAGAAGCAGTAAACTACTCCCAATATTTTTTTTTTTTTCCAATTAAAACCAAAACCACAACAGCAAACATCTCTAAGAGAATTGAGAAATAAAACATATACAATGCAGCAAATTTTTTTCTGTCTTGCTCCAAGACTTATCTGATCATCATGTCCTCAAAGTTCTTTTAAAAATGCTAGCTGTTATTTAAGGATGTTATTAAAGTCCTTGCTTTGGATAGTTTGGATAAATGTGGAATTTAATTTAATTAACCTTCAGCAGTCTTCCTTTCTGCATGAAAAGGTGACCTTTATAAAATGCCGATTACATACCCAAGAGCCTGCTGCTTGCATTCTTCTGTGTCTATGTATATTAAAAAAAAAAAGTATATATATGTATATAAAGGAAGGCACAAGGCACATTAAAACATGTTTAAACATGTTTTAGGTATTTAAGGACCCTTTAATTTGAACAGTGGTGTTATATGCAGACATACATGGAAAAACTGTAGCCAGTGGTAGGCTCAGATTGTTCTAAATGTTATGTGGTTAACCAGATTCACATCAGAAAATGGGTGTAGAGCGGGGGAGGTTTGAGGGCCATCGTCTAGAAATCGGGTTGTATGTATCTGAGTTACAGCAGTGCTTACAGGCACTGATAGAGGTCACAATGGCTATGGACTAGCCCCTGTACAGGTATATAGTAAGAGAGATTCTCTGACTCAAAAAGCTTGTAAACTCACTAGGCTGAAAAATGTTGGGGAAGGCTGTGGCTCAGAGTGGGAAAATGACTGTCCAGGTCCTGTTGCATGACTGCATTTCTTCTGAAACCCCTGCTAAGCATAGTGTCCCCTAGACCGACCTGTCTTTCCTTGTTCTTAGATTCATCACTCATTCACATGCACAGTTTTTCCTGTTTTCTTATGCCAGGCAGTCTAGAAGAGAGACATCTAAAAAGCTTTCCTCAACTAAGACAAGTGTGAATAAACACAATTTTTGGAGAATATGAGGTCTAGTGTGCTTGTTAAGTTTCCCAGATTGAATTTGCCTTTAATATGCTCTTGGGGTTGGATTTCAAATGTATTTAAGTTTCTAAAGATGCAAACAGATGCTTAGTAAAATTTTCAAAGGCTTTTAACTTGCTTAGGTGCTTTTGAAAATCCCTTTAGGTGTCTGTGTGCCTTTAATCTCCTCAATAAATTTGCAAATCCTTAGAGCCTGTTGTTCAGCATTCAGGACTTGAACAAGGTCTGGAGTCTCTGCCTTCTGTCCATATTTCTGTAGGTATATTTATTGCAGCTGCGAGACTTGCATGCTGACTGTAACTGTGTAAATGCAAATGAGTCCCAGTTTTAAGTCTGACCCTCAATAGTGCAGGTGTATGATGTTCTCACAATAATTGTTTTAGACACAGAGGTCTTGTGGATTTTGTAATCGGCATCCGTCCTGTTACAAAGAGGGGATTCTGCTCTCATTCTTTGAGAAAATCCCTTCTTCAAACAAAGTTTGTATAAAAGAGAGGTTACTTGAATGTTAAAATATACTTACACTGATTTATAGCATCATACAGCTTGCACACAATTACAACCTCACTTTCTCCTGCCAATGGAAACATGATTGTAAACAGATGTGTATTTTGGGGGGAGGGATTCACCTTAGTGTTTGTATTTCTGTTTCTTGCCTGCTAAGTGAATAACTTACAGTGGAGATGGATGGTAGAGGTAGTGCAAAAAAAAGTGCACTAATTTATCCTTGAAATCTAACATGCACACTGAGATTGTTCAGAAATGTTCCTTCATGGTTCAGAGCTGAAATCAGTCCTGTTGCAATGATAGCTCAGTGGCAGAGGGAAAGAGCTCTTAAGGTGCAGGCAGAACAAAAAGTTGATGGATTTCTTTCCCACAATGTGTTTGGTTTGAATAACTTGCATTTGGGCTGCTCATTTTAGGACCCAACTCCATTTTAAAACCTGATTTTGAAGCCCATTAGCTCCAGTAAGCTTTGGAAGAGATTGCCAGAATGAATATACAAGAAATATTGCATGCCAAGCAGTGAGTGTAATGAGGTTTGGTGTGATAGCTGGGAACTGGTCTGTTGCTTTATGGAAGCTGCATCTCATGTTAGAAGCTGTCTCCAGTGTTTCTTATTGCCAAATTATTTTTTTCGTCCTTTGGTAAATGAGTATGAGGATGTTGTCCCTTAGGATCATGGAGGAAATTTTAGCAAACTTACTAATTTAGTAAATAGGGTAAAGGATCTCCAGTGTGGTGAGATGTAGTCTGCAGTGTGAATTTTTACTTTTAAGTGGAAATGCTAAGGACTTCAGTGTCAAATGGAAGCAGTGTGTGGATAAATCTCCTTGAGAAAGCTAATATGCCAATTAAGTTTTGTTTTGAGAACCAGTTAGGTTGTTACTTTTTCCTGGTGATTATTTTTTCTTTTTGCATTTTGCAGGGCTCTGTTTATGTAATAAAAAAATATTACTATTAACCCAATGCAATAAAACCTTGCAAATGATGAAATGATTGCTGGGAAATAATTGTCTCTGAAATTTGTACCATACATTACTTATTTTGTTCCTGACATTTGCTCCATCGTGTCTTATGGGTGGTGCTTATAGAAAATGAAATTACCCTCAGCCAGCTAACAGTAAAAAGTAATGCATTCCTTGTCTAGAGTATGCACTAGATGATTAAAGGAGGGACCTTTAGAGGCTCAATTTAGTGATCCTGTAGCCTATTTTACTTCTGAAGTTCTCAGTCTCTCTCTTTCTCTGAGATAATGCAGTGTATTCCTTTCTCCAATTCCATTATTGCATAACAGGTCTTATCTCTAGTATCCAACGCTGGGACTTTTTGAGAAATGGTGACGGCTTTGAAAAAAAAGATGAAAGTGCCTGAACCAACTGGAACTTTCCATTGACCCCTGCCTCCACTGAGCTTTGCACTAGGCCCTGGAAGGGGCCTGTGGTGGGACCACTGTACTTGTTCCTAAATTGTTGTGCAAGGTGGGATTAAATCCTGGCACTGAAAGGACTCTGTGCCACTTAGACTTGTGCTGTCTCAGCTAGGTCTTGGGAGCTGTGTTACCCTTAACTGTGACTGCAAGTGACTGTTCTACAGTATGGTAAGGAACCAGGGTGGAAAAATGTCTGTCTGATTGCAAGGGGCAGTAAATGTAGGTCAGTGGAGGGAGGGAAAGAGGCTATGGGAATGTTGAGCCAGCTCAGTCAGATCTGTTGATGTTGAGTGGATATTTGTATCTTAAGAGTGACGTGGTATTTCAATAAAGTATCAGCTGGTTTCTGCATAATGTCAGGTTGCTTGTAGGTATTGCTGTTCCTGAGATATAGATAAGCAGGTTGCTCTGGTGCACGTGCAAAGGTATCACTTTCTCTGGGAGCTCACTCTTGCATAGAGGAGAGCAGTTCGGATCCTTCTGCCCAATGGTTTCCATGTTTACTGTAGCCTTTCTGGTGAAAAAAGGTGATTCCCCCCCCTTCTTTTTGTTTCTTTTTTTTTTTTTTTTTTTTTTTCCTTTTTTCCCCCCCTCACCTTGGTGGAATCCACTTCCTTCTACCTTGAACTATTCTGCAGAGATGCCTTGACTTCAGATCCTGGTGCCAGGAGTACGACTCTGGGATACTGCAGGCTGTCACTAGTACCTCATATGTACTACATCTGCACCTTGCTGAAGAGGCTGGTCTTGCTGATTGAGAGCTGCTTTTCTAGTTCATCTGCCTGCCAGTGCAGCATCCCTCCATCCAGGGTCTTTTTCTTGGCTGCCTACAGCAATAATTCGAGATCTGCCTGCCATCTGGATGACACTTCCCACAATATAACCTAGCATTGATGTTTATGTTGGTTTATTCTGTAATGCTGTAAATACATATGGCTGTGTGTATCTTTTGCATAACTGCAGCTGTAGCAGTGAGAATGGTGGTTTGCGGGGCCGAGGAGGCTTTGAGCTTTGCTGCTAACTTGCTCTGTGAACTAAGGTGTAGGATGCTTGCTCTCTTTGTAAAAATTTTTTAAGGCCTGATTTGAAAACTCTTAAATCAGTGTCTGGGTGGGTTTTTTTTTGTTTTGTTTTGTTTTTTTAAAGTCTCTAAATACATTTTGAAAATGGAGCCCTCTGATAGCATTCCTCTTATGCTACCTATCTTCATGTTGATGATAAGTCTTTAGATGCGGCTGCATAATATGTTCATAGTATGCTCAGAGATTCTGCACGTGGCCTGCAACACCAGAGAGAGATTTGTATATCTTAATCCAGCTGCAGATCAGGGCTCCAGCTGTAAAGATGGGAGTGTTTCATCCCAGCTGGCGTGATAGATTTACTGTTGGCAATGCTATCAGTTACATTCATGGCAGAGGCTCTCCAAAGCTGGCAGAGAGCATGGGTCACTGCATGTTTTACTGCAAAACACACGTAAAGGCCAAAATGCTTGTATTGCCATTTATTAAGCTGTCTGTGTAGCTCTCTCATTTTTCTGTTGTGCTAGGTTACATCCCAGAACACTTGGGGAACATGTGGTGCTCATTAAGTATTTCTCAATAGGTCAACAACAATCCCGAACCAGTGGAGGTCTGTGGTAACAAACAGAGGTTGCCAAATCACTAGTGTCTGACAAAGCCAAACTGCTTGCAGGGTGGGAGCCAGTTCACCTATCTTAGTCCTCTGTATTGCCAGTCTCGGAGACTTGGAGATGACACTTGCTCCCCATTATTTTGAGATGTTGCATTTGTTTCCTCATCTTTTGGTGTCCAGCTTGGGAATGCTGTCAGATGTTAGCAGCAGCAGGGAAATTGCAGGGAAGCAGAGGTCCATTTGTGCCTGGTTATGCAACCATGGGATGAGTGCATGATTTTAAAAAGATAACTGTGTCCGATCCTTCAAGGATCCTTGGTTGTCTTTCATTTTAATGTGAAACATATGGCTTTAGTCTGGAGCTAAGGATAACAATTCAAGCCACAGACACAGATCCCTAATGGTGACTGTGATCTGTGTTGGCAAATAGAAAACTTCAACAACCCCTTTAAATCTTGTGTTGTATGCTTTTTTCAGTTAGCTTTGTCATCAGTTGCTATAGCCGAATTGATTACTGGTGATTTGAATACACCTGAATAGAGACTGAAATGACACCCATACAGTACTTTAATTTTAGTTTCACTTTAACTTATTTTCCCTTCCCCCCCCCCCCCACCGCGCCTTTTGTATTTTGAATGCAGGTTAAGAAAAGGGGGCTGGGACGAAGATTGATGTATCATAATGTGCATAAAACACTAACTAAATTTTTAAACAGAGCCATTACTAGGTGGTTGTTTCTGGTCACTGGGAGCTTGACTTACAAAACATATTTTGACACTAAAAGATGCAGCTAGGCACTAATTTAAAGAAAAGACAGGTCCTATGATATTTAGGCTTCTAGAACAAGTAGATTTCTGACTTTTCCACCTTGTTTGTAGCTGTAGAGCAGGAAAGAGAAACAAACTGTCCTGATTTTTCAACTCTGTATTTTTCAAGTGAAGTATTGACATTTGGGGAAAATGCAAATAGGAGCATTCACTCTTTGGTACTTACTAAAAGCAGTACTTGACACTGTGCTATATTTATAAAGCTTGAGTTAACCTCAGAAGTCAAAGCTGTATTATATGTGCAACTTTAAAAAGAACCTTCTAACACTGAAATTTGGAGTGGGCATTGTTCTCTGGAGTATTTGAAAGGTTATTTGAATGTCCTAAGTAGAATATGGAAGAATTAGGCTGTAACATAATTCCTTTAAAAAAATCCTCTTAAATTTAAAACTAGGTTTGCATTCTAAAAATAAGAATTAAGTAAAGATGCTTCATGTTGCTTTAAGGAAATAAACTAACTGCTTTTTACTGGCCTTACAGTGAAGACCTTGTTTGTTTGTGTTTCGATACAAGCTTGGAGGAGAAGGAATAACAAATGCCTCTGTCATGGCTTCACCCCAACAAGATATGTGAAATCAACATTAAAAGCCAGTACATCAGTGCCTGTCACTGGCACACTGTTCTGTTGTATGGCCAAGCGGGGAAGATGAATTAGCTGAGTGAGGAAACGGGTTTCTAGGATATTTTTCTGCAGTCAGCAAAGTTAAGTGAGATGACAGCACTCAACTTGTTTTACTGTATTTAAAGTTTTGAAGTACCTAGAGCTTGAAATACTCAACACCCAAATAAGCTTGGGAGAAGCTGATTTGTATTTTTCAGGCTCTACTAAGGTGCGTAGGGGAAACTCAAAGCCACACTAGGTAAAAGGTCCTCAGCAGGGACAAATATTTCCTTGTAATATACTTAGAACACTTCATGCACAATGGCTGTAGCAGGATGTAATCTGCAAAAGTATCTTGTACTGCTCCAGTTCTGTAGGTCTCTTAAAAATTGTTTGCTTGTATCACAAAATCTTGCCCTTAACGTGCCAGTGGTGTGGTTGGGGATTTTCTGTAGTTCTGAGCTCTGAGATGTTGGACCTGGTTACAGAAAAATCTCCATCAGAAGGATCTCATTTGCTCCTTTGCGTAACTGATGTCTGCTTAGTAAAAATTATTTCTTCTTTTTTTCCGCATCTGTTAACTGGAGATTCTGAACCTGCCTTTTGGCGTTAGCAATAAAAAGGAGGATTGAGAGAGGCTTTGGAAAAAGAACAGGCCCTTCCTCTTGTACCAGCACACAAAGCGGCAGAATTTATTTTTAAGACTTACTGTCCAGATTGTGTTTGAAAGAAAATTTCATTCACCAGCTGCATGAAGTTGTACCAAATGAATTTAATTTTCTGCTTTCAATTATCAGAGCCTTTGATCTGGTGTGTCAAAATCTAACCTTTTCACCCCTCTTCTCTGGAACGTTCCAATGTTATGGAAGTGGTGGTAGGCAGAGCTGCAGAAAGACTGATCTTCTGCCTCAGTCAGACACAGCTAGCGCAGAGAGTGCAGCAAGATCTAGATCTACCTGCAGGATGCTGTGTGCCCTCAGCTGCTCTTGTAGTAAGCAGTTTCTCTTGGCATGGAATGGATTTTATATGTTAAGTTTAACAGTATGCGACCTTCCCTTAAGAGTAAGTCACTTATCATTTTCAACCTAAGACATGAGATGCAGGAATCAGCTGGAGTAGCCAACCTGGAGGAGCCTTCTCCTGCCAGAAGAACTGTTTGGGCACTGCATAGGCCATGATTGTGCTGTGCTTGCTCTGGAGTTATTAATGTTTTGAATTTAATTCATAAATTACCCCTTCTGGGAGCACTTGTGAGCCCCAGCAATGTGCTCCGTTAGCCATGTACAGCTCATAAACTGTGCGTCAGACTTGTCATTCATTCATTTTTTCTGATGGCTTTTAAGTTCTTGTCATTTGAATTGCAAGAGTGCTTAGCAGGTCTGAACAGCCACATGTAGATGGGCCAGTCCCTTCCCCAAGACAATGTATAATTTAAGCAGAGAAAAGATGTGGAAAAGGAGGCATAACTTATCCACAGTATATGAATAAAATGTGAAGAAGGGAACTAAGGAATTAGTGATGTGATTTACAAAGGGGCTGGTTTGGTGGGGTACTTGGCTTTGCAACACTAGAGGGAGTTAGATAGCAAAGAGATCACAGAGAGTATAATTTCCATGTATGGGTACAGATTTCAGTCTTCCTTCTGGCAGCTCGTGTAGGAACCTGGAAGGCACACAGTGGTCTCTGTGCACCACATACGATAATTAAATTATTAATGGAAGTGAAGACCACAAGAGTTGAAGCCAGGTGGAAATCTTATTCAGAGCCTTCTAAGGGCTTCCTCATTTTCTGGATTCATTGAAGACACACATTTTTCTCCCATTTCAGTTCAGCTTTTTTTTTTGGTCTCATTTTGCATGGTATTTTAAGGCTGAGGTAAAACAAAATTTTCATGCTATTCCCTTTTTACATGCCAGAAAGTCCCATTTTCTTACAGTTCAATTGTAATATTTAGTGTAGGAAAAGTCAGTAATATTTCAAGATTATAATTATCAATTGGTATGTTTAATATTGAGTTGCAAAGGGAAATTTTTTAGCTGAATTAGTGATCAATGGCACTATTAATGCTAAATGAGTCCATCAAGATCATGTTATTATCATAAATGTCAGGAATTTAACATGATTAGGTCATTAATTTACAGTTGCTACTGTGTCTAATAGTTATTGATGTTGATTAAAAGGGACACTGGTAGAGCTGGCAGGTGAAAAGCTTGACCCACTTCTCAAATTTTTGTTAATCTGTTCAAAAATATTTGACGAATTCCTGAAGACAGAGTTTGAGTGCACACGTGAATTTTTTTGAAATCTCAAGTAGTGGCAATGACAAAAACAAAACATGGTCTAGCACCAACTTTGAATCTGAAGTAATGCTTTGACTTATAGTTCAGATAGTAAGTTTGTTGTCTTCACTGAATACTTGTATAATCTTAAATTTGCGTGCTTGGGTTGTATCCTTTATATATTAGGGATTGTGATTATTTTTCTTTATTATATAAGGTGTAGGTGTGTTAACCCAGGCATAAGAGCCTTATTTGAAGTTTCATATATGCTCTGTCTAGGACTCATTGTGTGACACTTGAAAATGTGCTTCGATTGTAGCTCCAGGGATTGCTTTTTGTAATGAACTTAAAATGCTTTTGCAATGTACATCTACAGTACTGCAGAAAGGGATGGTCCTGACTTCCTCGTGCCTGTGGCTGCATTTTTCTCACTGTTTTCCTTATGCCAGATTTTTTTTTTCAGAGTTACCAGCTTCACAGCTGATTCTGAATGCTAGTGTCAGCATGAGAGAGGAGACAGGTAAAGAGCAGGTAGGCAGAGGGTAGCGTGAGCCAGATTGCCTTTCAGCAGCATCCTGCACATCAATTAAAGTGACCATGGAACTGCCTCAGACCCAGGCTCTCCTGGCTGTGTCTGTATGCTCTTAGTTGTGCCCAAGTACAACTGAGCTTGTTGGATATGTGGTTCAGACTGGTTGTTTAGATGATTGAGTTTGTACCAGCAAACTAGTGTTGCAAACCAGCATCGGAGGCAGTGTAAGTAATCAGAGTGGGTGGTCTTCTCTGAGGCTGAACCTTGACCAATGTGAATATATCAATATATCCGTATTTTCTGGTCTTCATAATGATGAGAACCCATGTCTCACAGGTAAGAAAATGTGCGGTAAAGACTAAGATGTACAAAAATCATAGCTTGTGGCTGAGGCAGGTATAAACTTAACCCATGCATGTTAAAGGTGGACAGGTATGGTGCCGTGTGTGAAGAAGTCATGTTCTTTCTTGATACTGATCTTCTATGTAGTACCTGTAATAAAGAAGAGGTTATAATAATGTGTGTGTACAAGTATACACGTGAACGTGCACACTATCAGTTCACATTTCCACACTGTTGTGCCTGCTTTCTTCACTGCTGTATGAAATAACTGAAGTATTGTAGACTGAGAACTGGTCTGTGTTAGAAGCTGGTCTCATTGGAGCATGTTACACCCCACATACAGAACAGAGATGTCCTGTTACCCGGCAAGTGTCTTTAATTGTTGGACTTCCAGAACTTTGCTTCTTCTGAGATGAAAGTTTTGTTCAGTCGAGAACCTCTGTGGTACTCCTAAGCAGGGCTAGCTCTGCTTGGAAGAAGGTGCTGACGACTAGTGTTAAGAGGCTTGGAAAATGTGCTGTGATACACCTAAAGGGGGAGCAAAGACGAAGCTGCATGGATACTGTCACAGAATCAGCCTGGCCACCTTGTGAGCTGGTCCGAAGTCTCCTTAGCTTTGATAGGTGTTAGAGGATAGATGTGACCCTTGGTGTGTGCTCCTGTAGTCTATGTGTATTCAACAGAAAAATGTCACTTGGTGGCTATGCTTTATAATGTGTGCCTGATGCTGTCTGCAGGGCTTGCAGATATATTTATAATGCAAGGGGAACCAGAGGAGCCACCCACACAACTGCAATGTTTTCAGGATATAAAGGCTATTAAACTGCTTGAAAAGACCAGTTGGGTCCCTAGAGGGTGAAAAGCCAATTTTGACCTTATGGAAACTTTACTTGCTGATCTTACAAAGGAAGCGTTAGCAGAAGAGAGATAAATCTATAATGGAATTACTTTCTGCCTTACAAAATGTGCCCAGTAGCAAGATCCACAAAAGTTGCGTGCTCCTTAAAAAGAAAACGGGAACCAGAGGGTAACACATACTTTGTTTTCTTCCCCAATGGCCACTCCTTTTGTGGAATCCAGCTCTTCACATCCACAATGTTTAGCATTCCCTTGCCTGCCAATGGGACTATCCCACAATATGTGATGGTGATTACATCTGTGATTGAGTGGGAGGGCGAATACTTTACTGAATAGATTATAACATTTACTATCCCCATTAGAGTAGTATAAATGTACTACTCTTTCTCTTGTAGAAGTACAAACTATACCAGTATCAGGCATTCTTATTCTGGGATAATAACCACGGTGGCTGTGAACCGGAAAGCTTTTTCAGTAAAATGTTATTTTTCACTAGTTGGACTGGTTCCATCAGTGCAAAATGACTACCTTGATTAAACATTGCTTATTTCTTATCTGAAAGGAAGTACTGCAGTTTATTTGCTCTTGTTAATCTAGTATCTTTATTTAAACATATTGATGCTTTTCTGAAAGGGCTATTTCTTGCACCCATTGCAACCCTTTTGTTTCGTTCCTGTGATTCTCCTTACTGAAGAGAAGAGACTCTTTTGTGTGCCTTTACTGGCACAGTGGTTAGATGGGTGCAACTAATAGGGTGAGGGCAGTGTTCATTCAGAAAATATCCTTGTTACTCGATAAATTGGCCAAAACAATGCTTGCTTTTGTATTAATTCCCTGACAGATGTTGCTGACCAATGTAAATGTAGTTCCATTGAGCAAGTGAGGGATGAGAGGAACTTGATTAATTTGTTTTTGATGTTCTCTCTCTGTCTCTGCTCTGGCTTTTAAACTGGAGTTGTTGACATGAGGGTAGAACTGAAGCATGTGAAGTGTCTCCAGTTGGTGACTCGGTGGGGGGTGTGTGTGTGTGTGGGCTGTTACTCTGACAAAGCCTCTAAAAAAGGGAAAGACTCTGAAGAAGCACATTGTGGTTTTTACATCGTGCAGTAGATGCTAACTGGAAGGTTATGGAAGTTGTCCGCAAGTTTGATAAGTTGCTAACTTCATTCCCATTTCAAAAGTGCCTGTCATGTTCTCTGTAGAAGTTTATACGTAATTATGGCCAGCTAGAGTTCCTGAGAGGCTCCTGGGTATGGAGATGAAGAATGTACTACACTGCCTGGCTAATTCAGAATATAAAGTGGGGTGGCTTTTGCATACCACGGCAAAGGCATGACCGGTAAAGCTGATTCCTTAAACTTCACTTTCTTTCAGGTGCAGGAGTGAAAGGATCAGAGCTGTAATTACAATCACTTCCTCTTCCTTGTAGCATGCCGCCTTGCAACTGCAGCTTTATAGCACAGGATTTATGTGAGGAGAGTGTTTTTGAGTTTACTTTTACTGAAAGCAGTACATGTGAATTGGTGTTAGCAGAAGCTTTACACTATGTGTGTTGCTGCTTTGTAAATGCTGGCAAGTAACACTGTTATAGACTGCTGGACTCCATACAGGGCACTGATCTATAGGTTTTTTTTCCTAGTAGAGGACATCTCCAAGGCTAGCTGTATTTAAAGGCGTAGAAAAGAGTTTTGAAAAGCTACACACAGCAGCTGTCATAATTTACTGTAATATCCTGCTGTTTAGGATAACTAATGAGTGCGTCAGTTCCTTGGATTTGTTGAGCCAGATCATTAGTCGGTATAAACTGGCCTTACTTCATGGAACTGGGGGGAGTTTCATGCATTTCACCCCACCTGAGAACCTGTGTCCTAGCAAGCATGGCAGAGCTGTGAAGGGCTGAGGGGAAGCTTGGGGTCCCTGGTAGCTTTGTTAATGTGCTGGACTGGCACAGATGAATCTTCAGGGTAATCTGTGCTTTCTTTGCTGGGAAGGAGAATGGTTTCCAAGTTGTTTGAGTCTCATCCTCCTCTTTTCCCACACTCTTCCTCCTCACCTCCCCCAGTGGTTGGATTTCCCTCCAGGTGGAGGGGTGCAGGGGAGGATACAGCTATGTGTATATTTGTGTGGTGAAGAAATATCACCAGTTCCTTGTATCAGGAACTGTCATGTAATTGTAGGTGTCTTAGTCATATTTGCAGGGAAGTGGAAGTAAGCGGGAACAGGTAATGGTTGCTACGAGTCACCTACATTGAGAGATTAAGGTATAGAAAGGAGATAGTGTGGAACTGCTGGCTGGATTTGTATTGACTGGAGATTAAATTGTGTACCTGGCTCAGTGTTGGGAATATTATGGCATTGGCATATCATGGAAAGCATGGACCAGGTACAAGAAACAACTTGTATTTCTAAGTTTCGGTGTTGTTTCTTAAGCCTCTCTCCTGCTCTGTAAAACATGAGCAACTTCTATCAGCTTATACTTCACAGCCTGCCCATGAGGAATTACTTTCTTCCAGCCGGTTCCCGACTTTGCTTGACTTCCTGTGGCTGACTTTCGGCTCTTGTTCCCATCCAGCTGCGAGGTATCATCCCTCTGCCTTATCCTCCCATGGACCACCTAATGTTAAAGCAGACCAGAAGCGAGAGGATGTTATCTTCAGAGCAGGACTTTACTTATATCTTAAGTGATACAAAGTTTTGATACAGCCACAGCATATTTCTTAAGTATAGTCTCACTGTAGGTAGCAACATCAGCATTTCTCATAGTTGAAAATTAAATATGTGCTTTGGTTGGCCATCTGCTAAGGGCAGGAACCAGCTAACTCATGGGCTTCAGACAACCCCAGTGCATCAGTGATGCTTACAGCGCTGTATGAGCAGGCATTTCTGTAGGGGACCTGCTTGCTTTTGGGTTCTGAATGGAGAGGCGTTTTGTCTTCATTAGAGTAGTGCATGGTAGTTGTAATGGATGGGCATCAGCCAAGCATTGTGTTTGCAAGAGAGTAGCAGCACTAGCTGTACAAAGTGAATAACAACATGCGTATAAACTAGAGAGTGGTTTTAGACTGTGCCAGGCTGAAGATGAGACAGAAGAGCAAAGGCAGATGGCAGAAACTGCTGGAGAGAGGTAAAGAAAGACATTACAGTTGTTATTGACTTGTGGGCCTGGCGTGGTTCTAACAAGAAATGTGCTGGTTAGTCGTAATGCTGTTAGAATACCAGTGGCCAGTGAACAGCTATTATCCCTGCAAGTTTAATCTCCACCTGTAGGGTCCCGATCCGTTTTCTGGCTTGGGAGAGGTTCATAATGATCCCAAGAGTGAGATTAAGACACAAACGAGGTCAAATGCCACCAATCAGGTTGTTTTTTATTTGAATGAGTACAGAAGAAAGGAGCGACAGGAAAGGCAGGAAATACTAGGAGGAAACTAAGCAAGCATTTGGAGAGATAGGCAAAGGATAGTCACCACCATGGATCTAGCAGCGTCCTGTTGGTCCTCGGTCTTCAGTTTTTTGGTGGTGGGTGCACACCGCAGCTTTGTTCTCATGGTCTTTTATAGAACACAGCCCGGTACATGTGCATACATCCCATGCACTGTTCACGTGCTTCAGGTCTCGCTTATCATGCGACCTTCGCATGGCCATCGGCGAGAAACAGTGCACATTCCTGGCGGGCAGTCGGCCCAGTCCGAGTATCTTGTTTCAGTGGTGCCTCATACAAGTTTCCTCGAAAGCTGGAATGTGTCGGGTTTCGCAATTCTGCCGTGTTTTATCAGGCAAGCATACACAAGCAAGTTTTGAGACAATTAACAGATATCTCAGTTCCAAGCTTTGAGACAATTAACAGATATCTCAGTTCCTCACACCACCTGTAGCATTTAGTCTACTTGACCAACTCTTGTGTGATTGTAGCAAACCGAAAGACAGAAGGACAATCAAAGTGAAATGCTTTAAATTTGGATTTTCCTGGGGATGGGTGCTTTTTGTCTTCTATAAATTTCTGAAGCTCCAAGATGGGCTCTCTGTCCTGTTATAGACTTGTATGGAGCTTTGCATTTATTTTTTTCATATTTTTATATGTATAATATATGTATCTTTTTTCCTGTTTTCCCCCGTTTTTGTTAAGTATATTTGTATGCTGTACTGCCCAGTCTGCCCCAAACAAAACTAGAAATTTCCTGAGCTAGACATAGTAAACAGGTATTATGAGACATGATTTCTGCTATCAAAGGGCAGATTTTGGTCTCAAGATGGACGAATTAGTTGGAATGTTCTCTCTATTGTGTGTGAGTACTGGGGGGCAGAGAAGTGAAGACTCAAGTCCCATTGATAACTGCTTTGCCTGTGTAACAGGTATCTGGAGAGGAGGTAAACAACTGCATCTGCGGTCAAGTTGCTTTAACAAATATGGTGCGATGTGGCATTACTGCAACTGACTTAGCACAAAACTTTCGAAAACCTCTAAATGATTTAAAGACGTTGATTCCGAAGCCATTTAGGGTCTCTTGACTGAGTGTAAAATATTCCAAAATATTTGCAGTGGTTTAAGCCAGCCTTCATTTCTACAGTGGGACTTAAAGCAAACACAGAAAGCAACGCTGGTTCTTCATGAGATGCATTTGGTTTTCCCGAGGCCTAGTGGTGCTAACGATCCTATTAAAGGAGTTTCTTAAATCCTTCTCCTAGTGGTGCTTATGATCCCATTAAAGGAGTTTCTTAAATTCTTCTCCAGAGGGAAGGTGTTTGAGGTACCCGCAATGTGTATAGTTGTTTAGTATCTTTGGTATAGATACCTAGTATCTAGGTACTGATTTAAGTGCTTTCTAAACTTTGCAAATAAGTGTGGGTTGGAAACTCTTATTGATCCTGCCTGAAAGGTGATAATTTGACTCCTGCATAGACAACAAATAAATTTTCAATGTATTCTATGCGGTTATCCTATGATGAACCGCTCATCTTGGCACTGGGACTATGTGCTTGAGAGTGTTACCCAAGGCATCCAAATTTTTGCAGGACTTGAGAAGGGTAGGACAGCAGGTTGTGAAGTCCTGGGGATGCTCTGTGATAAGAGCGGGTAAGCGTGTATGTCTAAAGGGGTTTGGCTGGAAGCAAACAATGTAAGTGCTCACCCCGGACAGAAGGGGACATGGGCCTGTGGGGTAATCCAGTGGTTAGGACTGTCAGAAAGTTGTTTAGAGCAGCACTTGTCAAAGTGAAGAACTCTTTGGACAATGTGAATGCTGCTGTCCTGGCCCAGATAGATCTGAGTTGTGACCTAGTCGGTGGGTGAAGTAAAGCACATCCAGTGCTCACACCGTTGCCAAACACCAGTGCTCTTAAATTACTGCACAGCAGCTCTTCATTTACCACCAAGTGCCTGCCATAGCTGCAGCGATTCTGGCCCAGCAAGAGTGTTATTTTGTAATAGCTGGCTGACGCGCTCACAGCCAATGCTATGTTGCTCTGCCAGCATGGGGCCTGTGGCCAGATCCAGTTACTCTGTGGCCAGATGGAAGATCAGAGCACAGGGAATTGCTACAACCCAAGATGGAAAACTTACTTGGTTTGTGTGTTTTGGATGGTTGGTTTAGGAAAGCAACAGATCTAGACTTGCCTCAAAATTGGGAATGTGTTGTTTTAACTCTGAAGTTATGACAAAGGGCAAAGATAGGATAGGTGTGTCTTCTCCCTGGAAATACTGTGGTAAAAATTATATGATGTAGTTTACTGCCTCAGAGATTTTTCTGGGAGCAAAATGTGTGTCTTGGTGTATCCACAGCAACAAAACTAAGATAACAGTCATTTTAAGTCCCTAGCTTAAAAGGAAAAGCTGAAAAGCTTTAAAAGAAAAAAAAAAAAAAAAGAGGAGTACTTTGCAGGAATTACGGCACTAGAAAACTTACAGTGCTGTGTCCTTAAGTGCTTCACTTGATTGATTGGGGTAGGAAATGAAATGACATGTAAACTGTTGTTGTTACCACCAAAATTTCCTTTGCCTATGCTGGCTGATTTTCCTGTCTACCTTGCTCCTTCACAGGTGCTTCTGAGTGTTTGCTCAGGGCATGCTTGTGGGATGGCATTTACCTGGCTGTTGCTCCCTGTGGAGCTGGGTGCTCACTGGGAGTGTGGGGGTACTTGGTTCATCTCCCAGCTCTGTGGCAGACTCCTTGGGAAAGTCACTTCTGTCTTCCTGCATGATGTCAAGTGTGGTGGATGATCTCAGGGCAGCTTGAAGTGTTGCTGTGACTCAATGTCATGCCACAGAATTGGGTGGGCCTCTGAAAGAGTGTGATGTGACCCTGGACCTAGCTAGTAAACCATCAGTTAGCTCAGGTAGTGCTGCATTACCCCCTTGCTCAGAGAGAGCTTGGAGAGTCAGGAGGATCCTGCTGTTGCTGGTGTTACCTTCTGTTGTGGTTTAACCCCAGCCAGCAACTAAGCACCATGCAGCCGCTTCCCCCTTCCCCCTCCCAGTGGGGTGGGAAGGAGGAAAGGAAAAAAGTAAAACTCGTGGGCTGAGATAAGAACAGTTTAATAACTAAAGTAAAAATAAAAATACACTACTAACTAATAATAATAATAATTGTAATGAAAAAGAATACAACAACGACAACAAAGAAATAAGAAAAGAC
Organism: Gymnogyps californianus; assembly: GCF_018139145.2. Classification (NCBI taxonomy): domain Eukaryota; kingdom Metazoa; phylum Chordata; class Aves; order Accipitriformes; family Cathartidae; genus Gymnogyps; species Gymnogyps californianus. The sequence continues at coordinate 20,208,917 of NC_059475.1, read as the reverse complement.
AAGTGATGCACAATGCAATTGCTCACCACCCACTGACCGATGCCCAAGCTGCGATCCGCACCTCCCGGCCAACTCCCCCCTGTTTATATACTGGGCATGACGTTCCATGGTATGGAATACCCCTTTGGCTAGTTCAGGTCAGCTGCCCTGGCTCTGCTCCCTCCCAGCTTCTTGCACACCTGCTTGCTGGCAGAGCATGGGAAACTGAAAAAATCCTTGGCTTAAGATAAGCACTACTTAGCAACAGCCAAAACATCAGTGTGTTATCAACATCATTCTCACACTAAATCCAAAACCCAGCACTGTACCAGCTACTAAGAAGAGAGTTAACTCTGTCCCAGCCGAAACCAGGACACCTTCCTCATGGTGTCTCAGGTCCATACCCATCACAGCATGGGAAGGATAGTCCTTCTTGTGCTTGTAAGGCTGACAGAGGGACAAATGTATGTGATATTGTGATACTATAAGAGATGTATCAGCTCTTTGGGAATTGGAGTAACTCCTTTAGAAAATACCTATGATCTCTACTTAAAGGCTTACAGTGAGAGATAGTTGGCTATGTCCACTGAGAATATATTTCAGGAGCTAAGTACCTGTCATATTTTAAAAACACCCTATGTTTCTAAAAGCGCTGGAACAGTTTTAAGAATCACTGGGCAAGTATTGGAATCAATGCATTTAAACAGTGCTATGTCTGTATTTGTGTGTGTATATAATCGTATATATGAAATTAAATATAGTCTCTGAAAAGAAACCTATTCAATGGTGAATTTGAAGTAATGACAAATCAGGTTAAGATTTAAACTTTCCCTAACCATTTAATAGCTCTTAAATTAAGAAGTATTTACCAGTGCAGGTTTGGCTAGGGCTTTAAAGGAAAATGAAAGTGTGCAAACCACAGGAAATCAATGGCTTAATTGTCTGGAAAAAGACTTCACTGCAGTGCCAGGATAACCTGTGAGAGCAATAGCCTATTCTGCAGGTGTAGGGAGAATATTTGTTATTTAAGTTTTACAGCAAAATCAGTTCCACGATGGGTAACTTGTGAAGTTGTAAGACGGATTGGGAGTTGAGAATACCATATAGCTTGGGCTGGGGAGGGATTGAAGAAAGACTAAATGAAGGATGGTGAGATATTCTCTTTATTGTGGTAGAACCAGTCACATTTCCTTACTTTCTTTCAGTATAGACAATACTATTTTAAAAACAATTTTAAATGTAAAGTTTGTTAAACCTACTTTCTTCTTTTGGTGAGCCATCCAGTTTGGGGCAGTTTAGGTTGTAAATAAATGCTGTTTCTGCAGATCTTAATTGGGTTTCAATTTTCCTCCAAGGATAGCTTGACATAAAGTAAAAGTTAAACAAACAAAAAACCACAACAAAACAAAAGAACAAACAAACAAACAAAAAACCTCCACCCCACCTTTAGTAAAAAGGAAATCCATCATTTGTTCATCTAAAAATGGCAAAAATTGAAACTTGAATAAACATATCATTTATTGCATAACTGCTTAGTTAAATGAATGGTGATGTATCTTCCTTAAGACATTTGCACGCTGAAGTTTAGTGTATGGCGTATTTTAATCTAAACGTCTATATGTTTTCATAGTTACTAAGCAGGGAGAATCAGCCCTTTTTCAGGCATAACAGCTAAAAATGGAAATGAAGTTTAATGCTGCTGACCTTAATCAAGGATTCATATTTCGGACTTCTAATCACTTTAATTACAAATATTGAAACTATTAAATTATCAGTGCAGGTCATAATAGTGTCTGAATTATGAATGAATGGTCAGCATCAGGCAGCCTCTCCCTTCTGGCAGGTACAGAAGGGTGTCGTGGGAGCTGCTCCTGTGCCCTCTGGTGAGATGTAGCATGTCCCACAGAGAAAAAACCTCTGCTTGTTTCTGTGGCGGCTGAGGTTGGGTGGCTCTGTGCCACAAGTGACTGTTGGAGTTGGTGCTGTTATCTCTGGTTGTATGTCCAGTGCTGGGTGTTCACAGAGCTCCTTAGCCCCACTTGTGCAAGCCTAGGTAAGAGTGGTGATGTCTGGAAACCTAAATAAATTGTCTAGCACAACACTCTGGATTTCACATGATTATTAAAACTCCTCAACAATTTCTGGTCTGAAAATTGTTGGTCTCAAACCTATTTTATTTAACAATATAGCACAGATCTCTTTGGGATCTAGTTACACTAGATACAGAGGCAGACATTGAGAGTTAGATGACAATGATGGAAATCAATGGCTGATGCAGAGAGGCTTTCAGGAGTCTGCTACGTTTCAGCCTCCCTTATAGGTTTACCTGCTTTGAGGAGTAACTGCCTTCTCAGGCTGCACTGGTTCAGTCTCATCCTACCCAAAGGATGGGTTGTTCATGTTGCTGATTCCGTTTAGAGTGCCCAGGGTACGTAAGAACTTAAAGCCTCATCTTTCTGCTCTGTATTTGGGAATAAAAGTGATAAAAGTGAAAGCTCCTCTGCAGCAGAAGAGGGAACTTTCTCACGGGTCAGGCTGAGACTTGGGAACAGCCAAAGGAGGATCACAGATCTTGCAGCTCTCAGTGCTCGTGCTGAGCACAGATGCCTTTGTGAGCAGAAACACAGGATGCAAATATTTAACAAAACCTGTCAAGCTCACACCAGGGATGCAGAGTGCGACTGGATGTTTAGGGCAGAGTGCTTGAGTGGTGATCCGCTGTTTGCACTAACTCTAATGGAAGTTACATGTGCTCGTCAGTTTAAGAGCGGATACACAAGTTTGCTACAGTCCCATATTCTGGTGTAAAGAATAACTCCAAAGAGTAAAATCAATCCAGTGGTTTTCAGAGACAAGAGTGAGGCACATGTTGCAGGAATATGGTTGTCAGGGTTAATGCTGAGGTAAGGAAGATAAGGATAGCGTAGAGTTCAGGAAATCCTAAAATAGGAGTGGGAAGGGAGTAGCTATTTATATATTCCCTTATGTTTTTTATATATATATTAAAAAAACCCACCATAGGGGAATCCAAGAGGGTAATTCAAGTATTGAAGCTTGTGCAGATATCAGCTGGACATAGCTTATCTGGCAGATTTGCTGGGTTTTGAGTACATGGTGATGGATACGGGCACGGCAGGAGAGTTGTAGTCTTTTCTGAGGGTGAGGAGACATCTTGCATCAAGCAATAGGAATTGAAGAGATTTCAAATAAACAGAATGATTGCAAGTTGTCAAGTGGAGTTTTGTTTGAGGGGAGGGCATGTGGGCAAGAAATACAATGTTACCTTAATTTAAAAAAAAAAAAAATAGCGGGGGTGGGTGGGAGACTGGTGGGTGGTGGTGCAGAGATGAAACTTGCTGACATTTCTTTTTGGTATTTTTCTCTTAAAAACAAGAGCAAGCAGTATTCATATCTGCTTTAAAATATGTTTTCCACAGCCTCTTGTGTTTAGCAGGACTTCACAGAATAGCTTTTTTTTTTTTTTTTTTTTTTTTTTGTTACAGGCACTGGCTGCTAATGCAAGAGTACAGGCAGTCAGTAAATTTCCTGGTATAGTTGCCGTAGGTGAAAGCAGAGCAGAGACTGAAAAATGCCCCTTGCCACTGGTGGAGGTGGCTGTGCCTAATCTGTGTGGCACAAGGAATTTCTGTGTGTTCTCTTCAAGACAGGGAAGTTGAGTAGTTCTACACACGTATGTCCTGTGTGCTGTTGTGACAGAAATTGAGGCAATTCCCTGCTACCTGCTGTCCCTGGTAATATCTAGCCCTGGGTATCTACGTGAGCACTGGCAAAAAGAGGTCACTTTGTAATGCTTCATGGGAAGACCCACGCAGCAAAGCCTTTCCTCCTTTTTAGGGTCACCATTGAATGCCATTGATGATAATGGCTCTGTTTCTGATGATAAATGCTCTGTTGATGATGGTTCTGTTTCTCGGGATTTCTGCCCAAATGGGTGCAGCTTGGTGTTTATCACGTTATGGGTCTTTCCTCAAAATAGGGAGGCTGAAGCTATTTTCTGGTTTAAGATGAAAGAAAAAAAAATATTGTTGACTGGGCTCAGAAGAATGAAAACTCAGGCAATATTAGCACATCATGGTACTAAGTGTCTCCTAACTGCCAAGTTCACTCTTTGCCTTTAAACAGTCCAATAAGTCTCACCTCTGTGCCCAGCAAGATCATGGAGCAGATCCTCCTGGAAACTATGCTAAGGCACATGGAAAATAAGGAGGTGATTGATGACAGCCAACATGGCTTCACTAAGGGCAAATTGTGCCTGACAAATTCGGTGGCCTTCTACGACGGGGTTACACCATTGATGGATAAGGGAAGAGCAACTGACATCATCTACCAGGACTTGTGCAAAGCATTTGATACTGTCCTGCACAACATCCTTGTCTCTAAAACGGCGAGAAGCGGACTTGACGGGTGGGCCATTCGGTGGATAAGGAATTGGCTGGATGGTCACATCCAGAGACTAGTGGTCAATGGCTCAATGTCTGTATGAAGATCAGTGACGAGTGGTGTCCCTCAGGGGTCTGTATTGGGACCAGTATTATTTAACGTCTTTGTCGGGGACATGGACAGTGGGATTGAGTGCACCCTCAGCAAGTTTGCAGATGACACCAAGCTGAGTGGTGTGGTTGATATTTTAGAGGGAAGGGATGCCATTCAGAGGGGCCTGGACAAGCTCAAGAAGTGGGCTGATGTGAACCTCATGAGGTTCAACAAGGCCAAGTGTAAGGTCCTGCACATGGGTCGGGGCAGTCCCAAACATGGATACAGGCTGGGTGACAAGTGGGTTGAGAGCAACCCTGTGGAGAAGGACTTGGGGGTACTGGTGGATGAAAAACTGAGTATGAGCCGGCAATGTGCGCTTGCAGCCCAGAAAGCCAACTGTATCCTGGGCTGCATCAAAAGAATTGTGGGCCAGCAGGTTGAGAGAGGCGATTCTCCCCCTCTACTCTCGTGAGACCCCACCTAGAGTACTGTGTTCAGCTCTGGGGCCCCCAGAGTAAGAAAGACATGGACCTGTTGGAGCAGGTCCAAAGGAGGGCCACAAAGATGATTAGGGGGCTGGAGCACCTCCGCTATGAGGACAGGCTGAGAGAGCTGGGGTTGAAAATGCCTGGAGAAGATAAGGCTCTGGGGAGACCTTATAGCAGCCTTCCAGTACTTAAAGGGGGCCTACAGGAAAGATGAGGAGGAACTGTTTATTAAGGAGTATAGTGATAGGACGAGGGGTAACAGTTTTAAACTGAAAGAGCCTTGATTTAGATTAGATATTAGGAAGAAGTTCTTTACTGTGAGGGTGGTGAAACACAGGAACAGGTTGCCCAGAGAAGTTGTGGATGCCCCCTCCCTGGAAGTGTTCAAGGCCAGGTTGGATGGGGCTTTGAGCAACCTGATCTAGAGGAAGGTGTCCCTGCACATGGCAGGGGGGTTGGAACTAAGTGAGTTTTAAGGTCCCTTCCAACCCAAACCATTCTATGATTCTATGAAGTAGCAGCAAGCTCTGGACAGTACTAGGGCACTGAGAGATATCCTGCACCTAGAAACCAGATTCCTTGACCAATGTGCAGAGAAATACAAGCCCCAAGGAACAGCCGTCCTAGGTCACAGCAGAAAGTCACCTTGATCTCTGTCTCTGACAGCAGTGCCCAGGGAAGAATGCAAGAGTGGGGAGAGCAAGTACAGGTATTTCGAAGCAAGAAAATCAGAGAGCAGGACTCTTGTGTAGCTCAGGTTGTCCAAGTTCCTGGAAAGCTGAGCTGTATGTGACAGGCCTTTAATCAGACAGTTTGAATTTAGGCATTAAGACTCAATTCACCCTCTCTTGCTAAGCTCTAGTTTCCCCCCTTAAGAACCTGTGAAGTTATCCTGAAAAAAAATCTCCTAAATGGTTTGGAGTTGTCAGAGACTTCTCTTTAGATGGACTCCAGATTGTGTGGTGCACACCAGAGAGCCAGGAAGCATTTGATACAAACCAGGACAGAAAGATTAAACACATGCCTCTGGAGCAGGATGTCTGGTATAGCTGGGTTTGAGGTGAGCCTTGTAGCACTAATTGGAGTTACACTGCAGCTGACATTCCTGTTATTAAGGTTAATGCTTAGAGGCCCCATTGTGGTCAAAAGAGGAGACCAAAAAAAAAAACTCAACCTGAGAATGAAAGTGGGACACAAGCAGACAAAATGTTTTGCCTGGGGTTATACAGCAGGTCATTTGTGGAGACGTAAGTGGAGCCTTGGTCTCTCTGCTGGTCATGCCAGCACCTTCTTTGCTGAAACTGTAGTTGCCTGGGTTCATGTCTTGGACAGGTCAAGGAAAATCTGTGCAATGACTATGATACTCAAAGAGGAGCATTTTTGATGTCTTCTAGACTTGAAGAGTAGATTTAGGTGCAGCCTACTGAGATCACATCCTCTCATTAGTGTAATGCTGCCACTTGTGATGGCAACGACAACCTCTGTTTCAGGAGGCAAGATTGCAGTCTGAATAGCCGTACGTGACCTAGGTTTCGTCAACGTTGTTTAACAGGCGTGATGAAGATATGGCGGTACTGGGTTACACATGACTACACAGGCTCACCGGAGGCAGTGTTGTGTGCGTGCTTCTGCATCTTCTCTGCCTTGTCTCTTGAGCTGGTTGTCAACTGTGTTGAAAGCACATGTGACTGCAGTGTAGATACAGCTTCAGATACATACTTCCTCATGCATTCCTGTAGAAAAGAGAAGGCATGAAATGTGTTCCTGTGCATCTGTGCTTGTGTTTACTGTACGGTACTCTCTAGGGATGCAAATGAATGATAAGACTGAGTCAGGCCAGTAGTCTGTTTAGCTTGTTTTCTTTTTCGCAGTAGCCAAGAGCACCTGCTGAAGCAGCCAACACCAGTCCACAAAAGTCATGGGGAAAGAAGGATTCATTTGCATTGTTATTACTAAGGCTTCTAGCTTGCTCTTGCTTCATGATTGACTTTGTTTTTCTAGGAAGAATCTTTGCTGTTATGAGTCACTCTGGCTTAAAAGAAGGATTTCGCTTTCAGCTGCCTTTTGCCTTAAAAGGTGATGCTTCTGGTACTTGTCAAGTTTAAGAAAAAAAAACAAATCTAAGAATCATCAGGCAGCTCTCTTCTCAAGAAACACTTGATATCTACTTCCTTAGTTCTTTGTTTTAAAAAAAAACAAAATAAAGCAATGTTTAGGGAATGCATTGCTGATTCTCCTTTGGGGTCTGCTTGATTTATGTGGCAGTGAAATGTCAGACAGCAACACTCTTGCACATAGGAGAGAAGTAGCCTGCTTTCTGTTGTGCTAGATTTCTAGACCATCTGGAAATTAGTGGCATTAAGCACCTGAAATAGCAAAATTAAAAAAAAACCAACAAAAACTAGGAGTTACACTATGGCAAACGAGGCACAGTTGATCTACAGACCAAATGTCTTTCAAGTGGGTAGATGATCTGCAGTCTTGGTTGTCTGTGGTCAGTAAGGATGTCATAGTTCTTTTGTAGGGGTTGGCTTTTTAACCCCAAGTAATTTACGGTGGGGCTAATTGCATTGTGCTTAATTAAAATCTATCTGCACTTCCAAACTCAATGCTAAGGAGATGTATACACTAGCAAAAATCTTGTGGCACAAAACAGTTGTGTAATTCATTATCCGCTATAACGATAAAGCTGCAATGGAAAAGGAAGGGGTTGTTTTTTTCAAAAAGGTTTGTCTACAGTACAGACCTCACTGCTGCTTCTGTAGGTAGAACTAAACTGTTGGTTGATTATGCATTTGAATGTTGCTATGCATTTGAGTATGGCTACAACCTTACTTTTCCCTGTGCAGCATCACTTTGTGCAATTTTAGCACTCCCAGCAGAAAGTGCTTTTCATTTGTGGGTATTTGTTGCATAAACTGCTTCCACCAGCTGAGCTTGCTTTGATGGCATTCGTCAGTCTCAGAAACTTGAATGATTAGAAATATTTATCAATTTTACTCTCCCTTGCCATGACCTTCTCCCTGCATAGGAAACATAGGCTTGTGCTCTTCTGAATGCTTTCTGTGTGTTTTTCCCTGGGAGCAACAAACCTTGTTTCTTGGGATCCTGCTGGACCGTAAATTACAGGGTGCTGTTCTGTAGGCACTCTTTACCTGAACTCTTCTCTGCATGCCCAGCATGCCTTAGTCTCTTGCCATTGCATGTTCACTCTCACTTTATTAGTTTGTGTGTGGATTCAATGAGAAAAAGTCACCTCTTTTAGATGTGTTTTAATTCTGTATTGGAAATGTGCAAGAAGAGATTTTCTCCAATAAGTCAATCTTTATTTGGTGACCCGAGTTTCATTTTAGTAACAAACTTCATTGAGGTTGAAGAGTATGTGGGGAAGTACAGAGGGGAGGGGAAGGGGATTGTGAAGCAGGGAGCTGTAATCCTGGATTGAAAAGTCTGTTCCTGAAGTGACTCCTGATCACCACCTGCCTGTTTTACTCATGAATCTGTTGTTTTGTGTCTTGCAGTGGCATCACTGAAGGGCCGGCTGTTATTGCTGTGGGAGATCAAAAACTACTTCCAACTGCATCTTGTGTGTCATCTGCAAAACCACCAGTCGCAGTGAGTTTCTCCTACACACGCTCTGTTTTCCCCAGTGAGGATTTGTTAGCTGTAATCTGTGATGATAATCTTTTTCTCTATTTATACTTTGTCAGTTCAGTTACTACTGCAAAAAGATTTGATTTACCGATCCCAAGCCAAATGGATACATACCTTCCCCCCTCCAGCTCCCAAAAGCTTGTACTGGAAGCTCAGCATTGCAAACTCTTCTTTTCTGGCCACCTGCACACCTTGCGGTGGAGGGACAATGGAAGACTATGCGCTTTGCGAGTGTTCTGGTTATTCATCCAATGGCCAAGATGAGAATTGGACAAAATGTTTTGTTCTTGAGAACAGCTTCAGAAAGAAAAACTTATTTAAATAAAAAGAGGAAAGAAAATTATTGCTTGGGCAAAGAAGATTAAACTTCCTTACTTGTTCAGAGTGCCAGAAGCAAATACATCCTACATGTGTGGCATCTAGTCATAGGCAGTGGCAGGTGAAAGGAGAGGGTGTCTCAGTGCTGGAGTGTTTCTGAGCCTGTTCCTAGGTATACTCTTGAAATGAGAGGCTGGAATTTTCTCAGCAGTGTAAGAGAGCTAGCTAATTCAGTGCGATTTGGATACCAAATGAAAACTCTTGAAAATCCTCATTCCTCAAACTCTTTTTAATTTCTGCCTAAAAGAAATATAGTGAAGAAAATGCTTCCCTACTCCTACCAGCTGTCTGTGAATGTCCATGTAACTTGCCTGTGATTCGTTTGTCAATAATTCTCTTCTGCCAATGCACTCAGGTGATTTTGATATTTCGCACCCTTTAAAATGATGGCATAACAATTGCTTGCAAAGCCATCTCTGGTTTTCAGACAATTATTTACCTGTCTTGTGCTGGTTAGGAGAGCTGAATATGTCAGTTGTGTATCTCCTGTGCAGAATCCATCTGCAAGACTAGAAGGGCAGGAGCAAATCTATGCATGTGCAAGTGTTTTGCTTTGAGGAAAACTTGAGGGCTCGAACAAAAAAAATGTTAAGTGCTTAAGGGAGCGTTAGGACACTTGTACAATTAAACGGCATTGAATGTTGACATGGTGTAGATTTTGGGTTATGGGGTTGGGCATAAAGGAAGTAATTGTGCTCAGGTAACTGATTCTCCTAAGAACTAATAGCAATAGCAGAAGGAAGGAATGCTTTAAAAGGAAAAGGCCCCAAAATCTCTGTTGAAAGGTTATAGGAAAGAGAATTGGACACAATGTGTATTTCTAGCCTTTGTGAATATTGCGGATGCATAAATTATATATGACTTGTAAAATAAGAAAGGTTGCTTCTAGTGAGCTGTTGTGTTTTGCCTGGAAGGATAGAGCCAGCTTGCAGCATATGTAGAGAATAATACCTGTCAGAAATTGAATATTGAGTGAAAGTGATCGTTTTAATCAAAAGTAGTTAAAAGTGAGGCTGAGTTGAAGGAAAAAACAACTGCACAGAACAGTTGCAGGAACACTGCTTCCAGTGCTGCAGACATGCCCTGAGATGCATATTTTATGTATTAGGAATATTGATCAAGGCCATGGTTGTACCTTGCATTACCACTGGTATTCCTGATCATTGTGATCAAGATTTCTTAACTCTTTGAATTCCACCCCTTTCTCTGTGACCAAGTACAAAGCACTTGGTGCTGGTGTGATGGGGAACTCAGCATTGTATGAGGTGGTTAGCTTGGCCCTTCTTTCCTTCTGATTTAGTGCAGAAGTGACCGTTTTAATCACAAAAAAGCTAAAAAGCCGTGGGGAACTCAGTCTCTATACTCTCCTCTGAGGTCCTCTAGTAAACTTCCAAGCGAGGTTTGCCTCTGCTGAAGGTAGCATGATCTTGTCCCAGAGGTTGCCTGTGATTCCCACACCCCCTGCCGCCCCCCTTCCCCTGTTAATCACTTAGATCCTTGATCCTGCCTGCAGACATTTTCCCTGATGGATGGATCTTACTGTGGACCATAAATTTTGGCTGGGCAGGAAGGAGAAAGGGTTTAAGTGAGATGTGTCCTGTGTCAGCTGACAGAGAACACTGCTCAAAGGGTGAGCTGCTTGGTGTGTGGACAGATATTTGGCTGAATCTACTGGCTGTGGCAAAGACATGCCGGTTTATATCAATTAGCATTCCTGACAAATCATCTGTAGTGATTGTGGGTGTTTTCTTAAGAGAGTCGTTGTAAAGGGGTGTCACTGGCAACAGTGACTGTATGCACAATCTGAGATACACTGAGCTGAGCGCTGTAAAGGAGCCCTAGAGTTCGTGTTTCTGCAAAGAAACAGCCGAGGCTGCTTTTTGAAGTTTTTGGCTTTCAGATCAAAAGCAGGATTGCTTCCACACACTTAAGCCTGCTTTCTATTTCTCTTGAGTCAATGTCCATTCCCTTCTGATTCTTTACAGTGCCCTGAGAAAGCTGAATCCCTGTTGAACCCATGGAAGCCACCTCCACTTGCATCTGTTAAAACTAGCTGGCAGCAAAGGGTGAGGTTGCAGATGAGTGATGTCAAAGGCCTTTTCTGTGCTATAACATTTGGCTACTGCACCCTTGAGAAGGCAGGAATCTGCAGTTGTACCTGCTTGAGCAAGGCTCCTTGGGGAGCACGTCCTGCTGTGATGCTGGATGCATAGTAGATGCTGCATTGGCAGCCCTGCTGATGCAGTTGCTTCTAACCTTGACCCACACCACCCTTGACTTTCTGCTCTGACTTGCTTGTTCTTTTGTTTAGCCACTAGACTTTCCCAGTAAGCTGCACAAGTGCATGCTAGCTGGTACGCTTGTTGAAAGGAGAATGATCTGGTAGCTGATTTAGAGCTCTGCAAATCCAGTTTCAGCTCCCTGGTCTGCTTGCAGATTCCCTCTGAGAATTCAGTAGCATCACTTAGTCTCTGTGCTAGTTTCCTTTCTGTTAAAGGACATTTTCCACTTTGGATGGGAACTGAGGGCAAACATAGAGCCAGTGAATGCTCCAGTATAGTGGTTGAAGATGTAACATAAGTATTAACCAGGATGTCTTTCTCTAATATTTCTGCACAGCCCAAATAATATCCCTGAAGTTTTTTCAGCAGTCAAAATGAGATGATGAGCACTGTGTATGCATGGGAAATGCAGGGTTGTATACCATGCCAGTGATACTGAGGTGTGAGCATGAGATCCCAGCATCCACTGCCCCACTCTGATCACTGAGTGCGTCTCACCTCTCCAAGTGAAAGTGCTTGCTTGGACCTGGGACACCAGAGGTTGCAAACAGCTTGGGTTCACGTTCTTCACCTGGGATTCCATAAGCAGGTGCTGCTTTGTTCCTCGTGTGGCTTTGCCTTGTGTAGTCATATCTGCTTAACTCAGTTGGCCTGCCTGTTGTGTGTTGGCTTTCAGCATTTACTTTAGGGTCACAGGAAAGTCTTTTACCTTGCTTTCCAAATGTCACTGGGCGAAGTTCTTTTCAGAGCCTGGCTATTTCATGGCTGCACAGCCTACCTCAAAATACTTGCTGTCCCTGGTGTGTCAATGAATAGGATCTTGATAGGATTGACAGCTATAAAACATTCCCTCTGAACTCTGAGATGAAAGTGAGGCATTTCCTTTCTCCTTCCAGAGGGCTCATCTGCTGTAAGAGGAGGGAGGTGGTTTTCTTTTTTAAAATGTAACTCGTATCAGGTATCATAGCAGTGTCTGTAGCACTCCACGGCAGCGTGCTGTGATGCCTCATGCTATGGGAAGCTGGGAATGTGGGAATGAAAGGCAACTCTGCCAAGAGGCTTCTGTCTGCATTGATAGGATAGTACACGTGACTCTTAGGGCATTACCTGAATCTCACTGGTGATACAGTGGAAAAGGAATAGGGTAAAATCAAGTTAGGGTTCAAATATTCAGATTGCAAGGATACTCCCTTGGGTTTGATCTGCCTGCTTGCTAATGGCGTAGCATAAGGAACAGAATAAAGAAGTTTGTTTCACTCTGCACTGCAAATATATAAGCCAACCTTGCTTTGGCTCCCAGCCCAGGGTGAAAAGGATGGCTGATCACTATGCTCTTTCAGTGTTCACAGCTATTGCTGACAGGGACAGATGTGACTTGGGTCTAAGATAGGGATAACAGTGTGAGTGCTTTTTAGTGGGAAGGTAGATTTTAGGACATAATGCAGTTTGTCTGTTCCACAGTAAAGGGAAACAATAGAAGTGTTTTCGTGTTCTCTTGGTGCATTTTTCTTAATTTTTTTCATGTTGGTTCCTAGGATGCAAGGATATTGCTCAAATATTCTAGTGCTCAACAATCTTGGATTATGTCTTTGGTTCATCCAGTCTCATAACCTGTTCCTCCTCATGCCAAAGCCAGTTACCTTACCTGCAAGGAAGCAGGCAGTTCTGGGATACCGCTGGCTCTGCAGAAATAAGTCTGTGTGTTTGATCCTTATGAAAATGTTTTGAAGAACTGAACAAGAAAGCAGTGTAGGAATTTGGTGGGCAGATTAATTACATTCCTGTTTCAGGCTGTTTATTCATAGTTTTAACTTTTTAAGGGCAAAAAGGAGGCTATTTTTGGCTTGCTTTTTTTTCCCTCCCTATTAACCCGAACAAATTTCCCTCTCAGAGGAGAGGGTGGAGTTGGGAGGAAGGAAGGGTGGAATTGAAACTGCTTCATTAAATCAGTTTCAAGATCATCAACACACAATTTTGTTTTCACATTACAGTTCTGAGCACACAAGAGTCTCTTTACACTTTCCAAAGAGGGGAAGCTTTGTGTACAGAGCGGGAGAGTGAGGGCCTCTGAGACAATGAAGTTGTTATGGAAAGCTTATGACTTTTGCTTCCTGAATATTTTTTTCTAGTTACTTCTCTTAGGGTTAGCCTGTTATTTCCAAGGAATGGTGCGGCTTGGTGACAGTTTGCTCTCACAGCTTCCAACTCCCAGCAAATACTTCGACTTGTAAGATGAAGGGAAGGATTCTGGTATAAGCAGGAAGGTCATTTAGATGTTGCTAAGTCACTAATGATAGACGTTCTCCCTGAGATCCCCGTGTATATCTGGTAAGAGATAGAACCTGACCTAAAGAGATGAGACTAAGGGTAGGAGGTGAACTGTCAGAAGGGTAACCAAGCTCTCCTGAGTCCTAGTGTATATATTTTGATGGTTTTATGGTAAGCTGCTTCTGAAGCAGAGAGAGCAAGAGCAACTCCAACAGGTTCCTTACTAGGTTGATGTGACTTTGGCTTTAACTTTCATACAATTACTGATTTCGGTGTGCTGCAGGAAGGGTTGCTGAATCCAGGGCCTGTGGATCTAGTCTGTAGAAAGAAGGTTACATACTTTGAGACTGATTGACAGCCCAGCAGCCAGTGCTGCCTGGCCAGTGCACAGCACTGCTGCTTTTTTTATTTTTTTGAATCTCTTGAGCTTTAATGTAGGTTCTTCAGTACCTGTTAGTTTCCCGTTCCTCTTGATAAGAGCTGAAGGATCTTTACAATAGAACATCTGTGAAATCCACCTCTGGTGGTGAAGGAGTGGAGAGCTGCTCATGATGTCCTGTCTGCACAGGCTGCTCAAGGTTGGATCCTAAATTATCTCTTCTTGCCATGTGTTGCTCCTGCTGTGTGTTCTCCTGAGCTGTTGGAGAACTGATGAAAAACAGAGGTTACATTTGTGTCTAAAGAAAATAAAAACTTGTCTGTTTTAGAAATGAACAGCAAAAAACCCCAACCAACCAAGTAAATCCTTCTCTTCCAGTAATAACTAGTTACCAAGTTATTGAACTCTGTGTATGAGCTCAGAGCTGGAAAGGACAACCTGACTTTCCAAGCCTCAGTCCCATGGGAGACTCCCTGCTGCTGAGGGATCAACATGGGGCAGTAGCCCTTTCTGTGGACTCTTAGCTTCTCTCTTTATCTACTTTCTCCTCTTCCACTCTCCCACTGGGAGACTGCTCCAGATCACAGCTGCTCCATGCTCAACTTTTTTTCTGACCTCCAGCCTAGAAGCATTCATGGTTGTTTTATCTCATTTCTGCACCAAAATAATCCTATGGTTTAAACGGCTCTTCTCATTTCTTGCTGCTCCCCTCCTCAAGTGTATTTGCAGGCAGTGATCCTGTCCCTTATCAGGCTGTGTTTTGCCAGCTTAAACAAGCCAAGCTTTCCTGACATAGGCCTCTTATTCTTACCAGCATTTCTGTGCACCTATTCTCGATTCAGTTAATCATCTTTCAATTTTGGTGTGACCAGAACCGCTCACAATAAGAGAGTCTGGGAAAGGGCTGCTTTTCTTAATGCTAATTTCAGCATCTAACCATTAACTGTGGCTTAAGCTAGATTATATATTTGAGAAGGATCCTCTGGTCTTGCTTTGAAGACATCAAGTAATGGTGACTCTTTCTGCTCTAGGGGAGTTCTGTCAATGGTTGGCTACTTTGCTGTTTAAATATGTACCTTAATTTGAATAGGCTACCTTTAGCCACTGTGTCTTGAAATGCAGTTTCTTTGTTAGTTTACAGAGGCTGTAATTATCAGAAATCTGATTGTTCTTAGAAGTGCTCTTATACTTGTAGACTATGTAAAGCAATTAGTAAATTACAAGAGTTTGAATTTCAGAAACTGAGCACTCCTATTCCAAGAAAAGGTCCCTTTTAAGGTATCTTTGCGTATCCAAAAATGGCTCACTATCAGCTTCCATCTCCAGATGACACTGGGCACTGCACCAGCAAGAGTATATGCAAAGAATGAAAATAAAGTCCATTATTTATGACCCTCTCTCTGAGCTTCCCTGGCTTGTGTGAGGAAAGTGGAACTACTTGGAAATACTTTGCCTCCCCCTAGATTTCTGGCTTCTTTGAAGGTTGTCTTGATCTTTGTGAATAATCTTTGGCTTCTATGTTTGATTTCATGCCAGCAAACTAAATCTTCCTATAATGCGCATTCCTTCAGGCTTTGTATATCATGAAGATCTGAGGGATTTGTCCCACTGTTTGGTGTAGTGCTGTTTTCCTTCTGCTGGCACTGAAGAATAGCAGGATGTGGTTGTGAGCAAGGCACAGCCTGCCGTGCACAAAGTCAGAGTTTGTTACCTGGCTGTGCTGCAGGCACTCTGCCTGTCCGTGAGTGAACTGCACAATCACTCCCTGTATCTGCCTTTAAACTGGAGGCAATGACATTTTGCCTGGCCCAGCTGAGCTCTTTTGCTTTCCTAAACCCTTCTGATGACACACTCTAACTGCTTAGCCATTGGGCTTACAGTGATGGTAGCACAGGGCTGCTAGTGAAGATCAGCTCACGGTCCCCAAAACCCATCTGAAACGATGATCTGGCTGAGCTTAACACTCTCATATTGGGAGTGCTCACACTGGGATGCTGGTCAGGCTGCCTGTGGTTTTCTTTTTCACTCCTTGCGCTCTCCCAGTCTCTGGTCTTTGTTCCACGCTGTCTCTTGTAAAATACTCTAATTCAGTGGCTTCTAACCTTTTTGGAACAATGGACTGTTGCCAAACACGAAGTTTCGGCAGACTGAGCTCCTCGTTTATCATACATCACTGTTCTTGCATTCAGGATGCACTTAATTTTGCATATTGGAGAGGCTACAAACATTTATCATGGCCCTGTGAGCTGCTGCTGGGGAACCATTGTGTTACTCTTAGCATAAGGACTGTTTTTCTTCTGCTTCACAGTGCCTTACACTAAAGTCTTGATTAAAGGTGTAGTAATACGAATACATTTGTCCTAAAATCAATTGGAGTAAATGCCCCATACCTCTTTAAAAAAACCCCAACAAATACCAATGGATATAAGCTGCCTTCTGGATTTTAACTGAAATCCTACCACAAGAAAATGAATTGCTCTTTCCTTCCTCTTCTCTTGGAGTTTTAGTCCAGAGCTAAAGGATTTTGGCAAAATGTTTTCAGGCATTTAACTTCCATGATCATAATTTTATTTATGGTAATTAATAAATCCTTTCACAATGACAAGCTTTTGCCTTTAGAAAATGCCTGTGAGTCCCTCCTGCTAGATTACACTGCCAGTATATGTATATGATTTATCAGATATGTACGTTAGGAAAGCATGTATCTTTAAGTGCATTCATCTTCTCTAAAATGGCAGCCATCCTTGTGCTCTGGGCATCCTTTACATCATTTAAAGTATATCATAAACTCAGTAATTGAAATAACTTGCCATACATCCCATTGTCCTTGAATAATTTTTCACATGTGCAATTATAGTGCCTTCTATCTTCTCTTTTCAAGTTTTTTTTGGGGGAGAAAGTGCTCTTCTGCTTTTAAAAGTATTCTTTTCCTGCTCTGTCACATGTAGTGTTAGTTCATTGTGCAGGTCTCTTCTAGTCACTTGCAATAGTCCTTTAAAAGTGCAATTACATAATTTATATAAATTTAGACAGGGAAAGATGAAGATCTCTGTACCAGTCTAGTTTTTTATCCTCTGTGGAAGCTAGGAAAAATTCAGGTCAGTATTCTGGAAAGTAGCTAGCATTTGAAAGGGCGGTTAAGATTGGACAGTGTATCATGTGTGCTGGAGGAGATATTTCTGGAGTCCCCTTGCCTTTCATTGGTAGGAGTAATCTCTCAGTTTTAATAAGTGACCGCTTCTGAGTTCTGAAGCGGCTTCCCCGTAGCTATTTGTCCTTGCCAAAGGAGAAGGTCAGTGTCTGGTTTACTCTGAATTGAGAGGTTGGCCCAGCCCTCTGTATTTAATCTTGAACGTGGGCAAGCAAACAGCTTCTGCTTTGGAATTTGTTCTGAATAAGGCTGATTTTATTTGTTTGTACCACAGCAGTGTTCATGAGCCCCAACTGGCAACTCATGCTGTGTAAGCACTGTACAGCTGCAGGACAAGAAAATGGTCCCTAATCAGAGAGGTTTCAGCCCATGTGGAATAAATGACCACTGCATTAATAAATGCTCCTGCCTGAATAGAGACTTCATCCTAGTTGTGCCCAACCCTTCCAGATGGAGGAAACACACAGTTTATACTGCAGGCTGGTGAGTGGTGTACTTCTTGCATACACAGTACAGTTGGTCTATCTATGGTAGTTGTCTAATGTTTCCCAGATGTGAACATGTGCATAGGATGCTTCTCTTCCTGAGTAGCAAGTGGAGGAAGACGATGACCAGCAGTGGGCTGCTGGCATCCTGGTGAAGGTGACCCAGTCCTGCCTGTGCTTTTCCCAGAGAATCCCTTGCAAGCGAACAGGGAGAGGAGCTGTGGGCTGTGTGGATTGTTCTTGTAACCTGCTCCCAGCCACCTGTGTTATGGGACAAAACAGCACTTGACAGGAGAGGGAAAAGGGAACAGCTTAGTGTTCCCCTTCTCTCAGGGCCTAGTCAGTTAGGGCTATATGAGCTCTTGTGCCAGGCCATGGATTTGGACACTTGCAGTCTACATCATTAAGTTCTATTTTTAGGACTCATTTGCCTTGTTCACCAATAAAAAAAATGTTGTTTTAATGGAAATCTGGGGCTTATCATCTTCCCCTCTGCTCCTGGAAGCTGCATTTAAACCCAGGATTAGGAGCTGAGGGATTAGGAGCTGAGGGACAGCTCTGTCGACATGAATCTAAGGGAGAATTATTTTGTAAAAGCAAAACTGTCAGTCTTGTGAATTTTCCTCCGATGGCTCTGTTCATGTTCTTGAGCATCACTGAAGTCCTGTTTGTATCAATCTGCAGGCTCAGGAATACAGTGTTGCTCCCACTTGCATTTTGCTTGCGTTTAAAAGGCTATCTCTGCAACTATAAGGGCTGCATCTTGATTCATTTTAATTAGTAACATAGATTGTATAGAAGCTTGGGACTTGTATTTGCATTCTCCAGACTAAGATTTCCAGTCATCATAGTGAGAAGAAAGTGGATTCATTTTTGCAAACCCCGTGTCTGTACTTGAGTCTCAAGTGAGGTGCTGCAATCATTTTGATGCTTGGTGAAATGAGTCCACCATTAGCTTCAGATGTCTACAAACTAGCTGTCTACATTTGACTGAGTTATATGGACTCTCCTTCCAGTCAGGAAAAAAAATAGATATTTTAGGGGGCAGTTCATCTGACCCTGTTTTAGACAACTGCTTTAGAAACAGATGAATCCTGCCCTGCAGGTGCCTGTTTCTCTCCATTGACTGTAGCGGCAGTCCGGGTAACTAGTGCAGATGTTGATGTCAACATTTGCTCAAATGAATCCCATATGAAATATTTCCAGTTTTAAATTTAACTGATTAAGCATTTTCAGTAAAGCATAGTCCCCAACCAGCAAATACGTCCTGGTACGCAGGGAGCCAGTTGTGTGCTGTAGCTTTTTCTACTTTTATTCTCCAGCTCTTTATCTAGAGAATGAAAATTATTCCATCATGACAGGAACACTGGCCTTTAGAAAGCTCCTTTTATCTACACAAATACTTTCTGCGGTATTTTTCCACTAGTGTTGGCCTTTTGCTTATCCATCTTAGAGCTGGATTAACTTCAGAAAGGCAGAAGTGCCTTGTATGGAACTCTGAGGCACATTTATTTCTTTGACCAGTATATCAGTATTATAGTTTCCTGGGGACTGGAAAAGAGGGTATTATTATGGAGTTATACTTCTAAGTCCACTTTCCTGAATGCTGAATTTCCAAGGAAAAGATATAAATCTCCTTTGTGAAGGAGAAGAAGCTATATGAAACAGACTTCAGGGGCCTTATTCTCTTTGTGTTTATGCTTGCTTGCCTCTTCTACCTTCCTCCCTTTCCTCAGGTGCTATGGTATATTACTTAATCTCTTTTGAGGTAAGTATAGCTTCTTTGTCGCTGTGTGGAACACATTGGTATTCAGAAGAGCTTTTTCCTGTGTCAGAGCCAATATTTTGTTCCTTTGTAACACTAACCTTCTTGGAACTCTCCAGCTAATATTTTTCTTTTCTTCTGTCTTTTATTGACTGTGGTACATTGAGTATTGCTTCCCTTCCCAGTAATTTTTTGGTTTTTATTCATGACTAATACATCCATTTTATGAAGCAATGAAATCTATTTACAAGGGGAAGTGAAGCTGGTTGCAGGGGCTTGATGGAAGTCACAATAGGAAGCACACACTCTCGAGTCATGTTTGTCGTACAGATGAGGTCTAGCATGCAGCAGAGAGGCACAAATTCTGTGGCTCTCCAGGATCCTTCTGGCTGTGTTCAGATGTTCTCTTCTACAGTCCGTCTGGGAAGGGTTGTGCTGAGGCTAGCTGGAAAGGATGTAGTTGAGCAGAGAGGGTGACGAACTGTGGTCCTGTTCTCTCTGCTGGTGCTAGAGGAGTGGAAATCCCAGCTGCTTTGTCACCTCTCTGTCTGTTTTTTTCCCGCACCATTCTTTGTCTGCTTGCATTGCAAACTATTTCAAGAAGAAACTTTATTCCTGCAATGCCAGTACAAAAGATAGTGCATGGAGACTTGCATCCCGATTTCCACCCCCCCAACATTTTTTCTTCCCTCTGTGTTCTACAGTCATTTTAGGAGATGCTGTTGGAGTTCCAGTAACTAAATCTAGTTTTCATGTTACTTTTCTCCCCTTCCCTCCCCTCATCACCTTAGTCATACAGTCTTGACACAATCTTACTGTATGCATGTTTTAGAAGGCTAGGAATTCATGTGGCGTGCAAGGAAGGAAGGATGACTTACCTGCATTGCAGGTATTTATCAGCGTGTTCACATATGGAAGCTCTTGCTTAATTTCTGCCAGGATCTTCTCATCCACAGCAGATTTTTGGACCACAGAACTGACATTTATGGGGTGTAATAGGCTGCACAGGAGCACCTGGGTAGTTTGCTGGAGTGGAGAGGAGATCTTACCTGCTGCTTTGGTTCTGGTCTGCACCCCCTGAAGTTTTAGGGAGATAATATGCTGGATTGCCTAGGCATTACGGTAGTGAGGGATTAAGAAAAGTGGACAGCTGATTGTGGCTGTCAGAAGAAACATTCATTTTTGTTTGTCTAGGAATATTATTCCAGAACTCCCTTGCTTTTGTCATAGATTAAATGTGATTGTAGCTTCTCTGGGTTTCATCTCATGTGCACAGGGCCTGGATGAAATGTTGACCTGTGATTCAGGGTTGAGGACCGGTGTTGTAAGTGTCTGTTCTGGCATCTCGTTAGCAGAGTTGTCTTGTTCACAGCTGGTCTCTTAAAGGATACAGCTAACTTGTCGCATCCAGGCCACTGAGTCACTGGTTCAAGAGCTTCACTCAGTGCTGTTAGTTATTTGCAGTGAAGTACAAAACACACCTTCAAATAACATTTATTTTTCAGCAGTCCCCATTTTGATAACTCTCAGCCTTCTCTTTAATTTGTAGATGATCCAGTCTCAGTTTTGCACCTCCCCGTTGGTGCTCTCCCAGCCTTACAAGAATGCTGTCCAACCAAAACTGGAAACGGTCACTCTTAGTGACCGGTGAGCTGTTCAGAAGGTTTTGATTCTCTGCTTTGAAAGTGCTGGAAATCTAGTACATAGATGGCAAATCCAGCCACCTAAGCAAACAAACAAAAACACTCAACACACTAGAATTTTTCAGGATGAAGTAAAGCTCTGACAGGAAGAGAGCAGTAGGAGAGAGTTGGTGGTGGGGAAATCTGACAAGTTAATTTATTTCTGATGTTTTAATTGGATAGGTTGGGAGACAGGGAAAGAAAAGATGGTGCTGGAGACAAGAGTCATGGAGTCCTGGGAAAGGGGGAGGGAAAGTAATTGTAAACATGACTAGCAAAATAATCTACTTCATGTGCAAAGTCCATTTAAATGTAAATTACCCAAAGTGATTTTTTTAGTGGAATTTTTAGCAGCACAGTGTAGAAAGACAGAAGTATTTTTCCTCTTGTTTAAATATGTGATGCAGACAGCTGTAGAGAGCTATAAACATCCCCCATCTCTCTACCTCCTCACACCCGCTTCTTTCCTTTAGCCTCCTTGGAGCTGTTCCCTGCAGCGATGCTTCCAGGTAGTGACAGTTAGGATGTTCTCTTCAGTCACCAGAGCCCTGTCAGGGCCAGTTAGCATCCTAATGACTGGCATGTACCATCTTGATAACATTCAATCTGTGCTCTGTACCAGGGGACCTAGCCTCTTAAGAACCCCTCTTGTCTTATCTGGCCCATACCAGTTGTATAAATCTGGTTTAAAAAAAAAAAAAAAAGAAGAAAATTTCCATTTCATCTTGTCTTCTGAGTCCCAGGGGCTTCAGCACAGAACAAATATACTGTTCTTTCCTTTAGCTGGAAATGATGAATCTTGGCTTGGGGGAGGGGACCTAAATCAAACTGCTGCTCTTATAGGTACTGAGGACTTTGGTACAAAGCTTCAGCTGAGGCTAAGCAATGCAATACTCGTTCTTCAGAGCTGTGTTGAATAAGAGCAATCAAAGACCCAGTAACATAGTCTTTAAATACTCAGTACCTGGCCAGCATGAGGACTAGAGTGGTACTTTTCTGAAATTACTGCTACCTGTTGTTGTTTGGTAGTCTGCTGCAAAATCCACTTCATGGTAGACTAGCATCTGTGGTCAAAACTGTGCTTTTGTCATTCAGTCAAACCAGGGCTGAATGCTGTGCAGAGACCTTTTCTGTGGCACAGACTGGGGCATGCAGGTGAGGAGATTTAGGGGAGGTTTCACAGCTGCTCAGCAAGGTTGGAGCGTGGTGAAGTGTCCAGGGTGTAAACCTGGCACTCAGGCACCCTTTATCAGTGTGGACATTCTCAAGGCTTTGTACTATGCTGTGCCAGGCTGGAGAGGGAACGTATCCTCTGGTAGTGGCAGAGTTAAATGCTGCAGTATGAAATCACCCCATTTCTGTGCCATGTTTTATTGTTTAGTGACAACATACTTTCCAGAGAAACTCATGCATCTATCCTGATTTCCAGCCCTAAAAGTCAGTGTTTCTTCTTGTTAACAAGGCATTGCTGTTTAATCCTGCCACGTCCTAGCTCTTCAATGGCTTTAATGAAATGCTGTGATGCCAGGGCCAGCTAGTTGGCACATTGTGTTGCAGCTGGCACAGCCACACTGGGTCATCTGGAGGGAGAGGTCAACAGTTTAATGGTGCTTAGGAGGAGCCAAATCACCTGCGATGCTAAATCAGACCAAAGAGTGGCTGAAGGGCAGTGTATTATGGTGGTTGGACTGAAGCTGCAGTAGGGAGGATTTCAGTTTACGGGGCTGTGGAGGTGGCACCTTTCACTGGTAGCATAACAACCTTAACATT
Organism: Gymnogyps californianus; assembly: GCF_018139145.2. Classification (NCBI taxonomy): domain Eukaryota; kingdom Metazoa; phylum Chordata; class Aves; order Accipitriformes; family Cathartidae; genus Gymnogyps; species Gymnogyps californianus. Next base: position 20,186,139 of record NC_059475.1, on the reverse strand, counting down.
GTATTATTTGAAATGGCATTGCTAAGATTCTGAGGACAAAAAAAGTTTTCTTCCCCATTAGAGAGAGCAAATCCCAAATGTGAACTCTGGAGAGTGAGTGAGCAAGAATGATTATTATTTTTAAGGTCATAACTATTCTTGAAGCACACACACAAAAATACCCATGCCATCCCCCAGCCCAGCCTGTGAGGCTGAAAGACAGCACATTAACATATCCACATGGTGCATATGTTATTTTTAACATTGCCGTGAGAATTTTGTCTTTTCCTGAATTTTTTGGATGGCGTTTTCATTTACTATCAGAATGCTGTCATATTGCTATCATGACTATTTACATTCTAATCTTAATGTTTTGATGTGATCTTCTGCAATGTCACGAGAACTTGATGGCTAAGGCTGCAGGTACACAGATAGGAGCACTGACATTTGTTCAAGTATTTGTGTGTACCTCTTTTCTCTTCTAGACTTGTCACCAGAAGACCTAAGCCTGTGTCCTGGAGCCCCTTTTCAGAAGTGCCACTTTGAATGTCATGGTATCTGTTACAATCTGGTTTGTATGCACTGAGTCTGCTCTCATTGTGCATGAGGTGTAGTAAACCAGCAAGGCTGACTTACTGCATGCACACAAAGTGCCCAAGAGCAGAAGTGCTCCTAAAATGGCCCAATGATTTGACCTCTGCCTCTTGTGTTCCCTGATGTGCATGACTTTGTTTGTAGATACCTCTGAGGCTGAAGCCCTCTGTCCCACTCTTGTGGTTCCTGAGCATCCCCAAATCTGACGTTATAGGCCTCACAAGATCACAATATGCTGCTTTCTCCAGGTCATCATACATTAAACCCTACTCAAGGTCACGCTTAGTTTTTCTTTGTGAACATGAAAGCCAAAAACTTAATCTAAAACATAACCTCCAATAAAAGAGTGATAATTGTATAATGATCTCTCTTGAGAAGCTTAGGTGCTTAGTCAAGCGTCAAGTATAGATAAAATGGGGAGAGTTGGCAGAGCTGATGTAACAGATGGGTGATAACAGGGCAGTTTTTCCCCACATTAGTCTGCCTATATACCTAATCCTGACCTAGAGCTATTCTACCTCCTCCTTCAGAGTAAGGAAGTAGCTAGGTTTCTGTGGCTTGTTTAACAAGTGCATAGTGCCCTGCAGCTTTCCAAAATGGGCATGAGAAGAGTAAGCTCCCAGGCAAGGGTTCAGGGGCTCTGATACAGATTTTGGCAACTGTGCACATGTATCACCTGAAAGCCAGGGACTGGTTAGTTGTCCATGCTGCAGAGAGGGGCAGAGCCATAGCATGAGCTAGTCCTTCTGTACTGGTAGAGCTTCCCAGCCTTCAGAGCCGTCCTGTTTCTTAAGATTGAAGCCAGATGCTGAGAGTTAGGGATTCAGGGCTGAGGCTCGAGGATGATCCGTAACTGCCCAGGAAAACATAAATCTCATTGGTGTGACTGTGGACATATCTATTGTGGCCAAAGCTACAAAAATCATTTAGATCTCTAACTCCTACTGATCTCAAGAGGATTAGGTGTCTACATGACTTCGTACATCAAAACTCTACCTACCTACTTCAGTTCTCCTTTTGCATAATCAATAAAATACTACCTCCTCTTTTCACCTCCCAGCCTGGCTATGTAAAGATGCCAGGGATTTATCCTGAGGATTTGTTTTTAAAACAGTGGGGACATGCTCTCAGTTGGGGCTCTCATCACAGGGTAATTATTGCCTTATGTCAGAATACAGAGCTGTCACTCAAAGGTTTCTGCTCAAGCACATAATCAAAAGTCAGAGTCTGCAGCTCAAAGTAATGTGTGGTCAAATCTGAACACTCCGTGGTTTTCTGTAGTATAGGACAATTCCCAGAGATTAATGTAAATGTAAAAGCCTTTCTAGTGGAAACAAACCACAGGATTGCGTGATTGCATTAGACATATTTCAAATGGCTGTGTAAAGACTTGGCAACTACGTATTTTTGAAACACATTTATTCGTGGTGCAGCTCAGATCCTAGCTCAGTGATGAATTACTTTAAACTTGAAAATGAACACCTTGTCCTGGTATCAGGATGGATTATAATCTTAAAGGTGACTTGTAAGAGAAAACAAATATTTATTTGGCTTGTGACTTTTTTCATCATATAATGGGTAGAGAGAGCACGAAGAGCAGATACTTCTTGAAAGAGTCAGTGATGGCTGAAGGACTACTAAAATAATGACTCTTCCCAAGCATTTCCAAATATCAGATCCATGCAGTTCTTTCAGACTTGTAAAATTTGCTTCTGAGTCAAGTTCCTTTTCTTTTGAGTCCACTTCAATTAAACATACCGGAAAAAAACCTTTATTTGTTTCAGAGTTTCAGTGTCCTTTCCAGGTAAGGTGCATAAGGTTGCAATGTCTGTTCCCAGGACACCTGTGGAAGAGACTTGCAGTTGGCTTTGCCAGTTACTAAAGCTGGCAACTAAAGAAGTAGGAAATGGAGAGCTTAGGGTTAAATTTAAAATTTCTCCAAATACTTGGAAGGAAGAAAGCTGCCATCACCTCGCTGCTCAGAAAACTAATCTTTTTCAATTGCTGAGACTGATTTTAATCCCAGTCATGGTCCATATTCTTTGTTCTGTACAACTTGTTTTTTACCCAATGACTGATAAAGTCTTGTCCCAGCATCGTTACTGTAAATTAAACTTAGAAACGACATGGTCTGATATGATGGTTGATTTTTGTCCTGAAGCAAAATATGCACCCTAGCATTTACAGTTTTTGAGGTACAGAGTAAGATGTTTTGCTTATTTCCCCCTCCACCCCCATGCTTATTGCTTTTTTCACTCGTTCTGTATGTGTATTTGAAATATTTGAAGGGTTTTCATGAATCTTTGTGGAGATAACTGATGTACCTTGTGCTTATTAGGATGTTTTGTCATCGATAATCTTGAATATCAATAATGAATTAATAACTTATGCTCATGTCTTTTATTGAATTTGTGGTCCACATCATTCCTGGTGAGGCATTGTTACATGGTATTTAGACAAAGCCTTTTGAGGAGTGAAATGCAGTCTCTGTCTGACTTTGACATTGGGCATGTTGTGGGCAGAGCTGTGGTAACAAATTTCTTGGTCTGCCCAGCTGTAAGAGTCCATAGCTACATAGCTTAAACCTCCTGTGGTTGCAGCAGATTGAGAGAACACATGTGAAAAACTACTGTCAGGTACTATGACTCAGCTAGCACACTGTAACCTGCCTGATTTACTGTAATTTGCTGATGGATCTGACACCCTGACATATATCCCTTGGCCAGTCACATCTGTATTGTGTTGCAAGCTCTGGGACTACTGTGGAAACTAGCAGTTCTGCAGTAGTTTTGCATGAAGCAGAAAACAGAGCTGCATTTGGTTAGGTATGGAGTATGCAACAAGTTCCAGTGGATAGAATTGCTTTTCTATTAAAATATATTCACGCTCTGTTTTGAGTATTTTCAATTGGCTGTGGATTTGTTGTGAAACAGTACGATGTACTTGTGGCCAGCAAGGAGAGGACTTCTGAACTTGGTATTGGGATCAGTGTATAAGCTGGAGGTCTCTGTGCCAGGGTTGTGGAATAGGGTCGGTAGCAGGCCTGCCATGCAACCTGTGGTCTGCTGATCTCTGGATGAAGAGCTGCCAAGATATGGTAGTCATGTCGCGAATGAACAGCAGGAAAGACTGTACTTTTTTTCCTGCTATTCTTATGCTTATTGAGCTATGTCTCATCCTGACCAAGGACTCTTGAGTTTAGAGTCAGATGGACTAGTTCCTAAGCCTCGCTCTGTGCAGCCCTGGGTGGCTTGGGAAACAAATGGGCAGCATGGGGGAATAGTGGCCAGAACATGAGCTTTGAGGACCATACTCTATTGTTGCAAATGAGATGAAAGTAGGTTGGTTTCTTTTCTGTGTCTGGGAGGGACAACAAAGAACTTAAATGCTGTCACTGGCTGCTTGGAAGGCAGCTGTGCCCTTCTGGTCCATTGTGGCTGGCTGGCTGCAAGCTCAGACATAACTTAAAATGCAATCCTCCTAGGTTTTCCAAAGTTAAGGCTCCAGGGCACAGTTCCGCAACAGTGATCTGCAAAATTTCTAGCTGTGCAGTTCATTCTAGTCTGTGTGGCTCCTGAGACAGTTCATTGTCTGTCAGAGCTGCATGTTTTTTCCCTGTTCCAAGAATGTGGTTACAAATACTGTATTTCTGCCTTATTGCTTTGAACATTTTTTCTGCCACCTCACAGGGCTTCCTTTTCCACCACCCAAGAGCAAAGCACTCGTCTTCATATTCAGCTCTTCATATCCTACCCCTGCCCCGCATATCTTGTCCAGTGCAGCACTGAGACATCAGCCCCCATCTGCTCTGTCAGTCTTGAGTGCTCATTTGTCATGCATTTCCACAAAGCCTCCTTCATGTTTTCTTCCATGTCACATCTGGCATCCAAGAGGAGTCCTGGTTAAAGGTCAACAAAGCTGACAACTTTCTCATTCTCAGTCTTTCCTTAGCTTTCTCCTCTGCCAGCAACAAGCTGGGAGATGATGAGACAGCCGCTGCATGGGGAATACCTGCAGAGCCAGCTCCAGGCATGGTGCTGGAAGCAGTTGCTCAAGGGAGAAGCTGCTGAGGGTGACAGAAGCTGTCTGTGTTCCCCTTTCTTTGCCCATGGCAGTACCCTGTTGCTGCCCAGGGAGGAAGGGGTGCGGAGGGTGGGAGAGCACTGCCTGCGGGGGCTGGCATGGTCCCTGCTGAGCGACTCCACTCCTGTTCCTCCTCCAGCAGCAGCAAGGCTGCCTCTGCTCAGTTTTCCTCAGTGTTCAGCAAGGGCTGTCCTGCTAAGAAGCTTTTGAGCTGGCAAGTGATGCCATCATGACAGTCTCCTTCACATGTCTCCTTCACAGCTGTCTGAATCTGTTCCTCTCCTGGGGACTTAAATGACAAGCCCTTTGGGGCAGGGACGATGTCCCCATAACTGTGTGCCCACTGTGTTTGGTAAGGTGCTTAGCAAAATGTGCAGGAACTCTGAGGTGCTGCTATGGTTTAAATGCTCAACGATTCCTCCAGTACTTCCACTGCTGGTCACTATATGCTTGATTCAGCTCTGTCCTCCTCTCTTGCCCCCAAAAACCACAGTGAAATTTAAATTTTACGTAAGAGGGACTGCATGTTTCCTCATCAATGAGAGAAATAGTGCCAGCTGTGGTTTCAGTACTGACAGCAACCAAAGCCTTCCTAAAAGAGAATTTTTCTCCCTTTCTCTCCCTTGGCAGACAATTTTATGGACTTATTTTTATCTCGTTATGTTTTATATGCCTCAGTTGTTTGTATACTTTATAAAGCCTCTAAAGTAGAATTACTGAATAAACACCCTAATGTTGGACCCATGTGTTTCTCATGGCTGTCTTCACATGGATTTTTTTTTTTTTAAAATCTTTGTTTACAGGACACGGTGTATTATACCCCCTCCCAATGCTTGCACCCCCCCAGAAGAGCCAGAAACTGCTTCTAATGCTTTTTGTTTAGCTGACTGTACTTCTGTTCTAACCTGGGAATTATTTCCTTTTAGCATGGCAAAATGATATACCTAGCTTTGTTATTGATATATGTGCATCACAACTAAGGGTCTGATTGAGAATCTGCATGGCACTGTGAATCTTTCCATTGATTTTTCAATAGGTTTTGACTGTACCTCTAATTGCCTATCGTTCTCGGTGAATCTGTGCTGCTCTATTTACTTTGCTTGATGAGATAAGGATCATTCTGTTCCTTGGTAAGATGTATTCCCAGGAGTCTTCCTTTTTTTCACCTGTACAATGATCACTTTTTATTTTCGCAATGTGATGCTAATAAGTGCTGCAGCATTAGCCGTGCCTTGCAGACAAAGCTGCTGTAGTGCAGAACCTTTGTGCCCATGGGTCTTGGCGTTCCTCTCAGCCAGGGTGTAAATGGATGACTGTGGCTGCCCTCGATCTACATCAAAACTCCCACAATATTACTTTTGTGAAGGGATGTCATGTCACTCTGTCCTTTGCTTATCTTGCCCATCTTTTATGGTCCTTCCTTGTGAATTCCTGGTTACTATTGTGGGTTTTGTCTGTGCTCTTCTTTACCTTGTGTCCCATTGATATTTTTACAGCTTCTTTTTGTGTGTGTTTGGCTTTTCTGTCCCCATTTTTTTCCAGTGGTTTCTACTCCCAACTATGTGAATGTCACTTTCTATATTGCTCCTTGGTGTTTTATGGCTTGTTTTTATCTCATGTAGCACTGGACAGGGAGCTGGCCCTCCTCTGTGGAGCTGAGTGCTTCAGGTGTGCGTCCAGCTAGACAAAGATCATCAGCTCAGTCTTCCCTGACAGCCAGGAGGAAGATTACAGGAGCAGGATTTGTATCAGGGTGGTTCACCGATGTAGTCACAACTCAGGCACGTGTTTAGGTGAGCGTTCACAGGAACAGATTACAGCCTGGTGAGCTTGAGGAACCAAGCAGCTAGACTAAAAGCAATGATGCAGAACCAAGATCCAGTGACATGTGCTTTGTGGCGTTGTTGCAAGGTCCTTGCTCCTGTTTCAAACACCAGGCACTCACTCATGTAACACTCTACTGCTAGTTAACAGTCTAGGTTGTGAAATTGTAAGTATTGAAAGCAACTAGCTATGTGCTGACCTGGGCTGCGTGACTGCTTGCTGGAGCTCTGTGAATTGTCTGCCCTGATTCCTGAACAAATGCCTCTACCTGAACAAACAAACCATCTTCAGATACCCTAGTGTGCTGCTCGCAGTGGAAGGGCAGTGGCTGTCGTCTTTATATCTTCCAAATCTGCCTTTGTGATTCCCCTGTGCTGGCAAATCTGCCCATCAGTGTCTGAGTGACTGCCCCACATCACAAACTTAGCCTTAGTGATACCTGATCCTTAGTATCTCCACTGAGACTTCGTAGTGACATCATTACCTTCTGGAAGGGCTGAACACATGCCTGTGTACCCATTTTCTGTGTGTTTGTCTAGGAGAACAACACTGCATTGTTTGCTGCTTAGAGTCATGTCTGGAAAATATTTCTGGGCATCTCAGGGAGCAGGTAGGAAGACTTTATTATTTCTTGAGAAAGCTGAGCTTCTGCAGAATCTGAATCTTATCTGTAGCCCACACTAATTTATTGCATTTATGTACTGAGCAGGCTGCATTCAGTATGTCGATTGAATGGAGAGATGATTTAAAAACATGAAGTGTTCTGGAGAGAGATTAAACTGTTTTCTTGTTCAGTATTTCGTATCTCTCTTCCTGCCATGAAAATTGAAACTGCAAATATTAATTAATTGACACATTTGCTAGTCTCATTGTAATGATACAGCCAATCCACAGGCAGTCAAATGATAAGTCATACCTTCAAAAGCAGATTTTTTTTTTTAAATCGTGAGGTTATTTCACAGTGTTGCATTTTGTTTTTAATTTGTCTTCTGCTTTATGAACATTTAGGGTTAGTATTGCCAGGATTTCTTCTGCAATCAGGAGGAGCAGAAACTTAGTTTTGTACTTTTTTTTTTAAAGACAGGGCACTTATGCTCAAGAGGAGACTTATGATAATAGTAACAGTTGACAGATCTACAACTTTCTTTGTATCCTTTCAGTTGTGATTTAAAGCACCTTAGAGAAACAGCTCCCTGTACAAGCAATGAATAATGTTAATTGAGGATTCTTGAAACAGATGTATAGTTGGCACCTTTTCTTCCATCTTTCACTTTTTTTTTTCCTTTTACCAAATTCAGAAGTTGTTATAATGATACCAGCCACTGCTTTCTCAGTGTCCATGCACCAGGACCACAGCACATTGGACAGGAAACCTGAGCAGGGTAAACTCCAAAAACTTCCGCAAAGGCCCTGTTGCAATTTCTTGTCCTTGTTTGATTCTAGCCATTTGTGTGGGAGAATTATTTTCCTAATATTTTAATGCCTATGTTAGAGCTGTAGTACTGTATTAGGGCCTGATACTAATAACACATGATGGTGTTACAAAAATAATCAGGGTAGCCAGATTTAAAAGCAGTTTGAAGTATTGCAGAGGTTCTCTCAATACTGAGTGACCAAGTGATAAAATGACAGTTAAAATGTATCATCAGTGAATGCAAAGTATTGCATGTAAAAAGAAAATAACCTTCTTCCCTTCCCTACCAAAAACCCCACAAAGTACTGGAGGACAGTGATGATGAGTCATGCCTCAACTAATGCTGCTTTGGGAAAGTTGCTCCTGGTAAGTCTTTGGAAGCATTAGCTCCCTGTTCAGAGATGATTAAAGAGGCAAATAAAATGAAAGATTTTTTTACTGTGCATGAATTCATCAATTTCTAGACTCGTCAGCCTGGAAAAGAGGTAAATGAGAGGTCGCAGGAGAAGGCTAATGAAATCATGAAGAAGGGGGAGAAGACAAATTAGGGAATGATTGTTCACCTTCTCATAAATCAGGCAGTAGAAACCATCCAATGAAATAAGTAGTAGTTTTTAAGTAAATGAAAGAATATTTTCCTGCAACACAGAACAGAGATGTGGAACTCATTGCTACATCATGTTGTTGAGGCTGAAAGCATGCACAGACTAGAGAAATTCATGGAGGAGAGATTAATGGGCTATTAAACAGAATAGTTCAATCCCAGCCTCTACCTGAGGATCCGTAAGCTTCTAATAGTCAGCTGGAACACTTTAAGGAAAGGGATGCACCAGGAGGAAGGTCATGCTACCTTCTCCTAACTTCTGACTCCTTCCATCTTCACTCCCACCTATTCATTATTTAGGAGTGGATGGTGGGCTGGTTACACTTGTGTATTCCTGTGGGGCTGGCTTCTGTTTCTAGTTACTTGGTTTGTATTAAGTCTATGTATCTGAGCAGCTTTAACAGGTTGGTAAGAAACAGCTTAGAGTCACATGAGCACATTCCCATTCCCCATGTCTTCACATATGTGTACACATTTTTTCTGGAAAGCTTTTCTACGTAATTGGATTGCATCTGTTTTATTTCAATGAAATAGGATCTTGATGCAGATTACATCGTGCAGAGAAATCCACGGAGATGCACTTACGAAAATCTCCACTAGTTGTCACTCGATCCCTATTTTAAAGCTGACTTCAAGACCAATTCGAGCTTTTTAGCTTCTGTAAAAATGATGTCCTGGGCCCCAAATAACAAGTATCTGTGACAAATTTTGCCATGGAGTCTCTCTGAAACATGGTGATAGGAATCATTTTAAATCCAAGAGATGGCAGCCTCTGCAAGTGTTGTTCTGGGGGTTTTAGCTTTCTGAATACTTATTCTTAACAGCATGTTGTCTAAGGTCCAAACTAGTCTGGGGCCTGGTGTGTCAGTGGCTGTATGCGTCTGCATGATAACTCCTCTCTCTGGAGAGGCGATGATCTCAATGGACATGTTCCCTCCAGGAGGAGGAGAATTTACAGAAGAATGAAAAGGCTATGGCAGTGCCTCAGTCAGCTTGGGTTTAGTTTTTGCTCAATGTTTTCTTGGGTGGAAGTTAGCACGACTGAAAAAGAGTGTGATGAAAGGGTGCCAGCAATGATGAGGAGGAAGAGGCTCTGTAGAGGTGTTATGCAGCTTATTCCCAGGATGGTTTCCTTTCTCTGGTTTCTTTCAGTTAAAAATCCAGATGCTTGTTCACTGTGAATGTAAACTGTTTTACAGGTGCATGTTTTGCCTGCTTTTATTTCTTTGGTACTTGTATTCAAAGCCAGTGTGAGTTTGAGAAAAATAATAAATTTCCTAAACTTGACAAGCATCTTATTTCTTTTTCCATCTTTAGCTCTGCCTGTCACAGGTTCATATTCAGAGCACATGTATTTTATTGTTTGTGTTAGAGGTAGTGTTGTGTTGAACAAATTATGTTCTGTACCAGTTGGTGCTTGATGCTGTGAAGTTAGGAAGGGAGAGATGCTGATTGTCTTGAAGAGTTTGCAGTCTGAGTAAATCACAGGAAAATGCAAACACATCACAATTCAGGCTTTTAATTTCTCATTATTTTAGCAAAATTCTTTTGTCCTTCTTTGTTTTGATGGCTGGCAAGCCTGCCTTGTGATTTTTCTCTTCTACCAGACTTGTGTTTGGCCTGCCCCACTCCACAAAGAGGTGCAAGGTAAACCTGGCTAATAATACCTGGGGATGATGCAGATCATCACTGTCAGGAGAGCTGTATCATCAGTGCAGGCAGTATTGGCTCCCTTTGCTCTGTGGAAGGAGAAGATGGACAAGGAGTTGCCTGCTTGGCAGGCTCATAGGGAAAAAGCATTCCTGTCTCTACACACTTTGGCTTCAGTGAACATATATTATTTGAGGTAGTAGTCAATGATGGAGTCAGTGAGCAAGAGCAATTAGGATGTGCTCTACCCTCCTCTCACATGCTCACTTTGTCTGTAAGTACCGTTATGTGCTCTACCATGTGCACTCTGGGAGCAAGGATGGAATACAGAGCAAAGCAGCCTGTGCTATGTGGTTGGAAAGGTCTGGCATACACTTGTTCCTACAAATCAATTGCTGTTTCCAGTCTCTCAGTGCTTAAGTAGTAGGTGAAGCTGTGTTTAAAAGGAAAAAAAAAAAACAACCCCAAACAAAAAACCCCACCAGAAAAAAACCAAAACAAAACTAGAAAACCAAAACCAAAACAAAAATACCCCCAAAACCCACCCACAAACCAAAACCAAACCCCTCCCATTTTTCAGGTTTTAAAGAAAAGGATTTTATTTTCATCAAAATTTGCTTTTTAATGTAATGAAACTGAAAGGATTTGTTTTTCAATGACTTGTTCATTGTAACAGTAAAAGTGTTGTGCTGAGTTGTTGCTATAAAATTTAATAGAAAGTGCTGTTCAATCCTTTCTCTCTTCTCCTCCTGAAAAGGAGGAAAGAAAATCAGCTCAAACAGAATTGCTCTCAAGGTGTTTCTTCAAGGTTGGAGAATGTTTCCTGCTCCAGCTACCCATTTCCTTTGAAATAATTATGTTTTGGAAATGCCATGAGCCCAGGCCATCAAAATGAGTGTCAAAGGAACAAGGGACTGTTTGAAACCAATGGGCAGGGCGTTTATGCATTTGTATCCCAGGACTTACTATGTTTCATTTATATACTGAGATAAGTGAGGTGGGGATTTTTATTTGCATGAGAAACGTGTGCCTTTTCATCTCTATTATATCAGTCCATAATTTGATTGCTTTGTTGAAACCTTTATTACACATCTTTGTCTAATATTTTCTTCATTCTTTCATTTTTTAAAAGCCATTTGAAAACCATGGAGATTGAGCAATCTCTTCCTCATATCTTACATTTGAAATGTAGGGGAAAATGATCAGAAACTTCTTATTGCTCTTGATTGCCTTTTAATTATTTTATGCTTTAATTAAGTCTCACCATTCCTCATTAAGGGTATTGTTCAGGAAGTGTTTTAGTAATCCTGCACAAGCAGCATCTGTGAAAGCTTTTGGTAGCTGTTGCCTTGGCAAGGAGAATTTTCACTAATGTAAGCAAATAGCACATGATGAGGTTTGCTGCTCCGCTGTCACCTGGGCCAGCTTCGGGGAAGCTGTGGGGCAAAAGATAGAAACCCAAATTTATACAATGCCTAGGAAACAAGTTCCTGAGGCTGGAGCAGCCTAGCCTGGAGATAATCGTTGCACTCATAAAGTGACCATTTTCATGGTTTATGCTGCACAGCTCAGAATCTCTATTAGCCAGTTTGATGGCTTCCTTGATCCAAGCCATTTTGTAATAAAATCAGAGGTGCCAGACAGTGACTTCTTAGGTGCTTACATCATGTCTCCTGTGGTGGCAAAAACTCTGAAGCAGGGATGAGTGCATTGTAACGCATGAGACAACTTACAGCAGCCTGCCTGCATGCATATGAGAGGAGAGTGCTGCTGCCAAGACCAGAACTTCAGGAGCTGCGTTAGTACTCTGTGTGACACAGGTGTAATTTGACCCGGAGGGGCTCCTTCAGCTCAGTTGCTGACTCTTCATTTTAACAGTTGCACAAAATTTGATTCTACCACAACCAGACCTTGAGCTCAAGCGAAACATTCCTGTGTCACTGTAACATGAAGAATAAAGTACATGCTAAACTGAACAACTATAGCTGAGAGTAAGTCTGAAGTGAAGCTGCTAACTAAATTTAAAGCTTAAGGATCGCTTGGAAGAGAAGTTTGAGGAGCAGTTAAGTTTTCCAAACGAGATCCATGCAGAGACAGCATCTAGATAACTTGGTAGCAAGGCAAGAGAAGCCTGGGAAGTTGCAGTAGCATTGAAGGAGGTTTTACCAGCTTGTCCAGTACGCTGGATATTTGTTTAGTTTGATAGGGCACTCACTGCAGGATGAGTCAAATGAAAGTACATCTTCATATACTGTAGTTAAACTCTCAGTAGAATGTGCCTGTATCTCCTTGATTGACACACCTAAAGCATTCTGCTTTTGCAAAGGTTAGTGTTAGGCATAAGACCCACGTAAGTAGCTTAGCTCAAGGCATTGCTATGAGCATGATATAATTTGGTTGAGTACCTCATGGTGATCAGTTTCATATGGGGTCACTCTCCTCTCTCTTGCACAGAGAAGCAGAGATGATCTGCTGTCTTTGTATGCGTGTCTGCAAAAAAAACTAGTGTAGCACGCTTCAGGGTTGAAGTTGTGTACAACACTGTCTCAACCCTAGTTGACATTTTGGGTATTCAGCTGTGAATGAATGAGAGTCTGCCTATCAGTTCATCAGGGAATCTAGCAAATGAGGAACCGCAGTAATTAAAATCTTGCTGGTGTGAAATCCTACTGAAAATACTTAGCATCTGCCATCCAGCAATTTTTAAATACTTAACAAGCTTTCGACTTTCTTATGAGGAGGTAAACATCAATATATCCCATTTTACAGAGACTGGTATACGGAAGAGTCAAATGACTTTCCCCTAGTCATACGCAGTGAACCAAAGCAGAGTTCTTTGATCAGGATTTTAACATTAATGTTGGAGGTCTCTCCATACATGCGATCACAGTTATTACAACTGGTAGAGCAAAGTCTTACCCTGCTGTAGGTGGAATATGAGTTTTAGGAACTTGTCAGTCAAGGAGAGATCAAGTGGCTTTCTCCAGAAGAACTGAAGTGTCTTACGCTGTTGTGAAAGAGAAGGAGCTATGGCTGTAAATTCACTTCTTCCTTGCACAAATTTATTTTTCATCAGTAAAAGAGCAGAACTGATTGTTGAGTCTTAAGGAAAGAAATGTTTCCTCAATCAAGAGTATAAGGGCACTTTTAAAATACAGGTTAGAGCCTTACTTAGCATGTAAAGCATATCAACATGCTGTATGAAACGGCTTATTGCAGAAGCAGGATACTTGAAAGCAGTCATATCAGTAATAAAATGTAGCTTGACCAAGATCTGGTTGAAAAGAATTGAATAATTGCTGCACATTGTAAAGTATTTCAAGTGGAACATAAAAGACTCCTTCACCTTCATGGAAATGTGATTGCATTTCACATAAACCCCTGGAAACTTGTAGCTAGAACCTGCCTTTAAGCTTAGGTGGGATGCTAGGGGGAGACATTAGAAAAGGATTTGGGGGTTGTATAGCCCAGGTCTACATATTGATATAGACTTTGAAAGACTATAGGCAAACCTTGATGAGGTTGAAGAGAGAAGAAAAATGATGAAAGACCTGAAAGAAATTTAAATTTAATCTTAACAGAAGTCCCTGCTACTTCAGTGTATTCTGGTATGCTTTTTTGTGACATCCTGCTTACAAAGCTGTACATGGAAAACCAAATCATGCTTAGAGAAGTAATCTGGAGTTCTGCTGTGATGAGGTATCTCTAATTCTGACTAAAACATTTAGTCAAAGCAGCTGACAAATAAATGTATGGTTTTCCTTATTCTGAGCTCTAGGTTTTCAAAACTCCATTGCCACACCATTACAAGATTCATAGAATTGCCATACTTTAAACATTAAGTTGGCTTTTTTCACAAGGAAGTTCATCATTAAGTCACTGAAATGTAGTTTATTTCTAAGATGGTATGTTGTATGTTCCTGCAGATGAAATCACTGATCACGTACTGCAAGTATTAACTGAACGTGAAACAAAATAAATATAAGCCAATAGAATTCGCTTATCTTCCAGCTGAAATGTAGTTGGGGAGGGGGGCGGTGATAACCATTTCAGATGATACAATACAAGTTTGAGGGGTGGGAAGAGGAAGTGATAAGACCCTTCTGTGAAACTTCAGGAAGACTGTAAGCACAATGGGTTTAGTGCCATGACAAGGAATTTGTCCAAGATACCTGCATGAAGACCCATATAATACGTTTGTTATTATTTATAGACTTTTATTTAAAGATCTCTAGGTGGCTGAGTTCCAAGACTTCTGTTGTCCTTAAAGAGTTCAGTCTGGCAGTCAGAAAGTGTGTGGTGCTGATTCATCAGGTGTAGTGAGCACAAATACATTTTTGACAGATGCAATTAAGCTGTGTGTCTTAGCAACATTTTTCTTAGCCACAGGTCAATGTACTCTCCATTTATTCAGGGCTTTCTCTTAAGTGACAAATGGTGCAAGACAACTGTTTCAGAAATAGGACTCATTTCAGTGTCAGAGGTGAGAAAACACTTTTTGTTGTGTGTAATGGAAAGGCCAACACCAGGGTCCCCACAGAGGGAGCTTTAGAAAGCACTGCAGCTTTATACTACGTGGGAGAACTTTTCATCTATGAAAGCAAGGGGTAGAGAGCACTCCTGTTTCGACTACAGACTCTGGATATTGCAGGTGCCTAGCACACTGCTAGTGTTCATGCAAATGCAGGAACTGCAAATGCAGGAGTCTGACTGTTCCATGTCACCTGTGGGCACAGCACCGATGTCATACAGCTCCTAACCTCTCTGCTCTGGGACAGTATCTACCTTTTATTCTATCATGTGACCTGCTTTTACACCTGGCAGCTACCAGCCCTGCCTTCTCTCCCATTGTCCTCCTGTTGCCATACCTGCTTTCTGGTTGCTTGGTGAGCCATCACTCTTATGCCAGAGTATCTTGGGGTTGCAGTCCCCAGTATAGCCCTGAAAGCCCCAGTCCAATTTGAAATGTGGAGCTCTTTTTTTTTTTTTTATAGCCCTTTGGATACCAGACTGTTCCTCAGTGTTTCTTGAGTCCGGTTGCCTTTCTTGCTTTGTACCGTGAACTGGAAAAAACGGTGGATTAGCCCAATTCAGGGGCTCAGATCTGCTTGAAACACTGGACTGGAAATGTATAAAAAGATATACACTAGATTCTCTTGTGAACCATGGTAGCAGTTCCCAGACCTACAGGGAACCTTTACTTGTGGGTGAATAAAAAAAGTTCATCCTTCTTCCCTTAGTCCTTGATCTCTGGTAATAGAGAATAAAATAAAACAGGCATTCTTATAGTATGTGATCCCTTTATCAGGAGTTTATTTCCTGACAAGGAATAGGAAGGAGAAGAATCTTCTTCCTTAGTCTGTATGCATGCTGCCCACTGAGAGTTGTACAAAGCAGATGACTTCATATCTCATGATGGCTTTCAAGCAGTCTTCTGTGCTCTTTTGTAACAGTCCTGCAGATCAGTATAAGTATGCAGAAGATGGCAAGGAACAGAGGAATGCATGTCCTCTCTGAGCCTCTGTCTCTCAATAGACATATTCAGGCATTAGCAATTGATGGATTGTCTCTAGTAATTATATTTGCAGCCATCTAAAGGCACAAAACATGATTTGGTGTTGACAATTGGAGTTATTTAAAATAACTGTGTTTAAAATGCCAAGCCTGTGGGAACTGTGTTGATTAAGAGAGAAAAATGCCAGATGTTTCAGGTACAGTAGATGTTGAGAAGGGATTAATTAATAATTTGTATAAATATGTATTTTCTATGACTGAAGCTCATATACTGAGAAAAACTGATTAGTTCCGTGTACTAATGGTTAGTGAGGAAAAGTTGGTGAAAAAGTGATTAATGAGTTTTCACCGCATTGTTTATGAATCACGTAAACACAGTGATAAGCACAGTGAATTCCAGCTTTCAAGGTCTCATGTTAGATGATTCCCACAATGACTTTCCTGTACTCTTAAGGTATTTATCTAAGAGAATATATATGTATTTATATATATATATAAAAAAAATAAAATAAAGCAGCTTCATAGATGTGGATTTGTAGAACAAAACAGTGCGAAAGGACTCAACACGCATGTTTGTGTATGTTTCAGGGATGTTTACTTTGGACTGGCTCTATCTGTAGCTCTGCTGACTGCCAACACAATGTGCTGTCTTGCACTGTCTACTGGGATTACATGTCAACCTGTGTGGCTATAATCCCTGTCTGAATGGGAGCAGTGACTGTGTAGGTGTGGTGTTTTCAGATAGGCAGCTTGTGATAACGCTGCTGTGTTTCTCTATGGATATTTATACAATGTGTATCTGGACAAAGTGGCAGCTGCTGAGATGCTTGTTACTAGCTGCAATCCTAATTACTCAACAGCTGATGCAAACAGTCATCTCTGAGACAGACCAATTGCAATGTAACACAAAAATTTAAATTTACTTGATTAACTTTACTGTTTTGTTTTGTCTTTTTCTTTTAATTTAAATTTTTCTTCTTGAACATGAAGCATTCTCATTTCACAGTTGCTAGCTTTGTTTATTTTGTTAAATGTGGCATTTCCCCTTGGAGCTTTCATGGACTGCTCAACTCAAGGGAACTGCACGCTCTGTCTTCTGAGCCTTGGATGCTACTCTTCAGTATGAAATGTCTGTGTAGCGTTGTCTGTGTGAGTTCAGTTATATCATTAGTTAAAAAAAAATTACCTTTAAATTCTAGATTTCTGGAATTTCTCCTTAATTACCATTAGAAACTTTCTTTCTCTTGATCCTCATTTAAAATCAGTTGATGCAAAGGGATGTGGAAATAGCCATGTGGAAAGTGGAAGGCCAGTTTCCTCTGGCATTTGGAAATTTGTTAAGGATTCTGCTTCCTCCTGACTTGGAGCAAAACCTAAAAATGCTGAAAGACTCCACGAAGGAAAACTCTGTAGCCTCGCATGTGTGTATAGGGAGATATTGGACTTACAGTCTGTATTTTTTTCTTTCAAATTTCAAAACTGAAATCTGAAGTGTAAATGTAATATGCAGAAAAAAGTATGGAATTTAAAATAAGGGAAAGTCATTTAAAAATGAAAAGTAAGCAAAACCCTCTTCTGGAAACATTGTGGGGTGGAATGACTTGTATCCTGTATTTTTATTTTTTTGATATTGTCAATGTTGTTTTGATTTTATTAAACACTAAGATTTCAGCAGAAATGCTTGTTCTGATGAGTTGTGGATCTTTTGAAATGCTGTGTTTTTCTGTTGTTGCTGTTGCTACCACTACATTATTGTGATACACAGAGTTTAGATTAGATTTTCACAGTGCTAACTGGAATCCTTACAATGAAGAGCATCTCAATAAGGTTAGTGTATTTCAACACATAGAGAAGCTAATTCTGACCCTGTTGATGTCATTGACAAAACCACAGTGAACTTTGCCTAGATGAGAATTTCATTTGAATGATTCAAGGTTTTGCTTTCTCTGCTAAGCTGAAGCCCTTTGTTTTTGAGGCACTTGATGAAGTGATTTTATCTGAGTTTGTTTAGGCTTTGCTTTAAATGCCAGTTTCTCACTTCCGTTACATATCTTTTTTCTCTTTCCTATTCTGTTGGGCTTTGTTCCTTCACTGTGGAGTCCAAGTGCAATGTGTGTAAGTCGGGAGGAGGCAGGAATGATATCTGTTTTCGAAATAAATGAAAATGAACCCCCCACTCAAGTCCACCAGTTTCACTTCCTCAGCGTCATGGCAGAGTTAAGAGTCTGAAGCCTCTTTGAAGAGGCTGTCCTCTACAATGGCAGTTTACAGCCCCACTAGACTATACTTTAAAAAAAAAAAAGTCTCTGGGTGTTATTTCTGTATAGTCAAACACTCTGCAACTTTCCAGGAGGAGTCCCTTTCACACAAAGTTAACCATTTCAATGCCTTTAGTGCCTAAATGCTAAAAAAAAATAAATTAATAAATCTATTGTTTCTTATAGTTCGTGTTGTTTCTGGATGTAAGTCATTTTAGCCTTGTGGTACCAGCTGAGGCCCTCTGGAAGAGAGGGGGCTCCCCTCTATCCGAGAGTTCATTTTTCATGTGGATTTTGCCAGTAAGGGGAGCTCTGTTTTATGTTCTTTTTTCCTTTTATAGGGTGTCCATTGTGTTCAAGGAAAGGACAGAATTAGTGCGCAATTTCATTGAGGCCAAACCATGAGTTCTGCATCCAAAACTGTGGCACAAAACTAAGCTGGCGCTGGCTGAAGGTAGTGCAGGATTTGGAGGTCACATCACGGTATCAGTGTGGCTGTGTCTTTACTGACGTGGCTTAATGTGCCCCGCAGAAAGGTGGTGGTTTCCTAAGACTGTCTAGCTGTGTACATCACAGGTCTGTGGGCGTGGGTCTTTGCTAGGTGAGCGTCCCTGCACTCCTCTCCTACGTGGCACAGGCATCTCTTGGGCAACCTGTGGAAATTTCTCTGGCTAGTCTTACATGCTGGAGAGGATTCGTGACCCTTTCAATTTTTTGCAGCTGTTTCTCTTGTAAGTGTATGTGTTCTGTGCTGGCAGCAGTGTTACACCATATCGTATACACATATACCAAGCAGTTGTTGTTGTTGCCTGTTATACAGTCATGTAGAATTATAAATTTTTGAGTAAATAGTCATGATTCCTAATTTCTAACTCTGCTCTGTGAAGAGTCTGCTTATAATAAATTACTTCATTGTGTTTCTTGAAACTTGTTTAGAAAACTTCTGTTAGAAGTATATTGATAAATAGCATTCAGCAAGTTAAATGCAGTTGCTGGCTCTTATTGGCACAGTTATCTAGGAACACTTACAAGATTCCTGATTATAACAACATCTTGCATATTATCCATGCTTGCTCTCTGCAAATGCCGGTTTCTTCTTGAAAAGTGCCATAGCATTTCATAGCGTTCATACACGGTCTTAATGGGAGTGCAAGCAAGGCTGTCTTAATGCAGTGCTTATTAACTTATTAACAGATTAATTAACCCTAAGGTGTTTGGGCTAACACCTGGACTGTACAAATACACTGTAAACTGTAATTATGCACCTACATAGTTGTGAGAACTGGGTGATTCTACTGTTACTTTCACTTGAAGGCATTATCATGCTTGCCATGACATGGCTTGATGGCCTCATTCCCGGTGAGGATCTCATTGCACTGTGCTCCCTACGAACATGCTGTAAGTGATATTGAAGAATTTAGCATCTAGATGGGCAAGACAGAGAGGAAATATCGTTATACTCCTTTCAGAAATAGGACTTTCAAAATGGTAGGCTTGGGTCAGGTCTATGGGAAAGTGGCAGCTGGACCCAGCTCTAAGTCTTAGGCAAAGGGCTGAGGGTTAAGGCTGCCCATCCTTTGCACAGAGCTCCTGGCTGTTCTGAGACAGGCATTTCCCTGATGTGTTGTTTCAGTGGTTATTTGCTTTTTCATCTTGTTACATAGCTTCAAAAAGTACTCAGCCAGATGTGCTGTTTGATTTGCTGGATGTTTCACTCTTTTATGTTTAGTTAAGTCAATATATGTCAATTTTTCATCTGTAAAGCAGAGCTAAAACTTTCCTATTTAATACTATGCTGTGAGGATAAATTAAGAGTTTCATTTCTCTTTTGCTGTGTCAGGAAGAGAGTTAATATGGCTTAAAGATGAAAATAAGTATTTCAGATCCGATCTTTGCTTCCTCCCTCTCTCCCAGTATTACACAATATACTGTGTATCTGAAGTTTTTGCTCACACCTACCCATTTATGATTTAAGTAACACACATTTAAATGCATTATCCCTTTTGGATTGCACAGGGTAATGCCTGCTTATTCCAACTTTCTTTGACCTTGTTTCATAAGTGTAAGAAGGGATGTTGCTCTTTGGAGGCAGCTTGTTCATACTACTTCGTTTCTGCCTTTGGCTGTAGTTCCCAAAGGGAGAAAATATAATCTTGTGGTTAAGATCAAAGGCTGCAGATCTTGCATTCAGTCCCTCTCTTTGCGCATCCTTCAGTATCCCAAAGTCATTAAGTGAGGGAGCTTAAATTTCCCTGTCTAGCCTAGGTGTTGTAAGAATAAATTAATTGGTGTAGATGAGTCACTCGAATGCTCTGGGACTATGGGTTATTTAAAAACCTAGATTTATCACTGAGGCCAGACTTTTCTAAAGGGCTCAGCCTGGCTTTTAAGCTCATGCCAGTAGTTGTCTTACCACTGTCATTTAGGATTTGTATCACAGTTGTGCCTAGAAACCCACATGGACATGAATAATGTATTACACAAAGGCTTATTATCCAGGAGTCCTTGCCCTAAAGAACTTGCAGTCAAGTCAGAGGCAATAAATGGATATGAAGAACACAAGAGAATGGGGAGAACATGGCAATGGAGTACACTACATATATATATATAGCTGCCCAACCACTCACAGGTTGCTGTTTGTGATTACTTTTTGGCCTTTCTACCTGAGGAGATCTCTGATGCCAGGAGGAGGCCATGAGGATTTTTAACAGGTATTCATATGTACAGGCACTGCCAGGGGAGAGGAGAGGACAAAACTGGTTCCTGAAAAGCTTTGCAGATGAATGATACAGACTGATTTTGGTATAGTGGAGCTGGGAGGTCAGTGTGTGATAGAGGATAAGTGTGGTGAGAAGCCAGGAAGGACCCTCAGTGTTAAAACAAGTAACTGAGAGCAGGTGGAGAGAATCATAGGAGTTATTGTGATTGTAGCTTTAAGTTGGGGAGGAATTGCTACAGCAGCATTTTAAACAAATGTAAGTAGCACAAGATTGCATTTATCAAGAGAGGAGAGGAAGAGGTTTCAGTAGCAAATTTCCTAGCAAGATCATTGCCAGATTAGTGTGCAGAGACCAGTCTGTCTGTGCACTGCAAGGTGTATTTCCACCCTAAATTGAATTATTTTAGCTGTCAGCAATTGCTTGATAATATAGTGATCTGTGCTTGGGAGATTCGCTCTTTGTATTAGTGTTGTATTGCATTCAGTGTTGAGGCTAGACAGAGCAACTCATCTTTACCTCATGGTCCCATGTGGACTCACTTAACTTAGTCATGAGTGGGCAATTAAATAAGAAGAGAGACCTTGTCAGCTCCAGGCATTAATATAAATCTTGGTGCTTGTAATACATTTACATGGCTCCCCCAGGTCTATTTGGACTTATAATCGTCTCTCTCATTCACAGATCTTCTGGGGTATTGACTGCTCACTTTTACTTTGTAGTTCTCAGAGTCAGAATTTGGCCCAGGAGATAACCACCAGTAAGTTTTTCTGACAGGCACTCAGTAAACATAGACATTTGCCCACCTTGGTGTGCATAGGCATTGCCTCAAGTAACAGTAAACACTCTGCTGCGGAAACAGGGGCTCGTGCTTAGCAGGCAGAAGATTTTACTCTCAAATTTCTCTTGTTCAGATGTATTTTACCTTTAAATGGCTTAGAGTTATCAGTTCCCAATGGCTGATACAAGGCCTTCATGAACAGATTTGGTGATCATCTTTTTATTTAGAAAGAGCACGTGTCTGCATCATAGGGCCCTGAATGAATGAAAGAGTGTTCAGTATGTTTGTTTCTCACAGGGATTTCAGTAAGAGGCTTTTCCTAATTTCTTTACTTTAATCACCTGGAGATGCATTAAGGATATAAGTAGTAGTGTCGTGGTCGTAAAGCAGGCATGATCCACTAGTTAAGATGGCTCATGTTATGCATAAAGCCTTTGCTGATGATCTTGTAGAAGGTCCATGAGCTGAATGGAGCTTGGAGTTTGATTTACCCTGGAGAAACATCTTACAGAAGGAAAGGCAAGATGCAGACATGCTGGAACAGAATAGCAAAGAGATGCTGTTTGTGCTCTGTTATTCTGGACAACCAGCAGTTTTCTGTATTCAAGTTGGTGAGCTACTGCCTCTCAACACCACCAAATTGTTTATACAAAATCACACAGAAGCAGGGAAGGGTGCGTGGCTGGTTGGGTTTTTTTCTCCTGGAACCTTAGAAAATGCTTTTTTGATCTCAAAGTTGGGCAGAACTCTTCCATTCATTTCTGTTTCAGCACTCTCATATTACTACAAATCAATAAATAAATGCCGGGGCATAATTTTATAAGTAGTCTGCACTGGGAGGTGGGGACTTGAGCCTTCATTCTTCCAAGTAGATGCACATTTTACCGGCTTTTATCAGGAAGATTGCCTGACTGCTGCAGAGCCTTAAAGCAAATGTCATTTCTGGGACTTCTTCCCTTCCTCCCTTCCCTCCATAGAAAGCACCAAGGTAGTGTCCACCAGAACAGTTGATAATGTTGCTAGGTACTTGCATTTCTAGTGAAGATGTGTTGTGAAATCCAAAATAAGCTTAAGAGATAACGTTAGTAGAATCAAATATTGTCAGAGGCTGATATCTCTGTAGCTATATAAAGGGCATTCAGACTGTCAGTGTTTATTTTGACAGCAAGAGACATGGATGCTGGGACAAAGCTTTGTTAAGGTGACTCTATCATACAAAATGATTAGTGTGTGTTTCCTCACTTCAGTTGGTGAATGTTGGTGCAAAGGCAGAAGCTGCCCACTCTGTATCTTCATCGGTTTTCTGTTTTCAGACATGTTTTGAGAACCAACTCATGGCAGGCCGTAGCCAGTTACAGACCAGCTGATCATGACAGTGGGGGACTGGATGGATGATGGCAGCTAGGTCTGGGTGGCCGCTGTGTTTTTCAAATATAGCTTTCAGCACTATGTGGCCAGGCATTTTCTTCAAGTGGCTGGCACAGCCATTCTGTATCACTTCGAGCTCAATTTTGTCCCCATGCACATGTGAACTGTTCACGGTGAAGATGATGAGTTGTATATGTATGACTATGAAGGCAGAATTTAGTTCAGTCTTGTGATAAAGCTGAGTGGCAGCAGTTGGTGAATGGCCTCAGTTGCTTTCTATTTTATTACCTAAACCACTGTGAGCTTGCTATGCTCCTTGCCGTCTTTCCCTCACCACCTTCCCCTTCTGTTCATTCCAGGTGGGTGCTAATAAAAGCACCGCACAATCTGTTAGAGCTTTGGGGTAACTCAGAGAGAGAGAAACTGCAATGTTAATTCAAGACCCAGCATCAAAAGCTGGAAACATTCCCAACTGATGAAAGATTTATGTGTGTGCGTGTTTGTGTGTATACGTATATAGCCTGACTGGTTGATATTTGGAGTTTTTGTAATTCAATTTGGATGATGAACACAAAACATCTTCTGTTTCTGCTACTGCAGAGACAATATTTACAGCTGAAACTTTTATGGTGACAGTCCCTCAGTAGCATATGTTTCAGAGTATTGCTGTGCTGCTGACTACGACCTTTCAAGTCTTTGTGGTAACAACCACAGTAATATTTTCCCTTCCTTTACTTAGGTCCATTATGCTAGAGGTCAGCTACAACGTTGTCAGCAGGTCAGAAGTACTCTGCCTTTCTTGTACTGTTAAATGGAAGGGAGGCTCCTGGCATTGTGCAAATAGTCTGCCATTAGTAAATGGACACAAATTAATTAAGCCTTTGCTCTTTTCTTGCTCACAGTTTATTTTGTTGTTTCCTAAAGGAAGGTTTATTGTCTATATGCTGAATCGTCAGGCTCAGAGCTCCTCTTCAAGCACTGTTTTGTTTGAACAATTCTGAATCCCAGACAAAGAGTTTTGCAGGCGTGCATGCAATGCAGACCAGATGCCACAGCAGGAGTTCAGAGGGAAGGCCTGCTGACCCACAGCTCCTCGCTCCATTTCTGGACATGAGATTGTAGCCAGCTGTCTCTCTCTGGAGAGGGAAGTTTCAATACTCACACTGCAGGTGTGAGTCTGTATGAGAGACAGATATCCAAGACTATACTTCTGTATTTGTTATATTGTGCAATTGCTTGGCCCCAGCTCCCCTGGTCTCATCCTTTTTTTCCCTCAGCTAAGCTTCAATATGGTCCATACTCATGGGTCTGGTTTCCTCTCATGAGCAGTCCCGTTGTCGTGGTTTAACCCCAGCCAGCAACTAAGCACCACGCAGTGGCTCGCTCACTCCCCCCCCACCCCTGGGATGGGGGAGAGAATCAGGAAAAAAAACCTCGTGGGTTGAGATAAAGACAGTTTAATAGGACAGAAAGGAATGAAAAACAATGATAATGATAATAATAATATGACAATAGTAATACTAAAAGAATTAAACTATACAAAGCAAGTGGTGCACAATGCAATTGCTCATCACTTGTTGACCGATGCCCAGTTAGTTCCCGAGCTGCGATCCGCCCCTCACAGCCAACTCCCCCAGTTTATATACTGGGCATGATGTCATATGGTATGGAATAGCTCTTTGGCCAGTTTGGGTCAGCTGTCCTGATGGTGTCCCCTCCCAGCTTCTTGTGCCCCTCCAGCCTTCTTGCTGGCTGGGCACGAGAAGCTGAAAAATCCTTGACTTAGTATAAACACTACTCAGCAACAACTAAGAACATCAGCGTGTTATCAACATTGTTTTCCTACTAAATCCAAAACACAGCACTATACCAGCTACTAGGAAGAAAATTAAGTCTGTCCTAGCTGAAACCAGGACACCCGTTAATGTCCATAGAGGGTCTTGGCATTAAGCAAGCGCATGAATGTGTGGAGGGCAGGGACTTTCTGTGTGCTGAAGCCCCAGTGTTAACGTGTTGCACCTTTTCATAAGGGATGATCTCAAGTAAAGGTGCTATCATGCCGATGCTGGGTAAATGGGATTTTTGTGCCTGACCCATAAGTGAGTTGTCCCCTAATTCAACAGAGATGCAAATAAGTGATGTAAGTTATAGCTAAAATGTGCAGGGAATATTTAATGTCATTAATCAATGTGTAATGTAATTTGAAGAGTTAAAGATAGTTTGCTGCCTTCATATTCCTTCTGAAGATTTACAGCAAAAGAGGCTTGGTTACCTGCTGTCCTCTGAGTATTGGGCTTTGAATATTCATCCAGCCAGTCTTCCTGATTGACTGACAATCGCAGGTGGCTGCATATATGCTAACACCAATTCCTGCAGCAGGTTTCCTGAAGGCTGATGCTGCCTGCCTTTATCTGCAGCTGAGTAGCCACTTGTCCTCTGGTGGAGATGGAGGCCCATATAAGTGACTTCACATCGGCAAAAGTATAAGACACAAATTCTGTCATTTCTTCATGTTTATATAGGTGAGTTCTCTTTTTGAGATGTTTTGCCAGCAGGTTGCACAGGAATTTGTTGACAGCAGAGAAGCAATAAGACACAGGAAGCATTCATCCTGGTCAGGAGGTGGATATTCACTGGAGCGCGGGATTTATGCGTGTGCGTGTTTTCCCAAGAGTGACCTCTTTTGCCTCTTTTTCTAGATTATTCTTGTTCCAAGCCTGTCTTTTCCCAGTGTGGCCCTACAGCCAGTGTCAGGCCCCTTCCCTATAGCTCTGCTTCAGTCCCTGTGCCCTTGATCACTTAGCAACTTTTGTGTACGTTCAACCTACAGTTTCTCTCCTGACCCCATCAAAGACAGTATTTTCTTATCAGTTTCCCTTCCTTTGCCCAGCTAGTTGCAGTTTCCTGCTCCCCCCTTTATTCTTAAATCTTAGTTTGCTTTTCCCCCTATCCTCGCTGCCCTGTACAAGCTTTTAAAAATGCTTGTGTCTTCATTCACCTGCCTGTCTCTCTCCATGGCTGGTGCTTGCTCCTTTCCCTGGTTCGTGTGCACTTTCTCTGCCTTAGTGACAGCAGGGAGAGCTCAGAGTACTCCCATATGCTTCTCTCACCTTTGCAGTGTTGAGACCCAGGTATGGCTCAACCTGAAGCTGCTGTTGCAGAGCATCCTGTCCAGTTCCCCAGCCTGGTGCGAGCTCACTGCAGCTGGACTCTTCGTAGATGTGAGATATCCTAAAGCGTAATGAATGGTTGCAGAGCCTGTGCAGACTGCAGCACACAATTGCAGGTGTGAAGCTGCAGTATAGCAGCTGGATTATTCCAGAGTGTGTAAATTAGTCATAATTGGGTGGTTTCTGTCTGCACACTGTTCCTTTTTAAAAAGAAAAAAAAGCTGAAATGCTACATGTATGTAAGATGTGCTGCCACCTTCTGAGGTAATGCAGCACTCTGGTGTGTGTTTTAGCATGTTGTCTCGTTAACACTGAAGTTCTTTCTCTCCCCCTGGCATTTGAAGACAGAGGGCCTGAGATGTAGTAAATTGGTGCTTAAAATCGTCTTTTCCTCCTTTGTTAAATAAGATGATGACATGATAGCAATTCTTTGAACAAGAAGGAAGATAATGTAAGGCTGAGTAGTGAAATCAGCTGATATTAGCCCAGTGGACAGAGCTTTGAGAACTATCCTAAAAGAAGGAAAAAAAGTCAGAAACCAACAAGAAGGCTATTCCCCAGGAAAAAAATAGGGAATTGTCCTTATCTGTGGCAACAGAGAGGAGAATCCTGTGACCCCTCATTAACCTATGCAAAGAAAGATGAAAGTTTGGAGATTCCAGGTTGAGATTTGCTAATGGCTAATATATGCCTTGGGGAGGACAGGTCAGATATCCAAGTTGCTGTTGGTGTCTGTGGACATTTGTAAGTTAAGGATCTTGCTAGCACACTTTTTTCTGGAGTAAGATGTAAACGATTGAGGAGAAATTTGTAATTGAAGGGCAGCTGCAACCAACCTGCATCCTGTCTTAGTGGCTGTGCACTGCAGTCAGGAGTGCTATTGCCATGGGAAGTATCCTAGAAGAACATCATCAAGCCTTGACAGGCATCTTAGGGATTAGAGGGCCTTCTCAGATGAAGTCAGTTTCTTGTTTTTATAATCAAAAGTACTTTCCCCACTGTTTCCTCATCTGATTGAATCAACAGTGACCCTTCGTGGTTAGAAAGACTCAGTGCCTGCTGGTCTGTCATGCATAGCCTTCCCTTATTCAACCCGTGTATCTGTCTCCTGAGATCCTGAATAATGTGGGCATTGGCTAAAGCATTGGGCATCTTATGTCACAACTGATCAGACTGATGTTTTAAGACAAAAATCTCCTCTAGCCAGTCCAGTTTGCATGGAATCTTAGTTTTTAAAAGGAGGATTTTGACAGGACACTTAAATCTCACTCTTGGACGTTCAGGTCATCACTTTGACATATCAATTCCCCCACTGCTAATCTGACCGTAGATCCATAGCATTGTCCTGTTCGAAGAAAAGCACAGGCACTGATCCCCCATCCCTCACTCCATACAAAGAGTTTTGGAAAGAGATGTTCTTTAAGGCCCATTTGAATTCATAGAGACCAGCTTGGTGAAATTTAGCATCAGACCACAACCTGTCATTGTCTGTGATTTTCTTTACAGACATCTGTCTGCTGCAACAGACTTCCTCACATCACCGTGTCTTGGTGTAACTATAAGGCGAAGACTCACAGTGTTATTCTGATGGGTATAACTGATGATGATGCTATGTTTTTACAGTTCAGCAATCATTTCTATTCGTTCTTGAACCTGGGATGTGCTTCAAAACAGAATTTAAGTAGAGTCACCACCTGTTCTTTTTTCAGCCAGCCAATCTGCTTTTTTAATCTTTTAATAAAAAAAACCCTCTTCAGCAGAAGTCAATTTGTTTCCCTGGCTGGCATCTGATTCCTGGCTCATTTTCTAGGCAAGTGGCATTTCCTCCTCCTCTTCCTCCTCCTCTTTACATCTTTGCTTCCAGCTGCTCAGTGTAACACTTAGCACATGATGTGGCATCACTGGAAGCTGTGTTTAAATAATTTCAGTCCAACCGTAGTAGAGTGAGAGTGGAGATATGGGCTCATGAGAAAATTCAATGCATAGGGAGAAGGCATTTCTATGAAATTTTCAACTTGTTCCTACTCTTCAAAAATAAGTTGTTAATTAATGTATATAATACATCTGTATGTTGCTAGATACTATACTAAATGTATACATAAAAGGCACAGACATAGTGAATGTGTATAATGGTGATTTCTGGGGCCATGATTTCTGGTGCCCAATTTCAGACACTTAAAAGGAGCTACGAAGGGGACTTGAAGTTCCTTGATGGTGTTCCAGGACAAGCATTTGCTGTTGCTGCTATTACTTGAGGATACAGTTTTAGTATATGATCTCTCACATGTACCTGTGTTTACATTGTCAGGGAGCTGGACAGAAAAACTCTTGAGACCTTTTCAACCCTCACCTTCAGTAGTGCTTCGGGTGTGCACACACATTTGTCAACTGAATATTGATATAAAAACTGTGGAGAGGTTTGAATAAAAATCCATGTTTTCCCTTGACTTTCTTGAATGCTACTGCTAGCTGATTTTGGATGTGATACAACTTAGGCAATCATGGAGCTGGCCTGCATGTATCCACTCTTACTAAACTACATTTAGAGAGGGCTTTGAGGCAGGTGAACGGTTAAAAAAAGCCCCATGTCTTTCAGACCAATGGCCATGTGAATAATTTGGGAAAGCTCCCAAAGAGGCTTGAAGAACAAGGGCCTTACCACTTCGCAATTTGGTGCTACTTTTCATTATTTCTATTGCTACAGTTTTTTGCATTTCAATCTAAACTCTCTCTGCTGGAGCTGGCTGCAGCAGTTGGATCATGGAAGAAAATTAGGCGTTTGGGGACTTTGCTGTCTGAGATTTGTATTGCAAGCTGCTGTTTGTGTTGTTCCATAAAATACGTGCATATTTGCTGTGGCTCCCATGCAGGGGTCTGCAGAGACCCGTGAGGGTGTCCTGTATTCTGTTTTGAACTGTGATTTCCAACCCGGTCATTTGGAATTTATAATTTTGTTAGGTTTATTTTTTCCATGAATTATGCTGTTGTATGGTAGGGAGCCACTTAACTTTCAAATCTATTGCATCTTAGAAATAGCACTTAGACCACAACTAAAATTAAATAGAGAATGGGTATACAAGGAGTGCTTTCACTGGAGATTAAACAAGATAAAATTTTAAAACCCTACAGTGATGTAAAAATAATTGTCCACGTGCACTCTTTAGGCTTTTAGTGGTGCAAAGTGCTTTCATAGGGCAGTGCATATGTTAATTGTAGAATGAATCCTTCATATTTATGTGATGCCTGTTGTCTAAGGCTGTAAAAACACTTAACAAAAGGTGATCAAGTCTTTTGCTCTAATTTTGCAGAGAGATGTCTTGCCCTAGATCACAGAGCATATCAACCAGGGTGGCTCTTTCCTTGGGGACACATGGTCCATCCCCACCACAATTTATAACCCTAGGTAAAATCTCTCTGGACCTTATCTCCCTGCTGTGCTAACGACAGATGACATGTGCCAGCACTGCTTCTGGCACCCTAACACTCTGGAACAGCAATCACATACTGCACCTGTGCAGTAGCTCTCAGTGGTGATCCCTACCAGCTAAAAAGGATTAGAGCTCCCTAATCTCCAGCACTGTGTGGACATTAGTGAAAAAGCTTAAAATTTTTTTGGGGGGAATAATCTCAAGAATTTGTGAACCATAAACATAGTCAGTTCAGGAGCTCAGGTCAAATGTGAGCTGGTGATGTGACATCTGTCAAATGGGATGTTTCACTTTCAGCCATTTGTGCGCTTGAAATCACCCTGTGACTCTTAGCTTTCAAAGAAATAGGTAAATGATGAGACACACTGTAGCCTTGCAAGTCCTCTTACTGGGAAGAGAACTCATCATTTGGCCTCACGTGGACAAATTGATGTGCGGGCTTTCCTAAAATTGATAGGGTGCCCTTGTAAGCCTATTGTCCTTGGGGAGTTCCTGCAGTTTCTCACCATCTTCAAACGGAACGTAACTGGAAGAAATATCGATTAAACTGAAGCCCCTCCAGGGCAACGCTTTTGTTTATTACAAAGCACTGATGTATGAAATAACAGTGCTATAATCATCTGTAAATGAACCACGAACTAGGAGAACATCCACAAGCATTTTATAATGAGATGTGTTCTCTAAAGTTGCAGTTGGCCGGAATAAATCAATAGCCCATGGAGTGCACTTTTATTTTAGTCCTAAATGTGCAAAAGGCAGTTTTAAGTGGCTCTGCTTTTGAGAGCACAGACTTTAAAACTTCCTGACTCTAGCCATTTTCAATGCCTTAAGTTGTGCACTAAGTAAGTAGTAATAAATTTCCTGAAAATGTAGTAGGCCTTTCATCTTTATCTGCTGTGACTTATTCAAAGGAGGAAAATAATTACGGCTCCTTGTTTCAAGGAGCATTGTTCAGTGTACCAATGTTTAATGACTCTTCAGTTAAATACCATTCCCAGCTCATCACTTTTGAGCCATTTGTTGTTTGTCCAAGGTGCTTAAGAAGGAAAAAAGAGAAGAACGAGAGAAAGTAGAGGTAGCTCTCAAGTGTATGTTAATGTTTCAGCACAAAGACTGGACAGTAGAAGAATTACTAGTTTTGTTGCTTTAGACATCTGCAAAGAACTTGTCATATCATCAAGACTATAGAAGCAAAGAATCTCCCAAACACTCTTGTGGACAGTGTTCACTTACCAGTTCGCTGTCTCTGCAGGATGAGTATCTTCTTGCAAGCCTTCACACTTTTCTGCTTATTGTGATCTTCAGCTGCTCCTTTCCCCCATCCCGTTCCTTCACACCGCAAATTCCTTCCCATAGCCACCTTGGTCTCTGTTGATTCATCTGTCCCTTTCCCCATCTCACTTTAATATGGTCCTTTCATTTTGTGTCTCTTTATTGCAAGCCACCTTTGCCTAGATCTAGTGAATCCTTTCCTTTTGATTGAAAGTGCATAATAGGCTCAGAATACCCCACCCCAGATTCATTCCTTCTCCCATGCCCTATGATTCCTTCTTGGGCCAGTAGCCTTAGCCCCTGCTAACACCTCTCTGTTCACAGGGAAGCTCCTTTCCCACAACCCTCTTTTCAGCAGAGAACTTCACCATGGTCCCCTGAGAGGATGATGTATATAGCACATCTGCATGGTGCTTTCCTAGGACAAGTGTACTGTGATCTGACATAAGCCTGCAAACCCTTGGTGGCCACAGCTGAATTCACTGCCTAAAGCTTTTCTACTACAGAATATCTGGGGGGGTAGGGCTCTACTTTGGATGTCTGGGATGTTCAGTAGTGTTGTATGCATTAGATTTCAATCAGTTAAGGGAGGCTGTTCCCCTTCATGTTATTTGAACCAGGTCAGATGGACTTGTCTGCATCCATGTTGCATCCTGCCATGGTCTCTTTTTTGTGTCATGCAAAGGAAGCTCCCGTTTTTCCTCAGAGCTGTGCCAGAGGCTGTCTCAACTTACCCTGTGCTGACAAGGCACCTGATGCATGAAAGGCAGTCCTGGAGTGGTGTTGGGTAACTGCACTGGTCTAATGTCTCCTAAGGTTGGAACAGGCTTTGTGCTGGACTGACTTATGTACTTAACACTGACAAGGATGCAGAAGTGTACTTTGCACTTAAGAGTAGAAAACTGAAAGGCTGCAGCAGGTTTTAGTTGTATCCCTGGTATTGCTGCATACTAGGATATTAAATGTTTTCAGTTCTAATGAACACTGTTTCATTTAAATATGTTGCTTCGCTGTTTTTAGTGAAACTATAAGGAGCTCTTTTCATCTGCCTACCTAGGATCTGCCTTTAACCAGTGGTGGTTCTCCCTTGATTGCTGAGGTCTTCTAGTCTTTTTAAGTTTAAACGTGCATGATGTTTATGGTAGAGGTGGTGGCAAGTTGCTTCTCATCTAAACAAGTGAATTCCCTGTATGGCATAGATTTGTTACTGCTGGATCCTCGCTGGGAGAATGTAAGTCAGAGCAAGGTTGCTGATGACAAATAAATCAATTGATGACAGAGGAATTTATGGTCCATCACAGAAAACAGCATAAAACTGTGATTTATATATTTATTTGCTTTAATAAATATGAAAAAATAAAGTGTGACATTATTCATAGGAGCCCTGGCGGTGAGTGATGATGGTGCAATCTGTACACAACTGCCCAGTAGATGAGTCTTTCCTGGGAAGAAACTTGTGGACAGTGGGCAGCATTTTAAACATACAGGTGTTTTTTAAAAGTATGTGTGTATGTGGGGGATGGTGTTTGTATGACAATATACCTTGACAATAAGTATAAGCACATATGAGTAGGAGACAGATCACCTGTTTCTCTCTCAGACTTTTTAGGTGATCCTCCTTTTTTTTGTTGCTTGGTCATTGGTGTAAGCCAGTGTGTTGTTCCCAGTCCATGCTAGTTCTGTCATTCCTGTGACACAGAATCTCATCACTGATACAGCATACCTGGACATTTAAACGTTGACCAGAAAGCAGAGGAGGTGGAAAATTTTTTTCCCAACTGGCCGTAAGAAAATTAAGTTGCTCCGATGTCTAGAACATCAGATGGGAAACATGCCAGCTCATGGACACAGAGTACATCTGGACTGGAGGGACTTGTTTGATAAAGGGTTGTGGGAAAGCTGGCACCTTTTGGGGCTGGTGTGTGCACTCTGTGATGTGTTGTCATTGTGGAAGATTCTGGGGCAAAGCATTCCTCTTTGGGGAGAATGGCAGAATCACTTTCAACGTCCTTGGTTTCTGTTCTGGTACATGGGCAGCATATCTGACTGTTGCAGAGCAAGAGTTTTGGGGTGGGAAGGAGTAGGAAAGGGGGCTACCTTCTCCTAGAAGCCTGTCAACCCCAAACATATAGTCTGCTGCCTAGCTTTGCATTTTTGCACTGTTGCTGAATTACAAAGGGAGAAATATCTGTGATATTGTACCATACCAAGAATGGAAGATATGAATTCACATCTCCAGCTGCATGCTATGCTTGATTTAAGTTCTCTTACCCAGGTTTCTTGGTAAAAATATATAGTATGTTTAACCTGACTTTTCCTAAATCTGAGAGAATTTGGTATTTTTTGGCTCATCGATGTTTATGTCCACATAACCTGAGATGGAAGAGAAGGTTGGGAAAGTTGTAAGGTATGGAAAGTGGAGATCACAGAAAAATCATATGCTAGGAGTCACTCTACAAGTGTTACACAAAACCTAGGGCTTATTTCCTCTATGCTTAACTGGGATAAA
Source organism: Gymnogyps californianus (assembly GCF_018139145.2). Taxonomy (NCBI): domain Eukaryota; kingdom Metazoa; phylum Chordata; class Aves; order Accipitriformes; family Cathartidae; genus Gymnogyps; species Gymnogyps californianus. The sequence goes on along the minus strand of NC_059475.1, from coordinate 20,152,974 downwards.
GCAGTTTAGCTTCACTGATACCAGATGTAGTAGCAGTTGGTAATGATCTGGTCTTTTATTTGGGAGAGGGAGAACAGGAAACAGAACAACAACCTTCATTGAAAGGAAAAGGGGATGCTTTTTTTCAAAGGAAATTATCTCAAAGGATAGGGAACATTTCAGTTGATGTCTCCACATATTTTTGGGTTGCCTTCAATAGCTGTTTTCAGGTAATGATCACAGCAAATTCCCTCTGATCTGATTCTGCAGTTTGTTGAGAGCTGCCCATCACAGATATTTCTTCTTGGAGTGTCTTTAGCAGAGACATTAAACAGGGTAACACACGTTGAGACTTTGCAATCCTCCAGATGCTAATACTCTGCTGGTGTGGTTCAGCAGCAGGACTGATATATTACCTCACCTTGTCTCTCACTGAAGATGTGTAACCACTGAAATGCCTTTATTAAATAGCAAACAAAAGGCGGGGACTGGTACTTGGAGAGCAAATCAGGCCATGGGACCAATACCTTTCAGTTGTGACAGGCTCTCAGCACTGTCTACTGCGGCAGCCAGAACTTTATCACACGAGACCAACGCATCTGGACCCTCCCCATGTATTTTTCTTGTGATGCCTTCTGGTATTCTGTGTCTTTATACCCAGCACCATTTACTAGCCTGCTGTCTCCTGGGCTTAGAGAGAGAAAACGTGTGCTGCCCCTCTGGCATGAAATGGGACATTTAACAGGGATGGTTTCTGGTGCTGATGCATAGTTTTATCATCAGCAGTACAACTGAAGTTAGGGAGACTGAGTGCTGTTTTTAATTGTTGATTTGCAACCATTTTGAAGGCTTAGGGCTTGTATGACAAATTTAACATGTGACTCTATAATAAAAATAGAGAGGACATATCCCCCTGTTTCTTCTGTGTCTAGATTTGGGCTGACTATGTATCGTCTTTCATGGAGCACTTATTTCCTGGGGAATGATTTCTGTTATTGCTACTGTTAATAAGATACCTGCTAATTAGGGATCAGTCCCGTCTCTTTCCAACAAGTGCCCTGTGTGTACTGCATGTGGAAAATATGGATGTGAGCTTGGAGTTTTGAAAGGCCAACTCTGAGGTGCCCAAAAAGCTGATAATCTCAGCTTTGGGGCGTAGCAAATGGCTGAAATACCTACAAGGTCTCTTAGGCAGTAAAAATCAACACAAATCTTATTTATACATTTTGTTTTGTGAAATCTAATCTTACACACACTAGAGCACACATTACACTTGACTTGTTTGAGGTGTCCCTGAAGAACTTCAGTAAGGACAGCAATGGGTGAACTTGTGAATAGGCAAGACGAGGCCTATACTTTACATACTGTGCTTTATGGAGGGATGCTCCCCTGCTTGCTATACCAAAGCTTTAAAATAGTGGAGTGGGCTCGCCTGGCTTCTACCTTCTGTACTAATTGAAAAGAGGCAGCTTCTGAATTGCATTACCTTTTGCAATAACGTTTGTAAAGTACTTAAACGACACGTTTACAATCACTCTCTTCTTTAAATTTAAATCTTCCCCGTTCAGATAGTCACAGCTCAAAAGTCCTGCTCAAGGCAAAAGCATGCCATAAAAACCTAATGCAAGATAAATGGGCCCTCCTGGCTGCTGAGCGATGAGGACTGGATCTATTTGAATAGTTCACGCAGACTGCATTTTTCATTGCCTTTAGGCACCTCTTATAGATCTTTCATTCTCTTTTTTTATGTTGTTCCTTCTCATGGTTATTATAGTCCAAAAAAAGTTAACCAACACTTGTCGAAGGTGCAGAAACTACTGTAGGTAAGGATTTGTTGAGTTTCCCTACCAACTTTGATCAGGGTTATTGTACGCCTACATATGAGGTTTAGTAGCTGGTTTTGCAGTTGACACCAGTTAGACTAACCTAGCTCCCCAGCACAGGAGATACTAGCAATATAAAGATAGGTGTTGCAGGTGTACCTCTCTTTATAGTGAAAGTAATCTTGGAGATGGTTAATGCCAGCAGGCTGACTGCCTGAGTTCACATAGCTCCTCAAATCTGCTGGGATGGCAAGGTGAAGAAAGTTACTGTTGGGAGGAGCCAGCTAATCAGTGCTTTCCAAGCAGTAGAGAACTCTGCGTACACTTAATTTCTTTCTCCCATTTAAATCTCATTTCATGCCAATATTATGGGGGAAAGATATTTGGAATTTAACATGAGTGGCTCCTTTATGGTTCTGTAAAAACTCTGAAGTTTCTAGTGAAGTTTTCTAATCACTAGTGAAAAACGTGACCAGTAATTTTAAATCCTAATAATCGTGCTTTCCCTTGACTCCTGTGTTCACAAAATAATCTGTTACAAAAACTGATGCGGTACCCTTAACAGATATTTTTCATGCACTTTTGTTTTATATATATGTGGCCTTTCACACTCTTAGTGCACACGTGGGTGCTTTTGATGAAGCAGGCAGCTGTCTTTGAACTATTTGAAATAACTGAACAGATGCATGACTTTGCCAAACATCAGCTCAGTGCAAGGCATTCCTCCTGTGCAGCATAAATCGGGAGACTTCAGGAGCAAATATATGGTGCTAGACTTCTCATTTCCTCATTTATCTTTGCCACATTGTACCCCCCTGGGGGGGATAATATTTTGATGCGTGAATAAAGTACCATTAACTTTAACATTATCATCAATCATCATGACAAAGGAGGACAAGTAGTCTTTGTACCTGGTCTTGCCACTTGTTTAGTCATCAAATCCTTTGCAAAATGAGTGTAAAACACTACTTTATTAAGGCTGTGGTTCCGTGATATGGGTTTTTTGACAGCAATACCTGTTTTAGCTACTGCTGCTGCTACCTTGCACCCCTAAGGCATAGCAGCATCTCCATCCATTGTTCTGTGCAACTGCACATGCTGCCACCCTGCTCAGGGCACCAACCTGGCTCACCTCTTTAGAGAAAAAACAACAGAAAACACATTTTTGGGGAGGGAGGTAGTGGGAGGGTAGTTTTTCTAAAGCTGCCTCAGTTCCCTGGTCCTGTTCACTACCTGGCTTTGTGAAGAGCTGACCTGGCACCCACTGAGAGGAGTGGGCTGGGCTGAGGGCAGGCACACCTGTGGAGCAGGAGGAAGAGGTGGAACGGTTTTAAGCCGGCATTTTCAAAAAGCAGTGAATTGTACTGGGAAACTAAAGCCTAATTTGGTAACCCGTGTAAGTGTTGGTAGTGCTTCAGCGCCAAGGACATACGGTAGTCAGGATCCTTTGTTGACAGCTTTCATAATAGTCCTTTTGTTTTTTCCTTGTTGAGACGACTTCTTGAGGGGAAAAAAATCATCACAAGAAGTGGGGTGTATTGCACAGTAGCAGGGCCCAGTAAGGATGTGGGCCACCACGGTCAGGGGAGTGTGAAGTTCAGGGGCTCGCTCCAGGTCTGCTGCCCAGCTGAGAATTGAGGCAGCACCAACTAATTTTTATCAAGTGTCTTTTTCAACAGTAGCCTTTCACGATGACGTAGCACGACGAATTCTTCAAATATCTTTCCTCTTCTTTTTGCTTTCAGAAAGTCACTGCAGATGTGTCAGATTACGGCTGTACTTTTCAAAGGGATTACTGTACCTCACAGAAGGATAGATTATTCACTGTCTATTGGCCTTGGGTTTTCATTTTATTTTTTTCATTTGAACTATCATCCTGCCTCTTCCTCAAGCATAGCTTTTCTCTCCATGAAAGTGGGGCAAATGATGAGTGGATTCTACTGCATTGGCGTTTACTGAGTTGCTGCTTAGAGGCAATTTTCTTGCTTGCTCCTTGGGTGAATGTGGTACAATGACAATCTTTAATCTGGTAGAAAAACAAAATATCATGCTTCCCCAGGTTTCTTCCCGGGTAGCATTACTTCATGCTCACTTGTGTTCTCAGTGTGCACTGACACTTAGGAGCCCATGCAGCAGAAAAATTTTCCAAAATAAAGCCCCTTTATAATATGTTAGGAGTTCAGGTCAGGATTTGGCAACTGATTTCCAGGAGGCCTCAGTGAAGAAGCACTGTTTACCTAGCTGTATAATTTGCTTGTGTTGCTCACGAAGATAATTCTCATGCTAAAAAGGCAACCAAGGAAAGAAATCCTTCTGTGGTAGGTTTGGAGATTTTATAGACTATTCTAGGAGGACAAATAAGAAGGGATCTGGCCAAAACAGAAGACAGTAATTAATGGTATAAAGAAGGTAAATAGGATGAATGCAGACACCTGATCACCTGACACAAGGGGACGGTTAGTGAAAGTAAGAAACTGGAAAACAATGTAAAGAAATGCATAGCCCTGCAAAGCAGCTGGCCTCTGAAGCTCCTCACCACCACCAGACAAGGAGGCCAAATAGCTAGGACTCAGAAAGTCACTAAACCATGCTGAATAACAGGCATGTCAGATGATAGCGGGGAATACTGTAGCTCGCCAAGACTGTAGGAAGGGATGCAGTCTCCTAGGTTTCAGAGTCTGGGCTAAAGTCTTGCTGCTGTGAATTCAGAGGACCCTCCCTGGGAGCAGGTTATGCCCTATTCGAAGAGCTCTGGGACCTGGTTGTAGTAGCTGCTGGTGGAGGCAGAGTGCTTCCCAGGACAGAGGACTTCCCAGGATCGCTTGTCAGCAAGCAGCAGGATAAGGATGAAAAAGGCTGGGACCCATCACTTCCTTCACAATTGTCTCAGACACAATCAAAGAAAACGAGTTCTCCCTTAACTGGGGATAAGTCAAGCAAGAAAGTCAAGGAGGAAGAGGCTTGGTAGCAAAACCAGTAAGGTGACCTGATCTAGCTGGACCTGCTTTGAGCAAGGGGTTGAGCTAGGTAACTTCCAGAGGTCCCTTCCAACCTAAATAAAGTCACACATCTGAGCCTGTGAGTTACCTCAATACCTTGGAAATGCTATAGCTGCAACTGCTTGCTTGTGACTAGGTTTGGGTTGTTTTTTGTTTTGTTTCTTTGTTGTTCTTTTGAGGGATACTCAACTTGGGTCTCTCAGATTAGCCAGGTAAGTCAGCCACCACATCTCCCTTGCCTCCCTGTGCTATTGAGGCAGAAGGGCTCCTCTGTTCAGAGTGTGAGGTATTGAATCTCCTGCAGCTTCTTTCTCTGTGCTGATCGTAGAGGGTGTCTGAGGAAGGGAGACAGCTAGCTGAGAGGCCTTGACCTTCCCTTCCCCCTTCCCCTCCATGACTTTCTTTGCTTTTGACACACTTTTTTTCTGAATGCTTTCTCTGGAACAGGAATGTTTATCAGCTGAGCCGTGTCACACTTGTCATACTCTTACTTTCTCCACACTTTTTCTTCCTCTCCCCTTTTTCCTTCTCTGTCCCTTCTAACCATGCTAATCCACTAAGTTAATAATAATTCTTAAATAGCGAGTGTTGAAATCTGTGGAATTGTCTTGTGCTGCTTTGTGTGTCTGGACAGTGCGTTACAACAACTGACCAGGTTTTGAAATCTTGAGCACTGGGTATTGAATAGAGCAACCTGGTTCAAGGGAGTGGCGTTAATCTGCTAAGGATGAGCACAGGTTGTAACCTGACGGCTTTGAGCAGCATTTTCCATCTTGGCTGATTAAGTCTTTAAGAATTTACCAAAAGAGAGGAATAGATCCAGGCCACTTCTACAAATATCAAAGAGAGGGATCTGTATGCCCAAATGTGGATGTTTTAGGCACCTGAATTTCCATGTTGAAGCTCATTATCTCTGAATTAGCCTGCAGAAGACCCTATAGCCAGTTTCTATCGGGCCATAAAATCCAGCCTTTGAAGCAAATCATGCAGCACAAGATCCATCACGTGCTCTCAGCATATGGCACGACAGAGCATTTTGCTGTTGCAAATCAGCCCTGCAATACCCTGCCTCCTTCCTGTACAGTAGTTTAATACACAGCAGAGAGGAGTTAGCTTCTCAGTGACGATTTGGAAGAAAAACATTGGCCTTGCTGGAGGTGCATGGGCAGCGATCACGAATGTGTCTGAGCCTGGATATTTCTCTAGTCCTTTCTGCATGTGTACCAGGGGAAAGCTTGGCAAGCGTTTGCCTGCATTGAGATTCTGAACCAGACTCACATCCGTTGCAAATGGATGATCCCAGTCTGGCTGAGCTGGCAATGATGAATTGAAGCCCTTGAGGTACAAGACTGAGCAGATGCAAGTGACCTTAACTGACACAGAAATGAAGCCTTATCTGCATCAAATAGGGGGGTTCAGCTCATCATCGTCTGCTGTTATAAACAGCAGAAAAGTAAAAAGGCACAGAAACTAGCCCAGGTGAAGCTTACCAAAAGAAGACAGCTAGGAAGAAGCCTGGCCAATTTTTTTTTTTTTTTTTTTTTTTAAATCCAACAACCAGAATGCTAACAAACATTTAAGATGTCATGTGACTTGGGTTTTTTTTTAGCTATTCTTCCTTCAAGTAGTCTTTCCCAAGGATAGTCTTTGCTCTGTGCTTGTTTGGGTTTTGTGCTTTTTCTTTCTTACCATCCCTTTCCAATGTTTCAGCTTCTGCCTTTACCTTCTCTTTGCCCTGATGTGTTTAGGGCCTGGTTCTGCATACAGATGGAGCAGTGGGTCGTTACCCAGGTTAGTGGGTTGGTCAGTCAGCACTGGGCACTGCAGGCTATCCTTTATTCACAGGCAAGAAAAGAAAAACTTCCTTTTCCGTCACCAGCATGCTGAGGTCTTACCTCACAGAAACTAGAAGGATTCTCACAAGTTTCCAGGTACAGAAATTGTCTCTTACTGCTTGTGCCTATATTGTGCCTACCAGAACAGAATGTTGAACTTGATTGGAGGTGCTGAGTGTAATCAAAGTAGAAAATACTAAGTGTCACTTTTCAGGCCAGAAATATGTTTGGGACATGCATGTGGCCTTCTGCATGTTGACGGAAGCTGTTCTTGAGTTTGCAGAGGGTGAGGTATAGAGACCAGCAGGCAAGCCTGGTTTGTGTCTTGTTTTCTCTGCAAGTATGTGAAAGAAGCAGCCTTGTAGGAATCACTGCAATACCAAAGCTGGAATGCAGGTAATTACACATGGTGGTAACTTTAAATTTCTGGGTAGTCTTGTTGCCTTACAGAATCTTCCCACAGGCATAAAATTTGGCTCAGATATAAGGATTTGCAGGAATATTCTTCTATTTAATGCGTACAGTGGAAACTGTAGTTTAATTTATTCGCGTGGCTATCCTCTCTGTGGCTGTTGGAGACTGGTGCTTATTTCCCTGATAGTAGTGGTGCAAGCAGCGCTTTCCTGTATTTCTTGGATGATTGGCTTGCTAGCAAAGGCTGGCTGGGATAGTAGGTCACTGTGAAACAAGGACTCTTTCTTTGCTCTCATCAGAAAACGCTACCTAGATGCTTGCTTCCAACAGGAAGAGAGGGAAAGCAGAGGATAGAAATGAAATGTGAACAAGACTGTGTTCAAAGTGGAAAATGTTAAAGGAGAGGAGTGTCAGGAAAGCACCATTTCATTCGATGATTCATTGCTCTTCAGCACGCGGTCATGCAAGAGCATGTCTCCTGTAACTGTAGCACTGTGTGCTTTCCAGCACCCTTGATCTGAAGACCTCAAAGAGCACTGTGAGCTCAGATGAGTTAAATCTGTGGCAATTCTGCGGCAGATGCAATCACCACTGTTCTACAGATGAAACTGAGGAAGAAAAGTTCAGGTGCTTACCCAGAATCAGTAAGTCATTGACAAAGGTAGGAACTGAACGGGAGCTCTGACTCCCAGTCAAGTATGCAGACAGAAATGAGCCACAAGGAAGCTATCAAGCTGGGCTCCGCCCTTGCTTATGTAGTTGAACAAATAAAACTGTTTTTTTTCTGAAGCATTGAGCACCCACTAGCTCCCATGGAAACCTGCTGGAGTGGTGGTAGTTCAGCTGTTCTGCAAATCAGACCCTTGAAAAGCAAGAGATGTTGTACAATTGGTTATGTTAGACCTATTGATCCTTCTTAAAAGAAATGTTGCATTATGCACAATATTACACAGAAGAAACAGCCTCAAGAGGGTAGAGTATTGGCAAGCTTTCTGAGGCCATTTGGAGTGCATAGAGCAGCATAGGATCAAAGGTGAGCAGAAGAGGTAGGAGATAAGGAAATGACTGGGGAGAAGGTGAGAAAAGCGACTGAGAAATACTGGAGAACAGTGGCAGAAAAAGACAAGTTTAGTCACAGTGAAGAAAATAGTGGGAAAGTGTGTGCATGATAGCCTGGGAAAAAACCCCAGAGAACCCCTACCTTTAAGGAAGTACATGAATTACGTAGTAGAAGAAAGGAGAGTTTTGGTGAGGCAGCACAGCCCTGAGGATAGGAAGGCTAGTCAGGAGCACAGGACCTTGCATTCTCTTGCCTCCTCTCCCAGTGATGTACCAACATTGTGCCCTGCCTGTATGCTGTGTGATGGTGCTGTCATCTTGGCTGAGTCCTCCAGGTACTGCTCTAATAAAGTAAGAGCAGTCATTTCCCTAAATCTGCAATCAGCGGATTGAAAAAGGAGGGGAAAGAGTAAGAGGCGAGTGAGAACTGTGTAGCTTTGGTTGTGTTCTTTATTCTTATAATCAAAATTTTACCCTGAAAGTGTTCCAGAAATGAATCCTTGTCAGCTGATGTAAATCAAAAACATCTTGTTCCCCATTCTTTCCGTTTTCCCCCTGCATCACTAATGTGTAGCAGATGTAAAAAGAAGACAGAATCATAGTGTTTCATGTTATACAAGGAAAATCAGGTATTAGCTGGTTTCAGACTGTGTTTTTCCATGACCTGGGAAGGGTTGCATAACTATCCTCTGTGAAGATTGTTGGAAAACTCTGGCTGTTTGGGTTTTTGTATTTGTTGAAAGAAAAGTAAGTAAATGTATCTGTGTGAGAGAGAGAGACTGGGTGAGTGCATGTGTGGGGCGGAGGGGGAACTGAAACCTGTGTTGTTTGTTCCTGCTGGTGTATCAGGGTTAGACTCCTGGGCTGTGATGGGAACCCTGAAGAAACCTCCTTTGAGGACTTCCTATTGGAGAACACACAGAATCAAGCTGTCATTGGAAATTTATCACTTGGATGGAAGTCCTGTGTTTCTGCCGCACTTTAAATAGATCCTCTTTCTTACTTACAGTAGAGCTTTACTACCAGGGAGTCCCTCTGTGGGAGTTACTTAATAGAGAAAACAGCCTCAGGAGAAAAATTGCAGTGCTGATGATGCAAGAACCGCAGTCTAACATTTCTACGTTGTCTTGGGTTTTCCCATATGGCCTTGAATAAGTCAAATAGCCTCTCTATGCCTCGGGTTGCCAGGGATGAGATCAGGAAAGTGGTACTACTCGACTTGGTGAGCATAGGATGATAAAGGTATTGAAACTGGTGAGGTATCCAAAGATAAAAGCTTCTGTCTGAGCCAGTAAGTATGTCTGCCCACTCCCAAGATGCTTATGTTGTATTCCTCATTTAAGTTAGGCATGGAGGCTTTTGTAAACTAGTCCCATGCAACCTGTGGAAAACCCCAGCAAGGGAACAGAAAGCTGCTGAGTGGCTCCCCAGCATTCAGTCCTAGCACTGAAAAAAATCCAAGGGGTTTTCCTGTGTCAGGATTTATTTTCTTGGCTTTTCACATGTGGTGGACATGCAGTTTACTATTCTGGTTAGTCCTGGCTTTTTGGCTGTATCTCAGAAAACAACTGCCAGCATCAGTGATGACTTACAAGGGAGCAGGAGGGTCTACTGGTCATTGGTGTTAAACATCAGAGGCTTCAAATGGCAGTGCACAGATCTGTGTTTATCCATGGATCATACTGAGAGTGAATCCCTGAGCACCCCCAATACATAGGCATGTAATTGTAGGTGACTTTAGTAAGTCCACAGTGAAATGCATGTGCAGCACTGCCTGAGTAACCCAGGATATGGGGAGCAGGCACTTCTGCCGATCAGGACTGTCCGATTTCATCAATTTGTGCTGGGGCTACCCTAGCTCTTACTTGTTTTAAGTCTGGGTCTGACAAGTACTGTGATCTACTCAGTTATTAGAGAGCCAACAAGAATTCCAACCTAACATTTCAAGGCATTGAAAAAGAATCTTTTGCCATCATGAAATTAATTCAGGAGAGAAATTATCTTCCAGTTGACTACTTCTTTGCACAGCTCTGGTAAGTAGTTGATCTTCATAAAATATGGATTGATGTGATCTTTGTAGGTTCTGCTTCTTCCTAAAAAAGGACACAACCCTAAGTAGGGGCGTCCCTGGGGAATGAACCTGGGGGCTCTGGATCAAAAGGAACAAATCTGCATTGCTTGTGCTAAATGAATATGTGTGTATTACTAAAGGCTTGCAATTGTCTGTGTTCAGACTACCCTCTAAAGAAGAACAAGGAGCCACAATGTGGCAGTTCATTTGTATCTCAGACTTGATTGCATCATAGTCTTTCAAATCTTTATCATCCTGGGTGCCACTACTTTGTGGTGGAGCAGATGCTGTCCTGAGCCCTTTGAGCTGGAAGTCAGGAAGTATTTCTGTCTAAGCCAAAGTGTAGCTGGTGTGGTGACAGCTCATTCCTTAGCCCTGACGTGTGTGCTCTGACCACATGCAGAGAGTGCGGAGCAGGAGTGTTGGACTTACAAGTGATGATAGGATCTTTTGGGCCCTGCAATGGCAGAAGATGCACTGCAAAACTGCAGTGCTTTCCAATGGGATTAGAGATGCTCACTGCCTCTTAAGATCGGTTATGGATGAGTATAATGTTCATTGGGTAAAAAACTGGCTGGATGGCCAGGCCCAAAGAGTTGTGGTGAATGGAGTTAAATCCAGTTGGCAGCCTGTCACAAGTGGTGTTCCCCAGGGCTCAGTATTGGGGCCAGTTCTGTTTAATATCTTTATCAATGATGTGGATGAGGGGAGTGAGTGCACCCTCAGTAAGTTTGTAGATGACACCAAGTTGGGCGGGAGTGTTGATCTGCTGGAGGGTAGAAAGGCTCTACAGAGGGATCTGGACAGGCTGGATCGATGGGCCGAGGCCAACTGTGTGAGATTCAACAAGGCTAAGTGCCGGATCCTGCACCTGGGTCACAACAACCCCATGGAATGCTACAGGCTTGGGGAAGAGTGGCTGGAAAGCTGCCCGGTGGAAAAGGACATGGGGGTGTTGGTCAACAGCTGCCTGAATATGAGCCGGCAGTGTGCCCAGGTGGCCAAGAAGGCCAATAGCATCCTGGCTTGTATCAGAAATAGTGTGGCCAGCAGGACTAGGGAAGTGATCATCCCTTTGTACTTGGCACTGGTGAGGCCTCACCTTGAATAACTGTGCGCAGTTTTGGGCCCCTTACTACAAGAAAGACATTGAGGTGCTGGAGTGCATCCAAAGAGCAACGAAGCTGGTGAAGGGTCTAGAGAACAAGTCTTATGAGGAGCAGCTGAGGGAACTGGGGTTGTTTAGTCTGGAGAAAAGGAGGCTGAGGGGAGACCTTATCACTTTCCACAACCTCCTGAAAGGAGGCTGTAGCGAGGTGGGTGTCAGTCTCTTTTCCTAGGTAACAAGTGATAGGACAAGAGGAAATGGCCTCAAGTTGCGCCAGGGGAAGTTTAGATTGGGTATTAGGAAAAATTTCTTCACCGAAAGGGTATCAAGCATTGGAACAGGCTGCCCAGGGAAGTGGTGGAGTCACCATCCCTGGAGGTATTTAAAAAGACATGTAGACGTGGTGCTTAGGGACATGGTTTAGTGGTGGACTTGGCAGTGTTAGGTTTGTGGTTGGACTCAATGATCTTAAGGGTCTTTTCCAACCTAAATGATTCTATGATTCTATGGAAGTATCTCCCCCTCAAAATGCTTGGTGGCCAGTGAGCACTGGGGAGGAGGGTGCGTGGCTCTTGTAAATGATAGTTGAGCCTGCCAAGTTATTTGGTTTTACAGGAGAATTGGGGAACATACCCGGACCTCATAATGACATACAGTGCATCCCTGTCCCTCACCACGGCTTGGATGTTTGCTGTCTCAGCTTCTGCAGTGTTATCAGGAGCTTGGGCAGCCTTTGTGAGAAGGAGATCAAGCAGTTGATGGAGATACTGCAGGAAAGCTGAGCGTCTCACAGCTGCAACATCAAAGCATATATAGGAAATCTGGATTTCCTGTGGCTAGGATCTCTGGCTCTGCTGCAGATCTGTCCTGCCACCTTGGGCAGATCTCTTTATTGCCCTGGATGTTTCTTTTCTCTCATTTGTTCCTGTCTTACTGCTGGGAGGGGACTGCATTGTGCCCTCTGTTTGTATAGCACCAGGTTGTACGAGCAGCTGGGGTCTCCCAGCACATCCATCACACTAATAATGATAGGAAGGAGGGCACCCATCAGAAATTTCTCCTTACCTTTTAGTTATTAATACATTTTCCTTTCTTTCTCTCTCTCTTTTTTCTTTTTCTTTTTCTTTTTCTTTCTTGCTTGAAGGGGAAAAATAAGTTGGCTATCTTTTGTTCCTTCTAAAAGAAATGAGTCTTGACAGGTCTGGAGATGTGTGTCCTGCAGTTACTCCATGCACACAGGGGGCTGTGCTGGCTCATTTATACACCCACATACCATGGCTCAGACATTTCATTAGCTTGGCATATATCTTTTGTTTGCAGTGATAGGCATATGAAAGTACAACAGGAACAGGGCTGGAGGAGAGAAGAGGGGAGGGAAGGGGACGCATTGCTGCCTGAAAATCGCTGTCTCAATGTTTTATTCCTTGCATATGCAGGACAATCTTCTTTTTATTCTTCTTATTGGTTACTAGCAGCGCTTTCTGTGTACAAGAGCTGACACGGACTCAGATGAATGCAATGTGACCTCGATGGCTGCTTGTGCCACTCAAACAAGGTTGATTTGTGATCGTGGCTGGCAGAGGAAGGGAGAAGGGCATGTAGGGGATTTTCCTATTGGTCAGGAGTGGTAGTGTACCCTGGAGAAAGGAGCATGAGGCAAATACTTGGCCAGCCCTCTCCTCTCCCCAGCCTCATCTCTAGTCACTCTTGCTTCTGGGTATCCCCTCCAGCAGGAGCTGACGTGTGTTGGGCCCTGCACAGGGACTGATGGCTGCAGGGTGACAGGCAGGAGGAGAAGGTGGGGGCAGTGCTGCTGTCTGATTTACATGCCCACAGCAGGGGTTGTCCTTGGCCAAGAGCATCCAGAGTGTTTGTGTGAGAACTGAAATGCAGTCGAGGCTGGTTAGAGCAGCATAAGGCTAATTTTAAATCCCAGATACGCTGCCAGTCTTGTGCTGCATAGCTCCAGCCGTCTTGCTCCCTTTCATCTTGCCACAGCTTCATCTTTCCCTTTCAGAGTTTTCCCCCTATTGCTCAGTGCAATTCCTGGGCGACTGGTTTTTGTCCCTAAGCCCATTTGTGTGCTTGCAGCTAGTGTCCTGGAAATGTTTGCCCTTGTCAGATTTGTCGCTCTCATTCAGCCAGCTACAGAGCCTGGCAGATCTAGGCCTCCTGCCAATGCTTTTGCGGTGCTGTGGTCTCTCAAGCAAAAAGCCACTCTTTTCTGTAGGTAGCACAGCCTGACAGATGTTTTGACTTCTGCTTTTGTCCCTGCCTGGCTGTCTTGGAGACAGCAAAGGCACATTGAATCCAGTGCAGATGGGAGAGATGTCTGCTGGGATCTACCAAAGGTCGCATGAAAACTGGAAGGAAGATATTAGTGCCATCTTTATTCTGTCCCTACCTCCATCCCCAGCTTGAGATGCTACAGGGAGGAGCCACTCTTGGTATGTCAGATCTTCATAATATAATCTACCCTTGTTCTGTTCTGGCTCTTCTTTCTCTTGAAGGCTGTGTCAGCACTCATTCTCCATGCCTACATTTAACCCTGAAACTCAAAGATTTCTGTTTAGCAAGCTGCTCGGAGGAGCTGCACCTCTTCATGCTTCTTGTTGCTCGGGGAATGACTGTCCACTTGGCTGACACCAGAGCTTGAGCTCCAATGCTTACTGAGAGCCACTGGTTTGAGCTAAAAAGACTGTGTTTTGCAGATAATTTTTGCTGGGGGAAAAAACCCAAACCCTGAACATCCACAAACTTAAAGACCTGTAATGACCTTGTGTCTCCTGTGAATACGAGGGGACCTAGAACACACTCTAAAGAACAGGGATTTGGTGTTACTCCAGAATCATTTGCACAGCTCATGCTGGTTAAACTGAAGGCAGTTTGCAACCCCGTCCCTTTGGTTTGCTGAATACAGGTGAGATGTTGGGATTCTTTTCCTGGTGTCATGGGTAGGATCTGCTGTGGAGAGCCACTTTTATGCTGTTGTCTTTGACCAAAAAATTACTGACCATAAAATTAGCTTTATGGTGGTTTTAGTTGGTTTGGGGCGGGGGGGGGGGGGGGGGGGAGATTTTTTGGGTTTTTTTGGAAGCTTGCACCGTAGTAAGAAAATTAATAGTGGTGTTCTGTGTGCAATGCCATGGATTATTTAAGGTGTTAATGCCTATTCAAAGCTGTTGGTTAATTGAACATCACAGAGTTATAGGCCTGATGTGCCAAATGCAAACAGGGTAATAGTTTTTATTTATTTCACAGGATTAAATTCCGATCTTCAGTCATGTTTATTGACTGAATATTTCGGGGCTCAAGGTTTTTAACATTTGACAGTAAATTCTTAGCATTATGCTGAGAAAGAGAGGGATGGGTAGGATTCTTAAAATACTTCTCTGTTGTATCCTCATCATCCTTCTGCACTGACAGCATTTGCTTGTTCACCAAATTGTTGTCATCCTTGCACAAAAAGTATGTTTTCAGCAGATGTCTAGGCAGTGCTAAATTGCTCTTTGGTACTGTTTCTTCTTTAAAGTGCTAGACAAACAGTGCTTAAACCTTTGAATCAAGGAATGGTTTTCAGAAGCACTTAAATGATTTAAGAGTGCAGTTCCCTTTGGCTTCTAGTCAGACTTTGTGCTCTTTAATCTTTTTAGGTGCTTAAAAGACATACTTTCTTTCCCTTCCCCAAGGGTTTGCTTAATCTGTCTCTCCTAAGTACTAACATGGCCCCTTTAACTGTAGTGTCTAAGTACTGTCCAGCCTCCAATATGTTATCGCAACAGCCTAGTACAGAAGAAGAGATCAGTGTCGCCATCTTACAGATGGGCAGTTAAGACATGAGGGAGACGGAGTGACTTGCCGCTAGCCAGACGGGGTTTTTGAAGCACAGATACCCAAGTCCTACACTAAATCTTTGAGCAGGAGATTGCTTGGCTTCTTTACAGGGAGGTGCTAAGTGTTCTCTGCCATGCTTTGCTGAGTCAGGGCCTTGGGCTCTTCATGACATGGTCTATTTGTCCACACATACAAGTACTTGCCAAAACTGCTGAGGTTTTGCTATAAACTAAAATGTTGGCATCAAAACCTCTCAGGATTGCACTCTGATGAATTATTCTGTGTGCTGAGAAAAGGAAGATAAGGAGCAGGCAGAGGAAAAGACATTTAAATATAGTATTCAGCATTTATCATTTGTCGTTTCACTCATGGTGTCTGACAGTGGGAGAGCATATAAAGTACAAACTCGCTGGTGTTGGGCTCTTTCTCTAGATAGCCCTTCCATTAATCATGGCTCTGTCATAAGATCATGTTGGGTGAGCTTTGGACTACCTATACAGCTCGGGACCTTTGAGCATGAATGGGGATTATAGGGAATTTAAGCAAGCAAAGATGGAGTGAGTTTGAAAAGATTCTTGCTTTGAATTTTCTTAAGATGCTGCTTCTTTGGGATGCGGTGATGGCTTGTAATTGTTTGGGACAGCTCTAGCCTTGCTGTTAGGAGAGAAGTGGGGTTTCTGGGGAGAATGTCCTTTTGGGGGTTGGGGGGAAGCCTCAGCACTGGCCTAGGTTTTATGCCTGGTATTTTCTTTCTATAAAGACTGCCTCTCTGCAGCTATTACAGCTTGTACTGTGAACAGTCTTCCCATGGGGAGAAGGACTGGGGGAGCATAGGAACATTTTTTCAAATGAGAACTTAATTAAAAATGTTTAGAAAAAAATAATTCTGAGAGTTAATTATTTCTTGGCAGTTTTTAACAATGAAAGACAGTGTTCAGCATTTTGGCTTTTGTATGCTTTTTACTTTTTTTTTTTTTTTTTTTAGGTTTTGGTTGCTGCTGCTGTTTCTTTCTCTTTGTGTTGATGGGTCCTTGGTTAGCCAGGGTGTTTTGTGTTGGCTTGACAATGGTGTGTGTCCCAGGGACTGCGTGTTTCACTTATCTGGTCTGGGCCAATTGAACAGCTGTAGTCCTCTGGCAGGATGTGTTTACTGAAATGAAAAATATGGTTCTAATTTATTTTTGTTTATTTTAAATCCTGTTTGGCAGTCAACACTTTATACTTATGACATTCTGATTATGGACAGTGGCAAAACTAATTTGCTTGAAGTTTAAAAAACCTGAAGTATGGTTTTGTGTTTTGTTGTTGTTTTTTTTTTAAAGGAAAATATTCTTACTGTTTTGAAATCTTTCAGAATGCTTTTTGATTGTCTATTTTATGTTGCTTTATTCAAGATTATCAAATTTACTCCCCAGAGATGTTCAGAGGAGCACTTGCATGCCAAAGCTGAGCCCATCAGCTAAGTTGGTGGTGCCTCTGTTAAAACGTATTTAAGAAAGGGCAAAAAACACCACACAGGCAGAGGAGGATGGAAAAAAGAGACTGAGAAACAACAGGGGGAGCACCAAGGTCAGGGAAGAAGAAGGAGGAGGAGGTGCTCCATGGTGGAGCAGGTATTACTTGCAGCCTGTGGAAGACCCACACAGGAGCAGATGGATATTCTCAAAGCAACTGCTGGCTGTGGAGAGCCCACACTGGAGTAGAGGAAAGGTGTGAGAAGGAAGGAGCAGCAGAGAGGAACTGTTACGTACTGACCATATATCTTCATCAGCAGTGGGATCGAGTGCACCCTCTGCAAATTTGCAGATGACACCAAGCTGAGCGGTGCGGTTGACACGCCTGAGGGACGGGATGCCATTCAGAGGGACCTGGACAAGCTCAAGAAGTGGGCCGATGTGAACCTCATGAGGTTCAACAAGGCCAAGTGCAAGGTCCTGCTCCTGGGTCGGGGCAACCCCCAGTATCAATACAGGCTGGAGGATGAAGGGATCGAGAGCAGCCCTGCGGAGAAGGACTTGGGGGTATTGGTGGATGAAAGATTGGACATGAGCCAGCAATGTGCACTTGCAGCCCAGAAAGCCAACTGTATCCTGGGCTGCATCAAAAGAAGTGTGGCCAGCAGGTCGAGGGAAGTGATTCTGCCCCTCTACTCTGCTCTGGTGAGACCCCACCTGAAGTACTGCATCCAGCTCTGGAGTCCTCAGTGCAAGAAAGACATGGACCTGTTGGAGCGGGTCCAGAGGAGGGCCACAAAAATGATCAGAGGGATGGAACACCTCTCCTGTGAAGACAGGCTGAGAGAGTTGGGGTTGTTTAGCCTGGAGAAGAGAAGGCTCTGGGGAGACCTTATTGCGGCCTTTCAATACTTGAAGGGGGCTTATAAGAAAAATGGGGACAGACTTTTTAGTAGGGCCTGTAGCGATAGGACAAGGGGTAATGGTTTTACCCCTAAAAGAGGGTAGCTTCAGACTAGACATAAGGAAGAAATTTTTTACGATGAGGGTGGTGAAACACTGGAAGAGGTTGCCCAGAGAGGTGGTAGATGCCCCATCCCTGGAAACACTCAAGGTCAGGCTGGACGAGGCTTTGAGCAGCCTGATCTAGTTGAAGATGTCCTCACTGCAGGGAGCGTTGGACTAGATGACATTTAAAGGTCCCTTCCACCCCAAACCATTCTATGATTCTATGACCATAGCCCCCATCCCCCTGTGCTGCTTGGGGTGGGGGGTGGAGTCTGGAGAAAAGGAGTGAAGTTGAGCCTGGGAGAGGGGAGAGGAAAGGTGGTGTTTTAATTTTTGTCTTTTTGCTTCTCACTACCTGAATCTATTTTACTTGGCAATAAGTTATTTTCTTCAAGTCACGTCTGTTTTGCCTGCAACAGTAATTGATAAGCACTCTTCCTGTCTTTATCTCGACCCACAAGCTTTCTCGTTCCTATTCTTACTATATTCTCCACATCCTGCTGAGGGGAGGGAGGGAGTGAGCGCCTGGGTGGGCATTTGGCTGTTAGCCAAGGCTAACTGACCACAGTGGGCAAGAGGTTTAATGTCAAACTAAGCAGGACTCGCACTTGGACACTGTTCTGCACTGCAGCTGTAAGCCACAGTTGTAGCTAAGCTGGCTCATTTAGAAGAGCAACTGCAGCAATGTGAGGCTCAGTGCTGGCTTCATAACTTCACTTGGTTGGTCATCCAGTGTCCTAAGAGGGTTTTTAATGAAAGCAGCCTGCCCTTTCACCCTTCTTCCCCTCCTCACAGCTAATGCAAAATACTTCTTGAATGTCTGTATCTACTGAGCTTTCCTTATGGTATTCTACCATGTACATGCAAACGTCATATTTCTTGCAAAGGTCTTATGCTGGATGCAAATGGGAGACTCGTAGTCTTTTGCTCTTGCAAATAGGACAGAGGAGCTTGCTGGCTTAGTTGCAAGTAGAAGGGATGCATCTCTCAGCCAGATATTTTGGTAAGATGTCCTCTTTGATATAAAGGAAGGTAGAAGCTGTCCTTGACTGCTCAGAGATGGGAGTTGGGCTCCATACATCATCATCAGATCTCAAGAGATCAAATCAAACTAAATGATGAGATTCTTAAAAAAAAAAAAAAAAAATTCTTAAAAGACCAAGCAAATTTATCTTGAATTTAATTTCTCTTTTGACTTTTATGCTGTGTTTGCAGGAGGGGGAGGTCAACAATGTGATGGTGAGTGCACATAAAAATGCATTCGCCTTCATAGACTTCCCTGTATGCTGAGACAGTGACTCCTACATTATTCTTTCTTCACCTCTAAAGGAAGCACCACCCACCTTCCTTATGATCTTGAGTTTTATCTCTCCTGCCTTTGCACTTTTTCTCGTGTATAGCCCTTTGGTATGTGGAATAAAAAATGATGCTGGAGGAGAACTGAGAACAGAACAGAAGTTGCAGAACAAGAAATGACAGAACTTGAACGTGGTGGGCACAGGTGTGTCTTAAGATGGAGGAAAAGATCTTTGTCAGTCCCTCGTGGAGAAAAAAAATCCCCAAATTAGATAATTGGGGAGTATTTTACTTCAGGGTCCTACACAGAACTCTACTTGAATTAGCAAGCCTAAAAATAATAGAGCCGGAGGAGCTACTCACATCACATCAAGGACTCTTGCAATGTCCTGCAAGTGCTAAATGTTGTGGTCTATGATTTATTTGCGAGAGCTGGCAATGCTGTTACGTGATTGTATCAGTCATGGTCTTGGTACTTCCTACCACGCCTTCCAGCTGTGACCCTGCTGTCAGGAGAAAGTAACCATGTACATGATCCACATCCAAATACACCATTTTTTTTTCTGGTGAATTATATTGATTTTGCAAATATGAACTCAATTAGCACAGTCTGGTAATTCTAAAAATATGTTTATTTAGCTGTCTGTGTCCCTGTTGCTAATGCATACAGTATGACATTGTGCTAGGAGTTGGGTGACCTTTGATTTTGTTTGTAGACTATAAATCAGGGCCATTGTAGGCTGGCTCCTTATTTCCTGTATGTTAAGACAGCTCCGTTGTCCTGATAATAATGTACTGATTTATTTAGCAGGATTTGCTTCTCTTACTAGAAGTAGACTATCTCTATCATCTAATAAATCCACGGAGGCTTAATAGATTTCCAGGAGGAAGTGTTATGATCACCTAGGCTTCCTAGTTAACTTGGGTTGAAGACCCTCATTCAGCAGTTCCTGTGTCTAGCCCTTAATTTTTTACTTCTGCTGGAGTGTGTTGTCAGAAACTGTACTGCTTTCGCTGAGGATCTGAAGTGACAAAGTACCATGCCGTTTATTAATTTGTGGCAGTGGTTAATTACTCTTTGTAATAAATTTTTCAGCTTTTCTTCAGTTTGCATTTTGCCCAGCTTTAGCTTGAATTCTTCTCAATGTGCCCTTTCTGCTATTTTAACAGTTCCTTTCCATTACTGGAAATCATATTTCTATATATGTGATTATACCTGGTAAATTAGGCAGTTTAAAGTTTCCAGTATTAAGGTTCATATACAGGAGAACAAGTTCCATAGGCTTCCAGTAGGACTAATGGTCATCAGATTTTTTTTTTTAATTATGATTTTTTTTTTTTAAAGATATTTTTAAATAGCTTTCACATCGGAGAACAAGCCTTTTAAATTTCCTTCTAGCAGAATTCTATGCCATTCACCCTCTTGGGATGGTTGACCATGACTACAAGACCTAGGAAGACTTGAATGGCTTAAAACATCCTTGGCAGCCAAACATTACAGATCTGTTTTTTTTGTGAGACAAAAATGAAAATGAAATGAAATTACGTCTATGAAAGTAGATAACTGGTATGAGAAGGGAAGAAAGTAAATCTCTTTGGGCTCCATATCCTCATTATTTATGCTGTAGCTACCTTTGTTCTTTAAGGACATAAAGGTCAGGCAGCTTGTTATACAATGTAGCCTTAACATGTGTATATATAGAAATAAAATATTTTGCCTTTTAACACTTTATAAGCGTTGCCTTTCCTGGAGACCAAGCAAATGGTGTTAGTTTCCTTGATGTTCTCTGTTAGCTGCCAATGCTGTGTGATCTCATAGAGAGTTAATAGTCTGTTGCAGAAGGAGTATCAAGGCCTTTTGGTTTAACACCTTTACTTTCCTTTTATAACAAAAAACAAAGAAGTGGAGATGTGCCTGTATTTTGTCAAGCTACTCCAAAAGAGGCTGGTCAAGGATGTAGGTGGCCTTAACTTTGTGTACCTGGGGAGCAGAAACTGCTGTGGTGAGACTGCTGGCAGTCAGCCACTCTGTACTGTAAAGTCAGTACACCTGGGGGCACATTTGGAGGGGAATAGAGGGTCCCTCCACACCATGCAGATGGACAATGGAGCTTACAAGTGAGAAGACTTTCAATTAGACATCAGGTCTTGGCTAGCTCTGGTGTAAGGTGGAGCAACTACAGGGCACCTAGGTGTCTGTGCTGCCATGGTCCTTATGCACTTGGCAGCACCATCTCTCATTCTTTAACAAGTC
Organism: Gymnogyps californianus; assembly: GCF_018139145.2. Lineage (NCBI taxonomy): Eukaryota > Metazoa > Chordata > Aves > Accipitriformes > Cathartidae > Gymnogyps > Gymnogyps californianus. Next base: position 20,131,840 of record NC_059475.1, on the reverse strand, counting down.
TCTCCTTGCAGGTAGGTGCCTGGTGCTGCAGGCAGTGCTCCCTCATGCAAGGTGTCCAGCTCTTCCCAGACCCGGTTGTTGTGACCCCCCTAAACAGCAACTCAGACTCTTGAATAGCTGCTAAATTTGGATGCTGCAGGCTTGGATGCCCTTGTCTGTCAGCATCGTATGTCTGGTTCTTCCTTAGCTGTTAGAGTTCAGCATGTATCAAACCCCTGACCACAGCACTTGAAGTGAGCAGACAGTTGCAAGCATTCCAAGCATGTGAAAATTCGATTGCCAAGTGTTGCAGGTGCTTTTGTAAGCCCTAAACACCTTGCATTTATTTTTTTTTTCTGTGAATACTGAGGATTAAAAAAAAAAGTCCTAAGACTTGGGGCTGATTAAAAGAGAAAAGGAACGTAGTTGTTTAGATAACCAGGTACTCAGCAAACTCATTTACTGGGGTTAATTTTGTCCGTAGCCATGTTTGTGCTGTTGGCAAAGTGACAGTCCTATCACAGGAAACAGTTTCTACTGAATTCTCACCTGGGCGCGGGAGCCCAGTTTCCAGCTGTATGAGAGCAAGAAGGGCAGGAGACAGTTTTCAAAAACAGCATTTACAATAGTTAGGTGTTCCCATACTCTTCTGGAGTGGCTGCTGTGTTTTATAATGCTGCAGAAGTGGCATGTTATAAAGAACATAGTGGTCATTTGTGTGTTTGTGTTTCTTTATTTTGTTTGGAATTTTAAAATTTTTTAATACTTTCAAAAAACAGACAGCTATGCAAGTTGTTGAGTTGCACTGAAATTGAATGTCTTAATACATTTTAAAACAAGCAAGTGCTTCGGTCCAGCTATTTTGGGTGCCTGTTTTAGGGTGGGTGAGTCATGCTCAGATGATGTCTGTCTCCACTGGCTGCAAGGTACACAGAGAACTAGTTTGGATGCTGTGCCCGAGTTCAGCCATGGGGCAGCCCCATAGTCCAGGAGAGCTTGCAGCCTCATGGTGTCATTTAAGACAGCATTTGTGTGCTCTTGGTTGTTACAATTTCTGCTCAGAACAGCACTTGTGCACCTCCTTCTCTTCCCCCCGAGCAGGCATATTTTCCTGGAATGAGGCCTCCAGCTCTTACCAGATGTCCCCTTCTGGCTCCAGCTGTGTCACTAGGATGTCACTACCCGTCGCTGCTTCTCAGGGCTGGTGACGATCCCACAGGGATTTGACAGCAGGGCAGTCTGAGGGAAGCTGAATCTTTCGGTTTATTGTAAAAAATTTGCACTTTTGATCTGATCTGTCCTGATGGATTTTACCTAAAGCAGACCCAGCAGCACTTGCAAGAATGCTTCCACCAGCAGACAGAAGGCAGCAACCACTGGACAATAACTTCAGTGGCACTACAGCATGTAAAGGGAATGTCACACTGCAGTCTGAACGGAGGAGACGGAGAGTCTCAGCCTGGTTTCCATTCACTGGACTGTGCTGTTCTCTAGCTTGTGTCTCATCTTAAGCCTCCAGTGATGTTAAAACACTGTTGTCTCTCAGCTGTGGATGTGTGGTAGAGTGTTGACCTCTCTTGTTCTGCCAAGCTGAGTAAGATGAACCATCAGGGAACGTGGTGTGCTTTGCGGGCAGGTGTAATAGGTACCAAGGGGGACTTCAGATAGGATAGCACTGAGGAGGACTACCTCTCTCAGATGTAGTGAGCACATATAGGTAACAAAAAGTTGGTTGTACCAGGGGGATTTGTGAGAACTACAAGTTTACTATAGACATTAGCAGATGATTTCTGTGCTTGCACATATTCCTGCAGAGTAATTTTGTTTTCTCAGGCGTGATGAGGCTATAAACACTCTAATCTCTCTCCTTCTTAATTCAGAATTTGGACTCTTCCCTGCTCCATTAAATCCCACATTTAACTTTATTTTAAAGAGTTTTAGTCATAGGAACAGTGTTGGGGACAGAAATGGTACATTTAGTTCTGCAGAATGAATATGGTATTAGATTGACAGTCCCTGTCAGTGTGTAATTGCAGATTAATGGGATGTAGTATGTCATTATGGCAGCTCAATAGCACAAGTTTTGGAGCTGCACTCAAGTCCAGGCTTTCATTTCTTGTTAGAGAAGGCTACTCTGACCTGCCTTGCATAATTTTCTCCCTGATCTCTTGTGGCAGAGAATAAGGATGTTTACAGTTCAGGTACTTAATGACCCCAGGAATATGATGCAAGACCAACAGTGTAATTTAAAGGGTATGAGGAGATGGGGAAGAACTGATACAATATGGCAATGACAGAATCCAACAGTATGCTATAAGGAATGAGATATGTATGAAAAGCTTTATGTTGTGAAATGAGCAGCCTTCTGCACAACATCTACCAGTGGATGTGAAAGTATTATTTGTGTCCAAAATGAATAGAGTTGTTGAGCTTTACTAACCAGACCATGAAGTCGAGGGAGGGACCATATTCATGGACTGGAAAATGAGGGCATTCCATGAACGGGTTATTGAAGTAACTTTCCCAGTTATTGCTGAGTTGAGCCTCTATCAACCAGTACTTTAATACTTCATGTCTTCCAGCAGATGCCTTATGCTGAGCTGGTTGATTTGAAGGTGTTCTCACTGAGGACCACCTTGAGACATCTACCTAGCTAAAAAGTATTTTACACCATGAGCAGTCCTCCTTATGTCTGCAGATGAAAATAATGCTGTTTGGGAACTGAATAGACTGTAGTTTGGCTCTAGGGCAGGAGCTGAGTAAGGAACCAAATAGGTGTTAGAAAGGGCTTCATCACTTTAAGATGTAATAGACCTCCTTCAGTTTGACTTTCCTTGTAAGACAGCCTGCCAGTGTTGCTGTGCAGGTTCCAGGTACCTCCTCAAGAGCCCCTTGTTCTTGGGCTCCACAACTGATGGTCCTGCTTGTGCAGACAGTGCAGTGTGGAGTGCCATAAGATAGAATGGATGTTTTTCTTTGATGGGATAGGGAAAAGGTTCCTGTGTGGGAGTGGGCAGAGGAGGTATTTATCCCTCCCTGTCTGACTGGAGTCACATGGTGGAAAAGGTAACCATCTCAGAATGAAAGAAATGGCTTGGAAACCTCTGTGGCAAGCACAGAACTGCTTCCTCCTTGACAGATTTCAAGGCTGCAGTTGTAGTGCTGATTAAAGGACACTGAGGAGAAGAGCGAGCCCACAGCTGGGGAGTTTCAGATGTACGAGACAGATCCTCTGGGAATTTTTCCTCATGCTATAAAAAGTATGGCTTCCACCATGTTTGCTTGTGATGTGCCATTTGTTTATGCTTCTGACACTAGCGTAAGTACAATGGCAGAGAACAAATTGGATATGTAAAATAAAAGTGGAAACTGGCAGGGCTTAGCAAGCCTTTACTCAGAGGATACCAAGTCTGTTGTTGAAGCTGCTGACCCAGAGGGGCCAGGGATGATTCTAGGCAGAAGAAGCATGTCTCAGTAATCTGATGTAGTATGACCTTGACTGTGCTTCTATGTGAGAGTGTTAGGGACTTGTGAAGAGCTCCATTGCTCCTGTGCAAAGAACAAATATACTAGTACCATGCCCAAACCTCCATGTCAGAGTACCAGCACAGGGAGAGCATCATTGGAGCTGCTATTGCTTCCTATTCCCTACAAGTAGGTGAGGATGCAGCAGCAAAGTGTGGGGAGTGGGGTAACCAGGCCCTTTCTCCTCTCCCTGTTGGCCTGCATGTCTGAGTCACATCTGGGGAAAGGATCGTGAGCAACCCATCAGGGCTAGATGTAATGCCACCCATCTGGGAGCAGGGGTGTGGACTGCAGTTCCTCCAGGGCCCAGGTGTGTTCCTTTGGACCTAGCTGTGCTGGGAAGGAGGTGACTGTCCACAGCCACCTGCCAAAGGTTACTGCCTCTCTGGTCTGTGGACAGAGCAGCGTGTGTGAGTACTCTCTTATCTGCTCCAGGCACAATCAGGTTGCCTAGCTCAGGTCAACAATTTGTACTGTTTTATACTAGCACTGATAATTTATTTTTCCTAAATGTAAGTAAGCAATTTTGACAAAAAGAGCTTTTCAGGCAGCACTGTGGGTGATAGCATCCAGGAAGGAGTTGCAGTGAGTAGCTGGAAGGTGTGAAACTCTTCTAAAGGTACTGAAAGAACTGTGTGATGGCCTCAGATTCATAACTCTCTGCCCTTTGGTCAGGGCTTGTTAGACAGCAGTGGGTGAACTAAATATGTGTTCATTTATGGTTTGCAGAAAAAAAAGTAAATTCTTAGACATAATAAATATATGTGGATAATACCACAGAACCACCAGCCTACTTCAAAAGAGCAGTAAGATCCTAATAATGCCTTTGTTTAAAAGGACCAAGACACTAATTCACCCCTAGAACTGAGGGAAGTATTTAACATTAGTACCATGCTGCCAGATTTAGTAGTATGAAAATAACGTAGTCATCTGTAATGCAAATGTTGACGTCTGATTAATAGAGAAAATAACATGAGCAATTAATCCATGAGGGAATAGATCATTATAAATGTAAATTAGATCATCAAAGGATAAGCCACACAGAAATAAAACTACCCCCAAACATGACTAATTATTGAAATTCCAGTAAAAAAGGCATCTTTAACAATAGAGTCCTTGAAAGATGTGTCATGTGACTCATCAAAATTCTGGACAGGGTTATTTTACAATCCCAAAATTGATTAGCTTCATTATAAATACAGCGGGGACATTTATTCTACCCAAGATAGCATGCTGTTTTAGGGACAGAGCACAGCCTTAGCACTAAACTGACTCAGTTCTGATTTATGCACACCCAATTTTTGCTATAGTGTATAGTTTGCTTGGGTAAGTCAGGAGATACCTGCTTGCATTTTTTCAGGGAGGAACGTAGCTTTTACATTCATACATATTTGTACCTGCATATGATCTTAATCACCCCAAGATACAGTGTTGGAGGAAAGATTGTCTTTCTGGTCAGGGCATAGAGTTTTGTCAAAAATTAGTTTCTCTTCTTGCCTCTCAGAAAAATTTTCAGGTGACCTTGGGCAGATCACTTTATCTCTCTGTGCTTTGTTCTCTACCTTGATTTTGAATGCTTAAGCTTAATGATGTATAACATGAAATTATTTAAAAGGTCTTCATTTCAAGTAATGCTAGGAATCTACCCTTAAAAATCTACCCCAGGATTTTTAAAAGCTCAATTAAAGATGTTGTTCTTTTCTAACAAAATAGGGCTTACTGCACTTCAAGTGCTGTTAAATACTTGAGTGACTTCATACTTTGAAGATACACAGTATTTTAGCACTGTTTGTAACATTAAAGGCCAGGATCATAATCTGCATCTTTCCTGAGGTTTAATTTTACATTTTGCTATTATTAGAGACCTACTTAGGAACTTCGCATTTTTCCCCCTTTCTATTAAAACTAGACTCAATGTGCTTTACTGTAGTAGCTTAAGTGCATTTTGTATGGCATCATAGTGGTGTGCTGAACACTCTGCAGAACTGGCCTTATGCAACACCTTCCTCCTTATGTAAGGCCAGTTGGAGTCTGAGATCTGTTGCTGGAATGAGTATTTGAAAGAGTGTCAGAGGGAGGAAAAATCTGAGAAGCATCTCTGAAGCTGGTACTGGCAAGAAGGCATATGGGCAGTCAGAGAATTACTTGTAGCAAGGGTCCAGAAAAAGCTGACAACAAACTTTTGTATACAGAACAGGTTGACAAGAACATCGAAACTGAGAGAGAATCCAAACAACTGTCTCTTGCTGTTCAGTTTCTTCTTTATTTGAGGAAACAAGATTTTCTAAGTATTATTTTGTGAGTAAGTATTATCCAGGTGTCCTGGTTTGGCTGGGACAGAGTTAACTCTCTTCTTAGTAGCTGGTACAGTGCTGGGTTTTGGATTTAGTGTGAGAATAATGTTGATAACACTCTGATGTTTTAGTTGTTGCTAAGTAGTGCTTATCTTAAGCCAAGGATTTTTTCAGTTTCCCATGCTCTGCCAGCAAGCAGGTGTGCAAGAAGCTGGGAGGGAGCAGAGCCAGGGCAGCTGACCTGAACTAGCCAAAGGGTTATTCCATACCTTAGAATGTCATGCCCAGTATATAAACAAGGGGGAGTTGGCTGGGAGGGGCAGATCGCTGCTCAGGCATCGGTCAGCGGGTGGTGAGCAATTGTATTGTGCATCACTGTTTTTTTTTTTCTTTTTTTTTCCCCCATCTTCTTTTTTTTTTGTTATATTCCTTTTTCATTACTATTATTATTATATTTCATTATTATATTGTTAGTATTATATTTTACTTTAGTTATTAAACCGTTCTTATCTCAACCCACAAGTTCTACCTTCTTTCCTGATCCTCCTCTCCATCCCACTGGGAGCGGAGTGGGGCGGGGGTGGGGGGGACTGAGGGAGCGCCTGCGTGGTGCTTGGCTGCTGACTGGGGTTAAACCACGAGACCAGGAAATGCCATATCTGTCCTTACTTTCTCTTCTTAATAGAAACAATTCACATAACCCCAGTCTAGGTTAGCCTCTGGGTTAGAACGTGTCTCAGAACAAGTTTTGCATACTGCTCTACTTAGATTTATATACTGCTTCATCTGCCCACATCTTTGTATTACCTTATGTATATGACACCTAGTAGAGGGTCCCAAGTCCTGGTTATGTTAGGAAGTCACATGGTCACCTCTCTTGAGCTTCAGTTTTCTTTTGGTTTGGCACCTTACTTTTCAATTCAGTTTTGCTACAGTTTTTTCTCTGCTTTGAAGGACAGCAAGGTTGAAATCTCTGGAAAAGATGAGTCTCCTCGGAGCCTCTCAGCTGTTAACAAACACTGAGTGTTGGCTGGTTCCATATGGGAATCAGCATCTCAACTGTGGCTTGAAGCTGTTTTCCAAAAAGTTTGCCTTCACTATGAGCCACAGTCAGTAGTTTTTATTGCTCCTGAATATTATTTTCAGCCCTGGCAGAGTTATCTTTTGCAAATAGCACCAGAGTGCTGATGCTTGTGGTGCAAATTTCTGTAGCTGAGAAGGCCACCTGATGGTAAATGTTTCTGCTTCTTCATTCAGTCAAATGGCTTTGAGGCATTTCTTACAGGAATTTAGTTGGAATATTGTATTAGGTACCTTTGTGCTTTTGAGGCTCCAACAGCTAGATTTAAATGCTGTAGAACATATACAGAAAACCCAGGAAATGAGAAACAAATACCTGCCAGGAAAAAACACTTTTGCATCTTTATACTGTCATTATCTCTTAAAAACCAACCCTTCTGGCCTGATTCCTGTGTATAGCACTCCTGTATAGGAAACACTTGGCTTTGACTAACCTTTCATTTTGTGCTCCTGACCCTTTGGTGGTACCAGCAAGTCACTTCTATTACTGTAAGCATCCAAGTTTAAATAGCAGCCTTTTTAGCCTGTAATGGAGAGTGTCCCACTTGGTCGTCTTCAGCCTGAGGAAAGATGAGTGCAGTGCCTTATCCTAAGGACCTGGGAACATAAACAGAAATGGTAGAATATGTATTTTCCTGAGTTCCCTTAGGGCTGCAGAGAGAACCCTGGAGGGAGAAAGGCAGCTGAGAAGAAATGAATGTTAGTAAATGGTATTAAAAACTAGCAGACAGGGAAAGATATATGAATGCAAGATACATAGGGCTGTTAAGTGAAGGAGCAGACTGTGAACCCAATTTATGCCAGTGGCATGAGGAATGAAACGAGAAAGCTGGCACTCAGTAGGTTCCCTTGGCTCCTCATAAATTTCAAAGTGGCTGCCTTTCCTTTTTTAGTGTCCTGTAAAATGCAACCCTGGGAGCGTTAGAAGATGCACTGGTGAAGGTGATAGGAAATGAGAGAAGAAATTTCCTCATTCTGGCCTTCATTTCCCAGATCTTCAATGATTTGTTAGTCAATTAACTGGAGGTCAGATATATCTTGTAGTTTGTTAAAGTGATATGCTCCAGAAAAGTATGCTATTCAACTTATCTCGTCTGCATCTTTAGAACCACACCTGGCGTGACAATGTTTTGGGTTCACAGTGATGAAGAAAAGGATTCTAATTTTTCAGCACCCTCTGTGCAGAATGACACTTATGCTTTGTATATTTCTGTATTTTTAGTAGGAATGTAAAGAAGTTGCTATTTAAAATAAACACTTGGAGGCCAGCTAATTCCTAGAAATCATTTTAATTAAGGGAAAGAGGAGAAAAGGAAGGAGAGACAGTCTTTTGGTGTTCCTACTGTGGATTAGTTGGCTTAAGTCTGGAGGGCCAGTGACTGGTACTTCTGATGTTCCTCATCAGGATCCTCATCCTCTCCCCCATTATCTAATGCTTCCTCAGTCTGGGGACTCCACCAGTGTTGTCATCTCATCAGGCCATGGACCCTTGGGGGCTGAGACTTTTTTAGTTTTGTGCTCAGCACATATGCAATGTAGAATGACCATGTGCTCCCAGAGAGCAAACACTAAGTGCTACTGAGAAGTTACCAGTGAGGTGTGAGAAGTTGCTTTGCAAAGCAAGTGCTATGAAATGTTTTTTAAACTTTGGCAGTCCCTCCCCACTTCATACTTGCCTGACATGCAGCCCTCTAAAAACTGAGGCTTGAGTTCATTTGTTACTGATTTCTCAAGTCATCCAGGAGGCCCGTTGCAGCTTTGTACATTGTATGCTGTGATCCATCCTAGTAGGAGGGTGGTGGGAGCACCAGCATCACGTGTGGAGTTGTTCTGCTTGTAAATAGGCGAAGGTTGTGTCTTGTGATCTGGTTATAAATTCTCTGGACGTCAGTGGAGGAGTTTGATAAACATCTTGGCCTTTCCATGGGGATCTCCACATGGGCAATAGCTCATTTGAAGTATATATTTTTGACCAATTCTACATGATCCCTAAAAGTGGCCATTCTGTTTCCTGGCAATCCAGGAATTCCAGCCAGATAAGGTCTCAGCTTTTCATTGTCCTCTCCGTCCCCCATATGAGGTAGCTGTTTTTCAAGAGGGTGTTTTTAAATGATGTCTGCCTGCACAAACCTCCCAGGCATGGTTATCTACACAGGGTAGGAGAAATCTCTTTTTAAAGGCATTAATGAAAGTAATTCCCTAACAAAATTCATTAACTTCAGTGAACTGTCCTCAGTGTCTGTCTATGTAAGACCTCATTACCTTCAGGACTGCTCAGTAAGTGATTCCTAGGCCAACATTAACTAACATTCCCCTTTCAGTGGCCTGCTGGATCGGTTATGTATGGATTACCAATGCTTCTGCTTCCATGCCCACTGGAGACCTCCCATTCCCCAGACGCTCTCTGTTTCTGGTTGCCTTGAGGCAGTGAGCTCTGCCAGCCTTGCTATAGCCTTCGGTGCTGTACGGGCCTTGACGTACCTCTGTACTCTTCCCTGCCCCCTGAAATTAAGGGTTTTTGTAGCCCCTCTTCATGGGAAACAGTGCAACAGTTTAGGTGTCCCTGGCTCTCATGTCTGTACTCTGGAGGCTCTCCAGATCTCCAGGTCTGGGACTCAGGCTTCCTCCCAGGCTGGCAGTGCACCATCTCAACTCTCCATCTAGTTACAGACAGTAGCACCTCAAGCTGAGTGCTCTCTGTTTATTAGGAAAATGGTCCAACTCCTCCTCAGTGGTGTCTGGTGATTGACCCATGCCATCTGATTGTCCTCGGCTGGTCAGGAGAAGCTCAGTGGGAGTGTGTGCAAAGAGGTAAGAGAACACGCTGTCACGGGAGCAGCCGAGCTGCTTCTCCAGGAAGGGTCGCTTGCCGTTGGCCAGATGATTTTGTGAGAAAGGCAGTAAGCTAGGAGTCAAGGACTAGAGTCACACTGCAGTACAAGCTTGAATGAGTCACTTAGGTCCACACTGATGCTATGGAGTTTTAGGCAAGTATCTGAAGTGTCTTAAATTCAAAGCTTAGGTTAAGAGAGACACTTAGGCTAGCCTTCTTCCTCCTGTCTTTTGTGTATGCTATCTAGTTGTGTGCTTATTAGAGAAAGTGCTGTCTGTGAGTGTATGTGCATGTGTGAGGGTAGTCAGCTCTCACTAAAGTGGGAATCTCATCCTGTCCAGTACTATGCCCATATTAGTAGTAGTCATAGTATTAATGCTAGTGGGGTAGGTGGGAAATACTTTATTGATTTCTAAAACAGTTATACTCATTTAATGTAAGGGCAGCTGTTTCAAAGGTGTACGCGTCAACCCTCTCAGTTTCACTCCACTGGCGTCACAGTTTTCTGAAAGCGAAAGCCTTGTACTGTCTAGGGAGTTTTCTGCTGAACTTTTAATAGCTTTGTGATGAGGTGCTGTGCAATTCAGCAAGTAATTGGCCTGTGTGTAACCCAAAATGTTTCTACAGGAGTATGTAGGTGAACAGCAGTTCGTACTAATTAAATAATTGCTTCCATTAAGCTGAACATAATTAATGCAACTTAGATAATAGAGAAAGGTAAGTTGGTAATTTAACCATTGTGGGTTTGGGGCAGAATTTTCAGTGATTTACTTTGTGGCAAAGAAGAAAGCATTGGGAAATATTGCTACAGAACAACTCGAATGAGAAGGGATCACCTTGCAGTATGCATGGCTGCATATTAGACTTGTGCTGAAAGCTTTTTATACTTCTGCAAGGTTGTATGGCATATTATAGTTAGAGCTGGGAGGGAGGATGGGTTTTTTTTTTTTGTCTCAAGAAGCTTTTAAGGCTTAGAAAAGTTCAATGTACTTACAAGGTTGTGTCATTGCCCAAAGTGCCCCAGCAGTCTGCAGCCATTGACATTTTATAATCTTTCTGTTTTTGTATGTTGAAGCTTAAATGTATTGTAAAAGGCCCCTGTCATTTCTCTAAAGTCTGCTGGGTCTCTGTGGACGGGAGTAATATCCTCACTTCCTTGCAGTCTCATTTCTGTATCTGGTCCTGCAGCCTTCAAGAGCCTGATGTAAGGTTTTGTTTTCCTCAGGACTGTGCTGGCTTCTGGACAGTTTAGGCATACCTGTTACTAAATTATATCTGATGAGGAAATATGAAAAGATCAAATATGGCTTTATTCTCTGGAATACTTCAGCTACATGAGTTGCTTGAGACTGGAGCTGGATGACTTCTTGTCAATCAATACTGTCCTATTCTACATAGTACTGCATCTCTGTTTGAGCCGCTGGAATTTATTATTTGTGTAATGAGTTTTCCAGCCTCAGCGTTGATCTTATTTACTTGTGAATAATCTGTATACAGCATTGACACAAATCATTTCTATGCCAAGCTAATATGCAGTGCAATGGAAAACATATTTAGATGGCTGTGTTGGATTTGGGAGCCTGTGAAGCTCATCATTCCTGCCTTTTCTCATCAAATAGTAGACTGCAGCATTCTGGTACCATGCAGCCCATCAGGAGTAGATGTATTTCTGTCAAGGGAGAGAAAGAAAATTCAGTCCCTTTCTCTTTCTGCTCTGGTGCTCCAGGAGATGCAGAGAAATGTGATCCCTGAGGATCTCCGCAGATAGTGAGAAGAAAATATATAGAGAAGGAGAAAATCAGCTGCAGAATACCATACCTTGAGGAATTCCAGATTCAATTGACGTTTGATAACTCAGGCTTTAAGCTGTCTTTTGGTAGTAGGCATTGTAGATGATGCTGTCTTCAGGCAGCAGACAGCACCACGTGGGCTCTTTCAAGAACACAGCAGGGGGAGCGTGTGGTGTGTTGTCAATGAGCAGTCAAGTTCTTATACCAAAATGACTTTTTTGGTAGTCACTTTTTCCACAGAAATGTCAGGATTAATGATTCTTTATTGATGGTAGAAGCATTTTGTCAATTGTTTCCCCCTTGAAATGAAAACAATCCAATTAATAATGCTGAAAGGAAATGTTTCACAAAGGACTGGAAAATGTACCCATTTTGAATCCTGGTGAAAAACAGAGCCTTCAGTTTGCCAGTATTTTTTTTTAAATTGTTTTCCGACAAGCCTTCTCTTGGTAAGGAGTCTCACACATCAGGGGAGACAAGGAGGTAATGACTATCTGGCTGTTGTCTTAGATGTGTCTGTGTGTGTGAGAGAGTGGTGGTGGTACATAATCCTTGTTGCTTAAAAACACACTCCCAGGTGGGAGCTACCTGCAAAATGCTGCTAGTTAGAGCTTGTCTCCAGCTGCAAGGGCAAGGACTGTCGCTCACACTGCTGGTGTTCAGATATTTCATAATTCAGATTTGGAGTGTTCCCCACTCCTTTCAGTTGCCTGGCTGTCCCCATCAGCTGACTCAGACCTGCTCTTAATCCCAAATTTCGGCCAAGGCTGAACCTTGGGTACCAGGGTGGGGAGGCCTTGAGCTAGAGATGTCTTCCCTCCCAGGAGACAGAGTGCCCTATTAGTTGCCTTTAGGGCATGATGGAAATATCATTCGTTTAATCTGATCTGTTTAACGTTGGCCATGCTGCCACTGCCTTTCAGATTTCTGGTTTGCATTTGTGATACTTTTTTCTTCCCCCTGGAAACTGAGCTTGCTTCATCAGTTGGAGTGGCTGCTGAAGAGCAATGAATTCTGCCTTTGCACCAGGCTTTTAAAGAAATTATTTATGATTCTAATATGATTGGATGTGTTTCAGTGTCAGCAGTGTATGCATTTTTAAGAATGCTATTGAGACTCTCATACAAAAGATCAGCTAAGCATGTTCCTAGGATGTTATTTTATAGTATTAAAGAAAGTATTGAGTGCAGTAGTATTAAATAAAACCTTTCAATTAATTTATCAAAACATTTTCAGCTCTTTCTTCCTTCCAGGACAGGCAGAATTTAAACAAACACCAAGCAAAGGAAGGGGACAGAAACATTTTTTTGACCTTACATCTTGCGTCTCTTTTGCTTTAACTGGGACTAGTTAGGCTGAATATATAATCATAAACTCAGAGGCTTAATTTTTGTTGAAGGGAACTTCGGTAGCAGGAGTTTGAACAGTCACAGTGTGGCTGATGTCAAGTAAGCCTGAAGTTGCATAGGCTTTGAGCATGTTAGCTGCAATAATGTGAGTTAACCTCAGTGAACAATCAACAGCTGTAGTAATGGGCTAACAGAGCATCCAGATTTTAAAAAATGTAGATGATGACAACAAAGAGATCTTGGGTTTTTTACCCTTTGAAAGTTAAATGAAAAAGTTTAAAGAACTTTGTGGTTAATATTTTGATGGGGCCAGTATGGTTTTAAATATTTTCAACAGAATGGATGCTGACATTCCTTATTAGTCTGGTTTTCTGGCAGACGTGAAAAAATAAGTTCATAAAACAAAAAGATTAAAAACTGTGAAAAGGGAAGAAGCCATTTTAGTAATGTTGCCTATAGATATGTATCATTAAGTGGGCAGCAGAGCTGCTCCTCTGCTTCAGGCAAAAGTCTAGAGTTTATTTCTGGGCTATGTGCCTGGTCGGTTGTATCTTTATATGTAGATCTGTGTGCTAAAATGCAAAAGGATTTACAACAGAGGAGTTAAAGTTGTGGTGGTCTCTAAGAAAGTAAGTCAAGCAAATTCTGTCTCTAAGAATATAAGTCAAGCTAGATGAAGCAATGCACAAGACACACAAGCACTTTCTTGGACTGGAAACAAGGCAGAAACTTTGGATAGGTACATTGTAGAAACAATTTCTCCAAGTTTAATTTTACTCAAATTTTTGTTGGTTTTGCTGCTTTTGCCATTTGAAACTGGAGCAAACATAGAATTCTGTTTGTTCTCATAAGCTGGAAATGAAAAGAAAGACACATATGTCCCAATGAGGTCCTTTTTAATATGTAAAGTTCTCCCAAGATGTCCTCCTGTTCATGCCTCACTTCTATAAAATCCTCTCTTGAGAGCTGCTGGGAAATAGAGTTGGGACGCATTTTTCCAGTTGTGAATAATCTGTTCCCATACTATGGATGCGCTTTGGATTGAAGACATTATGGGGAAAAGCAGATTTTTGTATCTTGCATGGCACTTTAAGCTCCGTGCCTGATACAGTAATGCTGTTTTAAGCAGCAGAAGTGTTCAAAAGTGGGTAAAGACACATCAGTGCAATCAGTGGTTCATAGTCTCTTTTCTTTTACAGGATTACTTCTTACTTGAAAGATCTTCTAATGCTGTACTTGAATTGTTTAATTTACGCAATAGATTTTTTTTTTCGCTTCTCAGTACTTCTCCTGAACTGAGAGTGTGCTTAAATGGGAAGGAATGGCCCTATTTCTTCTGTCTGTCTAATCTAATTAATCTATCTCATTTATTCAGTAATTTTTCTTTTTTTTTTTTTTTTCTCACGAAGTAGAAGGGGAGTGGTGAACATCTGTGTTTGTTCTTGTAGAGTCTGTCTGGTTGAATAAAATACATCCTCTGGTGCCATCCTTTTCACTTGAAACAGGTATTTGAAGTCCACCCTTTTGGATGACTTTGAAACGAAGGCAAGGAAAGCCTACTGGGAAAATAAGTGTCAAAGGCCTTGTAGGCCTTTTGAAAGAGTTAAATCACTCTCTGATCTCACCGGTTTCAGTCAGGCTATTAGGTCTTTAAGGATCTTGTCTTTGAGGATTAGTCTGAACTCTTAATTGTCCATTCCTGATGGTTTCTATCACTCCAAGTGCACTAATCCTGCCTTAAACAATAACTACGGCAGTCATTACATTGGCATAAAAACTCTTGTTATTCTGCTTATCACATTCTCCACTTAAAAGCTTTCCCTTCAAAGCCTTTCAGCCAGTCCATAATTGGGGTGATGGGGGGTGAGGAGCATGGGCAAAGCTGAGCAGAGCCATAGCATTTGATAAATCTCTTGTTCTCAAGTTCTCTGGGCTCCTGGAGGAAGGGAAGTGTCACCAAGCCACCTTTTTACTAAAACCTGCTGGTAGCAAGCTGGCAGAGTGTTGATTCCCAGGCAGTTTGCGTTAGAACAGGATCTAACAGCTGCACCTGCCAAGTACCCTGTGGGCTTTGAGAAGATTTCTTGTGTGTTTAGAAGCAGTATGCATTTGTATGTGAGTCTTATCGTGACAGAAGTGAAGGGCCATAAAGATGACTAAGGGACTGGAGCATCTCTCATATGAGGAAAGGCTGAGAGAGCTGGGACTATTCAGCTTTGAGAAGAAAAGGCTCAGGGGGGATCTTATCAATGTATATAAATACCGGAAGAGAGGGTGCAAAGAAGATTGGAGCCAGGCTCTTTTTAGTGGTGCCCAGTGACAGGACAAGAGGCAATGGGCACAAACTGAAACATAGGAGGTTCTGTCTGGATATCGGGAAACGCTTTTTTGCTGTGAGGGTGACTGAGCACTGGCACAGGTTGCCCAGAGACGTTGTGGAGTCTCTATCCTTGGAGATCTTTAAAAGCTGGCTGGACACAATCCTGGGCAGCTGGCTCTAGGTGGCCCTGCTTGAACAGGGTGGTTGGATCAGGTGGACCTCCAGAGGTCCCTTCCAACCTCAACCGGTCTGTGATTCTGTGAAGCTAAGTTTTAATACAGAGTATCACATGCACAATGACCTGACCTGGGATGGAGGTTTAATTTTCCTGCTGTCTTGTCTCCTCCAGTGCTATGTGCAGTCATCTCATTCTTTTGTACAGTACGGTCCCACTAATGATACCTTTTGCTGTTCTATTAATTTTTTTAAATTATTTTTTTTATTTTTAGTTTATTAAAAAACCTTCCAATTTCTGTATGCATGAGATTTTGGGGAGATCTCAGCTTTCATTTAAAAATATAAATTAAAAATTAGTCTTTGCGGTTATAGAGAAAAAGATCAAAAGCATAAGTTTCTAAAAAGCCAAAATATTAGGTAATAAAGAGATTCTAATGCTCAGTGTTTTATAAAAACATTTTGATTTTAGGAAACTGATTTTTTATTTTTCTTTAGATTAACTTGGCAATATTAGTTTCTTGTATTTTCTGTTCCTCAACAAACTTTTTTCCCCCCAAAATAATGGATTTATACATTACATATTCTGGATGTGTAGAATTTATGTATGCATCTTTTTTGAGTCTCAAGTCTGTGAAGTGCTCATATCTGATCCAGTGTTTAATGTGATTCAGATTATGCAAAGAAGCTGATAATGCTACCCTGTTCTAATTAAGTGCTTGAACATGGGCCTAAGTGGAAACATGCTGTGTGGGATGTTCAGAAGTGCCCATGGGAGAAAGGAGCTTAAGTCCCATTGAGAGTGAAGAGCTTGATCCCACCAGCTTGAGAACATGATGTCTCCCCCACGCTCTGCTCCCACTGCTGTCGGCGGGTGTTGTCATTCTGATGATTTCATGAGCCAAGCTACGGGTGTCATGCACCATCCCTTTACAGTCATGCTAATGAAAACTTTTATACCTTGCCAGGTTTTTCTCTAGTAGATTTCAATCCAGTGATTTTAGTCCAGTTAATGAGGAGGGGTGTCTCTTTTGTCCTTCCCGAAAGACATGGTTAGAGAGAGTTGTTTTCCTTGTATTTTGCAAAAGACATGTGGCTTCTGACACACAGGCTCCTGTTTTGCAGGTCCCCAGTTTTCTGGTTGCAAAGAGGCCACCTTGTCAACTGGGATCATATCAGCTGCTCTGAGCTCCCATTCCTGCATCAGGTACATGAATGGCTGTGATCAATTTATTGATCTAAAATAAAGTTCTGAGTGGATAATTGCATTTGAACTTAAGGCCTCAGTGAATGTCTTTTTAAAGAGTAGAAGAGACAATCTGCAGAAGCTATTATAATTAATATAATGGATCAGGCTGGTAACAGAAATGTTGCTTACTGCTGATGTGGATTGTGTTTCGTTGTTTGCCTCAGAGTGGGATGGTCTGGAAAGACATTGTGCTGAGCCCTTTGGGTGAGGGGACTGAAGTGGGCATTGAATTATTATCCCAGGATCCTCTGGTTTTTTTAGTATTACTGGCAAACTGATCTAACTTCAAGTGATGTGGGTACTATTTACCTGAATACTGGGAGCAACTCTGTTCTTTCCAAGCCAGATCAATTTTTTCCATTTATGATCAAGGCTGATCTATTATGAGACTTCACTGTTTAAGGAAAAAAAAAAAAAAAAAAAAAATCCTGTCTGCCAAAGTCACACATGAAATCTGTCCGTCTTCATTCTTTCCCCCTTTAACCTGCATCTTTTGTGCACAGTCTTTGTATTTTGAATAGGGAAAAAAACCAGCCCAGTCCTTCCAATCATGTTATAAAAACGGTGGAGGTGTTGAAGAACATGCTGTGATAAGGGAAGGACAGACAAACAGATTAAAAAAGAGGTGCTGCAGCATCTGGCACAGTTGCTGTAAGGATCTGCTGATAGTTGATCACCCAGCAACAAATGACTAAGACACCGAGATATCTTTAGGATAATCTCACAGAGCGCAGGCCCTGAAGTGAGGAGAAAGGAAGAAGACGATACATTGGAGTTTATGTTCAGTCCCCTCTAAAGCCCTGTAGGGAAAAATATTTCTGAATCTTCTGGAAGAATAAAACTACAAGTAAAACATGAATAACTTCCAAGTGGGTGGATCCGAAGCGGTGAAGCATTTAAATGGAGGGTTAGTCTTCCCCCTTTCTTTTATTTAACTTAGATACTTCCTATTTTGGTCTCCTTTAAACAGTTACAGTGGACACAGTGACCAGCCCCAACCTCCAGTTGAAAATCAGATTTTGTCAGAAATCTGGAAAGAAAAATAATTTCTGGTTTGCAGTTGAAACAAAAATCTGCATGATAGCAAATGGCAAGCACTCACTGTTGACAAGCTACTGGAGACACTCAGAAAAGCAATCACCGCTGCATGGTGTGCCTTTTAATTGGGAGTTGCAAGTGATTATTTAAATCCGTGTACGTCTGTGGACTTCTGCAGCACATGCAAACTGAGGATTTGACCAAGGTCTGTGGTGTGAAGCAGAATTGAAGTCGGGCATCTGATGTTAAGTGGTATTAACTTTTGACTCCGCTATTCTCAAAAGCTGGTGTCTATCAGGAATTTTTATGTTGCTTGATTTTCAGTGACTGTTCTCCTCCAGCTCCTAGCTCTCTGGTTCTTTGCGGGAAAAGGCATTTTCTTTGCTTTTATATGTATCTATGACTACCATGTTAGTTACAACTGGAATTAAGCTCTGTGCTATATAGTTAACATTACCCTGCGTCAATTGAATTGAATCAATCAAAGCTCAGCAATTTATGCTAGAAAATAACTCTTTTTGTCACTTTTTCACCCTTTGTGTTGTCTGTGAAGACTAAAATATCTGTTGTTACTACAGGCCCCTCAGAAGGGCTATTCTGTCCATGTAGCTTTTACAGTTAAACCGAGCAGGTTAGTTTGGTAGAGTGGCCATAGGTTACCACATAATAGAGTCTATAATCGGACTAGAGGTTTGTTTTATTTTCTGAATTACTGTGTCAAAACTTGAGCAACTTTGCTTTCAATTCTCAAACTGAATTATAGGTTTAGGCTAAGGAGATGCAGCAAACACAGGCTTTCAGCAGTTGGACTGACCCAATTTTCTGCATTGCCAGTGATGATTTTGTTGGTTTTGTGTGATTATATATTTAACTCAAGCAGAGCTTCTAATAGGCAAAGATCAGAGAAGAGTAGGAGGCTTCTTTGTTTGCTTTGTTACTGTAAATATTCATACAGCATCACTGTATAATTTAGAGGATACAGCTCTTAGGGCCATGTTTACTCCCTCATCCTTACAGCATTGTACACAGCACTGCCATATAAGTGTGCAGAAAAAAACCCAAACAAAATCTGTTTCTCTGCAGAAAATTTTTATATAGAGTCTTTAAGATTGTCTTTACAGACTAAGGACAAACCCTTTTTTTCTGTGGTGTAAGGGCTTGTAGTGAAACACGGTGAATGAGTGCTGGGGGCATCTGTTTGGGCTGATAGTGAATGTATTTGATTATGGATATATTCAGTGTTTGTACTTTAAATTATAGGAAAGAAGCGTGAGTTTCTGTCATGGTTTAATCCCAGCCAGCAACTAAGCACCACGCAGCCGCTCCCCCCTCCC
Organism: Gymnogyps californianus; assembly: GCF_018139145.2. NCBI lineage: Eukaryota > Metazoa > Chordata > Aves > Accipitriformes > Cathartidae > Gymnogyps > Gymnogyps californianus. Next base: position 20,112,875 of record NC_059475.1, on the reverse strand, counting down.
CCCTCCCAGTAGGATGGGGAGGAGAATCGGGAAAAAAAGTAAGACTCGTTGGTTGAGATAAGAACAGTTTAATATCTAAAGTAAAATAAAATATAGTACTAACTAATAATAATAATTGTAATGAAAAGGAATATAACAAAAAAAGAGAGAAATAAAACCCAAGAAAAGACCAGTGATGCACAATGCAATTGCTCACCATCCACTGACCGATGCCCGAGCAGTGATCCGCCCCGCCCTGGCCAACTCCCCCCAGTTTATATACTGAGCATCATGCTCTATGGTATGGAATACCCCTTTGGCTAGTTTGGGTCAGCTGTCCTGGCTATGCTCCCTCCCAGCTTCTGGTACACCTGCATGCTCGCAGAGCATGGGAAACTGAAAAGTCCTTGGCTTAAGCTAAGCACTACTTAGCAACAACTAAAACATCAGTGTGTTATCAGCATCATTCTCACACTGAATCCAAAACCCAGCACTGTACCAGCTACTAAGAAGAGAGTTAACTCTGTCCCAGCTGAAACCAGGACAGTTTCCCAAGTAGTATTTCACCATTCAAATCAGGCAGTATGAATTGTCACCTCAAGTGCAGCGTCACTGGGAGGTGAGATTTAGCCAAAACAGTCACTTCTGCTGTGCAGACGAGATGGGGTGGTGGAAAAATGGAACACCGTTGTCTTCCTTTCACTGGCAGAAAGGGAGGGAAATGTCTGCCTGTGGCTGTGCAGTACTTACACACAGACAAGGAGTCTAGTCCAGAAGCTGTCAGGTTGTAGACTCTGAGGGATTTAAAACAATCTTTGTGCCATGAAAAGACTTTTTGCCCACGTGCCTGATGGTAGGAGTGGAGTCATTGTGGAGGGGAGTAATGCTTTGCTTTCCCCACCCATTTTTGTTTTTCTTTAGCTATTCCTGCTTCTTGCCTCACTGCTGACAGGGAGACTGGTTTGCCATGCTGAACACCTTGGGGCTGACAGGTTGGAGAAAACCTGCAGGCTCCTTTGACAGCTGTAATCAATAAGAAGTGAAAAATCTCACTTTGAGAAGCCCTTTTCCAACTACAAATGGCAACAAAAGTCATGAAGATGAAACCTCCATTTTAGACCAAACTGTGAAAGCAGAGGACCAGGAATCTGAGCCCAGGGAAAAGATTTGCAAACCAAGAGTTTCTCTCTGCTCATCTGTGTGCACGTCAGTCAAGGAAAGAACCACACTGTGCCAGACAGTCCTCAAAAATTCCTTCCTCAGACAGCTCATAAGCTGGAGTTTTGCTTAGCACATCCCTGTGCTTTCAGGGCAGAAACAGGGCTTGCTGCAAGAGCTTTCATTATCATATTGCAATCTTCACTGAAGGTCTTGCTCACCTTCTGAGAGATGCTGAATTTCTCCAACTCTTGTGAGAGTCACTGGGAGATGAGGAAACTTCATTAATAACATCTAGGCAGGAGGAGGGATAAGAATTAGCTTTTTAACCTAACAGGTCTACTTTATTTTTAAAAACAAGTAAGTAATTTCTATGGAAGAAAAAAAGTTGTTTCTTTCCAAACAGATTTAATTGCCAGCAAGCCACACTGAAAATGGGAATAAAAACTTTTAATTATGATTAGGGATAGACAGAAATTCCCAGAGCACCTGGTTAATCAAAAATAGAGGCTGAGTGCAGTATTTTTCATGCTGTATTGTGGTGACAATGGCAAGTAATTTGGAAAGCATAATACGAAAAGTTAAGTCTGGCTGATATGTTCTTGTTTTGTGATGTTGAGTAATTATTAGTATGGGCTTTTACTGTCATCTTTGTTTTGCAGGAAGCAATGCAAGTGAATAAATATGGCTGTATCCTGTATTGCTGTTTTACTCACAACTTAGCTGCTTATTTGGTTGATAGGGAGTTTTTATTCCCTTTGTGTTATGGGTGCAGCTAGGGAATTTGGTGGTAATAAAAATACAGAGCTCTTGCAATGAGCATTGCGCTGATAGATCTCAACGTTTCATGAAGTATGATTAACCTCACATTGCAGATACGTAACAGAGAAACAAGTTTGCCCCTATGGTCACTTGGCTGGCAGGAGAACTGGGATGAGGATTCCTGCCCTGGAGTCTTAGCATGGGGCTCCCTCTGTGCGACCATGCAGCCTTTGCTTTGGTTTGTTAATAGAACTGTCAGTGATATCATTTCTCCTAAGGATGTGGGGAAGGCTTTAGGTTCCCCAGATATTAATCAGGTATCTTTTTTGCACTAAATTCATTTTAAAGAAGAGATACAAAAATAGCACATCCTTTTGTATTAGCTATCACGCGTCCTCTGGAAGCGTCTTTACCAAATGCATAGAAGAATGCAATTAATGGCTTCCCAAGAGATTTATTCTATTATCTTGACTAGCTTATTTCCAAAGTAGTTTGACATTTTATTTGTCTGACTTATCTGTTGTTGTAGAGAGATTTTGTTTTATTACCCTTGAGAAGGCTGAAATGTTAAACAGAAAATACAGGAGCTCCTTTCATTGCTTTTTTACTATGAAATGTGAACTCACAGACTGGACTGTCAGCTCTGCAGTAAAGGAGAAATCTGGGCTTGTGGTTGGGACAAAATAGTGCTCAGGAGATTTAGATTTGATTACAAATAGTATCCCAGACCCTCTGTGATAAGCTGCTTATACCTCAATCCAACAAAGCAGTTTTAAGCCCTGCATGCCTTACCTCTCAAATGTGAAATTCAGGTTGAGCTTTGTCTTCCTCTGGCACTGCCAACATCCCAGCGTCTGCAGTCAGCATGAACAGGCACTGCAGGGAAGGAGCGTGCTGGAGTGAAGTCAGGTTCCTGCCCCCAGAGCAGACTTAGCTGTAAACAGTAGGACAGATGTAATTTAAAATACCCACTGGTGTTGCTGCTGGATGTGTACTGTCGGTAATGTGAACTATAATGGTAACTATAATACGTTAACAAGGAGTCCATTTACCTGGAGGAGTAAGAGCCATTTTTATATGGTCGTCTTTTAAACTGAACTTTTCTTCTTTAGCCAGTCCAGACATGCTTGATATTAGCTGAAATCTCTTAAATTTAATGGCTTTGGGGTGTTTTTGTAATGGTATTCTGGTGTCCAGTCCTCTCTGCAGTGCTTCGTGATTTCCCGATTCCACCTTCATGCATGCACACACACTCTCCGTTTGGGAACACAGGTTAAATATTTGATTTGATTATGATCTTTGGGAGGCACTATAAGTAGGAAGGTTTTTTTGAGTGGCTAAGAGAGTCAGATCAGTAGCAAAAAAAACAATTGAGAGTGGATTTGGAGTTTTCTGTGTGTAAGCGCACTATTTTACTTTGCATTGCCATTTTGAGTCAAAGAACATGAAAGCATCTGATTAATAGAAGCCTGGATGAAGAAATGTACTGTTATAGTGTTTTTGAAGTCCTGTAGATCTTGGGCTTGGCACCCAAAAAAACTGTCCCTTTATGAAGGAGCTTTCTTCATATTAGAGAAAACTGTAACGAAAATGAAACAAGCAAGTAGAGCAGGCATATATTATTACTCATGTTTTGTGTGAGTAAATGAATATCCACAGCTCTAAAAAGAGTCTAAAACTGAGCTCTGCAAAAATAAATTGCTTTATCTTAATAATATACAACATCCAAGAAAGCTTCTGCTTTTTGAGAAAAAAATATAGGAAACTTTAGACCTTTTTGAAGCAAAGATAATTGCGCTCTTGCTTATTTTAATTACATTATCCTAAGTAGGTCACTCACCTGCTTTAAAATGTGGAAAATTTAGGAAAGCTTAGGAACCTGGCATAAGCGCAGAACCAGGGGACCTTGGTTCCAGTCTGGTTTTACAGATCAGTCCCTGTATTGCTCCAGCATTTTAGCATGGACTGCCTACAGTCATAGAGAGCGTTTACTTGTATTTGTTTTTTAATCCAGACCAGTGTTAGCACTTCTTTTCTGGGTCAACTGATTTCATTACAAACATGTTCGTTGCAGTCAAGCTGTCTTGTAGCAGCAGCGATAAAAAGATAAAATCAGGCTTCTGGAAGCAATGATGACAAGATTGGCTCAGAGTGGATAAAGAGACTGAAAACAGGAACAACTTCATATGGTCAGAGATGGTACTGAATATTTGCTTTCTGATTTAGGGTGTGTTTTATGGCTCTAGAAGAATGAGGCAAAAATTACCAGCTTAGTTAGTTTCTAATTCCTTAAATGGGTGGCCACATCTTCCAGGTGCTTAGGATGCTGCATGTCCCTTGGGTACTGAATACGTCTGACGTTTGGTGTCATCGCAGGAGCAGCAGAGCTCCAAGCACATTTATAAACTGCTCTTCCCCTCTTTAGCTGCCTAAGTGGTACAGCAGAGCTCCTCTGAAAATTTGAGTAAAGGGCTCTTGAAAATATTTGGCTGCAAAGATACAATGTGGAGAGTACTAAAAGGAGGACTTCTATCTGACCTGGCTTTGCCCTACTTCACTAGTGTAGATACAAGCTGGTCTTTAAAATCCTTGGAGACCTCCAAGAAATATGGTTATGAAGGTGATGCTAATGGGTATAATACATCTGGAAAATACTAGCATTTCTGAGGTGATGGGTTTTCAGGCATGGCCTATGTTACCAAAGGCAGTTAAGTGGGATTGCACTACACAGAACATCTATTTCAGAAAAAAAAATCTCTAGCCTCTGCTTTTTACGCATCTTCTGCTGCTTCCATACTTGGTGAGCTTTTGGGAAGTCAGGTGAATTGCACAACCTGATCAGTGTTATCACTTATATTTTTTTCTGCTTAACTCTACAGTTAATGGACAGGTCATGAAAACTTTTTCCTTTAAGCAAAGGCGCTGAGAGAGACTGCTTTGGACCATCACATGTTTGCTAGCTGGAGCTCTGCCAGTGTAACCTGAGGAGGCTGCTATGGTGGGGAGTCTTTCCTGGAGTTCAGGAAAAGATAAGTGAAGAAAAAGAGCTCTATGCTCTAAGCAGAGAAGTTTGCATAAAGCACACTCTGTGGTGGAAACAAGTCATGCAAGGTGGTTAGCAATATAACTAATTCTTCCCCTCTTCACTGTGAAGCCCAGCCTGCACCCCTCTTTAAAAGCAGATGGCGGTTATCGGCAGCTTGAAGTTCTCAATGGTGTTCAAAGTAATAGGGTTGCATAAGCACGAGAGATGATATTTTCCTTCTGTTACAGTAGCAGGTAAGTTTTTTCCCCCCTCAGTTTGGCCAGGACTTCACCAGGCACAGAGAGAGGAGGAAGCAAGGTACTAAAGAGGCAGAACCTCTGTTTTTTCTTCTTGGCTGCTGGGTATAGACTCACAGAGAGGGATAGGAGCCACACTAAAGTCCTGTTCCACAGTCCTTTCAATTCAAAGACCCTCATCTATTCCAAGAAATTTGAAACAAGCTCCAAGCCTGTCTCCTTCAATCCAGCTCGTAGTATTGTTGCCTGCCAACTTGGAAAAAAAGAGATATTAAAATAATATTATCCTGGGGCATGTCCCTTCAGTGATACATACCCTGTCTTCTGCTTGCCTGGTGTTTAGCAGCACCGAGTCACAGCTATGTTCTTTAGCTCCTTGCCTGGTGTAATGAGAGATCTTCCTCTGGTTTCAACCCACAAACTGTTATGGCTGGTTACCAGAGGGTGAAATGCTGTATTCTCTTTATAGCCCTGCCTATTCCTATTCCTATCCCTATTTCTCCTCAATGCAGTGGATACTTTTCCTTCTCCGGTTTCTTCTGTAAGATCACAGGTTGTAGTGGAAGTGACCTAAGTAGGCAGTAAAGACTTGAAATGAAGTTGAAACAAAATGAGCAAAGCTGTAGGGAAAGTGAATTTGATTGGAAAGTTTTCTCTGTGTGATCAGCCAAATCCTAAGATCTTTCTACTCCTGGACTTTTCCTAGGATAAACTATTTTAGGTTAATTATATAGATATAATCCCCTATGAGGACACTTGTTCTGGAGTAAGAGTGTCTGTAGAAATTGAACTCTTGAAACCACTTGAAAGTATTTATTCAGCGGTAGCTACTTTGATTAATTTCTAAGCATACCAGGACCTACAGTGATTACAGTTGGCATTGCTTCTGTACCTCACTGCTTGCTTCAAGTAGTTCAGAGAGTGTGCCCAGTAATGAGTCAGGTTCAGAATTGTGCCCTTTCATTTTATTTAAACTAGCAGAAGCAAACAATCTTCTCGACTCTTCATCTAAAAATGTGTACCACAGATTGAAACACTGCACTGCGTATCTGTGTGCTGGCTCCACAAAACTCCCACCTTTTGCCTCCATCTCTTTCATAACAGTAGAGTTTAAAAGCGGAAACATCTCTTAAGTCAGACAAGGATATTTGGCTCAGAAAATGAGAGGAGGTGGTCAGTGCGTCACATGAAACAAGGTGTGAGAGCATGAGACATGTCTAACGGAAAAGATGGAGAAAGGCAAGGGAAGAGTACTGAGGGAAAGAAAAACAGAAGTAAAGGGAGTGGAAAGAGAGGAGAAAATGCAGGCAGAGGCTGCAAGATCCTGATGAAATTGAAATTAGTTAATACACAGGAATTGCTTGGTGACTTTGGATAGCCTGGGCTCCCCGCTCTTCAGAGCTGGAGGTCTGCTGGCTTTCCTGCCATGCTGTCCCAGTTCGCTTCAGCAGAGAACGTGGCCTTCATCATTCAGAGGTTGCCATCTGTCACAGCCACCCACTGGCCTGTGAATTATTTGTGTCTGTCTAAAGGCACTAACTGCCGAATGCATGAGCTCTGCTGTTGCTCCAGGATTAATGCTGTAGCTCAGTTGGGGGCCAAATGGTAGAGTCTCAGCCCCAAAAAAGCCCCAAAGCAGCTCCCACAGCTCTGTCCAAGGTTCCCAAAGGAAGGGGGCAGCCCTCAGGTGCGCTGCAGCCTAGGCCCATGGGCAGAGTACCAATATTTAAAACTGAAAAAAATAAATGCTGTTCATCTCTGTGGTATCATTCATCTAAGGACCTTACAGTTTTATCATTTTCTGGATGAAGCCTCACAGAAATTTGGTGAGATAGCTCAGCTAATTCCAATGGGAATGGGAAAAGATACCAAAGGCAAGTATCTACCGAATAAACAAGAGCTAGGGATAACCTTCAGCTCGCCTGAGCACATGGCCCCTGCCCCTTCCACTGGGCAGTGTGCACAGTTGCTTCTCCATCAAAAAAGTCTTTCCTCTGCATGGACCTCATGAACAGCCTTGTGTTCTTTGCTGTGTTGGACCACTGCTTCCTTATGTTCTTGGCATTCTGCTTGCTTTCAGTTCATTGTCTGCAGTTCTGGTGAACCAGCATCTTTTACTTGGCCAAGAGCTGACGTGGCGTGGCTGTGTGCAAATGCCTGTGGTCAGTTCTCAGAGGATCTGCTTTGACTCCAGGTGGAAAATGGAGCACTTAGCCTCTCACTGAAGGTCTTGGCTTCAGGTCAGCCCCAAGAGCTTGATATTGCTCCCTTTTCTGGGATCAATGGAAATTAGTTAATCCTTATTTGGTCCTGATTGCTTCAAAAGGTCTCACTAGTCCAGGACTGTTTGGATGGATAGGAGATGGTTAAAACTAACTGCCTGCAAACAGATGTGAGTTCACCCTCACCTTTTATTTATGCTAAGGGGGAAATACGATACATATATTAGACTATAGCTGACCAAAATAACTCCAACACTTAGCACCCAGTGAGCAGCTGATGAATGTGTTCGTCTGTTTAGATGTTGCTGTCTCCCTGCAGTCACTGTTTAGACCCAAATGACAGAAACACAAATAAATTTGTGAAATCAAGAAGGAGTTGCAGTTCATGAACAACACAGAGTCAGATTTGAAACTGGTGGAAGTTACCATAGCTTCATTAAAGTTTCATTTATTTATATTTGCATTATTTTAGCTGCCTGATTTCACAGCTCTAATTTAGAGCATGGCAATGCAAGTAACTGAATCAGCTTAAGTAAGGTGGCAGTGGACTCTGCTGTGAGGAGAGCAGAGTTGCACTGGGAGGGAGAGTTAGCCCTCTTAAATCAGATGTGCTGTCAATAAAAATAATTATGTGGAACTACAGCCTTAATAGAGTGATGCAATTTTATACCAGCTCCGGATATGACTGGTAAATTGTAGCTAAACTTTAATTTACCCACCACCCTCTGCTCTTTATGCTGAGTATCATAATCATGAAAGCTCCTCTCATCTGAAAATGGTCTTAAAGAGTTATCAGTGTGAGGGCACTAAAGGTAGGCCAAGAGCAAGTCATATACTCCATATCGTGAATTCACAAGCTAGTTCTCTCCTGCCAGTGGAATTATAAAAGGAAGTTAGCATTCTAGAAGTCCTTTCCATAGTGCAAGTGCATATTGCATTTCTATTAATTTAATAATTGTATTGGGTTTGCGTGGCAAGGTTTTGGTGGTGGGGGGGCTATAGGGGTGGCTTCTGTGAGAAGCTGCTAGAAGCTTCCCCTATGTCCGATAAAGTTAATGCCAGCAGGTTCCAAGACAGACCCGCTGCTAGCCAAGGCCGAGCCAACCAGCAACAGTGGTAGCGCCTCTGTGATAACATATTTAAGAAAGGCAAAAGAAGTTACAGGGGAGTTGCAGTTGCAGCCAGAGAGAGAGGAGTGAGAAGATGTGAGAGAAACAACTCTGCAGACACCAAGGTCAGTGGAGAAGGAAGGGGAGGAGGTGCTCCAGGCGCTGGAGCAGAGATTCCCCTGCAGCCCGTGGTGAAGACCATGGTGAGGCAGGCTGTCCCCCTGCAGCCCATGGAGGTCCACGGTGGAGCAGATATCTACCTGCAGCCCGTGGAGGACCCCACGCCGGAGCAGGTGGATGCCCGAAGGACGCTGTGACCCCGTGGGAAGCCCGCGCTGGAGCAGGCTCCTGGCAGGACCTGCGGACCCGTGGCCCTGTGGAGAGAGGAGCCCACGCTGAAGCAGGTTTGCTGGCAGGACTTGTGACCCCGCGGGGGACCCACGCTGGAGCAGTCTGTTCCTGAAGGACTGCACCCGTGGAAGGGACCCATGCTGCAGCAGTTCGTGAAGAACTGCAGCCTGTGGGAAGGACTCACGTTGGAGAAGTTCGTGAAGGACTGTCTCCCGTGGGAGGGACCCCATGCTGGAGCAGGGGAAGAGTGTGAGGAGTCCTCCCCCTGAGGAGCAAGGAGTGGCAGAAACAACGTGTGATGAACTGTTCGAAACCCCCACTCCCTGTCCCCCTGCACCGCTCAAGGGGAGGAGGTAGAGAAAATGGGGAGTAAAGTTAAGCCCGGGAAGAAGGGAGGGGTGGGGGGAAGGTGTTTTTAAGATTTGATTTTATTTCTCATTATCCTGCTCTAATTTGACTAGTAATAAATTAAACTAATTTTTCCCCAAGTCGAGTCTGTTTTGCCCATGACGGTAATTGGTGAAGTGATCTCCCTGTCCTTATCTCAACCCACGAGCCTTTCGTTTTATTTTCTCTCCCCCTGTCCAGTTGAGGAGGGGAGTGATAGAGCGGCTTTGGTGGGCACCTGGTATCCAGCCAGGGTCAACCCGCTACAATAATTTAAGCCTAACTTTTAAGCCTAACCTTTAATAATTTAAGCCTAACTTTTCTAAAAGTGTGGAGATGCTGTTTGTAATGATTTTGGAAGATGCAAGGTCTGTTTACAGGCTCAGTCTCAACATGTCTTTCTGGTGTTACAGAGCTGTTTCAAATTTAGTTTGAGGTTAAATCTACGCAATTCCTTCATATCAACTGAATAATGCTTCTAGTGTCTCTGAGCTATAGGGATTTTTTTTGGTTAATTTTTCCAAATTTTATCTATTGCTTTATAGTTTAATAGAAACTTCCTGAAGGACTGAAGGGAGCTTCAGGTAACAGTACTTTTTAAAATTTTGCTAGTGTGCAAGTGAAAGATACTTATCTGCGATGAAGGGTTGTCCTGGTTTTTGGTGTTTAGTCAGCCCTTAGTTAGGATTTCTGGACATGTATGTGGCAAAGATTTAGATCTTCTTTGCTATTTTGAATTTCTTTAAGTTTCTTTTGACTTCAGCGGGTACTAAATCTAATAAGGGCAGGCATGTCACTATAAAATTGAAGCAGAGACAGGAAATAGGCATTTGTCATATGGATGAATTTCAACAAGCTTGATTTCATAGTGCTTTTTGAAAAGCAGCATGGTATGATAAATGACAGCAAATGAAATTCTGCTTAACAGTTGCTGACCTCTTTTTTCTTTTTTTTTTTTTTTTCCTTTTTTGGTAGTATTCCTGCAGAAGACGCAATATTCAAACCTAAATACAGAAAATAGACTGCAAGCATGTTATGAAGCTTTCCATGTGTATAGAGTGTTCTCCAAAGCACTTTGAGTAACAAGGTCTTGCTAAGTACAAGCAATTTTGCCATTGTATAGTTCTGTTGCAAATGTGGAGGGATAGAAAAATGGAGATTCTTATGACAAATGTTATCCATGTCCCTTCATGTACATCTGGAAAGTCCTTGAACTTAAGTTGAAATGTCCTCACATTAACATATGTTGGTTGGTCACTGATTCTCTGCCCCCTCTCTTGCCAAACACATAAATAATAATGTTTATCTCCTGACCACAATGGGTAATCTCTATAATTTTAGAAGTATTGCCAAGGTCAAAATGAAGTGGCCTGCCAGCAAAACTGAAGGAGGGGAATAGCTGCTCTTTGGAAAGACAGAAAAGGATGGCCAGATTATTTAGCAGGGAGTGTTTAATGTTGGCTATCTTCATACCATGCCTTCATTCCATGACTCAAGGTCATGGAAGGGAAGACTTTCACTGCTAGGAATTCTTTCCAGCCATGAGAGAGCTCTCTTGCACTGTCTGGGTTACAGAGGAGACAGCAAGTATAGGAGGGTGCAGATTGTCTCATCTCACCTAGTGCATGTGAACAGTGAAATCAGCAAAGGTAATGCGTAATCTATGGAGAGCAGCCCATGGAGCTGCTACTGCCAGCTGAACCACCTCCTTTAGAATCTTTTTGGGGCACATTGTTAGATGCATATTAGCAGAAATGCATTTATTAGTATAAGGACACAGAAAAATCTTGAATGTACTCATCAAGGTCAGTCATTCTGAACAGGGAGAAGTCCAAGTATTCTCTCTGTCTCCTTGTTCTATGGGAAGTCTGTGATAGAGCTAATTGTGACAAAACCAACTTTTTAACCAATTCGATATCATATCTGGAAAAAAGTCAAGACACTTTACAGCCTTATTTATAGTCAAGCAAGCATTGTGCAAAAATTTGTAAAAGATGGCATACTCTCTTCATAATATATTTGTATTTATGCATGTGTGTATATACGTATCTTTATTCCTATAGAAAAGCAGACTGTGAAAACAGGATGTTCATTTCTTAGAAACCTTGAGTACAGTGGTCCCTCCTACCCCTTATGGTTTCTGGGTGTATTATTTCTTTTTTTCCATACTTTTTTGTGCCTCTAAGGAAGACGAGCAAAGGCCAACTTTGGCAGCAACCACTTTCCTTTTGAGAACCTCTGTTCTTTGCTGCGTGTCAGACGGTGTTATGGGATAGTTTCTAAACCAGATTAATTAAGTTCAAAGAAAGTTCCCAAACTTCGCAGAAGCTGTCAATGTACATTTTTTTTCCCTTTTTGACACAATCTAGTGTCAAAAAGAGTTCAAACTCCAATATGACAGCATGATGGGAAGGTGTCGTGCCTTCTTTCCAATTTAGAAGAATTGCTTTCCAAGTGGGAAGATCTCCAGCATCTCCTAGTGCTGCGAAGAACGCAGCAAGTACAAAGATGCTTTGCAGTAAATGTATCCAGGAGGCCTGGTGAAGCCTGAATTTGAACATGGCTGAGCAAGTTGAGACCCTCCGCCATATGAAATGCATCTCAAGGTGGGACTATGAAGAGCGAGTAATCTGCTGTTATATCTAATTTACTAACAAGAAAACTGTGTTTGCTAATGGTTAATGACTTGTTGCATTATGTTTCCTTGCAAATGCTGGTCTCCTATCCAGTATTAGCTTCCTCTTGGGAAAGCCCTGAATATGAAGGGAAGTACAGTTCCAGATAGCACATTCTGGTTGATTAGTTCCTTCCCTTGGACACAGCTGCAGAGTTGCTCTCTCTGTGTATAGTATTAATTCCTACCTCTTGCTTGGAGTGGGGTTTAGATCCCTCCCAGGGTGCATCTCCTGTTCATCTCTGTCCACCTACAGTTGTTGGTGTGATGAGGCATTTGGGCGTAGTTAGGCTCACTGAAGGAGTAAATAAAGCTTCCTACAGGTTTTGTCAGTCTCTCATGTACCCTCCACAAGCTAACTGCTCACTTGACTTAGTGTTGCTCAGTCTCTAGACAATTTTGAAATTCCTGTGGCTTCAGATCTGGGTTTCAGTGAAGCTCTATATGCAATTTCTTAACCTTGAACTGTTTAAACTTGTACTTCCCTAACAGAGCACAAAAACAGGCACTTAACTTTATGAACATGCTTGTAGGCTTGAGTGCCTATCAAATCAGATTGAGTGCTGTGTCAGTTTTAGGAAGAATTGAAGGGCAGATTTTTACTTACTTTTTTTCCCCCAAAAAATCAGTATCTTGAAAGTATAAGACTTCTTACTAGACTTAAGGAAAAGTCATAATTTTATAAGAGTTTACATTTCTGAGAGAATGATGGTGGGGTAGGGGGGGAAGTTTTGGGGTGGGAGGTGGTTGCTTTTAATTTTGCTTTTTAACTTACATCTTCCACCGCAGGCTTTAGACTATAATGACAGAATCCATCAGGCATAATGAAGTACTGGCAGGTCCCAGGTCTTGCATTTGCCTCATGTCCCGTTGTGCTCGGTATTCTGGATGGTGCAGAAGCTGCCATGTAAATCCTTGGCTTGGCAACAGAAATGCCATCCAGTTATCTCACTGACTGGTCTTTATTACGCTTCATCTAGTTTTCTGGTTTCATTTCAGATTTACTAACACCTGGTCTGCAAATGGTAATGACAGCCATAGGTGTTTATAGGCATATAGCCATACATGTGTGTTTAAATGCATGTATGTATACATACTAAATGCTTACATAATTCTATTGCATTATGAGTTGCCATCGTCTGTGGGATTGGGCTGCCAGTGTTTTCTTTCATTGCGTTGATTCTCAAGGTGCCCTAAATGAATGAATGAAAATGCATCGACTCAGAAGGCGCACATTCTAGAGATTGTTCAGAAGTGAACTGGTTGACTTGACAAGTTCAATTTTGAAAGCAATCTTTTTCAGGGCACTGAAAGATAACAAGTGAGAAATCCTGCCCAGGAAACAAGAGAGACTCAATTTACCAACTGTCAGACACATGGCATTAACTTTGAACAAAATGAACACCAGATTCTCTGAGGCTTGAGGCTTCAGTGGAGCCCAAAAGTCAGATACATGTATTTGAATGATGCAGAGGAGTGGCCTTTGTGTGGCAAGGTTGTTTTTATCTCCTAAAGTAAAATAATGGCATCCATAAAGGTGACTTTGCTACAGGGAGGACTTACAACATAGATGTTGAAACAAATATCTTACAAGATGTGGAAAGTAATGAATGTTAACTGATTGGATTCCCCTTTTCCCTGTGAAAACCTCCTTCTACATTTCATAGCATGTTTCAGTTCAAATGCTGATCCAGTTTGAGGGTGTTTCCAATTTAGTTTGAGAAAAAAAAGAAATGATGAGTGTTGAGAAAGATATAATGTGTTGAGATATAATATTCTCTCTTGTAGTCTTCACGTAGTGCTTTGAGTATTAGAATTAAAAACCCACAAGTTTGGAAAGGTTCATTAACTTGTTGAGCCAGAACAGGCAGAAACGGTGGTCAAAGTTTACAAATGTGGTTTCAGTTTTGGTTTTTTAGCTTTGTTTTTTTGTTGTTTGGTTTTTTGGGGGAGGGTTTTGGTTTGTTTGTTTGTTTGGGGTGGGTTGTTTTTTTGTTGGTTTTTTTTGTTGTTTTTGTTTTTTTAAAGTGTCAGCAGTCTGGCTGCTGTGTTGGATCTGCGTCAAAAGCTTTTTGGGTAAGCTGACACATTTATACCTCCCAGCTTGGAAGCTGGGTCTGTACCGTTTCCGTCAGTTAGAGGATTTTGAAGAAACTGCCAGGCAGGTACTTCGCAGAGATACAGAGATTATGGCTGCAGGGGATAGCACACTGCAGGTAAGAACAACTGCAGAATGGCCCTTATCTCTTCCTGCCTGCTGTGTCCGGCAGACGTGTTGCTCTCACTTTGACCCAACGGTGCTGCAAGCAGCATGCATCAAGTGTGATCTGTGTGTTAAGCCAAAACCTGAGCAGGAGCTGAGTTAATAGCCACAATCTGCCTCAAAAAAATCATGCAAGTGTGCTAATTCTGCCAATCACATTCCTTGAAGTATTGACTTCTACAACAAAATGAGAGGTTTACCTACAAAAAGCCAGATCGGCCACTACATAGCTGCACTGAGGACAACGATTGTGCACCAGTGTGTGCTTCCTGGGGGTCTTGTCCCCAGTGATATCCCATGTGTAAGTAAGGAGTAATTACTTGCAATGCAGGTGGTTCCATTTTGAATTCCGATAATGCTTTAAAAATGACATTTTACAAGATTAGATTTTAATTAAAAAGTGAAAACAAAGCAGACAAATACAAAGGGAGAGAAATAGGGAAGAAAAGCAGTGTTCAGTGGAAGTTTAGAATATGTTTTGATTTTGATACATTCCTCTGTTTTCAGCAGGAAAAACCTCCTACTCACTATGAGGGAAGGTGTTTTTCAAGCCCTGTCTTGCAAGTTGGAAATTTAAATGCAGCATCATTGTGGGTGTAGGTGACGCTGAAGAAGTGAAACAGGACTTAAAATATGGATATAAAAGACCCTTCATGAAGTAGATTTAGGTAAAAAGTAAGACTCCAATCGTGTATGCTGCCACTTTGATCTTCCTTCTGATGGAGATTACACCCTAGCAAATTCAATGTCAGGATCAGATTATGATCTATGGGTTTTAATTTGCTTTACTGTTTAGCATGTTGTGTGCATCTTCTTGAGCATGGCAGCTCGTTCCAGTTTTGATGTGGATATAGGAGGTACAAAGTGGATTTGTTGTTAATAGGCTAACAGTACAAGACGAGAGAAAGAGGGAAAGAGCTATTACTTTGTGATACACGGAAGTGGGCTTGAAAAAGGATTATGTGAGGTGGTTTAAAAAGTGGTTGTGCATTCTTCTGCTGCTTTCCTGTGAGGGTTGGTAAATGTTTACAAGGTATGGGATAGCCACCACAAATCAGTAGGAGATTCACTGCAACAATTAAAAAAAAAAAAAAAAAAGTTTAAAATATTTTGGTGTTTCTACTCATTTCTCTGAGAATGGGTTTGGGTAAAAGGTTTGTAATAAAAGGTTGTATTGGCTCCTGGTGTTACGGGTTCTCACTAGTAGCTCTTGCTGTGCCATGTTGAAGAACCGTTCCTGTTGTGTAGGGACTAAAATCTGGGGATGCAGCTGCAGGGAATGACCTATGTTGGTAAGTAGAGTGGACGTGAGGGAGGTGGCTAAGTAAATAGATGCTTCTTCTGCAAACCACATCTCCTTTTCCAGCATAGACGCTAAAGACAGTTTAGGTATTTGGAATGCTAATAAGATAAGAAGCAATTTTTTTCTTGTGTTAAACCTATGTGATCTCTAGAATGAAGCACATCTCACTGTGTTCTTGAGTCTATATAAGAATCTGTCAACTTTTTAGCCTTTGATCCTCTAGATTACAAAGACAGCTGTAGCTCCCAACTGTGCTAGACACTATTGTGGCACGGACTGTACAGACATACGGTTATGGAAGAGCTTTGCTTCAGAGATCTCATTTTGTGAGCAGATTAAGGCACTTACAAAGTGAGTAAATGCAGTTGATTTCTAATGCTATGATTTCCTGGATGCCTGTGTGATTTTGAACAAGGATCTTATGTTCCTGGATCAACAGGATGGAATTCATCTGAGCCATCTGTATAGCCTCTGCCAAAGTAAGCAAGCACTTTGTTCAGGGAGGGATAGGCAGGGCAGGTGAGGTGGAGGTGTCACACTATACGTAAGGGAGAGGTTTGATTGTACAGCCATTACAGTTAGTGATGATGTGGTTGAGAGCCTCTGGTGAGGATTAGGGGGATGGAAAGCAAAGAAGATGTTGTAGTGGGTGTCTACTACCAATTGCCCAGCCAGGATGTAAGCACCGATGAGTTATTCTATGGGCAATTAGGAGAAATTTCTGGATCGGTAGCCCTGGTCCTTATGGGAGATTCCAACTTCCCAGACATCAGCTGGGAACAGCATACTGCTGTGACGAGCAGGTCTTGGAAATTCTTGAAGTTTGTAGGAGATGACTTCCTGTCACAGGTACTCAGTGAGCCAACTAGGAAAGATGCCCTCCTGGACTTGCTGTTTGTGAATAGAGAAGGACTCGTGGGGGATGTCATGGTAGGTGGCTGTCTTGGCCACAGTGATCATGAAATGGTTGAGTTCAAAATTTTCAGTGTCATGAGAAAAAAAGGACAGCAGAGTTGCTACCCTGGACTTCAGGAGAGCAAACTTCAAGCTATTCAGGGAGCTGTTTACCAGAGTAGCCTGGGAATCTGCTTTTGAGGGTTTTGCAGTCCACGAGTGCTGCTCAGTCTTTAAGAACTACCTTTTAGAAGCACAGGAGCAGGCAATTCCACTGTGTCATAAGTCAAGCAAGCAGGGCAGAAGACCAGCTTGGCTGAACAGGGAACTCCTCGTGGAGCTCAAGAGGAAAAAGAAACTGTACGATCTCTGGAAGCGAGGTCAGGCTTCGCAGGAAGAGCACAGAGCTGTGGTTCGTGTATGCAGGGAGAAGGCACGAAAGGCCAAAGCTCAATTAGAGTTGAAACTGGCCAGTGGTGTTTCAGATAACAAGAAGGGCTTTTTTAAGTATGTTAATAGCAAGAGGAGGTCTAAAGAAAACATTGGACCAATACTTGTTGAAGATGGTCATCTCACTAATCGGGATGAAGAAAAAGCGGAGGCATTTAATACATTTTTTGCCTCAGTCTTTAATAATACTAATAGACCTTGGGCTGCCCGGTCCCCTGAGTCGGAAGACCACGAGTGTGGGAACAGTGACTTTCCATTTGTGGACACTGAAATTGTAAGGGACCAACTGTATCAGCTGAATGTTCACAAGTCCATGGGGCCTGACAGGATTCATCCCAGAGTTCTGAAGGAGCTAGCAGATGTTATGGCAGGACCCCTCTCGATCATCTGCCAAAGGTCTTGCGAGTCTGGGGAGGTCCCTGCTGACTGGAAGCTAGCCAATGTTATTCCAATCTACAAAAAGGGTGTGAGGGAAGACCCAGGGAGCTACAGACCTGTTAGTCTAACCTCAGTTCCTGGAAAAATTATGGAGAAGATTATACTGGGTACTACTGAAAGGCATTTAAAGAATAATGCAATCACCAGGCACAGTCAACATGAGTTCACAAAGGGAAAGTCCTTTTTAACTAATTTGATATCCTTCTCTGATAAGGTCACGTGCCTAGTGGACGAAGGGAAGGCGGTGGATGTAGTTTGTCTGGATTTTAGTAAGGCTTTTGATACTGTCCCTCACAGCATCCTTCTGGACAAGTTGTCCAGCTGTGGGATGAGCGGGTTCACGGTGCGCTAGGTGAAGAAGTGGCTGAAGGGCAGGGCTCAAAGGGTTGTAATGAATGGGGCTACATCTGGCTGGCGACCGGTCACCAGCGGTGTTCCTCAGAGTTCAATCCTAGGGCCAGTTCTGTTCAATATATTTATCAATGATCTGGATGCAGGAGTTGAATGCACCATTAGCAAGCTTGCTGATGATACCAAACTGGGAGGTGCTGTTGACTCTCCTGAGGGACAAGAGGCCTTGCAGAGGGATCTAGATAGATTAGAGCATTGAGCTGTGATTAATGGGATGAAATTTAACAAGTTGAAATGCTGGATTCTGCACCTAGGACGGAGTAATGCTGGGCACAAGTACAAACTGGGAGAGGAGTGGCTGGAGAGCATCCCTGCAGAAAGGGATCTGGGGGTGCTGGTTGACAGCAGGCTCAATAGAAGTCAGCAGCGTGCCCTGGCAGCCAAGAGGGCAAACCGCATCCTGGGGTGCATCAAACACAGCATAACCAGCCGGTCAAAAGAGGTGATTATCCCACTGTATTCAGCGTTGCTGCGGCCCCACCTTGAGTACCGTGTGCAGTTCTGGGCCCCACAATTTAAGAAGGATGTGAAGGTCCTGGAATGCGTCCAGAGGAGGGCAACAAAGCTGGTGAAAGGGCTGGAAGGAATGTCCTGTGTGGAGAGGCTAAGGACTTTGGGCTTGTCTAGTTTAGAGGACAGGAGGCTGAGGGGCGACCTCATGGCTGTCTTACAGCTTCATGAGGAGGGGAAGTGGAGAGGACGATTCTGAGGTCTTCTCCCTGGGATCCAGTGATAGGAATGGTTCAAAGCTGCGGCAGGGGAGGTTTAGACTGAACACTAGGAAGCATTTCTTTACCGAGAGGGTGGCCAAACACTGGAACAGGCTTCCTAGAGAGGTGGTCGATGCCCCAAGCCTGTCAGTGTTTAAGAGGCATTTGGACAATGCCCTTAACAACATGCTTTAACTTTTGATCAGCCCTGAATTAGTCAGGCAGTTGGACTAGATGATCATTGTAGGTCCCTTCCAACTTAAATAGTCTATTCTATTCTATACCCCTTGGATGTTATCTCTCTCCTCCTACAGATAGTATCAAGAACAGATCAGATGAATTATCTGAAAGGTGCTTATTTCTCAGTGCTGACAAGCAGAAGGGGAATAGCGGGGAAAAGCTTAGACTGGACATCAGAAGTTAGATGACAGGAGACTCGCCCTGTTTTTTGAAACACTATTAAGATGGTCAAAAATGGGAAAAGAAAACAAAAGCAATGAGGCAACGTGCACAGTCACCAAATGAGCAATGGTTTGAGAGAATACAGTCTAGTGCTTTAATCCTTGAAACATGCTGTTTGTCTGGAGAGTCACCCAAATGCCTTACAGCAGCTGGGCAATCCTCTTCAAACCATAAGCACATGTGAAGGCTATGCCAAAGGAAACAGTAAATGAATTGTCCAGACCTATGGCCTGACTGAGTGTAACGCAGAGACATGGAGAGATCAAGGCTTCTTGGAGGAAGGTATCTTTTGAGCCATTTTAATCCTATATATTCAGCAAATGTTTCTGAGAAAACCCTGTAGTCTCCCCTTTCCTCCTCCGTCAATATTTATTTTAATATCCATTTTCTTGAGAGCTATAGTTCATTGTTTGCTCTGCTGTATGTCTTGGCATTGGCTAAAAATCCAGTGATTTTAGTGCAATGACAAAGGTAAAGGAAGATCTGTGGAAAGATCTGCCAGAATTGGACTGAAATGTGAAAACACCTCCATGCCTTGTAAACCCAAGGTTATTGATAACGTGGAGGAGTCTAATAGAGATGGTGTCAGCTGGGAGCTGGAGAGTCATTACACCTTAATCACTCTTTGCTTGCTTTGGGGAAAAGAAACAATTCCTCAACTGGTCATCAGTTTTCTTTAACAATTTATTTTAAAGAAAAAACCAGAAACAAAAAGAGATCAAAAATTAAGGGGGAAATACGGTGTTTCAGGATTACTCAGGTGTTTGTTGGTTTGGGTGTGTATTTGTTTGGTTTTTTTTGTTTTTGTTTGTTTTTTTTTTTAAATTAGCAATATTCTAGAAGTAAAAAGAAATCCCAGCCCAGAAAAAGAGGCGAATAAGCACAAAGTTGTTATTGAGGGGGGAGATGCATGTGGCTCAGGATCAGCTTTTTGCTTATGGACCAAAGAATCTTCTCCTTTTTATTAAATGAATGTGGTTAGTGTGTGACAACTATGGCATCGTTTTGTGAAATATAACCCTTAGACTTCTTTTTGAAGGGAGAAAAAAAATCCTGCTTGATTTACGGAGAAAAAAGCCTTAAGCTCTAGGTGACATTAGCAATGAAAATGTCAGGCTCTGTAGTGTGTAATACATGACTGTGCTGTGATTTCACTGTATTTAATGTTATGGGACAATAACCAGAACTTCTGCACTTCTGATTACTCATTTTGAATGCAGCTTTTCTAAAGAGAGTGACAGTTTCATATTCCTGGGGAACAAAGTGCAGCTATCTTAACTACTGCAAACTTTGGCCTTCCTCCGCAGAAGTCAGCAGGATTTACTCATCTCCTATGGGAGAATGATAAAACCTTAAGAATATGTGTAAAGAGGGAATTTTCAGAGAAAACTTATTTTATTTGCATCAGCTTAGTTACTGAGCTATCTGCTGGAAAACTCTTCTCTGTTCCTGATTACAAGGGATGTCTTTCATTTTCATCCAAAATCTGTTTACATCCTGCACAAATATTTTGTCCTTCCAATTCTACTCTTAAAAAAAAAAAACAAAACAAACAGAAAACCAAATATCTCAAGATTGAAAGATTTCAACACAGAGGCAACAGGAAGAATACTTTACACTGAGGAAGGATGACTATGGCACTCATAAGTGCCTTGCATGACTGACTTTTTTGCATTGCATGTTTTCACTTTTCAGCCCCTTCTTACATTATGGCTGAGAGAAATACTGCTGAATATCTTTGTTCTTATTCACCCATACATCAACAAATGATGAACAACCAACATTTGTTTTCCGTGGGAAGAAGTCTCCCTGTTCTTCAGCAAGGATTGAGGTGGCTGGTGTGGATCAAGTCATTACAGGGCCTCACATTAGGTTAGTAGAAGATCATGGAAGTGGCTTAACACTTCAGCAGTTTTATTACTGGAATTGCAGAGCTGAATGTTCAACAGCGGGACAAGATCATCTCAGTCTTACATTCTGCCTCTGCATCCACTCAGAGGTGGCAGAGCATTGGCAAGAACAGGGGAAGCTGCAAATGCATGTGCCAGAATTTCATCATAGCCAAGAGATGGTGCTTACATAGGAACAGGCAAGTGACAAAAATAACACCGGGTAAGTAATACTGGAGTGACTTTTTGAAGTCACTTCTGACTATCACCTGCTGACTTCATGGAGGTTAAACCCATGTAATGGATGGCAAGTTACATCCAGCTAAGTCTGCTCTGCTAACTGGCCTTGCTGCTTTGATTTTTAGCTTTCTCCAGTGTCTTACATGGCTATATAAGTACAGTAGGAAGTCTGGTCCAGTTGGTTTAATACTTTTCTATAAAGTAGTGCACAGAGTTACCATTAAATCTGTTTTTATTCCTGTTTTTTATTTTGGTATTAAAACACTGAAACACTGGTTCAATTCTGCTTGTTCGTTAAACCCTGTAATGATACAGGAGCTGAGTTCTAATGAGCAACTTGGCTGATACATTTGCAGGCACCTTTTATGGGAGGAAAATGTGAGTTGGAAATAAAATTTCAGTCTCAGGCTGCCATGGGCCAGTCATTATAAAGACAGTTTAAAAATAATGAAAACATTCTCACTGGATAAAAGTTTTGAATGAGCTATGTGAATTATAAGTGTTAATGCTGGGTTTCCAAAGTCACTTAGGATCAGTTTTACAAAGATACTGCAGTTTGTAAAGTTGCAGGTAGATATTTTGTGGAATTAACAAACTTAAATATCATTGAGGGCCTCGAAGATAAGATTTAAAAAAAAAAACGAACTAGCTATTTTGGCACTTGGCCTGAATCTTTTTAATGAGACCCAATTTTCTAAGGGAAAGGAAGTAGCACTTTTGAAAGTTGAACTCTGTAAACTGTTTGAAACTGTACGTGAAGAATAGGGAGACACATTACTGCTGTACTTGTTTCTGAAAATCATACATTCAAGGCACTTCTGAAAAAGGAAAAGGGAAAATTGTATCCGGTTAGAATAGTAGCAGCAAGTTTAAGACCAATGGGAAAACTGTCTTTGATGTAATGAGGAGTAGTGATATGATCTGTGAAACTGGGATGTGCATGAGATTTCCTTGTTCCTTTGCCTAAAACAAATGTTTGGATTTCTTCTTATTTCATTGGTTGAGCTGAAAAAATAGAGACTTTTCTCTTTTTGCATTTCAACTCAAAATATGTAGCACAGCCTCTGAATAGAAGCAGAATAATATAAATGAAAGAGTGCTAAAAATAAAAGTCATTTCCAACTAGCTCTATATAAGCACTAAAAACAGAAATAAAAGAGATTTCATAGTTTCACTGTAGCATCCAGCAAAGAAAATCAATCAATTTGAACCAGGTTCATGGTATTAAAACAAACCATCACCTTGTAGTAGGAAGTAAAACAAGAGATGCAACATTCATAGTAAGGAAAGCAGATGGAAAGAGTGAGCAGGTTAATGGGAATATTTTAAATACATTTTTGTGTGTGTGTCCATGTTCTTTTATTACAAGAGAAAATCCAGTCAATTAAATTTATACTCTTCACTGAAGTCCAATTACATATACTACACAGTGGGAACGTTTGGTGGATTGACCCCAGCCAGCAACTAAACACCCACCAGCTGATTGCTCACTGCCCGCTTCCCCCCAGCGGGATGGGGGAGAGAATTGGAAGAGCAAAAGTGAGAAAAAATCAGTTTAATAAGTGAAGCAAAGCACTGTGTGCAAGCAAAGCTCTGTGTGCAAGCAAAGCGAAGTAAGGTATTTATTCACTACTCCCCATTGGCAGGCAGACGTTTAGCCACTTCCTGTAGGCAGGCAGGCCTCAGCAAGCATAATGCTTACTTGGGAAGATGAACGCCGTAACAGCAAATGACCCTTCTTCATCCTCCTTTCCCTGAGCTTTTATTGCTGAGCATGACATCATGGGGTATGGGATATCCCTTTGGTCACTTGGGGTCAGCTGTCCTGGCTGTGTCCCCTACCAACTTCTTGCCCAACACTCAATGAGAACATTGCCATTCAAGCCTACTTTTGCCTGGTTTTAGTCTAGAGTGTCTAGTTGCTGCTGGAGTTACTGTGCCTAGTGGCGGCCATTCATGCTGGTCAGAAGAAGGTGCTGCTAGCGACTGCAGCTGCTGGAGGTTTCTGCTGTCCCTTGTCATTCTCAAGACATCCAAGGGTTTCACTTGGCCATTTTGCCAGACTTCAGTTTCACAATTTTCTCAGATCAACTGAATTCTGTAATAAATGCATCAAGACATGTATCTCTCTGGTCACAACTGGAGATGCTTTGTATTTTACTGCTGGAGAGGCTTGATTTTTGTTGCTAATTTATTTTTACCAGCTGAAGTTTTGGAGTTCTGTTAGAAATTAGCTCCCAGTGTGTACATTGCTAGTATGGGATGGCATATTCATCCCTTCAGCTATCAACAGAGGCCATCTGGCTGGACTTGAGGTTAGTTTAACCCGTTTTGATTGCAACAAAGGACTCTAAATCCTCAGCGTCGTTGTTGCCTTCATTTGGACATACTGAATTCCACGTGCATGTGAATCTCATGTTTTGGAATAGCTTAATTTTGGGAGTTATAAAGATGCCCTGTCTTTCAGATGGTGGTTGCCACTTAAGATATAACAGAACTGGACACTCAGTGCAGCTGGGTACTTTTGTTTCCAGTGCATAGGCAGTGGCTGTGTTAAAAGCGCTGGAGTTACGGCTTTTGATCAGTATTGGAAATATGCAGGAGGCAGCTCTGTGAGTTATACATCGACATTGCATTTAAATGAGGCATTTGCTAATTTTTCTACTACTGCTGAAAAAGCCCAACCCTAATGGTAGCTTTGGTTTTAAGTGTTTGGATTTTTTTTGCCCTGTAATTACACACTTATGTTATATATATATTTTTTTTTTTTTAACTTGAGCGGACATCTATGCCTACCTTTAGTTTATTTCTTCCTGAAAATTCTTGTTTTAGAATGATAAAAGCATATAATAAACAGAGATTATTTGTAATTGGTACAGAATATCTCTCAGAATACCAGAAATATGGAGCTCTTGAGAGCTGAGAACTGTCTTTATACCATGTCCTTATTAATGTCTTACCTCTGCCCACTCTTTTAATGGAGAAGATCTGTTTTTAAAGTTTTAAAGATGTGTTTAAAGTTGCTATTTCAGTATACATTTTCATATTTTCCTTTGCCTGAAGCAGCTGATGTCCCCCCGAATCCTGAACAGGATATTTGTCTGTGATATTGAAGAAGCCTTATAGCTCTGCCTGTGTAAACACAACTCCAGTTGCTTCTGAATGCCCTAGCAGTGCGTCAGAGTTAGGTAAATAAACTAACTACATTAATTGCTCCTACATCCCTTGAGTGCTCCCACTTTGTGGGTTTTACAGTAATGTTAATGTATTGTAATCCATTATTATCTGCAAAATTAAAATTTTCTTTCTTTGTCTGCATCTGCCACTGTTAATTCAGAAGCTCTAATAAATGCATTAAAAGACTGAAGTAATAAGCAGAAGAAAGTCCCTCTGGGAATGTATAATTTCACTTTTACTCATGACTCTTCATGCTGGGTTGGAAGAAAATAAACAGTGTAAACATGCAAAGTTAGCATGCCGCTAAAGTGAGACTACAAAGCAAAGTTGTAAAACCCTTCTGTAGCTGTTGCACTTGCATTTATTATAGAAATGGGAAGAATGAAACTAAGTAAGTGCAGTGATTCGCCGAAAGCAGGTCTCAGACTTGCATCGAAGGACTGGGGCTTATGTGGAAGCTGTGAGCAGTGTCATGCACTGGAATGGGAAGCTACCCAGTGGGGTACACTGGGTCAGTCATTTTTATCAGGGAAAATGATAAACCATCAGAAAGCTGAGATTCATCAAGGAAAGAAGGAAAATCCCAGAGGGACCTGTGTGTGGACACAGCATATCAGTAAGAAAAAAGGTGGCTGAATGGGCAGATGAACCTTTATCAGACCCAATAGTACACAATTGCCTTACCACCATTTGGGAGCTGGCCAATACTAACCATGCATTTCTCTTATTAATTTTAAGTGCCAGAGAGCATTAGGAGATGTCAGACACAGATATCTAGTTTAGCCATTGTCTGACTTCAAAGGAGTAGGTGAGCATGAGACAGGCCATGACATGTTGAACAACTGGGATAAGTCAGAGAGAGATTCACAGAGAACCAGGCAGAGTAAAGGAAGAAATCAGGATGGGAGCAAGATGGTGAAAAAGAAGGAAAGAAATTGGAGGGGGAGTGGATGTTTTGAGAAGCCTTTATATTTAAGAGGTTTTTTGCAAGGCTGGGCTCAGGCAGAAATAGGAGAAGCTGAGCAGAAGAAACATTTGAAAGCAGCACGCCCACCCAAGAGGAGCCAGGAAGATAGCTACATATAGGGAATGTACAGGGAAGCGTGTGGCAGAAGAAGTAAATGTACTTAATTCCATTTGCCAGCGTTGTACTGTATCCTGCTGGGGCTTCAGTGGGTCTTTCATGGAGTTTCAGAGGAGATGCTGGTTCAACACCTTACTGCGGATGACACATCTGACAATTGTGACCTACTCAACAGCCTGTCTCGCAGCACCCTGGCCTCACAGAGGTTGTTCTTCTCTGCTGAGGAAGCAGCTGCAGGAACGCTTGCAGGCCGAAGTGCCAGGGCGCAAGCTGTGTAGGGCAGGTAAACAGCAGCCCAGGGGATAGGAAATGGGCCTTTCCCAGTGGGTAGGATGTGACAAATGTCCTGTTGTTTCAATGAGATAATCTTCTGCTATTAGTCTAATCACTGTAATTAGTCATGCTGTGCTCCCTGGTGATGTCCCCTGGGACATGTTTCAAAAATTTTCTCCAGTTATGTGCCTGAAGGGTACTGGATTTGGGAGTAAAGAACAACGCTGTTTTTGTTATCCACCACAACAGGAGAGATCTGAGAAGAGGAGGCAGTTGCAGAGCATGACTTTCAGCAGTCACAATAAAAAGATATCCATGAGGGAGTGTGGGTGAAAGTTAGGAAAGGAATAAGCTCGTTGTGCTGGATGGGGTGTATATATTTATACAGGGGGAAGTTAGCCCCTGTTGGGTTATTTGTCTTAGGGGTTTTCTGCCTTTAGCATACATTCTAGGGGAAGAGTGTCAGTCTACAGCTGCTAGCATACTTACAAATCCAGGAACAGGCATGTAAAGTTCAGTGGTGTGGGTTTTATGCAGACATAAAGCAATTGCAGTGAAATAAAGGAGGTTCTTTAATTTCATGAGGCTTAAAAATGCATATGGCACGCAAGGCTATACAAATCCCTCTTGATTTTCTAATGTGCAGCAGCAGTGGGCTTTGCAGAATAAATGGAGCTAATCATTTCTAGGAGCTGGTCTGATCCATTACTTGAGAAGCTGAGAGCTAGGGCTTGTTCCCTTGAGTTGGTTGTAACTCCTTTCTTCTGTCTTAAAACGTTTATAAACAGAGCTGTGGAACTTCATGGGTGTTTGTAAAGCTTTGTGAATTGCTGCAATGAAAGATTGTCATCTATAAAGTATACAGTGTTATTGCTAGACTCCTGTGGGGTAGAGTACTCTCCTTTTGTGTGTATTGGACTTAAGGGCTGAATAGTAATTGTTGAAGTGTTGAATATTTACAATGAATTGTGGAAGAAGAATGGAAGAATAGATAAACCTTCCGTTAATGTAGGTAAAGAAACAGATATGCATTTAGTGAACATAAATGTGTATTTGCCAGCCTTTCAAGAATATAAAAAATGGTATTAAAGGAGAACAAAGCAACTTTAACATTAAGTAGAGCTTCTCTGTAGGAATAAGATAAATATCAGACAATAAGTAACTGTAAAGCCCCTCAGAAAACCAGTGCTGTAGAAATACACACACACTTTGCCACTCGTGTCCCACATTCATTAAAAAGCATCGAATGCTGTGAATGTGCTATCAGCAACATCTGTTTCCTGAATTCTCATTACGAGATGCTCATCTACATTTAGTTATATTATTGTCTCACTTCCAGAAACCTCAGATTTCTGCTTCTTTGAAGAGTGTACCAGCAATGCTTTTGGTTTCCGAGCAGTACTTCATCATTCTGTAGTTTCTCTGCCCCTCCCACTGTCTTGTACATATAAGTTCAACAACTACACTGGTTTATGTGCAGACTGAAGATTTTACTAGGCAGAGGAAGTGCTTCTAAAGAAGAGCTCTGATTTTTAAAAGTAGCTGCAAAAATGACAGCAAGATGGTCCATATTTATTGTCTCCCAATGATTTCTTAGTTTAGCCAGGAAAAAAGAAATATATTCTCATCCTTTTAGTATGTTATGAAAGTTTTATACTAACATAATTCTAATGAAATCAGTAACAATGCAATGCTGTAAAATAAGTATGACATAATGGAAACAAACATAGTGGTCCTACGTACCAACTCAGAGCTAAACTTTTAGTGTGAGCATTAAGCTTGGTATTTTTGGTCCATCAATGACAATATTTTGTATTTAAAACTTTTAACATTAGAGTACTATAAAACCACTGT
This sequence comes from Gymnogyps californianus, assembly GCF_018139145.2. Lineage (NCBI taxonomy): Eukaryota > Metazoa > Chordata > Aves > Accipitriformes > Cathartidae > Gymnogyps > Gymnogyps californianus. The sequence continues at coordinate 20,085,503 of NC_059475.1, read as the reverse complement.
GACTTCTTTTCATATTCTTGGCATTGTAGAGATCTAATGCTGGTGTCTAACTGATGAATTAGACACTTCTACATCATCATTACATATATACCATCACTGGTGCTGTATCTGTAAGAGTAATTCTGGCAACAAACATTAAGTGATGTCATCACTCTTCCAGATAGTCTCAGGAGAAGCCAAAGGATGATGTCATGTCTAAGCAGACCTTTAATCCTAGATGTATCTTTTAGTGTCCTGATTTTACATGTGTTTCTGCAATAGTGTGAAGAATCACAGTCTACACTGAAGCTATATGGGGTCTTTTTCTTAGCCTGTCAATTTTTCAACTGCAGCAGAGGAAACAAATACTTTCCAAGAAAAACTATGTATTTTTTAGATTGGTATATATCTGCATATGTATATAGATCATATACATGTATGTTTGGTTTAGCTTTTATAATTTGGTTGGTTTTTTCATACCCATGTCCCAGTCCTAGAAAAAGCTTAGACGAGATTATATCAGAAAGGTTTCTTGGATTGAGTGAGTTTTGTTGTGATTTGTTTGTTTGCTTGTTTATTAGAACTTTTTACTAATAGCAGCCTTAACACAATTGCATTTCTATTGCCAGAAATGCTTTTACTGAAAGAATTGACTTTTTTTAAAAATTCTACACACTAATATAAATCATACCAACAAAAGACAGTGTCATTGCTATAGGCTGTGCCTATGATAGAATTAGCTGCTTCAGTTGTGCGAAGATGGGTTGTACTTGCATAATGATACCAGCAAACCATTTCTGAAGTAGACCTTGCCTGAGGCACATGCTTAGCTTTACATACTGCAAATAATTTCACTGATTTCAGAAATTTGTAAGACATAATCTTGGCCCCTGCATTCCACAGACTTCAGTGGAGCTAGAAGCCACCCACAGGGTATAAAGCATTTTCAAACTCTGGACTAGAGCTGATAGAATCCCTGGGGCTACAACAGAGGTAGAAATTGATCTTTTGATATTGAAGAAGAGGTGAGAGAGACTTGTGGGTAAACTGTGGAAAACTTAGCAATGATATGGAACTTATTATTGATGTGAAAGAGAGAAGGGAATGAGCAGAGGCTCGCATAGAAAGTAATAACATTGCCAAAGGGATGGTCTAGGAAAATGGCCTTTAAAGCAGCTTTTTGGATAAATAGCTGTGGAACAAGATTGCATTTGTCAAGAGAGTTTTATCTCTGCAGATGAGAGGATGCTATGGATGGCCTATTAGCGACACTATGTGGAAACCATCTGCCAGGGTGAGGTATAGCTTAGATACAAGATACAACAATCAAGAGCGAGCTCCAAGATGAAGATGATATTCAAGTTACAGGCTGGTGCAACAGGAAGATGCTGTTATTGTTTACAAGTCATGAGGAAAGAAGATAATGGGCAGGAAAGTCTTGGGAAGAAAATTAAGATATCTCCTTTAGCCGCGATGAGTTCATGGTAATTGCTAAACACACGCATAAAAATATAAGAAAACAAGCTGAGATTCCCATTTGAACAGAAGGTGTGTCATTTTGTAAGTCATCAGGATAGCTGAATTTGTGTTTGCAAATGAGATGAAATGTGGAAGGGAAAGAGAAGGAACAAAAAGGACAGCGGCCAATGGAACTACGGAAGAAAACTGAAAGGTGTGGAGCATGAGGAGAGTTCAGTAGAGGACACACTGAGGGAGCACTCAGAGAACTAGGAGAAGGATTCAGGGAATGGTATCTCTGAAGCCGTGAAAAGAAACAGCACAACAGTAGGAGCATGGCCAAAGCTACTGAAGGACCTAACTAAGAAGTTGTAAAGATATTGTTAGAAGTCGTTCCCATTGACTGTAAGAGCATAAACAAGATGTTTCTAGGCTGGATTTATTTGAAAGGAATGCTGGATAATTATTGTAGTGATCTGAGAGTGGCTTATGTGTTTTGGCATGGATTTTTCAAGATGGGAGGGACTAAAGCATATTTGAAGTTGATTTGTATTATGAAGGGAAGAGCTAGAAGGAGAGAAGGTTGGTTGCAGGGGAGATCCGGGAACAAGAAGAGATCACCCTCATAAACAGAGTTGGTTAGAGGAGGAGACCCTTTTCATGCAATCGTCAATTAATGATCCCTTGAACAAGAAAATTAATGACTTGAACTGTAAATGAGGCAGTCACATTGGACTAGTCATGTAACCTTAAGGTCTACAATGTACATTTAATGAGAACTTGGCCCTATAAGCTTGACTACTTTTCATGATCTGTTTGAGTGAATGTATGTCTAACTCTGGGTGCATTTAAAAGATGTTTATTCTAGCATTTGGAAGGCATGATGGACATGTATGTGAGATCCTGAGGGCTAAAGCAGGGTGAGAGCAGTGTCTTCCTGATGTCATGCATCAAATATTGCATGGGACAGGCTGAGCTGCTGCAAATGCCACATGAAGCTCTTAACCATCCAGGAATTATTCCATGCCTTTCTGGTATCTTAGGCATGCGTTCGTGCCTTAGCTGAGAATGCTTGTCCTGTGCCCCAGGACACACATGCTCCTGGTTCTTCTCAGCCAGTTTTGCACTCCCTTGTGCAGTATTACTGGTGCAAGTTAGATTACTTATTTTGCTGCTGTTGTCCTTTTCAAAGTATGTTTTGCAGAGATTTAACCAAAATTTTCATCACCTCTTAATATAGTCAGCTTGCTGCGTTCAGATGGGCCAACTGAGGCATTGCATTAATACTGATACAGATGGGGACTTGTTGAATGATGGTATAATGTGAATGGTTTCAGCTAATTATCACCTGTGTTTCTGTTCCATTTTATTTTCTCCAAGCGAATGCGGTAATGAACTGTCCCTGAAGTTGTTGGAAGACAAGTAGATAGCAAGTGTTTCCTGTCCATAAACACCACTGTGAAAATGCAGTGACTCTGTTCTGCTCTTGCTGAGCATGCTCAGCACCTGTTAGCATTAATGGGACTTACACATGTGCTCCAAATGCAATGTACCCCATAGCCTCTGGGTAATAGAAACCCTTATCTTGCATTTCCATATTGCTGCATGGAACAAAAGCCATTGTAAAAACAAACCCACCCCATCCCTCCATGGGTATTTTGTCTTGCTTCTCTCTTCATGAGAGCTAATTTGCAATGAGACAACCCAAGGCTGACAAAAGAGAGCTTTGTTGCTTTCTGCTAGCTTAAAGAGAGACAAGGGGAGACTTCTTGACGTGCTGCCATCACTGTCCAGACCTTTTCTAAGCTTTATCTTCTCCGGCTGCAGAGTTTGTGAGGTAAAAATCACCTCTCCTGAAAATGCTGTACAGTTTCCAAAGGATGTAATCACTGTCTGCAGGTTAGACTGTGGCTCCTGATTTATGAAAGTGTCACTGCATCCCGGTGGCTTCAGACAACTCTGAATTCTAAAAGCTGTGATAAATACCGGTATCGGCAAAGAAGCCAACCTGAGCACTTACCTGCCCTACACTGCTGTTTGCTGCCCTACCACTTGCGTCAATGTGACTGTAAATGGGGCTGCACCATGAAACTAGAACATTGTAATGATGGAGAGTCAGAAACATGTCAGAAAGGGGAAGGGGCCTTCTGATCTTTAAGTGACCCAGTTTATCACATGGCCCCACAAACATTTATATGTGTGTAATTAAGGTGCTAAGTTGCAGCACAGGGAAGTTAATGAAGGAGCAGGGACTTAGGACAGCTTCATAGTGCCCTTAAACAAATAGCAGAACAACTGATGGATGAATTTCCTATAGTGCTATTTAATTCCTTTAGGGGGTTTCTGCCAGCATCCTAAGCCTTGTCAACCACCTAATTCAGGAGTCAGTTTATTGCAAGTACTGAAGCATGCATTTAAAACCCTAATCCCTGCACCTCTCTTACACTGTGGCTTGAAACTCAAACTATTTTTGTGACACTGTGAGGTGTAAGTATCAGTAAATGTCATCTGTTAAAAAAAAAAAAAACAACACCCCACAGAATCCCCTGCAACAAAAATTCTGTACTTTGTGGGTGAGGCTGCAGAAGTTGCCAATGTCCATATAAATTCTTGGAGGGACTTGCTTTGGAGAAAGTGTCTTTTCCTTTATATAGGGAAATCAATCCCCCAGTAATTATGCATTTGATGTGGTTGTGACTCCTCTTTATTCTGTAAGGTAACAATCTCTTGGGACTGAAACATACCACTTGTTCACCCTTTTAGTATCAAGATGTGCATGATACTGCTGGTTTTCAGAATGAGGGGAGAGACGGGAGGGCAAAGGAAATGTTTTCCTTGTAGGTGTCCCTATGGGAAAGAGCCATTATGAATGTCTTTGGTCTTCCCTGGTACTTTCCACAGGCATCTTGGTTACACAGTGCTTCTCAAAACATTTCTAGGTCAAATCAATCTTTTTTGTAACAGCTTTGACCTCTTATTTTTATATATGAGCAGCTGTTCTCAAGATAAGTGATACAAAAGAGGTAAGGAAAGGAGAGAAAGAGCAAAGGGAGGGAGCAACTACTTTTCTGTGTCTTCCACCACTGAGAAAAGAGGAGAGAAAAAAGGGAGAGGAGGAGGGCATGGCTGTAGTTGCTTTCCCCCCCTCCCATTACTCCATCGTGCAGCAAATAACCTGAAGGACTGTTTGTACTTCCCCCACTAACTAAGCCGCTACTGGAGATGATGATAGCTGACAGGAATAGTCAGTCATGACCACAGCTAGCAAGATTTCTCTCCTTCCCGTTGCAAGGAGTGGAATGGTCCATAGCTATGCAGGGTCCTGCAGATGCTGTTGGGGGGGGGGCGGCAGGCAAGTGATAACTACCCTTGCCAGCCATTATATTCTTGCAGCTCTACAGGCATGGGATTATCTTGATGCTTTTCAAATGTTCCTCTTATCATACTCCCATCAGACACGTACGTCATGCTTCCAGTTTAAGAAATGTGGTTGTAGTGCATGGTCTCTGATCCGTATTACAGAACCATGTTCCTCCTCCATCTTGTATCCTTGGAGAATGTACCTTGGAAGAAAGGTCCTACAGAAGTTTCATACAAGTTTGGTAAGGGTATTAATATGTACACTGATAATTCTTAAGATTAGAGCCATCCATTCATGATGGTCATCTTAGCAGGTGAGGAGAATGAGCATCACTAGAAGTCCACAAAAGTGCAGGCAGCTTCAAAAAATGTCAGTTACTCTTTGTGGACGGTGAAATTAACCTCCAGAGAGCTATGTGCTGCCCAAGATAATTTCTGGTATCCAAGCTCTCCTACCCTATTCCCAAAGTGTAAGAAAAGGAAATAGGATTATCCTGACTTTACAGATCAGATTGGAAGCAGAGTATCAGTTAAATGATTTACCCAAAGTTAGAGAAGTGGCTTGTGTCAGAGCCAGGGTCTGAATCACAATCATCTGAATCTCAGACTGGTGCTTTAGCCTCCAAAGTAGACTGTTGTTCTGGAGAAGAAAAGCCTGCAGTCAGTCACAGTTGCAGCTTTGGGGAAGTGACTGGCCAGAAAAACAAGTGTTAGCCAAATGTTTTTCATTTTTGTGTTTGTGTGAGAGAAGCTGTGCGTGCTGTAATTTGGTAAAAATTCAACTTCATCTCTTAATTAGAAGTTGTTGTTATCCAAAAACTTTGCAGCACTCCCACATTTCTCCTGACAGCTTGGGCTGTGTGGCACAGACAAGCTAGGATGGCTTTAAATGTCAAAATATGCTTTTCATTCCTCTGTGTGTGTGTATATATATATATCAACGCATTATAAAATAAAATAAAAACCTGCAGTGTGACAGATTACGTTTCTTTAATTGTCATCATTCTTTAAATGAATTTATGGCTGTCAAGAGAAATTTGCACTTCTAGAAACACTGGAAACCTTGAATCATCTAGGCTGAAAAGAAGGCCAGGCCTTGCTCTGCATAACTCTTGCTGGAACGTTGCTGGAGGAGGCTGAGCTGATTTGAATACATTTGGTTTTGAATGCTTTCTCTCACTTTGCTAATTACATATCAGGCTGTATTTCATGCAGAACTCTGACCATTTTCCTCAGCTTTATCAGCGACTTTTAATTGTTTGTGCATGTCTTGGTTTAGGCCCAGCCGGCAACAAAGCGCCATACAGCCGCTCGCTCACTCCTCCCCCCTCGGTGGGGTGGTGAGGAGAAAATACAACGAAAGGCTCCTGAGTCGAGACAAGGACAGGGAGGAATCACTCACCAGTTATGGTCACAGGCAAAACAGACTTGATCTTGGGGAAAAAGAAATCAATTAAATTAGTTACCAATCAAATCAGAGTACGATAATGAGAAATAGAACCATATCTTAAAAACACACCTTCCCCCCACCCCTCCCTTCTTCCCGGGCTCAGCTTTGCCCCCAATTCCTCTACCTCCTCCCCTCCCAGCGGCACAGGGGGACGGGGAATGGGGGTTGCGGTCAGTTCATCCCACATTGTTTCTGCCACTCCTTCCTTCTTGGGGGGGTACTCCTCACACTCTTCCCCGGCTCCAGCGTGGGGTCCCTCTCACAGCAGTCAGCCCTCCATGAGTTTCTCCAACTCAAGTCCTCTCCATGCACTGCAGTCCTCCATGAACTGCTCCAGCGTGGGCTTTCCCACAGAATCACAGCCTTCTCTGGGCCCAGCCACCTGCTCCAGCGTGGGGTCCTCCATGGGCTGCAGGGGAATCTCTGCTCCACTGTTAAACCTCCACGGGCTGCAGGGGGACAGCCTGCCATCTCACCACGGGCTGCAGGGGAATCTCTGCTCCGGCACACCTCCTCCCTCTCCTTCTTCCCTGACCTCGATGTCTGGTTGTTTCTCTCACATCCCACTCCTCTCTTCACTGTAGCTCTTCTTTAGCAGTCTTTCCCCTTCTTAAATATGCTATCACAGAGGTGCTACCTCCGTTGCTGATGGGCTCAGCCCTGGCCAGAGGGGGGTCCGACTTGGAGCCTGGGAAGCTTCTAGCAGCTTCTGACAGGAGCCACCCCTGTAGCCCCTCCCCCGCCACACAAACCCAACACTGGGAATAAAGAAGTGGGAAGCTTGTCCCCTGAGAAAGCTGGTTCTTCACATTTTCCTGCTAGGTGGCCCCTGCTGCTGTGATGTTTGTGGAGCAAGAAGCCTGTGCACCCTGGTGAGTTAGAGAAGGTTTGTGTTCCCTGTTTAGAGGTGGACGTGAGATACCAGTAGGCTGGAGCTGGGAATCTATTAGCTAAATTGTGCTTAACCTGGACAACCGGGACCAGCTTAGCAGAAGTGGAAGGTGCACTGGCTTCTGCTGGAGGCCACTCCCACGTCCTTTTCCACCATGCAGATTTCCAGCCACTCTTCCCCAAGCCTGTAGCACTGCATGGGGTTGTTGTGACCCAGGTGCAGGACCCAGCACTTAGCCTTATTGAATCCCACACAGTTGGCCTCGGCCCATCGATCCAGCCTGTCCAGATCCCTCTGTAGAGCCTTTCTACCCTCCAGCAGATCAACGCTCCCGCCCAACTTGGTGTCGTCTGCAAACTTACTGAGGGTGCACTCGATCCCCTCATCCACATCATTGATAAAGATATTAAACAGAACTGGCCCCAATACTGAGCCCTGGGGAACACCACTTGTGACAGGCTGCCAACTGGATTTAACTCCATTCACCACAACTCTTTGGGCCCAGCCATCCAGCCAGATTTTACCCAGTGAAGGGTACACCTGTCCAAGCCATGAGGAGCCAGCGTCTCCAGGAGAATGCTGCTGGAAACAGTGTCAAAGGCTTTACTAAAGTCCAGGTAAACAACATCCACAGCCTTTCCCTCATCCACTAAGTGGGTCAGATGACACAGTTTGTTTCAAAATGGCACTTTTTTACCACTAAAAATAACGTCTTGTAATAAAAACAAGAGTCCAAGCGCCAGACATGCTCAGGAACACTTCTGTGAAAGGAAACGGCATTCAAGCCTTGCTGTTTCCCCTCACAGATTTTCAGGCCCTTTCTCTGTTTTGTGTGATATGTGTAGATGTGTCTAAGGCCTATGGTTAGGAAAGCTTCCTGCGCTTTAAGAAAACAAGGTTTCTGGAAACTCAAATTAAAGACACCAGACAGGCCAGCTGCAGTGGGACCAGGCTTCCCCGAGGGAGGGGAGCCAGCCAGCTGAATGTGAGCCGGCAGCGTACCCAGGTGGCCAAGAAGGCCAATAGCATCCTGGCTTGTATCAGAAATAGTGTGGCCAGCAGGACTAGGGAAGTGATCATCCCTTTGTACTTGGCACTGGTGAGGCCTCACCTTGAATAACTGTGCGCAGTTTTGGGCCCCTTACTACAAGAAAGACATTGAGGTGCTGGAGTGCATCCAAAGAGCAACGAAGCTGGTGAAGGGTCTAGAGAACAAGTCTTATGAGGAGCAGCTGAGGGAACTGGGGTTGTTTAGTCTGGAGAAAAGGAGGCTGAGGGGAGACCTTATCGCTTTCCACAACCTCCTGAAAGGAGGCTGTAGCGAGGTGGGTGTCAGTCTCTTTTCCTAGGTAACAAGTGATAGGACAAGAGGAAATGGCCTCAAGTTGCGCCAGGGGAAGTTTAGATTGGGTATTAGGAAAAATTTCTTCACCAAAAGGGTTATCAAGCATTGGAACAGGCTGCCCAGGGAAGTGGTGGAGTCACCATCCCTGGAGGTATTTAAAAAGACATGTAGACGTGGAGCTTAGGGACATGGTTTAGTGGTGGACTTGGCGGTGTTAGGTTTGTGGTTGGACTCAATGATCTTAAGGGTCTTTTCCAACCTACACGATTCTGTGATTCTATGATCTTTTCCCAATTCACTTGATTTGGGATTTCTATGGTTCAGCTCATGGAGAAAGAAGGATTTTTGCCAAAGAGGCTTTCAAGTCAGGGGTTTGGCCTATGAAGTAAGTCTCCAAAATAAAGGCACTTCATAAAAGGTGATGGCCTTTGGTGGCTCTCACCCTCTGCATTAGGCAGGAAGGCATTGACTCACCTGCCCTACCTTGAGGTGTAAACTATAGCTCTTTACAGCTGTAGGACATGGCAAAGGATGTCATTGCAGTTATTCTGAAACAGAGCTGGAAATGCAGTATTTGATACACAAATTCAAACTGGGGGCTGGGTCCAAATGCCCATAACTTTTAAGTACTTTTCACATCAGTGTAGATATTCAGGTGAACAAAACTTACACATATATTCAGACCTGTCTGAAATTTTCTTATGTGGCATATTGTTTATTTTTGGTGTCTTAAAGTTCTTCTTATTTCCCCCCTGTCCTTTTACAGAGGTTTGCATAGAACGTATTGCAAGCAAGCAGCGGAAGCAGAGGTGAATATTTTCCCTTCCCTGTGACAATGTATGCCTTTCTAGGTCTGTCTTGATTTTGATATTTTCTTTTCCTCATTGTTGCTTGTTTGGGATAATGCATAGTTATCACAACCATCTCTACTGTGGTATGCCGGGATGATGGAAAGGCATCTCCTTGAAAACATTTACAAAGGCAGCCCAGCATCTGAAAATTGATGCTTCCAATATAGTAACAGCTGTAGGTTACATGAAATCTTGTCTTACCAAAGCATGCCTGTGTTAACTGGGTATCTGTAAATATTTCAGATTAATTTATGGGGAAAGCTTGGATTTTCATGAATTATATTTAAAAAAAAAGTAGTATGGATCAGGTGTTGCCAATTCTGAGAATGTAGCGGGCTAACCATAGTCAAATGGCTGCTAATGACTCTGACTATAGAATGAAGAGCATGTTTCGAGGCTTAATCCTGTGTTGTGGAGGATCTTTGCAAGTTAGGGATCTTAAAACTGGTTGTATTATTAGGGTTTGTAGTATTGCATTATGTGTGTGTTAGGCAGGCTAAAGAGATGTATGCACATCAGCTATGGATATATTATTACAAAGTTGCTACTAGGAGCCACTGAAGAATGTGAGAAGGGGAACAAGGGAAATAGAGGCAAATTGAAACAAAGATGACTCATCTGATGCGTTAAACATGAATGTCACCAATAATTTCTAGCTAGGCAGAAATCAACAACTGCTGTTGCAGTTAGCTTTCCTCCTTCCTTTTAAAATATTTAATTTTGAGTTTGTTTACTATGCAGGAGCATCCTTTTGCGTGCTGCATAGATCTAAAGTCATATGTTGTCATTTAAGGGTCCCCAGCAGGGATACTGGAGGTGGCAACTTTGACACTAAATTTTTTACTGTGATTAACAAAGCTCAGACTCTGGAAACCTTAAAACTGTGTGGCCTGCTTGTCAGCTGGATCTGTGAGTTGAGGGATGCTGTTCAAATGGCAGTTGCAGGTAGGAAATTACAGATAGCCAGCATCACCTCGAGTTCCACTTAAGTGCCTGGTCTTTTTTGCAGCAGATGTATCACATTAGTCAGAGATTGTTGTATTTTCTGCCTTTTGGTTTCCCCAGTTCATTTACCTGGTTAGATACTCTGTTGCCTTGAGAGAAAATCTGTGAATTAAATGCCACAGATAGAATTGCCTTTTTCTTGTGCTGCCCTTCTGGATGCAAATGGGTGCCCTCTGTACACTCACAGCAGCAGCAGCAGCAGCCAGCCAAACTAGTAGGTCACAACACTTTTCTTCTGCCTAAAATGAAGAAGGAGAGACTAGTTCTGATTAAAATGCAGCCAGAGCCTCTAATACTGTAGTATAATAGTGATGCTGGACTTGACAAAAATAGCTGTTAAATGGGGAGTAAAAAGCTTTCCATGTTTGCCAAAGTTGTAATGAAAATGGTGGAGCTGTCATAAATACGATGTTCTTAGCTAAAATGATTATGGCTTAACAATTTTCCAATGCATTGCATTGGGTTATTTCCAGCACATTCAGATCTTAGTATTGTAAAGGTTTCATAGAAAATCTTGACAGTGAGTCTTTACCTGTGCCAGAGGAAAAGGTAGGCAGTATTTATGAAATCCACTCACATTCTGTACTCACCACCTTGATGTTGCTCCTGTGCTCATTTGTTGTCATCTTTTTATGTGTCTGACTCTCTTAAGAAATACTTGATCCAGTGTATGGCTGTGGATTGCTAAGTTTGGTTGCTGGTGTGATGCAAACTACATGAGCCTAACAATCCTCATAGCCTTTAAATACACAGGCTGACTCCTCAGCGGGGATAAATCCATGGCGTTCCACAGAAGTGGCTGGAGCTGTGCCAATCTGCAGCGCTTGGAGACTGAGCACAATGATGCATCTTTGATGCAAATTACTACTTTTAGGAAAAACTGGTGTTTACAAGAAATGCCCATGCATGGGTTAATGCTGAACTGTGAAGCAGGGCCAGAAGTTACATTTGACAGATCTTAGAGATGCCAAGGAACTCAGGGAAAATTTAAATACCAGCCTCTGTGATAATGATAGAACAATAGCAGTTGAGAAAATGCACAGAAGTGTTTTATTCCAAATGGCAAAATGGCTAATGCTGTTCATTTATGATCCACACAGTGGGAAAGTGTGTTTGCCTCCATGTAGCTCTGATTTCAGTTTATAGCAGAAACTTGGCTCAGTAGCAGAAACTTTAACATTGGATTGCTCCAGCTTTCATTAATTGTCAATTCTGTTTCTTATTTCTCCAGAACAGGGGCTTGTACATTCCTTGGCATGTTGTCACTGATGCCTAATGGGCTTTTTAAGTGGAGGGAGAAACATGCATGTTTGGAAGTTCTTCTGCTGGCCTGCAGGAATATTACTTTTCATTTTTGTGTATTCTGAAGTAAAAGGAGAAGAATAATTAATTTCTCCTGAGGCCAAGAACTGCACAGAACCAAAGGTGGCATTATGATCTTTGAAACTGTAGAGAGCATGTTTCTGAGTATGCGGGACACCCCAGAAATAGTGGACTGCTAATACTCGATAGAGGTTGCTTGTTTATCTCATACTGAAGAAAGCAATTTAGTCTAGAGGAGCATTCCCATTTGCAGTTAGTCAGTGTAGGAGGAAATATCCTGCTTTTTATCTTTGGGTGTCTCAGTTGAGGAAAAAATGCACAATAGCCTTGGCTAGCCTCGTCAAACAGCAATAGAGAGCCCCCTGATTTTCACCTCTTGTTTTGCAGGGTTGTGTATGAGATGGGGCTATTCATTTGCTTAGTTAAGTATATGCTGAAGTGCCTTTCTGAATCCATAGCCTTCTGTGTAGATTACTTTTATGAAGAAATAATAGTAATAGTCATAATATTTTCTGCACTCCTGTGAAAATTATGTATTTTTTACAGAGAGGGTGTATGACTGCACAAGCTAAAGAAATTGGTTGTGTATTTTATTGCCTGTTAGTCAGTGGCTTTTCGAAAGCTTGTAAGTACGAAAGCTTATTAGGTACGTAATGCCTTTGGAATCCCTATGTTAGTAGTAATGTTTACTACTAACACCTTAGTAATTGTGTTTTGGTAGCTTTGGTGGTCTAAAGACATATGTGAGGGAAGATTTACAGGGAGGGATGTTATGTTTTAGTAAATCAGCTGATACACCTAGAGAGAACAGACAATCTCTGAGAACCAGGAAACTTCAGGAAAAAAAATCAGTGGAGAGTAATTGTGATATGAGCACTTTCAGAAATTGTCTCCTATGAACACTGATGCAGGTGGTAAACACTTGGAAGACAAGAGCATGTACATACATAAATGTCAGAACAAATAGCGTTTAAGCTGCTGTTTTGCTGGTAGCTACAGTGTATGTCTAGGTAAGGCTGTCATGCCCTGTAACTGTGTGGTATGCGTGCAGTCACATTAACCTTTAGGTACTCCTTCCAATATCTGCCTCTCCCACTAGCTGCCCTTTTCCAGGGACCTGGTGTCTTCAGGTAGCAGCTGCCCGTCTGATCACCTAAACTGACTGCTATTGGATCTGTCTTGAATCCCACCTCCACGTGATCAGACTTTTGCAGAGTCCTGCTGAATGTTGGATGTGTCTCTCAGATTTCTTTCTTGGGTAGTAAGTGTTACATTGTGTGCTGCTGAGAAACTGGTGGGATCCAACCTATCCCCTTGGAGAGATACCCTTTCCAGATTTGATCCATCAGATAAAAGATGTCCTGTTGTGATTAATCAAGGCTCAGCTGTCTCCTTTGATCACAGCTTCAGTTATTGATCTCTATGTCTACGCTGTACGTGAACTATTTAGCTTTCCCAGATAAGATCATCTTGCACCAGCTACCATTCTGGTACCCTTTGGTCAGAACTGAGCGCGTTAGCTGTCCTGTTTTAGAAACATAGCTGATAAGACACAAAAAAGTGGCAGCTTTGAACTAACACAGTAACAGCTGTCCTCAGTCTTCTAGCCTACTCTGAAAAATATTGGGCTAACTGCATCCTACTGTACTTACTGTGCACACTGCTTATGGTTAGGACTCCCAGATGTGTGGCAGCCCTGGGTAAATATGAAATATTCTACTGGATTTACCTGGGGAACAGTTGAAGTATGGAAATGCTACACTGAATCAACGGCTGATTCTCACAAATACAAAAAAATGTATCGCTTTCTTAGTCTTCCTCTCTGGAAAGCCTGGAAGTGCTGAAAAATGTTTTAGCATAGCCACTGCTGCTTATAAAAGGAGACTTTATGGTAAGGAAGGCACCTGCTACAAGTCATACAAGCTAAATAGCATTTTTTACATGCACTGTTCAAAATTGAATTACCTGAGGAACAAGAGTAATTTTTTGTTTGTTTGTTTTCTGTTGAATGCTGCATGTGTGATTCCATTTAGGAAAGTTACAATGCTGAACATTTATGTTACTGTCTTGTTATGATTATATTTGGTCCTTCATTTGCTCCCAATTTGTATTCTAAGGAACCGGACTAGGAGCAGTTACATGAATGTAGTAACACAGGAGATTTTTATTTTTTTCAGTAGGCACTATGACATTCCTTAGTTGTATATATATTTTTACAGAGGTTGCTGACGTTTTAGCTCTTGATGTAGGAGACTGAAATAAAGAGAGGGGATAAGGGAAGAAATGAAGAGGGAAAAACCAAGCTGTGATCTAAGAAAGAATTTAGGGAGAGTATCTACAAGAATTTCTGAAAGAAGCCCCTATTTGATGCATTTTGCATTATCTGACAAGTAACATAAAACAATAAAAGAAGCCCAAGTTAAAGGTAAACACATGGGAGGTGGGCTTCAGTACTGAATTTAAAATGTTAGCATTTTCTGTTGCTGATTTGACATTTTATTGTTGCAGGGAATTTGGTGTTTCTGTTGTGAGTAGAATTAAGCTTTCCTGCTAACATATGCAACAGCACCACATGCATGCCCTCAGATTTCATTGACGGACAATTCTTTTCTACACAAAAATGAGTGCCCTTAATATTACAGGCACATTCAGTTTCAATAGTTGCACCTCTTTTTGGCAAAACATTCAGATAATTTATATATTAAATAGCTGTGTTGCAAAGTCTTGAGTTCATGAAGGAAGGCAGTTCTGAGTCAGAGCAACATCAGCACAGTATCCTTTTTCAACAGTAGCTCAGAGCAAATGCTTTAGGAAATGGTAAAAGAAATAAGACATATAGTGATAATTCTTGAGTGTCCTGACTGTACTTAGAAGCCATCGAGCAATACGGCTGCATCAGTGCAAGCCCTAAGCAGAGGCTGAGAGATATGACTTCCAGTTTTCCTCTTTCGAACAGGAGTAAGCGCAAATGTCACAACTTGAGCTTTTCCTTGTTTGCAGTTTGGATCTGCATCAGTGCAGGTGGATCAGTTCTTGGCCTCTGCCTCCCGAGCGGGGTTGATTCTGTAAACATCTCACCCCTGTGAAGTGGGTAAGACCTCTTATGGTGCTGGGCATAACGTTGCAATGACATGAACACAAATTAAGCCTGCAGTTAGCAACTGTCCTGCACCGTGATTGCAAACCTGGCTCTTGGTAGCTGTACAAGTGTTTGTCTCTCTCACGCATGTGCATTTTGGATGGATAGTGATGATAACTATTTATGATTACTAGCACTTGAGGCTCCTGAAGAAGAGGAAAGAAATGCATGTTTGTGGGTGTCTTCATGTTTGGTTTCTGTCTGCATGCAAGTGCAAAAGGTTTATCAGGCAGTTAGCTTGGGATCTAAGCTAGAAATACACCTCCTTTTTAGGAATCTCTTCCTTTCCCCTCTTTCCTGTGCAATCTCCCCAGAGCGGTGCTAGAAAGTGGCAGCAATTATATCAGCTGTCAGATCATTCCCCTCACTTTCTGTTTAAGGAGGATCCACAGCCTGGCTGTACTTCTTGAAGAGTAACAGAAAGACCTGGAGATGCCTCTGAGTTTCTGCATTATAAGTGCTATTTATAATAATTTGATATTCTCCCTGAAAATTGAAACTATAAAATTTATGAATTGGTTTCAGATTCTTTTTTCTGTTGGTCTTCAGTTGCATGGAATATTTAACACCAATGATCGATAGTTTCATTATAGCTCTTCTACTATAAGCATATAGGATCTTTATGAACAAGTGATTCGGGATTTCTTCATTATGCCTGAAAATGTCTTAAAAGATGCCTTGAATGGTGATAATTCTCAAAAGTGAGATAAGTAGTGTGGATTTTCTGGGAGAACAAGAACTTTAAAACCTGTTCGAATTTGACACCCTAAATTGCTACTTTTTTCATTTGTTTCCTTTCCTTCCTCCTTTCTTCTATATTAAAGCCTCTTTGGTAGTTGTCATGGTGACTGCTACATTACTTTTGGTGATTTCTTCTGTTGATACCTAAAAACTGTTTGTGCACTTTGTGTAGGGTTTTTTTTTTTCTTCTGACCATTGATCCCAAGCCACTTCTATATGGCATAAAATCGAGCGCAGAGGGGAAAAGATTGGCTTTTAAAAGCAAGTGTGTAAATAAATGTTTTAAACTCTTCATTTAGAAACAAATCAGCAAATGTTGAGGCCCTCACAGATGGCCTCATATCGCTGCTCCCAATTTTAGACACTCCTCTGACCATCCCTCAACATCACTATATGAACCAGTGAGTTCAGCTGGGAGAACGGTGAATAATTTCCTATCTGGTGTTGGCAGTCTCCAAGGGAGCCTGGTTAAAAATTCATGGAGGTTATCTTGCCTCTTCACTTCTGGTTTTCAAAAAGTTTGAAGCTTGCTGAATAAGGTATTAAAAGCACAAGGTATTATCAGACAACCTTAGGTTTGTATTAGTGTAGGTTTTTTTTTCCCCTTTGAATTCTATTTTGTAGTATGCAAGGGGAACCTTAAATATTCTGCTGGAAAGGAATGGGTTTTATACCAGTCTTTTACACTGTCTCCTATTTGTGAGAGCCAGTAATTTGAGGCACTGTCTGTTCTTGAGCTGATAATAATTTAGCAGGTAGGAAACATGTACTTCCTAATTTTTAGGTGAAAGTGATAGAAACTGTGAAGCTACTTGCATAGGGTGTTTGTTAGCTAGACTTACTCTCTCTTGGCTTTTTGGAGCTGATGGGGTTTCTGGTGTCTCACTGCAAATGAAAGGGACTTCTGGAGAGTCAGCTCATTGCAGAAATAGCAGAAGGCTGTTCACTGAGAATAATCTTTCATAGAGACACGAATTCACAGCAACAGCATTTCTTCTGCTTTATTTCCCACAGCACTAGGCTAAAGTGGCTCAGCCTTCTGGACATTACAAGCTTCTATTGCTCCTTTATTTGTGTAACACCTTTTCTGAGCTTTAGGTCATTGATATCAGATCTGGCCCACTTAAGGTATGTTTCATGTTCTTCTACACACTCTAATTGTAGCTTTCTCATTCCCCAAGGGGTCTCCTTCATTGCTGTTTTCCTCGCGCTCCCCCTACACTTTCTTAATAGACTGTGGGTATGAAACAGCAAAGGATAGATAGATTCCCAGGACAAGATCTTGCTTAAAAGGGCCAGATCCTTCAGAGCTGCAGAATCAGTCTGCATGATGCTAGAGGTACTCAGTTGTGAGTGATCTGAGAAATATTCCTGTAATTATTCCATTACTTTTTCATAAATGGAGTATCTCCAGAATGCCAGTTGCCACAGCTTTGGGTATATCTGGTCCAGAATTTGTTTTTAAGTTACATGTAGCGTTAAGGTTACTCTAGGTATACGTGTGTACTATAGGTGCCATTGCAGCTGCTCTTTGAAGGGACCTTATAGGGGTTGCTGCCCCTAAAACTCACTAGGAAGCTTGGTAGGTTATGGTATCTGCTGCCTAATGGTGATCATAACTGTCTTCCTGTGAACTTGGCAGTCTCACCCTTTGCACACTATTTCTTTCATCATCCTGAAAACTCTAGATGGCAGGGACCATTTTTTAATATAAGATGTGATACTGTTGACCTGTTAATTCTTACCTAAGCCTCCACATGCTTCCACAGATTAAGAACTAATAATTGATTGTTGTTGGTAGTTCTGTCAGTTTTGTATCATTCCTGTTGTGTTTTAACCACATATTTCTGAGAAATGCCCACAGTTATTTTTCATTGTCTAAAGCAACATATGAGCAAGTTAAGTCAGTGAGTCTGCTGGTTCTTAGGTATTTGGACCCCTTATGTATGTCCAGCTACGCACTTGCTTGTGGACTGTTCTCTGCCAAAGTGCTTGTATATTGTGTCAATTATAGTTGATTATGCAACAATCCGATTAGTTCTTTTTTATTGTTATTTATTCCTCCACGGTAAGACTAGATTGCATTTTTTATTTCTGAAGTACACTTGCAGAATCCTGTAGGTTCAAGACAGCAGAGTTGTAAAAGTTTCTAGTGGTCAGTATTCTCTGTATAATCTTGAAAAGTTAGTTCAAGTGTCCAGCTCTGATTTGTTGCTAATTATTTATTAAAGACAATTCCATATTTCTGGATGTTCTATATAAAAAGCCATTGTTGTCTGTTTTGTGAATTTTTTGGGATTGCCTTGGCCTTGTGGTTTTCCTTAAAACATGTAGTGATTTTGTTCAACATGTAGTGGTTTTTATTTGTGTCTGCAGTCTGTCAGTTAGCTGAAGATATTATTACGTATTTGTTAAATGCAGGCTGGGTTGGTGGTGTACAAGACAAACTGTATAGACAGTCATTGCTCTGAGCTAATCTTATCTCCTGGAGCAAAGCATTTCTGAGGAATTTCTAATTTTGACAACTGGGATCAAATGTCTGACTTCTGAGGGCTGACAATAATGCCAGGGGCTGAGCTGCTTTGTCCTGTTGATAGCAACTGCGCAGTTTAAAAATCACACTAAATGCCAGGGAACCATGCATCTTAGCTGGTTAGGTTCAGGGTGTGTGTGTGTTTAGGGTAAGGCATTAGCTTTAGAAGTCTTTGTGGGGCAGAAATGCTGCGGCTGCTCAGGGGTAAAAATAGTTCTGGGTTTTCAATGGCTGCATTCCATGGCTGGAGCCTGAAATCATGAATCAGGGCTCAGCTCCCGGTCTGTGCGAGACCAACTGCGAGAGCTCTGCAGACAGACACAGGAAGGGAGCAGCTAGCTGAGATGAGTCCGAGCCCAGCACCGCTGATACTCTGGGAGGGACCTGTGTTGCTTGTACACTCTCAGCAAGGTATCGTACATTAATATTTTGATTTCCAGTAGGAGTGTAGTTACTTGAGCATGAATAATTAAAAATCTACCAAACCGTGCAAAATTCCCCACTAAACCAAAGATGACTTTTAAAAAGTGTCTGTTCTGTGCGAATTCAGCTTCACAGAGACTTGTAGCTTCACACCTTACAAGCTTCCAGAGACCTGGGATGATATATTGTGATTGGAAGGGTGTGCTACTCATTCCCACCTGAACACCGTTTGTGTGAGTGTTTGTCCTTGATTTTTGCATGGCAGTTTTTTCCCAGAAATTTTCTACCCTGGAAACTCCTGGGAATTTAGATACATAAACAGTAGTCTTTTGAAGCCTTCCTGCAATAGTGCTTTTTAAAAATGGTACCTAAAACATGGATGCTTTACTCAAAGATCTCTCTAAAGCTTCAAACTCTGTCAGTGTTGCGGCATGAGATCTATGCAGATTTAAATCCCATTTTGACAGAGTTCAGGTGATTATTCTCAGTGGTTTAAAACATGGCACAATTTCATGAAAGAGTGAATTTTGTACTTACAGTCAGGACTTTTTGTTGAAAGTGTTGCTAGGATGCTACCAAAGATTTTGTGACCAACATTACCTTTGAAAGCGGTAAACAAAAACCTTTTTGTTTGGGTGTGGGGTTTTTTTTGGTCCCTGAGACATTTCAAATATGTATCCTCCAGGCCATTGCTAATAGGACCTTGAGAAACTGATGTTCCTGCAGCTTCTGGCATGCCCTGTGAGTTGAATAACTGTATGATCCTCCTTCCAGCGTGAGTTGCTAGATTTTGTGTTGCTAGAAGTACACACGCCAGCCGTGTGTGCAGATTGTCTGTTCCATTAGTGCCCAGGGCAAAACTATGCAAATCCACACATGGTAACCTCACAGCCAGGCATAGCGTTCAAGTGCATTCATCTGTTTTCTTTCTAGGCCCTGGGATGCAGCCGCGCATGCTTGTCTGACACTCTCAGTGTATCTGCTTGTGCTGATCTGCTCTGTGCTACCCCTACGTGCCTGGCGCAGCTGCAGGCACTTGCCTTTTGCTTTGCTGGCACTTTACACGTAACATGGGCACCTACAGCTGTGCCCCAGGTACTGCTGGATGAGCTTGTGACAGAAGAGCTTGATAGCTTAGCATGGCGCTGTGTACCAGTGATCTTGCTTTAGCAAACCAACTGCCAAGGCTATTTGCGCCTCATTTTTTTTCTCTTCTAGTGCACTGGCACAGTTTACTTCCTTGAACGTTGCTGATATTCAGAGTAGAGGATACTGTTCTCTCATGCAGCTCCCACATTGTGCGGCTGATCTGTAACACATAATCGAAGTGAATTTGGGAAATCTCACATGGAAAAACAACTTTGTAAAGTGAGAAGCATATTGCTCTGAGTAAAACTGTAGAAGTCAAAGTAGTTCCATGCCGTAAGCTAAGTTAGTGAGGTGTTAGGTACAGCTATAGGATGATTAGCAAACATCAGGAATTTTTAAAACTATATTGTTTTATTTTACTTGAGACATCTTAGTGTGTAAGGCACTGGGCTTGGGTACAGGACCTAGATTCTATTTCAGCCTTGCTGATGGAATTGAGTCACGTAATTTTCTTGCTTTTCAGTTCCCAATCTATATAATGAGGATGATTTTACAACAGAGGTGTTATGGGAATAAAATCTATTTATCATGAATGTAAGCGCTAATGCCATCTTTACCCCTTCAGAGCTGCCAAATTAACTGCCAATGCACCACTCCTGGGAGGCCCATCCCACTTCTGAAACAGGAGTTTTGTGTTCTTCACACTAATGCCATTTTACAGAGGGTGAATATGGACTGCGGACAGTTTAAAGGATATTCCAAGGGTTGTATAAAGTCCGAGGACAAGAATAGATGCTGTAATCCTGCCTACCCATGTCCTATGTGCTGGCTTCACTGTATGTTCCCCTTTTGGGAGGTTCAGTAAGAGTTAGAAATATGTTGCAGGACATTAGGTTAGTCATCAGCACTGCACGAAAATAGTTGAATGGGTATTTTAAAGAAGTGACATGGCAAAACTGTTGGTGTAATTGTACCAATAGCAGAGCTGCTTAAAATAACAAGAACACGAGAAAGTCCTTTCTAACTGCAGCACTTTATCTAATGCCATTTTCGCCTACTGTGGATAAAGCAATGAGAGGTATCTCAAATATTCAGTCAGTGGTCCCAGATATTATGCGCCCTTTGTGTTAGGAATTACAACACTTCAAACTATCTGCCAGAGTTGTCAGCTAAGGTGAATAACTGAAGATTTGGATGTTTGCCCGATCTTTCCTGATTTAATTATCCTGTGAAACCTCATTAGAGATGAGCTGCACCTGTGATACTAAGAGGAAACAATTTTGAAGGTAGTTCAGACCCTGATTCATAGCTCAATTTAAAAAATACCCTTTTAGAATCTGAAAGTTTTTGCATCCCCATGTACTTTGTTACAAGTAGTGTTCAGTCCTGATCTGATTTTCTGAGGATAGAGAAGATGCATTTGGTAGCCAAAAGGATGTTGACAAATTGGAGATACAGCCTGAAAAAAATGGATAAATGCAATATATTTCACTTGAGAAATAATCAACTGCACAAGTACAAATAGGCCTATAGGAGAAGAACTGGGGGTTGTTGTGGTTCAGAAGGTGAATTTAAGTCAGGAATGCTGTGTTGCTTCAAAAGGCAAAGCCATCTTGCAATGCAAAACCAGAACATATCGCCCATGAGACCTGTGAAATGATCCATCTCTTTGGCACTTAGTACGGTCTCAGCTGGGATATAGGTCAGATTTTGGGAGCTGCAGTTGAAAGATGTGGATCAACTGGACAATTTGATACGTGTACAGTGAGAATGATCAAGGTCAAAATAAAATCTAAAGGGAAGATTACATGAATTGGAGTTCTTTACCAAAGAAGAGATTGCTAAGGATATTTAATAACATTTTGCAAACATGTAAATGGATGCTGGAAAGAGGAAGTGAAGAGCCCTTCTTTGTAGGCATAGGGTAAGAAGTAATAGGCTTCAATCACAGAACAGAAGATTCAAGTTTGTTAATAGATGAAGTAAATGTCTGTCTGGGGTGACATAGATATGACCTGTTCTGCTGTCATCCATGTGTTCTTTTCAAGTCTCTCCCAGTTGTATGATTCTATAATTCTGTGTGATTATTTGCTTTGAGTTGGAAACTAATGTCCTTAATCCTCTGCAGCAGACAATGTGCTCAGTGTTTCCTGGAGAACCTGTTCCTGCAACTAGGGCTGATGCTATTACAAATAGTAGTTGGGCAGAGGGAAGGGGTTCGGTGGATATGTAATCTTTTGGCAGTCATCAACAACGTGGAGACATGAGTCAGGAATAATTGGTTACTCTCAGTTTCTCATGGTACAAAAGCTGTAAGACAACCACTTGAATTGTCAGGTGGTAAATGCAAAACAGAGAAGGACTTTTTCACATTGTGTTTAGTTAACCCGAGGAACTTATTGCTGTTAGATGTGTTGGGTGCCGAAAGCAATTAGACAATATTTTGCCAGCAGATCAGTCAAAAGGATTTAAACATAAATATACCAGTTCCAGCTCAGGAATTTCCTGAGATACATGTTGCTGGAGACTGGGATTGTATACCATGGAGGCTATCACTATGTTTGTGCCCTGTTCTTATACTCTTGGCACTTGCAAGTGGTCTCTGTCAGAGTTTGAAGGGAGAGCTGCGTCCAAAATTTATTGAAGGAGGGTTTTCTCTTTCTCCAGTCTGTAGTGCACAGCCTGTGGAGGCATCCACATGCCTGATAATCAGCACATTTAAAATAGCCTTTTGCCTGTCAGGATCTGAGAAGATCCCTCACCCGCATGACTTCTGTTCCCATCTGAGAAGTATTCTTGCAGCACTCCCACTTCAGTCCCAGAAGTGCAGTGGAACAGCTGGGGTGGAGTGGGAAGAGGCCGCAAAAATTCAGTCCCAGGCATTGGGCATTCTCATGTCTTCGCTGGGAATTTCAGGGCATGTGCTTCCTAGATTATTTCCAGGCAGAACTGTGCTGTGAAGTATCAAGTCTTTGCTTTAAGGATAACTTAGGAAGCCCCATAGTGAGAGACATTTCTGAGTACGAAGCTTGGCACAGCTTATAGGAGGAATTGCAAATAGCCAAAAGGTATGTGAGCAAGGTCAGATAAAAACTGCATAAATGCTATGTGTCAATTTTTTCTCTCACAAAATTGCCCTGTCTTTAGCAGGATGATATTATGAATCCTAAAATAATTTCTGTAGCTGACATGCTGCCATTCTGTTAGGATTATGTGTTGTGAGGACATGACTATGTGGGATTGATATGCCAGGAGGTGGCATGCAAGCAGCAGACTCTTGGTGCTTTTCTGCCTATAAGCTTTCCTCTGCCAACACTAAAACCACTGTGTTGACAAGAGTACACTATGAATTTTACCTGTGGGGCAAACAATTCAAAGTGTTGACAGAAGAGGACTGAGTAGAATGGCAGAGGCTGTCCGGTAAAAGAACACAAGGCCAGGAAAGGCCGTAATGAGAGCTAAGCACCTCTGGTCATGTTCAGCTTGTTACAGAATAGGGTCTGATGGGTCATCCTGCTGGAGCACATTGTTAGAGAGAATATTCCTGGCAGACAGTGTGCAGATTGATAACAAAATGGAAATCAGGCAGAATAATGTCCACATGAGAAGTCCTTAGACCAACAAAATGCAAGCCATTTTGTACGCAATAAGGTGTACACTGATATGGAAGAGTGCCTTCTAGTTCTAAAGCACAATGTCTTCATCAGTGAGCAAAAAGACTGATGTTTAGATTTGGAAAGGTGGTGTGATACCTAGCTCTTTTATTAGGAAGCTAAAAATACCTTTACAAGTCTGGAACAAAGCTATAGGAGGCAAGAGTCCTTTGAGGGTTGGCTGCATTGTAGGGCAGTTGTACTTGGCCTAGATTAATGGTTGGAAATAATTATTTCAAGTTGAAAAATGGTATACTTGCAAAATCCTCCTCAAAACTTTGTTAATGTCGTTCTAGATGTTGTCTCAAGATCCTCTGCTCTGTTTTTCTAACATCAAACCTTTTAAGACAAAGCAAAAGCATCCCATAATCTACAGACCCTGAAAAAAGATTCCTCAAATTAAAATTGAAAAAAGAAAACATCACTTTAATATTTCTTCAGCAGATTTCACTGCAAATGATTCCCAAATCATTTTATAAGTCTTCTGAATTAAAAAGCAGCAACGCTTTCAAAAGGGGCTGTACTTCGTAGGCATGACAAAAAATTGCCACACCAGGCCAAAGCATTGACCCAACTAATCTGGACATGGGCCTATACTGCATAGCTTAGAAGACCCTCATTTAGTGGTTGGTTTCTCTCATCTTTTGGAAATAAATGTTAACTGTATTTAACATTAAGTGCCAATGTTCTTATGAGCTGTATAGAAGTCCAATCCTAGTGCACATCCTGCAGAGGTCTTGGAAAGGAAGGCCCTTGGTTGTGATCAGGTGGTGTAACTATAGCCAGAACGGATGTTAGACAAAAGGAATTTTTATCCTTTGCAGAACTTAGAGCAGCCTGCAAGCTAATTTAAATTAATGCTTTCTGAATTAGTACCTGTAATGGGATCTCATCATAGACTACTTGACTCAACACACCTGAACAGCACACCCTCCTGTGGCCCACCTGGCTCTCCTTGCCTATCCCTGCCCTTAGCAGCCCCTATATCCATTTTGGACCATCTATACCAGAATGATGCTGTCTGGGACAGAATGTGCCTGATGCTGGAAAATCCCCAACTTGTTTTGATAGCAGCTTTGCAGTTGCTTTGTGTATTCTGAACAGCCAAAGCAGTCAGATGAGGAACTGAATAACTGACCTTTTATGTTGCTGTCATGTGCCCACCTTAAAAAAAATTCACCCTGAAGGTTAATAAAATAAAAAAAAAAACCCCAAACCCCACATTTGTACGCAGCACTTTTAAGTCCTTTGATAGTCCTTGTGGAAGTGATAAATATGCTCTCAGTGTTTGCAATATATATTGGGTGTTGCATATACCTTATAATGAATAATCTAGTGGCTATTCTACTGTAGTTATTTCTGAAGTCCCAACCGGAATGGGAGGTTTTTCTGCAGGATGTTGTACTTGGTGCACACTAATTCCTTCTGAACTTTTGATCTGCTTTGCTGAAATGGAATTTCCCTGCAGAAGAATTTGCCTTCCTGATATTGAACTAATAATATGAATGTATACGTGTTTCCATTTGAAAGGGCTGGTAGCCATGGAGCACAACTCAGTTGTAATAATACTCAAGTTATTATTGTGATATACACATCAGGTTGTTTGTTTTCTTTTTTCCTGGAGCTGTATTTAATGATGTTTTAAATACAGCAAATTTCCACTCAAAATGAAGAACGGCTTCTCTCAGTGAAACATAAGGAAATTCTTCCTTATATTCTCTATTTTATTACTAGGATTTCTGCAAAGTTTTATTTGGAGTTGTTTGTCCCCCAAAGCTATTTTATTGATGCCTATGCCAAAGCAAAAATACATGAGATGAGAGGAAAAATACGTATTTGTACAGTGACATATCTGCAGCGGTATCATCTGCTTTGTGGAGAAATGCCTTTTAGTTCATCTTGTACATCTGTATCCTTAGCAGCAGGTGCCACTGCCAGACAATTCATCAAAGTTAATGTGATTGCTGAGAAATGCTAAAGCCTTTCTTTTTTATTGCTGTGGGAGGTGGTGTAAAGAACTGTGTACTCTGTGGGAGGGGGAAGAGGCTATGCTGACAAACAAGCTGGAAAGTTGGACTTTTCAACTCTACTTTGTTGAGGATTAAGTGTAAAAAACCAAGAGCGTCCTCTCTGCAGCTTGTGATGGGGAGCAAATGTGGGACACGTCTCAGCAGGAGATGGGAGCACAAGTTCAGTGCGAAGGGGGCCATCTGGTAGGTGGGGTGGAATACACTTGCAGGAAGGACAGGGATGAGAAGTGAATAGGGATTTTTTCCAGTTGAAATGCTACTGACTTAGTCATACCATCAGCAGAGGCTGGACGTTTACATTCTTCCCTTGGCAGGTGGCTTTAAAAGCAGCGCACGCTGCTTTGCAGATTGTCCTGAGCAACTGTACCAGCCTACCCCACCATGTTTTTGGCTTTACTACCTGTAGGTGCTGATGCCTACTAACTGGTGAGCAGCAAGATTTGCTGAGATTTTATGTGTGTCTGAACTTTTGCCCCACGTTGACAAGACTGGTCTGGAGACAGTGGAAGTCATGAGTTTGCATATGTGTAGCTGGATAGGAAGTAGCTAGGTTTGGGAGGAGGGAGCCTGGAGCTGTAGTAAACAAACCCCAGGAGCATGTGTGCTAGTGCAAAAATGACAAATGGCTAAGAAAGGATGCTCTATGGCACAAGAGGGTGGAAACATTGGCAGAGAGCTCATCTACAGGAAAAAAAAATGGTGCAAAGCAGACAATGATAGAATTAACAACAACAAACTGCTAGCAATAGATACTATCACCAGCAGGCATGGAAATGAGGATGGAGTGTGCAAGTATGGATGGAGGCATGCACATACACAGACAGTCCCTTTGGTTAGAAGTATACAATGCTCAAAACCAGGATAGATCCTAATGCTAAGATGGATGCAAGTTTAGGAGCTGGGAGGCTGTGTCCTTCCCTCTCAACATGCAGCCACACACGTAAGAAGCATCTGTGTTATGGAAAGGACAGCCGAGGCGCCTTTTCCTTACATCAACACTTTTACACACAGAAAACAGCACCAGTGAAACATCTGAGAAGTTGAGCATGAGCTAAACATACTTGGTGGCTGAATAGCGATGCTGGGTAGTTTGGAGAATGCCAAGCAGGGAACAATTTAAGCCAGATAGTAGGACAAAAGTGACCATGAAGTGGTGAGGTCTCACAAGTGTTTCATGGGACAAAAAGCTCAGGCATGTATACAGTAATACAATTAAGAGCTCAGGACCTGCAGTATGATCATATTAGTAAACCATGCAATTATTAGATTGGCCTTCACAGAAAATATGTAAACAGTATCACCTTGTGATTCATCCACACTCTGTGCAAGGCCATAGCTGAATTAGGAATCAACTTAGTCTCAGGGCACCAGACTTAAATCCTATAACCCAGTTTACTTGCTGTTCATAGCCAAACTTTTTCTAAATTCTACAGTGATGCCAGTGCAATGTTCTTTTCCTTGTCCTTTGTATAACCTTTCCTGGTCCTATTTGAAACTGGGAAGTCTGGGTAAAGTCTATGGAAATTATTTGGTTTATTGATTTTTTCATGCCCTAAAGTGAAAGGGCTATCAGCACAATAACTTGGATTTATGAAACAAAGATTTGAATTCTAATTTGTTCAATATTTTAGAAAAGTTGTATTTTCATTTTCATGGCCAGGTTCTGACTGTATTTGAAGCACAGGATCCCCTGTAGAATAAACTTTGACTTCCTCATTTCTTTGTGCTTTTAAGTAGTTTGAGGTGGTTTGATGCTTACCTAAGTGATAATAGTCTTTGTTGTTTTTTCAGGATAAAGTTTTGTTTCCTGAAATGGCCTGTAGCTGGGATTTTGGACCCAGAAATCCAATCTCAAAATGTTGTTTTCCATAAAGGACATAAGTGAGAGAGCGCCTTCTTTTGGCAGAGGAGCAAGAAATGAATAATCACCGTTTGCTGCAAGTGGAGCATTATTTATGAAGGCTGCTTAGAGCTTCAAACATGTTGGTCTTGTGTTGAGTAGCATTTGTTTGTGCTTGTATATACCATTCTTCCCCCAAGTTCTATTAATGACTGGATTGAACTCGAAAAGGATCAACATCTTAATGTCTTTTCACTGAGTATAAAATGTTAGGGGTGTCTCATTAAGGCAAGTAACAGCATTCTTAATTGTAAGTTCATCCACAAGGTAGGACAGGTTTTATCCATCCACTGGTAGAATGTGACCTTTACAGAAGTTCATCTTTTCAAGTGTTGTATGTGTTACAAATTCTTCTTGAGATTCTCACTGGGTTTCAGTTTTTTCCTACATTAGATTGCATGTGAATACTGACAGAGTTTGGGGAGCTTTCTTTTCCTTCTAAATGGAATCTTATGGCCAAATAAAGTAGCGTAAACAATTTGAAATGCAGGAAGCAAAGTAGGGTTCGGAGATGTAAATTCAGTTCCCTGGTATAATTTAAATAAACAACTCAATCAACAGAAAGTCCCATAATCTAGTTCACATGAGCAGATGTTTGGCAGGATTCAGCATGGTGGGTTTGCAGTGTCTGCTTATCACAGAACCAGGACTGCATGCATCAGTGCCACATGCTTCTCTTTTCCCTTCATCCCAGGGAAACTAATCTTGTCAAGAAAAGAAAGTGGGAGGAGGAAATGTATCATTCCAACACAAGCTGGATACAATTCCTGTGCCCAGTGTTTGTTAGCAGCGGCTGGGTTGGGAGATGCCTTATATCTTTCCAACAGCCTATTGCAGATATGAATTTCAATGTCTAGTCTTACTTTTAGTGTAGATTTTTTTTTTTTAGCAGGTATGCATTATAAAGCTATTTTCTTCAACAGACTCAGACAATAAAATGTTTGGCACTGCAGCATCTCTTCTTTGTGTGGCATATACAAGTGGCTCATTAACTGTCCAACTGTAATTTCTGTTTTATCATAAATGAAGAACAGGAGACACATGTTGGTACCAGAATCTTCCTATAAAATGGAAAATTTACTTTAAGATGCCTAAAAGTACCATTAGATTTGGAAGCATTTCCCTTTTCCCCTAAGTGGAGAAAATCTTCTTTCATTAAAGTTTCAACCATGGTAGTAATACGGTGAGTGTTAGTATAAATAGTTTGTCAATTGTTATACCGTAGTCTATCCTGTTAACCTCCTTGGACTAAATGTTCAGTCCTTACTACCTGAGCTGTAAAAACCAGGAAATTCACATGAAGTGTTGCAGTAGCTTTCGATGGAGGAGTTTCACACTTAGGATAACCTACAGAGAGTCTGTGGCCTGAGCAACTCCGAGAATGGTGAGGTGCTGTGAATACAGGGCGGACAAGCAGAAGAGTTTTAATTTATGAAGGAAACTTAAATGGGCTCATCTTCTGCTGCAGTTAGGGCCTGAGTATCTTAGAAATTGTGGGTGTGTAGGGAAATCAGCGTAACAAAATTCAGTGGGAGATCTTATGGAAGGCGAAAGTAGTATTTATTCAAAAAATCTTTAAATAAGTTGATTTTACCTGCTGAAGCTCATTTTGTAATAGATTTCATTCATCTGCATACTTGTGCCCACATGCCCACAAGCACCAGGAGGTGTATGTCCAGGTGGTCTGGCAAGGATCACTTGTGTGTGATGTAGAGGACAAAGGATGCCAGATGTCAAGTCTCTGGCATTCTTCCTGATGTAACAAGCATGTTTTTGAACAGATATTTTGTGCCCTTTAGGATTCAGCAGCGGTTGCAGGGTGGTGCTTTGCTGCAGAGCCTTGCTTACTCCATCTTCCATAGATCTTAGGTCAGGTTGCCACCCATTGCCTGTTTTCCTCGTGGGCTAAGGAGGATAAGAGTGGTGGATGTGACACTGGCACAACCTTGGTGTGGTCTTTGTTAGCAATACAGGCCCTTCTTTTAACCCTTTGTTAAAGGGTTAAAACCCTTTCTTTTTAACCCTTTGTTTAACCCTGTTTCTTCTGGTGCTTGCTCCTACACATTTCTGTTCAGACTGCATTTATGCCAGTCTTCATACTTCTGTAACCAGTCTCTCCAGGTGGAATTTTTAAGTGCACCTGTTGTTGTCCAAACTCTTTTTGCACTGAAGTTAGTGGTAAAATTCTTGTGGATGTCAAAGAGAGTGAGTTGCGTCAGTGCTCAGTACTTTGGACAACTAATTCCTTAGAAAACCAGTCGTATACCACGTCTCCTCAAATGGGGGAGGTATCCCCAATGTCAAGTTTGGACTAGATAGAATAATGTTATGACCCTGCTGTAGTTCTAGAAACGTAGTGTTGCATGATCATGGAGAAGCAGTTAGGCTTTTGCCTGAAACTGAAAATACGTTTTTGTGTGACAGTGTTTCCACGTGGCACCTGTTTTCAGATTTTTGTCACATGAGAACAACTTTGGTTCTTCATGCTTAGCCGAAAGATTTAGACCTCCAGAAAAGTGAACTTTGCTCTGGTGTTACTGTGCTGTCAGGGCTCAGCACCAGATTGCTTATTCATCCAAGTTGTTCTGCATGGTTGCTACCTCTTGGTCACCTTTAGCTTTTGTACCCCTTGGCTAACCGCAGGAGACGACCTCACTTATCCGAAGATCCAGAGAATAACTGGAAGAGAGAGTACTTTGATGCAGGACAGCAATGCTGAGAAGAGCTACTCGCATAGCTCGAGAAGATTGCGGCTCCAAGAATCAGTTCAGTGAGACTCACTCATGCATATGGAAAAGAAGTACTGACCTTGGGCTTCTGGGAAATTTTCTGTACCACCCCCCTCTTCCTCCCCAATTTAGTGTCTCTTGTGGTGCATTAGACTTATTAATACTAAATTTATCTGCACAGTATAGTTAGTAGTCTTCTGTGGAGAGTCCCTGGTGATTGTGTTGCATTAGTACTTCAGCTTTTGCATGGCATATGTGAGTTTCATGCGTCGGTGGCTTTTGTCACAAGAGTGCTTGGTTATTGAAGCTGTCGAATGAGCCTACCTGCAGTGATTTGAATACTTGATTAAAACTTGATTTGATTCCTCTATCTGAGCTGAATATTCAGCAAAGAGTCCAAAACACCCCAGTGGACTGAGATGACGGGAAATGGGAAGGGAGAAGTGGGGAATGAGGGTAGGGGTAGAAAGCAGCTGCTAAAACGTTCTGCAACCACTTAGAACTACAATTTAAATTCAGTATCATTTCCAAGCTAAAAACAATCTTTTGCAAAACTCTCAACTTACGCTACATGTTGTGGGTGGCTATGAAGAGTACTGCCTTTTAAAGAGTTGGCAGTGGGGTTTGGCAGAGGGGAGGATGTAGAAAGCAAGTTGTTTTTGCATGCAAACGCAGTGTTGATGAGGTCTCTGTAACACAACTACCGTGGAGAGGATTAAATAAGTATTTGTGATACCATCTTTGAGGTGGGGTGCTGCCCTAGACTACCTGATTTGGGGGAACATGTGCATGATTCCCTTTTCTCCACAAGCTGAAGAAGAAGCCAGAGGCTGTGGAAAAAAGAGTGGGAAAGGAACTAAAAATGTTATGAATGTTAGAAGGAAACATCTTGCTCTTTAGCACAGTATCTTTGAATATATAACCCAGTCTGGAAGAAATATAGTTGGTACTCAGGTGTCAACTGTCTGGGAAGCAGCAAGTTTCCTAAGTACTGAGGAACAGTTTGGGCCTTAGCCTGTGGCGGGATGGGTGTAAGCACTCTGGCAAGCTCTAGGGAGTCATTCTAACATCAGCATGGAAAATCCTGAAGCCCACAGTGCAGATATCAATGAGCTCCTGTGTGAAATTTCACCCAAGGTTTATTATGCGCTTGCAGCTGTCTGGCTTTTTCACCCTACTGCACTCTCTCCAGATGTTTTCCTGGGACTCACAGTGCAGCACCAAAGGAAAACACCACTAGAAGATCACACAGCTGTATTTCAGTAAACCACTTTTGGGGGTTGGTGGACAGCAATGAAATCTTATGACATGGTTAGTAGTGAGCCTGGAGCATAATGGCCAAGCCATCGCACTGTCAGCTCTTCAGGGGTCCTGGGAGCAATCCTGGTAATTGGTTGTGCTTTGTCAGGTCTCTTACAGAGTCTGACCTAACTTGGTCTGCCCTCTGCATGAACTGGAAAATCTCAGTCAACGGTACCAAGGAGCTCTGGTTTCCTTGGGAACTTAGTGCTAAGTCTTATTTAGAACGTGGGATAGATGCTTGGAGCAGCAGGGTAGGGAGATCATGTTATCAAACCGTCCGGCACCTTGTACCTTGAAGTTGCCAGCACTTGGGACTGCATCACTGAGTGCTGATGGCAGGGACATAGCCAAAAAGCCAAAAGGCTATTTTCTTAACTCCTGCTGTTCCCCTCCTGCATCCCGCTCTGTGTCCATCATATGGTGAAGTTAGCAGATGGGCTGCCCCCGTGAGATGACACATGCTTACCTGCAGGGAAGAGAAGCTCTTGTACCAAGTCCCTGGTGAAAGTGCTGCTGCTGGCAGGCAGGCAGCTCTGTCGCTTGGCAGCAGGCCTCAGAGAGAAGATGACTTTGTCCTTGTTCTTAGTCTTGTTTGCCAGGTTCCCTTCTGATTGCCAGGCTGGTAATGCATGGGGGAAATAACCCTGGTTCAGTGAGCAGCAATTCAGTCTGTCATCAAACAGAAAATACTTGGGCAGAATTAACAGAGCCATGTGCTAAGCTAATTTGGTATCAGGCTTGTGGGTGTGGTTCTTTGGTACAAGTATTTTTTTGTTTGTCTTTCTGCAGAGAGGACTGAAATAGTCCATCAGAATCTCCCTTTGTCCCTTACAGGCCTGTTCACAACTTTCACAGTCCCCCTCCACACTCTTTACCTCCAAACTAAGCTGCTGCCTCTCGTCTCTCTCCAACAGGCTTCCCAGCAGCAGCAGTTTTGTTCCCTTTTCCCCCGCACTCCTATCACCCGCTCTGCAGACTGGGAGACTTGTTTGTGCTCTCATTCTCAGTGGCTTGCTGAGTTTCCCGGACACTTCAGGTAGCCCTGCCAGTCCAGTCCCATCCCTCCCAACCCCTAACCTCCCCCAAAAGAAAGATATACATCATTGCTTCAGAGTGATGTTCGTTTGTGAAATTTGGCTGCTTTCTCTGTTGAAAAACAGGTATATCTTTCCTATTTTGAGTCTTGTCTTCTCATTTTTCCCATCTTCCTAGCTGTTGCTAATGGCTTTGACTGTGTCTGAGTGTGACTCCTAATCCCAGAGGGCATAATCGGTTGAGATCCAGGTCACGAATAACACTTGTGTTCACAGGATCTTGTCTATATAACCTTCAGTGCAGATTCCTGCCATATTGCTTAGTATGCAAGAAAGCGTGTAGGTATTAAGACTTCATTATATCTGGGAGCCAAGACGCCTGTGGACTTCACTCAGTAATATAGCTACAAAGGATCTCTTAACCCACTTTACCATGCAGGGATTCCCACACGTACTTGCAAGCATTGCATACCACCAAATTTTTTTATTTTCCTATGACAGAGCAGACCTCATGTCTCTGTTACTTCTTAAATTACTTTCTTGTCTATCTTCTGTAGCAAATATAACAGGTGATGCACACACGTGTGGGTATATCCACCTAAAGCATTTGTACTCTCTGGCCAGAGTATCTAGCTGTGAAATCACTGGATTCATTATTTGGTGCAAGGGCCTGTTGTGGTTTAACCCCAGCCGGCAGCTAAGCACCACGCAGCCGCTCGCTCACTCCCCCCCCCCCCCCCCCCCGGGATGGGGGAGAGAATCAGGAAAAAAAACCTCGTGGGTTGAGATAAAGACAGTTTAATAGGACAGAAAGGAATGAAAAACAATGATAATGATAATAATAATATGACAATAGTAATACTAAAAGAATTAAACTATACAAAGCAAGTGGTGCACAATGCAACTGCGCACCACTCATTGACCGATGCCCAGTTACTTCCCAAGCCGCGATCCACCCCTCCCAGCCAGCTCCCCCAGTTTATATACTGGGCATGATGACATATGGTATGGAATAGCTCTTTGGCCAGTTTGGGTCAGCTGTCCTGGCTGTGTCCCCTCCCGGCTTCTTGTGCCCCTCCAGCCTTCTTGCTGGCTGGGCATGAGAAGCTGAAAAATCCTTGACTTAGTATAAACACTACTTAGCTACAACTAAAAACATCAGTGTGTTATCAACATTATTTTCCTACTAAATCCAAAACACAGCACTATACCAGCTACTAGGAAGAAAATTAACTCTGTCCTAGCTGAAACCAGGACAGGGCCATAAGAAGAATTTACCATGATACTAATTTGGGATTTACTAAGCAGTAAGTGTAGAAGAAAACACCTTTTTATTGGCCATCTTAAGTGAGCTTCTGAAAGCAATGTTTTCTCCAGTGTTTCAATTTAAGATATGAGTTAGCTGGTTTGATGTTATGAAGAAGTCACTCTTCCCTCACCCTCTGCTGTAGGTATAAAGCAGCAAATGAAGGGATAAAACTGGACGCGAAAGAATGTGAAGCAGTTATGATGGCTGCATGGGGCATGATAGACAGCAGCAGGGTTCAACAAGGAGAGAGGTTTATAGCATCACAGCTGCTGGCTGCATCTTTCCAACACCCAAACCTGGGTGGAAATCTCTCTTGTGCACTCTAAAGTCTTGCTGTTGCTGAACTTCAGGAAGGCATCATGTTCACAAACGCTTTATTTATATGCACATACCAGGCATATAGAGGGGATGAAATTGCTAATTGAGTGTGGCTGTGTCAAAGCAGATCTTGCTTCTGTACTTCTTCATGCTTTGGCAGCCTAATAATGGGGTTTGTTTTGTTGCTGTTGTGTTTTTCTGTAGCCATTTGTTGCTGCATTGTGATTTCCATGTGTCTGTTGCAGCACAATCCTCAGATGCACAAGGGCCAGGATTTTCACTCAAAAATGTCACACAGGAGACAGTAACCGAAGCACAGAGCAAGGGTCCTAGGCAGTCGCAATTGTCCTTGTTATAATCTGCTCTG
The DNA here is from genome assembly GCF_018139145.2 of Gymnogyps californianus. Classification (NCBI taxonomy): domain Eukaryota; kingdom Metazoa; phylum Chordata; class Aves; order Accipitriformes; family Cathartidae; genus Gymnogyps; species Gymnogyps californianus. The sequence goes on along the minus strand of NC_059475.1, from coordinate 20,051,273 downwards.
GCCAATAATTTTCTATTTTGGCGCAAAAACAAATACAGCAAACCAGCCAGATTCCTTTTATAAGGCATTGGCTCTATTTGGCATGTTTTAATATGCAGTGATAATAGTGACCGCTCAGAGCTGTGCTGGCTGGCCTCTGCAGTGTGCTTTTCTGTTCCACTGCAGCAGACACTGAGGTAGTTTTAATGCTGTCCATTTGGTCAGCGTCTGCCTAAAACATCCCAGACCATTGGGGTTCTTAGCATAAAGAAATCAGGCATTTTCACCTTTGTGAAAAATAGTTTTCTTTCTCCTTTAGTAACTTGCTTCTGCCTGCTCTCCCATGCAGCTACTACTTACTTGCTGTCACTGTTCAGCTCATCCAGGGTGACATTGTCCTATTGTTTTGACAGTGACCTTAATCTATTCGTGCAGTTCAAAGTAGAGGCTGTGTGGCCAGAGATGGAAATGCATGGGCTTAGGCAGCTTATAATGAAATACAGAGTCTTTTACTTCAGCTGCTTTGAAGCCACTGCAAATCAGTTGTTGGATTTGATGTGTCTTTGGGGATGTGAAATGAATTTAGTGGCTTCTAGCTGGTTGTAGTGAATCAGGTGTTCACCTCATGAAATGCTCCAATATAATCAAGCTTCGTGGGTGGCAGGCTTAGCAGGTATGCCAGTGGCTATATCAAACTGGATGTAGCTTACTCTACCGACAGGGATTTTGATAAACCAAGTTGGAGGCAATTTAACAGACAGATCATTGAGTAGGAGCTTCCTACCATGGTTGCCTGTACTGTATGGGTTGTAGACACAGAGGATAGTAGGACGAGTAATGCACTGCAGAGCTGAGTAGGCGTAGGATCAATAATTTTGTGTTAGCTGGTGTCTCTTAGTGCTGCTGGGGTGGGGGAACTGCCTCGGTACAATGTTAGCATTGTGAAAAATCAAAGTCTGGGCTATCAATCGGGTGCCTTTCAATAGCAATGGATTCAAAGTAGCTGCACAGAAGAGCAGATAGCAAGTTACTTAAGAGAAAGCAAACTATTTCTGATGAATTTGAAAACACTTGATTTGTCCTTGCTAAGGAATGAGAACACGTCGTCTGGCTGAAGTGCCTTCCCAGAAAAACTTGTCCCCCTGGGAGCACTGGTGGGGGGGAAATGGCTGCAAACCTTCCCTTCATGCCACATACCATCAGAAATGTCTGCTGCGAGGATGAGACTGGAGCAAGACACATTGCTTATGTACAAACATGGATTTTTAGATCAATAGTGGCTCTAAAATGTAGCCAGTTGCATTATACTTTGGAACATGCTTTTGTGGAGGTCCTAGGACTCTGTTTGGCTGCTTAAATGAAAGTAGCTGTGACCACGTATTAAAACCAGAAAACTCTTGTCACAGGCAGCAGATGCACAGTATTTTGCCAGGCTGCCCTTGCCTGGCAAATTTGCTTCCTTACTTAATGCCAGAAGTCAGAAACAGCACCACATTCCTTTCCTTTTGCCTTTTTGGGCTTGAATTCTCTGGACTCTGTAAACTAATATGTAACTCAGCATCTATCTCCTGAAGTCATACATTTCCCTTGATTTGCATTGTTTCATCAATGAGGATGCGGTGGATGCATATACTGTGAACAAGACGATCTTTATTGCAATCACTTTTCTGACTGCAAGCCTCAACTCTCAAGGCAATTAAAAGATAAGCTCACAGGTATGTAAAACTGCCTCCTGCTTGTTACAGTGATAGTGTTTGCTTAGGCTATTTTCTGTTATTCTCGGCTGCCATCAAAGCATTTCCTGCGAGTCACCAGAAACTTAGCTACATAAAGTCCTCTCCTTCTCCTTCCATTGATAGGAGTCTAAGCCAAATCAAGAGGGATGTTCAAGTTCTCTCTATGGATTAATGAGAGTTGAGTGTCCTGTGGTGGAAGCAGTTCCTGTGTTGCAGGAAAAATAATAAAAATAAGGAGCTGTTTATCTACTATGGAGCTTTTTAATATCAGTGCAGCAGTAGAGGGAAGAGCCTAGTCACATGGGAGGTATCATCAGTATGCACTGGATGAAATATAAATGCAACTTGAGTAAGCCGAAAAGGTAAGCTGTTGTTGAACTGTCTTCAGTCTGTGTTCTTCGTGGATCTAGACTAATGAACAATAAAATGTGTGTTGACCTAATGAATAAGAAATGCTGCTGAGATACAGGGGACTGACTCCATACCTATCTTTCTCACTGCTCTGCTGAGTAATCTTTCCTTATTTGTGCTTCAGTGCCTTTATCTGTCAGATGGCAATAACGATAATAATCTCTGTTTTAAAGCTTGTTGGGCTATACCAGTGAAGAGCATACATAGGATCTGGACACAAATTTTTTTTATTTTCTTCACCACAGGCCAGGAGTGAGAGAAGGGAAGACATAGTTGCTACCTGAAAGATGAGCATCAGGGACTTTAAAAGCCTTCTGAAGTATTTCAGAGCTGCCCTGTCCATGGTGCTTTTTCAAGGATTTGAGGTCAGATAATATACCAATTTGTATTGTGCTACTGTGATATTTCTCCAGAAGATTTCAGTGCTTTGTAAGCAACTGTCATTGTGATTTTAGGCCCCCAGTCAGTTGCATCTGATGGCATTTTCTTGTGTTTTGAATCACTTTATTCTCATCAAGTGGAAGAGGAGAATTTGTGATGAAACATTCTCTCTTTTCCATTTCTTATGGTCACTGTGTCTGGTCTTTTACAGATGCTTCAGGAGTGGAAATGACTGAAAAATCCTGTGAAATTTGTATGCTGTTCTCCTCTACAACTCTCTCTGATCTATGGTGGTATTACTTCTCTGCTATTTATAGGTCATACTTTTGCAGAGCTATCAGTGCACAATACTTCTAACTTTGTCAGTTTGTACTTTATATACATCTATGGTCAACTAAAGTACATCTGTTTGTAATGTGATTGATAGTCCTTTGGGCCTGGCCCCTCATCCTACATTCTGGGTGTTCAGCTTTTCCACCATATATCTCCTTTTTTAACATAACTGTGTAAATAGCCTGTGCCTGTGTGGCCATACTTAAACTCTCTATGTCCCTTCTGTGACAAGCCACTTATAATTTGTAACCACGTTTCCATGAATTTTTGTAAAAAGTCTCCATATACTTTTCCCCTACTGCTTAGGTCTGCCAAAGTACCTCTTCTTGTCTGTCAGGTGACTTACTCTCAGTAAAAATATATTCCTCATTTAATGTTTGAAATGCAAGGCGAGACACAGTAGGTCCTTGCTCTCAATATACAGCCTATTTGAGTTCTATCACTGCGTTACACAGCCCTAACTTTCCTGTAGATCATGGAATCGGAGAATAATTTATGTTGGAAGTGACATCTAGAGGTCATCTGGTCTGATCCCTTGTGCCAAGCAGAGCCAGCTTTGAAGTTATATTGGGTTGGTCATTTGGGGCCTTTTTAAATCTTAGGTTTTGTCTTCATCTCCAAAGATGGAGATTCCCCATGTCTTGGAGCCCCTGTTCCAATGTTGGACAACCTCACAGTGATTCCTCCTTTCCCCCTCCTCCCAATATCTAGTGAGAATTTCCCTTATTACAAATTGTGGCCATTGCTTCTCCTCCTATTACTGTGCAGCTCTGGAGAGACTCTGGCTTCATCTTCTGTATACCTCCCTTTATATAGTTGAAGCCAGCATTACCATCCCTTAACACTCTGTTAAGACTCCTTGAGCCCAAGTCTCAGCCTTTCATTTATCACATGCTTTAGCTTCTTAATCATCCTGGTGCTCCTCCGTTAGTCTTGCTCCAGTGTGTCAATGTCTGTTTTGTACTGGGGAGCCCTAAACTGGCCCCACTACCGCAGACACAATCTTACAAGTGCTGAGTGGAGCAAGCTAATCGCTTCCATTGATCTTCTAGCATCCTTTCTTTTAATACAGCCCAGTACACAGCTGATCTTCACCCTTGAGGGCAACTGCTGATTTATTTTTAATTTGTTGGCCACCAGAACCCCAGGTTCTTCTCCACAAAGCCATTTTCCTGCCAGTTGGCTGGAAAATAATTTACTGTGGTAAATTATACAGAATATAATAGGATAGTATTATATGTTTATTGTCTTAACTGTATTTTGGGTTTTTGAAGTTTGTTTTCAAGAGATTAGTATTTTTCTCCCATGTTCCTTTTTTCAGTATTTTCTTTACATCTTCATTTTTAACCCAAGGCTTAGTAAATACTTGTAATATCCAGAACAGTTGTTATCCTCGTATAAATTATTTTAGAGTTTTTATTTTCCATGCACTACTAATGATTCTGCAAAGCTCAGTATCAGGAAATACATAACTAATGCTTCTCAATATTTGGAGCCCAGTGCGAGACAACTTACTGGGGCCTGTTTTTCAGAATATGTAAAAATGTCCTGAAGATACAGCATTGAATCTTAGTGTCAGTTTTTATTGGAGTTTTTTTCCCCCCTTTTGTTATCACTGCAGAACAAATGGAACTAGAGGAGTGAGCTATATTTTGGTATAACTTGTGGTTCATTTCTGTGTTTATTTCCTAAATTCTAATCTGCTATTTCTGTGCAAGTCCCTTGAAATCTGTTAGCAAGAAGGAAAGAACCCAGCTGGAGTTTTGGGACTCCCACAGTGAATTTACAGGATTTGGAGAGTAAGATATTCTTTCTTGCAAATTGAGGCTATTTGATTTGAAATTCCGTGAAGAGCATCAGCAAGAAAATACTATGGTGTTGCTTTAGAACCAGGTTTTGGATGAGCAGGCTTTAAGCAAACGTTTTCTGAAGAGTTTGGTCTGAACTCTTCTTTTGAAATGACTTTTCAGTGCTCCAGTTCTTGGTTCAGTCTTTTTTCTAGGGGGTCTCCCTGTGTTGCTTGTAGAGATGTAAAGCTTGGAAAGCTCCAGGTATCACCATGCTGGGAGGAAGACATGACAATGCAGCAACTTTGTCTCTGGGTAGAAAACACTGTTTTGCTGGCTTTCTTAGAGGATGTTATTATTCTGCTTTACCACTGGTGTATTTACTGAACTGGAATGTATTTTGTAAGTGTGAAAACAAAGGCATGCTGCTGTTCTTACGTTGAAGTGCCAGCTCTTCCTCTCCTGCCATCCCTTGCATCCTGACATTTTCCATGTCAAAAATGAAATGTCTTTCTAGTGTTGTGCTAATGAATATGGGTCCCATTTGACCAGAATGTGAAGGTCAAGTTGATTTCCCCTCTGGAAGCAAGGTACCCTGCAGGTTTCTAGATCAAAGAGAATTATTTCCCTATCCCATCCAAAAAGCACTTAAATGTAAATATGGCAAAGGATGACAAAATTAAAATCTGTCATCCATACAGATGCCAAACTAGTGCGAAATCAAAAAGGTAACCCAGTAGTCACCATATCTATTCCACATGAGTAACAATAAACACTAGGCTGAAACAGCTTTTCATGGATGGCCTGAGCTTTTTTTTTTTAAAACAGCATTCCCTACCCTACAGATCAACTGCAAGAACAGAAATCACAGTCTGCAAAGATACAGTCTGTTCCTGGTCCTGAAGCAGTGGCAGGCTGAGGTGATCTGTCATTAGGAGAGTCGCTTATGTCATGATACATTACACGAGCGGGGTTTTTATGGTTGTATCCATGTTGCTAAACATGGGACCCACCTTTACTGTTAGAACCCTCTTTTCTGGGTTAACTTAAGCTGACTTCTGTGTGCACTAAAACCCCAACCAAGTTTAGCAGAGCTGCAGTGGTGACAAATTATGGAAATTAAATTTGGCAGCGTAGAGACAGTTGTAAAACAAAGATGGCATGTTAACAGCCCTGTTCCACGAAGGGCTGTGTCCATAACGGATAGCCCCAACTACTTTATTCCATCGCCCACCTACATAGGCAGAGTTATTAAAAGCCTTGTTTAGTTGTGCAATCAGAGTAGTAACAACAATCTGTTCTACTGAATACATATTTCGGTTAATCAGATATGATTTAACAGCTTTGGTCTTCTGATTGATAAGGCTTTTTTATAGGTTCATCAAAGACTTCTTAAACGTAATAAATCCTGTCCTATTAAACTTGACTTCAGAAATACAACACCAAGAGAAGTGCCTCTTTTCCTGACTAAGTAGTAGATGGCAGAAATGTCATTATTGAAGTTTGCTGCTGGGTGGGAGAGTGCTGGAGCTCTGTCTCTATTTGCCTGCAAAGAGCAGCGGAAGTAAGGTGAAGCTAATAGGCAAAGACTGATTAAAATTTATTCCTGCCTGAAAGCAAAAATGTATCCCTAGCAAGGCATCATCCTGAAGTCCCATGGTGTTTCAGTGAAGGGAGCACAGAGGAGCACACTGCCAACAAGAGGACCCTGAACCACAGGGTGTAGTTGCTTATTCTTTGTCCTAAACCAGACCAGTGCCATGTCCATCCTCTTCAGTTCATGACTGCAATGACCATTTCTTCATGAAGCACGTTTCGACATTTTTAGCTAGTGGTGTTTTATTACATCGTCCCTTTTTGTGCACACTGTGAGAGGCAGGTGTGTTCCTTCTCTTCTCCCAGCAGCACTTGTTAACAAACATGCTTGAAATGCTTTCACCTCTTAGAGTGCTTCATGGAAAATAGGTTGATTTGTCAGACCTGTGCCTTCAACAGCTATTCCTGTCAGTGAGCTCTGCCATGCAAACACATAATGATCTCTCAAGAAGTCAGCGATTACTCCAGGATATGTATTCCCAATCTGTATTATTAATTGTTGGTCTCTTCTGATACAATGGCTTAGTTGTTAACATGGAATTGAAACATAACTTTAAAATATCATCAGACACAATAACTGAAAGGTGATAGTAAAAGAATAGTAATCACAGTCAGAATATCAAGGAACTGTAACCTGGCTTTCTTCTCTACCAGTTCCTAATGACTTTTTCAAATTCCTAGTGGATGGTTAAGGGGGATGTTGGAAATAAGGTGGTCATTCTGTCATGCTTTGAAATCCACTAGATCCAGGTTATTTTGGACAAAATGGGGAAAATAATTCAAAAAATGCCTAGCACTTTGTTCATGCTGTTACAGCTGTAGCCCTGTACTACATCCAGTGCTGGGGGTCTGGTGTATGTGGGGAAGGGCAGCCTTGGTTGCTGTGGCTGTGTGGTTGTGACTGTGCAGTAGCTACGGCGCTCATTGTGATGACTGTCACTGTGACGGTTGTGCTGTGTATTGTGAGCCAGCACATCGCTGGGGGTAAAAACTCAGCCAAGCAGTCTGCTCCTGGATCCCACGGCAGGAGGATGGCTGGGTTCCTACGGTCCTAGTAATCTGTGGGAAGGTAAGAAAAACTTCACAGCAGCTTCCTGAAAAGCAACTGGTCAAAATAATGAGGGTGATGATCCCTAGAAGTTAGTGGATTTGAAAATTTTTTCAGACATACTTTCCAACTAAAAGACAATCTACCCATGATGTTTACAAGGAGAACTGCAGCACTTGGGTTCCTGTTGTGCTGGTTAAAACCAAGCAAACTTGGGCATTAAAGCAAAGCTGGAAGACGGTAAATTTATTAGGGTAAATGTAAACCCAGGATATCTTCAAATGATAAACCTTCGGAATTAGTTTTCTGAAAGGCTAGTTAGGAACAGGGTGAAATTCTTAGTAATACTTATAGGTGCCAGCAGAGGGCATTTGGAAACTTGGCTTTTCTGCTCATTTATCTTCCTACAGATAGAGCCCTTGTGCAATTTCTGTGCGAGGCTGATGTCCTGCAGTGCTGGTGGCTTCTGTGTTGGTACAGGCCTATGCTGAAGGCAAAACTTAGGGTTTTGGGTTTTTTTTTAGTTAAGATACAGAATATCATCAATAAAATATGTATTACTGACTAATTTCCAAGTTAGCAGAAGTATTGAGCCAGAAAGCCAGAAAGCTCTGGCTTCTATCAGGAGGGAGTATTTGGGTGTGAGATGGATAAAAGGCCAGGAGGAAGGAAGTGAAGAAACAGTGTATTCTCTTTGTTTTTTCCAGTGTTTGTTATGTGTAAATTAGCAATCTAAAGTGGAACCTGATTTCTTGATATGAATTACCATATTTAGATATTAATTACACCTCCTTTACCCTACTATCATTGGCACAAGGCTCTCAGCAGCTCTCATACTCTGTCTTGAGTACTAAGAAAATTGCACATGTAGGCATAGTAAAAAAAGACCAAATAGTGACTCTTTGTATTCATGACCAAAAATCCAGTTGCATTTCTGTTGATCAGGGCTTTTGTTATTTGCACCAAGATACGTAACATAGTGCAGTACAGAATAGGTCTCTCGCCAGCAACACGTTTGGAGAGAGCTGTTGTTAAAACCCAGATCAGTAAGTAAAGATGCAAAGGCATTAAAGCATAAGAGCATTTAATAATAATGCTTTTCTGTTCTGGGGCTTTGGATTGAGTGATTCCTATCCATCAGCTTTGATTCAGGCTCTGGCAGCATCTTTCTTGAAGAGACTTTCACCGGACTTTTTAAAAGACAGTCTCAAGGCATCTAGTAAATGAGGACAGGATTGAACCTTGAGACTGGTTTAGCCCTTTCTGTTTCAATTCTACAGACTGAGGTCTGAAGAGATGGAAACAGATCTAGCTTAGGTCTTAAACCCATATACACATATGAAAATTTCACTGCATTTTGCATAAAACCTTTAGTAAAGCATGTAGCAGAAGTGGCAGTAGGACTCAGATCTCTGAACTCTACATGCTCTGCTTCGTTCCACAGCCAGAAATTAACCTTTGTTAGTTTTATTTGAAAGCCAGAGTATACTGCTAAAATATGGGATGTGCTTGTGAAACCAACTGAAGTGCATTTCTCACCTTTGCAATATGATATATGGCTCCAGCACTGTGAGGCTATTAAGGCTTTCAGCTTTTTTAGCTCTTTGGAAAAATGTTAATGAAAATTAGGGAAAGACATTTTTTAAGCTGTGTAAAGATGCGTTAAGTGGACCTGTTTGTGGTTCGTTTGCCATCATGCATGCTAAAATATTACAGATGTGAATTTTAATATAAGAGGTGGCTTTATTGCATATGCTAAGCAACTACATTTGGAGATTAGTTCCTCTAAATCTCATTTGTGGTAAGATATGATTTATGCTACCAAATATGATTTATTAAGTATGTCTTGATAAAGTGGATGGAACAAGATCTTTCTGGGAGCCAAAAAGATACTGATTTATAATGTAAGTGTCAGTAGCAAAGACAGAGTAAAAAAAGAGGAGCTGAAGGGTACATTTATTGATATATATTTCATATATACTTTACTTGCTATAACATCTGCTAACAAAATCCACCTGACACATCCTTATATTTTGTTGTATCCCTGTGGCAGAGCTTTCCTTTGGCCTTTTGAAAACACTAGCTTGTTAGTGAATGTTAGTTTGTACTGCAGTACCTACCTACATTGCATTGCGCTTCCACATGCACACGTTACAAAAGAATTCATTGACTTCATCTGAAGTAACTTGCAGAACCCCTAAACTTGATTATTAACATTTGGGTGGTTGGTTTCAAAGGTGTTTACTTGCACCTTTTCAGCATAGATATCTATCAGCTATAAAAAGTGAACTCTTCCTTTGTGGAGACTTGTCATTGTGGCTGAAAAACAAGTTGTTCCCTTCTTGCAAACACGCTTGAATAAGTTGAGAGAGGGGCTGTTGGGAGAGGGAAGGGAGAGCAGGGCTTGGGGTGGGCTCTCTGCTGTGAAAGGAGCACAGAAGAGGGGAGCAATTTACTCAAACCTTAGGCAAGTGGGTCCAATGCTGTAGTTTTGCATCAGCGTGATGGGAATGCAGTGGTTACCACTATGTAAAAGCTGTATGTTTAGGAAATGCAAAGCTGTTCAGTACTGCATGCCCAAATCCAACAAAACTCTTGGCTCTGACTGTGCAGCTAGCAGCTTCTTTTGGTATGTAATATGTGATTTCTTTAAGCAAAGCTAAAATAATCCCTATGTGATGACAGTGTGTCTCACTCCTTTTCACTATCACCACCTGTCCATACTGTATTTTCCCAATTCTGTGTTGTCTTCCCTCGCTTGTACTGAGTGCTATCTGTTAGTGAACTACTTTAGGACAATGCCAAGATTACTGGAAATGTGGCAGACCTCCATTTCCATTTGCAGACCTGTCTTGGAGGAATCAAGTCAATACATAGGTTGTGATACTTGTTCTGGTTGCAGTGAGTTTTCATCCAGCCAGTGTAACGACTGAGCACAGAGTAAGTAACATTGGAATGACTAGCCACATGTAATTGCTCTTCGAGTAAAAGCAAAGAACGCTTTAGTGAAGACTAGTAGTTGTTATAATGGTAATCAACAGTAAAGCTGACCTCTTGCTCAGAAAAGCTCTTTCCTGGTACCCACTGATACCATTAAAAAAGTATCTTAGCATACATTATGTGTTGATGAGTTCGTGTTCATGCTCCTTGTGCTCATAGTCGGATTTCAGGTTTGTGTTGGGTACTTCCTCCTTATCATTATCATTATGCTGTTATTACTACTATCATGTTGCACTGATACCTAGAAACCTCAACAAGCTGGTGAGAGATGGTATAAAAAAAAAGGGCTGGAGAGCAAAATTGAAGCACAGGGATTGAATGACCTACCCAGCACTAGAGGTCTGTGTCAGAGGTGGAATGGAAACTTCGATTCTGGCTTCAGTCTGAAAGCCTACTTAATTTTTAGGGACAAAGTCTTATTCCTTCTTGTTGTTTCATCTGCAAAGTAGACTGACTCCCATCTTTCCCTTCCTTCTTCTAACAAAAGGCCAGATCTAATCCTCTCATTCAGCACATGAGGAGGTACCTCAAGTTTTTCGAACTCTACAGGCTCAGTGTAGAAGGGCAACTGCCATTAAAGTAGCTGCAGATGTCTGATATTTAGCTATTTCACATCTACAGGGAGACAGCTTTAAATTATTCTCTAAATGAAAAAGTTTCTCAAAAGCTTGCCTCTGTGCTCTTCAGACTCATAGGTAGACCCCCATTGACTTCAGTGGGTACTGGATCGGCCCACACAGGGAGAAGGAAAAGAACATTTGAATTTCGGAATAAACACTAGCTGAGCTGATAAATGCCAATAGCTTTCTCATTGCCATGGCTGCATGGGTCCCTACCCCAGGGAGCCATTCTGCCTCCTCGTCTCCTCTCATCTGCTTTAGGCAAATTTCCATGCAGTATTGCACTGTGCCTCTGTCGTGGGCAGTCTTCATTCAGACCATGCATCTTCCAAAAACACTTCGAAAAACATAAAACAGGGCTATGATGAACAGCCTGATACAGAATAAACTATGGCATTCACCAGCAATTGGAGGCTGTAACAAAACATGTATTCGGCAGCACTGTCCTGCTACCCCTTTGCCTGGAAGGAAAAATAAATCTAAAAGCCAGGTTCTCAAATGAAGCTGGCTTGGGTACGTGAATTGGCAGGTAGCAAATAACAGTGTGAAGTGACTTCTGGCCCTTACTGGCTGCTCGCCTTGAGAGAGAAAGGAGCCAGCCGTGCTCCCAGATGGAGGAGCAAGAGGGAGTCTAACATCATGACAAGTGAGGTTCCTCCGTAGATGCTGAGGCCCGGCTGGCAGCTGATTCTCCAGCAAGGCTGGTGACAGCTTGAGGGCAGAGCATCTCACCTGTGCCATAGCAGCATAAACTATGCGAGTCAAGCCTTGGCACGCATAGCTCAACTGAATCAGGAAAACAGAGCCCCTACTCAAAGGGGGAGATGTAAGCAAATCCCAGGGTGCAGTTCAGAAACGCTGCTGCAGATGTTTTCCACAGCAGCAACAGGAATGAAAAAGGCAGCATATACATGGGGGAGAAAAACTTCAGCGGTGGTACTTGCCTGAGCGGAAGCCTCTGCAATTTTAAGACGGTTGGCTGGATTCTCAATTGGTGTAAACCCATCCAGTGCTTTTGATTTCCTTGTAGTTAAGTTGTTTTGCAGTGGCTGAGAATCTTGCTTATACATCTGAATCATGACTGAGGAGCGTGAGTCCCTGAGGGATTTGCATCAAAACCTGATGGTTAATTAGCATATGGTGTTAAACGCAGATCTAGTTTAAGTGAACAGCGCTTTAATCACCTATCTAGATAGAGATTTGATCCTTGATTCTAAATAAGAAAGATGAGCTAGCAGGTTGCAGCTCAACCCTGACAAAGTCCAACCCAAGAATAAAAAGTTTTAAAATAAACATAAAACCCATGAAATTATCCATTTCTCAGGCGTATCAGTGAAGTTCTTAAGATTCTGATTTTCTGTGAAAGTGTGTACACTGACACATGCTTATTAATATATATATATTCATCATAAGTGTGCATACCAGAACAACCTGAAACCTTCTAAAGGCCCAGGGAGTAATCCAGTCAGGGAAAAGAAACTGCCAACTAATGTAGGTAATCATATCAGAGAAGAATAGCAAATTGTGAAGCAAATACTTGAAACAACATTTTCTGTAACTGAAATATGTTTGCAACAGACTTGTGAAGAGACAGAAGATTTTCACACGTATAGAAGGGAAACAGGCACCCAGCTTCCACTGAAACCCATCTTCCCTATTTAATACATTCCCTGATCCTTTTTCATAAAAAATGATACACTGATAAAACCCAGTCATCTCATAGATGATCTGTAAATGGTAATATAAGACTTTTAGTCACCACTACATATACAGTAATTGGCTGCATTGAAAGTCTGCCGTGTAAATACAAGATCATAGTTTATTTGTTGTGTAATGAATTGTTTCTTCTCCTGCAATGCCAAAAACTGTTGCCATGAACACTACAAAGTACTGATTTACTTGCTGTCAAGTCTCTCTGGTTATTTACTATCCTGAAATCCTTGCCTCTTCATCCCTTCCCTTTGCATACAAAGACAGAAAACCAAGAAAGTGGGAGCATTGTTTTCTTACCCAAAAGAGCCGAGGGCTGTGTGAGTAAAACACTGATTTCCATGAGCAGTCATGAGAGAAATCTGCACAAATGGTATGTGGCAGCAAAAGCCCTTTGCCAAAACTCCCCTTCAGTGACAAGGCGGAGGAGCAGCAACCTTCAGGGTGGTTTGGAGTGGATATGTGGGGGATTTTGGAGGCAGTGCATTTTTGGGTCTAGTCAGTGTCAAGGGTGCTGGGCCTGCTGTCACACCGTACAGGGACTGGCTGTATTTGCAGGCCTGCCTGTGACCTCTGCTTGACATGGTATGACAGAGAGCGCCTCTTCCAGCCCCAGTGAGAGCACGTGGTGGTCCTGGCTTCCCTTGCTGCTTCATGGCGGCCAACTGTAGTCTGGAGAAGACCCAAGTCCTCCTCTGTTCCAGCCCTCTTGGAAGGGGGGATGTCCTGATGATGGACATGAGGTACAGGTGCAGTTAAATAGGTCCTTTTCCCCCAGGATCTTTTCTTTCCTTTGCAGTCACAGTTGTGAAGCCCGTAGGGCTGTCTCATTGGTGCTACGCTTTCATGACAGCTCAGACTGTTATGACAGTAGCACTGCCTGTTCCAGAGTTTCCCCTTGAAAGATCCTTATTTAAAATCCTAGCCGTCAAGCAGTCTAGTTAGCTAATTGTCAGAGCTTGTCATGCCATGTAGTTAATTCTTGGACAGCATTCAGATGCCTCTTCAAGAGTGCGTAAGGGTACGTGTGGAACTGCATCTCTTCTGCCCTGTTACTGCAAGAATTGACTTATACTTCTTGCTGGTTCAGAGATGCAGACATCATCGCAGTAGGTTTGGTGGAGGATTTAAGATGAGGAGCTTCTGTAACCTGATCCCACAGAAAAATCCTAGCTAACCTTGCTGCTAGTGCAGGGATTTGTTCACACCTGGCTGGGGATGATCAGGGGACTCCTTTAGTCTCATCAACCTGCTATTAGGAGCTTGCTTATTATAGCCTAATAACTCTGTCCTGGAAGCACTGAGATAAGACAAGCAGCCCTCAAGTTAAGGTCTCTGTCTTGGATAGGAAGGATAAGGCTTCAGCATCATGGATTTGAGAGAGCCATGCTGCTCACTACTTCTGATGCACAAACACAGTTGTTTGGAAGAACAAACTCCTTCTTGTGCCTAAGTGTTCATGCACTGCAAAGAGCAGCCTGTCCCTGCCTCTGGCTGAGTGAGGTGGGAATAAGCCCCTGAGCTTCATTGATCTTGCGAAAAATAAAAAGTGCCTGTGTGTATACACACACGTATATATTTTTTTTTCTGGGAAAAATGCCAACATGCTGCTGCTAATTTTGAGGCATTGCCATCCTGGATGCAGTCTATTGAATTTTGGGGTTGTTTTGTTTTTAAAGCTGTGTTACAGAAATTAATGTCAACATGGAAAGTGTTTTTTTTGTTTAGAGCGTAATAACAAAAAATCATCTTTGAGGTCCCCTAAATGCTCAAACATTATTGCAGCAGAATGTTTTGCTTTTAAACTCTGTGTGCAGCACCTGTGCTGTCCTGATTCATCCCAAGATTTTCAATAGCATCCTAGGGGAGGCAGAATAAAGCATGGCTCTCACTGGAGCCTCTCGTCTGTCAGAGCTCAGCGTGGTCAAAAAATAAACTTAAATCATGGCAAAGTTGTTGAAGCCAATTCCTTTGAGCTGCTCTCAAACTGGGAGGAAATAGTCCTATAACACACACACAAAAAAATCTTCATCTGTTTTTATGGTACTTCAAGAAGTGTAGACAAGCAGGGATCCAGGACTGAAATGTTTCTGTTAGAGGAATGCAGACTCCATCAACAGAGTCCTTGTGTGGAAGAATAAAACAAGATTAAAACACACCAGAATTAAACTAGTAAAGCCTTGTAGTGGCTTCTGAACCCAGCCATTTCTGTTTGTCATGCACATCTCTTACTTACTAAATAGTGGCTCCTGTGCCCATAGCTGTGTGCCTTTCCCTGCAGCCCCCTTCAGGACTCAGGAGGCCCAGGTGAAATGACTGCTGAATTATACACTCTGCTTGTTGCTTCTGCTGACAAGAGCTGCTTGTCTTGAAATTTCGTCATCTTCATCTAAAGGCAGTGACCTCCTTTCTCTTGATTGCTCTCCAGCAACCTCTGATTGACCACATTTCAGACATGGCCGGTGACCCTTGGCGTTTCCTTTTTTGCTTTTGATTTGTTTTAAGAGAGCACCTAGAAATACAGTTCATCTTCCTAGGTGATAAGTTGTTGTGGTTTAACTCCAGCCAGCAACTAAGCACCATGCAGCCGCTTGCCCGTCCCAGGGGGATGGGGAGGAGAATCGGGAAACAAAGTAAGACTCGTGGGTTGAGATAAGAACAGTTTAATAACTGAAGTAAAATTAAATATAATACTAACAACAATAATAATAAAAATATAATAATAATGAAAAGGAACATAACAAAAAAAAGAGACAAATAAAACCCAAGAAAAGACAAGTGATCCACAATGCAATTGCTCACCACCTGCTGACCGAGCAGCAATCTGCCCCTCCCAGCCAACTCCCCCCAGCTTATAAACTGAGCATGATGTTCTATGGTATGGAATACCCCTTTGGCTAGTTCAGGTCAGCTGTCCTGGCTATGCTCCCTCCCAGCTTCTTGCACACCTGCCTGCTGGCAGAGCATGGGAAACTGAAAAATCCTTAACTTAAGATAAGCACTACTTTGCAACAACTAAAACATCAGTGTGTTATCAACATTACTCTCACACTGAATCCAAAACACAGCACTG
Source organism: Gymnogyps californianus (assembly GCF_018139145.2). Taxonomy (NCBI): domain Eukaryota; kingdom Metazoa; phylum Chordata; class Aves; order Accipitriformes; family Cathartidae; genus Gymnogyps; species Gymnogyps californianus. Next base: position 20,035,599 of record NC_059475.1, on the reverse strand, counting down.
TACTAGCTACTGAGAAGAGAATTAACTCTATCCCAGCCAAAACCAGGAAATAAGTAAAAAGGGAGATGGAAGCAGGCTGTGCCCTGAAAAGTACAAAATGTGGATATGAAGGGCAGAGGGAAAAAATGCTTTTCTCTGTGCTAAGAGCTAGGGCCACAGAGAGATTTACAGCTATGCCATGTTATTACAGGTAGAGTCTGGCAGAGGGCTGGCTGAATTTCTGCAGTAGCTGCTACTGATAGTAGCTCCTGGTCTACCAGCAATGGCCTGTTCTTGTTCCCAGTAGGCAATGTGCATCCCCTGTCCCTCACGGCTTAGTGGCTTTCAGTGGCTCCAGCCCCATGTAGATCACTTCCCAGCCAGCTTTCCCTGCCATTTGTGCTTCTCCACCACTTCTCAGGAGCTTGGGACATCATGGCCTCACATACTATTTTAGCTGACTGTTTAGTAAGAACCTTAACACTTTGCAAACTTGGATGCAAAATAGCACATGGGCTCTGTCCATTGGTCTGATAGGTGGGGCCAGATAATCTTGACATCATCTCTTTGAGAAGGCGGGTAAATCCCACATGCTGTTTGGCAGGAGCAGAGGAAAACCTGCAAGTTGGTATTTCCCTGCTGGGGAAAGCAGCCATAAGGGAACATTGCCAGGTTGAGCTCAAACCAGTTATCTTATTATTGAGAACCACTGGGACTCCAGGAAGAAAAGAGGATGCTTTTGAAGTCAAGGCTGTTTATGAGCTTCAATAAGCAGCAGAGACCAGACTGTCCCAAGGGCCAGGGAAAGGGGAACCTCTTGTGTAATTCCTCTGATCTGCAGGTTTTGTTATGTGGATTTTGTGATTTGTAGTTTAGGATTAAAAAGACCAAAGACCTTTTAAGTATGGATTTCATTCTGCTGATTGTGTCATCATCCACAGATGTGGAGCCAGCCAGTGTGCAGCAGACCCTTCATCAACTAATTAACTCAAGTTGTCAAGCTGCAATCAGTGAGCTGCTCTCATACTAAAATAATAATGATAAATTCCTCTCATCTGAAGCTGTCAGATTCCAGCTGCATGAGGCATGAGTTTGCAGGATCTGTAACATACTCCATGAAGGAAAATCAGATTTGCACCTCTGTCTTGCCAAAGCCAACTTTGGCTTGGTTCCCTTTCTAGTAGAGTTTGCTGTTGGAGGAGCTGCTAAGGCCAGGCCAGGACTCATAGCAGAGCTAATAGCTGCCATCAGACTGCCAGATGCAGCGTACTGCAGCAGTGTGAGTCCTGCTCATTTCGCAAGGAATGTAGGAGTGGAGAATGTGCACCCTCACTGTGCCAAGCCAGGGGAGTTTCACACTGCCAGAGCTCATGTTTTTCTAGTTTCAGTTGCTTATTGATCAGCGATGTTTGTTGGTTTCTTTTGGGTTGCATTTTTAAAAATTTGTCTGAAACGGGTATGTTTCTGTTGAAATTCTTCCTGTGGTTATTTTGTGAGGCAACAAAGGTGCTGCACATTTCACTACAGGACAAGGTCTAAGACCTGGCTGAAGGAACAAGTGTCCAGAATGCCTTTGGGACCACTTGTCTGACCCACAGAACTGGCAGGCCAGCAGGGAGCCCTTGCAGGCTCTGGTGAGGATGTCAGCCCTCCCAGTTCTTGGAGCTTTAATGCCCCATTACATCTGTCCTGTCGTACTTATCATACCTATCCTGTCTTAAAACAGATCAATAAAAAAAAAAATCCCATTCCACAGTTGTGAAGGGAGTCCTGGATTCAACCCTCCTGCCTCTCTGTCTTGCATTAAAAAAAACTTAATGCCATCTCATCCGAGTATGACCAATTTATAGCAGTACTGGTTGCAACAATATACAGGCATCAATGGGGGCAGAAGCTTGCTCCAACATTTGCCTGGACTAAGAGCAGTCAGACTTCTGAGGTGTTGAGATTGGAAGAGCACCTTGCAATGATTTCAGTGTGCCTTGGATCAGGCTCCAAACATAGTATGCTGTTTGAGCCAGGCAGTGAGTATAATTATCTTCTGGGTATTTTCACTTTTTGCTCTTGCAGATACATTCAGCATCTTGATTCTTGGCATGTGGAAAGCTGCAGAGGTATGGTTTTTGGCTTTGTAGTGTTTGACCCCTATAGGAATTGGTAGAGTTGTGTTACAGTTTGTTTAGCTTTTCTATTTCCAAGCAAAATGGAAGCAAACAAAAAATGATTGTTTGCTTTATCCAGACAGACTTTGACCAAGGAATTTGTGTAGTCTAAGAAATAATAACTGGCTTTTACTGTCATGAATCTCTTTGCACAGTGTAAACATAACAAATAGAAATTAAAAGTACAGTTTATACCCTACAGCATAGGTTTGGGTGACACTTATAAAAGCCTATAAAGCATCTTAATTAAAGTTTTGTAGGCTCATAATTATGCATTATTTGAGAGAAATATCATTAGCAATACCAGAACTATGCAGAAACTTAATATGATCTTCAGATACCTGGAAATATGTGTAAAATAAAGATGCTTGTAAGGAGGTCCTCTTTCCCCATCAAATGAGAAATCCCATCTAAAGGCAGAAATGCAGAATACAGAGATCAGGAGGGCCAGTTCTTTTTTCTGCATTGCTTGCCATTTCTGAAAACCATCATGGAATAGATATCCTTTCTTTGCGGAAATGCTCCTAATCACTTTTAAGTTGGCTTCTTGGTGATTTGATGCAGAAATCATTTTTTAGTATATAAATCTGCCTTCATAAAAATCCCCATAAATATAACACAGTAAACAAACTGCTTGGAGGTCAGACCGCAGAAGAGGTTGACCTTGCGTTTTTAGCAGTTTAATATATGCTAGGGCTCAGATGGAGCAGGATTAAATTTCGCAAAGGTCCTGTGCCACGTGTTTCTTACAGAGTAGGAATATCTGAAAGCTTAGTGCAAACCAATAGAAAACACTGAGCACAAACACTCAGGTGAAATTTAGGCACAAATTTGGTTTTGATTAAATATAGAATCTTAGCCAGCGTGCAAAATGGGCGATGACTTTAAGGACTAAATAGATAAATTCAAGTACTGATTATCCTTCATTGTTTATCATTGTCGTGGTTTAAGCCAGCCGGCAACAAAGCACCACGCAGCCGCTCGCTCACTCCTCCCCCCTCCAGCGGGATGGGGAGGAGAAAATACAGTGACAGGGCTCCTGAGTCGAGACAAGGACAGGGAGAGATCACTCACCAGTTATGGTCACAGGCAAAACAGACTCGACTTGGGGAAAAAAAGGAAATCAAGAGTAGGATAATGAGAAATAGAACCATATCTTAAAAACACACCTTCCCCCCACCCCTCCCTTCTTCCCGGGCTCAGCTTTGCTCCCCATTCCTCTACCTCTTCCCCTCCGAGCGGCGCAGGGGGGGGCGGGAATGGGGGTTGCGGTCATTTCGTCCCACCGCTCCTTCCTCCTCGGGGGGAGGGTTCCTCACAGTCTTCCTCTGCTCCAGCGTGGGGTGCCTCCCACAGCGGTCAGCCCTCCATGAGTTTCTCCAACTCAGGTCCTCTCCACGCACTGCAGTTCTCTGCAAACTGCTCCAGCGTGGGCTCTCCCACGGAGTCACAGCCTTCTCTGGGCCCAGCCACCTGCTCTGGCGTGGGGTCCTCCATGGGCTGCAGGGGAATCTCTGCTCCACTGTTAAACCTCCATGGGCTGCAGGGGGACAGCCTGCCATGTCAGCACGGGCTGCAGGGGAATCTCTGCTCCGGCGCACCTCCTCCCTCTCCTTCTTCCCTGACCTTCATGTCTGCTTGGTTGTTTCTCTCACATCCCACTCCTCTCTTCACTGTAGCTCCCCTTCTTCTCCTTTTACTGTAGCTCATCTTCCTCCACCCTTTTTTATCACTCTTTTCCCCTTCTTAAATACGCTATCACAGAGGCACTACCACCATTGCTGACAGGCTCGGCTTTGACCAGAGACGGGTCCGAGTTTGGAGCTGAGGAAGCTTCTAGCAGCTTCTCACAGGAGCTACCCCTGTAGCCCTGCCCCCGCTACACAAACCCACCACAATCATTAAAGCTCTAAGTTATGTCCTTATTTCTGTCGAAACAAAGCCCCATGATTAAAGTTAAATAGCATTAAGCGCCTTAATAAATAGGGATGAGTTTGGTTTTTTTTTTAGATGACTCGAATTTGCTGAATTAGGGCCTCTTATCTTTGGTAACTGAGTTTAGGTATGTTTTGCAAAAAGGGTATCACACCTGTGCTGCCTTAAAATACAGGTGCGTTTTGTTTCTGTGTAGATGTACCCTTCCTTAGGCAAATGAGCTTATTTACAGATTTTGACAGTGAAATACAAGAGGAGCTAGATTACGGTGATGTGAACAAGTAAATACAGATGAATGGTTTCCAGTGCAGGTGATACTTTTTCTTCCAAAACAGCATTTTTATTTCAAGCATTATCACTATTATACTCACTAATATGTCTTTTAGGAGTGTAAATCCTAGGCTGTTGTTTTAAATTGTTTACCTGTATGTGTTCTCTCTTCAAAAAATATATTTGAGAGTATGTCTGCTGGTAGCACTCCTGAAGTTATTTTTGACTGTTCACTGTTATGAATGCTCAGAATGGCAATGGAGAAAGGCAAAGCTTGTGCTCCTACCCAGATTTTTTTTATTTTTTTATTTTTTTTTTTTTTTGATAGCAGAAGCTCCTCTCTTTTTGCTTGAATGGTTACAGAGATGTCAGGGATAAGAGATCCACTGCTGTTTACTTTTACTATGTGGGATGATATAAGCCCTGTGATTCCTTACAACATTAAGAAAAGGAATAATAGCTGATAACATAATATATACATATATATAGCCAGTTGCATTTTCTTTGTACAGGTCCATTCCATTTTAATATCTATTTAATCATCACCTAGTGTTTTTGTTTATTATTCCCTTTCAAATACTCTTTTAATTTGCTGCAGGCTCTTTAATACTTCAGTTTTAATTTTAAGCTCTCTCCAGCATGGCTTGCATTGTAAGAAATGCATTGAGTTGGTATGACAGAAATTCCATGTAATAAAAAATAATGTCCGTTTGCTTATTCCAAGAAGTTGTTATCTTTCAAGATGAAAAGGACATCTATTGCTCCCTTAGCGGTTTTATTCTCAGTCTTTTTTTGGAAAAAGAAGTATATTTATCTTTAAGTTAGGATTTTGGAAGGAGCCTAAGGGAGCTAGGAGAAAATTGAGGTCTTTTGGCTATGAAGAGAAAGACGCAGTCCCAGCAATGCAGCAGCAGAGATCGCTTCTCCGGCCTGACCTGGGGTCTTGGTGTGCTTGCTTACATCCGTTGACTGAGTTGCTGGTAGGAGAGCTCCTTACCCCATTTCAAACCACCTGAACGAACTTTGCTTGTTTTGGCTGAAGGCATCTCCCAGCCAGCTTGCAGGTAGATCTGCGAAGCAGTTGCCTCAAAGATGTGTACTCAGAGAGTAATTCCTTCCGTTACAGCAGCTGTATACAGAATCCAGCTCGATTTGCAGCCTTTTAAACACTGCATTTCTCATGGTTATGTACAATCCAACTCATGAAAGCATTTAAATGTGTGTTTACTATTTAAGTACATGAATATCTCAACGCAGTGAAAACTGTGGCTGAGTACTTTGCTGAAATGGGCTCTCTGTGACCTGATTCTCAAAAGTGCTGAGCAGTCAGATCCCTGTGAGGTCAGTGAATGCTGCTCGGCCTTCACTGCTTTGGAAATGGAGCTGAAATACGATTATATGAGCTTTGCTTCATGCTCATATGCTTGCAAAACCCTAGCCCTGTTTTTAAGGATGCAAGACAAGAAGAGAATCCATTTTGAATCTTCAAGGAAAAAAATCCATGAAGATGTTAAAAGGCAGACGCTAGTTAGGGAACATTAATGAATCTTTGAATTTTTCTAAGTCATTGTTTTGTTTTGTTTGCTTCTGCTTCAAAATACCTGCTTTCACAGACCATCAGAACTGTGTAGTTTAAAGATTTTCGTGTCTGATTGATTGCTTTATACTTGACAGAAAGATCCCGAGTACCACGTATGTGTTTGAAGTGGTATTTCTTTGAACGTCAGCTGATCTCTCAGGTTAGAGAATGTAACCTGAATTTAAGAAAACTAGCACATAAATTGTATTCGCGCTGCTAAGACCTACTGACACTGCAAAGATAGGTCTTGACAAAGATTTTCTTTGGGCTGCAACTCATCTTGTATGGGGTGTCAGATGGATTCTTTATTTCTGTTCTTTCATTCTTTATTACTGAGGGCATTGGCCGAGGAACAGGGCTTCTGCTTCTCTAGGAGTTCAGTGACTGGCACTGCTTGTCTTTCATCTGCAGCAATAATCCTCTCTGTCCAGGACTTAAATACACAAATTTGCTGGGGAAACAGGGACTCTCCATACTTAATTTTTTTATTATTGGACAAAAGAAATCACTAGCAAAGAATATGATGGAAAAAGCCCAGAAAGCACAAATGGCAAGGGAGTTCTGTGGTGCACAGGGTTTTGGGGCCCAATCCCAAGTCATTTTTTAAAGAGATTTTTTTTTGTTTAGTCTGACTTGGCACCAGCTCTTCTGCATGCATGTACGCTCTCATCACTCTTTGAACATGTAGATGCTCAAATATGGGTGAAGGAAATGCCTTCAGTGTGAGTAGTGCATGTACCAATACCAGTGTGTCTGAATGCACAGGCAGAGGTGATGAAAACCGTTATGCAGATGAGAGCACATAAAAAGCAGTGAGGTTTCTGCAAAAGTAACTTGTGCATAGGCTTAAATAAAGAGCATTGCAAATCATACCCAAAATATTTTCTCTGTGTCTATGATTATGTCATTTCCATAGCAACTAATTATGCCATAAACCAAAGATCATGACTTCAGGTGGCATGTGAGCAGAAGGAGATGAGCTATTAAGTATCGAAGATCTCTTTTTTTCATGCAAATTTCCTTATTTATAAAGAAAAAAAAGAAAATGAAGAAAAAAAACCCTGAAGTCTGCTATATAAGTGAAATTGCTTCTGACTGAAATATTTTTTCAAAGTTTTGTTGGAGGCATCAGTAAATCTTTAAAGGAGTTGCAGGTACAACTGTGAATATCAAAAGATCTTTGTATTAGCTGAGGAAATCTCTTGAACATCTGACTTTCTCCTCCTGCCCATGCCCCTCCAGGGCTCAACAACTTTCCAGCAAAAATAGCCTTTTACAGATACTGAAATTGCTAATGGACAAGCAAGGACCCTGGAAATAAAAGGGAAGGTGTGGGATCTTCTTATGTGTAGGATAAGTTTGAGGTTTCAGTGAAACATGCTCTCTTCTGCTTGATTTGTTAAAAAAAATTCATATTTCTTTTACAATAAAAGGTTCTTGAGAGATCCTGAGCTTACAGCCCCGTGGTAATACTCCTTGAGCTGGAGGACCTGCTGCTCAGAGTAGGACTGATGGTTGTTTGATTTGCCTGTTTCTTAGGAGGCTGCTTTGACATGTCTTCATTTTGGTTCAGGAACTGGCTTTAATGGCTCCAAGTCTGACCCACTCGTGCCTCTCTTAAAGCCTTTCGCAACACGTGACAGCACAGGCTCTTTGCACCACGAGAATTTTTAGGAGAGAGCAGGATTTAGGGAGGAAACCCTTTGGTTGCTGCTTCTTTGCTCTGTGTGGGCTGTCAGAAAGGAGGTTGACATGCAGGGACACTGTCACCAGATTTCTCCATTGCTTAGCCTGTGGATGGAGATGCAGAGAGGTAATCGTACAGCGCTGGCTCAATGCCTAGGCCCCCCAGTCACATTCGCAGAATCATAGAATGGTTTGGTTGGAAGGGCCATTTAAAGGTCATCTAGTTCAACCCCCCTGCAATGAGCAGGGGCATCTTCAACTAGATCAGGTTGCTCAGAGCCCCGTCCAGCCTGACCTTGAGTTTTTCCAGGGATGGGGCATCTACAGCCTCTCTGGGCAACCTCTTCCAGTGTTCCACCACCCTCATGGTAAAAGATTTCTTCCTTATGTCTAGTCTGAATCTACCTTCTTTTCATTTAAAACCATTACCCCTTGTCCTATCGCTACAGGCCCTACTAAAAAGTCTTTCGTCATCTTTCTTATAAGCCCGCTTTAAGTATTGAAAGGCTGCAATAAGGTCTCCCCAGAGCCTTCTCCTCTCCAGGCTAAACAACCCCAACTCTCTCAGCCTTTCCTGATAGGAGAGGTGTTCCATCCCTCTGATCATTTTTGTGGCCCTCCTCTGGACCCACTCCAACAGGTCCATGTCTTCCCTGTATTGAGGACTCCAGAGCTGGATGCAGTACTCCAGGTGGCGTCTCACCAGAGTGGAGTAGAGAGGCAGAATCACTTCCCTTGACCTGCTGGCCACACTTATTTTGATGTGGCCCAGGATACAGTTGGCTTTCTGGGCTGCAAGCGCATGTGGCCGGCTCATGTCCAGCTTTTCATCCACCAGTACCCCCAAGTCCTTCTCTGCAGGGCTGCTCTCAATCCCTTCATCCCCCAGCCTGTATTGATACTGGGGGTTGCCCTGACCCAGGTGTAGGACCTTGCACTTGGCCTTGTTGAACCTCATGAGGTTCACATCGGCCCACTTCTTGAGCTTGTCCAGGCCCCTCTGAATGGCATCCCATCCCTCAGGCGTGTCAACCCCACTACTCAGCTTGGTGTCATCTGCAGATTTTCTAAGGGTGCGCTCAATCCCACTGTCTATCTCATTGATGAAGATATTAAACACTACTGGCCAGGGCTGAGCAGAGACTGCAGAGCTACGGCAGCGTGAGGCTGTCAGGTTAAAAATCATATTCTCACTCCCTTTTGCCTTGCGCTTTTAGTCATTTGTATTAATGCAAAATGAATATACAAAAGTAAACAAATCAAAGACTCTATTACAAGGTTTTTTTCTTCCTAGCTGAAACAGCCAGCCTGGCCCTGAACTTTGGTTCACCCTCCAGTCAGAAGAGGTAATGTTTCTCTTAGTCTTTGGAAGAGGTGCATTTTTTACAGAGCCTGCATCACTGAACCAAATGTAACCAAACAGGAGCTGCAAAGAGTGCACTGGAGGGGAGAGAAGGGATTGCTCACTAGGCACATTGCTGAAGAAGGGGACTGTCAGTGCCAAACAGTTTTGATTAATGCTTTTATGTGGTGATCTCTGTATGTACATGAAATTGAAAAGTTAACCATTTGGAGTGTATTTATCAATTGATCACCCTTAGCTGATTGTAATGCTGTGGTGTGGAGCAAAGTTAATAACGCACAAAAAGCTCCCAGTCCTGTAGTAATATTTGATCTTAGACATTTTATTCGCTGAAACTACTGGGAAAGACTACCACCTTTCATGTGCATAGCTTTGCACACACACACACACACCCCCCACCCTGTTGCAGAAGAGGAGCAGTTGTCACATACATACCCTGTATTTATATAGTATATTTCAGTAATAGCTTCTAGCAGGATTTTTTAAAATTTATTTTATTTCGTGGCTCACTTAACAGTTTTTATGAGATGCTCACAAACAGGCTACTGAGGTTAATGCACAGTGGATTATTTCATTAGGAGGATGGAGCAGGTATGCAGAGTTTTGAAGACAGTGACAAGAGGCATTAGTAGAGGGAAAGGCAGTGCAACCATTAAATGACTAATGAGACTAAATTAATGAGGAGGTGTTAGTGGCTGCATTTTGTGTGACCTGAAGGGGCTGGTGTTTTGTGATCATGAGAGTTAAATCATGGAGCAGGAAGAGAAAGCAGTATTCAAAATGGATAAAAGGAAGGCCTGATCCAAAGCCGTATTGAAATACCCGTTGGTTTCAATTGATGCTTCCTTTGGGTCCAGAGGTGTCACACAGAGCGAGTCATGAGGAGGGGAAGCCCAGGACGTGAAGCAGGGAAAGAAGCAGCTGGGTCTGGAAAAACACACTGCACTGGAAGAGGAGCCAAAGGCGAGCAGGGGGCCAAAGAGGCCTGGAAAGCAGCTCTCACCCAAACTATGGGGACAGGCAGGTTCTTCAGGGATCCTTGGTAGAACGTTTTGACACATTAACCATCAATTGAGCTCAGAGTACACACACAAAGCTCGCTCAGGCCTCGGCAACGGCGGTGTTCCTGCCCTGGGGTTCAGGGCCCAGCAGCACCACACGGCCTCAGGCCCACCTGGGACTCACTGCTGCCCGTGTCGTGGGCAGAGCGCTGCGTGCTCTCACGCATACCTGTTCCGCCATGTGCCTCATCCTGATTGGCCCGGGCACCCGCGACTCCTTTAAAGGAGGAGGGGGGCCGTGACCAGCCCACCCACAGGTAATGGCTGCCTGCCCTGCAAGGTGGCTTAGCGGGGCGGGGAGCGGGAGTGCTGGTCCCAGCAACAAGAACAAAGGCGGGAACTGGGAGCAGATTTGGCTAAGGGACGTAGGAGCGTGGTGCGGGGCCTGTGGTGACTGCAAGCACAGGGTGAGGTGGTAGGTGGGAAGTGTGGGCTGAACAAGTACATGTGTGTCTTCAGGTGACAGCTGAAGTCTTGGATGAGGCTGTTCTGAGAAAGCGTGTGAGGGATAACACAGTTAACAGATCTACCACTGATGCCCAAACCATTTACAGTTTCTGTCTATTGCCTGGAGCTCATTTGACATTGTTAAGAGCGCGGCCTCTCCTGTTTCAGGGCCAGGGTTTTGGCTGGAGATGTTGAAGGTTACCAGCCCTCCACTCAAAGCTGCAGGGACAGAGTTGTTACAACATAAATGGTAGCACGCCACCAGAATCAATACAAATTGAACCTCTGCTGGGGAGACTGCACAGTGCTTGCTTTCTTGTGTAGAGGAATCAATATGAATTGGCCTCAGGATGGGAATATACAGATGCAGTTGGGGAGAGAAAAAGTAGATGGAGAGCTGAGGTGAACAGAGGTCACTAGGTCCAGGCTGTGATTTTAGGCTCAGTCATTAACAAAAATTTTGTGAAAGCTATAATTCACCAGCCCCTTGAGTCACTCTTGTGGACATAATGGCCCAGCAACGCAATGCTTCTGAGGTTTATTCTTCTTGGTTAATGGCGTAAATGTTGATACGGGTCCCAGCATGTCCCTGCCCCTTTCATCCACTTTCCACCCGGGTTGGGCAAAAGTAGAGTACATCAGCCCTTCTGTTTTTATTGCTTTTCCCCAGTTCCCATGCAGGGTCCTACTCCTGCATATAAGCGTGTCATCTAAGCCGGGGTTAGCCTGCCGGTGTAATGTTGCTATCTCAAGGATTTCCCATTTAGGCTAGCAACTCTGACTGGGTTTCCTAGCGTGAAAGATTTAATAAAAGAATGATTCTGGAGCTGTATAATGTCTGTATCCCAAATGACTGTTTCTAATTAGCTGTTGATATTGGTGTAAGAAAGAAGAACAGTGACAACTTGAGAGCTAAATTTTACACTAAAGTGCGTTTGAAAAGTTGTCATTTCAATGAGGTGTGCTAAGGGATGGTGGTGAAAGGAGGCTGGGGTAAAAGTACTCTTTATTGTAACGGTCGTGTGGGACCTCCGCCTTACTCATGTGTTTTTCTGCATCTGTCTGAAATATACCCACTGTGTGTTGGTTTATTATTTTTTATTTAAAAGCAGCATTTAGAAACTCTCCTGTCTACCTCAGATCTTGGCTTTATAAATTATTCCACCCATATTAAGAACTGAATTCTCTTGGGAATTGATGATTTCTTGCCTTAAGGAAAGGTGAAATCAAGTGATTTCTACCCCTTTTCTTATCCAGATAGCAGTAAGTGAGCTGCTTTTGAGCCTTCAGATGTCTAGTTTACAGTAAATATGCCAAACTGGCCTCTGTTGTGCTTGCAATACAGTGGGTACCCTTGTTAAATAATGATTGTCTGACATGACACTGTTTCAACATAATCTGTGTACAGAGCTGTACCCAGTTTTTCTTTTTACCATTTAATATGGAGCTTTGTGCACAGGCATTTCTCTATACTGACAGGGAACATAGAAAATACTTGAATCACCTTTGGGTTTCCATTGCCAAACTGGTCTCGTTGCCATACAGACAAGGAAGAAGATTGGAGGCAAAACTGTTTGGAGCCATAGGAAAAATAAATGGTGTATTGGAAACTCAGACCGAGAACAGATCTGCTTGCATGGGACCATCTTTATGTCCTAGGAAAGGAGGACTCCTTTCTGAGGACAGAGTTCATACCGTGCAGGAAAGGGAGGGAGGAAAAGTAGAAGAGCGAGCTCCATCGTGGCTATGCAGTATCTCTGTTCTTAGAGGTAGGGAAATTAAAAAGTGGGAAAGTTTTCAGTCATCCAAAGTTGTTGAAACAGATGGCGCAGGAGTTATTACCCTTGTGTTTTGTGCTCAAGTTCTTTCTCTCTAAAGCTTGCACCAGGTATGCCCAGTGTATTTATAGTTTGCAGAGGAAATGAAGGGAAATAATTAGACTCCAGCTTTGCAGTTTGTAAATTAACAGAATTAGAGGGTGGTTTGCAAGGGTGAACTGCTCAGGCTATGTGCAAAACCAGCTCATTTTACTTTTACTAATTTGTTCTTTAATTAATTGGTGCCTATGTCTCTTGATTTGTGCTGAGACTGGCAAGATGCTTCATGCAAGAAACCTGTTTTCATCTTGATTAATTCTCTGCTGGGGCAAGCCTTTTAAAAAATACTAGCCAGCCATCTTCTCACTTAGCCCCAGGAGCTTACAGTCAAAATCATAAGGCAGACAGAGGGTGAGAGAAGGAAGGCAGAGACAGGCCGTTCCATTTTACAGATAAGAAAGTGGCACATATGGAGATGCGGTGAGTTGCTCACACAGGGAATTTAGGGCAAAGATGGTAAATGAGTCTTGCTTTCCTGAGTGTTAATACTGTAATTACCACAGGTTCAGTCAGTTTTTTTCCTTTCTGAAAAAGTTGTGTGTGGCAGATTTTCAACTCTTACTGCCTGTAGGAGTAGCCAGATTTTAGGGAAGTGCTCCCCAACGTACAGACTGTGATGCCAATCAGTGAATTACCTGACAGGGGGAGATAGGCTGCTAGAGAAGCAAATGAGCTGGCCATACATTTGCTGAGGGATGATTCCGTGGGACTGAGTGAATTAGGAAAATCCTGGTGAAGGATCTGCAGTGGAACAAACAAGCCTTCCGGCAAGGGAAGCACGGCCTGTTCTGACCCCGCTCCCCCCAAAGCATCCCGAACGCTTATGCGTAAGGCATTTTTATAACAGTTAGTTATTCCCCTTTCTTTCGGCAGCATTGCCTGTATATCCGCACAGCCCTTTTAAAGCGAACTGCACGTCAGGCTCGATCTCCGTGCGGTTACTCCGCGCTAACAGTTTCGGAGCCGAGGGGCAGGACCGCGGGCGCGCAGAGCCGGGCGGCCCCGAGACCTGCCCCAGGCCGGGGCTCCTGCCGCCGTCCCCGCCTGCGCTCCGGCTGGGCTGAGGCAGCGCCCGCCGCATCCCGAAACCGAGGGGAGGATTTTTTATTGCAAAGGGGGGGGTGCCGGAGGGGCTGCGACGGGCAGGGGTAGGGAGGGGTGCGCAGGGCGAGGCGGCCCCTTCTCGTGCCTCGGCGGGAGGCGCGGGGCCGGGCCGGGGCGCGGCGATGCGGGCGGGCGGGGAGCGCGATTGGCGCGGAGCCTTGGAGGAGTGGCGGCCGCGCTGTGAATGGAGCTCCGTGGCTGGCTTGCCACAGGCTCCCTCCGCATGAAGGGGATACGGGGATCCTTAAAGTGAGCCGAGCGTCTCGGGGCAGAGCAATGTGGCGAAGAGGAAGGGGCCACGGGAGCTGCTTGCCTTTTGGATAATTCCTGCGCTTGCCCACGAGTCTTGTGCAGCAGCACTCTCTTGTCTGTGTGTGGCATGTGGAGCTGGGGTTTTATATGGCATTTGCAATCCAAGCGAGGTCAAACTTCCTTTTTTTAAAATTCATTGCTTTGGGTACAGTATATCTCTCTCTCTTTTTTTCTTCTGTGGTAGTGGGGTGGGCCGGGAGGGACGATTGTGACATCGGAGGGAATGTTTACTTGTGCAGAAGTCTTTCTCATGTGGAAGCACGCTGCTCCCTAACTCCTGGCTAAGCAGACTTCAGTTCACCAACTTTGCTACCGTACAGCACATGTAACTCCTTGACAGGATGGCAGACAAAAGAACAGCTGGTGCAAAGCAATAGGGGATTCATAGCAAGGAGGAGGAAGGAAAATCACAAACCTTTCACCCGCACCATTGACATCCGACAGTTGTCAGAGCAGCAGTTGCGACAGGACGAGCTGAAGCCACCATGCGCAGGTCTAGCACCGATGAGTCGACCTATCACAGGAGCCCTTCCCTGGACAGCAAGGATTACAGTTTCCCAAATGGCGCCTTTCGTCGCTACAGCAGCATGTATGGTGGCCAGTTTGGGGCTGCCAGCAACTCTTTTTTTGGATTCCACACCAACCCAGGCCCTAAGGCCACCAAGGCTAAGTACACGTCCCCCAAGGGAAACAAGTACGTTGTCTTTTACCTGGATCTCTCGTTTATTTTTCTCCTAGAACTGAAGAGGTGCAGCATGGCTCACAACTGCCTGCAGTGTATCAAGTACCTAATGTTTGTCTTCAACCTTCTCTTCTGGGTGAGTACGTGTTTGAAACTGCAAGACGGTTGCATTTGTGTCTGCTTACTGAGATGGAAGGTGAACTTATTGCTACTTTTAAACTTAGAAGTTTAAACTTGGAAGTTGAACAAAGTGGTGCCTAGGCTACACTTTCTGTGGCCTCATTAATTTGTGTGGACAACCTACTGAGGGTTTCCTTCACCCTCTCATTTCCTGGCCTTCAGCTGTGTTTCAGAACTGTGATACAGGACAAAAGAGTGTGTTTATAGAGGCCAGTTGCATGAATGCCTTCATCACTTTGTTCCAGTGAAAGCCGTACACTCCTTTTGTTGCCCTGATCTTTCATTCTCGTGTGTGCTTGCCTCAAGAGTCATGCATAGTCTTAGAGAAATCACTGAGGCCATTCATGATTTTAAGGTCGCGCACGTGCTTACATGCATTGTTGTATTGTGGATGGCACACTCGGTACATCACAACATTAAAGCCTGTGTCAGGAATCTCCAGGTGATCATTCTCTGTCCCAGTCAGTGATGAGTCCTAGCATTGCCGTTCCCTCCTGAAGACATGGCTCTGAAGGGTGGAAGGAGACCAGAGCCTTCCTCACTTCTTCTGGGGCTGCTACTCTGTGGCAAGAGCTTATCAAATCACTACGAGCCACGCTTGTGTCAGCAGGACATTGTGATGGGACATATGGGCGTGCATCTCCGCATCATCTTTTTAATAAATGAGGTGGCTGTCAACAGCAAGGTGGTTGGGCATTTCACTGCCATGAAGTGGAGCATAGGCTGTAGACAGAGACTGAAGAAGCTCAGTGGGGGGTTCAGGTTACAAATGCTGTTTGTCCTGTAAAAAAGGGAGTAGCATGATTGCTAGGGGAGGGGAGGAAGTGATTTCTAGTTCAAAGTCTCCCATCCAGACTCATATGTGGGAGGGTCTGTTGTCAGGTCCTCAGGAGGTGCCTTTAAATGCCTCGTTCTTCTGGAGTGGTCTATTAACATGCTGAGGGAAGTAAGGGGTATTGTGAAGTGACACCACTTCTGTTCTGGCGCTTAAGGAGGGGGTGTGTGTTTGCAGTTGGGTGTTACCATGCCCGTATTACTGATTGTCTGTGCTCTCATGAATTGTCGGAGGTACACAGAGGGCTGTGAGTGAGATGGAAAGAGCTGCTCTCTAGTGTGTGCTGCTGCTGTGCAGCTGTTTAAAACCAGTCATGCTGCAGTGCTGGTGCATCAGAAAACACAAAGTGCAGGCAACTTATGCTGACCTGAGTCATACCAAAGAGTCAGGATGTGATAAACTAGTGCAAGTCCACTGAATTGGCACGGTACTAACCAGAGCTATGAAACACAAGGAGGGTGCTGTCTTTACACCCTGGATAAGCTGGTAGAAAGAGTGTTGGTAAGACTGCAGTCTGTCTTTCAATTCTGACTCTGGTTGCTTCTGCTTTCCTAAATATTGTCTAATATTTATTGTAGCTTGCTTCAGCCCTTTCTGAAAAATACCAACACTATCTTTCTTGCTCTTTTAAGCCTTGTGCCTCTACTGACTGTTCCTGGTTGAGATTATAGCACTGACAGCTAGTTGAAGTGTGTGCTAGAGAAATACGATGCTGGTGTTAATAGCTCTTTTCAGGACTATGCATGGCACTGCCACAAAGGATACTCACTGCATTCTGATTCCTTTTACAATATTCATCTTCCACTGAAGCATATGATAAGAAGAGGTACTGCTGCAAGTAATGTGTGTGTATTTACGAAGGCAAGATGGCACCTAATAATATATCTTTGGCATGCTTTTCAGTAGGAAAGCCTTAATCCTTTGAGAGAGAAGGAAAGGTTTTTGTCTTTCCCCTGAAACCATCAAAGCTATTCTCAAATGCTTGGAGGGAGAGAAAAGACAGGGGTCCCAAAAAGAGAGAATAACCATATGCCAACTGTGCTTTTCGTGAACTAAAGCATACGAGCTTTAGTATGAGTGGAGTGGGAGAGGGTGATATCAAATACTGCAGCACGATTTCTGTTTTGTTTCCCTTTCACATGCTACCTGCACAGCAGGAGTGATTGATGATGATCATGTCCAAATGAGGTTTGCACAGCATGTAGTTATAATAGATGCAGCTCTTCACCTTCTCACAGTGGAGAAAGTAACTAAAAAGAGATGATTTTAAAAAGTACTGGCTTAAGCTGACCTATCTTTAGTAAAAGCAGAAAAAAATTTCCATTTCTAGTGATCAAAAATCTTGGAATGATTACAGGTTGATGATGATGCTGTTTTGTTTTTCAAGTTGTTGTCAGTTATCTGTCGTGTTTTACTTTGTGAAATTAAAGGAGAAGCATCTCTGCAAGAAGACAGGATTTCTTTTTGCATACATGCTCACAGAAGTTTTGCTGTCTCCACCTTTCCCCTCCACCCTTCTCTAGGTAGTTGGTTAGTGACAGACAATAGTAAGCAGGAAGAGGAATTGGTTTTTTTCATGCTTCGACCTCCAAATAAAAACTGCAGTTATTTCCATGTATAGAGAGCAGTCATTGCATTAAATGAATTAAATGCCTAGTATAGGTTGTTCCTGCTTCTTATTGCGTTTTGAGCAAATGCTTTGATTTCCTTCAGAAATCATATTTTCATTTTCTTCTTCCTGTTCCTATTAATTAACTCCAGTCCATTTGGTGCAGCCCTACAGCCTATTTCCCAGTACTTTCAGCTATCTTTCCCACAGCGTGGCAGAACAATAGTCCTCAGCCCTGTGCAACTCTGGTGGGATTGGTGCTGCATTTCTGAGGAAAAGACCCTTTTCTTATGAGTCTAGTGAATTTATAGGAAACAAAATCTCAGAGACCTTGATTTTAAATGTTCCTGCCAAGCGTTATTGGATTAGGTCCTGCACTCATGCTGTAAAATTTTTAAAAGCTGTCATATAACTGTGAAAACAGAGCACGTTTCTCCTCCCCTTTCTGACGGTTGAAGGGAACACAAAGCTCCTTCACAAGTGTCAGAGGCTGAGGTGCCTTGTCAGTGTTGATGCTGAATCAGTCCATTGGTACAGCAGACCAGCAGCTATTAACGTAGAGAAAAAATCTGATAGTCCTAGAATAGCTCTCTTCTCCATGAAGAGTCCTGCACAAATTGCCCTTTGTGCATTTGCAACTACTCTGGGGTATTAAGGTACTGAAACATGGGCAAAACATTATTAGACAGCAGCACTGCCGCTCTAATGGGAATTGCCATTCAGAGGCCATTTCCTGGAATATTGCCAGATGCAGAGGAGCCATCACTGTATCACTGCACTGGTTTGTAAGCTTCCGAAATAACTTTTGTCACTTGATACATACTACTTGCCTGACTTCATTCATTTTTATGGACTTCGATTTTCTTTTGTTGAATTGCTGAACCCTCGAGACTAAAGATCACCTCAGATGATCGCAAAGCAGAATATTTTTATTTCATAAATATTTGTATTTCACTGTGAAATACCCAGGGAAGAATGTTTGTTTTCCACATTCTGTCCTCCAAACATCCGGAGTTTCTTTATGACAGTCAGTAAAATGAACTGTTTTCTTTCTGTGCTTGTAATCCAAGGCTCTGCTTGCCTTCTCTTTTTTTGTTAAAAAAAGGTAGGATATATCCTAAGGGCTAAGAGAGTGGCATAGAAAGAAAAATGTCGTCTCCTTAATCCCCCTTGGCTTATGCCAGCATTCCCACTTTCTTTGACTTCTAACTCCCAAACCTCCAAGACTCAAAAAAGGAAATGCACAGAACTGTGCTTGTGTTTCCAGTGGCTCTTGCTTTCCTTAAGAGATCCTGTGCTAGAGAAAACTAGCTAGATGGGTAGTGATTTGCCCATCAAAAAGAACTGAATACCTACATGTGACTCCTCAGGTAATGCTTTAACCAATAGAGAAATTCAGTAAAGTACAGAATTTGCAAAATGTTGTTGTTAGAAGAGTAGTTATAGAGAGGAGACAGCAACAAAAAGAAAGGAGACAAGTGTATTACTTATCAAAATTAACATTAATCATTTCTATGTATGTGTCTCCTTCCCGTTGTTAAAACATACTGAAGTTGTATCCATTATAAGGAAGTCAAAGTCTTCAAAATGGTATGTGAAGACTCTAATTCCAACGGGTAGGCTCCCAGAGACCCAGGGGAATATTCTCTTGTAGCTTGAAAGCTTGGGAGTTGCCATCTGCTGGACACACTATGGCTGGGATGAGCAGCTGGAGCTCTGCTTTCCACCTTCCTGCCTAATGAGGTAAGGCACTTTGCTTTGTTTTGCCATTTGGTCCATATAAAATTCCCAACTGATACAGCCCTGAGAATGATGTATCTTGGCTTCTGAGACACAAAGTGCATATCTGAAATGTATGGAAACACAGAGCCAAAGAAGTGGCAGGCAGCACTAGTGAATGTGCTAGGATCTGTGTAGAAAAAAACCAAGAACCTATTTAATCTGATTCCAGGGACCAGCTGTGGGTCTCTTGCTCTGGCTTTACTGCTGTTGATGGTTCGTGGGCCACAGTTTGGGAAGCTCTGCATTGATGAATACTGCTGGTCTGGTGCACTATTGATACTGCCAGCAGTCAATCTTTATTACTTGGATGTAATTGGAAAGAAGGAGGGGAAGTAATGAAAATGAGAAATCCCTTGTTACTGGCATAATTTTCCTTCCTTGCACTTCAACTTCAGTGGCACAGTTATGTCTTGTAAGAACTATGCAAATATTTGTAATATCTGGAAGACTGAGTGTGCAGGGCAGCTGGAAAAAGGAACAGCTTGATCTGACAATGCACCGTGGGGCGTTGGATGGTCTTTGAGTGATCCTGGCCAAATTTGGCCAGAGGGTGGAGGCAGAGGGGTGTCTCTTCGTTTCTTTGTACCTTGTTAGGAAACCATCTGACATTATTAGTTTGAGGAGGAGACCTGTTAGCTGAGCTTATTCCCAAAGCTGGGGAATTTTGTGAGAGAAGCAGCTGATTTTGTTGAATTGGATTCCTTGTCCTTCATCTGCATCCTCCATCAGTCAGCTGAATGAGATTGATGGCTAAAACAGCCAGAAACTCTACAGATTGTTAGTGGCTGAGGACAGTGATCATTTTGTAGTTATACTTGGCTGCAGTCTTAAGTTGGTGGAAAAAAAATTGCCAGTAGGGTGGTAAGCCATTTTAAAAGCAGGCCCACCATCTCATCATCATTATTTGTGCACGTTCTCCTCTGATGGGCAAGGGCTGCCACTCATCCCATGGAGCTGAGCTTATCAGTTGGAGCTGCTGCATGCTGTTCTGCAGGGAAGACAGTCATGTGTCTACCAGTTGGGTGGTGCTCTGAGAAGACAGTTTGACTAGAAATAAGACAGGCTGTGTATTTTCATATGTGTAACAGGTGGATAATCTATGACAAACAAAAAATTGATTAAACAGCAATACAGACTTTGCTTCTGTGTAATTAAAACATGGGAGGTTTACCCCAGAATGTCGTTTTCTCTAACTGCCTCTGAGTCTCTGATTCTCCTTTGTTACTTAACCTCCTCCAGAAACTGCTCAGTCTGATTGACATCTTATCTCTGCCTCTGACTTTGTGAGGGCTCTCTGAGGATGTATTTTTAAGGAGCATTGCTTTTAAAGAAAGGAGAGTCATTTGATAGGGGAATTACCGACTTCAAAAAATGGCATTTCCGTGAGAAGCAGAACTATTGAGGGCTGATATCAAATGTGAGAGAGAGATGATTGTATTACCTGATGTCTGATTTATATGGGCACCAATTAGAGCTTGTCCCATAGTGGTGCCATTCATACATTCTCTTTCCTGTGTGGATTCTGATGTCTGATAGGGGTTGGGGATCATGCTGGAGTCTTATCTCCCAGTGAAGGCATTGCTAAGGGCTACATTTGCTACCTAAATGCGTAACTTCTGAAAACCTTTAGGAAGTTAATGACTGAAAGGGTGCATATCTGTCAAATCAGGCTAACAGTGACAAATGGACTCACGAGTTATTCCTGGGATACTCAGCCAACACAGTTCAATTTCATAATGTTCTTTTCCTTAGGAAACCAGGCTCAGAAGGCTCTTAATAGAGGAGAAAAAAATTGCCTTAAAGTTGACTATATAATAGATACTATCTTCAAATTGCTTGCTGTGGGCCAGTTTCTGCTTCTGTTACTCATGACAAAGAGTAGCTTCTTTGCTTTAGGTAGGTTTGCTAACATATTGATATGCTTTTTGGCCATGAGTATTGGCAAGGCCTAAGCATCTTGCCTTATAAGTTTTGCTGTCAAGTATATCCACTGTATCTAATTCAGACTTACTTGTAGTACAAAAAACTGATGAAACCCATCAGTGGATAAACCCACAGGATATGGCGTGTTGCAGTTGTGGAGAAACTGGCCTTTTTAAAGCAATGAGTGAAATGGCTGAAAACATTATTCTCTCTTCTGGACAATGACAGACATTAAATCTATTGCAGCCAATACTTTGAACTATACAGAGGAAGACAAAAGGCAAGTGAGATCATTTCCATCCTTATTCCTCCTCCTCCATATCTTGGCTTGAAGATTTTTGAAGGCTAGCCAGTGCTTCCTTCTTACATATGATTTCTCATCATGCGGGCTATGATCAAAGTCAGAATAACTGCCACAACATACGCTGTCGCCTCACAGTTCACTCTGCCGATGTATTAGGTCCTTTTCACCCCATGTGGGCCTTTATTTTAGAATATGAACCTTTTGGCCAGGGGATTGTTTGCCAGAGATTGTACCCACAGAGTATTTAGAAGAATAAAATCCCAGTCTCAGTTTGTCTCCAGACACTACTGTTTTAAACGTGATAGCTATTAATACTGCTATGTGATTTATTTATTTAGAACATAACTTTTGGCTAAGGTAGCAAATCTGTACAAGTTACTACATGAGTAATATACAGTATCTATACAAAATATATAAAGACACTTCTCTCTGGTATTTATAATGTAAAGTGAGCACTGCTAGGTCAAAAATGAAACGTGGAGTTGGATGGAATGACTTCTGCATACTCATGCAGATTGGAGACAGTAAACTGTATTTCTTAGTACTGTCCTGTAATTTTTTCTCCAGCAAATGTTAAACCATCACAAGATGAAACAGAAGTAAATGAAATTGAAATTGCAGTCTGTAATTAGACTGTCATACTGTAACGCATCTTAAATCTGTCTTCAACAGAAAAACTAACACCCTCCAAAAAACCCTCCCAACCTGCTTCAAGTGTGAATGCATGCAGAGCCTTATAATTTAACATGATTCAACTGAGGCTTGTTCTAAAGATGCCATACATTTGAATTAGTAGTTTGGATGAGACAGAAGGTTGATATACAAGGACAAAGGACCAGAATGACTCGGTCTTGTAAGTTTTTATACCCAGACTTTCAAGACTTTTGAGTGTTTGTTTTGTTGTTGTTTTTTGGTTTTTTTACTGCTTGCTTTTCCAGATTGCTCATATAGCCCTTTCTGTTCTTTCCTTGGCCATGATACCTTTATTTGTTCTCAAGTACTTTCAAAATAGTGCAGCAGCAGCTATTGCTCTATGTCATCTTATTCTTGGAGTCCCTCTGAGCTGTACGCTTTAGGGGGTGGCTCTAAATCCAGATCAGCTTGATCCTTACTGGCTTATTATATTATTACTTTGTCTACTCTTGTTTCTGCTCTGCACGTTATGCCATACTTGATTATCTGCTCTTCTCACAAGCATCTTCATGCTTTCACCCCAGTCCATCCTTTACAGGAAAATCCTGGTTACTAAAGCTTCCCTTTCCTCTCCAGTTATATTTTATAAACTCCTTTTTGAGAAATCATCTGCTGCAATGCCTATAAACACTGCATCTGATGACTGTGAAATATTAGTGGTTTACTAGTGCTGATTTTGTTTATTACACATGTTCACTGCACATACCGATTAATCTGTGCTGGCTCTTATTTAATGCTTTTCCTCCTCCAGCACCCCATGCTTACACATTTCTTTATGTGAGGTGTTCAGGGAGGAACTTTTTTTTTCCTGTATGTCATTCCTGGCTCTATCAATGGCGACTTTGATAATGTAGAGGCCTCTGGATATAACTTACTGTGGGAGTGAGCTTTCTTGGCTTCTGCTTGTAGTCATTACTAGATGCTTTGTTGATAAAACTACAAAGTGTCTGCACCCACTCCATTCAAATAGACAGCCGTCTTCCCCCTGTGCCTAACAGGATTTAGTTTGAGACTTGGAGAACAAGAAGTAGTGTGCTGTGAGGAAGGGAAACCCAACCAACCACCTGCCCTTCGTGCAGATGTCAGTTTGCACTTTATTTTTCTATGTGAAGTTCACTTTCTTTTTCCCTACGTGGCTTTTCTTTGTTACAGTGATCAACTCTAATGATCAAACAGCCAGCACAGGGTGCAATACTTGGAATTAAACAACTTAAGTCTCTTATTTAAAACAGGCTTCACACTTAGAGCAAAAAACTCATTGACTTAACAAATGACTATGTGGCAGGCCTACAGTGGGATTACAAAGCCCTCGTGTAAACTGCAGTTACAGCAGCAAAATTGTGCTCGTGCCAAGAAAGCTTGTTTTGTTCAGAGGACTGGTGTAGGCTGTAATGGCAAAAAGTGCTTTCGCTAGTGTTAGTTGTTCTCTCAGTGGGGGCTTTGCTGGTATAACATGCTGACAATTTTTTATTTTTAGCCCACAAGGCTTAAGAGCAGTGATGCTGTCTCTGTGCTGCTGTCGGACAGCACTGGACCTGAAGAGGCAGAATGAAGCCAGGTAAAGGGAAGACGAATGTTGGCTGTAGGAAATGAGATGTTGCTCAGTGGCTGTAGGCTTAAACTATGCAAAGGACAAGGAGGTACTACCATCTGACCTGTGAGCAAGGTGCTTCCTCCAGGAGCAGAAAGGAGGGGTGAGAGCTTAATATCTAAAGAAAGATAGCAGCCAGCAGCTGCTGTGGCAAAATTAGATAGTGGCTCCAGCTTGTTTTATACCTCCTCCTTCCTTCCTTTAATTGCCAGTTGTTTTGCCCTTGCTGTCTACACAATGTTTAGAAGGGAGATCACAGAGAAGGAGCTAGATTCTCAGTATGTATGTTCATTCACTTCTCTACGAGCACCAAGATCAGGTACCTCTTTGTGCTGCTATGCTTGGAAAGGCTTGTCTGTTGGCTTCCTCCATAGGAGACAATCTTGTGGGCTTAAAACGTTCTATGGGTTTTTTCCCCTCCCATGCTGTGGTCTCCCAGTAGTGATACCTGCAATTTCTGGTCTTCAGAATCCTAACCTGGGATTCACCTATAGTAGCAGCAAGGGTAGAAGTCTCCTTGGGAAACACCCTTCGTGAGAGTGTTTGGTTCTATTGAGCATCTGGATTTTCTCTAGGTCATCTTTCTATAGAGCATTTCTGTGACATGGCTGACTTTCTTTATTCCGTCAGTAGTCACCACTGGCTAGTATGAAGGTATATACTGGGTGAGATGGACTTAACGGCTCTTTTATAAAACAGAGCTCTAGTTTGTCCTGAACTACTTAAGCATTCAAAAAAACATCTTGGTTGTCTTTCAATAACAATTTTTTAACATCCCCCCCCCCCCCCCCCCCCCCCCGCCCCGGTGGAAACTACACTTCTAGATGTCGTTATTCATGGCCATTTTATTAGATTTTTCGGAAGTCCCTCTACAAATTGACCTTAAGTTATATCCTCTCCACCACATTGCTCCTGTCAAGTTTGTAAACGTTTGTAAATGGACTGCCTTGATATTGGCCAATTGAACATTTGTACTCTTGTTTTGTAAGTGACATTTATCCAGGATTGTAGCACAAATTGTTTACTTATGTCTGAATAAATCTTTTCACTAATCCATTTGTGGCACCATGGGATGGAGCTGAAGTGACATGTTTGATACCATTTTCTTCAACAAAACAACTGGAAGTCTGGACGTGAATCGAGTTCCACTGCCACTTGCAATCTGTTACGAGCTCCCATCCTTGAAGGCCAGAGGTTTTAACACGTCCGCCATCTGCTTTGTACTTGTTATATCCGTGCAGAATACTTGGTTGTTTCAGAATGACTTTGCAAACTAAAATAAAGAACGCAGAAATGGTCTACTGCATCCTATATACACATGCTGCCACTACCAAAGGATACACTGAAGCATCTTTGGGCATGAAAAAGCAGACATTGTTTTGGTGTTTATTCATGGGTCACTCCACAACCTCCAACCACGAGACTTTTTCACTTTTATAGTGTACTAGTACTTTTCTGATGTTTGCAAGCCCCAAACTGTGTAGCAATAACAGTCTGGTGCAAAAAAGGAGGCAACCTTGAGAACTTTTGGGCCAGTCTTTCAGTGCAAAGAAAACCAGGAACAATTTGAGTGTGTGTGAGTCCATTCATTGTAGCCATATGTATTATAACCAGTTAGCTCATTTTCTGGTTTTCATTGTTCCGTCTCTTTTGTCAGTGGTGGGATTCAGTTTGTACCATGGAGAACATGCTGATTTTATCTTGCACTGCTTTGGTGCCCTTGTCCTCCTCTCCCAGTGGCAGATGTGATAAGGGATCTCTGTTTGCATCTTGGTTGGTGCATTAGAGCTCGATGTCACAGCATGGAGCACCCAGGCATACTACTCCTCTTTGTAGTCAGGCTGTCACCTTCCTGATGCTCCTTACTACGGAAAGCTGAAACTAGAGGTATATACGATCACAGTGTTTCTGGTAGCCAAAGTGGGAAGTGTCTTCAACACTCCAAGCTAAACTCTTGCATCCCTTTTCCATGTCAGCATCACTGTGTTCTGCAAAGGTGTGATAACATGGCAGCAAAACAACAGGCCTTTCAGGAGGATCATATGGCAGGTAAAATTACTACTCCAGTGCCACAGGGACGTCTCAGGTTCAAGTCAGAGGCAAAGAAACAGCGTAGCAAGTTAGGATCTATTTATTTGAAATAAGTATTATTGAAAACCTTTGTGTAATTTATGACAACTTCCATTTGTATTCCTTGGATAAATTCACTCAGAACCTGAAACATTTTTACCATACTCTTATCAGTCTGTCTTCTTGAATATGCTCTTCTGTGTTAGTTACAACATGTATCCCTTCTCACTCTGCAATTTCCATTTGTAAATAGGTTTTAGGTAGATAATTCTTGGAGAAAAATCAACTAACAATCACTGAGAAAAATGTCCTGTTCCTAAGGAGAACGTATGTCTCCACTTATGGTGCTGGTTAAATTGTAATCCTGAAAAAACGCAGACTGGACGGTCCCATTTTTTTTCGACTGCTGACACTAAAGGGATGTTTCATTACCCTAGTAAAACCTTAGATGAAATTCTGACATTTTCTAAGTACTGAATTTCACTCTGCCTTCATTTCTCAGCAAATACTCCATAGGCTTTTCAAAATTAAGGAATTGGTCCTTCTTCAAGCACAGGTTTTGTCCTTCCTCTAAGATTCCATTTGCTCTACCCAAAAGTTGCAGTGAGTTATTATTTTGAGGCTGGAGCTTGGAAATACTTCATGCTTTGTCACTGCAGTTGAAATTTCTCTCTCCAAAATAATATCCAACCCATTCAATTCCCAGCTTAGTATTTTTAGCACAAGCTGCTTACAGTTACATGTCACCTTCTCTGTAATAGCACTGTGGATTTCCCTGTGCATGTGTTAGGAGCGATCCCTTTGCAACCTAATCCATTTTAGTAACTTGATAATTCTGATGTGAAATTATGAAAACAGTAGAAGGCCCTTCACTTTAAATCTCACCCCTGCTAGCCGGAGGAGTATATATGTCTATATCTATATATATACTACTTTGTTGTCCCCTGTGCTGGGGACTTGTACCCTATTTTCCGTGGACTCCAAATGGAACTGGCCAACTAAGAAATCTGAAGTTCTCTGGCACGTTCTTCTTCAAACAGGTTGTACTTTTTCATGTAACTCTTTCTTTCTAAAAGAACATGGTTTTCCTTTTCTTTTCATGAGGTTTTTACAACTTCTGTAAACATTGCCATTTTTTCACAGTCCCTACGGGATTTGCCTTTGAGCCAGGGTTCATTTGGATTGTGAAGTTGTTTCCGACACCAAAAGCACACCCTTGCATTGTTTTCTCCCTGGCATGCTTTTGTTCAGTAAACATGCATGTGAGGGTGAGTATATTTCAGTGATGATATTACAACTCCCTGGCATATGTGTAGGATGAAAAGTTACTGAGGAGAAGAAAGAAAATGAAAGGTGAAAGCAATAAGGGGTGTCATACTGTATACCATTTGGTGCAGCATATGCACTTGCCCTCCATCACATGGCTAAGCAGCTGCACAAATGCTCCATCCTGCTGGTGAGATCTGAGCCAGACCCTGATGCTTTAGAGTCACATTTGATCCCATCAATACCTGGTTTTGGATTGCTTCCCTTTGCTTACTGCTTGTGAGTTAATCCTCTTTGTGCATCATCTCGTTTTGTCCTAACTGGCAATGCTCTGTTAATTTTTTTTATTCCAGCCATATGTTGAGGTTTGGGGTTTTTTTCCCCTCTTTTATCATGTAAAAGTGAAAATGCTCTGTGGCCACACGGTGTCTGTGGGCTGGGGACTCTGTAGGGTTCACACAGTCTTGGCACATGCTTTGCTGTCTGCTGGTATAATAGGAGCTGTTAGGTTGCACAGCAAGTTATAGGCTTCAGTCCCCATTATGCTCAGTAAAACAGCCATCTTTTTCTCATCACAGATATCATTAGCTATTATGTACTGTTTCAGTTGTTCAATAGAGGTGTCAAATCTTCCACTGCGTTACCAAACAGGTCCATTTTCGCCAAACATCAGTCCAATTTAACCCTTTTTCTGACTATGGCAGGTTGCTTACAGATCCAGTGCCACACACAGTACTTTTAGTTTGATTTTGGTTTTGTCTCTGCAGCTACACCCTGCTTTGTTCTGTTCCCAAATTAGGCTTTCGCCCCTATTGCCAAATGCTTTGTCCATTCTTTCTAAACAATACTTGTAAAGTGGGGAAGCTGCAGGGGCACGGTTGATTTCCCAGTAGCTGTGGTGTGTTAATTAGATGCAAACCTTTAAGCCTCAGTGACCCATGGACTCTGCTGCAAAGTTTATGTGGCTTCTATTGCAGAAGACGGGGCAAACAGTGCCAGAGGGCTCAGATGGTGCTTAAAAGCCTGTCACTCTGCTGCACTGGGTTGTCCAGCCTGTAACTCCTGAGCCACAGGTGCACGTGCCTTATAGTTTCTACTACAGGGGTTGTCATGGGGCAGCAGGGATACCAGCATTGCTAAAGTGGCTCTGGGACCCCTGTATACCCTCAGCTCAGCCCCAGCCTCCAAGGAAGCAGTGGGACCAGGTGGAAACCCGTGCCATTGCTGTGGAAGGTGGTATATGCGTTATGGCTTTCAGGCTGGTGCCACATCCTTGTGCCAATCGATACTGGTACCTCTGCACAGGCAATGGCAAGAAGGAAAGGAAACAGAGCCTCCCTGCAGTATTGCAGGTACAGGACCAAGTACAACCTCACTCATCTTGGCACTAATGTTACCATTTGCATATGCACTGAGAGGTTGTTGTGGTTTAACCCCAGTCAGCAGCCAAGCACCATGCAGCCGCTCCCTCACTGCCCCCCCGCCCTGCTCCCAGTGGGATGGGGAGGAGAACTGGGAAAGAAGGTAGAACTTGTGGGTTGAGATAAGAATATAATACTAACAATAATAATAATTAAATATAATAATAATAATTGTAATGAAAAGGAATATAACAAAAAAAAGAGAAATAAAACCCAAGAAAAGACAAGTGATGCACAATGCAATTGCTCACCACCCGCTGACCGATGCCAGAGCCGCGATCTGTGCCTCCCAGCCAACTCCCCCCTGTTTATATACTGGGCATGACATTCCATGGTATGGAATACCCTTTGGCTAGTTCAGGTCAGCTGCCCTGGCTCTGCTCCCTCCCAGCTCCTTGCACACCTGCTTGCTGGCAGAGCATGGGAAACTGAAAAGTCCTTGGCTTAAGATAAGGGCTACTTAGCAACAACTAAAACATCAGTGTGTTACCAACATCATTCTCACACTAAATCCAAAACACAGCACTGTACCAGCTACTAAGAAGAGAGTTAACTCTGTCCCAGCCGAAACCAGGACAGAGGTTTTAGTGGGAATGTAGTGGTGTATGCAAGTATTGTGGAATGAGGCTATTTTCTAGTATACAAGGAAGTAGGATTCATAAGGTAAAGCTGGGCTTTATAAAAGATACAGTAAGAAGCTTTTACAAGGTCATCAAAGTCTTAGATGCATGTTCTGAGATCTCCAGAGCCTTCCAAAAGGTTTACAAAAACTGTTGTGACAATTCAGTGCTGCTGCTGACTTTGTCCTGAGCTGGAAAAGCAGATGCTTAAAAAAAATGAAGAGCTATGGGAAACAATAGCTGGATGTTCACCCCAGACATACTCTTGTTTTGTGCGGAATGTAGAATCATTTGTTTTACCTGAATGGTTTCATCGCTGCGTGCATGTGTGTGTGCATGTGTATGAGAGAGTGAGATAACTGAGTTTTTGTGAGTGGGTGTTCAATTTTGGCTAACAAGATCCTATTTCACTTAGAATTCAGAATAACAAGTGACAGCTGTGGGACTTAACTTTATAATGATTACACCAGAACAGTAGGTGTATATATTGGACAGGCGTATTTTGTTCTAGGGGGAAAAATATACATCAAGTTATTGAATATTTAGGGATATTAAGAGAAAATCATATCAATTTCCTTGAAATAAATAGTACAAGATAAGAGACGGGAGTTGCAAGAGACACTATGTATAGAAGAGGGATACAATACAAAATAATTACTTTACCAAGATCCATAGATCATGGAATAGAAAGTCTCAGTAGAATTTTTTGGCAGGTTACCTGTTAGGGAAGGAATTCACAAATCAGGCTATTTACTTACTATGGAACTATATTTGAAACTCTTTTTGATAAAATAGAAGATTATCTCTAACATGACAGAGGAGGTCTCAAAAGATTTGAAATAAACAATTTCCTTCTACTATCCAATTAAAAACAATACCTGAGACATGGAAGTAAATACTTTTGTTCTCAGAAAACCACTTGAGCAATATCTTCAAAGAAAATCCTTGTTTCTATATAGTTGCTTTAAAATCAATACAGTGAGCTCAATCTAGGCCTCCACACAGCCAGCATCACTACATTTGCTTGTGCTGCAGAACCCGATGCTCATCTCCCTTGCTGAAGGGGTATTTAGCTTGTGTCAGTGTCCTGGTTTCGGCTGGGACAGAGTTAACTCTCTTCTTAGCAGCTGGTACAGTGCTGGGTTTTGGATTTAGTGTGAGAATGATGTTGATAACATGCTGATGTTTTGGTTGTTGCTAAGTAGCCCTTATCTTAAGCCAAGGACTTTTCAGTTTCCCATGCTCTGCCAGCAAGCAGGTGTGCAAGAGCTGGGAGGGAGTATAGCCGGGGGAGCTGGGAGGGAGTATAGCCGGGGCAGCTGACCCAAACTAGCCAAAGGGGTATTCCATACCATGGAGCGTCATGCCCAGTATATAAACAGGGGGGAGTTGGCTGGGAGGCACGGATCGCGGCTCTGGCATTGGTCAGCGGGTGGTGAGCAACTGCATTGTGCATCACTGTTTTTTTTCCTTCCCCCCCTTCCTTCTTTTTTTTGTTATATTTCTTTTCATTACAATTATTATTATTATATTTCATTATTACTATTGTTAGTATTATATTTTACTTCAGTTATTAAACTGTTCTTATCTCAACCCACGGGTTTTACTTTTTTTTCCTTTCCTCCTCCTCACCCCACTGGGAGGGGGGAGGGGGAAGCAGCTGTGTGGTGCTTAGTTGCTGGCTGGGGTTAAACCACGACAGTCAGATAGCTTAACTGCATGTCATTAGGTGTGAAACTTTAAAATTGTGTTGTCTAATACAGACATTGCTTTTAAAAAAGTTGAAGGGGGATTAAATAAAAATGAAATACAGTAATATTTTAGACTGGCTTTACTTGTAAGATTTCCTTAATTTACTTTTCTACTTAAAGTTGAAGACATGATTTTTAAAAACTTCTTATATATAAAATGTGAAAATATTCAGCAGAGCAGAAGTTCTAGTCTTTTGGAAAACAACATCTCCTTACAAACTCAATTAGCTAATAGCAGCCATTCCAGGCTATTAGGTGGTTAATAGGTGTGCCAGAAGAGTAAAACCATTGTCAAATGTTATAGCTGGAAGTGAAGGGATTCCAGAAAAGTTGTGCTTTGCGTCTATGACATTTAGAGTGTATAGTTATATACACATGGTAGGAGGATGGAAAAAAGAGGATGTTTGAAGAGCTGTGTGTTAAGTGTTTCTTAACTTTTTCAAGAAGTTTCCACTACTTAGTCGTTAATTACTATATAATTTGTATGATTGGGAATGACTGAGTCATCCATACTGAGGAGATTTTATGATAGTGACAATTTTGAGCCCGGTGTGTTCAAAAGGACTAATATGACTTAAATATCCATGTCCTGTTGAATTTCCATTACAGCTGAACATCTTTTAGGTCCTTTGAAGTTTTATTCCAAGTCTCTCTTTTCAGATTCTTCAGTCAGTTACAACTTCTTCCAATCTGTGCCACCTACTTCTGCCTGCAGAAGGCGGGAGGAGCTTTCCCTTGAGCAAGGCATCTGTGACATGGATCTGAGAAAGCAGGTCCTCACCTCTCACACTCCAGACTCATGTGATTCTCTTAGCAAATGTCAAGATGGAGCAGAAGCATTAACCATGTCATGTGTGGTGTCATATAATCCAGGATTTATGTGAAAGGCAGAAGGCTGAAGTAATTTCAGTAGTCTTAGATGCTCTGCTTCTAGTTATCTGATCAAGTTCCTTTTTCCAAGTGAGCAAAGCCCTGAGAATGGCACAGCAAGACTGAGTTTTCTTGTAACACTGTGATAACCTTTTAGCAGATTGCATTTAGTTTTCAGCTCCTACCTCTGTGCCTACTGGTGCACCTCATATTGGGATTGTTTTTTGGAAAACGAGAAAATAGACTGCTTAAAAAACAGCTTCAGAGGGTTTGGGCTTCTTGTGTCTTGAATAATTTGAGTAATTTTTATAATCTGAGAATAGATCTGCAATTTTACAAAATGACCTACAATGGAGAAATACCACTTTTGCACTGCTTCTGTGGGTGTTGCTGAGCTGGCAGGCATCCATATACCCCTCCACAAGTCCCTGCTTTGGGACTTTCCCTTTCTAGCCTCAGTTTTTG
Organism: Gymnogyps californianus; assembly: GCF_018139145.2. Taxonomy (NCBI): domain Eukaryota; kingdom Metazoa; phylum Chordata; class Aves; order Accipitriformes; family Cathartidae; genus Gymnogyps; species Gymnogyps californianus. The sequence goes on along the minus strand of NC_059475.1, from coordinate 20,003,762 downwards.
CTCTTCTGGCAATTTACTCTGTCTCTGAAGTTACCCATGCAGGTACACACTGGTGGGTTCGTTCTTTAGATGAATGTTGCAATTGTGTAGATAGTGTTGACAAGGATTTTCTGGTTTTCTTTTTTCTTACTTCATTTGTATAGACTGTACTTTCCTGAGTCTTCAGAAGAAGCACCTGGGGCCATTGAACCAGAGGACCTGTGTATCCCCAAGAGGATTTTATCACCAAGGAAATGTTATTAATGAGCTGTCTCTTAAGTCTTCCACTCTGCCCTGGTTGTTTGTCCCTGTAATTAGTAGATGTGCTCTTCTAGGAAGCCCTAAACTTGCTATCTGCTTCTTTTGAAAATGTTATTAATTAAGCAGGAAGTTGTATTATTGGCTTGAACTTTATAGCTGCCCTTGACACTCCAGAGGGTTTGTGCAGTGATCTAGATATTGTTTATACGTGGCAGTCTTTTTTAATTACCATTGATCCTAAGTTTTTAACAGTTCCTTCTAATCTACTACCTGTAAGCCTGACAGAAGGACCGTGCAACTGGGAGAGTTTAATTCTGGTATCAGGCAGAGCTGAATAAGCTATTAAAAATGTTTACTCATTATTTTTTTGACCAAGTTCATAAAATGTGAAAGCAGCTTTACAGAAACAATGTAAAAATGTAGCATAAATTTGGAAACCTCTGCCCTTGCTGCCCCCACTTCAAATTGAGTGTTTCAGAGGAGCACATGCCTGTTAAATAGCGTACCAGAGACAGAGAGACAGAGGCAGCAGCACTGTCGTATTTGGTGCGAGTCTCTAACAAATGCTTAATTTTGGTCTTTTGGCAGCATTTGATGTTAATAGACTGCAAGGTGCTTTTTTTTTCTGCAAGTCAGAGTGGTTGGTGATGTGCCCGGGGCTGCTTCAATCCCCCCTCCAACATGATTTCTATAATTTTTAGAAGCTATGGGTCACTCGGTTGTGAAAGGCATCTGTCTTGTCTTCAAAGGGTTAAACGTGCCAGTTCCTGTGGAGTATTCTTCCTGCTTCTATTAGCGATGTCATGTCTGGGTGGAAGTGCCATGGAGAGGACTGTGATACCAAACCATGCTTTTAGTTGCACATAGGATGCAACTGTTGATTACTGAGAAATTATGTCACTAGCTAGGGCTGTTGGAGCCAGACTCTTTTGCCATCACCCATTGCCCGAAGAAATTGTGGGTAGCAGGAAGACCTCATGCATGTACAGACATATGTGTTGAGGCAGTGAGAGAGGACAAGAGTGCTGAGGACCTGTGTGGGAATTTGCATGTATCATTCACAATCGGAAAGCGTAACTTTCATTTGTATGTCTTACAAAGCACTGTTCTTATTTATCATTTCCAAACATTTCATCAACAGTACTTATCACAGCTCTTGCCTGCACAGTGATTTCCTCTCAGCAGATCTTTGAGCGGAACAAGTGCTGCTGCTGCAGTCTGCTCGGATGTCTGCTCACTGCTCTGAATTGCCTCGATTCTGTGTCTTTTACCCAGCATTTTCCCTATTGACTTCAGCTTCTCCTTATCTTCTTTAGGGGAAAGATCCTAAGGAAAGTTTGCTACTGACTCTGCCTTTGCAGAAGTGGTCGCCCATCTGAATGTCTCCCTTCTCTTTGTCTACAGGAGTCGATTTAAACATTTCCTTTGGATGGTTTTATTGCAACTGATTTTTATTATTGTTATTATGATTGTTCTGAATCCACATCAGTTATATCCTCAGCATTTTTCCTTTTATTTATTTGGCATTCATTTTTCATCACACAAGCATTACTGCACTTGATCATACAAGCATTGTCTAATCCAAAGCCTGTGCCAGACGCCTCAGGAGAAGGTGCAGAAAACCTAAAATGGGCAATTATTCCAGATCATTTGTGGTTGTTTTATCTGGGGATGTTAAGACCATGTATATAAAGCCCAGAATGGTGTTTCAGTTCTGTTGAAACCAGTGTGAGAACCTCCACAGACTCCAGTAAGATCAGGATTTTGTTGGCAATTTGTGCCAGCTCTGGAAGTTAAAATAGTAATTGTTCTAGACAACATGTACTCCTATAGCTTGGAGACTTTGTAGCTCTATAGTTTTGAAAATACAGTTCCCCCTGTTCAGTCAATAGTGTTATCGTGGTAGGTTACAGGGATCTTTCAGTCGAGTAACCTTCCCAGTGGTTATGACCTGATGTGTCCTTCCTGAATGCATCCCATTGATTTTTGTCACTCTGCCATGCTCAGGAAATGCTTCTTCTGTCAAAGCCCTCTTTTACTGTCAGGTATTCTGACTCATCTGTTTTAGCACTTGAGCTTCTCATATTGGTATACAGGCCCTTATTGCTTCTATTTCTGGGCTTGTGCCTTTTTAGCCTCCCCCCCCCCCTTTTTTTTTCCAATTCAAGACCTCTAATACCCTGAAAGTATCCAAAATGTACGTCTTCCATTTTGGTCTGTTTTTCCTGTAGTTCACTCATGAGTATTCTGTCCTTGTCTTCAGTTCTCTCTTGATTATTGGCTCAGAATTTTAGAAATTGTCTTTTCTTTAACATTGTGCAGTAGGGAATGTTTTGGCAAACAGGATGCTCTACCCATAAACCCATTCAAATATCTTACCAACTTGGCCCTTAAAAGTGAGCACTCCCCTGTGCTAGCAGCAGTTTTATCAACCCCTTAATGAACACCAGTTTTGCTGGTATACACAGGAACTAGTGACTGAGTTATCTGGCAGAAGCGTCCTTCAGTTAGTATAATCAATTGCTACATTCCTCACTTTTAAACTAATCAGACCTGATTTGGCATAAACCCCTTTTGTCTGGAGTGTAAATCCAGGATGCACATGAGAGTCAGGTCAGGGAAGATTGTCCACAGTGGGTCTGATTAGCATATGCTTTTTAGCTTGGTCAGCGCTCCTGGTTTTGTAACAGGGCTTGCGATTGATATATTGTAGTTCCTTAAGTGTAAGAGAGCTAGTCCATGCAGGCGTTTGTCCATGCAGACTTTTATTGTTAGACTTCCCTGCTATCATCAGATATGGTTTCACTAAATGTGCTCAGTTATAGTGAAAGATGCTGGGTATTAAAATGCGTTTAAGCAATGGTTATGTTTGACTTTGCAAAATCCAAAACAGTTCCTTACATTTGCCTCTTCCTTTCCCACATCTCCACCTTCATTAAATATCACTGATATGCATCTATTCAGGAAATAGCAATTAGGCACATTCATCTGGTAAGGCAACGAGCTCCCGATGAAGCAAAATGCTGCACGTCTGCGAAATTCCAGGTTGTGCAAGGACTGCCAGTCCCGCGGCAGCAGCCCGTGTTGTGATGGTGCTCCCGTGGTGCTGTTTGCTGCCTGGTTGCACAGGGGGACACAAGGGCTGCTTTCCTATGGCAGCTGCCAGTCCTCATTACATCTCAGTCTGTAATGAAACTGCGTGTCAGAGTGCACAGGAGTGTTGCAAAGGGTCTCCAAAATTTTGCAATACAGACGACCCGAGGTGGCAGGGCTGCCTGTAGCCGTAACAGGCTGAATAAAAGGGAAGCCCCACACTCCTTCTTTCTTGCCGCTCTTCCACAAAGGTGATTCCAGCTTCTAAGAAACCCTCGTGTTGTCTTCAGCTGTTCCTTATGTCTGTGTTCCCATTACAGTGAGACTCTGTGTCACTCAACAAACTGAAATACTGTAGTCTTATAATTAGATATAGTTGGAGAAAAAATGAACAAGCCTTTTTTTCATATAAGTCCCTAATGAAGAAATTGCATAGCCAAAAACTAATCTGTGGGGGTTCTCTCAATTTTTTTTTTTTGGACAACTTTATCAATCACTCTAGTAAAGGCTGATATTTTTTCTTACATTCTTGCCCCAGTTACATCCTTAGACTATCATGACTGTGTTACCCATTTTAGTGTAGTAATACCTCTACTTCTGCATAGATAGATAAATCGGTGTGGAAGTTTCCCTGCAACATATTTTTCCTAAACTGAAGCCCCCCCCTCCCTGGGGACTCATCCAGGTTTGCCAGAAACATGTTTGGCAGTGTCCTGGAGAAGGAATCTCCTTTCATTTTCCCTAGATTACTGCCTGAAAGATGATGTAAGAAAAATCTTGCAGATGCTTTCTGCATTAAATAAAGAGCTTTCCCCATGAATTTAAATCTCCTATAGCTTACTTTTAATGATTCAGCAGTGAGTTATGTTTGGTTTATATTTTGTAATTAGAGGGCAGAACAGATGGCAAACCCTCTGTTTAAAGTAAAGTGTACTGAGTAACCCACAGTGCCTGGTGCTTTGTATCTTGCTAACCAGAATTCGGAGAAAAGTTGCACTCACTTTTATCAACCTTGCTCCCAGAGCTTTACATGGAAACAGTGTTAGCAGAAACATTCACCAAATCTCACTTAATAGCAGCACCGTTTCTGCTGCTACTCAGGCCAGCGAACTAAATCTAGTTTAGAGTAGCTGGGGAGGACGTCAGGAAACATCAAATATCATGAGCAGAGGCATCCTTATGAGACAGACACTATAAAGTGTCCAGTTTGGCAGCTGGGGTCAAATATGTCATTAGAAGGGAAGGCTTTGGCCAAAATACAAGACCAGCTTAGAACATTTCAAAGATTCTTAAGTGACAGTCTTTTAGTAAAAGAATGATCTTGATCCTTGATGAATTTCACTATGCGTTACAGCTTGACCACTTCAGTATCCTTGTATTTTTCAATGACATACAGAATTTTTCATTCCTTTTGTGTTGCGGTGTTGGTTTATTCCATGGAATAGGTGCAGGCAGGACTCCATTTCAGCTGTAGGTAAGATCACACTTTTCCCTGCTTCAGCAAATTGTTAGGAAGCTTCTATTAATGAAATATTTGATTTTACGATAATATTTGCTTTTACTTCTACAGAGAAAGTGTAACAGAGCTGATAGGGTATCAGATGCTGCAATACCTTGCCTTTGCTTTTTGGAAGAAGTGCCAGATGGACACTCATTCCAGAGATGTAGGTACATTCCCTTTCAAAGTAAGCAGGAGCAAAGAAGTGGGAGAAGGCAGTGCAAAACGCGTGATGGTGTTCCTTGGTGTTGACTTTGAGATTCCTTTCCCTTATCACCCATTTAGAAGAGAGTTTATCTGATGTCAGCTGTAGGTCTAGACAGGTGTAGGCACTAGCTGGCAGGTAGGAATTATTACCAGAGATGCTCCTGGATTCAGAATTTACCTATGGGATAAAATAAAGGCCAGTTCAAAGCTCTCCTTTCTCTGCCTCTTTGAATTCTTCTTTTTTTTTCTTTTTTCTTTTTTTTTTTTCTGTCTTAACATTAATCTGGCTGTTTCACCATCATCCATCTATTCCCCTGCCTACGCTCTGTATCTTTTTAGCAGCAGTTGTCGTCTGTGAAGTCTACATAGTATCATGATGAGAATTCAGAACGACCCAGTGCTATTCTGTACTTTTTTTTTCTCCATCCTGCTGCTTCTCCTTCATTAATTTCTCATTCCTTTTCTTCTTTCCTTCTGCCAGTCTTTCTTTTGCATCCAATTTTCCATTTTGCATCTAAGCTGGTCCTGCTTTGAGCAGGGAGTTGGACCTGGTGACAATCTGTATCATTCTGTTCACTGAAAAGCATCCTTTAAATTGCAGAGGCCACCACCAGCATTGATAATCATAATTCTTTTATGTGGAAATACCCACATTCTCCTGTCACTGTATGGTGGTCCTATTAAAAGACAAAACCCCCCCAAACCTGGAATTTGTCTTGTACCTAGGTGCAAGTCTTGTACCTTGGATTAACAACAATACTGTTAGTTTGATGCTATGCATCAGCCTTTATATCATAGTGGTTTTTGTATGTCTCTGGTTAAAATTTAGGCCTTTGATGCATGATCGAATTATCACGTTGGCTGAGTGCTGATGATAGTCTATGTGTACACTTATAATCCATGATATATTTGAGGTAACTCTGCTTAGCTTCACTCATAATGAAAAATTTTTATTTCTTGAAGTTACTGTTGCTGAAGGCACACAGGCAGTGTCACAGCAGATGAATCGACACCTAGTAACCATTTAAACTAAGGTAATTTTATTGTGGATTGAGACCTTAGTTCAAAGGTACTGGGTTATGTATTCTGAATTGAGCAGGGTCAGGCTTTCAGTGACCAAATTTCTGTGGATAGATATTATTTTTCTTATCTGCATTGAATACTACTTTGTTCAGTTGGTGGCCCTATTGATTTTTGTGATTTTGTTTCTGTGTGATTTACTAATCTATGTGAAAAGGCATCAGAATCTGGTCTGACAAACAGAAGACAGCTGTAAAGGCTTCCCTTCTCCACCCCCAGCCCCCCACCCCCTTCCTGGCCCTTTAGTTCAAGACTGATGGCACTTTCCTCTGAAAGTAAAATATTTGCTGTGTTTAAGATTGCAGTTCTTCCAGAGACGCCTCACTCAAACTGCTTGGTCTTGTTACCTTAAAGCCCTAATCCACTTACTTAATACACATTCTTAGTGAAAAATCTGCCTCTGAACACACTTAGCCTTGGACAGAAAGCTTCAAGAAACTTATAACGCTAAGTAGACATGGCTTGGAAGCTAGGTGACATACTCCATGATCCCATCCCTTACACAGCTTCAGTAAAAACGTCTCAATTGTATTATTGTGTTCACAAATTGCACTGCTACTGCCAGGCAAATATACTTTTCCCCAGCAGCCTTGTGCTGCTTATCCTCTTTTTTTTCCTTTTTTCTTCTTTTTTTGGGGGTGGGGAGGGGCAGGAAGGGGAAAAGATAGTAGCAGCATTTCAGTCTGACATTCATGCAGCTCTAAGAACTGTGTTTTGTCAACTGCTCTCTGAGCTCCTCTCTTTTTACATAACAGATTCTCAGGTTAAGAGAAGCTGGGGGAACAGAAGAGTGTTTCAATGATTAATATCTCTGCTGGGCACCAGGATGTCAGATTGCTGCTGCAAAAGAGATTTACAAAAAAAAAAAAAAAAAAAAAGAAATTGAGGCCAGTTTTCTGCTGGATGCCCAAAGGAGAGAAAGCCAGGTTTTTAAAGGTGTTGAGGAACCAAAATATAAAGTAGGTATCTTCGTGTCTGTGTGTATCTTTAGGTGCATAATTATTTTCAGATAAGCAACCCCTTTTTACTCTTGGAAGATGCTTATTATCCTAGAGTGATTACAGAGTTAAGTAATACTTTTAACTTCAAAGAAATCTGTTCCTTTTTTATGGTGAGGAATCAGCAAGAAAAAATCCCTGTTATTGTAGAAGTAGGCAAAAAATCCTCAGATCTGGACAAAGAGTGTGAGCAGCCAAATCCCTAGCAATACGCACAGCTGTAGTGGTCTTGAAAGCAGTAATGCTCTGCTCTGTGAAGTTGTGAAGGCTCTTGTGCACAATGCGAGAGAAATTATGAGGCCCATTTAAAATGGTTTCTTGCAGGAGTATACCACCTGTGTTTTCAGTGTTTATCTGTGAGAGTGCAGATGACCAAGAGATGGAAATGGACTTGCATGCTCAAACTTTCTTCCTATAACAGCACATTTTCTGCAATATGAAGTGGTTAAAGAAGTTGGAAGTGACTTTTATTGATGTCTTCTATTTTTAGCAAGTAATCAGAACCAATTTATTCTCCTTGATAGGGTAGTGTATAAGAAAGCAGAGGAGAGGCAGCCTAGGGGAATGTGAAGCATCTTACTAAGGATGTTTCCCCTGATATCCCAAATGTAATTTATTTAACTGTTTGTGGTGGTGGTTCTATTTCCCTTCTTTCACTTAATTTTGTTAAAGCCATGCTATTAAATATTGCTACTGATCTGGATGCTGTTAGGATCAAAAGTATTGTAGGCTACAAGAATGTGATTATGACTGTAGCCCATAAGAGTTTTCTGTGACACCATTCTCTACAGACTGCTGTTGCCGGGAAGCTGATCTAACTTCCAGGACAGGAAATCTTCTATAAAGGTGACAGACTGTCAAATGACTCTTCAAGGTGTTTATGTAGGAGTATGATGCCTTCCAATTATTTAATTAACCAGTGAACACCTGTAGACACCCTGGTGTTTTCTGTCAGTTGGAAACTATTCATGGATGGGAGAAAGAAAATTGCTTGTACTGCAGTTTTGCATGGACCTGGAAGGTGTAGGGCTGCTCAGCTCTAGAGGAAAGGCACTGTTCTCTGCTTCATTACATTCATTAAACTTCATTACAGACCTTAAGTGTCTGCAGCAATGCTAGGGAATCAATACTGCTCTGCAATTCCTCTGCAAGAGTCGTTTTCTGAGCTCTAGTGCACTCTACGGTACCACTGACCTAATCCAAAAACGGTAAGAGATACTTAATCCAACAGCTTCTTTATCTTTGTTGCTCCCCATTAATCATGAAGGCCAAGTTCACTCTCAGGTTAAAGATCGAGCTTAAAGACGATTTCTCTGGGAATCCAGCCATTGCAAAGAATTGATTTCACCTGCCCTTCCAGAACCCTGGGCTTCACCTGGGTGCAGGCATCTTTCAGCCCTGGCAGAATTCCTCCTCCTCTCCAGCCTCACCTCTCTTTGCAAAGCTCTTGGTTTCTATAATAAATAACGCTGCCCACATGCTCGAGTTTTCCCCTGTCTGTCTAATAAGCAATCACTTAGTGCTGATGACAGGAAACTGCCTACAGAAATCGATAGCTGACGTGTGGCAGCCCTGTTCAGGTGAAGGCAGCAGTGAATACAGATGAGAAGAGTGAGTCCCTTGATGTGAAGAGGATTTACAGGCTATATTGATGTGGTTAGAAAAGAAAGGGCTTAGGAAAGGGTGCTATTTGGGGTGAAAAGATGGGATTGTGTCAGTGTCAGTGTCAGTATGTGTAAGGGCTAAACAAATAAGGCAGTGTCGATTTGAATATGTAACCGCCTAGCATGTGAGACTCAATGTTTTGTTTAAGAAATTTTTACAGAGGAGGTGGCATCAGTCTTCTGGGGTATAGGTGTATGTGAGGATATGGGTTTGGGTAAGGATTCTGGAGCAAGTGCTGGAATGAATTCAAGAGGTGCTTGCTTTCTTAGCACAGCTGGTATGGTGTCTGTGGATGTGAACCTTGGAGAGTACAACACTACTTGTTCCTGCCATTACACATGAGTTCAGGTTCTAGGTGGTTGTAATGATCCATTCTGACCTTTAAAAATAAATCTTTGCATGCTCACTGAAATAACTGTTTAAGATACTGGTCAGCTAGTGTAGAAGGGGAGGGGAGCTAGAAAGCAGTGTTCCCCTCTGATAGAATTGTTTCTATTGATACTTTGATGCCATCGGATTATTTCCATCTGGTTGAATGCTTGTTATTGTTGTGGAGGAAAAAACTTTCAATCTCCGCACGAAGATGCATTCAAGCCTGCTACTTTTTTAGCTCACACACTAATTCCCTTATTCCTCCAAACTGACCCTATCGTGTTTTGACATTGTTGGATTTTCTTTTCCCAATACTTTTTCTCTCTCCTCCTCTCTAAGCCATTTCCTCTGTACTTATCCTGCTGTAAAACTTTATTGTTTTGTTAGGTTGTGATTGACTCTCTTGCAGCAAGGTGATTTACAACACTTAGCAATGAGCATGTTATATAAAAATTAATTGTATTCTGTTCTACAGTCTGGGTTGGGTGGGGTTTTTTTGTTGTTTCCTTCCAACTTTCCATTCTTCCTTCACCTTCTAACCTATTCTATTGTACAAAATTAAATACTATTATGAGTGCATATTATCCATGCAGATAAGATCTTGTGGACTTTCTTGTGGACTCTAGCAAACTATTTCTTTGTTCTGTACAGTGTGGATTGATTTTGTTCTTGTCTCCTAGATTTTTTTCTTGACTTAGGGATCAGTCTAATCTTCTCTAACTTTTCTGGTACTCTGTTCAGTTTTTCTCCAGTTCTCTGATTAGATCTGACTGTGGCATTGTTCTACAGTGACACACTGTAATTTCATACTCCTTTTTTTTTATTTTTTCCCCTCCCGAGATACAGCATAATTTCCTGTGAGGTCTTCACAAGTGGTTGCCATGCTGTGAGCCAGTAATTCAGCTGGCAATAAGAATGCCCCGGGGCTTCCTTAATGCATATTAATGCATATTTTAACCAACACAAGGTCTCATGATATATCAAGAATTTCACTAAAATTTCATCAGCTCTATCTTAGATTTTGATTTGTTCATGTTGGTTAGAGAGATTGGCATGTAAATATTTTCAAATCCCTTGAAAGCACTTTTCCTCTGTGATATTACCAAAGAATGTACTTTGTTTTACCTTCCAGTAACTGGAAGCAGTTGGGATTGCTCTGTCAGATTACACAGGGTCTTTAAAGACTGTACTGCATAGTTTAAATGCACTGGATCTTATCCTTTACCTGGCTGTGCAGTTTCAGGGAATGGGGAAGATCACAATGACTGTATTTTACTTTATGCCCTGCACCATTCATTGCAGCTTCTCTGAGCAGCTCTTCAAAAGCATAAGGCAGCTAGAGCAGAAATGTGTTTCCTCTTCCATTGGCCATGCCTGGATTTCAGGTGGCAAAACAGCAGATATGGTGCAGATCATTGTAAATTATCATCCTATCTTTTTCATTTTTTAATTATATACAAAGCTTTGTCAAGAATGTTTTTGGTTTTGTTTGCATTCTGCTTAAAGCAGTGGGGTTTCATTCTTGGTTGGTCCTCAAGCACTACTGTAATGATCCTGATTATTAGGAATAGTAAGATCTAAAAGCTAAGCCTCATCAAAAGCCAGTTAAAGCAATTGGAAAGAAGCTGATTTAATTAGCTTTACAGCAGGCCCTTCTCCAAGTCTGCCCATCTACTAAATAAGAAGTGGTAGTGAAAAGCAGTTACAGATTATTTTGGGTTTTTTTCTCTTTCTTTTTGTTTTGGCCACCATTTGCAAGTCCCTACCTGTCCCAACTGTCTGTTTTCTCATTGCCACCTCCTTTCAGTAGGATTTACAAACCATGCACAAACTTGCAGGAGGTGTTTTGCTTTTCTCCTCCCCCCCCCCCGCTGAAACCCTGCAGGTAAAGGTAATGTAAACCACTATATTCTCCTTCCTTTACATGGCCCTTCCCAAGTGCACAGTGAATACTTCAAAGGCAATTGTTTTACTTCATTTAATTGATTTTTCATATATTCTAGAACTGGTGGAACAAGTACATTAAGGTTTTGATCCTGCAAGTCAATAAAACTAGTTGTGTGCTTGCACACTTCCATAGAACCCAGAACTGTCAGGGCCGGTGGGGAAGCATCATCTCTGCCAGCAGGAAGGAAGGATTCTGTTTCTTGCACTGAAGTCTCAAGGAAGTTATTTTGGGACCTAGTGTTGCACCACTGATTTCAAGGATCTTTTTTCAAATGCTTCAGTGGATGCACAATTACGCATAGCCTTTAGACTCCATTTTCCTGCACTTTGGAAATCACTTACACTTTTTAGTGCCTCCCATTATGACAGTACAGTTCTCCTAAATAGTGAAAAAGGGCATGAGTGGGCATTTGGGGATCTTTACCAGCTCTAGAAGACCTTATGATCTCATTTTAAATGAGGTAGATTACGTTTTAATACCGGAAATTTTTTGGAGTAGGATTATTACGGGAGTAGGCCCATTTGGTGGAGGTCTACATTTTGATGATTCTAGTGGGATGACATTTTTGTCCGCTGTGACAATTTTGCTTACAAAATTGTATTCCTAATGTCTTTGTCATCAGAATTCAGCTAAGGAGTTGTCAGAAACTTGTAAGGCAGAAAGAAGATCCAGTTGCTCTGAGCGCGCTATATTTAGCTGTGCATTAAGGCATGTAATGAATGAAGACTTGTTTGCATCCATGAAGTAAGCAGAGATGCTTCGAAGATGTGCATGGAGCAAGCATATGGAATTGCTTGTCAAGAGTTAAGTCCTGTTATTTTCAATGAGGCTTATGCAATAAGTTACATGTCAATGTAAAGCAGATTTTTTGATCCTCCCAAAGCATGCTATGTGTCTTTCTAGGTGTGAGAGTGGAAAAACAGAGCTCCAGGAGAGCATCCTCCACACAAAACCAGAGACTGGCAAGTTTCTGTTGTTGATAGTAAATTGACTATTCTCATCAATATTTTGCCTTTATGAGAGGAAAAACATGTTTCCAATATTTCATGTGCTGACCTTGTAGTGGATGTATATGCAATCTCTGTATGTTGTTTGAATTGTCATCACTGACTTGGATGCTTAGAAAATAGGATTTGAGAAAGAACATTTGGTTGACATCAGTAAGAGGGAGCGTACTTTACAGTCCTACAGTGCTGCCTCTTGCAGTGTCTTCGGCTGCATGAAGTAGCTATTACGCTACAATATCATGTAAGAAGAGTTTTCTACTCACAGCTCTCACCATTTCCAACACTCAAAATTAATCAGGCTGGGTAAAACACTGTTGTAGATGATCTGGGAAACAGCTGAATGAAACCAGAACTCTCTAGAAATGCATTGATTAGGTCGCCCAAGATCTGCTTCACCTTAGTGACTGCAGAGAGAGCATCCCTAACAGAAATGGGAAAAAAAGCCTTTTAAGTTTCTGAATAGCAGGCTCAAAAGCATTGACTTGTAGGAGGTGATGGTGATATGCAACCCTGGAAGGCACTGAGCAAGAAGGTGGTTGTGCCAGGGCAGTGTGGACCACTGTCTAGTACTTCTAGCAGAAGGAGGTAGGATGGCAAAGACCGTTTTCACATGAAGAGAGCAAGCCTCATTTAACTGCTTTGAGACAAGAAATTATGTTGCTTTCAGAGACTTATTGGTGAAATCTAATTAAACTACTGCAGAAAAGGAACTAAAAAATTCCCCTTAAGTGGATTTGTTTGCTGGCAAGTTGGTATGAAATCAGGAGACTAGGAACAGATGATTAGCTTTTTTTTTTTTGGTTTAGTTTTAAGAGATTAGGAACTACAAAATGCATAATACAGACTTCTGGCATCATTAGCAATTCCTCCAGCTTTATTTTCCCTGTCACTCTGTAATGAGTAATGAACTAAGCTGGTATTAAAGCAAGCTTAACAAGCTATTGCTTTTTAAATTGCAAGTCCCCCAATATGTCCCTCTCCTTATTATTAATTTTAAATAACTCTCATTTTTGTTGCTGCCTTTCTGTTCCTTGTGAATTCTGCATAATGTTTGTATTCACATACCTTCAGTCTTCCCAGCAAAGATGCAGTGATTAGGCTTTCTCTGTTACCAGAGACATAAGAACAAACGATGTTCCTAGGCAATGAAAGGTCAGAAAAAATACGATCAAAGTCAGAAATCTCCTTTAGAGGCAAGATAGTCTGTGAAATTCACTACTGCATTGAAGTTGCCAAAATTCCTGAAAGGCGCTCAAAATTTCATGTCTATTAACAGCATTTGTAATTGAGCTGCTGAAAATAGTGATGAGAGTAAGCCTGAAGTTTATCTTCCTTGAAAGCTATCGCTGGCCACTTGGCTGTAAGGAAGCTGAGGTTGAATCACTGGTCCTGTTCAACTGGCGTTTCCATCCAGCTCCAAAAGGGTTTTATTGATGAATAATGCAGATTATTGAGGTCAAAAGACATTCTGGCATGCGAAAAACTTAACATAGTTTGATCAAAGAAGGTGTGGTAAGTGTAGGACAAAATGATGAGTGCAATCTCATGTGCTCCTACTTTCCATTTCCCGTAAAATAAGAACAGATGATGTCCAGCAAAGGTGGAAGATCACTTTTTCAATGATAAAGGAAAATACTTGGAAATTAAGCTACTTGTGCTTGTTATTTTAATGAAGATAGAAAAACCATTTCTAAATGTGAAATTTGGGATCCTGTGTTCCTCTTCTTTTTCCAAAGACTTTGGCATTGAAGATACTTAGGTTTCTTGAGTCTCTTCAATTCCTGAGTTTCCTGCACATAATAAAAATTTAAATCTTAATGTGTTAAGAATTAAAACACTTAGGGGTTTGGAAGATGGTTTCTATGTGGAATACATTATTTCACTGTGCACTCTAGAATTTACTTTGCCTTCTCTGAAGCGTCTGCCCCTGTCAGAGATAAGTTATAAGAATAGGTGAATTGCTGGTCTAATTTGAAGTTTCCCTATCTAAAAAGATAGTAAAGCTAGCAGTGTGAAAAAGTGTCTTTATGTAAATACAAATGAATTAAAGGCCAAGACTTTTAAAAACACAAGTGATTTTTGGATGCTTCTGTTCTGTTGTGCTTAACCCTCCTTTGAAGGGCATTGATGTCTCAAAAATAAGACACTTGTACCTTGAATGTTGTTCAAAGTTCTGGTGCCTCTCATCTCAAAAAGCCTAAAACAACTGTAAAACATGCAGAGAAGGGAGACGGGAGGATCAGAGATAGGGAATGGCTTGTAGATGAGAGGTAGTTAAATAGAGTAGGTCTCTTCAGTCTAGGAAACAGGTGGCTGAGGATGGACTTGGCAGATTTTGTAAGCATAAAATCAGAATTTGCATGGAAAAGGGTAAATAAGGAATCGTTTCTTGAAGAATATGTGGTTAAGCCTGTGGATGTTGTTGCCACAGGACATACTGTGGGCAGCGTGAGTTCAAAAATGAGAAAATCATGAATAAAACCTATTAAAGGCTGTGAAATATGAAGACGCTTCAGACTTGGGAAGTGCCCAAGAGCTGGAGCCTGAGGCAGGGCTCTGGGGAAGTGTTCCTGTATGCTGCCTCTGTCCTTGCACTTTTTCTGTTCTCTGGTGTAGGATGTGGTTAGAGATTCACCGTTGTTCTGGATGGAAGCTTGTTCTGACTTGATGCAACCATTTCTGAGTAAAATATTGGGCTCTCATCTCCTGAGAAAGAGGCTGTGTAAAAATATGTCTGTTTAGGCACAAAAAATAGATGGTTTCAAATCCCTCTTTGCACTTCAGGCCATAAAATGCCAGATTTCAGAGCATTAATTGTAAAGAATGTAGAGAATATCACCTTGCTCTGTGCCTGACCCCAGGAATATGGGATAGCTTGTAGATTAAGGTATTATTTGCTGCAGGCACAAGGATTGGAATTTAGCCATTATTTGAGCAAAAGAGAATACTTTATGCCAAGTGACAGTGTTAGGTGAGTGATGCCATCTTATTTCTTCATATGAGTGTACGTGTAATCCCATCTAAATATGGTTCTACATGATAAAGCTTAACAATTTCAGAGAGGAGTCATTACAGATGATCAAGTAAATAGAATGTATTTAGAAAGAAAAAAGCCCACCAGCTTGAATAGTTATTTACCTGATGGCTTAGTGCATGTGGGCAGAGGAGTGGTTATCCTGTCAGGCTTCCTATGTACCTGTCAGAGTGTTTTCTGCTCCATAGTATACATATTTATACAATCAGATTGAAGACTTAAATGCAAAGGAGCTATTGCCAGCTGTGATGTGTATGTGCTCTCTGATGACAGGAATATCTTGTGAAATGGAAAAGCAATTCCTTTAAAATATGCAAGGCACAAACTTGTTTTGTCTTTGCACCTTTAGGCAAACATGAAAAAGGAGAGGTGGGAAGAGGAGAGGGAGGGTTACTCTAGTTCTTCTTGGGAGAGTTCCCAGCTCTGTTCAGCCTGGTTTGCCCTCGGACTAATGGAGCTTTCCCAGTGTAGCACCCAGCAGCCAAAATGCTTAGGAGAGTCAGTCTGCCAGCAGCATCTGCTCAGGAGATAGACCCTTGGACTGACGTCTTGCTCAAAGTCTCTGTTTCTTTCAAATTTCACTTTTCAAGAAGGGCAAAGTAGCAGAAAGTGTTTCACGTGTTCCTGGGCATTTTGTCTTGGGGTTCGGTTGTTGACCTTTCACTCCACAGGAAGGTTACACCCGTGCAGCACAGTACCTGCTTGTGTTAGAAGCAGATTCCACGCATGGAGCAGATTAGAGTTGGGTTTTTTGTGCATTGCAGCATCACTGAGGTGTCTCAGCTGAAACTGGGCAATGTTGTGAAAGGTACAGCAGAAACACTTAGGAGGAGAATTTCTGCCCAGAAAAATGTAAAAAGGCAAGAAAAATTAGAAAGGGGGTTTCCCTCACAGGGAGCTGAGCCCTATGAGATTAAATAACTTGGCTAAGTATCAAACAGGGAGCATGTTCCAAAGACAGCTTCAGTACAAGATTTGAGTGCGATGAAAAGGCAAGTGCTTGTTTCATGTTTGCTGTTTGGTGTAGGCAAAGTAACCTTGCTAGAGCTGAGCCACTTACATTAGAGATCTAAGCACCAACATTGATCCCAAAGGCTCTAAGGAGTGCTTGGCCTGGCACCCCTCCTTGCATCATTTTTCTGTGCTTTCCTTACGTCATTTGACAGGTTGATATGACTCTCAGTCTCTGCTCAGAAGAACCTGAAGTGGTAGGAAGAGTTGTGAATCTGCACAGAGGGTCGTCAGCAGGATTGTATTTACAGCCCTGCACAAATGCTTCTCCATGTTCTGCCTGGGTATAGCCACTCTGTTTGGCCTCAAACTTTGCAGAGCACTTAAATTCATTCCCATAGAGAAAAATATGCCAAAGAGGAAAAAGTATCTACTTATCCATAAATAAAGTCAATGGGGATCACTAATAAA
Organism: Gymnogyps californianus; assembly: GCF_018139145.2. Lineage (NCBI taxonomy): Eukaryota > Metazoa > Chordata > Aves > Accipitriformes > Cathartidae > Gymnogyps > Gymnogyps californianus. Next base: position 19,987,198 of record NC_059475.1, on the reverse strand, counting down.
AACAATTTAGCTTTGAAGTTGCTGTGATGCTGGCAGAGGCAACCTCTTAGTCTCTAGCCTGGATCAGAGTGGATTCAAAGGCATGGGGCTGCCCTGTGGGTTGGCAGTGACAGCAATCTGTTGTGTCGCTGCCTGGCCAGCGTGGCTGAAAAAGCAGCCTTAGAGGCGCACACGCTGGGTCCAAACTGGCTTCTGCCAGTTTTCCCACCTGCCACTGTTTCCTGTTATTGTAGGGTTGTGTTAATATTTGTGTTTATCAACTTTCTGTCCAGATATTTAGATATTGGTACAGTCTCCCTTCAGTGCGGCTATCTTTGATGAGTTACGTGCTATATTTCAAAGATTTTTAAAGCCAGAGAATATATATTTGAAAGTGTGGTTTTGATCAGGGAGGCAACTAAGTAAAAATAACTCCATCCTTATTCCAGAATGGTTCCCTAGTGTATTTTCAAGACATTTGATTATTTTGACAAATACAAGTCTTTATGCTGCTTCTCCCTGCAGACCTTGTAAAACTATGGAAGAGTGGCCTGCAGTCTTTTCTGCCTCGAGCATCTGCTACTTTAACTCATAGGCACAGTCCTGAATATGTAATTCAGAGTCTTTATTACCTGTGCTGCTTTTAGAGACAGGAGAAATGTGGCATGATTTTTCCAATCTAAAAATGAGATTTCTGAACTGTCAGGGGAGAAAAAGCCCATCACTGAGTTGTAAACTGAGCAATAGTGGAATGAATGTAGGCTCTCTGCTGTCACTTCTTTATAAACTGGTTGCTCTGGTGGCGGGCCTGTTGGTGCTCACAGAGTTCAGCATGGGCCCACATCAGAAGATAAGAGGTGCGTCTTATCAGAGCAGTGCATAAAATATGCATCTGTGGTGAACAATTTGCTTCTTCCTCCATGTGTTATCTTTTTGCTCCTGTCACAGAGGCTGGTATTTCTGCACCTTACAAAGTCTTGTGCTTCTGGAGAATGAGCATCCGTGTCCAGTGGTTATACTGACAGTAAGCAGAGCAGGAGACTCTATACTGTGCTCTTTTTTCACTCGTACCACATACTGCTCAGGCACGCTGAGGCTTAGCTGCTCCATTGCTGATTCGAGATGGAGCTGAAATGTAAAATCTCAGTTTCAGCCTGGATTTCAAACCCGGGAATTTGAGACTCCCTTGATGAAGGGTTTTGTTTCAGATCTTTGTGCAGATGTGATACAGCTGTAATGTCCAAATGGCTTCTGGGTCTGAGTCTTGGTGTGACCCTTCTGTGAGCAGGGAGGCAGTTGTCTCCTGTTGGCAGCAAACTTGGATCCAAAACTTCCTGAAACTAATAACAAGCACTCATTTAATGTGTCTTTGGTAACAGAAGTTTGTGTGTTTTTCTCTACTGATTTAGCAAGCTGCTTCTGAAAATTTTGCAGGGGCTGGGGGAAAGGCAGGGCTGTGAATCCTAGTGTTGATTGAGCCAACTCAACACTGCAACTGAAAGTGCAAACTATGGCAAAATGCTGTGAAGTGGATATGGAGTGGAGCTATTTGTTTTAATTTTACCTACTGTGTTACCCCTGGACTCTGAACTCTGAAGCTGGTTAGCAGCTTGTTCATCAGCATTTGGAGATAATATGGAGAGAATCCATGCTTCTTGCACTATCTGAACTGCATCTTAAGAAGCGTTTGCTAGAGCTGGTCAGGAATGTTTTGATTTTTTTTTTCTCATGAACAGTCTCAATATAGATCAAACGGGTTTTCATTTACATTTTCTTTCCTCTGGTTTTCTTTTGGAAAAGGTGTAGGTAAAGGGTTTTTTTTTTTGTTAAAAAAGGAAGCTTTCAGGTTTTGTTTAGACTGTGGCTTAGTGCTTTGCTGTATTAAGATACAAACTAGTAATGAAACCTCCTATACAATTTTACTACCTTCCTCATATAGATGGACACTACTGTCCTGATACTCTTGCATCTATATGGTTGTGAACATAAATCCACTTCAGACAATTATAGAAACAGAAATTCCATCGAGCTGAGATGCACACTCATTATTTAACAGATGTTTGTTCCTTTAGGGACTCTGACTGCATCCTGATGCAAGGATTTGGAAATCTTTTTCTGGGAGGAGGTTTCCAGGTCTCAGCATTCAGATGACACTTAGTCCCCTGCAGTCATTCGTTCTGCCTCAGGGAAATGACCTTACCGATTTAAGCTGTATTCAGGGAACAAACTTATGAAATGAGAAAGACCAAAATAGAAGCCAGTATTTTCTAAAGAAGCCTCTGATTTGAGGTATTTATTTTGCCATGATCATTAACAGCCTATACATCTGCTGCTCACAGGTTCTTTGGTTGTTAGGAAGTGTTGGATCTTCGGAGAAATCAAACCGAAGACAGAGTTTCACTCATATCACTCAATAAATATTTAAAAACAAGGGGAGAGAAAGAGTTAAAGGAAAGGGAAATGTTGTTACAGATTTGATTCTGTCACTGCTATTAGCTGGTATATTTTTACTGATAGTTATAGAGAGTCCTTTTCAGTTTAGTATCGTTTGTTTTAAGGTGGAAGTTAATTTAACAGCAAAACAAAAATAACCTGAGATATGTTTGATGCCAACTAATTTGTAAGTGTTTTGACAGTTTTTGAAAACCCCAGTCAGCGACCAAGCCCTCCTCAGGCCAGGCTTTCTACACCTTTAACAGAAAATCAGTCCTTAACTCAAAAGAGTTTGCAGTCAAAGTGTCAGAGGAGAGAGAACTGACAAAAATGACAAACAGATGGGAGGGTATGCAAAGAAACAGCAAGCCAATTAAGATGAGCATAATAAGCAACGCAGTGAGGTTATTGTAATGTTCAGTAATTACACCCAAGTAAGAAACTGATGGGTGGTGAATTTCTTATTTTCTGCTTGAAAGTGATTGAGTTGTTTCCTGCTGTTCTCTGCTGTCTGTGTGCAGGAATGTGTGTATTTTCAAAGCCCCTTCCTACTTTTTGGGTGTGGGAACTTCAATGCTTGGGCATGTTTCCTTGGGCTGCTAGGTATCCAGTTTGATGGAAGCTGTATCCAGAACCATGGGTGCTCTCAGCTTGTGGAAGGCAGTTCCCAGGATGATTTCAGACATTCTTTTGAGGCTTGTGTTTCAATTCTGCATATTTTGCCTACTTACAAGTCAGTGTTAGTGAACATAGGAAGAGTCTGTTACCATTGGGAGAGGAGTGAAATACCTAGAGTGATCCAGAGATAAATGCTACCTACTCTGAATGCAGCCTTCCTTTCGTGGTCACATTTGGTGGTGTGATCTGCCAGAGTGATGTTCTGCTGAGAAGGCAGCAGGTCCAAGAAGGGAAGTCTGTCCAGTAAATGAGGCCAGGCATGTGAGCAACTGCAATCAAAACGTGCTCTTTACTCCACAGACGGCAGGATAGATGGCACTGAAGTTTATGAAATCAGGTAACAGGCTCTGGTGGAGAGAAGCATGTTAAACATGTCAATCAACCACAACTTGGAAAGCCCCCATTTGACAACCTGAATAATCAGAGCAGGTTCTCCCAGTGCTGACAAGTTGAAGGTCTGTCATCATTTCCTCCAGGGAGTATAAAATACATAGTAGTAACAATAGCACGTTTTTAGGGAGAAAATGAAAGTACATTGATACTCCCTTCAATATGTATGGCTGTGGGATGAGTTCCCTTATGTCTATATGCTCTGCTGCAGACCCAGCAAAGCCTGACTCCAGAAATCCAAAGTTCCCGCATTCAAGTTTTAAGTTGACCTTAGTTCCTTTGAAGTAAGGTTGACCTGCACCGGGTTAGTCTCTGAAGGTCTGCTCCCCAGTTTCCTTGGCTATGCAAAATGTGCAGCTAGTAGCTGTGAAGAGCATTTTTTGAAAGAGGGAAGGCTGTTATCTTCTCTATTTTTGGTTGTATTTTTGTACAGCTGGCCAATGAGTCCCAGCTCGTGCAGTTACTATGACAGAGACCTGCACAGCTGGAACCTCTGTTGGCTGCTAACCTACTGCTCTTCACAAAAAGGAACATTTTCTGAAGTTCAGCAAAGTCTTAGAGACAACAGGAGTTTTCTAAGGAAGCTCCATTGTCTCAAAGGCGTGAGTAGTTTTCTCTTCTCTGGCAGTAGACTGTGTCTTGGCTTCAGGTAGCTGACTGCCTCCCTACCAACTCCCTGCAAGCCAGAGAGGAGGCAGTGTTACAGGAGAGAAACAGCACAGAAACTTCATAGGACGGGGTCATTTGAGGATTTCCTTCTACTGCAAAAATCACATCTGAAGCATACTAGAGGTTTTCTTTCTCACTTTCTGCCATGTGAACGTCTATTTTATCCAGTTCTTTTTTAGCACACGTCTTGGACTTTTCTTGTTCATGTAATAGATAAATTTAGGATATGTCACCTCTGACATGAATGTTGGGGTGCAATGAAGGCCGGCTATGCTCCTTAAGAAATGAGGGTCAGGCACCTGAGTACAATAATACGGTGGGCAGAGCAGGGGTCTGACTGGCCAGCGTGCATCTCCACTTTACCTCAGTGAGGCAAGCAGGGCCAGGCTGGGGATGGCAGTCAGGGTCAGCTGAGAGTCCAGATCATTAAACATGTCTGTGGTAATGAGGCTGGTCCAAAGTCAAACTGAGAATGCAAGTCAGGGTCAGGACCACATCCAGTGACACCAGGCAGGTCCATAGTGATGAGTGAGGCAGGTCTGAGGTCAAGCTGAGAAGTTAGTACACAGTGCAGGGTCCAGATCAACAAGGTCCATTGCCAGGCACAGGCAGGGCTGGAGCTGGAGACAGGTACATCTCTACAACAGCTGAGGCAGGGACTGAAGGCTCAGGGCTGAGCTTAGAGCAAGCCCCTTGGGCAGAGGGGGTGGGGGGAGGCCCTAGGGGAGTCAGGGTGACTCAGACCTTGGCCTTGAACTTGCATTGCAGCATTTTGTGTTAGAAAAGCTGAGTTTCACATGCTCTCTTTGCATCACTGTCAGGGGAAGAAGAAAGGTGCAAAGCAAATTGTGGGGCCTTTGCAGTTGGTACAAACTCCACAGTGGTGTAGATGAGAGGCAAATGCTGCTCTCAGATTGGGGAGGGGATCATTCCTTTACATAGACTATGGGCTGGCCACGTCAGGGAATTGGAAGAGCTCTGCTGGCTGAGATGGACCTTGCATTGTCAACTGGAAATTGACATAAATAACCTGCTGCTTCTTTCATAGGAAAAAAACCCCAACAACAAACCACCTTCCAATCTCTTCTCTTGCAATAGTTGGGATAGTGGGACTGACAGAGCTCTGTCCAGCCAGTTGGGGTTTGAGCGTAGCTTTAGAGTGCCTTCATGTGCTGCTGCAGCAGGAGTTTAAGTTGTTCCTCCATTTCCATTCATCCTTCCATCAAATGCAGGACTAGTTCAGGCTCTGTGCTAGCAGCCGAAGCAGCATTTCTGTGGTTTGCTCCAGGGGAAGTTGGTAGGCTGAAGGGAAGTGTGCGTGTGTGCTGCCTGTTTGGGGATCTCCAGTAGTTTCATGCTGCTTTAGATGCTGATGACTATTTTGGCTGGCTCTGAAGGCTGATGGCTTTAGCTTGAATTTTTTTTAGAGCCGTTCAATATCCTCATCCTGTTCAATCTCTCAAGAAAGGGAAAACATGCACTCCAGATAAGTGGTGTGTGGCAGAGATAAATCAGCTATAAATTGCTTGATTTCCTTTCAGAGAGTAGCTGCTTTTGCATAATTTTTTCAAAGAATCTTGGAGGGGCACGAGGATGCAGGGACTATACCACAGAGACATTTTGTCCTTTTTCAAGACTGAAATGCCAACTTGCATGTTGTTGTGCATTGCTCAGGAGCAGTCTGCACAGGTTTTATAAGCCTCAGATGAAGGGAAGCAAACTAGAAGTCAGACGGATGACCTCGAAAGAGTCAGTCAGCAGCAACTTCCTTTGTCTGTGCTACCTACAAGCCTGTGGCTGGACTGCATTCAGTTCATTCTTTAAAAAGTTACTCTTTCAGGGGTCTGGGATTTGTTGGGACAAATCTCATTTGCCTTCAATGTTTTTTTGGATGTGATTCAAGGGGCAGTGGGCAAATAGAGAAGCTTAGGGAAAAGTGGTAGCCCATTGCCTGTGAGCCTCTGCTCTTCAGCGCCTTTGCTGAATCTGTCCTCAGGGTTACCAAAGGAAGTAACTTTTTTTTTTTTTTTTGAATGTAGAGACTTGTCAGCTAGAAATGTGACTTGAACCAATAGTTCATTTCACACAATAGGTACTGCACAGCAGTTGGTATGCTAACTATCTAAGCCTGGTGGCGGAAGCCAAAAACAGACTAACCCTCCATCTGCCAAGAATTCAAGAAGAGGGCAGGGAACCCAAAGACGAGCATCTGCTGACATCTAATGCAGAGATGGAGAAGAAAACTGGGAGGGATCCATGGGTGGATCTGAAAGATGTTTTCTTGTGTTTTACAAATGTTTTTTGGTAAAGTGTGCAATGAAGTCTACCTTGTGTTAGCTCTAACCTGACAATGAATAATGTTCGGCAATACAGTCACGGGTCAGGTTGCATTAGCCATAAGAATCTCTATTCCAAGTCTAATTTAGCTATTGATTGGGAATAAAGAGCTAAAACCCCTTCCCTTTCCATAGCTACAATTTAAAATAAAATGTCTATTAAAGAGGGATGATGTTGAATAAGAACTGTACTTGCACCATCCGTATTCCTTCAGGGTCTTGAAATCATTCTGGATTAACGGAATAATTCTGCTGTGGTCCAGTGCTTTTGTCATCAATTAGGGCTTTTAAATGGTTAACCATTGCATGCCTGTTGGGCTTAAATTGCCCAATTCAGGATGGCAGGCAAGCTCTTCATCTTTGCAGACCATCATGGGCAAAGTATGCCTCTGTGAACCAAAGTGGAATCAGCACTTTTTTGTTCTGTTGATTACCTCAGAAGAAAATCCCAAGAGGAGTACCTTTTACTTTACCTAGTCAGTATGGCAGTAAAAGTTCTTGGGATATGACTGGCTGTCCTAAAATGTAAAGGGTTCAACAGTAATGTTCTTTCAGTTTCTAAAACATAAGGTTATGTTAAAATTATTTGCACAGAACATGGTTTGAGTGGTTTCAGAAGGAGGTGCTACTTGGTTTTGCAAAGTGCAAGATACACTGTACTTGTGGAAAGCTACAGTGGTACAGAATCTAATAGGCAGGTCTCTGCTTTTTTGGAGAGGAAAGCTAGAGCTTATCAGCAGAAATACAGTATCTTTTGGGAGAGGTTCTTTAATGCTTCAGAGGCATCCCAAACCACATTTTAGATACCAACTGCTGTGTGTGGCTTTTCCTGCTTTATAGCACATGTTGTTTGAATTGGATGCTGAATCTTCGGCTAGATGTATGGGAATGTTTTTCTGCCTTTTACACAGCAGCAATATTGATATCCATTGGGAAAATAACTTTCCCTTCAAACATTTGCTCCTGAGAAGAATGCTTGAGGCACTTAACACCTCATATTTGGGCATGGCAGTTATACTGCTGGAGCTCTGTTATTTTCTTTGGAGTGTGGAACCATTTTTTAAAAGGAAAAGAATAGCTGTGACCAATTCTGGTTGCAAAGCCTAAGAGATGAAAAGTACGTGCTTATGTTGATGGTATGCCAGAGGGACGAGCTTCCGCCTAGAGGCATCTTGAGAAGCCTGAAGATGGTCCAAGGCAGACCCCTTAACAAGAAGTGCAAAATTCTGCTCTTGCAGCAGAGTAACCCTGTGTACCTGTACAGGTTGGGAACCAGGTGGCTGAGTAGCAGTCCTGCTGTGAGGGCCTTGCAAGTTATGAGGGATGTCAAGCTGAATGTTGACCAACAGCGCACTCTATATGTGAATAAGGTGAACTACATGCTGGGCTACATTTAGAGGACTGTCGCTAGCAGATTGAAGGAAATTGTTATCCCTTTCTATTTGAGACTGGTGAGGCTTTGCCTCGTATACTGGGTCTAGTTTTGGGTCTTCCACTTCACAAAGGATGTCAAGAAACTGAAGCAGGTCCCGCAAAGACCTGCTGGGATGGCTAGGGGCTGAGCGCATGAATTATGGGCAGAGTTTGAGAGAAATGGGTTTGTGTACTCTGGTGAGGGGAAGGGGCCATGTAATAACAACCCACAACTACTGGAAGGGAGTAACAAAAATGACAGAGTCAAACCCTTCCCAGTAATTGCAGGTGGTGTGTCAAGAGTGCTGTGGCCAGAAATTGCGGCTTGGAAGCTTCAGACTACTTAAGAAGAGTTTTTTAATTTGTTTGGTACTGCAGCTCTGTAATAAGGTACCTGGAGATGATGTGTCTCCATCCTTGGATGTTTTCAAGACTAAGGTAGACCAAATCGTGGCTGAGCTGATCTAGTGTTGGCAGTAGTCATTCTTGGAGAACGACATTGGGCTAGATACCTGCGGCATGCCCACCAACGCTTCTGCAGGTCTGTGTAAACCCTGACTCCTGGCCAGCCACCTAGAGAACTACGGTGAAGTGGGGAGCAGCATCACTGGAGTCATGCTCAACTTGGTCTCGGAGCACTGAACTGTTCAAGGTGGGTCATTGACTCGGTAACAGGGTAAAGGTGTGTGTTTGTCTCTAGGCATTTCCCCCCAGTTTATTTGACACAAGCCATGGTTGTTGCTGCCTCTGGATGAGACGTTATTAAAAACCACTCAGCTAAAAATCGACTGTAGTGAACCAGGCTCCCTTGGTTCATCTGACAGTGTGCCCTGCTTCCACCTCTTGCCATCAGCTGTCTTTTTTCTTTTAATTAAATTTGGTTTTAAATTTAAATCTTTTTAATTTTTTTTTTCTCTTCCCCTCCCCTGCCCCCCATGGATTTAATTTCTGTACCACAGGGCTGAGTTTCTTCTGGGCTTTTAAAAGTACAGAGTTATTAGCTGATACATAGCAATTTCCACGGGCCATGATAAACTGTGGTTTCTGTGATTCAGTCTCTAAAGTTTCCTGGATTTTTAGTGCTTCTTGAAACTTCCAAGAGACTGTATGGTTCAAGGATAGAGTTAACAGAACACCTTGCCTTGCTTTAGTATGGTCGTGTTCAAGTATTTAATGGTGCTTGTGACCAGCAATTTCAGCTGAAGCAAAATGTGTAGTTGTCAGTTGGTTAGACTACTAATGTACTGTAAGAAAAAGTGTATCTTTAACAAAAATAAATAGGACCATATTCTCAGCTTGGTTAAACTGCCATAGCTTGGTTGATTTCAGTGAGGTCACGATGGTAAAAATTGTATCTTCCTTTTAGGTCTTTTTAACTCTGTATTGCATGTTGGATGGCATTGGGGGGAAAGAAAAGCAACCAGATAAATGTATCTGCATTATAGTGGAACAGTTGGTAGAGTGCTTCAGACAAGACAACTTGCTACACTGTTATTAGTTGAATTAAAAATTGTTGAGAGAAATATAGGTAAGTGCTAATAAGCAGAAGCTTGGTACGAGTTAGATCTGTTGTCTTCCATGAAGTTTTCCTATTTTCTTAATAAATAATTTGTGTTATTTAATATCTGGAAGAGTATTATTTGGAAGTTCCGTTAACTGTCTGGAAGAATTGATAAGGAAGAGAGAAGTTGTGAGGTCCCCTGAATAGTAAGGAAGAGAAAGAAATGTTTTAAAGAAACTTGGAAAGCTGAATAGGGGTAGGAATGAGAATGAAATTGATCATGGTAGAAGTCAAGTGAATATGTCTGATAAAATAATTTGCACTCATGTTTGAAGGAAACAAGTAATTTCAGAAGTGGTAAACAGGATACGTCAGACTGTACATGTCTACCATGGTATGGCAATAGAAAGCACAAGCAGGAGTGCAGGCTGGTTTTGCTGAATAAATTAAGTCCCATAACAAAGAGGTGACAACTTCTCCTTTACCTGCCTTTCAAATAAGATCTATCAAATCTGGTTCTGAATCCTCTGATACCATTGGGGGTTCAGATAGTGTATGTAAAACTACAGGAGAGGAATGGGAGGGTAAGAAAAAGCATGGTGGTAGTTGTGAGCAGCATGGTTTAAGAATCTGGCAGAATATAGTGGAGGAAAACAAGTATGATAACATGGAGGGTAAAATGAGAGAAGAGGGAAAGGAATTCTTTAACAGTAAATGAATGAGTTTTAGAAAGGACAAGTTACCGGGCAGAACTTGATGGTGCCACCACGGTAACATGAAGCTGGATGATTAGGAGGTAAGGTGTACTTAACAAATCTGCAGTGGCTGAGACGTCACTTAGGGTGAATTAAATAGCTTGCACAAAGTGAGTTCAACAGTAAAATTCAAAGTGAAAGCAGTAGTCAAGCCTCAGAGAAGAATAAACAAATCCAAGACATGTACCTTGCTATCACATATAAGAATTAGTTCTGAATTGAGTCTTTGTTTCTGACACTGACTTGAGGGCACTGGGTCTTGCATTTCCATGAAGAGGCAAAAATAAATGCAGATCATTTTCCACTCTGGAACGCTGTGACCTACCTTCTATAGATCTGGTAACTTAAATAACTCCCAGCTCATTACATGCATTTTAGTGCTGTTCCAGTCTGAGAACACTTCTCGGTCTCCACAAACTCCAAAGAGGTACTTGCTGCTATGTTAAAAACATCATGTTAGCAGTTGCATTTATCCTGAGTTCTGATGAATTTTCATGGACTGAAAAATGTCTAGGAGGTGTCACTCTACTAAAAGTATAAATACTTTTTAATAAAACCAGAAGATATGTTACAGCTTTGCTTCAGATAAACTCTTCCTCCACATTCTTTAGTTAGTGTTGTTCAGAACGAATGTGAAAGGAGCTAAGAGAATACCACCTATTCTTTATGGTTTCTGCATTCACATTTTCAGTTTGTAATATTCAGAATAAGTTTTTTTGCATACATAGAAGGTTCAGAATCCTACATTTTTTGCTGTCAGACAAAAAGTATACGTAAGAAGTTTGAAGTTTAGAGTCGTAATTCAGACGCTATATATAAATTCTTTCATTTCACATGTTGGGCTTTGTTCTGTCTTATGAGATCTTCAGATTTTTGTATTATTATTTTTGATTTGTCCACCCAATTTTTGAAAATGGTTTTGTTATGTTCAGTACCAGCAGATTTCATAGTCTTTCCTATTCAGGGAACCAGATCTGGGTCCAACTGAATTCTTATGTGAGGCATTAAATGACTCCAGTAGAATCTGACTTCAAGAATTGAGGCAACCTCAGCGCCTCCATCAACACAAATGACAGCTGCATTCCCCTGCCGAAGTAGTTGCATTGCCACTCTGAAGCTGATTGCTTGAGGAAGAAGTGCTCTCAGCTGCCTTGGACTGTAGAAGAGCAATGTAAGATAATCAATTGCAGAATCAGAATAATTTGGGTTCAGAAGGATCTCTGGTGATTATATAGGCCAGCTGAAAGCAGATCTCACTAGATCACAGGTTGTTCATGTGCTTGTCCAGTCGAGTTCTGAGTATCTTCAAGGATGGAGACTCCTCAGTCTCTCTGTGGACCTCTTCCAGTGATTGACCACTCTCAAACATGTTCATTTCTGTTTCTATTCAGTAAATACATGACTACAAAAAGAGTGATGCAATGGAAAAGCTCGGTCTGAGACATCTGAAAATCTAATGAGAACAGAATGACTTTTCTTGCTCTCATCATTCCTTGTTATAAACAAGTAGTAACAAGCTGGCTACGAGGCAGTGGGAAATGTCACAATATTCATGATATCTTCACTAATTCATTGCTGCAAAATGGTCTTTTTCTTCCATCACCATTTAATTGGATGGAAAAGTCGAGAAAAGGGCTTGGATGATTTTTACAGTCAATATATTCTTTTCCCATCCATTCTACAAAATCACATATGTGGTTAAAAGAGGAGGAGAAAGCTCTTACAGCTTATACCAATGAGACAGAATCAGCAGAAGCAGAATATTCTCTTCTTCACACTACGAGAACCTTCCCCATGATTATGGGCAAATCACTTAACTTCTGATATCCTAGCTTTTTTCATGGATGTCACACTGCTTGGGAGTTCCTTTGAAGTAATTGTTGATGGCTTCATATCTACCAAAGTAAAAAATGAACAGTGGATCATCTAATCTGATCTCCTGTATATCCCACCTTGAAGAATTTCACCAAGGTAGTCTGGCTTTGAGCTTGTGTTTCTGTAAATTAGCTGTGAAGTGCCTTAGGCAACATGGTGGGAGGCCTTCTAGGAGTCTTGGATTTTCAGTTCCTCAGTGGCCCACAGGAACAAGGGGTGCCTGATCTAATATTCTCAGTCACTCTCTTTTTATTGTTCTAGTTTAACCATTTCAACAACTCGCTTTCCTCTTCCTTTGGAGAATGTTGGGTAAATCCTGAAGTCTCTGGCTTTCCCTTACATCTCCACTTTACATAAATGACCTTTCTTTTCACACAACTTAAAATAGATCTGCTTGCAAACCTGTTCAATTATATTAAGCCTGTTAAGCCTGATTAACAGTATCTTTAGCTTGTGGAATTATCATTTTTTTGGTCTCATGTACAGCGACTTCATTAGCATGCAACTTTTTGTCTGAACTGACAATAAGCCTGCGTTATCATGGAGAAGGATCCAGTGTTGATTTTATGTGTGATCCTATGCAGCATAGTCAATGTTCCCAGTAAAATGGAGACTAGAAACCCACAACCAGAACTGAGAGGTGGAAAAACTGATGATGAACTTTATCAATACTGAAAAATAACCTTTAGGGGCCAAGTTTCTTGCTGGCTGATGGGAGGGGGAAAATGAACCATGTGAATAGAAAAAATGAAGAATCTTTAATTAAAGCCAATAACAAAACCAAACAAGCAAAAATCCTTGAGCTATTGTCTCTGATTTCTGTATATGCTTTCTCATATGCTTTCTCTTTATTTTGTTTCGAGGATTTCCCTACTGCCCTTACTCTTCTGCAAGATTTTTTTTTTTTTCTCTGAGATTTGCATTTAGAATTAAATTTTGCTTCCTTCTCCCATGTGCATGCAGGAAAGAAAACATTTTTATTTCTATAGCTGGTGATACCTGCTCATCAGTAGGATGTGAAAGGCCTTGCATATTTGGTTTGCTATTTTTTGTTTCCCCTGGTGCCTTTTCTCTGCAAATGTCAGACTTTCAGACGCAGAGTGGGCTGGTGGAAGAGAGGCTGCTTGAGGGAGTTGTGACGTGGAGTAGGATTGAATTCTGCATGCTAAAAACTGACTATCCTGCAACCCTGTGAACTGAAACCCCAGGTGATTTCCAGTTCTGGAGTCCCTTCCCCTCTCTACTGCCAAGGGTAGTGCTGGAGGAGATAGCATAGCTGATAAAACCAAATGTGTTCTCCAACTCATATAAGGTTTTGAAATTGTATTTCAGTTCTGGAAAATAGCTGTGTAAAAGGCTGTACTTTCTGGACTGTATTGCTGGTGGCATCAGAATTTAAGGTGCTGAATACAAAGAGACATTCTTTTCTTTTTACCCTTGTTATTCTTGCAAGACAATGTAGCAAAATGATAGCGTTGTCCTCATGGAATTTTCTTGTACTTACAATGTTTGCTATTTTCCCTAAAATCCCAACTTTTATATTCATGCTAATACTTCAGAATATTAGTTTTCATTTTTCTGTGAGCACATTTGTAACTTCATTTTTCTAGAGGAAAAGGTGTCACTCAAATGTTCTGGAAGATACAGACTCCCAACATTTAACAAAAGAAATGCATCCTGCATTTTAATCAGCTTCAGAGTTTTAGGAGTTTGATTCCTGATTTCTGTATGCATAACATTAGCAGTATTAAACTGAGCTGGGTTTTATTCCTTTTGTATCTACAACACAGTGTTTTAAGAAATACTGTGAGCTGACTCAACCTCAGTCTATAAATCAGAAGAAACCATGGGAGGTAGTGGCATTGCCCAAAGATCGTTTTGGGCATAATGGGAAGTTGTCAGGGCTCTGTTGTTATTACTTTGGGTCAGCTACATGAGTGGTAACGTGAAGGATGATTGGAAGGTGCTATTCCTTCTTAAACCTTAGAGGAGAAAATGTCCCGTCTTCTGGAATAAATTGCAAACTGTTCTCTCAATTAAGAGAAGTTGAGACAAATGAAGGGGACATTGTGTCAGTTTTGCAACATCGTATTTCACGACACAGTAGCAGGCTAACAAATCGCCATAGTCAGTTTGGTGATCAGTTCCTTCTTCAGCTATAACCTTTCTCAGACATGGTGGTGGTTGGAGTCAGGAGACAATAAATTCAAGGAAGCCCTTACTTGACACTGAACTTAAGCATACATAAGTGTTTTAAGTAGAGGACTGCATTGCACCTAGGTCTGAAGTCAAGTGATCAGGTGCTTTGCTGGGTGTGTACTTTACACCTTGTTTTATCTTTCTCTAGCCACCTTGCATAAATTAATATAATAATTCTTGGCCTGCTTATTTTCTTCCACCATGTGATCCCTAGCTTAGACTAAACTGTTTCAGAGATGTGTTTGATCTCCACTACAGTGGTTAGGATCCCTGAAAGTCATTATGACAAATTAATCTCTTGGATTACCCACGTGCCTTGTTGCTTTTGTCCTGCCTTGACTAACAAGTTTTGACAAGTAAATTATCAGGTCAATAGCCCTTGTCAGATAAGGCTGATTGAGAAAACGGGAAGCAGCTTCAAAGCACAAATGGTTTATTGTCACAAGAAACATAGCAGATCTTCAGGGATGTTGAACCCAATTACCCATATCCTCCTTGGATAATGCCAAGCTGTTTTAAGCTAATTACCCAGAGTTTAGACCAATCTGGATATGAATTTCATCTAGTTCTAATGAACTTTTATTCTTTGGCTTTGCTCATCTCAACTGCAGTGAATTTCACTTTTGAGTTAATGTTGTTTTTGTTTTAATTATATTGCAGCAGACTAATTGGATGGCTCGGGACTAGTTGCTTAATAACTTGATATTGCATATTATTAGTGCTGTCATTTAATATTAGAGGATGAAAGAAAGTTATTACTAAGTACAGAGATTTTGGAGCTTATTCTTCCAGGAGAAGCAGCTTGGATTTTTCCACTTCTTGGTTCAGTCTCCTTTGACTTAGTGATTGATGGAGCTCTTAGTAAGGTCTTGTTGTGGTTTAACCCCAGCTGGGAACTAAGCACCACACAGCCACTCACACGCTCCCCGTGAGGGAGTGGGGGGAGAATCGGAAGGGTAAAAGTAAGAAAACTCGTGTGTTGAGATAAAGACAGTTTAATCGGTAAAGCAAAAGCCACATGCGCAAGCAAAGCAAAATAAGGAATTCATTCACTACTTCCTATTGGCAGGCAGGTGTTCAGCCATCTCCAGGAAAGCAGGGCTCCATCACACGTAACAGTTACTTGGGAAGACAAACGCTATCACTCTGAACGTCCCCCCCTTCCTCCTTCTTCCCTCAGCTTTATATGCTGAGCATGACGTCATATGGTATGGAATATCCCTTTGGTCAGTTGGGGTCAGCTGTCCTGGCTGTTTTCCCTCCCAACTTCTTGTGCACCCGCAGCCTACTTTCTGGTGGGGTGGTGTGAGAAGTAGAAAAGGCCTTGACTCTGTGTAAGCATTGCTCAGCGATAAGGAAAACATCCTTGAATTATCAACACTGTTTCCAGCACAAATCCAAAACATAGCCTATACTAGCTGCTATGAAGAAAATTAACTCTATCCCAGCTAAAACCAGCACAGGTCTATAAAAAGATTCCCATGGATTTGAATGAAGCTTTTATAGATGCAGATTTAGGTCTCAATTTAGAAAAGTACTTTAGCAGGTGATTAAGTAAGTTTCCCTATCAACAGAACTTAAGCACATGTTCAAAAAAAGTACTGAAGCATGAATCAAGACTTAAAAAGGGTAATTTATTTAGAAATGCTTACCTTCCAACTCACCAGAAGAAAATACGAGATCATTTTAAGGGAGGGCTAACCTTCTAGTATTCACCTTTCTCTTTTAATTTTGACCTTATAGTCATGACTGATTTATCTCTCCCATTTTTGCTTTGGCTAATTAGGGAGAAACCTCAAAAGCTCATTTCCAGTTTGTCTGCTACCTCATTCACTAACAGCTTGTATTTTTCAAGTCTGCTTCTGTTCTCCCTTACTTTTTTTTACTTCAGTTGAGTAGCATTTGATCTATCTAAACTGAATGGGAGTGTTACTACTTAATTCACAGGGGCTGAGATTTGTACCCGCTAACTTCAGAGAGATGGCTTGTGTTATACAGTTTGCTGTGAGATCAAGATCAGGTCTTTGGGGTACTGTGCCTCCATTTAAGCACTCAGTCTTGCATTCAGCAAAGCACTGGCAGTGAAGTGTACATTTAAGAAGCGCCAGGGAAGTCAGTGGGACTGTTCACCTCCATTAAAGGAGCTATAACTGTAAGGAAAACACTACACAGATTGCAGATGTTAATAATGTTGATAAGCTGCAAGTACTTGTTTTATAAATTATTAGAAACAGGGGGAATTTGTATTTTTACAGATAGTACTATGCCAGTCCTTTATCATCTGTGGATCCCTTTACATTGGAGTGACTTTATTATAACTGACTCTGTTGTTGTTACACTGTTTTCTGCTGGCAATGTCACCTGTATCTCAGAGAGAATCTGAATCTGTATTTCTAGACCTAACTGAAATTATTGTTGTTTGGATGCAGTAACATAATGGGGAATGTGAATAAGACATCCATTCAGACCCCTGCCTTTCCATGTTCAGGTGCTGTTAGAGTAAGAAAGATTTGCATGTAGTGTCCCAGAGCTGTGACTCAATAGCAGAGATGGCTATTTAACTGTCCTCTTGAAAAAAAAATTTAAAAATCTCACAGGCATAAGCAAACTAATGTAAATGAGATAAAATGCTGCACTGCAGAGTTATTTCAAATAGGAGGAAATATGAAACACTGAAATGTAATAATACATTGCCAGAATGTTCTCTCTTTGAGATTCTTGGCAGGTAATGCACTGAATAGAGTGCAAATAAATCTGTTTTAAATAGTAATCAATAGATTATTGTGTTGGTGTAGACCAAATTTACTATTTGGATCACACGTGGTGATTCTGCACTGTGTACCCGTTAGTCCTTAGAAAACCTTCTGCAAATGCCTACTTCAATGGGAAACCACAAGAGGTCTGCATGCAAATACATATTGCAGTCACACCCAACAGACAGCTAGACATACAGACATTTTGTAAATGATGTTTTTTGTTGGTGTCTCCTCAACTGTAGCTAATGTTGGAAAAGCCTTGCTTTTTGAAATGATCCCAGTTACTTAACATTTATCCCAACCCCTTTATGAAAGCAGTGTTGAAGATACGATTTCAAAGGGATTAAGAGCTGTGAACTGCTGAAGAAACACTCTTGTGCCAAACAGGTTGCCAGACAGCAGCCGTGTACCAGGTGGGTTTTCAGGAAGGCCAAGAGGCCATGCCTGTCCTGTTTGACCTCAGTGAACCAGCACTGAGAACATGCAGTTGGCAGAAACACAGGGAAATGTGAACACATTTCCCTGCATCTTGATTTTGTAGTTGAGGTCTTCCGTGAAGGTGGGGAGAGAGTGTAATCGAAGAGATAGTTTGGTTAGCATTCATATATATAAGCTATATGGCTGCTCAGTAAGGATGAAAGAGGAATTAGGTAGAAGATAACTAATTAGAGTGATGGATGAAATTCTATATCCAGCAAAGCACAGGAAATCCATAACAGTCAAATATTGAGCCCTAGTTTTAATTTTCTGAGTCCCCAGGCCAGTTCTCTAACCACAAAATATTGTTAATTTCACCACAGCTAGTTTTATACCAGATAGACAATATTAGCAATTATTCTTGTGTAGCACGTGATAGCATGAGTAAGAGTGAAGCCTGTAAGACTTTAATATGCCTTTCAAAGCATAATGGGAGCAAGAATAATTTTCCAAACAAGTGTAAATTCACTGCTGTTACTTTACATTTCTTTCAACCCTTATTACTACTGAATTAGGGAGGGGGAAAATCAAACCTTTTCTCTACTTTCTTTCTTTTTACAGTACGAAGCAGCAGTAGCTATAAAATATGTGTACTAGTATGAAAAAACACCTCAATGTTTTAAACTGCTGGCAAGGAATCATAAACTGGACAGGAAGTTTTGTATTTCTGAGAAAGCAGTTATTGTAAATTAAGTCAGGTTTATTTATGAGACCTATTAATGTGAAATATACAATCGGTGTACTATGATTTTCACAGACTGCTACTCTCTTAAGAGACAGAGTAATTATGGTCATAAATATTGTGTGTAATCCTGATGGGTAGAAGGAGGGGAGGAAAGGTTGGAAAGAAATGTGAATGGATTTTGAGGGGGCATGCTCTTGCCAGCAGGGGTTAGCAGTCTGGCTGGAAACCTGATTAGAAATATGAATGGAAAAAAATCTGCATCACCAGCAATTGATTATTACAGATTTCTTCTTACTGTGTATTTGGGGGAAACAAAGATGTTTGAAATGGGTCTGCTTCAAATGAAGGCAAGGTACAAATTATGTTCTTCTTCACAAGTAAATACCCTTGGCAAGCCTGATGCCCAGTGAAGGCTTGCAGAGCCCCTCTCGGGGATTGCCGGGCTGGAGGCTGAGGTGCAGTGTGGGTTCCTTGCAGGGTGGCACAGCAAGCGGTGGCCGAGGCCTGGTGCCCTGCAAATGTAATACAATTTTCAGAAAAGCAGACAAGTTTGTTCTGACATGGCTGAAGGCAATAAGGAGGATTACTGAGCTGCCAATTCAATAACTTCAATTCTGGTCCTGCTGCTGCAGTTGTTGCCTGCTCTAAACAGAAAGTTCAAAATCATAACACACCTCTCAGTGTATGTGCAAAACATGGAGGGAAACATAACTCCCTGTCAAATGCTGTATATACATTTTGAGACCAAAGCTGCTACACCTGTGCCCAAGGTATTTGGGTGGGTGCAGAGGGCACCAGGAGGCCCTGCTGGCCCTGCCCAGCCACCCAGCCCCATTTTGACTGGGGCCGCCCTACAAGGAGGCCAGTGTCCAGCCCAGGACCTAGCTGACTGACTGGTTTTCGTATCTGGAAACTGGTTTTCCTGTATGGGTGCTGTTGGTAGCAGTCCCGCAGTCCTGGCTGCAGTGTAGCCCGATGGGGTGCCCAGTCTTCAGCCCATTTCCTGCAGGTCCTGACTGGACTCCCTGAGCTGACCCCAAGCTTCTCTCATCACCTCACATCATTGGGGATGACCAATGGCACCCACTGGTATCCCCAGCCCGCTCTGCCCACCCCGCTGGGATGCAGTGGGATGGTGCTGAGGGCAGTGTCTGGCTCCAGTCAGGTTGCCTGGGTCTCCTGGCCAGTGCCAGCTTGTGTTGTGCAGCACCCTGCTGCAGTGGGCGCACCACCAGCCGCCTTCGTTGTGCTCAGTAAATGTCATACTCGAGAAACAGGTGAGAATAAAGTTTGGCAGGGGTTCCCGTCCATGGGTGTGTATGTATATTTGTACCCCTGAGGGTCTGACCTTTCAATGATCTTCAAATATGGGAGATAGCTGTTGTGTTCAGGCGTTGCCTCAGGTGCCTGTCAGTAATTAGCATTGCTGTTACAGCATCAAAAATGCTTATCACTGAAAGCCTTCCTTTGTGGCTGTCACGTTGTTTAACCGTACTGCCCGCTATGCAATAAAGGCAGAGTTGTTTTCAGGAGATGCATTTTTCCACCCATTTGCCAGAAAAGTCCGGTGACCATGTATTGGGGAGGAGTGGGGGCTACAAATACATCAGAGTAAAGCTACACAGGAGAAAGGATGTTGCAAAACAGAAGTATTTCTGTGAGAAAGTAGCTAAACAGGAGCTGCTGTAAGTCAGACTTGTAAAAAGAAGGGAATTTTTAGTAGCCCTTAAACTTTCCTACAGTAATGCCGCCTCCTTCAGAAGGAGGTTGTTTTTTTCCGTTGTTCTGCTGGTGAGATAGCTTTGGTATAGCTGGACCGTGATGATGTGGTGGTCCCATGTGCTTTATCCTTGCAGTAGTGCTGCTTTTGGATGGGCATTTAGTTGCCAGTAAATAAATGCTCCATACTGTATGACTTATTTCTAGCAAGTTTCTTATAAACTAGCAAATAACCTTCACGGGATAACAGAGACTTTCTGCTGCTTTAGACTTGGGATTTAGTTTGAACCAGTAACCCGAAGGTGAGTGGCTCCCATTTTTATCAGCCTGATTCATGCCTTTCCCCCAGGCTTTTCAAAAATGTAGGGAAAGAGTAAGAGCCACTGTTGGCTCTCGCTAATTGACTGCATCCAATTTCAGTTC
The DNA here is from genome assembly GCF_018139145.2 of Gymnogyps californianus. Lineage (NCBI taxonomy): Eukaryota > Metazoa > Chordata > Aves > Accipitriformes > Cathartidae > Gymnogyps > Gymnogyps californianus. Next base: position 19,966,910 of record NC_059475.1, on the reverse strand, counting down.
GTTGCTTCTCCAGTCCTCTCACGGGTCATGCGATACCATTTTGTGTTGGATGTTTTTTTTCAAAGGTAAATGTGGTCAGTTCAGCATAGCTAGGTTATAATATATGAGTAAACGGAGATAGGGGAGCAGTACTCTTTCTTGTGGTGCTTCCTGAGCACGACCTGTCAGCAGAAATGTGCAACGAGGAACCTGCCACACAGCCATTAAAATCCCAAAAGGGAAACTTCCTTCAGCCAGAAGAAAAATTTTCCCTAAGCTGCTGAGTGTGTGACAGGCTATTAATGGCACTGTCCCCTGACGATGCAAACGTGTATAAAAATGCAAACCTTAGCACAATAAATACTTCAGGGCATAGTCTGATTAACAGCTAGGGTCAAGCTGAACTTTCCCACACAGGTTAGTATTACACAGGACTGTTTGACATAAGGTAGTGCAATAGTGGCTGACTCAGCACGCTGATGCCAGTGTGGGCAGGGATAAGGATGCAGCAATAAGGATGACTGGAGCTCGTCCACCTAATAGATGGAGGAAGAAAGCTGGGTGGGTAGTTGTGGTGATCATGATGGGGTGATCTTGTTGGCTTTTTGCTCTGGCAGTTATAGATGTTTAGCGAGGGAATTCTTGGAAAGGGAGGATGGGGTAACAGATGCAAGGCCTGATTCATTAGTGTGATCTTACCTTGTGTTCTGCCAAATACACAAAACAATGGCAAATTCTGTTCAACTTGCCAAATTTACCTATACATTATATAGGTAGCATAACCATGCAGAGCTGAATGGGCCTAGAATGCCCCTGTGATGGTATTTGTGGAATGGTCTATGATGCCAACAGGTATCTTTCATCCTTTTCATATCCCTTTTCTATACCTACCAAGGAGGGGTTAAAATGCCACATCACCTCCAAAGCCACTCTGGGTAGCAATTTCAAGTAAGCCACGACTTTCAGAGGATAGAAAGCTTTATAGAGCATGGGACTAAACACTGCACAACTGAAAGCTTTAGAGTTTTTCTCTGTGATACGAAAATTACAACTTTGTATTGTAGTCAATGTGACATGAAGCTTATCAACTTTAAAGACTTGTGCGAAGTTACAGGGGTCAAGAAAGAGGATTTAATGTAATGTTTAGGAGCATCATCGTGAAAGATAGAGACTAGCAGAAGCTCTCTGGTCTCTATGTGTAAGAGTAATCATAGACTGCCTCTGGACATGGTGGAGTCTGGTTAGCTTTTAGGAACTTCTATTTAATGCTAAAAGATCTTGTGCTCTTAGCAGTGTGGGGAGTGGAAAAGATGTGTTGCTGGCTGGGGGAGCTGGCATCTCTCTCTGCTTGCCCATGAGAAATATGTAGTGTTATTTTCCTCCCTGAAATCAGCACTTGAATGTTTCATTAGAAACACCCCAGCTTGTCACATGTGGTAGCTGCCTACAGCTGCTGCTGGCTCCCTAGCTGCACAAACTTGACTGCATGTCACTGTTGCATGTTTATACATACCAAGTCAGTTGGTACCTGAGAGAAATTCATGTACACGCATGGGACAAGAAGAGAAGGATCTACCTCATGCACACAGAAAAGCATGTCTCAATGAGTGGTGGTGCAGGGACAGTTCAGAAGAGGAGGATTTGTGTCATAGTTTCACTGAGATTTGTCTTCATTGTCTTCTGCAGTCCAGGGGAACTATCTGATCATAATTTTTCCATGTAAATGTTAGTATTTGTTTACATGGATCAATGTTGATATGACTCATTAATATGGCTTGATCTTCTATAGATGACCTGCTGACTTCTGTCTGAGCTCAGTGCCTTGATGTGTCCATATACATTTGATTAGCATCTAAATAGCGGCTCTCCAAACTTCACTGGAGGCATTCACATTTCAGAAAATTGAGACTTTTTTAAAGGAAAAAAAAAACACAGGAAAAGGGCAAATTACTCTTCTTACACATGACTTCAGGGTTGCCTTTGAAATTAAAGAAGGGAATTAACTGTGGTTCATAGCTGGGCAAAATTTGAAGTTTCCATCACAGTGGGAATGTTTGAATTTGAATATTTGATATCTGAGTTTGTTCCAGGTTGGTATTAAAATGTGAAATAGGACATTTTAACATAGTGGGAATTCCAAAACCAAGATGGGGATTGCAGTTAAGACAAATGATGTGTTTTCCATTCTTCCTTTTGGGTTGGCCTGCTTTTCTGGACTGCATCTCCAGCAATTATTCAGAATTATGCAGTTTCTATAATATATCATACAGATCCCTCAGGGGAAGACCTGCATTGCATTATAGGAAATGTAATCTTCTGGGCCATTCAGTTTATGTTAGAAAATGTGGGCCCGTACTTCAGTTTACAAAAATCAACATGCTGTTAGGGAAATGCAGTTTAGTAATTTCTTAATCCAAGTTTAAGGAAACATTTTGGGTTAGTTCACACTAAAAAACCCCTACAAACACCTTTGGGGCAAGGAACTCTGTAATAAGATATTTCAGCTAAATTTTTCTTAGATGGTGATAGTAATAGTAATAATATTTAGTGTTAGTAATAATATTTAGTAATATTAATAATAATAACAGTAATAATATTTAGTCTCTTTCAGCAAATCAGTTTTTCAGTGGAAAATATTGGTTTTGTGAAGTTGCATATTTGATTAGCAAGCTCTAGTATTTCCAAAATTTCTATTTCTACAGGTTTTATTCAGTGACTGAGGTTTTCCCTCTGCTGATGAGTGTACAATATACCAGCCAGACCCTATGAAATTTTGCCATAGAGCTTCTGTAAGTGCTAACCAGTTTCCCATTGCCTTCCGAGATTTACAGGTCACTAAGATTCAATAATGGTTTGTTTTACAATTGTCAAATCAAGAAAGAAGAAATCTAAAAAACCTGCTGAACAGGGTGCTGGGATAGTCAGGGTAGTCCTAACCCTCCATCCCTGCACTGGACAGGGTTTTAAAGTAGTAAGTGCCCAGAGTCAGACTGATTAAGGAAAAGGCTGGAGATAACAGCTACCACCTGATTAGGTATCTGGTATTATCTAGTTCGTGTTAGCCTTGTTAAGCAGCTTAGCTTAAATATTAGTATAGTCAATCCTATAAATGTATCATGGGAAGTATTTGGGGATTTCTTTAAAATTTTTGAACTTCTTTTGTAGATGCTGCTTTTGAGTGCTCTCTTTAAACAAGGCACTGGCCGACACACACGCAGGGGATGGTGGATAAAAAAATCCTAACAGCTTTTCAGAGTGCCATGAGTAATTGGGATGAGATTTCCCTTAACTAGCTGCAGTCCAGTATTTTCTGTTTAAAGTTGTCTTTGAGTGTTGTGCTGACACGAGTTTTCAGATGAGATTAAAAGAGGGCTTTAACTTAAAATGAAATGTGGTTGTCACCGCCTGTGTTGGCAGAGGATTTCCTTCTTGTTCAGTTTTTTCTGTCTTCTGAAAGCACAAATCTGAGGAATTTCTTTCCATCACCATTATGTCACAGGTATGCTTGTACTTGTACGTAGTTACTTTTTCTGAAGGTTGTCCAAGGTCACTGCTCTCAAAAGGCAGACAAAAACTTACTGTTTCCCTCTCTATGTTTTGAAAAGGGTGAGGGATGCTTTGCAAGCTTCCTTATGTTAGGAACATAACAGGAAACAATACTCTGTTAATGCAGACTTTGCCATATTGAATTAGCTCATTACCTCCTGTGGTATATCAGCACACCGCCTGTAACAGCGATGAAGCCGTATCAAGGTGACTCACAGCTCCTTTCAGTAATTTATCTAATCAACTGTGCAGTAATTTACTTAAGGTTGAAAAGGCAGAGGAGTTACTTCATGACCTTTGTATCTGTCAGTTCATACTCCAAAGTGTGATTTTTTTACTACCCATTTTATGTGAGGTTGCATAATGATAACACTGGGTCCTTCTTAAAATTCATTACCTGCACCTGTCTTTAATGAATTCTAGCAATTATGTAGTCCATGAACTCCCTCTGTGTTGCCTTAAGAAGTCTGCCTTCATATTGATTTTTAATTCACTGCCCTTCAGCTTTATTGATGAACCTAAATATTTCAAAATATAGAAATGCAGATTGTACCACCCAAGCATACATAAACCTTACGGCAGTGCCTGAGAGCACTCTTGTGTCAAATTTATTCAGACGCAATAAACAAGTGTAACTCTCAGTGACTACAAAGGCTGGGCCTGACAATTGCATTAAAGTCATCTTAATGCATGGAAATGCATAGTCCTGAAAAAAAGACCTATTTAACTAGTTCTTCACCTTAGAATTAGCAAAATAATCATTTTCCAGACTTCATTAAGATTCCACGTGCCACCAGTTGTACAAGTGTCATTAATCAGTAAGCTAGTGTATCTACCTGGACAAATTTTCGAGGCTCAGCTTATTAAATTAAAGGGCAGTTCCCAAAGGGAATAAAAGGTTGGTGTAGTGATGAAAAATATATTAGAAATACAGAGATGAAAGCAATATTTTATACTTCATGAAGTATTTTATACTTCACAGCCTACTTCATAGCTTACAGTTATCAAAATCTATAGTCTAGGCACATCTCAAATTGCATCTGGCAGGTGTTCCGGGAACACACCCATCAGAGAAGTCCAACGCCACCCGCTGCTGGTAGTGCCTCTGCAGCCCTTTCACCCAAGGGCTCAGCGGCCACAGCTCCTGCCCAGGGTGCCAAAGTTCAGTTCTGTACTGAATCTCAAGGGCTTTGGATGTGCCAGTTCCTGTGCTATGTCGTGCTGTGTTTTATGAGAAAGGGCTGTTAGAAACTCATATTAGGGTACTAGGGTGCTAGTTACCTCACTGCAACTTAAAGCCTCTTATTCCTATTGAGGAATAATGTTTCAGCTGTACTTAACATTTCTCATTGATTGGGTTGTGTCTTTTCTACTTGGCGTCTAGTCCCGTTGTGAGGCGATTAGGTGTCATGGTAAGTAGGTGAGCAAAAAATGGCGTGTGGACTCTGCAAGCAAACATGTGCCTAAGAACCAGTGTCATTTATGACTGTGTGTTAGGTAATGGGCTATGCCATGTATACACACTTGAGAAAATGTATTCCTCACAGTGTAAAGTATTAACCCTGTATGTTTATCTACTCTATCCCACCAAGTACAAAAACCTGGTAATGAGACAAAATAGTCTCATTTTGATACAACGCATAGTCCCTTAAAAATAGTTATGGGTACCACCTAAGTACACTGCATCATCTAAGTACACTGTACCATCTGAGTAAAGAAAGACTGGGCTCCTGGCAATAGTGTATTGTCTTGTAAGGAGTCGTATGCACTCACTGGAGAGGGTAAAGCAAAACTGCATAGATTCAGAGATCTTGTGTTCCCTCAGAAGCACAACTATTACAAAGTATTGTTCAAAGTTCTTGAGAAGCGCAGAGGGGCTCACTGGTGCAGATCTGTCAGGTCACGTCCTCTATTGCCTGGCAGACAGGACACAAGTAAGGTTTTGTCCCCTTAATCAGTTCAGCATAATAAAAATGATAGGCTAGTCTGAACAGAAATAAAAGTTACCCAGTGAAGAATAATCACTGCCCAAGCTTTTATAAAACAGCCATTTTACTTACTTGGAATGTTTTAAGAGTGTTACTGTGCCTCTTTAATCTCTCCTTACCCCCCTGTCCAAAGAGGAGTGGCTGTGGACCTGTGTGTAAATACAGGTGACAGGGCACTTGTTTTTAAGCGGTGGGAGAGAGGAGAGTATACATCTTGGTTCTGTATTGCTGAAGAGGGCCGAGTCATTTGAGGCTTGGGAAATGCTGTGTTAACCACAGCTCCTAACCTTTTCATTAGCTTCGTTCCCTCCAATTAGAATATATTAAGTGAAAATGGGAAACAAAGTTGGTAAGTAAGAGAATGCCTTTGTTACGAAGTGCATCTCTGGCTTCTGACTGTACTTCCCACAACCTTGCCACACAATTGTCTCATTAATATGAAAGCTTTTGCTTTGTAACTTTTGAGAGGGTACAGATAGCTGCTGTAATCACAAAGAGCCGTGCATGGGCAGTTGTGCTATGTTTCTATTTCTGAGTTGCTCAGAGGCACCAGGCAGTCTCTGACATTGATGCAGTGTGGTACATCTTTTAACGCCTTCATTTTCACTTCAGATATGCTCCCACTGTCCCATTACGGCTGGCTCTAGCGGTTTTTGTTATGATCAGCATTAGTACCTCATTTCCTCCTGCCCTCTCAACCTCCCTTCTGGACACCTTGAAGAACTGTCTTGTGAGGAGGAAAGCAAGCCTCAGCTGTGGCTGCCTCTCTAAGCCAGCCAAGGGCAGCATTAACTCAATATAAAACCTGTGAATGTGGTATCCATCTCTCCCTCCCTCCTCTTCTCCGTTTGTCCTCTTCATTCAGTCCTTCCCTTTCTCTTATTGCTGATGGTTTTTTTTCCTTGCTTATAGAGCCTAAGATGCAAACTGAGCTGGGCCTCTGTGCATTCGCAGAAGCAAAGCAGCTCCTCTCTAATCTGCTTGGATTTGATTTGTCTCTGACAGTGATGGGGACTGATGTCCTTAGCAGTAGGGAAACTGTTAGTTGGATGTGACTATCACTGCTGTCGTGAAGAGGAACTGCTTAGGCTATTTCAAGGTCTGAACATATGTTCCTATTAGATTTTATGCACTGTCTCTTGCAAATGTTTGTGAATTAAAGGATTCCTGCCTGTCTATGTAGGTAGTGGTTAGGATAGTAAGGAAAGCAATATTTACAGGTCTGTAGAAGGCAGGAAAACTTCACTTTAACTGAACTTGCCCTTACTGGCTTTCTGACTGTATTTGCCTCTTAAGAGGTTTCTCTGTTACGCAGTCAGCAGGTGGCTGAGTCTTTGCTGCAGAACTTTCTAGCGCTCTTTCTGCACATCTATCTCAGCTTATTCCCTCCCTGCTGTTCCAAAAACCTCTGTATTATTACTGTAATTACTTATTTTTATGGTGTTAGTGGCTGGAGATCTGCAGATAGTGTCACATCAGGCTATGAATTTTAGGCAGACATGGGTTTGTAGAGTAAGTGTGTGTTTCTACCCAAAGAGGCTTGCAAACTGATACATTTTAAGACTCATTTTATAATATCTTAGCCTATAAAGTTGCTTTGTACTTAGGATGTGCTTCCTTCTGCTCACTGTAAGACTCATCAGGAGCAATAAGGATCATATATTTATGGTGGCCTTAGTTTGTCTCTCCATCACTTTACAAGTGTTTGATAACAACTGAAATTCCCATCAGTTGCTTCATCCTCTTGTGCCAGATGCTATTGATAGAGTTAATCTTCTGCTGAGACAGAAAGTACAGATGGTCCAGAGATGGGACAGGCTTGAAAGCAAAGAGGTGGGAATGGTCATGGAGCCTATGTCTTGTTATTTTAATGGTGTACTTACTACATATGGGAGAGGAGGCAGCAGAGGAGCAAAGGAATAGAGAGAAGGAAGTGAGGAGGCTGACATAAAGATTAAGTTATACAAAAAAATGATGTCTAGACTTCTACTTGTAACATTAGCCTGTTGACTTCACTAGTGTTCAGGGTAGCGACAGACAGCTCATACACTGCTCAGCACCTGCTCTTGGCTAATTCTGCAGAAACCTTGGCTGTTTTGGAGAAAGTGCACTATTCCATTACTCTTAGGGGGCAAGAAAGGCTGCTGTGATTCTAAATTAGATCTGAAAATGCGTAAATGCTGTTTAAAGTAGGATAAGACTGACTGGCTTCCTTCAATACTCTGGATCACTCAAGACGAGGAGCCTCCAGCAGCCAATTTAGAATAGTAAATCAAAGTATGTTTGGAGGTTTGAAATTTGCTATTGTCTGCTGTGATGTATGTCTAGGAAAGAGTAAAGCGTGTCCATGGTCAAGAAACATGGTTTAGTGTAAGGATAAGAGAAAATTTCCACCCTTCAGTTATCTTAGTATCTTAGCTATCTTGCATGTGAAAAAATGTGGCGTTCTCCTATGCTGTTGTTTTAAATCCAGCCTTGTCAACTAATCTCAAGAAAATGAAAAGTGTGCAGCTCCTACAGAACGTCAGTAACATTTGGACACTTAGTTCCCTTCATCCGCTTTGGAAATCTCAGCTGAATACAAATGCATTTTGCCAAGTCTTCTACACTGTGCTTTGAAGGGTGTTTCAACAATTAATGCCTCTTTGTGGATTTTGGTTGGTGATTTTATTCCTAGGGATTCAGATAATTGTGTATTGTGTGAGCTACATTTGCTGTAAACTGAACTTCAGAATTAGGATAGCTTATAGTGTAGCAGATTAGGTGCATGCCCTTCTATGCATGACCTTTTAAAAAGCAACCAAGCATCCAACCCACCCTCCTAGTGCCACACATGAATTATAAAAAATATATTTTTTCACTTTTTTAATGCTCAAAACCCATTTGTCTTCCGTGTCCTTAACCAGACCTACAGAAAAAAAGATATAACTTAAGCAATTTACTTTGCAGAACGAGGCATTAGCAATTTACTTGATTAATGACATGTACTAGCTTTTGCTCTGAATTTGAAATACCACAAAAATCATTTGACCTCTTTTTATAATTAGCTCTGTAGTGACAAAGGAAGCCAAGCCAGAAAAATGTGTGCGGTGTTCCTCAAAGTGCCAAGGGCTCCAAGAAGCTTCCTGTTTCTGCCCAAGACAGCTGATGGGTCCTGTTGAGCCAGGCATATTTCTGCTCAGTCGTTGCCTTTGATATTATGTTTTCTTTTAAGATCGTAATTGTCTTAGCCATTTAATAAACAAAGTTTAGGTGTTGTTTGGTTTTGTCATCATTAATTAGGTCTGTGACAAAGTAGTGCCTGAAAGAGTGCTATTTTATCTGTTACTAAGCTCATGTTTGAGCATGCTGTTTTGTGCCAGAAACTTCATAATCTAACTGAATACAAACAGAGCAAAAGTATTATTTTAAAATAATTAACAGGAAACTAAAAATAATTACAAATGAGAAATACTCCAGGATGTTCTAGCAGAGTTGAGGTTTTGCTCTGTAGAGGTTTTCAAGGACCTCCTGATTAACATTTTGGACCAGCTGTTCAGACTAGCAGTTTGGGTGGTCGGCTGATATGCAATACAGGACTGATGGTATCATGCTGTGTACTTCTACTGTTTTCTTCAGTTAAGGAAATGCAGGTCCTGAATTGAAGGAGGCTGCTCTAAAAGAAAATAGCTTGATTTCATGGAAACAGAGATCATGAAGACAAAAATGCTATCTCTGTTTTTCAGTGGGAACTTTGTTAGAGCAATTGTATGTCTGAGCCAGAGAGAAAGATCTATAAGGCCCAGTGCTTCTGGCCAGGGAAATAAGAGTTTCTGGACCTTTCTGCTTTTTCTTCCTCAAATTCTGACTCACTTGCCTGTATCTGCTTTAGGGCTACTTCTGATTGTTTCGAACATGCATGTTTCCCCCTACATATTTGTTTATTTCAGCATATGGGCTCTAACTTAAGTAATTCAATTAATGGGGTTGTATTTCATATTCATTATCCCATACTTAAGTGGGGCAGGTCAGGAATTAAGATACTAGAAGACCAGTTTTAGAACTTTATTTGGTTTAGTTGTCTTTGAAGTGTTAGAGTACCTTCCAGCTTGGAAGTCACATGGGCCTTGTACTCTGCCTAATTTTTCCATATCAATAAAAGCAAAATTGCTAAGGAAAGCCCTGTAAAAGTAGTAGTCAATAAGGGAGGAGTTTTAATACCAGGTAGCTACGTATCCCCTGAAACTTCAACAATGGCTGAGGTTTGTAGGGGTGGATTTTTGTGTCATTCATTTTAATGACAAAATGTCCTTTCAGTAAAGTAAGGAGAACTAAGTGCCTCCACTTGGAAAATCAATAGCAAATCTCAAATCCCATCAGCAAGTGCACAAGAGGCTGCTGTTGCTCAAATCCCTTTTATTTTCACCTTTAATGAGGTAGAAAGTCATTCAATTGATATATTGTGCCCTGGCCTTTTCCCAGTAATTGACCTAGACTGTTGGGCCGTGCCTTAATAAATCTGTTGTTTGAAGGGAGGGAGGGAAGAGGAGAGGACTGATGAGTTTGGTCTAGACTTGCCTTACAGCTCTAGGTTTCCTCATTAGTAATTTCAAGGATCCTTCTTGTCTGAACAAGTTTGCTATCATAGCATAAAACTGACCAAAGTACAATATGATTTGGCATCTGGAATATAGTTTTGCTTTTACCAAAATTGCTGTATATGCAGGGCAGCAGTTAAGGTGGTCTTGATGATACAGTGAAGACCCTTGTCCTTTCTGATGACAGCTATTTATGGCAAAGGACTGTTGTCTGTCTTCTCTTTAAACTCACTTTATATATAGGGGGAGAAAGAGTCACAAGGCTTTTTCCATGCTTATAGATATCCACACTTCAGGGTAGAGGACTGTTTACAGGAAAGGTGGGGTTTGTCCATATATTTTCAACCAACTACCTAAGTGGATTGGCAGTGGACACACTGCTTTACTGCCTTCCTCCGTAGAGCTCACGTGTCTCTCTGGTTCCAGTTGTGATCTCAAGCTCTCTGGATCAAACCGTAATTGATTCAGTTTCCAAATTTGTCCTGGTTAACGTTGTTCATCAGGGGGCACCAAAAAACAGGGGAATCTCTCCTGTCCTTCAACAGTAAGTAATGTTGCTTCTCAGAAACTTGACCATTAGTCAACTGTAGGTGTCTTTCCACAGTAAATGAACTGCTGTAAGCCCAGAGGTTTTGGTGTGAGATTTTGGATGTTGATTCCATTTGAAAACCAAGTCAGCTGTATTTATATACCAATGCAGAGACTACAAGAGCATAACTGAAGCACACTAGGTAAGTGTTTTCAAAAATGTGTTTGTAACTGAACCACTTTAATCATTTATATTCCTTTGAATATTATGTACTCTATTTTGAAGATCTTTGTTAAAGCATGCTTGTTTGAACACATAACATAGGAACAACATTTAATCCAGCCTCTCTTTTTCAAAATAAGCAATATCTACATTATAAAATATTAGTCAGTAGCTGCATAGGTACCTTCAAGTGCTGAATTGTCAGTGTACTTGCAAGTATTCATATACATGTGTGGAACCATAAAAGTACTTAGAACTGCTAAGAGCTGCCTCAAGACTGGAAGCATGTTAGAGGGGACTTGCACTTCAGGTCTCTCTAAAAGTAAGTGAATTGATTGTATCATTTTTTTTAAACTAATGCATAAACAGCAATTTCAGAATGTGACATTGTTATTGTTTCACACCTTCTGCTCTTAAAGCTTTCAGCAGCTGCATCTTTCACATTAGCTCTAGGTATAAAAACCGTAAATGCTGAGTACATGTGGCTGGCACGCTTGAGGAATTGGGTGGCAGACACCAGCAGATGAGCTGGAGATAAGTCAGAGGTAGCCAGTTTTCCCATTTTGTAAATACTTGAGGAAAAACACTAAGATATTCTGGGTCCCATAGTTTTGGTTTGACTGCTGGGTTACACTTCAATCCTTTAGTTGGTTCATTTCCTGCCCTTTGAACTGGAATGACACAATTTTTTTGTGAATATTCCCTGTCTCAGAATAAAGGCAAACAGGATGCTTTCATTATTGTCATAAACCAACAATCTCCATGTGTATTTATATGCCCCCAAAAATTCCCCAAAGAATCTTAATAAAACTGCAGAGTGCTTTAAAACTAGAAACACCAGAATTGGAGTAACCTGTGTAGCATTAGTTTGGCATTTCTGTGTTAAATGACTTATGGTAAAGATTTAGTACTTCCTATAATAATGGCAATCCTATCATGTATTAGTGAGGAAGATGCTTCACGTTCACCCATCATTTTTCTACCAATTTTGTTAATGGAGTAAATGAAATAATAATAGGTTGGGGTTTTTAATGGAAATAGGAATGACATACATTTTCAAATATATTACATAGCTATTTACTCTAATAGGAAGGGTATTTCTGAAATGTTGAGATTCAAATTTTAGATTCCATTCCAGGCTTTGGCGGTTCAAGGCTTTTTTTAGCATGTAAAAATGCTTTCTTATCTCATCTTCATAAATTTGGATGCTACTCTGCTTTCCATGCTGACCACCTTCTTGTGCCATTGTTTACACCTTTACACCTTATGGGTTTTTTTTCTCCACCCTGCCAGAGCCTGGGGAGAAACAAGAAACTGTTTATGTGCTTTTGATGCTGAGGCTGAGTGAGGAATCTGCATTTGTAGAAAAACCTTGGCTGGCCTCCTGTAGCCCTGGCTGCAGCCTGCTCAGGGTGAATGGAGTTTTCAGCAAAGTCAGCTGCAACAAACTTGAGTATCTTTGCTAAGGAGGACTTGGCTCCAGTTTTTCTAACGGCTTGTGAGTTGTTATTCTTGGAAAGTGATTTCCTTGCCAAGTTGCACTTCCACAGTGCAAATCTAGAGCTTCTTATAGAAAATATTTTTTTTCTTTTGTTTTTAAACATGAGCAAAACAATGTATTTTTCTCTAACCTCCCTCTGGGAAATGTCTGAACTGTTGCGACTGAAATTTTCCAAAACAGCATAGCTAGAGGCATGCTCCTAGTACGTTAAAGTATGTGGGATTTGAATGTTTTCTGCTTTGTTGCTAGAAACAGTCCTGTCTTGTGCATGCTAGCCTTTTAAAACCTTTCAGCATCAGTTCCTCTGAGCTTGCTGCAGCTGACATTGTCTGTCAGAAGTCACCTTGATAGGGCATACGTAGTTCAAGAAAGCAAATTTCGTTTGCTACTGTATACCTTTCTGAATATATAAGGCTAAATATCACATTGGCCTTTTACAGAAAACTATCATTTTGGCCTTTATTGGTTCTCTATTCCCCGAGACATTTACTGTTTGCCTGATAGACCAGAGGTCTTGCAGAAGGCATAATCAGTCAGTCTGGAATTAAAAAGTAACTTCCTGACCTGAGTATGCAATTCACAGTGAAATCAACAGATGTTATTAGATAAAGAAGCTCTAAGTTAGAGAGAGGACAGTCATAACTATTTGGAAGTAATTTCATGTTTCCATCATCCTTACCTGCATTTGTTCTACTTCCTTTTTGTGGCATTGCATTGTGTTTATTTTGTAGACATTCTCTTCCATGTCTTTTCTGCTTGAATTCTTCAGCTTTATCATTTACTTGGAGTCTGAAAATTCTTCCGGCTTACAGAGTGACAATGCTCATTTTTAGCTTAGGATTTTTAGGGTTGGGGTTTTTTTATCGCATCAGTGCTAATTCTCATATGTGAGCTACAAAATTTGTTTTTTCTTATAGAATACTCTAAGGCTTTCCTTTGAAAGGAACTACTGGACTGTAAGTGAGGAGTTGTGCTTGTGGGAGCATTCAGAAGAAGAAAGTTTTAATGATGAGTATACTCTAGGAACACAGTCCATTTTCATTCCTGTCTTTCCAACAGAATCCTCTGTATCTCTCTGTGTCATTATTACCCAAGAGTAAAGAGTGACATTAAAGTTTTCTTCTGCCCATCTCTGATTATATAGTTGTATTTTTAACATTTTGTGGAATGCATCAAAAAAGTAAAATAATAATATAGATGTCATCCTGCCAGTCCTTATCCAGTCAATGAAACAAATTGTAATGTCAGTAAATCAGTTTCAATAGAAACTCCATTAAATTCAGCTGAATAAAATATACTTGTTTATAGTAATTACAGATCTGCCCCCAACTTTGTCTGTTCAGTGATAACCTACATAGTAAAAGAATTTGTATGAACAGCTATAAAGATACTTAATTTATTCCGTAAATGCATTTTGAAATGCATTACTCTGAAGTTTCAAGGGAGCACTGTCAAGTAAAACCAAATTTAATTGTGTTCCACAGACAGGAATGGATTCATGGAAAGACAGATTGCCTGTAAGTTGTGCCTGCTGTGGTGGCCTTAGTGTTTACTCTGCTACATGTTTTTCTCAGCTCTGCCTTTCTGAGCTTTTCCTAAATGTAAGGCATCAATTCTGTGCAGGACTAGGTTTTTCCTCTTTTCAGGAGAAGGTTTTGTCCTTGGTCAGCAGGTACAGACACATGCTGAAAAGTGATGTGCAAATGTGTATAGTGATAGCAACAAAACCCTCTGTGCACTAAAAGGTGAAGTAGATTAATAAATTGGGAGTAACTTACTAAATTTTGTTACGTATAAGAAGCCCAAGTTGGATATTAGAACATTGTCCTGGTTTCAGCTGGGACCGAGTTAACTCTCTTCTTAGTAGCTGGTACAGTGCTGTGTTTTGGATTTAGTGTGAGAATGATGTTGATAACACGCTGATGTTTTAGTTGTTGCTAAGTAGCGCTTATCTTAAGCCAAGGACTTTTCAGTTTCCCATGCTCTGCCAGCAGGCAGGTGTGCAAGAAGCTGGGAGGGAGCATAGCCAGGGCAGCTGACCTGAACTAGCCAAAGGGGTATTCCATACCATGGAACAACATGCCCAGTATATAAACAGGGGGAGTTGGCTGGGAGGGGCGGATTGCGGCTCTGGCATCGGTCAGTGGGTGGTGAGCAATTGCATTGTGGATCACTTGTCTTTTCTTGGGTGTTATTTCTTTTTTTGTTCTATTCCTTTTCATTACAAATATTATTATTCTTAGTTAGTAGTATATTTTAATTTTACTTTAGTTATTAAACTGTTCTTATCTCAACCTACGGGTTTTACTTTTTTTTCCTTTCCTCCTCCTCACCCCACTGGGAGGGGGAAGGGGGAAGCAGCTGCGTGGTGCTGAGTTGCTGACTGGGGTTAAACCACGACAAACATGTTGGTAATTATTAGATCATTTTTGATCCAGTGTTCTCTAGTGCTGGTGTGGCAATGTGGTAATTCCTGATAAAGTGTTACAGTAGTTATTCCTCATCGAATCTGGAGTAAAAAGAACTCTTCTTCCAAAGGTCTCTAAAATTGAAAATTTGTCTTCGTGATTTTTCTGAATCCAATCTGATGAGGTTAATTGGCACCCTTAGGTGGAAGGCCAAACCGAGGTCTGTGTTTGCCTTGCATGCTCAAAATCCAGTATGCTTTTGGACTTTGCTGCCTTGTAAATTTTGTGGTGATTTGTCCTGGTTTAACCCCAGCCAGCAATTAAGCACCATGCAGCCACTTCCCCCTCCTCCCTCCTAGTGGGATGGGGGGCGGGGCGGGGGGGGAGGTAAAACTTGCAGGTTGAGATAAGAACAGTTTAATAACTAAAGTAAAATAAAATATACTACTAACTAATAATAATAATAATAATATAGTAATAATAATAATAATTCTAATGAAAAGGAATATAACAAAAAAAAGAGAAATAAAACTCAAGAAAAGACAAGTGATGCACAATGTAATTGCTCACCACCCTCTGGTGCCTGAGCAGCGATCTGTGCCTCCCGGCCAACTCCCCCCCATTTATATACTGGGCATGGTGTTCTATGGTATGGAATATCCCTTTGGCTAGTTCGGGTCAGCTGCCCTGGCTCTGCTCCCTCCCAGCTTCTTGTACACCTGGCAGAGCTGGGGAAACTGAAAAAAACCCCTTAACTTAAGCGCTATTTAGCAACAACTAAAAACATCAGAGTGTTATCAACATTATTCTCACACTAAATCCAAAACACAGCACTGTACCAGCTACTAAGAAGAGAGTTAACTCTGTCCCAGCCGAAACCAGGACATGATTCTTCTGAACTCATTTAAAAATTAATTGTTAGAGTTGTAGAGAAACAGAAAGGGTGTGGTAAATAAACATGTATGGGTGTAAGTATCCTGTATTCAGAGTTTATTCTACCTGTTACCATCAGTTCCTGCTTGTAGGAATTGGTATTGTGAGAAACACTAATATATTTTTGTAACTGTAAATGACCACCTACTGTTCTTCAGTAGTCTGCATTTATATAATTTCTGAGCATTAGTGATTTAGCAAATAAAATTTTGGAGTGATTTTATATATGCTAAGTAAATCTCCATACAGTGCCTGCCTGCCTGTAGAGTGGGTGGGTTGTGCGTGTGTGAGAACCAGGCTGGAGGGCAGCAGAAGGCTCTGCCCTGTCTCAAGAGACCACATCTGATAAAATACAGAGCTAAATGCATGCTTTGTGGCTATCCAGTGTGCACATTATATGCACATACTGATTAGTTGCTGCCAAAAAGATTGACTAATGGCTGTTGTTCCTTCCTTTCCTTCAGTGCCACCACAGGTATGACTTTCTCTCATCTTCACAGCTGTGGGTATTTACAAAACTTACAGGAACTTTATTGTCTTAGAAACATCCACGCTTGCTGTCTGAATTTGACAGACAGAAAGCTCAGAAAGTGAATGGATTTAGAAATTGCTGGGGAGCAGGCATAAAGAGATACATGGATGGACAGGTAGATAGTGTGGCCACCGCATAAGCCTCATCTTCTTAGGAAACCAAGCTGCCTAAACTGTGGTGATTTAATTACAAACTGTTTTGTAAATCAAATGTTTTTCGTCTCCTGACCTTAAGGAGTTTCACCTGGCAGTTTTGACATCTTCTGAATGTACATAACATGTACTTTATTCTGGCCATAGGTTACATTGTGCTGTTGTGTCAAGCCTCCTCTTGGGTATCTACCTGTTTACGCTAAAACAGTATTTTACATTCATTTTTGCTTTCGTATAGAAAATCTTACAACCCAGTTTCTACTGGTGTATTTTAAACCACAAAGAGCTGCTTTAACTTCTTGAGCTTCTTTCAGATATCCTTTGCCGTTTTTTAGTACAGATCTTGGTTAGAATATATGAAGTCTTTAGAGGCGACTACCTCAATGTGTCCAGTTTACTTACCTTAATGACACTTTCTAGAAGCAATTTACTTGTTTAGATAAACCCTCATGTTTATTTGATTACTAAAATATCAGGTGTACAACCAGCCATTCTTCTGCTGCATCATGTCATCACAACAGGACCTATGATGTCCTTCTGGGGTACTTTTCCTAATGTGCAATTCCTAATATCTGTGAAGCCATATAAAGGCCATCTTGTAAGAGCCATGTTTGTAGTTCAGCACATTGTGCCTGGCTCTGGATCGCCACTGGTGGTTAAAACAGTTGTAGTGGTTTAGGCCCAGCTGGCAACAAAGCACCACACAGCCGCTCGCTCACTCCTCTCCCCCTCCCCCACGGGATGGGGAGGAGAAAATACAACAGAAGGGCTCATGAGTGGAGACAAGGACAGGGAGGGATCACTCACCAATTATAGTCACAGGCAAAACAGACTTGACTTGGGGAAAAAGAAATCAATTTAATTTGTTACCAATCAAATCAGAGTAGGATAATGAGAAATAGAACCATATCTTAAAAACACACCTTCCCCCCACCCCTCCCTTCTTCCCGGGCTCAGCTTTGCCCCGCCCACAGTGGTGTAGGGGGGCGGGAATGGGGGTTGTGGTCAGTTCATCCCACATTGTTTCTGCTGCTCCTTCCTCCTTGGGGGGAGGACTCCTCACAGTCTTCCTCTGCTCCAGCATGGGGTCCCTCTCACGTGGGTCAGCCCTCCATGAGTTTCTCCAACACAAGTCCTTTCCACGCACTGCAGTCCTCCATGAACTGCTCCAGCGTGGGCTTCCCACAGAATCACGGCCTTCTCTGGGCCCAGCCACCTGCTCCGACGTGGGGTCCTCCATGGGCTGCAGGGGAATCTCTGCTCCACTGTTAAACCTCCATGGGCTGCAGGGGGACAGCCTGCCATGTCACCACGGGCTGCAGGGGAATCTCTGCTCCGGCGCACCTCCTCCCTTTCCTCCTTCCCTGACCTCGATGTCTGCATGGTTGTTTCTCTCACATCCCACTCCTCTCTTTGCTGTAGCTCTTCTTCTTTAGCAGTCTTTCCCCTTCTTAAATATGCTATCACAGAGGTGCTACCTCTGTCGCTGATGGGCTCGGCCTTGGCCAGAGGGTGGTCCGACTTGGAGCCGGGGAAGCTTCGAGCAGCTTCTGACAGGAGCCACCCCTGTAGCCCCTCCCTGGCCACACAAACCCAACACAACAGTGCTCTAGATGATATGATAAGAAACTTCTGTTCCCAAATCTGTGCAACTTTTGTGACAGAGGAGAGGAATGGGTGGGCCAATGTGTATCACACCAGTTGGAGTCGGTGGTAGTAGTTCACCATCTTCCCCAAACCACGAAGTTCCTTCCTGACACACCTTGGGAATCGCTTATTTCTAGACCTGTAGGACCTACAACCTGACATATGCAACCAAATTAAAGCAGAAGAAAATCGTTTCTATCCTAGAGCATAGTTACCTCAACATTTGTCCCTTCTTTCCTTCATCTGCCAGGATAATTTTTTTCCTGTTTCTCTCACCCTACCTCTTTGGCAAGAAGTACGTTATCATTTCTGAATCACCATAACCTTGTCTGACTGATCGGTACCGAACTGCTTAGTATTTTCTCCTCCTTGGGATGCTCCAGCCTAACATTTAGCGAAAGCAAAGCTCACAGGGAAGAAAACCAAGATGCTTCTATGGTGAGGAAATCTTGCTCTAATGGGGCTACATCAGCACTTCTAGTGCATTAATATTTTTATTGGACTGTATAGTGAAGTATTGGGAAGTAAGTGCATTAGTGTGGATCAGTTTTTCTGAGCTATGGTTGTGTTTTATAGAGGTTATCAACAAGACTGCATTTGAAAGCTTTGTTGATCTGGATCAGCAATTCAGTGCATTAGTGATTCATGCAAATGCTTAGGCCCTGGGACTCAGGGAGAACAGGGATGTGTTACTGTGTGTCACTAATCCAAATATTATTATTAGCTTTTGGCTTGAAGCTGAAGTTCAGAATTTGATGGATATTGATGATGTGATGAAAAATTTCTTTTTGTTTATTTTATAGTGAAAATAGGGGAATGTACATGGTAGTGAGTGATTATTTTTGCCTTTGAAATTTAGTTTATTAAACAGGGAATCTTTTTGGTGGAAGGTAAAATTCAATTCTAATAGCAGCTATAAAAATCCACTCAGCTTTTAATGACTGTATATGGCATGCTATCAAGTGGAAGCAGAACCAAAAATTCAGGAAGAAATGTTTCCATTACATTGAAACAGCAGTATAGACCTGATGTAGTCTCTGGGCTTCCATGTCGTGTCCCTGCCCCCACTTTTTGGCTCTTCTGGTTGTCCATCTGAAAGCACTTGAGGCAGCTCAGTCCTTTTCTTCCATGTGCTTCCTTTATCATGCCTTGGCTCCTCCTGACCTGATGGGTTTTCTGTATTTCCCTGGTCATCATTCCCTTTGGGTTGTAACTACATTGGAGCTAGAAGAGGGATAAGCATCAGGAATGGAGACCAGGGGAAGTTGGTCTTTGGTCTTGAAAAGGGAAGAAAAGTGATAAAGCAGCACAGGTAAAGTGAGTGGAAGAAGATACCTGAAGTGAGACAGGTAATTGTTAAGGTCTGAAATTGAGGGACAGGTGAACTGGGTCTTAAGTCTTATTTGTCTAGGGTTAGAGAGAAGATGCAGAAAGGAGCAAAATCTCAGTAAACAACAGAGTATAGGGGAGGAGACAGAGGTGAATCCTATCCAGAAAGAGTCTGGTTTTAATTCACACATACAGTATGATTGTTTACATCCAGTAATAAATATATTATAAAGTTTTAATCTTTTTTTCTTTCAGCTGTTACACAGAAATGTGGTCATATAGGAATGGGTGCTTGAGACCAAGAGAAACTCAAGTCATTTCTGTTTTCTGATGTAAGAGATGCAGTGCACTGTTAGGGATTCAGGGATGCGTAGCACTGAATTCTGTCCCCAGGCAAGGACATGAAGGTCCTGTTAACTGGGATATTTTTGTTCATATCCGAAAGTTGTTTACAGATTTTTAAGAAGTGCAGTGTTTTGTTCTGCTTTTGCTAATGGCTTTGACATATTCAGTCCCAGTGAGCGTCACATTGGCAGAATGTGATATGCAAAAAAATAAAGTCCACTGAGGGTGAGTGCTAAAGATCCTTCACTCTTTGCCTATCCAAATGAGAGAGGATGCACTTGCAATTTCAGTACAGATTTTCAACACGGAAGAAAAACAGAGGAAATAATTTCCATTTCATTTTATTCCTCCTTTTTCAGTCAGCTCTAAAGGGAACATTGCTATATTCTGTGATTTCTTCAGAATTGCAACACAGTTTCACCTACAACCCATTTCAGCTTGTGTTAAAGTCCCAGTAGTGTCACAGGACTTCAGTATGGGTTTTAATTTAAACATGCTCACAGTGTTTGCTCTGGTTCCCTTTATCAACTCTCTTCCTTAATAGCTGCCTATTATGTTATTTCCATCCTTCCTTTCAACACCCAGGCAAAAACACAGAGTATGTTGAATTGTACTTTGTGCATATTCTGGTACTATAAACAGGTACGCAAGCTTTATGTTCTGTTAAAACTTAAGTTCTTGTGACACAGGAGAAATGAAAATGTGTAGGCTCTGTAAAGAAGACAACTGGGCAATCAGGCAGGCTGAATCTTGAAGTGGTTGTATTAGTAGTGCTAATTTTGCTCACAGTCTGATTGTACTAGATACAGATTAACTTTGTAGGTCATGACGTAAAGAGGTACCTAAGAATTGACAAGTTACTAGTGGAGTTTTTGGAAAGTGGCGTCTCAGGTGCCCATTCTGGGGCACAGAAATTTAGATGTATTGGTGCTTTGTGGAAAACAGAGAGCTAATTTGACGGTCTTGGCTCTAAAGCGGCTGTCATCTGTACGTGCTTTTTCTTTTCGTATCACCAGTCAGAATAAGCGGCAGCAATGGCAGTAGCAGCAGCAACACTGTCACTCAGTCTTTTTTCTTTCTCTTGAGCCCCTTTTACTGTGCTTTTGGGATATCATTTTCAGATACATATTGCATATTCAGAGAAAGATTATACTGCTGTTGGCATGCTGTTCAAAAAGGTAGAATGAACCAATGCACTTGCCTTCATGTGTCTGTATCAGCATGTTGCCTGCCTCTGTGTTGTCAAGCCCTGAACAAAATAAGGAGTGTTGTTCTCTGGTTCTTCTTTGCAGCCACATGGAAGTGTCTGGTTGTGACGCTTGTCATTTTAATGTGCTAGCAAATTGCTTCTGCAGACTGAGAGACTCTTTGTAACCTTCCCCCTAGTAGGTCACTTCTTTTCGGGCATCTCTGACTGCGTGCAGAGAGACTGTGCAAGCAGAATATATGCAATTTAGGAGTACACAGTGATAATTTATTGACTAATGCATATAGTAGTCAGCTAGGACAAAAGTGCTACCAGGCTAGCAGAACATTAATGTGTTCTCCATTGCAGATGCAGAGACCTAATGGGTGGTGGGTTAACTGCCAGTTAGTCATCAGTCAGGTGGGAAAAGACTGGCCTCTACTGCTCCTTTAGTCAAGCTGATCATTGACCATTCATGTTGAATTGCTGTCTCTGATTCTCCATTTTTTCCTTAGGGCTTCATAGCTTCTCGTGTCAGTGTTTTTCTCTTGAGTCACTGACTGGTACTATCTCAACAGTTTCATTTCTGTCTGCATTTCTGTCTTGCTTGGCTTTAGCTTACAGATTGGCTCACAACTCGGTAATCATTTTTTTACGATAAAGCTGAGCCAGATTCTCACAGCTGTCCTGCAGCATACCAGGTATTGGGTCTCAGACAACTGAACCCCAGGGGATGTGGTTGGTCTTTGGGGAAGTGCTGATAATCATCTATGATGGTGCTCCTTTCCTCTGGAAAGTGGAGACACAAGTGGGCTAGAACAAGTTTTCTCCCTAACAATGTTTTGGTAGAATGGAGATAAAACTCTTTTCTGAAACCAGAGGTTTGGGTGAACTGACCTATTGGTGTTGTGCCCACCAGTGCAAAACACAGCTTCTGCTCTGCAACTTGACTAACAAAACCATCTGACTCTCTACTTGCTACTGCTATCTCATAGCACTGGAATTTTAAAAATGCCCTTTTTTTCTATTTGTTTTTTCACGTGATGTGTTTGGCAGTATTTGGGGGCTAGAGTATTCTTTTGTCCATTGAAATGATTTCCTGGTAAGTGTGACCTTGTTCTCATTCTAAGTGAACTACGGCATCAAACCTCTTCTGGTTTGTGTGTAAGAACTGGACAGAGTCTGCACTATGAGCAAACAGGTAGAGGTATAAATGGCATGAATATCAATAATGGGAATGAAGGAGTGAAGTTTAGCTGATCATGGGCAGACATGAAAAGGGATGCTTTAAAGTGTGCGTAGAGCAGTGGGACTGGAGAGGGCCTTTGAGCACCTCAGATAGCAAGAATCCATTGAAAGTGCTCAAAGACTTGACAAAGGAAAAATACTTAGGGTTCTGTGCTTGCAGGAGAGAGGCTGTCGCAGGTGGAAAGTCTGAGTGAAGGCCTCCAAGTACAGAAATCAGAATCAAACCTTACTTGTATCTCCTGGGTTTTGCCTCTCATATCTACTGTTGTACTTTAAGAATGAAAAAATACAATGTCTTTTGTGGCTGGAGGTGACCCTGAATACTTAAGCTCTTTAGCATTCTAGTTTATCTTTGCCATCGCCCACACTTTGTGTTTTTTCTCCCAGATTAATTTTTTATTGAAGCAGGATTTGCATCTTTTGAGCCAGGATTCCCTGAAAAGCTGTTTGTCTTTTCTTTTTGGTCCCTATACTGTCCCAGTGATGAGCGCAGCCTGCTCTTGCACACTGTGGAAATGTCAGCTTTGCGAAGGCAGCTCTCTGGGGTCTCTGCAGGTGAGAGCGTTCCTGATGCTGCTGCACTTCTTATGGGAAACATTGCCAGTCAATCAGTCACAAGGGACGTGATGACACAGAATAATCTCCTGATAAGAACTCATATCAGGAAAGCTTGGCAGCTCCAGAAAGTGTGTATGAAAGAGACACTGAGATCCTGAATGAAAAATAAAAATTGAACCTTTAATTTGTACAGCCTGGTTTTGGCTGCACTTAACCTGCCTGTGATAGCTTTGAGCTTATCATTTGGCTTGGTGTGAACTATAATGCTGTAGCCAAGAGTCCGAAGCTCACGTACATACATCTAGGCACAAGCACAAATATACGCGTGTGCACACACATGCACTAATTAATGTGAGATGATTTTATATGGGCAGACTGGAGTTAATCATGGTCGATATAAGTGATTACAAGACTAAACTTCAGCCTTTGCATGTATAAAGCCAGGCAGTGTGAACAACCCCGCAGGCAGACGAGAAAGGTCACAGTGTTTCAGTCTGTACGCCATGAGTATGACTTAGGCGAAAAAAGGGACTGTCAGCCTGCAGAAACAGATATCCCTTCTGGACTTGTGTGATTGGTACATCAGATCTGAGTAACTGCTCCTTGCTCTTCCTACACACTTTGTTAATACAGAGAACAAATAAAATACCCAAAAGGAAGTGGATAAATTGAATTGTGAAACAGTGATTGTACTCAGCCCAATCTGTTGTCTGTTTTTCATGCTGTCTGTATAGTAAATTGAGTTTTATTTACGTGCTCAAGAGCACTAAAGGAAA
The DNA here is from genome assembly GCF_018139145.2 of Gymnogyps californianus. Classification (NCBI taxonomy): domain Eukaryota; kingdom Metazoa; phylum Chordata; class Aves; order Accipitriformes; family Cathartidae; genus Gymnogyps; species Gymnogyps californianus. The sequence goes on along the minus strand of NC_059475.1, from coordinate 19,943,454 downwards.
AAGAGACAATAAATATTATGGTAAATAATTTTGTACTCAGATGCTCAATCAGAGTTCCCTATATTAAGCCCAAAGACCAGGTAGTCTGAGGAGTTGCTTTTCTCAGGACGTTAAACTATGCTCCTGGCAGAGAGCAGCAGAGACGAGAAATGTATTAATTGAAATATGTCCACATGATTCTAGCAGGCAAGCCATGCACTGTGCAAGGGCGATAGGCAAAAAAAATCCCCCGAGGCCCTCAGAAAATTCCTTATTGTCGTGGTTTAACCCCAGTCAGCAACTGAGTACCACGCAGCCGCTTCCCCCTTCCCCCTCCCAGTGCGGTGAGGAGGAGGAAAGGAAAAAAAAAAAACCAACTCGTGGGTTGAGATAAGAACAGTTTAATAACTAAAGTAAAATATAATACTAACAATAGTAATAATGAAATATAATAATAGTAATGAAAAGGAATATAACACAAAAAGGAAGGGGGGGGGGAGAAAAAAAAACAGTGATGCACAATGCAATTGCTCACCACCCGCTGACCGATGCCCAGTTAGTTCCCGAGCCGCGATCCGCGCCTTCCTGGCCAACTCCCCCCAGTTTATATACTGGAAATTTGGGGATCGAACCCGCGACCTTTTTGCGTTATTAGCACCACACTCTAACCAACTGAGCTAGCCACTGGGCATGACATTCCATGGTATGGAATACCCCTTTGGCTAGTTCAGGTCAGCTGCCCTGGCTCTGCTCCCTCCCAGCTTCTTGCACACCTGCTTGCTGGCAGAGCATGGGAGACTGAAAAGTCCTTGGCTTAAGATAAGCGCTACTTAGCAACAACTAAAACATCAGCGTGTTATCAACATCATTCTCACACTAAATCCAAAACCCAGCACTGTACCAGCTACTAAGAAGAGAGTTAACTCTGTCCCAGCCGAAACCAGGACACTTAACTTCACATCAAGTGGTCTGCATGCTTTTCAGCATCCAAGTAACACTCACCAGCCAGCCCTCAATAAAAAGGGCTCTTTCTTATAGCACAGCAATAGCTCTCCATCCAGTGCCCACAGCACTAGCTGCAGCTGCTCTGATGCCTCGGAGAAGGAAGAAATATTCAGACAAGGGAAAGCCACAGTGTGCCTGGTCAAGCATGCATCGGTGGAAAAATCATTCCTGATTCTGGCCACAGAGCACCCAAGGCTGTGAAGTGAGGTTTGACTTTACCCATGCTGCAATACAGAACTACTAGATAAGGATAGTGGAAGTAAACGTGGTCCACTTTGGAAAAGGACTTAGAGAGGTCAAGGTCAGGAGGGTTCTCCTGGAACCTTTAGGCCAATTTCCTTCTATTCTTTCCCAGCTGTCTAGGCCATAAAATTTCTCCTAGAAGCAGCATTAAGATATATATTTTAAAGTCTCCAGATTTGGGCAAGCCTATCACCTCTCCTGATAACCAGTTTTAATACTTAATTATACTTTCCCTAAGAAATTTTGCCTTATTTCAAGGTTAAATCTGTCTCACTTTAGCTTCCAGTGAGTGGATCTTGCTATGCTATTATCAGCAGGAGGCTGATATGGATATCTGTGGATATCTATGAAAACAGTGTTTCAAGGTGTTCACATCACCTCTAGGTTTACTCTTCAATATCCTAAATACATCAAAAGCTTCTTAGTCCTTACATTGTCGGGATGAATTTGTCAGTTCCTGGGACACTTCTGTGATCCTCCTTTGCACTTGCTTTAAGATGCCCACAGCCACCTTTGTACGTATAGACCAGAACTGCACACACCAGTCTAATAATGATCTTTCCAATGCTGCACACACAGAGCCAGTAATTGCTTCTCTTGGTCTTACCCTCTTTAGGGCTGAAGTTCACCTTTTTGTAAGTTTGCTGTTCTCACAGGTTGTTGTCTAATAATTATCTGTTAAAACCACCAACTTCTTTGCTTAGTTACTATTTCTGCAGACAGTCTCTTATGATATAGGTATAGTTGTATTTGTTGTTCCCATGTGCACAGTATTCCTGGAGGGTGCTCATTTTAGCCATGTTGAATAGTGACCATTTATTTAGGTTAGGGCCAACTCAAGGCTGTCAGCAGTCTGGGCAAAATTACTGCCCCAAGAAGGCAGCCTGTGCTGAGCTTGCGAGTGGAGGGAAGCATGGAGAAATAGAGCCAGAAAGCCTCACTAGGAGTGAGGCTGGGAGAGCTGTCTGCTTTCCGCTATGCCTACAGCAGGGCTCCCTAGCAGCTGGCTTAGGTGAGGCTTTAACTGGTTGTTCTGTGTTTCTTCCAGGGTGAACGTAGGGAATAAAGTATAGTAAGGATAGAAATACAAAGCAACACACATTGTAAGTCCATAAACATAAAGAAAAACTGCACTTGCATGATGCTTGGTAAGGCTATCTTCCAGAATATATGTATAACTTATTAAAAAATAGGTGAAATAATGGGGAAAATAGTTGGGATGAAAAGTCATACCCATTTGCAAATCAAATATTTAAAGGTTTAGCAGATAGGAAAACTAATCACTGCTCAAACTGACTTACCCAAAACTGTAAGCATCATTTATGCAATGATAACACATGGTTGGAATCGGCGATGAAACAGAGACGTAGTTTGCCAGATTTAATACAAACATTGAGCAAAAAATTTCTGTGCAAAGAATTTTTTGATCTCTTCATTATGTGATAGTGGGAGAGAATGGTCACAGGTCTGGAGTAAAGCACTGGCTGGCTGAGCTAGTTCATACTCATCTCTGAATTTTTAAATAGGGAACAGGAGGCACTATTATGGTTGTTGCTAAACCCACACATCCTCACGTGTTTACCATGCCATCCAATGTATGCAGGTTTCTAAAGAATTGTAGGAAACTGTAGGATAGTCCTTTTGTAAATCTAGGGAGGACGTTTCTTAAATTATTACCTAGGAAAATATGCTTATTTTGCTTTTTTCAAAAGTGGCAGTCATTTAAGAAGTTAATAGGTGAAGCCCTCCTGTGTAGTAGACACAGGAATTCTGGTTCGTTGTCTTCGCAGTCTTAACTCACCCTTTTTGTGCTCATGCGCTATGATATAGTCTTTAATGAGGTGCTCACATACATTTTTGTTCCACAGGGTGCCTTCCTCATACAGGACACATGGGAAAGTTTAAAGGTTGTGCAGGGAATGAGTCTGATCTTCGTAGAGCCCTTATCTTGTTTGGAAACTATGCAGTGAATATGGCCAGGGATTGCTGACAGACAATGGATAACCCTGTGCAATGCCAGAATACTCTGAGCCACAGTTTGCACATTCCTAATTATGCGGGTACTTGGTAGGATGTATGTTAGGCCAGATTTGCGTAAATGCTGAGCGTTCCCAGCTGCAAGCATGACCGCTTGGATCTGTGCTCTGCATGTATGGGGTGCCATAAAAATTATAAGTACTTTGGAAAATCACACTCTAGGGATCTCTAGTTTGTTCCTTAAATGTAGAGTTTTAGCTGCTTTGGCTGTACTCACGGCTAGCTTTAGTTTCATGTCTGCCAAAAAAAGATTGTAATAATGCCAAATATTGTAGGAATATCGAGGCAAAATGAGAAATTTTCTGATGCTAGTTAGTGTAACAAAGAAAGGCCAGGAAATGTGATGCAATCAGTACAGGGTTTATGAGTGTACAGAAATAAGATGTGATGCAACGTACTGAATGTGGAGGCTGAGAAGAAGTACCAAGTAACTATAGAGTCACTAAATGAGCCATAATTCCTATGGAAGCATGGTTTTTGGCAGTGCATCCCAATGCGCATGCACTGGAGAGAGACCTGAAGTGCGACAGGCAACCTGTTATTATCTGGCTTTGCAATCCTAGCTTTCATGTGCTGGAGGGTTTTCTGGTTTGTTTTAATTTAATAAAAATATGTCACTGCACTTCACTGGCTATTTGTTTGACAGGAAATAAAGACATCTGAGGCATTAATGCCTCAGGCAGGCCAGGTGCGGCTGTGTAAGGAGGTCATATTTCTCTGTGAGCCTAATGAGTCATTCAGGGAGATTACTGTACACAGTGTCATTCAACATCACTGCTGACGCCTGATGGAATTAATAATACTATTTATATCAATAAGATTAGCAGCAGATAGGTTCAATGTTATTAATAGTATAATTAGCACCTATGAATTTGTATCGATGTTGTGTAGTACCTTCTACATTAGCATGTCATAAAAGCTAGGAAGTTAGGAAGTAGAGGTCAGGTGCTGAGTCAATGAAACACCTGCTTACAGATAATTGTAATTTAAGCAGCCACATTTAGTTTGGTGAATGTAATCTTTTCTCTGTCTAGGGGTTACCCTAATGTGATGGTTAGCAAAAGTTGCACCAGAAAAGACACCTTAGAAACATCTAGTCTAGCTCCAGGGATCTTGCAGGTCTGCTCAGTGCATCTTTCCCACTAGTATCTGATTTTACCTGTTCTTGAATAGTTACAGTAATGGTTCCTAGCCAGCTTCCCTGGAGACGCTGTTCACTTACCAGTTATTCTTTTCCTTAACGTATACTGCCAACTTACCTAGCAGCTTCTGAGACCGAGTAATTCCCATCTTTCATTTATACATTTATGTTATTGCCTTGAAGATATTTATAGACTGTGATCGTGTCCCCCATGAGTCATCTATTTTCTAAACTATTAGTTCCTCCAGCATTTCTGCATGTGTGACCTGTTTGTCTAATTTTCTGGGTCGCGGATGGAGAAGGGGAGCTGCCTACCGTACCTAAATAGAGTATGGGTCAAAGGAGAAGAGACAGTATCAGAATTCTTGTAAGTGTGAGATACCTGAACTTCCTATCTCAAACCTTTTTTTTCAGTCCCTGCTGAAACTGATGTAAATTTAACTTGGTAACTGCTGGTTCACACTCTTCGTTCTCAATATAGCAAAGTTAAACATTAGATGAACCTCAGTCATTTCAGTTCATCTGTATTGAAATAGGTGTGCACAGCCATACTGAATTCAGTGAAACGGTGTACTGAAAAAATAAAAATAAAAAAATTTAGCTTATCACCTGCTCAGGACTCCAAGAGTTAACTTTGAACGTATGCCTGTTGTGCTAAGGCTGGTTTTACATTACAGAAAGAATGTAGCATAGCTAGTAGGTACCTGAACAAGCTTCTTATTAGTTAGCTTGGGTGCCTACTGCAATGGATCTCAGCATGATTGAATTATTCTAGAGTGAAGGTATACTACACATACATATATATATATGTACACACACACTATACTATAACTAACGATGTTAGCACAGAGTGTTTTCCTGAAAATAAATGCTAGTTATCCTATGTAAATAAAATGTACAGAGGGAGAGGGCAGGATCTATTTGCCTTGTAAAAATCAAATTTTAAGGGCACATTTTTAATGTTTCCAGATATACTAATTTACTTTGGCATCCCTTCATTGTGTTGTCACTGTATGCATTCACTATGTTCCAAATAAGATCAAAGCAAAGCAAATCTCTATCATCCTTCAGTTAAATATTTAATTTCGAAAGAATAGGACAAACAGTGCATTAAGCATGTCATTCAGTCTGAATCTGATGACCTGACCTAGTTCATTGTTTGCACAAAGTTCTACTTATGGAGCATCCTAAATTACAAATATTGTTTACTTTGGAAAACTCTTCAGCAGCAGTATCATGTCAAGTACAATAAAATACTATGATAGCTCATATGAGGTGATACTGTCTTCAGGAGACTCGTAGAACAACATCTGCCATAACATTCATGTATTTTATACACTGCCTGTTCTTCCTTTAGTTCTAATCTGCTCTTTCAGTAGCCTGCTGGAAGATCAAGTGGTCGTGTACCAGCCAAATAAGTCACAACCTCTATTTACAGATGGCTCTTTCAAAATGGCTGCTTCAGCTCATGCAACATTATCTTAGAAGATTCTCCAAGTGATATTCTCTTCATATTTATAGCAGAATATAAAATAACTTTTCCAGCTGTGGCTGTATGAAACATTTCATGCGTGGTAAAAAAAGCTGTCTCACTTGTGCAGTAATCGGCACTGGGCATTAGAGAGCGTCATAATCCTGGTACTTGTGGTGTCCTTCAGGCAGAAACAACCATTGCTGTCAAAAACATTCTGAATCTACAATATGTACAAAGAAAACTAAATGGCTGATAGCTGCCCCAATAAATTTTATGGTGATTGTCTTATGGTTGCAATTTAACGTAAAGGCAAAAACTCAAAATACTGGAATCAACAGTTTTGTGTTTTGTCAGTTACTTATTCTAGCACTTGGTAGATCCTCAATATTGTTTCTAGACAAGTGTTTGCTTCAGTCTTGTGTCCTGCAGAAGTTGGACCTAGCCTGGATTCTGGCTTGCATATAGACTTTACAATTGGCATTTCTTAATCACTGGTGGAAGAGAGAGAAGAGTCCTGTGAGGGCGACCTCAGTGTAGGAATGCTGTTTGTGATTCATCGGGGGGAGCTTTGGGGATTATCAATAGGGAATAAAGAGAAGCACTTAGTGAAACAGCAGTGTAACTTAGATAAACTTCCAATTCATTAATCAATGTACGAGCAATCTCCACTTCCAGACAGGTGAGATACTAAAATATGGAGCCAAGAAAATCAATCTGCATCACCAGAACACTTCCATAAATAAAGTGTTGCAAAGAACAACAGCTTTAGACTCTCCTGACAAATCTTGTAATAGAGTTTACTTTTAACTGAAGCATTGCTCTTCATTTCTTTAGGGATGAATTGTCACAGCCTAGAAGTATATGTAAGCATGAATGCCATTATTGTCATCAGTGTGTTTGAGAGATGCAAAACGTATGTCAAAAACAAATGCGGTGTACACTCTCCAGATTTTACCTGTCATGTATTAACTTCTTTTGCCCATTAATGCTATTTGTGTCCTGATTCCAAGTACAACCTCATAGTGATTCTTACATAGGTTAGGATCAGTGAGTGAGAAAACTCCACAGAAAAACTCCTCACAACACCACACAAAATGATAACAAGCTTCCCCTACCCTCAGAGCAAGAGTAACATCATAAAGCGTAACCTGCTGCTATGGATGTTATTCATAGAAAAGTATCACAACTCTTCACACTGTTATTTTCTGTGTATGAAGACATATCTATTTTAATTTAGATTCTCTCCTCCTCTTTCCATCAAAGGAAAACTAGATTTTTTTGAGAGCCTCTTCTTTTTACCTACTTATTAAAATACATTAGCAAGCTTTAACACTGTTATAAACAAACACATTTAAGTCTGTCTTCCCCTGATAAGGATTAACACATGCCAGGCATTCTTTCTCTGTTCGTAGCTGTCTGCAAAAATAGTCTTTGTGGCAAACCTGTAAAACAGTGATTCAGGCTGCAGTGTGCTGTATCTCCCACTGCATTTTCTGGGAGTCTAGCCTGTAAACTCATTCCTGCTTCTGCAGAACTATAGCAGGGGAGAATCATCTTTAAAGTTTTTATGAACAAGGCAGATGTATCAGCAGCCCAAGCCAACAGAAGAATTATTGAACAAATTAATCCAAGCAGAGCACAATTATCTGGAAGGCAGTGCAGACCCAGGGACCTGAAGGTATAATGGGGACTCTGCAGAAACATTAACAGGTGGCTTCCCTCTGAATGAGCTGAAATTGTTGAATGGCCTTCATCTGCAGCACATTGTAATGATTATTGCAGTCAATCATTGACCTTGTCAGTGCTGCAGACAAACGGTGTCGAGGATGCAGTACAGCAAGGGGTGACAAGGCTGCTAGGGAGTACCTGGGCATCTGGCAGTATCTGAACATCTCAGGAAACACTACTTGTTCGTTAAAATGTGACTAAGGGACTTAAGCATTTCGCATAAACTAAGCCTTGATGTCAGTCACCCAATGCAATATTTCATTTCCATTTTGTGGTGCAAGTTTCAGCATGCCTCAGCACCAGCAGAGAGGCAAAGCATTGGAGGAGTCTAGAGACACTGTGGTCATTTGCTGTTGAGGTACAAAAAAGTGAGATGAGCTGAGTCACCTTTGTAGCTTCAGTGATGTAGCAGATCGGCCACCCCAGGGAGCCAGAGCTCCTCCATCACTGTTGTTATGCTCATTCTGGAAAACAATCCTGCTCAGAAAGAAGACAGAAAAGGGGAAGGCGAGGAAATAGCTGGGAAATTTTACCAAGTGCAGTTCATTCTATGCTGCTTGATACTAATGGAGTAATGACCTGGAACTCCCACTCAGACATTAACTGTGAGCAACAAAAATGTGCACTGCGTCTGTATGCTGGCAGAGACATTAATGGATCCACACATCCTAAGTACCAACCATAACTTTTTGGAATCTTAAGGAATAAGGTCACTAGGGGCTTTCTCTAAGGTGTCTTTATGGTGCTTTTCAATATTTTGAATTCTCTAATAGGTTCTTCAAGCCAAATACTCTAGAGATGCATCAGTGAAAGTACAAAACCAGTAAAAAAAGGGGAAAAAAATTGGTTGTAATTACAAGTTGTAGTGAGAAGGTAACAAGCTTACATTACTTTCTGAACGTCATTGCTTTTGTATTGAGCAGACAAGGGTCTCTTAGGATGAGGAGACTCCAGAGATGATTTAACTGTGCAGGACAGACTGAAGCAAAGGTTTCTTTGCTGTTTTACACTTTCAAGAAGTGTGTGAGTTGATGGTTTGGGAAGAGAGTGCAATTATCAGCACCAAACTCTCAAAACCTAGTTCATCCCTTCAGACCAATGGTTTCTTCTGGTGTAGCAGAGGGCTCCTTGTATTCAGGCATCTTTTCTGGGGGAAGTTGCAAAGGGGCTAGGACTAGTCAAAACAGCCTAAAAGCCCCATGCATAAACTGAGGGACAAGGAGCATAGAGGCCACCCAAGGGAAGCATCACTAGCAGCATTCAGCAACATGGCTCCTACGAATGCAAGGAGGATTCCTTGCTCACTGTGATGGCAGCTCACAGCAGAAGGCATAAATTGAGGCATGAAAGTCTCTTTGTTCACTGAGCAGATGGAAGTGTTTGGCGACTTGGAATAGGATTTCTTCTTGCCGTCTGGACTGGAATTGCCCTTGTTTTCATACCATCCAGCATTAATGTTTCCCAGAGTTGCCCCTTAAACAGAGCAAAAATACTCCACAGCATATTAACAACATGAGCATATCACAGTAAATAGCTTTATACATAATACAACATGGTCATTACCCAGCTGTGCACATAAAGCACCAAGTGGAGGCAGCAGGATGTAAACCAGGTTCTTCAGCTCTGAAGGCATTAGTCTCCGCACAGAGGGCTAACAGAGCTCTCCTGGCCTGCATGTTGCAATGGAGAGCACTTTTCTATCAGCAGTAGTTGTCCTTCTCTAGGGTGTTTTACATCATTTCAAAATGCCTGTAAGCCATGGGCTAGCTCAGTGAGAACAAACTAATTACACAGCAGGCAACAACTGCTGTGTGATAATCATAGATCTGTTGGCCATGATAATTTTTAAACCTTCCTAACTTACTGCCAGTCAGATTTGGACAGTTTTATATCTTGTAATTTACTGCATTTAGAAGCATCTCATACTGGCCTAATGTCTGCATCTACCTGTTCATCATATTACTGTATTTCTATATAATTAGAGAAAGAGAAAATATTTGATGATATAGCATAGAAGGTTTTTATTAGCAAAAGTTTATGGCCACAAGTTTTATTGGCTAGTTTTACAGCCACACCAAGTTATGTATGTCATCCTTAACAAGTGCCAATAAAACTTTTATATTGTGCCACATACGCTATCATGTATTCAGAACAGACCTCAAGACCACCATTTCTGTTTTAGTATCTGCATTGCCTCTTCGACAGTGGAAACACAAGAAGTGGGTCTGATGGTCCTGAAAGCTTCCCCTGTGGTCTCTTCTGCAGAGCTGACACCTCCACTGGTGAAAACCAGAGGCAGGCACTGGTGTGGGTTCCCTGTTCTCTTTGCCACCTATGCACCTTGAAGGTCTCAGAAGTAAATGGTAAGGACTAGTATATTGCATATAAGGGTGAGGTTGAACACTGAAGATGTGGCTGGCTGGTTTCTGAAAAGTGAAGTTGTATTTTCTGTTACCCAGTAGGAAGATGGAACTAGGCAGGTAGAGAAGACACAAATTATGATATTTGATAGACAGATTTTTCAGCAATGTTTTGGCTTGGTCAGTTGTTGCTTACAGAGTTGAATTGCAGAGAGTCAAGGAGAGATTTTTTTTGAAAGCTCAGTGTAAATTCAGTGAGCAGATAAATAGCAGAAGCAGATAAACATCTTTAAAGGGGCAAAAATGTTTCCTGATAAACACCTGTAAGCAATAAGAGTGGACCAGTTTTCTATAAGGCCTAACCTTAGCTACTGTAAAGGAAATGAAGCAAAAGCTTTTGTGGTTGTTTCATTTAAAGAAGACAAGTGATTTGCCCCTCTCACTTTACAATATCAGAGCTCGTGCAGTGCAAATTACAGAGGAGACAACATCAGATTCAGATTTCTGGAGCATTTGAATCCTAGACTTTGCTCTAGTCTGAAACAAAGATAGAGTTTCCTAACCCTCTGATACGGAGGTGCACTTGCTTTCACACCTGATCTGCAGTGGAGTTAAGTTGGATGGAGTATTTAAGTTCATCACAAGCAAAGACCCCTCTTTGTCTTTGGGGAAAAAACCATTGGAACTGCAGTTCCACGCTACAGTCTCTGACATACCCCTGCTGTATGAGATCATTGTAAGAGGGAGAAGAACACAAAACAGGAGCTGGCTCAGAGAGAGATTCAGCAAACAACAGCAAGCTGCCAAATGATCATTTTAGTGCTGCAGTTGTTTGCCTCTGCAGAATTTCAAGGCACCCATCAGAAAAGCTTGCTGGGGAAAAATCCTTGTAAAAAGGGGCATTCTGTGGTGGCAGTTTCCGTTTGGAAGAGCTGTGTTTTGAGACAATGCAGTATTTCTTCAATAGGAGAAAAAAATGCAGATTTTATAATAAGCAATTCCTGTTTTTAGTCTGCTACTGTTACATCACCTTTTATAAAGCACTCCCATTTAACATTATCTCATACCAGTATGTGCCTAATAGCTCTATAGGAGCCTGAGATGAAGTTTACTGTGTATTCACTGTATTTTTGTATCAGTTCTCTCTTCCCTTGAAAAGATGTAGACAACAGTGAGCGGCTTTACAATAGGAAGGCCGTTATGCTTTCTCATTGTAATGACAACAGAAGAAAAGCAATCAAGAAGGGTAAAAAAAAAAGCCTTTTTTATTTAAAGATAGTGAATACATTCCCCTTTATCAGTGGTAACAGGCATTACTTAGAGAGAAGATTTCCAAGTTGAATGGTATGTTTCCAAATACGACTAAGTTGTAAGCAAGTGTTCCCTGAAAACTCCTTTCAGCCCACAGGGTTTGTATTATTGTTCTTGCTGTTTTGTCCTGTAATACCTCCCCTTTTCCCAAAATTGATTGACTATTGTGTTCCTATGTACCAACACCCCCTCAAAGCCTGAAATCATCTGACCAAGCAAATATTTGTGGCAGAACCATTTCATTTCAAGGAATTTGTACCTGTCGTGGTTTAACCCCAGTCAGCAACTAAGCACCACGCAGATGCTTCCCCCTCCGCCCTCCCAGTGCGGTGAGGAGGAGGAAAGGAAAAAAAAAAGTAAAACTTGCGGGTTGAGATAAGAACAGTTTAATAACTAAAGTAAAATATAATACTAACAATAGTAATAATGAAATACAATAATAATAATAGTAATGAAAAGGAATATAACAAAAAAAAGGAAGGGGGGGGAAGGAAAAAAACCACCAGTGATGCACAATGCAATTGCTCACCACCCGCTGACCGATGCCCAGTTAGTTCCCGAGCCGCAATCTGTGCCTCCCAGCCAACTCCCCCCTGTTTATATACTGGGCATGACATTCCATGGTAAGGAATACCCCTTTGGCTAGTTCAGGTCAGCTGCCCTGGCTCTGCTCCCTCCCAGCTTCTTGCACACCTGCTTGCTGGCAGAGCATGGGAAACTGAAAAGTCCTTGGCTTAAGATAAGGGCTACTTAGCAACAGCTAAAACATCAGAGTGTTATCAACATCATTCTCACACTAAATCCAAAACACAGCACTGTACCAGCACCCTTCTTAGCACTACTAAGAAGAGAGTTAACTCTGGAAACCAGGACAGTACCATAATTCAGCCCTGGTTCACTTGTGCTTTGGCTGAGGCAAGGACTTTTCCAAAACACCAAGTCTTGAAATGAACTTGCCTTCCCTCAGTCCTCCTCTTTTCAGGTATTTGTTCTGATGCTGTCACCTCTGCATTGCTTAGTGAATGCTGAAATAGAGCAGAACTCATGTGATGCTTTACTGTGGCAACTTTACGTATAAATAATTCACAACTGGAGAGGTCGTTACCTGACATTCAGTTGTATGGTAAGTGTATACTTTTGGAGACCTTTCCACAGCAGTCCTGGTGGGAAAGAGTGATGGTTTTGTTTTGTTTTGTTTTGTTTTTCCTGTAGCTATGGAATTTACACTATAGGACAGAGTAGTTTTTCAGATACCAAGACTACACGTTCTTGGTTTTGTTTGTGTTTGTGGGAAGGGAATTGCAGATTCTGGGGCCAAGGACTACAAAAGATTTGGTTTGTGTTGTGAAGAGTGCAGTCTTTGCTATTGATCTGGGCGCAATGCCCTTGTTGGCAAACTAAGAGAATATAAAAACCCTGCTGTCTTAAGTAAGGTACTGCATTGGGTTAGCTCTGCTTAGTACCGTTGGATGAAAACTCATGATCAATTATCTTGTAAACCCATCGTTGCAAAGTACAGGCTTGCTACTGCTAAACTGGTTAATCATGGATGAGTAAGAGTCTGGGTAAGTCAGCTTCCAGAGGACCCTGCCATCATATTTTATACAGCTACAGACTTCTCCTCCTGATGCTGGAGTAGGAACAAAGACTCCTTGCAGAGCACCAGGAGAATCAGCTGCTTTATCTATAAATTCTGGGACTTTTGCTATTCAGACCATGTCTGTGCCCCATCACAGTACACTCATTTTTCTGTATCACAAGGCTTGGTTTTGCCTGGGCAGCTACTTTGGCATGCAGTAGTTGTCTCCATTCTGCTGTGTTACCGGTCAGCATAACCAAACTTCTCCTCATACCTAATTCTGCCTTTCAGGAGTCAGGAGCTGCTGCTGAAATATCCTTTCATAATCTTTGATATCCTCTTATTACATCCTGCTGTACTAACAGTATAGCCTGGGGTTTTTGCATACTGAGCTTGCTGAGATACCAAAAGCAGAGATTATGGGGTACCATGTGGCAGTGACAGCAGTAGTGGCTGCAAATAGCTTTTGACTCCGTATCAGGCCATGTACAGAGGCAGATGGCTAGTTGTTCAGGCAATACCTAGCCTTCTCAAGAGAAAAAGATGGTCATCCTGATTCCTGTTTGTGTACCATAGTTTGGGAACTTTCCACATAGCCACCAGCACAAACAACTCATCACAGATCCTAGAGACTTGGATTGGCAGCAGCTGGAGTTTGCAAAAGGAGTATTACAATTTGTCTCCGAAAATCTTTCCTTGATAAGTCAGTGATAATGGTCTATTACGTTTTACAGAACTTTTCTTTGCTGCCACAATACTGTATTATTGAAAATATCCCAGAACAGATGTATTTTATGTCTCTGCACCCCACCTCTCGGCTCCAATTTGGTATAGGCATAGACTGCTAATTCATTAGCATTATTGCTAGATCTGTGCAGGCCCAGAGTTATCAGTGATGAGGGTGTAAAACAAAGCAGTCAGGCAAATTTCAAATTCTGTTTTGGGGAAGGAATAAAAAAAGTGAAGCATATGTTTTTTTCCTTCCTCCATTACAGTATTTTACATAAACTTTAATTACTCTCTTTGCTTTTTTGCCACATCAAGTTCAGTAATGTAGTAGAGTACCAGGCCTGGTATGTCACACTGAAAGGGATGGGGTTATTAGCAAAATAAATTAACTGAAGTTTCTGGTCATTGGAACAACTGCTATTATAACCAGACTGAAAACTCTGAAGTAACATCTTTTTAAATAATTGAAAACCATCTTGAAGAGCTCAAAAATGTCCTGTGCCTGAGATGAAGTTCTTTGTACTTGATGGAAGATTGAATCAAGTTGGACAGTGCTGGTGTCTTATTTATTTTGCTTGCTTTAAGAGTAAACTTTAATCTCATTTATCCAGACCATTCTAGTTTGCTCAGGAGTGTGCTTGGCTGACCCTTGGCAGTCCCTTGTTTTGAAGCAGCGCTTATTAAATCAAGTGTGTTTCTATTAGAAGCAGAGTATTTAGACAAAACGGCCCTTGTCATTAATGTTCCTGTTCATATGGAGCCTACTTATTAATTTTGATTGAATGAGTAAACTCTCATTTTTAGAAATTACTATCATTAGTCTTTTTCTCTATTCTCCTGGTATGGGGCTAGTGAGGAGAGGAAGGGCATTATTTTCTGTGCTTGTAGAAGAACAGTATTTTTGTAGATGCAGAGAAAGCTGCACCGTTACTGTTTTTAACTTGACCTGTTGGAAATGAGAGGCATTATCCACATAGTTTTGAAGATTCACAAAACATGTGGATCCTTTTCCTCAACAATGAATTAAACATTGGTAATATACGTCTGAAGAGCAGATTTTCATCTGCAGATAAGACCTCAAAGAGCAGTTAATACCAAATGCACCTTTAAATCTCATTATGCAATACTGAGGAGGGTAGAAAAATAGAGGCTGAGAGCAAAAAGAGGTAGCCAGCTCTCTCTGAAGTCTTCTTGCTAATAGCAGTCTCTCTCAATTTAAAATGTTACTTGTTCTAAATGCGTATTTTTCTGATAATTTAGTGGTTTTATTAGCTAATCATTATAAATAACTTAGGAATTAGCTGATACTAACTATAGAAATTTACAAGAATTAATTCTTATATAGTTGAAGAGAGTGAAGTATATGAAACAGGCTGCTAGATATTTTTGTTTTGTATTTTGTGGACACACAGTTCAGTAAAATGTTTCCATGTATTACATTGCACGGGCTGTTTCCTCCCCCCTGCACATCATTCAGTAACAGAGTCTTCTAATATCATTAGACAGACTTCAGTGGGCTTCAGATCGGGCCACAGAGAGTGACCAGACCTGATGGAAAAGAAATGAGCAACAAAATGGTAAAGACACGTCAAAATAAAATGAAAATTAAAAAACCCAAACATGTAAGACTGTGAACTCTTTGGGCTGAAATAGTTTTTGGATAGCTACTATCTAGTAGCAGGTCCTATGCAAAGCAGAAGATCGAAATTACAGTTTCTAGTTGATGCCCTGTTGCAATCATTTTCTGTTTTCTTTCGGTGTGTTCCCACTGTGATGCAGTGATCCCACTGTGATGCAGGGGAAATGGTTTTTGAAAAAAACCTAAAGATGTGACTGCCTTTTTTCGTATTTCAAGGTATATCCCTTGTCTAGTTCAAGTTGATGTAATTTACCCAATGCAGTACACTGATATCTGTTACTGTCAGGCTGAGAATATGTAATTCTGTCCATAAGGGAGAAACTTTTCCCTCTACAGCAAGGCGCTAGGGATAAGATGCAGGACAATGTTGACATTTCCAGCTCTCAGCAGAAGATGAAGACTTGACAAAATAAGTCTTGTTAGGAGTCAGGGAATGTGTTTGCAGGGTATTCGTTGGATGTCATGAGCAAAAGGGGGAGATGGTGTTAGAACGATGCTGTTTGACAAGACACTTCAGGGAAGGGGATAAAAGAGCTCTATATTCCACTTGGCTCTAGGAGAGGGGATAAGGTGTATCACAGTGTGTGTGCTGTTGTGTTAATAGCATGAGCATTATTCCTTTGAATAATGTTTAATGTTGCAAGCAGCAGCATATGCTGTCATCGCAGCACGCAGGCAAACATTTGCCTGCAAGAGTACTGTTTTTGAAGAGGAATTGTCTAGAAAGCCCAAGGTTGTCCTTGTAGGTTTACTGGGACACATGGTTGATGAACACTGCATGAATATTTAAAATTACTTATATGGAATCCTTTACAAGCTTCACTGAATTTGCAGATGGGGAGAAAAGTGGTTTTGGATTATATATGCTAACCTACTCAGAGTATTACATACCAGTCTACCACCAAGAAAATATCATACCTAAAGTCAACAGATTTTCTTACCTGGTCAGGCAATAGGGTTTCTTTTATCACTGAGCCTAGCACTGTGCTTGACAGTCCTCCTTTTCCTCCCCTGGCAATTCAGAATTAAGATACTGCTGTGATTTAAGCATTCTCACCTGTTTCTCTTATCACTTCTGTTCAGACCCTTGCCCCTGCTTAAATGCTTTCTTGCATCAAAGGTGCCATGTAGCTTGCAAAACCAATCACATTGCAGCAACATCATCATTTTCACAGAAAAGGCTTCTCAGCTTTTATTGTCCCATGTAAGGCTTCTTGCGTGCTGAGACACACAACAAAGGCAATTTACTCCTCTCCTCCTTGGCCTCGTGAGAAGAGGAAGGTTTCAATGTGAGGTTGTATTTCGAGTCCCATGAAGTTGCATCTGGCTGCTGGCTGCGACCATCATGTTCTGTGCGGTGGCCTCCATGTGCTGGACATAGCTAGTCAGCAGAGCCCATTAGCAACATTGGCGCAGGGTATCTGGTAGTAGGGCATAGCACTGGGCTCCCATTTTCTAGGCACCAGATAACAGAGCCACAGAAAATGTGAGACTTTCCAAGCCTGGAAGAAACATGTTCATCCCAAACAGGCCCGCAGTAGAGCTAGGGGGGCTCAAAAGTGCAGTCTGTCATTGCTTTGGTCTTTTAGTACTGTGGCTACAATTTCCTTGTATCCATACATGCTCTGCAGATATTAGTTGTAAGTTTTCATGTTGGTTGCTAGCAGCACAATCTATTACTGCCATGAATTGCAGAGCTATTAAACCAGTGGAGAAGGTCATGGTGATGAGGCCCAAGCAGTGCTCACTGGGGGATAAAGTTGTTATAGGCTATACCACGTCATTAAAAATGAAGACATCGAGTGATACCGTATTCAGATTCCACGGGTCACATTTATTTGGATTTTCACTGTATTTTTATTTGCAAAAAAAGACCTCTGAATGCTGTCTTCTGCACAGCTGACTTTTGACAGTTGTTTGAAAGCAGTCAAGACTTTCCATTAATTTCCCAGGATAACTGCCTGGCGATCATGCTTTGTGACAGGCTGTGTGTTTGACCTGTGCAGTCTCAACTATTTTGCTCGTGTTCCTGTAAATGGGATGGTTGAGTCAGGGGAACCCCTCGGGCACAGGAGGGAAATCACACCTTCCCTGGACACCAGCTGAGAAGGAGCAAAGGAAGGGACTTTCAGATAAGGACCATGTTCCTTAAGGACTTCTTAAGAAGTGGGCAGTTTGCTGCAGAAAGTGACTGATGGCAGGAATAAAGCTTGGGGGCAAGGACCTGCTTGCAAGGAGACCATGGGTGAAGGGAGTATTGGTTACAACCCATTTCCATTTCTCTTTTCTCTGCAATAGTCTTTTTTTGAGTTCTTTCCTTTAATTAAAATGTTAACTATTCTATTTTATACTTTAGCAAAGCCTGGCTTTTTTCGTTTAAAAGCCCTTTGGTCTTTTTTGCAGAAGTGTCTGTAAAGAGAAGGCTTTGGATCTTTTCGCACATTAAATATAAGTTAATCCTTATCTCCATCCCTGCTTTCTGCCACATGGAAGTACTAAAGGGCAAGGTGGAAAGGGATAAACGTCCTTATGCTGAAAAAAGCGAACCAGCTTTGACCTTATTCTTAGTAGTTCCCCTGAGCACGTGGACTGCAACTCAAAACATAAAAATCAGCAAAGCTATTAGGAGTGTGCAGTGCTAAGTATCAAGCAGATCCTGTGAGGACAGAGAAATTGAAAATGGTGTTCAGTGCTCAAGGACCAGTTAAACCCCAGCAGCGCCTGTGCTGCTGGAAGTGGTGCTGCTCAGCCATCGCCTGCAGTGGGCATTGCAGGAGGGCTACCTGCTGGGCAGGGCTCTCTGATTTAAATGCCTTCCCATTTGCTTCATGGCAACTCAGCACCCTACACACAGCACTGGGTATGCACAAGATTGTATATGGATGTATATATAACTGCAAATACATTGCATGTTAAATCCATGCAATTAGTTTCTGCAGTTGTTTGGAAATGTTAAGAGAGAGTTTAACAAAAGGCAAGATCAATATTACCACAGCATTGCGTTTTCCTTTTCTGTTATCCTTGTCACAGGATAGCTTGTCACAAAAAGCTGCAGGCCCCATGTTTCTGTGTTGTGTTAGATATTGGAAGGGTGTAAATGTTTGCAAGAGATCCCTAGAAACAGGGCAAAGCACTAAGGTTGTAAAGTTGTGCTGTTTTAATTTGAGGAGGCAGCAAGCCAAGTTAGATTGACAGTTTAAGTACCAACAAAATAATACACTAAATGCAGATTCTGTGTCCAAGCATCTTCTGCTTTCAGTTCCCACTGGGACACTCTGTTCCAGTGCCCTTGTTCCATTCAGTTTTGTTGCAGAGGAATTGGAGAGTATCCAACTTTTAAAATTACCTCAGCTTTAATTTATTCTGCTTTTGATGTTCATAGTGCCATATATCTAATGGCCCCCAAATCTTTTCCTTAGTCTCTGAGGCTATAATTTACCTGCCCAATGTCTCAAAGGCAGATACCACTTACTTTAAAAGTTACGTATAATTTTAATATTCATATGTTTATATAGTATATGAAGTTTGTGGGGTGAGTGAGGAAGGGGGATGATTTATGCTTCATGAACATTTCCAGCCATTTAAAAGACAAAATGAATTTCAGTTTTACGGAGGCATCTTAGCAGAAACCTGCATGGGTCCAGCATATTTAATGTAACTTACACTTGGCAAAAAAATGAACAAGCTATTCTCCCTTAGGACTTTGTAGCAACCTCACAGAACTAGGCATGATCCAGCTAAATGTATTCCTTTTCCATGACAGGGTTTTTTAAAGAAAAACACTGAGACTGGGGTATATGGGAAAAAGGCATGTGAGTTAAGAAGTACTGAATTTTATATGTCAGGATTTAGAAATAGAGAGCTCGATTCCAGTTTCCACTGAGGCACCTTTATGTAAACCTGGAAATGCAAAGGGAAATCAGTGAAACAAAGCTGTAGCACTTGTTAAGGCCCCTTTTCAGAATAGGTTAAATTTAGATAAAACTCAGGTCCAAAGCCTTGTTCCCCATGTGATTGCAGGGCTGTAGGAATGGGAGCTATATATATATATAAGTAGAAGAGAATTATGGTGAGAATTAAATTCTGAAGACTGGCCACATAAGGGCACAGAATGGCTCAGGAAAGCAAATCTGAGCAAGATGTCCCATGATTGCGTTGCAGCTGGTGAAAGTAAGCTCCAGTCCAAGGTGAGCACTGATTCTGGAGCCCTGCGGACACTCACCCGCTGACTGCCGCATCGCCTCTCATGGCTCCCCGTGGCTGGCCAGGGCAGAGCATGGATATTGATTTCCTCCCGCATCTAAGCCTGGTATGATCTCTGTGTGCTTTTGCTACTCTCTTGGCATTACGGAGATCAGACATGGTGGAAAAGGAGATTAGCCAATTCGCCGCAAAGCAAGTTAATACATCTTCTGTCACACATCTACTAGTTTTAAATGTATCATCTCCTTTTGTTTTCACCTGCGCATATATGCTCAGGCAGAGCCAAATGATCATGTGGTTCATGTTGGTGTAACTTTCTTAAAGCCTGGGGAGGCAAAAAGAACTGTAGAGACCTGGAACCTTATCTGACCTTATGAATTCTGATTTGAATAGGAGGCAATGGGTATAACTTAGCATTTATTAGCAACAGAAACATAAGCCCTCCTAAGAATCAGACAAGTATCTCTATTTCAGTCTATGCTTGAAGCAACTGGTCAGGCTTGTGAAACAGGTAGCTTTTCTTACTGTCCAAAATTGACTGTTTTTATAAGGGAAAGAGGGGACACAAAGACACTGCTTGTGTCATGCCTGTGCTGCCCAATAGGTCATCCTAAACAAAGTGAAATGTTGTCTTGCGTCTTTCTAACAAGCTCTTTGTTCCTTTTTCTTGCTCCTTTTCCTTTTTACTCCATAGGTGATGAAATAGATTGGCTCCAGCTCTCCCCTCCTGGCATGCCATATGTGCTGCATGATGCCATTCTTTGCTAGGTTGTTCCAGCCTTTGGGGAGGTGGGAATTTATTCCTGGAATCATTCCAGTGTCCAGATCACTTTCCTTGTCTTTATTAGTATGGACTGCAGCCCATCATCATTGAGGCGAGTAGTTGGTAGGGAGCATATGAGATAATTGCCTAAAATGAACTCTACCTCCACAGGGCACAAAATCACTCAGTGGCATTGCAGCTTTCTTATTCCGGCTTAAGTAACCTTCCTCCCTCTAGGCAGTAGCTCATTCTTACATATGTCATGGGGACCATATGCTCAGCCTAGACCCAGTCCCAGGCTTAGACAGTCTGCTTGTAAAGCAATATACATTCTCTCCTGCAGAGCTTTTTAGGTGGCATGCCCATCCTTCAGGTGCAGGATGGCTGGCAGCAAAAGAAATCAGCTTTTCTGCATGCTCAGTAGCTGAGCAAAGCTCTGTGGGTTCTATCTGCTCATTCCCAAGCCTAGCACAGCTCTGTGTGGTAGGGCCAGCCTCTCCAATATTGCTGCACCTCATGCAAGGGTATATGACTTTCTTGTCAGCTTAAAACAGAGTGCCGCACTATTTCATGTGTGCTTTAGGTTGGTGATGGGTCATGACTGTGTAAGTATGGTCCAAGTCCCTGAAGGTTCCCTTTCCTATATTTGTAATAAGATGAACCAAATCCCAGTGGTGTTTTCTCTGCTGGGCTTATTGAACGGACAGCATGGTGTACCAGAAATGCTCAAGGATGGGCCTTGCTGCCTCCCCAGCTGGAACCAGTTAGCTGATGAGAACTAGGGGCTGCAATCTACCAAGGAGGAGGTGAATGCCAGGAGAAAGCTGGAGGTGCAGGTTTTGGAGCTACAGACTGAGAGGAGCTGTGCAAGGAAAAATGTAAGAAGGGGAGGAGTAAAACCAGTTAGGAAGATTCATGAGGGATGGGTAGGACCATTGGTGCTTAATGTATTGTTGCTGGGCTGGGGGTCAGAGGAGGGGCTGGGCTTCCCGTTCCCTGCAGAAGGGGGAGAAGCAGCCCCGAGGCAAATAAGCAGCAGAAAAGGGAAAAGTCCAATGCTGGTTTATATGGTATGAGATTTTGTTGTTTGGAAAAGGAAGAGACCCTGCTGTAGCCAGGCAGAAAGGTCATGTCTGCCTAGTATAATGTTTAGATTTCTCTCTGAGGCACAGGGAGTAGTATGGTTGTGGTAGTAAAACACTTCTTCTGGGTAACTTTACTTTCCTAAAAAACTGGCTGTTAGCTTGACTGAAATACCGTAGCAGTGTGTAGCAGGCTTCCTATGCCTGCGTTGTCTCACTGAAAGTTGGCTTTGCTGAATTGCACCATGTAACTGCATACAGGGTGTTGAGGGGGATATATTATATTAGTGGGCACAATGGGCACTTTGTATCATCTGTCTTGTGGTGACTTGTACCACATCAGTGTTTTTGAAATCTCTTGTCAAGTGGAGTTTTCACTTGAGGTTCCTTCTTGGCACCAATATGGTTTAAGCAAAGATAAGAAACAAAAACTGTCCTCTCAGAAGTAGCACAACCCCACAGCTGTTCTCTGCTTTGGGGCAGCTGTGTCCCATCCCAGCTTGTTATAGCAGCTGGAGGTCCTCTCTTGACCCTCTAAGGGGAAGAGACCTTGGCTCTTTGTTAGGCTCCTGTCTACCCTCTCCTACTCGAACTTGTTGGGTTGGTGTGGAGGGGAGAAGGCAGTAAGCTCTTGCATTCAGCCCATTTCTGGACATAAAACTAAACTGTAACCGTGACCTGAATTAGAAGTATCAGGACAAGAGCAAAATCTCACAAACCAGTGAACTCTTTTACAGCCTGCTGTAAGCATTTTTTCTACCCTTCTAAAGGGAAATAGCCACACATCTCTTTGCCACTTCAGCGAGCAGGAAGCTTTATTAGAAAATGTTTCCTTGTGTTTGTGTCCTGCTTGGTTTGTTTGGTTCTTATTAGTTAGTAATTGTTTCATTACTGTAGAAATAGATGTCATGTTACTTTTTTATGTTGGTGTTGGGTTTTTTTCCACGCTGTTGTTGTGTGAACATTTCTTACAGTTATTTGCTGCAGGGAAAATGTGAAAAGGACTGTATAACAGTAGGCAGAAACTGAGAAATTGCCTGAACTTTGGAAGAGCCTTGCTTCTTGCCCCCAGCTGGCATCAACAAACCCATCAATATTAAACTCAGGTGTGAGCCAAAATGACCCAGCTTTACAATTACAAAGGAAGGGGCAGGGGGATGTTGAACCAGGGCAGATTAAGAGACTGGAGAAGAATAGTTTGGAGGTTTGCACAGCTGAAAGCACACTGGTTTCTAGTCATTACTGGTTGAATCAGGGAGGAATGGAAGCCATGGTGTGTTTTATGGTGTCCTTTACTCCATTTACACATTTACTCTCTCAATTGCTAGTGGTTTCTGATCCACAGATCCCCAGCAGGAGTCATCTTTGACTGTTGGCCCTGCCTCTGCAACAGGGTGGCATGAGAAGGCAGCGTCAATGGGTGTATGTGAGTAATGTTGTTTAGAGAGTGGCATCAGTGCTACCAGATTTTAGCAGCTGAAAGAGTCTGGTATTAGCAGCTAGTCTGTCCAGCTGCGTACCAGAGGCCATAGATCCCAGCCAGAAATGGCTTTCTGCCAGCAGCCCCAACTGCAGTGCTGGTAAGACACATGCGGTATTATTTATGGTGAATAATAGAATACTAAATGGTTTAATATATTATGTGCTGATCCTGGACTGATTGAAATTTAAAGATGTGGGGTAGGGGTTAGAGAAGACTTGGCAAAGCTGTCCCTTCCTAATCACCCCATAACCTCAAATTTTCTGTAGCAACTAGTGGGAGAGAGACAGAATAT
Source organism: Gymnogyps californianus (assembly GCF_018139145.2). Classification (NCBI taxonomy): domain Eukaryota; kingdom Metazoa; phylum Chordata; class Aves; order Accipitriformes; family Cathartidae; genus Gymnogyps; species Gymnogyps californianus. The sequence continues at coordinate 19,920,406 of NC_059475.1, read as the reverse complement.
TTAGGGCTTTTGGAGGAAGTAGATTTGAAGGAGAGATGTGGAAGAAGTGTTGGATGAAGAACGGGAGGAAGCTCCAGGCTTTTGCAGTTGAAGGGAATGAGAAGACTGCGTGCATGTGAGGGTAGATATGAAGATCGTGTGCTGTTTGGCTGGGGTAGAACAAGCTAGTAGAAGAAAGCAGTTAGAAATAGTCAGTTGGCTACATAGGTGGTTAGCAAGTGTCCAAAAGCAATCTGACACTCTACCAAAGGCTAAAAATAGTTAAAAGTTCATGGGGGTCTTTATGCGCGCAGTACTGTCATGCAGTAATTCTGCATGACAATACTGTTCCATTGGAGTCTTTGCAAAAACATAGAGCATGCTGCCTGGAGTGCATTGCTTTCTCCTTTGCCCTGTGTATCTTGACAGCAAAGGCTTTCAGGCTTAGGGCTTTTATGAAGGATTGTTTTTTAACAGAATTAAGTGCCAGGCAGTGCAGCCACAGCTGTATTTCCTATGGCAGAGCTTGGTCTTAGATCCCTGTGACCTTCTGTGGCTCTATCCCATCCTGGACCTTGTGGTCATGGGGACACTGCTGATGCTTTTGTTTTTATGGTAAATTAAAGAAGCCAACAGACACTTTAAAATTCAGATGTCCTCTTAATATTTCAAGCAGGGGCTGGACGGACATTTTTTTCCCACAGATAACTTTAATGCAGAGAAAAGAGCTGCAGAGAAGAGCTTTGCACATTAAGGAACCTGATGAATTATGCATGAAGCACAGCAGTCTGGTATCGACAGTGCCTGCTTTATGAGAGGAAGGGAGTGATAGGAACAATTTACGCCATACGCTAGCTGTAGTTTTTCAGCCTGAAGCAGTAATGCGGGCTGCTGGGCTGAGAGCAAACAACATGGCTCCTCCTTTGAGCCCCTGGGGGCTGAGAAAGGTTATTTGGCAGCAGGGAGCAGAAGACCTGTTTTGAGCAAAGCGTGGAGAAAGGGAAGAGAAGGCGGGGAGGACACATCAGCTCCGCAAGCTGCTTGGCAGAGCTGTGCTGAAGAGCGGTGGAGTCACTGCCAGGTTGACAGACCCAGCGTGTGCACATTAAACTCTGCCGTGTAATGGGACAGTAAGACTGACACTGAAAGCATCGATCTGTGCTGCCTGGGCTCGCTGTCCTGTGAAGCAAAGGTGGAAATAGAAAGAGGAAGCAGTGGTTAAAAAAAATCTCGTTAAGAGTAAAGGTTGACTGCATAAAAATAAAGGGATAATACTATGCAGTGCTTTAATGCGAGGTCTGTTGCTGTGCATGACAGCAGACTTGCAGAGTTACTATGTGTCAGAAGCTGTGGAGGTAGTGCTCCATAGGTAACTGGTTCAAGCAATCTGCCAGGAAATGAAGTGCCCTAGAAGTTCTCCAAGCCTTTTTGATGCAGTGGCAAAAAGAAATTTCTACACTTGCTGGCGAGTTGCCACTGCATATTTATCAGGCAGCTACTTCTTTGGTGGTGGCAGTAGGAGGAACTTGGGTTTCCTTGTAATTGTTTGTGGTTCTCTCTCAACCAGATCTGCGTCTTCCATTGCTCTCTTTAGGTTTCTTTTCTGGCCATTCATGAGTTTGAACCCTTTATTAGGAAGAGGCAGTCCCTAGATGTGTTGAAAGTGGGCTGTATTGCTATGAGGCATCTGGATAGCAATAATGATGATTTTTTTTTTTTATAGCATTGGTTATTCTCCCCTTTCAAAAGAGCTTTGCAAACAGCAAGGAAGCCGTATGCTACTCCTTCATGGTAGGAGAATATTTTCATGCTCAGTTTGCAGATGGAGAGACTGACACGCAGAGAAGTACAGTCAAGCATTTTCAAAAGTGTCTTGTATTAGGAGGCAGACATTTCCCAAGATTTTCAGAGATGCTGATCATGTGGAGCCTCTCTGGGCATCAACTAAAGTGCTTGGCATTTACAAAACTGGAATGCATTTGATACTGGACAAAATCTGAGGCTACTGTGAAAAACATTGGCCTAAGAGACTTCCTTGGGCTAAAGGGCTCAATAGGAATCCTGGACATTGCTGTGATTCCTACTTCTCTGTTCTGCTGCTCTACCATAGATTGTTCTTTACACTTTTTGTTCTTTAGATGGTGACTGTGTTTGCCTTTGCCCTGTCTTCCCAGTCTTTGTCAGAATCCTTTATGTGATGAAGTCGTGTATTTGAGTCTTGCAGTTTGGAGCTGTTGTTCTGACTAACCTCAACCATGAGCAGCACAAACAGATTTTTACTTCAGCCTCTCACAGGACACTGAGATGCAGAAGAGGAGAAACTCCGGCACTCTCAGAGAGCTCTTTGCCTTTGTCTGGGTTCCTGCAGAATTTCAGTTCACAACTATCCTCAATGTTAAAAATGTTGATTTAACTGTTTAACGAAATGGTTAAAGAACACTGATCAAATTAGAGCTCTCTTGCCAATGAATTGGCAAAGCTTTGATTCTGACTATATAACATGTCCAGTACACACATGACATTGCAGTATCTCATTACTGTATTTCCAAGCAGTGTTCATTGAATTGTTCTATTTTGTGTTTACTTGTGTGGGTATGCACGAAAAATGAAACTGCCCTTCTTAACTGGAAGCAGTAAAATATGTATTGTGCTTTAATTGTTTTCATTTTTGGCAGAGCTACTTTATAATACAATTATGTTTGTGCCCAGGGGCATGTGGGATTGAATTACCAGGTATCCGCCTTCCAGCACTCACTCTGTTTCAGACACCCCATACTTAAATTATACGAATCCTTTGGGAACCAGGCAATTATAGAAGTGTTAGTTAGCAAAAATCATCTGAAGTTGCATACAAACATACTTCTCTCCAGAGCCATTTTGTAGGTAACTTTTCTTTTTATTAATCTAAGTGCTTTGAATATGGGCTTTAGATTTCTGCTCAAGTGACTTCTTATGAAGATGATGTTCTGTGTGCTAGGACAAGATACATCTGGGGAAAATGTGGATCACCTATTCTGGCCAAGCATGAAAAAAGGAAAAGGGAAAAAATAAGTCTTTTGGGAAAAATAAGTCTATTAGCTGAAGTGCAAGCTCTGGTAATCCTTAATCAGGCAAGGTTTTTGTTAATATTCCACAAATAATCTTCTTTGTTTGCATATGCTTTTTTGTGTTTTCTTTTAATTTTTTTCAACACTTTATGAAAGATGAGGAGCGTCTGATGTTTTTGCAAAGATACCTAGGCAGGAGCTACTTGTTGCTGGGGGAGATATGAAGGCCAGTATCATATGCAACTTGTGTCAGTTTGGCTAAGACTTTTTTTTTTTTTTTTTTTTGAAGTATTCATAACAAAGCAGAAGCAAATTTTGGATGGCCATTCTTATCCTGGCTTGTCCCTCTTTCTCAGATGATCTAAAGTTCTATAAACTATTTAAATTGAAGTAAGTGCATGGACAAAGGTGTTTACAATAAGTTAAACAGAATAAGTTTGAGCCAGCTTTAGTATGAATTTGCTCTATAAATTTACAGTAGTAACTTGTAAATGGGGGCAATACAAAAAGGTTTGACGCAAGTTCTGGTGTCTCTATAACCTCAGCTAAGTTGACCGATGCAGACGTTTTACCATGCAAAGACTTGATTTGAAATCTGATCCAAACCGTGGTGGTACGTTCCACCTCCTTTACTGTTCTAAATGGTTGCAGAATGTGCAAGGGAACAGTGAATGCATACCCAAATTTCTACAAGGGATATATATACATATATATTTCCATATATATCTGTGTCTATAGAAATCTCTTCTCCTCTAACCAAACAGAGACATGGACACTGCTTCTGAGCTGGACCTTCAGATTCATTTTGTGTGACTGTCTAGCAGGTTACTTCTTCATTGTTTCTTATCAGCTTTCAAAGATCTTAGTTCCTCTGTTTTAAATGTAAAACACCCTTACCGTCCTGGTTTAACCCCAGCCAGCAACTAAGCACCTCGAGGCCACTCCCCCCTCCCAGTGGGATGGGGAGGAGGATTGGGAAAAAAAGTAAAACTCATGGGTTGACATACAAGCAGTTTAATAACTAAAGTAAAAAAAAAAACCAACCTAACCTAACTAATAATAATAAAAATATAATAATAATTGTAATGAAAAGGAATATAACAAAAAAAAGAGAGAAATAAAACCCAAGAAAAGACAAGTGATACACAGTGCAGTTGCTCACCACCCGCTGACCAATGCCCAAGCAGCGATCTGCCCCTCCAGGCCAACTCGCCCCCGTTTATATGCTGGGCATGACATTCCATGGTATGGAATACCCCTTTGGCTAGTTCAGGTCAGCTGCCCCGGCTGTGCTCCCTCCCAGCTTCTTGCACACCTGTTTGCTGGCAGAGCATGGGAAACTGAAAAGTCCTTGGCTTAAGATAAGCGCTACTTAGCAACAACTAAAACATCAGCGTGTTATCAACATTATTCTCACACTGAATCCAAAACGCAGCACTGTACCAGCTACTAAGAAGAAAATTAACTCTGTCCCAGCTGAAACCAGGACATCCATGTATGTTTAGAGTATGCTCCTGGTTACTAAAAAGTATCTATTTCTTCATAAGCCAGGCTGATGATTCAGTCTCAAGATTTGTTCATGTCTTGGGCAGAATTTTTCCCTTCTGGTGCTGGCCCAAGCCGAGTTTCTATGGCTGGATCTTTGCTTATACACAAAGGTGTGCTTGTGATGGCTGAAACTACACATGGGTATTTACCTAAGGATAATAATACGCATTGTGCGTAACGTCTTCCCTTGGCTTTTATTTGAATACTAAGAGGAGAGAAATGATATGCCTAAAGAGGTTTCCTTTGTGTTCCCCCTCTCACCCGCCTCTGTCTTTCAGAGGGGGGAAAAAACCAAACCCAACTGCTATCTTCTTGAGCTAAAACCCATTCAAACAAAAGAAGTCCTAAATCCATATTAATCACCACCACCTTTAATTTTTCAATCACTGCTTGATTAAATTGCTGCCTAGGTTTGTCCTTTCAGTGATAGGGCCTGGTTAGTGCTCTGCAGTGAACTCAAACAGAGAAGTAATAAAGTGCTTTCTGTCATAGGCACTCCCCGAAGTGCCAGACACAACACAAGTTATTAAAAAAAAACAAAGAGTGAGCTCCTATAAACTGTGCAGAGAGGAAAAAAATGATTGTCCAGGGAAGGGGAAGAAGATTTTAATTTCACATCTGCAATTAAAAAGGCAAATACATCTGCATAGAGGGTATTTCAAAGTCAAAAAGAAATGAGCAAACTCGAATGGTTGGGCCTGTGTCAAGAGCTAGGTTTGTAATGGTTTTACCACTGTCAAAAGGTAAGTGCCCATTTTTTTTTTCTTTCAATATAATTATCAGCATAGAGCATGTCTGTCAGTTAATAAACTCACATTGATCCACAACCACCTGCCTTTAAATCTTCCCACCAGGAATGCAGATGTTCCAGCTCCTGATTCCAGTGAAGCTGGGGTTCTGCTTAAGCCAGCTTACATTGATGCACAACCCTCTTTTGATGCTCCACAACCATTATGAAAATGGTTTATGTTGCTATAGGGCTCAATTGTAGACCTGTGGCTCTTGAGCCCCTTTCCAGTAGTGAGCAGTCAAGGTGCCATTCCCATGCTGGGCCGTAGTTTGGAGTCGAGTGTTGGCACCGAGGTTGCTGTGTAGCCTGACATGAGCCAACAGGTCTTTCCTGGCCACTGTCCTCACTCTGGAAGTGAGTTGTAAAGTCGGCTTTGGTGTTATGTAATGACACAACTGGACTTCCATGTGTTATGGGATGACTGCCGTTCAAAGCACATTAAGTTAGCGTAAGCATCTCCTGGTGGCTTAGCACTTGGAAACAGTCAGAGTAGGGTATTTTAAGAAGCGCCTGTCCTTCATCTGAGTGTGACAGCTTCCAGCACGAACACCGATTATCCAGTAAATACAGAATAAAATGGACAAACCGAAGCAAACAGCTGGGGCTGAGAGTGCACGCATTTGGCTTCCCTGCCTCAGCTGAGGAGAAGTAACTTCCAGATGAAATGGGTTATTTTCTTTAAAATACAATCTATGAATCTTTTGCAATTACATGAGCATCCCCTTGGCTTTACATCTTGTCTTTGACAAATCTGTAAACCTTGATGTTGATAAGAGCATATATTGGACAACCTTGTTCTTCTTGTTAGGATGTTTCACAGAACACGTTGCTGCGTTCTGACACAAAGAACACTTCTTTCTTCTTTTTTTTTTTTTCCCTCCTCCTGTGGCCACAGCCTGAGTCAATAAAGAGTCAACGTAAGCTAAATCATTATAAGTCAATTTTAAACCAATTCAGGAATGTCCACACTGGGGTTTGTGTGGACAACAATTTAATGAAATCAATTGAAAAATCAATGTTAGGCATCATCTCTGTCAGTTTAACTAGCTTCCTTCCCATTCAGCTCCCAGCCAGCTAATAGCTGGCAAAAAACTGCAACATAATGTTATCTTAGGCTTACACAATCTTCATTGGCAAAAGGATTTTGGAGGTTGAACTTACTCCCTTAAGTTTGTATTGTGCAGATCTTTACCCAGCTAAGGGAGTGATGGAGACAGCCTGTTTCATGCTGAACAAGCCTGTAGCTACAGCTTTTTGAGAGGAGAACAGTCTTGTGGATCAGATACCAGAGTAGGAATCAAGAGAGCTGAGTTCTCATTTCTACCGCTTCTACTTTATCTTTCTATCTTTTCCCTCTCCCAGACGGCTACAATAATACAAATCTTGCACATGGTGTATGGGGCTTATTTTCATTCATTTGTTTTTGGGAAGTTTTTTAAGAGTTGGTGATTACAAAGGTCATAAAAATACACTGATGATTGTAGTCACTGGATGTTTGGAGTAGTGCTGGCACGTTAGTAATATTCTGCCATTGTGCCTGTTTGTATCGGCGTGCTCTGATGAAAACCTGGGGCTGCTGTTGCAGTGATAAGGCTGGTCTCCTGAAGAAATCTGTCATCACACAAAGCTTCATCTAATTATTTAGCAAGTACCTTTGGAACTTCAGAGCTAAACATGGATTCCTTCTGGTTAATAAGGATGTGATTTCTGTGGAAGATACATTTCTTCCCTTAGTTTTCTTGTACTATTAAAGGTATCCTGCTATTGCAGTGGTTTTGGTGCAGTGCTGACCATGATTGCAGAAGCAGCATTGCCTCCATGAGAGTTGCAAACTTGAAATAGGGTCACAACATTAAAATTCCTGCTTTCTGTTGCTTACCTGTTGAAAGATTCATGAGTGAGGTGTATTTCTATACTATGGTAACGTTACACATTCTTTGGTTGCCCTACATCAGGCTTTGTGGCCCTCAGCTAAAGTTACTGCCAGTGTCTGTAGTGTAGAGACAGGGAGCTAGGGTGGGTAATTGCTGTGATATCTTACTGCATAGCAATGCGCGTACCCTGTGCCTCTCCTGAATAAACACATCTTGTACTGCTCTGCAGGAAAATGCAATCATCCCACAATGAGCAATAACAATTCAAAAACATTTCATAAACGTTCTGTTTTTAAAAAAAAAAAAAACAACCCACAAGACAACAGTGGTATTTCATTTTCACAAAACGACTTGGAGAGCTCTTTGTGGACTGTAGTAGAAATATTATTGGAGCAGTGGGTCTGAGACTTTCCTTCCCTGCTTTCTTTCCATTTAGCATCAAAATACATTTGGGCTTCCTTCTCTGCTATAATACTATTGTTCCCAGCTCTGTGTTTCTTGTTTACGCTCTGAAACCCTCACTGAGACAGCTTGTGCTGTTAGCTGCTTGCTTGTGAAAAGGATCCAGGGTTGAACCCTTCCAAAAGGCAATAGGTTAGATGTTGAAAATGTCAGCCAGCATATCTGTGTGCTTACTTCTGTTTTCTGAATTTTCAGAAATGACTGTTTCAGGGATAGCATTCCCTTACATCATATGTGATCACTATGAAGAGCAGCGGTTTCACCTTTTGCATTTGCTTGACAACCTTTAGCTTTCCAATTTGGTTGGTAACAAATGCTGGATTTTTTTAGGAGAACATATGCTGTCAGCTTCAATTGGCTTCCTTTGTAATTTGACAGACAATGTTCCCTAAATGTATGACACAGAGGATTACTCGGTGAAGACTCTGTCACGTACCTGGACAAAGGGATTTTAAGAATAACAACGACAAGTAAACATCCATCTTTGGTGGACCGTTGTTAAAATCCTTTGAGAAGACAATTCATATGAAGGGTGTAATCAGAGTTTTAAGAATTGCTGATGTCCAGAATGAGGAAGGGTGAATATGATTTTTAGTAAGGCAATTAAATATGATGGCAAGGGTTTGGATTTTTTTTGTCCGTGTCGTGTCCCGTCCGTCTGTCCCCGTCCCCCCCCCCCTTTTTTTTTCTCCTTTCCTAACAGAGGAGGGTGAGCTGAGCAGTGCTGTAAGGAAAATGCAGGTAGGATGAATCAATTGGACAGGATGCAGAACAGCCAAGAGGCGACAGTTGTATTTGCAGAGGGTAGGGAAACAGCCAAGGAGATGACAGGGAAACCTCATTTGTACATCTGGGAACTGCTCACTTAGATCGACAAGGGAGAAAGTATGGCCCTGGAATAGAAACCTTTAGGGAAGGGGAGCTGATGAACCACAGTGCCAGACCTAAATTTGATGAAGTCCATGGAGCTGTGTGATTTATACTGGTGGAAGATCTCACCTGTTATGTACATCTTTTTTCTTTTGCCCGTTTGCACACACATAAAGTTCAGATTTGTGTTTTTGGTGTCATACAGGTTCTCTCTTACTTGTTGTCCCCCTTCAGTTGGATTTTTTTTTCCTATATTTTTATGTTGTTAAGTGTTGAAGGATATCACAGTTATTTCAGGGTTGCTGGTTTCCATAATATACCATCAGAGGGTTTTTTGAGAGTGTGGCTTTTAATGAATAGCAGAGAGCTTTTCCAAGGCTGTGAAAGGACCTTTGACTTACTCAGCTGTTACACCTTTCTTCATTTAAAGCCGCATACTTTGGAGTTCACAGCTCAGTGACACTGGTATCTGCCTTTAGAAACACTAGGTTGCAAAACGTGGGTGTGCAGAGAAAAGCTGCACCTCAGTTCTAATTTTGGTGAATTCTGTTGCTGTTTTATTTTCATGTAATATTCTGTGAGCTGCCAGTTTTGTTGGGTTTTTTTGTTTGTTTGTTTTAAATGCCATTGTTGTGGCAACAGAATGAAGAGCCCTTCTGTCCTTCCTTAATGAACTGTACTTTTTCCAGAAGGGAAATAAAATAACTACTAGAAGCAGAATCAACAATAGTGAAAATAGGAGATAAGAATAAAACCACGTGATTGCTTCCTTCTTTCTCTCTCCCTCAACAAAAAGAGAAGGTGAACCAAGGCTGAACAGACTCTGCTCTGCTGTGGGGAGGCATGGCAGCCTTCTGGGCCCGTCTGCTTTTATAGCAACCAGTAAATAGTCATAAAGTGCTTGAACACGGCGTCTTTATGTGCAAGTAGGTTCTGTATTCAAAAATGACAAGAATTTGTGTGATAGTGGGAGTACTCATTGTAAAAAACTTCAGAGGGGCCTGACTGTTCAGTTATCTAGAGACATTTCTGTATCTGAAAAACAGCTCTACCAGCCGAAAATGTCTGCAATGGCAGGGGTAAGAAAGAAAGAAAGGCCTTCAAGCAGTTTTCTTCAGAATTAAGGAATTTGTCTTCAGTGTCACCCTTTTATTTTTAAAAAGGTTGCTCTGAAAATACTATGTAGTGGTGTTAGGACCGTAAAGCATTGCTAGGGTTAAATGACTGGGAACCTGAGTCAGAACTCTTTGAAATCAGAGGAAGTTTGGGAATGGCTCACGGCCATAAAGAGGGCAGAGAATATGGCATTGGGAAAGAAGGACACACACATATGTACAAAAAAGTGTGCTCTTACCATCCCTCTTTAAAAACCATGTGTTTAATCTCAGTGTGTGAGCCGACACAGGCAGGACACAGGAACAACCACAAAAACACAGATGAAATGCAAAGAGTTAATTTATTTTCATTACCTCACGAACTGGGGGATCCCCAAAGCAGCACCTGGGCAGAGGCACACAAGCAGGAATGCAGGCTACCTCTAGCTCGATCCTTGCTAGAGGATCACCGAACCTGCTGTTTTCGTCTGGATTTCAGGGATTCACACAGGTGTTTTTTATGACTGTGCTTTGATCTTGCCCACAGCAGGGCAGGAATCTCGAGCATGTTCGATAGGGTGCCTCTGAGTCTATCACAGGCCTATGTTACCTAAACACAGATGTTCTACTTGTCAAGCATACAAGACTAAAAAATGATTAGTATGATATATATGTTTTTCTACACCCCAGCTGCAAGTCACCTGAGCGTGTTTACAATCCTCCTCGTCATTCTTCCCTTATTTTCCCACACTCAGTAATAAAATTTTACAGTCAGAATTTCTGTAAGTGTGTCACTGTTGCCGTGCCAGTCAAAACTAAGGCCTTTTCTACGAGGTTTTGCAGCATGATACAAAAGAGACCTGAAAGTGGCAATGTTGCCTTTTCCTCCCTTCCTCTCTTTGTAATTCAGTAATTCAGTTAGAGGCACAATTGGTGAAAAGCACCGAAAAGGTTTATTCGTACTTGCTCTCCCTGGCGGGCTCAGATATGCTATTTGTATGTGTGTCAGTTTTTCACACCTGCTTTGAAACAGCAAGGAGGATAATGTGAGAAAAGAGAGAGAACTGCCATATTCTTTCCATTTATACAAATGCTCGAGCTAATCCAAGCAGGAGTCTTTCAAAAGACAAAACTTTATCAAGAGCCAGCCTCGCTGTTGCTTTTATGCTTGGCATTATAAATTGGGCCTCTGTTTTGGATTGATATTCTTCATGAACAAACTCGGAAAGTGGAATTTAAAAACAAAAAAAAGGATTCAATTATTTTAGCTTCATTACACTTCATGCTGCTGCTGCTCCTCCCCCTGGAGAGCACTGGAGAGATTCTCTTGCTGTTTCAGACTCTTCTCATTTACAGAGTGCGATTGTATGAGTTGACCAAATTTTCCAAACCAATGATCTTGCTGCAAATGCTCTGCTGACTTGTTTCTGACTTATGCGCAGAAAGTTAGCGAGTTGTATGGAATTGCCAATAGTTCTTTTAATTGAAGACAGTTAAGGGGTCTGTATTTTGCTTTTCTACATCACTAGCCGCTATGTTCCCTACGTATTGGGTAGAAGAGGGAGATATACCGTATGGGAAAAGGTTCTGCATGTTTACATAGCTTCTTAGAAGTCTGTGGGTCTGTGCTGTTTTGTAGGAGCTGGATTTGGCTGTTATGTGCCTTATGCTTTTAGACAATTAAAATACTTTAAATTACATTAGAGATTTGGCCAGTGAATACGCCATTAGGAGTATGCGTTATGTGTCATGTGCATGTGAATAAGCATGTATGAGGGCACACAGCTTGTTCTTTTTTTTTTGTTGTAGCAATTCTTTTTCCTTTCCCTTAAGTCCTGTTGTATCACATGTGGTTTTATCTGATGTGTTCTGCAGCGCAGACAGACTTAAACTAGTTTATTTCTTTCTCTCTCATCTGCTCTGCCCTACTGCAGGTTTACCCCATTATAACACAGACAGCAGAGACCATCGGTAGCAGATTAGGATTGGATAAACTTTCCTGGGCACGTTCAAATCCTATCACATAGCCATTATAAAGCAGCTGCAGACCCAGGGAAGACGCATTTCATTGATCAAAGTCTACATAGCGAGCTCTAAACCTTGTGGTCTGTATATATATTAATGCCACCACATTGGCAGCTTTTCACTAAATCTAAGCAGAGAACAGAGTGTGTGGATGCAAAAAGTCTTTCACAAACTCCTCATCTGCAGTTGGTCCAGAGAAGACACCATGGGGGCGGAAGGCATGAGCAACACCTGTGTGGAATTTAGCTGTGAATAGCACCCTTTTAAAAAAAGCTCTAACTCCAGAAAGGTAGATGGCATGTCTTGGTGCAGAGCATTGTGTGTAAGTGGTTATTCCCTCTCGATGTGCCCATCCGGCATCACATAGAAATCACCTCCTCAGAGCTAAATCTGTTGAAGTGTCTCACATGGGCCAGATGAGGCTGGAATTGCTGCAAACTCCCTCTGTCTGCTGCCTGGCTGATATTTTTCTCCCAATCTATGCCAGAAGGACTTTGGCTGCCCTTGCATCAATCTCTTTGCTGTGGGACAGGTGGTGGTAAGCCATTGTGGCCCCCAAGCGTGAGCCTTCCTATAGCCAGTGCCATCAGGAACAGACTGTAGTGAGCATTTGTGGCGGTACAATTTAATGGTTGGGGCTGGATATTGCACAGGATGCAGCAGAACGATCTTGCGATGTCCCCAAAACAGCTCAGGGATAATAACCTTAAGGCCTGGGGACAGGCAACAAGCACTCTTTGGTCAGCACTCCAGCTGCAGAGATCGGACAGCCTCCCACTTCCCTGTGGCCATTGCTTTGCAAAAGGTGATGCCTGGGGTTTGCAAAAGGGTTTGGCACCTGTTTAACCCCACATCCAAATGTTTCTGCCTTAGCTTCTGTGCAAAGCTGTTGTACATGTCAATACTTTGAGAGGCACCTGGAGAAATGTTGGACTCTCTTTTCCTGCTAGAGCCTTGGAGGGTCCATTTTTACAAAGGAGAGCAATAGGAGGGTGATGTAAAGAGAGGAGAACCATTTCTCATTGGCAATACTGAGCATTTCTCCTTTTCATACAAATATTGCCACTATTTAATTCTGCAGTTCGAGTTGACAACAGCAATAAAGTCAGCAAGCAGATGCTTTGCAGAGAGAAATTATTTCTCTGCCATCACTTTTCTTGCCCTATAGCAAAGTTTTATTGTGAGTCGATTGTGTCTGTAATAAGCCTGGCTTTCTGAGAGCCGCTCTTCAGTAGGAGACACGAAAGTTTCACTGTGAGCCTCTTGTCCCCTTTGTCAGAGTTAATTTCCCATTTGTAGCTGGCTTTAAGGTAATGGTATGCTTGTTTTGTCAATTTAATATTGAGGGAAGCTGAAAGTTTTACTTGTCAAAAGCCCTTTTAGGGGAAAGCCCTGAAGTGTGTTCAGTATGCTAACTGCCAAGTGCTGTTGTGCCACCAGCATCACTGGAGTTTGGGGATGTTCTAGCTACTTGTAGCTGTTACAGGCTCACTGCATGCTTGGCCCTGGGTTGTATTGGTTTAAAGAGAAAGGACCTGACTTTGAATCTATCTAGAGTAAAAGCAGTAGGATTCCTGCCTGAGCCAGGGGTTTTCGTCTTCAGTCTGAAAAATGTTATATTGCCTGGAAGCCTCTGCTGGACTTCTGTAGTGAGTGAAAGCAAGCATGAGAGAATCAGACCTCTACCAAACGAGAACTTCTTTCAATGGGAGCAATGGCTGGGAAGTAACTTCTGAAGAAGAGGGTCTCACTGCAGGGCAAGCCATTTCCGCTTTCTCTCTAAAATCTCTTCTACTCTGCCTCTTCTAACGTGTGAGTTCGTGCAAGCATGTTGAATATGCATAATTGTACTTACAGAGCTGTCAGGGTAAGCTTGACTGTGATTTCCTTGGGCTTGGGAGAGCAGGATGATATTTTACATAGAAAGCCTGAATAGAGCTGACTTCGATGCAGCATTGAGCTCACTGAAAACGGTGTCATACTTTGATCACGGCTCCTTGGAGGTCCTGACAGGAGTATTTATTTAAGTATTTCAGAAACTAGCTCTAGCCGCTTGCACCAGCCATAGCTATTAAAGATTACAACTGAGGATAATTATTCTTTGTAAGAGCTAGTTTTTATTAGAGAGGACTAATACACAGCCCTGGTAGTGCCATGCATGTCTTGGTGGTGCTTTAGCACTTCTTCATAATCATTCACATTAATGCTGCCCAACTGAGCAAATCCCATGGCCATTTCATCCAGATAAAATGGAGAAAATGGATGAGCTTTTCACTGCCCCTGGAAGGCTGACAACAAATCTCAGATTCATCAGACCAAGAAGGAAGCAATTACTCAGACAACAGCTTGCCAATAGCAACTTTCTCCCTTAAAATAAAGGGGCAGAATGACATCATATTTTCATCAGCTCTCCCTGTGCTGCTGCAGTGAAGGGAAGGCAGAGGCTAGGTCTGAGAAAGCTGCCTCTTCCTCCAGAGCTTTCGTCTGACTTTTCTCCTTCTAAACCTCTGCTTTCTTTGTTATTGTATGTCCTTCTGCCTTGAACACACTTTATTGCCTGCCATCTTGTACCAGAACAACAGAAAGACAGACATTCTCTTAAATTTATTGCTGCTTTGGGCAAATTCATCTGCACCGGCACTTACACTTTGTTTCCTGCTCCATCATATATTGAGATCCAGCATGGAACAGCTCAGACACAGGATGCAGATGATGCAGGTGGCATCTGAGGGAAGTGTTTTGTGATGGGAAGAGAGGTACTTGATGAAAAATGAGACCGTGCATCCCACATATGGTCACTCAGAATTGACATACCTGAACCTGAAGAGAGAGCAGCAGCATGTCAGCAACTGTGTAGAGAGTATATTTTCACCAACAGTTGTGATGTGGACAAGATAGATAAGAAGACTGTTAGCAGGTCTGTTTGTCTTGGAGGCTGTGCAAGTAAAGTGGAAGGATGAATTCCAGGTCTCTTCATAGCATATCATTGGATGCATAGTATCCAATAGCTTGGATGGCAAAAGCCCACAGAGTGTAAGTGGGAAATGCCTTCTAGTCTCATGTTCCTTTAACTAGTCTGGAAGCTTTGGAGCTTTCTGGTTTTGGGGAAGGGAGATACCTTTCTGTTGGTTTTCTCTACCAAGTGCATGCAAATGGTTTCTTTGAGTTTAGAATAGAATAGAACAGACTATTTAAGTTGGAAGGGACCTACAATGATCATCTAGTCCAACTGCCTGACTAATTCAGGGCTGATCAAAAGTTAAAGCATGTTGTTAAGGGCATTGTCCAAATGCCTCTTAAACACTGACAGGCTTGGGGCATCGACCACCTCTCTAGGAAGCCTGTTCCAGTGTTTGGCCACCCTCTCGGTAAAGAAATGCTTCCTAGTGTTCAGTCTAAACCTCCCCTGCCGCAGCTTTGAACCATTCCTATCACTGGATCCCAGGGAGAAGACCTCAGAATCGTCCTCTCCACTTCCCCTCCTCATGAAGCTGTAAGACAGCCATGAGGTCGCCCCTCAGCCTCCTTTCCTCTAAACTAGACAAGCCCAAAGTCCTTAGCCTCTCCACACAGGACATTCCTTCCAGCCCTTTCACCAGCTTTGTTGCCCTCCTCTGGACGCATTCCAGGACCTTCACATCCTTCTTAAATTGTGGGGCCCAGGACTGCACGCGGTACTCAAGGTGGGGCCGCAGCAACGCTGAATACAGTGGGATAATCACCTCTTTTGACCGGCTGGTTATGCTGTGTTTGATGCACCCCAGGATGCGGTTTGCCCTCTTGGCTGCCAGGGCACGCTGCTGACTTCTATTGAGCCTGCTGTCAACCAGCACCCCCAGATCCCTTTCTGCAGGGATGCTCTCCAGCCACTCCTCTCCCAGTTTGTACTTGTGCCCAGCATTACTCCGTCCTAGGTGCAGAATCCAGCATTTCAACTTGTTAAATTTCATCCCATTAATCACAGCTCAATGCTCTAATCTATCTAGATCCCTCTGCAAGGCCTCTTGTCCCTCAGGAGAGTCAACAGCACCTCCCAGTTTGGTATCATCAGCAAGCTTGCTAATGGTGCATTCAACTCCTGCATCCAGATCATTGATAAATATATTGAACAGAACTGGCCCTAGGATTGAACTCTGAGGAACACCGCTGGTGACCGGTCGCCAGCCAGATGTAGCCCCATTCACTACAACCCTTTGAGCCCTGCCCTTCAGCCAGTTCTTCACCTAGCGCACCGTGAACCCGCTCATCCCACAGCTGGACAACTTGTCCAGAAGGATGCTGTGAGGGACAGTATCAAAAGCCTTACTAAAATCCAGACAAACTACATCCACCGCCTTCCCTTCGTCCACTAGGCAAGTGACCTTATCAGAGAAGGATATCAAATTAGTTAAAAAGGACTTTCCCTTTGTGAACTCATGTTGACTGTGCCTGGTGATTGCATTATTCTTTAAATGCCTTTCAGTAGTACCCAGTATAATCTTCTCCATAATTTTTCCAGGAACTGAGGTTAGACTAACAGGTCTGTAGCTCCCTGGGTCTTCCCTCACACCCTTTTTGTAGATTGGAATAACATTGGCTAGCTTCCAGTCAGCAGGGACCTCCCCAGACTCGCAAGACCTTTGGCAGATGATCGAGAGGGGTCCTGCCATAACATCTGCTAGCTCCTTCAGAACTCTGGGATGAATCCTGTCAGGCCCCATGGACTTGTGAACATTCAGCTGATACAGTTGGTCCCTTACAATTTCAGTGTCCACAAATGGAAAGTCACTGTTCCCACACTCGTGGTCTTCCGACCAGGCAGCCCAAGGTCTATTAGTATTATTAAAGACTGAGGCAAAAAACGTATTAAATGCCTCCGCTTTTTCTTCATCCCGATTAGTGAGATGACCATCTTCAACAAGTATTGGTCCAATGTTTTCTTTAGACCTCCTCTTGCTATTAACATACTTAAAAAAGCCCTTCTTGTTATCTGAAACACCACTGGCCAGTTTCAACTCTAATTGAGCTTTGGCCTTTCGTGCCTTCTCCCTGCATACACGAACCACAGCTCTGTGCTCTTCCTGCGAAGCCTGACCTCGCTTCCAGAGATCGTACAGTTTCTTTTTCCTCTTGAGCTCCACGAGGAGTTCCCTGTTCAGCCAAGCTGGTCTTCTGCCCTGCTTGCTTGACTTATGACACAGTGGAATTGCCTGCTCCTGTGCTTCTAAAAGGTAGTTCTTAAAGACTGAGCAGCACTCGTGGACTGCAAAACCCTCAAAAGCAGATTCCCAGGCTACTCTGCTAAACAGCTCCCTGAATAGCTTGAAGTTTGCTCTCCTGAAGTCCAGGGTAGCAACTCTGCTGTCCTTTTTTTCTCATGACACTGAAAATTTTGAACTCAACCATTTCATGATCACTGTGGCCAAGACAGCCACCTACCATGACATCCCCCGCGAGTCCTTCTCTATTCACAAACAGCAAGTCCAGGAGGGCATCTTTCCTAGTTGGCTCACTGAGTACCTGTGACAGGAAGTCATCTCCTACAAACTTCAAGAATTTCCAAGACCTGCTCGTCACAGCAGTATGCTGTTCCCAGCTGATGTCTGGGAAGTTGGAATCTCCCATAAGGACCAGGGCTACCGATCCAGAAATTTCTCTTAATTGCCCATAGAATAACTCATCGGTGCTTACGTTCTGGCTGGGCAATTGGTAGTAGACACCCACTACAACATCTTTGCTTTCCATCCCCCTAATCCTCACCAGAGGCTCTCAACCACATCATCACTAACTGTAATGGCTGTACAATCAAACCTCTCCCTTGCGTATAGTGTGATACCTCCACCTCACCTGCCCTGCCTATCCCCCCTGAACAGCCTGCAGCCGTCCATCCCTGCACTCCAATTGTGGGACTCATTCCACCAAGTCTCATTAATACCAATGATATCGTAGCTCTGGGAGCTGACCAACGCTTCCAGTTCATCCTGTTTGTTTCTCGTAGTGCGTGCGTTGGTGTACAAGCATTTCAGATATGCTCTTGAGCCCTGTGTGCTCGCAGGAGCAGTGTAAATGTTCCCACTAGGATTGCCACCCTCTGGCAACACCATGCCAACCCTTGGCTTACCTACTGCAATCCTGTTGGTATCCCCTTCCCCCATCAATTCTTTCATTCCCCCTCCATAAGCAAATCGGAGACCACAGTCATTGAGCAGAAAGGAGTTTTGATTCAGTGAACACAGAAAGTCTTCAAATTAGGGATGAATGCAGAGCTCCTGTAGAATAACAAAAATTGCTGAGATAGCATCTCAGGATGAAGGTCAAGGATGGAGAGGGAACATTCATCCAGATCACTGAGTCTGGAGGGAACTAGTTAAGGAGAGTAGGCTATTTACTTAAAGGATTTTCCTTCATGTTTCTCCGCTTTGTCTTTCCACTTTCATTTGAGGACTCTCATTCGTCCTGCTATTCCTCCCTTGCAATATTTCAGCTGTGTACTTTTGATACCTGTCTTTCTCTCTTGTGAGAAAGCATCTTCTTAATGGCCAGTCACACTCTTAGAGAGCCATGGGAAAAAGAGGAGGTGGACTGAAAATTGGATGCTTTTTTTTGTTGTTTTTGTCCTAGCAAAAGCCCATTGCTTTAGAATAGTTCTTGAGATGTGCCACATGCCAGGTAAGATCTCATCGTTCTAGACTAACCACTAAGCATTGCTGTTACTTGATAGGCAAAGCTCACTCACCCTTGGGAGAGTGAGAGACCATGCTGGGACTGAAATGCCAGAAAAAATACTGAAGTGAATGCCTCTTGGGGATTCACTTCGTCATCTGAAGACAAGCTGCTAAAGGCAGGCTCCAACAACAAGAGCTTTCTGTCCCTGTGATTGTGTTTTGCCTGTTAAATGGTTAATGGAATGGGAATGGAGACTGCTGAAATCATCTTGAGACGTGTGGTGTTTTAACCCCAGCTGGCAACTAAGCACCACACAGCTGCTCTCTCACTCCCCCCCTGCAGTGGGATGGGAGAGAGAATTGGGGGGGGGCGGAAAAAGTGGTTGAGATAAAGACAGTTTAATAGGACAGAAAAGGAAGGGAAAATAAAATAATAATAATAGAATATACAAAACAAGTGATGCACAATACAGTTGCTCATCACCCGCTGACCAGTGCCCAGCCAATCCCCGAGCCGTGGTGTCCCCCAGCCAACTTCCCCAGTTTATATACTGGGCATGACGTCATATGGTATGGAATACTCCTTTGGCTCGTTTGGGTCAGCTGTCCTTGCTGTGTCCCCTCCCAGCTTCTTGTGCACTCCCAGCCTCCACTGGCAGGGCAGTATAAGAAGCTAAGAATTCCTTGACTTAGTATAAACACTGCTTAGCAACAACTAAAACATCAATGTGTTACCAACATTATTCTCATCCTAAATCCAAAACACAGCACTATACCAGCTACTAGGAAGAAAATTAACTTTATTCCAGCTGAAACCAGGACAGACGTTTTCTTGTTACTGAGCTGCTCATTTACAATTTCAGATCAGTCATTTAGCTTTAAGTGGCTACGGGTCATTAATTATGAGCAGGTGCTCTACAGTACAGCTGCAGACTGTAAGTGGCCTCATGATGAGTTATTAAATAAGACTTTTCCCTTGATTCACAAATATGATTTTTAGCCTGAACTTAACTGAGAGATTTCATGCTGAGAGTCCCGTTGCCGCCTTCCACCTTCCTATCCAGAGAAGCTATTTTTGTAGTTAACCCAAGAATATGGTTCACTATCCAAAATATCCTCTAGGTCTTGTTGGGATAAAGTTATGCATCTCCATGTTTGACTTCCTTTTCTATCCCACTCCCATGTCTCTCTGATTTTATTCTCTAGTCAGACCTGTCCCACCCAGCACAGACACATTGCAACAGTGTCTGCCCTGAAGCTCATTTATTCTCTTGCCTATTGAATTTGCAATGAATTCCACCATTTTGTTTTGGGGGACATCCTAGAATTAGTATGCAGCCTGGTGTCACAAGGCCTTGTCTAGTTTTCCTCTCTTTGCTGAAGGCTGTAACATTTATATTTGAAAGCTTTTTATTTTTCCACCTGTGGCATTTGAATTGCAATACACCCTGTGGACACTTCAGCTTTGTCAGCTTGACTGTTATTAAGCTGTAATCATTTATCATCATTGGCAATGATTTTATGTCTGTTTTTTTTAGCAGGTATTGCAGAACATTTATTGGTAAACTGATGTGAGTGTGCAAAGACTTAAGATATATAATTTATAAAGCCATATTTATGTAGCAGTGCTTTATGATGGAAGGTTGTGCTGAGAAAGCGTTTGAGATGACGGTTTATTTTTAGATGAGCCAGAAGTCTTTGTTTCCATCTCATTTCAGGTCCCAGCACAGAGTGATTGAGGATCTGCAGAAACCCAAAAGCTTTTTTCCCTCTAATGGCAAGAGAGAGTGTGTAAATAAAACTGACAAACATAAAAATGCAATAAACTACAACTGTTTCATGAATTTATAACGTGAGGGGGCAAAGTAATAAAAAAGCTATAAATTCGTGTCAGTCATACTCCTTTATTAAGAGCTACTAAGCAATACGCGTAATGGGCAGTGCAAGACTGTAAGTATAGCTGAATGCTTTCCATGAGCATTGACTGGAAGGGACTTGCTAAACTGAGATAATTTGATTCTTCATGCTGTCTTGTGTGTATTTGCACACACACGGGGTTTTAATATCTATGCGATAGCACGTTTTTATCATAAAGAAGAGAAAAAGCAATATGTAATTTTAATTAATAAGGGTAGATGAGTGAATTTCCAGATTACCTCAGGGAGGATTGTGAAGTTTCATAACCTGACATTTACAGAGAGAATCATCTTTTCTGTCTTTCAGGTAACAGGGTGAGAGAGAGGTTTTATGTGTAAGTCTGTGCTGTTTGCTCTGGCTACCCTACAATCACTGCATAGAGTAGGTTTCCCAAAGGGTCATTTGTCCTGGATGCATATTCTAGGATAGGCTGGAGTGACCTTTGGAGATGCCTGTTTCTCTCCAATGACAAAGAAAGGAGAGTCTGGGCAGGTGGATTTGAGCTGAGATCCAAGTTGCCCTAACTCTAGGCACCTGGGCTACTGTTGCAGTCAGGGAAATTCTGGTCAATGCCATTAATGGTGTCTAGGGAGCTATTCAGCCAACCAAAGGCCGGCTTGGACTATCATGAGCCACATCGATTTCTAGACACTGCTAATAGCATTGACATCTGAAGTTAGGTTACCTGAATCCCATCCTAGATGTCTAAAAGCTGGTCGTATAGACCTGAGTTAGGAGAAATATTTGCAATCTTTCTGTGTTGTATCCTGTAGCATTTGACAAAAGAAGATGGAGTTTAGTCCAGAAATCTTCTGCAGTTCAGAAGTTTCAACAGTACTTATATGACCAGAGGGGTACTTGTAGGTAGCCCTTAGTGTAAGCTCATTGTCTGGACAGTCCCAGTGGGAATGTTTATACTCATTTTTACTTCATAGTCCTTGTGCTCATTTCTGCAGATCCCTGAAACAGAAAAAGCAAAAATGTGAAAGCAAGGGATTCTGTGGGCTCTCCTATCTGTACGTTGCAATGAAGCTGCTGATCACAGATCTGTTTAACTAAATGTGTTTATTCCAAAGCATCTGAAATGCTTCCATAGCAGATATTTGGTTGGTGATAAGAAAGGACTGTAGTGTTTCCTTTGGGGATAACTAGAACAGAAAAAAAGATTATTTGAGGTGGCATTCATTACTGATGGCATACTGCCCATGCTTGGAAGTGGCTTGGGATACAGGCAATTGTATATAAATAGAACTAGTAAGAGTGCAGAAGAGCCTCAGATGTGCTATAGCATTGCAAAGCCTAATACAAATAAACAATCATTAAAAATTGCTAACATAAAACAAGGGAATAATCTTTGCTTTCTCTTGTACTCCCACCCAATTAGAATAGTTTTCTTGACAAGGCATTTGAACTATTGAAGTGAGAGATGCTATTCCAGTCATAATGCTGATTTTGTTACAAGGGACTGCTTACATGGTATTGTTAGGCAATTGCGATGGTAGTAAATACTTTGTTTGCCTGTACAAATATTATTAACAATCCATTAAAAAGAATCCATAAAAGATTCAGAATGCGTTTTGCTCAGCTTTCTTATGGTGTTCAGTGAAGGAAGATGAGCTTTGTGATGTGAGGCTGCTTGTTATTAGGGTGTGATTATTGCTCACAAGTCTGTTATTGATCAGGGAATCGATACTGAACGTGGTAGAAACCCTTCCTACGACCATGTGAGCCGTTTATTGATGGGACGGTTTAAAAAAGATTTCTCATTAAAAGCCAGTTGTGGTGTACAAGTTTGGTCATTCTCCGCGTCTCTGTGGAAAGCTAAACCTCAGAAAAGGAAGGTCTCACTGCATCTTAATGTATTTCACATTTCATCATTAGTGTTGCTATTGCTGGTATGCTTAGCTGTCCTCCATGGAGCTATGTTTGCATTTGCATCTTGGATATCCCAGTTGGTTTTGGTGTTTGTTGGTTTGCTTTAATACAAGAAAGAATGTTAAGACAGTGAGTGTTCATTTTGCGTGTTAGCTCTTATGGCAGTCAAGGGGTTAAGTTGCATCCTAGAGAGTAATAGGTTTTCACTGTGAAATGTGGCAGAGAGGCTGGCGGTGGGGAGGGAAAATAAAGATAAAAGGAGAGGGTGGGAAATTGTATTGGAGCGATCTGAACCAGTCTTTCATTGCAGTTTTCTTTTATTTGTGAGGCCTCAGCACCCCCACCTTGTACTCCAGTTGCTTTCTAGTTCATTTTATTCGCAACGCTAACCTCACACCTTATGTTACCTCCATTGATTGATGCTGTAGTGTTGTTATGATATGGACTGGAATGTGTCTTTAGCTTTACTGGAAGCATGAATATGAAGAAGCCTCTTAATAAATAGCAATTAGAAGGTTTTCATGCCTGTGACTCATTCAGATAGGAGGGTTCTGCTGGAGTCACGTCCCACAGCTTTCTAGGAGCTGAGATACTGTGTAAAAGTCCTTCTTCTTCCCAAAACCTTCCTGTCCCTGCTGGGGATGGGCTTGATTCCTGAGCAGGGCTTGAGCTCCTCAAGGAGAGAGTTGGGCGTGCCAGGAATCAGCCTGAGAGTCCTGTGCTTTTTGGGGAGGGACTTGGAGAATAGTGGGAAGGGACTTCCTGCGATACGGAAGATTTGTCTGTCCTCAGGCGTTGCCAGCACCTGGTCAGAGAGAGCAGGTTGCAAGCACAGTATCTATGATGGGACCGAGGGAAGGGAGTGCTGTATTGCTGGTGTTCCCACTGACCCTCACCTCCAGCCCTCTGCTGTCAGCTGGTAGGTTTAAGAGCAGTATTTGATGGTGACCCTATACATCCTTGTTGACACTGTTACTGGCTGCTGAGTGAACTTCAGAAAGGTGAGTGGGAGGGGAGAATGTGGCATAGCTGCATTGCTACTGGAGGAATTGGAGAAGACCTGTTCTATCATGTACACCGTACATTTGTAAAGAAAACCAATTTCTCTTTGAAAAGGTCTCTATCAGGAAAAGTAACCATAATCACTGTGGAATACATCAGCACAATTTGGGACCTGGAGGAAGGATGCTCTTAAAATCAGCCTCGAGATGTAAAGAGCCAAACACTTTAGTAAAAGCCACCTGTCCCCCATTCCAGGACCAAAACCAGAGACTCTTTTTGTGATCTGACTCAACTTCTAGAACTAAGTTCAGCTTGGCACTGGCACATGGACAATAAGGAGGTGATTGGTGACAACCAACATGGCTTCACTAAGGGCAAATTGTGCCTGACAAATTTTGCGGCCTTTTACGAAGGGGTTACAGCGTTGGTGGATAAGGGAAGAGCAATTGACATCATCTACGTGGACTTGTGCAAAGCATTTGACACTGTCCCGCACAACATCCTTGTCACTAAATAGGAGAGACATGGATTTGACGGATGGACCACTCGGTGGATAAGGAATTGGCTGGATGGTTGCACTCAAAGAGTTGCAGTCAACGGCTGGATACCCAAGTGGAAAGCAGTGATGAGTGACGTTCCTCAGGAGTCAGTATTGGGACCAGCACTGTTTAACATCTTTGTTGGCCACATGGATAGTGGGATTGAGTGCACCCTCAGCAAGTTTGCCGATGACACCAAGCTGTGTGGTGCGGTCGACACACTGGAGGGAAGGGATGCCATCCAGAGGGACCTTGACAGCCTTGAGAGGTGGGCCTGTGTGAACCTCATGAAGTTCAACAAGGCCAAGTGCAAGGTCCTGCACATGAGTCAGGGCAATCCCAAGCACAAATACAGGCTGGGGGATGAGTGGATTGAGAGCAGCCCTGTGGAGAAGGACTTGGGGGTGTTGGTTGACGAGAAGCTCAACATGACCCGCAATGTATGCTTGCAGCCCAGAAAGCCAACTGTATCCTGGGCTGCATGAAAAGAAGCGTAACCAGCAGGCCAAGGGAGGTGATTCTGCCCCTCTACTCCGCTCTGGTGAGACCCCACCTGGAGTACTGTGTTCAGCTCTGGGGCCCCCAACATAAGAAGGAGATGGACCTGTTGGAGCGAGTCCAGACCTCTCCTGTGAAGACAGGCTGAGAGAGTTGGGGTTGTTCAGCCTGGAGAAGAGAAGGCTCCGGGGAGACCTTATAGCAGCCTTCCAGTACCTAAAGGGGGCCTACAAGAAAGCCGGGGAGGGACTTTTTACAAGGGTGTGTAGCGATAGAACAAGGGGTAATGGCTACAAAGTGAAAGAGGGTAGATTTAGATTAGATGTAAGGAAGAAGTTCTTTACTGTGAGGGTGTTGAGGCACAGGAACAGGTTGCTCAGGGAGGTTGTGGATGCCCCATCCCTGGAAGCGTTCAAGACCAGGTTGGATGGGGCTTTGAGCAACCTGGTCTAGTGGAAGGTGTCCCTGCCCATGGCAGGGGGGTTGGAACTAGATGATCTTTAAGGTCCCTTCCAACCCAAACCATTCTATGATTCTGTGATTCTGCCACGCTGCATTGCAGGAGATGCTTTGTTCAGACTATTGAATCAAATATTGCTTTATACAGTCAAGACTCTTATTTTTTGAAAGCTTTTGTGAGGGAGGATATCAGCTTTAGCTGTCGTCATTTTTTTTCACAGTATCAGCAGTTTTCTTTTTTAGATACACAACTAATTTTGCATTTCAACTATAGTATCTATATTCACTATGGATGTTTCTATAGCAACGAGCCTTGTGCTATCTACATACCTCTATGGATGGATTAAACATGAAATATAAAAATGTTTTTCATTTTATTTTTCTGCGGACTGTGCCTGTTAGCACATGTTTTAAAAACTTTTTGAGTAATATGAAATAAAAAGACCATCTCTGTCATCTTTGTACTCCTTAAGAAACCTCTTTATTTATCTTTGCTTTTTATATGACCCCTATCATCTTATTATTTCACTGCCTCTTACTCTGAACCTAACCAATGCCTCTAGGGGAGAGAATAGCACTAAAGACACCAAATAATCTGGATTTTGTCCAATGCGAGAAATCTGTTGTAAACTAGGGAACTGAGCTGTGGACTCTGGAGTCACTACTTGATGCGTATTATCCTCAGTTTCTCTCAGCGTCTCACCAAATGGCTTAGGTAAAATTCTCTGTCAACAATCTCCTTTACAGAAAATTTCAGTTTCTGTGTTGTAAAGACCGACCTTTACCATTTTATTTGCTTCTATTGTTTTTAGTATTTAGTGCTATGTATGTGACAACAGGTGACTAAAATTGCATCTAGAGCTCCAGATCTGGTCTTTTGCCAGTTTACGCTACAAAGTAATTCAAAAAGTTGTGTATTATTTTACGGATGGGACAGAACAGGGACTCCAGAGGCACACCCAGTTTCCTTCCATTTCTGCTTCTCTTTTAAAAAAGATTTAACTTCATCTGGTGGATTCTGATTCCAGACCTCATGCATGTATTCCTCTTTACAACTGTATTGATTTCATTACAGTCATCCCAGGTGGATTTAGAAATTACATTTGAGGAGCAGATGAAAAAGCTTTAACACTTTCAATTTGGCAACGGTTAAAACTAGAATCTGTAAAGAGACATATTCTTTTCGTTGTCGTATATTCATCCCTTTCCCTCTTCTAACTCATGCATTTGCTCTGCGTTTCAGTGAGTTGTCATTAACTCAGTACTTTACTCATAATCTTTAACTTGAATTAGAGTTTAGGCAAGTTTCCAAATTAGATGCTTGTGACACTGATAATCACCATTTTTTAATATTCTGTGATCATGTTTCATCTTTTATCAGCAACGCTGCCTTAATAGGTCATCCTCACCTGTTCTATTTCTCGAAGTTTTTGCATCCTCAGTGATATGACTTTGCAGTATGGGGCAATTAAGTGCACTGCAGAAGTGACTAATTAAAGTCAGTGGCAGTTAAGCCCATGCTTTAAATGCTTTGCTGGATAAGGATGCAATTGAGCACACATTTAAGTGTTTCAATGAATTTTGAGCCCGTGAAAGGAAAACATCACTTTTAGATAGGGTGTATTAACTCATAAATGTTGTAGTTCTGTTCTTTTCTAACTGTAGTTGATAGATAACTATGATTTAGAGGAGCAAGTGCGTAGGAGAATGCTACTCATAAAACAGCAGGGATTAACTGAATGACTTTTTATTCACTTTTCCATTAGCGGGGTGTCAGCATGATATTCTGTCTTTTGACGTCTTCAATTGTTGCCAAATTTACTTTAGTTGTATGAGACTGCAATTTAGTGGTGGAACTCAGCTGGGGAAGAATAATGAATTTCTTAAGGCTTAAGCTCTTGAGGCTCAATCCTCACCAGGGTAACTAAAAAAGCAGTGTTTTATATGTTTCCATTATTGACACTATGAAAATGAATGCCCTTCTTGTGATGTTTCTTTGCCCACATAGAGCTCCAAAGTCCTGTTTGTAGACTTTCTAGGCTTGATAAAACCGCTCTTAGTATTTGTCAGGCTCACGCTCTGGGTGGAATATCCTAGAACAAAGCCTGTTTATAGGAGAGAAGTGTCTAAAAGGAAGGAAAGCAACAATGTGAGCTATTGAAGTGTGTTTCTTTGAACCTGTGACAAGACTACAGTGCAGTTAGAGGGCAGTGAGGGTATGAATCCCAGGATGTCATGTTGGCAGGCAGAACATGGGTTAGGATTGTAGCCCTCAGCTACCTGTGTGCATGTAACGGTTGCTTGCCTGTCATGCAAGATATCAAGTGGATATGGAAGATGGCACGTCACATCTACTTTGAAATCATGTTGAGCGCTATACACTGCGTTGTACCACTGACAAGACAGTGGCTTGTAAAGGAGAGGCAGACAGCATGTTAATCAATTCATAAGAAAACGTCTAGTATGACATTCAGGCCAGATGCTTGGCTGTTGTTGATCAGGGTGGCAACTGATCAGTCATGCTGGTTGACATCAGCGGGGAATATAGGCCTGTAGGTCTTGGAGGTGTTTGGCTGCTGCTTGTGTACATAATGGCCCATATTGCAAGATGAGATTTTTGTATTTGAACCTAATTTTTAAGCAAAATGAAAAGAGTATGGGATGGCAAGGCCAAACAGCTAGTTTCATAGAGCTTTTAATTTTTAACTGCTTATATGCAGAGCTGAAGAGATTGGCATTGTAAACGCTTTGTGCTTTACTCAGTTGCACTCTTTTAAAGCATCTTCCTGTAATTCATAGAGATATTAGTGAAAGAGTTCAAAAGTGGAATTAAATGACACCAGAACAAAATAAAATTTTGGCTTGAGAGAATATCCTGCAGTGAGTAGATGTGGTTCTAAAAGAAAGCATTGAGTCTGGGAGTAGAGCAACATCTGTTTGTGATGTGTGATTTATATGGGATAATGTCTGTCTACTGGGTGGAGCTAGCACTAGTTAGGAGTTGAGACCAGATGTGAGAAGCAATGCAACTGAGAACCCATCTGAATTAGATGAGGAAAGGATTTCCTGAGTTGTTCCCTTTTACAGAGGGGCTTTGCAGACTGCAGGCTTGGGGTTTTTTTTCTTTTCTTTTTTTTTTCCTTCTGTACAAACCTCATGATGTGCTCTACTGCTGAAATCCCAAATCTCAACAGACTTCTGAGGTCTGTCCCAAGACTCGATAGATTGGAGACTTTTCTGCCCTTATTTATGCTTCTCTGAAAAGACTTCTTCAGGGGACTGTGCTGACTCAGCCAGCCTGACAATCAAGGTGCTAAAGATGTGTGGATGCAGTATGGGGTGGAAAGGACATGCTTGCATTCAGCCAAGCTTTAAAAGGCTGCTTAGTCCCTAGAGTGGGAAGTCAGGGAGACTTTTTACAATGATCTAGAGGATCCGTAAGCCTAGTTCTCATTGATTTTTTGATGCAAATTATGAGACAGCTCAAGTGCTCTGGAGCGATGACAGATGAGAATTTGCTGGCGGCTGCCCAAATTCCATAAGCAATACTGAAAACTTGGGCCATGGCTGCAAGAGCAGAAGGCAGCACTACAGAGGAGAAGGAAGTACATGTGTGCAAAGAGCTGAAGTGGAGGTATCCTTATTCTGTGTCAGAAATGCAGTTAGATAATTTCACCTTTTTCTTTTTTTTTTTTTAGTGTACTATAGCATAAGCACTGTGTTGTTTCTAGTTAAGCTATTGATTGCACCAACACAAGTGTCTGTTACATGTGGGCCTAAGTTCTAGGATTTTCCTGCAATTATTCTATATCAAACTGCAAAAAATCTAGTGGACTAGGTGTGTGGAGGTTAGCAGATCTTACTCCAGATTTGCTAAGGTGAGAGAGAAGAGTCTGGATAGGATCTGTATGCCCACTGGAAAAGTAATACAGCTTTTATAGGTCCAATGGATCCAAGGGAGAGAAAGAGATTTTGAATTTGTTTCTAAATTTGATGAATGAACAGATTTCTAAATTTTGGTTTGAAATAAGCTATGCTTTGACTGATACAAAACCAAGAGTAAGATATGTAGGTAAAGAGAAACAGGGTCTTAACTCTTTGATTGTTGTCTGTATCTATAACCCTGTCTCTGAAAATAGGCTGATGCCAAGCAAAGCAAGCAAGCAAAAACAAAAATCAAATTCAAACTGTAAGTGAACATTAAAACTAGGGAGGGGAAGAGGGTGAAGTAAGGAGAACATACAAATATCCATAATGTGGAAAAAGTTTCATCTATCTGAGTACCCTATTTTTGGTCATGGTCACTCAGGGATGCTTAGAGGGAATATAAGAAAAAAGGAGAGATAACACAGGACTTTTTTACCAGCTGTTCCAATTAATGGTTTAAGGTCTTCCCCTGCAAGGGCAGCATGCAAAATATCATTTTTATTAAATGCTAGGATACCTTGCCATTCTTTGATTTATGTAATCCCTTTTTGAACCTGCTTACATTTTTGACGTCCACAAAACTCTGTGGCAATGAATTCCAGAATTTAATTAGATGTTTTGCGAAAAAGTATTTGCTTTTATTGGTTTTCCACCTGCACACCAAATAACCTCTAGCTTTTTTTATCTCAAGAAAAATGAATAATTATCCTGTATTCACCTTTCCCATCCTATGTTGGCATTTATGGACTGCTACTGTTCCAGTCTTTTCACTCCCAGGAATGTGGTCCCTACTAACTGATCTTTTTTCAAGTATTTTTTCCTAGTTCTTTTTAAATTGTTGCTAAAAGGACACAGCTCAGATCATGGCCATTTTGGATGAGGTTTGTGCATGTCCTTCAGTTCTGCACTGCAGAGCTCTGGAGCCTCAATATGCTAAGGGTAGAAATGTGCTTCAGTTCCCCATTTACTACTCCATTTAACTTTTTAAAATCAGAGGCACAAAGGGATTAAATTTTATACCATCCTTTATTTGTTAAATTTCCATATACCATCCCATATTTGTTAAATTTCAGACCTCTGACTAGCGAAAGAAATGCAGCTTGTGCTATGCTGCGGTGATGCTACTAGTGTATGTCACATGAGCTCTGCTAAAGTGTCCATCCATGTGGTGGGCCACCATCTGCAAATTCAGTCATCCTGTGTACTGGCAGTCGGTAGTGGTGGTGTGGTGCAGATGGATGTCTACAAGGTCTTCAGTAGTCTAATGGCCATGAACTGCCGACTTGAAGGTCTTTTCCAGAAGTTGCCAGTGTGTTTGAAGGTCTTTTCCAGAAGTAGCTACTCCTTCCTCCAAGATAGGCAGCAGCTACACCAACAGGTTGTTTGCATGTGCTGTGTAGTGCACCGGAGTCTCTGCACTAGCACACACGCTTCTGCACTAGCACACACGCTTCTGCTTTTTCCATGTAAGATTCTTGATTCATTTGTTCTTGTCAATGTATATATATTCCATTTCCACCTCCTCTGTGTGTCTAGCTGAAAGGAACAGTAATTTAAGTATGCCTTACATTACAAGAATGTTTGCTGGATAACGTTCACATCACTACTATTAATACTTTGATGTTGATTTTTCCATTGTATACTCTTACTCCATAGTTAGAGGGGGAAGTGTATTCACACAAGAGTAACTGGATAGCTAGTGGGATTGAGAAAGCCCTTCTAGTTTAAATATGTGGAGACTGGGGGAGAAAAACTCTCCAAGTGAGTTGGTTTAACTGCAAAACAACTGGCCATACCTTCCACTTGGATTCTGTTATCAGTGTATTTTAATACATGAGGATTTTTTTTATCTAAAAGAGGAAGTATGATAGGTAGACCCTAATCAGATACAATATGAGCAGCCTCGATTAGATGCATTTTCCGTGTAATGAAACCAATAAAAAACCCACTTAAAGACACCAACACCATTATCATGAACAATGAAGCAATTTCTCCTGCAGTATTTTAAGTGCGTAGCTGTAACTTCAGAATAATTTTCTCCAACAACATGCATATATCCAGTGCTGTTTGGGATTACTTTGTTTACCATACTGTAAGATCAATTCTAAATGTATGCACTGAAGTCTGAATAATTTATTTTCCAGCCCATTAGAACAATTTGGAGAGTCTAATTCCGTAGGCAGCTTTTCTGCCAAGAGAGCGAGTGCACACGTGTCTGTGTATCTCTTGGGGAAGGAGAGACAGACTGAATCCATGCTGCTGGAGTAAGCCGCCCGATTTACTGCTTGACTCTGCTGTATAAATGCCTACGAGAAATTTGTCTTGAACAGAATAAACCGCACTTTCCACAGCTAATTGCAAAGTCCAGGGCTTGCAAAGAACACACTACTCGTGTCTTTGTACTCACAATTTTGCAACTCAGGCACAGACATACTAAACAACCTACTGGAGATTTACACTGAGGTCTGTCCTGGAACAGACACTTAACTCAAATCTCCCAAGTCTTAGGGCTACAACACTATCCCTTCTGGTGTCCCACTGTTTTGGCCTTAGAATAAAAGATTTTACAAAAAAATGCAACATTTATTGGAAAAAAAAATGTTAGAGGAAGCTGCATTTTGTTTCAGATTTTGCCATGAGCCGCCTTGCTTGCAAGAGAGTGGATTATCATGAACAATTATGAAAATAATGTGTTAAACATTTCACAAGGGAATTAAAAAAATGCTGTTGTCAGTAGCCTGACATCTTTGAGCGGGATTTGTTGTTTTTTTTTTTAAAAAGTCAACCCTGCACTCACCACATGGAGTCAATACAGACTCATATTTGGCTGCTAATAGATCAGGTTCAAGCTGTAGACTTCTCGCTAATCTTTTTGTTTTAATGTTTTCTCTTTTAACCATGACAGCTTCACTGTTTGCATGGAAGCCCCTAAATTGTCAAGAGTAGCCCTGTTAATGGTTTTGGTTTTGTTTAATTTCACATCTCGGCAAGCCCTGAAAGCTGTCAAGACTTATCATCTCATCACTCTACTTCTGACTGTTTGGCACAAACAAGGACTGGGAGTTGGGGATGGGGTAGGGAGAGAAAAAGTGGAGGAAAGGGAACATCATAAGTATCTAAGTAAAATTATCTGTAACTTAACAGCTCCTTAGATACCAAGACAAAGAAATCAAAACAGACAGGCAGCATAGAACCAACTACAACAGTTTTCTCTTCACTCTGATCCAGAATAAATAAACGTGATCCCTCTGATCCCTGGATCTTAGACTGGGAACTATGGTGCTGTTCAGTTCAGAATGGGGGCAGGCGGAGTGAGCTTTTTGAATGTTTGGGAACAGAAAATATTCTGCTATTGTTGGAAAGGCTCCTGTGGCTGTCTTGGTGGGTCTTTGTTCCCTTAAGCATTTCCCTAACCAGGTGCTGGAGTGTTATTATGGTCGTTGGACGGAGACTTACAGGTGTGCTTCACTCCTTAGCAGAAAGGGGGCTTTAAAGAGCAGTTTAGAGTTAAGGGCAGCCTCTGTTTCCCAGGACCTGGTGTGACAGCTTAGTGACTTTATTCAAGGACCATGAGGGGACATTCTGGTGTGGGAAAAGGAATAGGGCTGAACTAAGGTGGAACAGCCCTCAGTAGTGTGTGATGACATTTCCTAAGCAGCACTTTGTGAAATGCAGTTTGAGCCAGATGGTTTAATGCTCAAAGGATCCCTTTGTGCATTTCAGGGTTTGGTTAATCATCCTAAGGAAGAGCTGTGCATTATCTCTTCAAAAATAGGAAGATAATGAGCTGCTAGAGAGCCTGATGTATATTAGAGTGTCTCTGAATCAAGGGCAATGTACTGAGATACTCCTGCTGACCAACTGACCTGAAATACTCAGCCCTGATCTAAATAGGTACAGCCACAGTCACGGCATTTTGTATGAACCATCTCCTGGTTTTGTGATGTTTTGTACCACTGGTGAATTCCCAGTTTCCGCAGACAAGAATGACTTTGGAGAGAGAAGATGCTGGAACCAGATGTTCTAATGGCAACGGTGTCTCAAGCATTATGCATTGTACGTCATAAAGAATTTAATGGGCAATGGAGGAGCAGGCAAGCAGGTCTTGCCTTTACCAAACACAGCAGCGTCCTCAGCGAGACCCACCTCCCATAATACAAATGATAGTTGTAGGTGCCAGTATCACTCAAAGCAGTGTAGCAACATGGGGGGCATGAAAGGTGATGAAATAAGCTGCCTTTTATTGGTGCTGTTGATTGCTTCAGAACAAAGAAGTGAAGATAATCGCTAAACATATTGCAAGGTGATGCCTCTGCTGCTGCTGGGCATCTGCCTTCGTTAGGCTTAATTGGGCCATTTGTGTGGCCTTACTGTGCCTGTGGCTCGAAGGCTGATTTTGAGGCAGAAGCGCAGTTGTGCTTTCCATCCCATTCCTCGGCCAGTTTAGCGCTATTCCTGACTGTATTTCAGCGCTCTGACCAGTTCGGTTTTAACTTGGGTGCTGCCACCTCTCCTTTGATGCCGTTCTGTAGTCCAGTAGACCTTCAGAGTTTTATTCCCATTTTAGGGAATTTATTCCTAATTTTTTTTCCATTGTTTTCCTTGGGCTATGTTGATAGCTTTTGTTTATATCCCCTCAGTTGCCCTAAATGATTTTCTGTGGGTTACTTTCTTTAAGTATTCTTCCCCCTCTGCATCCCTGGTTATTCTTCATTTTACATTGTAATCATTTTACACCATGTTAAAGATCATGGTCCGTAAGTAGGCATAGAGGGGAGGTATTTTCAGTGTATATGGTCACGGCATGCACTGTCCCTCCGTGGTGCTTGTGGAGGGTACTTTGCGAAAGGGTGAATACGGTGATATGGGATGCCTGTATATGAAAAGGCTGCTGAATGAGATGATTTGAGTCCCTGTGTCCTGGAGTCTGCCTTCTCTCAGTGGAGACACACAGGTTGATGCGGCTGAGGTACATTACAATGAGGTGTAGTTTGGCTCCTTAGTTCTGAACAAAATAGACTGGTTTGCAGCTGGGGTGAGGAGTCCTGCCTTGAGACACAGCCGCCTTTATTGTCCCTTATTGAAGGGGAATTCAGTGGCATGCAGAAGCAACCTTAGCAATTAGTATAAAAAATTGCTTTGGCTTTTGTGTTTCTCTTCTGTGTTTCATTTCTGAGGCTTAGCTCTGCCCCAGGATTAGCTCTTTTTCCTTCCCTGGTTCATGAGCTGCCTTATGTTCATCAACTTTATGCAGACATTTAATTGATATACTCCTTTGTCTGGCTTACTACTCTATGAACACAATTTCTTTCCTAGCCTTTAATTGATTTGGATAATAAGGTGCAATTATAAAACTTAATAAAAATTGGTTATTTTAAAGGGAGAGCAGGAAAGAAAGAAACCTAAGTGATGCTCTGCTGTGTGACTGTATAATAATGCAAAATCCCCTTTGGTTTAATTCTATTTAATTGCTCAGCTTTACTCAGATTGTTACAATTCTGCAGGCTTTCTTGCAATTATAAGCAGCACGCTTATAAATGTTTGCATTTTTTAAAAGTTCCTTGTGTATATAATAATTGTAAATTTTATGTTTTTGTGGTGGCTGCTGCCTGCACTGGCATCCTACCTTCTCCTTGCTCACATGCTTGGGGAGCCTGTGCTACTGCTCCCCTCTCAAACTTTTCCTAAACCAGCCAAGTCCTCTTCTGAGGATTGAATTACCAAACCACATTATCAGTAAACGTCTGTTTGGGTTTTTTTAACATTACAGGAAGATTCTCCCTCCTTCTCTGGCCCCTTTACACTCTAAATGCTCTCTTGCTTCCAAGGGAGGCTAGACCTTGGACAGGAACTAACTAAGAAGAGGTGTGAGGTGTCCTACCAGGGGATGCTGTGGCAAGATTTGTTTATTGCATGTGCCAGGGATGGGAGACGGTGTATTGGGATGGGAAGAACAGGGGATCGAAAGTGCTTCATCCATTCTGGGCAGCTCTCTGAGGAGCCTAAATAGGATATGGATTTTTTCAGTCCCTTTGAGATCTGAATCTTTGGGAATTTCTCCTTTACTCAGTGTCTGCTTTTTCACTAGAGAGGAAGAGACCTGATATTTGAAGTTATGTCTTGGATTTACGAAATCTGGGTCTTTTTCGTGAGTGTTACATCTTACTGATGAGCTCTCCCTCTATAAATTTTTTTTTCTTTCTCCTTTGTCTGTTTTCCCTACTGAAAGTGCCATAGGGAGAGATCATTTCTTATTAGGTATGACTGCTGGATTTACCCTAGCAGAGCCATTCTACCGCTGCCATATTGATGTGTATTAATATCTGGAGTTGCTTGGATACGATAACTGAACTTCTTTGTTTCTCTTTATTTTCCCAGTTGGGAGGCTGTGGAATCCTTGGAGTAGGCATCTGGCTGGCTGTTACCCAAGGGAACTTCGCCACCCTCTCCTCTTCTTTCCCATCCCTGTCAGCTGCCAACCTGCTGATCGTCACAGGGACATTTGTCATGATCATTGGCTTCGTGGGCTGCATAGGCGCCATCAAAGAAAACAAGTGCCTCCTGCTGAGTGTGAGTATTAAGCAGCTATGCCGTTGCAGTGTTTGCTGTCTTAAGGTGCTGGTGCTATTCCAAGGCATGTTACAGTGTCCTGTATTTCAACAGAAGTTGCCCACATGACACGGATGAGATGTGAGTCATGTTTGAATCAGTCTTTGATAGCTCTAAGGAGCTGCTAGATCATTCCTGACCATGCTTTTAACCTGTCCTTGGAGGATGAGACCTGCAAGAACCGAATGGTTAGTGGTGGTGTGGGTTTCCTTGAACTCTTCAGAGAAGAGAGAGGTTGTCCTGGTTTTGGCTGGGATAGAGTTAATTTTCTTCTCAGTAGCTGGTGCAGTGCTGCATTTTGGATTTAGTAGGAAAATAATGTTGATAACACACTGATGTTTTAGTTGTTGCTAAGTAGCGCTTATCTTAAGCCAAGGACTTTTCAGTTTCCCATGCTCTGCCAGCAAGCAGGTGTGCAAGAAGCTGGGAGGGAGCAGAGCCAGGGCAGCTGACCTGAACTAGCCAAAGGGCTATTCCATACCATAGAACGTCATGCCCGGCATATAAACAGGGGGAGTTGGTGGGGAGGGGCGGATCGCGGCTCAGGCATCGGTCAGCGGCTGGTGAGCAATTGCATTATGCATCACTTGTCTTTTCTTGGGTTTTATTTCTCTTTTTTTTTTTGTTATATTCCTTTTCATTACAATTATTATTATTATATTAGTAGTAGTAGTAGTAGTAGTAGTGTATTTTGTTTTACTTCAGTTATTAAACTGTTCTTATCTCAACCCACGAGTTTTACTTTTTTTTTTTTTCCCCTCCGCGCCATCCCACTGGGAGGGGGAAGGGGGAAGCAGCTGCGTGGTGCTTAGTTGCTGGCTGGAGTTAAACCACGACTGAGGTTTGTGAAGACATCTTTTGCAGTGTACCCTTGAATTATTTTTTACTCAGCTTTGGTAGCTATCTACTCCAAATGTCTACCCTGGCAGGACTGATAATCTGAAGACCTGGGCAGAAAGGTCAATGTAGGCAGGAAACATCGTAAAGAGGTTGATTTTGGTTTAAATTGGAAATTAAGTCCTTCAGATTTGGCAATGCTGGTTTTGCCAATCATTAACTCCCAAAAGGCTGAGATGTCAGGAAGGTGCCAGCACAAGGAGACTGCTGTGAAAGCAAAGATTAATAAGGTGCCAGCTGTTCATGATCTAACAGAGGCTTGAGCCACATCCCTGGTGTATTTCATCAAAATGTAATTTGATGCCACTCGAAGCTGGACTTTACGAGTAGCGAGTGCCTGCTGTAGTTAGTGTATATTTTGGGTCCTGTTAAGCTGAAGACCAGGAAGTGAGGTGATCTTGCTGCTCAAGTCCAGGACTTCACCGTGAGGTTTGGCAAACCTCAGAGTGAAGGGAAGCTGAGGTTTAGTTTGGTGAGCTGGTGATTCCTTTGTAAAAGGCTGTTCCTCACTGCGCTTCACATATTCATTTTGCTTCCCTGAGAACTACAGAATGAGTTGAGGCACACAGCCCCCAAGAAGAATTCACCCTGTAAAAATCTTTAAGTGACTCTGAGATTCCAAGCCTCAATAGAGGACTCTTTCCAGACCCCTGCCTTAATCAGTTGTTTCTGCTGATTTTTAACCAGTAAAAGTCAGGACTAGTCAGTCTAGGGTAGGAAGGGCTATTTATGTGGCAGGTGGGTGGTTTGAAACTAAAATGAACAACATAAATTGAAATTAAGGCAATTTTGTGAGTGGAAATTTACACTGGGAAGGCTGAGGTCAGAATCTGAGACTGAAAGTCCTTGACAATTTTAACAGTCTTATAAATACCCACTTTGTGGAGGAAGTGTCTGGCCAGCCAGATGTAATTACTGGACTACAGCTTCAATGCCAATGCAGCAGGAGTCCACAGGGTCCTGAGTCTAATGGTATAGCTTATACGTGCAAAATTAATCCCCTATTTTGTGCTTTTTTGGTTAAAGTCCTAGCTCAGGTGTGACCAGCAATGAGCGGTGTCTTATGTGTCAGGATCGGGTCAGGATCTGGCAGTCAGTCCTCGGTACTGGAAGAGTTTCAGCCTTTTATCTTGTATGGTTTGTTGGCCCTCGTCACTCCTTTTGGCAAGGGCAAAGTCTCCCTTGGTCAGCTGTCATTGCTGCAGCTAGGATGAATGTACTCAGCCAACCCTAGATGGGCATCCTTTTAGGGAGATGCAAATGTTTGCAGGTACTGCTCCTCCTAACACATACTGCACAATACTTAGAATCTAATGCCCTTCAATGCACAATGTAAGGACTAATCTAATGCCCTTCAGTGCATGATGTAAGGACTGTACTCAATGGATCAAGTTAAGTAATGCAAAGGAATCCAAATTCATTTAGGAACTCTTTTCATGGGAGAATTGGGAAGCTTGATCTGATTTGCTACCAGCATTTCACTCTGTCTGCCTGTCCTTAGCTTTGTGTACCGTGGCTATTTAGTGTGGCCTCTATTTTACTCAATTTTCTTCAAAACTGAGTTATGTTAGAGCTGATTACAGCTCCTTTAATTCTGAATAAGCCCAACTATAGAGGGTTGAAATACAGTTTCATTAGTCTACGTTGAATTCACTTTTTGTTTAGTCTAGAATAACTTTCCACAATGTGCATCGGTACTTACCCTCATTAAACAGCAGTGAGATTTTTGAGCTCTTGTGAATCCTTCTGTTGAGTCTATCTGTTTGGAAAGGAAATGGATGGTGGTAGGAGCTTCTGTTTCTGGGAGCAAAACCTTATCATATAGGTTTGTTCTTAGTCTTTCTTTCCCCAAATTGCTGGTTCTATTTGACTAGTGTTTGAAATAGTGCTTTTAAGTTCAGGGCCGGAGCATTTGGTTTTGGCCAGCTCCTGTTTTTCTAGGTAATGTAGGTAGCAAAATAAATGCTTGAATGAAAGAACTTGCTGAATATCAAACCAAGGCTGTTCTTAGGGTGTGTGGTTGCTATATCTCTTCATCCTTTTCTTATTTCACAGGTGTTCCCAACACTGTGTTCTGCCAGAATGAAAATAATCTCTTCCCAAAATATCTTTTTTTTTTGTTAAACATCCCTGAGAATGCCCCTTCTCTACTGCTTTTTAAGAAGACTGTTTTGTTGCAGCTGGGATGTTATAGGATTTACCATCTAAGTTGTAAAGGGAAAGCTACTAAGCATTGGCAACCTTGTGTAAACCTGTGTTTAACAGTCACTGCAGGATCAAGTCCTTACACTCCTTTCTATATCTCCCAGGCCACCACTTAACATCTGCCTTTGTTCCTGGTAGTAGCTAAGATTGCTTTTCGAACTGAATTCCTGTAATTTATGTATCCAGAAGGTATTACCACAAATGTGACAGCAACTAATGGAATAAGTTGTGTTTGATGTCATTACCATATCTTCTTGTTCAGCATTTGGTTTAGCTAACTTTTCCTAACTTTTTCTTCCATTTGGAAATAGGAGCTTTGATAGTACACAGACAGAGAAACTGAAGTCTGGCCGCACAGATGTTTAAGATGGGCTGATGGAGGCTATTTGATTGTATGGGTAGTATATTCTGTTGCACTATTCACTGAATAATGTATTTAGTTCTCTTAATTTGCCCTCATGTCCTGATATTTGGCCAGCCCCAGCACTAGACCAATAAAGAGGCAAGTGCTAAACGAACTTAGGGAACTGGGATGGACAGGAGTTATACAAGGTCTGCAGGCAGTTGAAACAGGTTTGTGGTGGGCTTAAAAGCAATGAAAAGCTATTAATGGAGTACTAAAATGAAAGCAAGAAGTAAAAGCTAGGATGTTGTGTCCCTTGCATGTTTCAGTAGTCTGCATGCAATAGTCTGGTAAAGTGAGGCTTGGAATGGACAAAAAGAAAAGGAAGTGGAATAAACCGACTTGGAGGAGTACCCAGGGATGCTATTGTGGTGGGATGGCAGATACTCAAAATATAACCTACATATATGAGATCAAACATTGCTCCACTAAGCAGAACATCGCTGTGTATCTCTGAGTGAGTAGCAGGTTCCACTGACCTCCCCCTTTCCTCTGCTTGATACAGTGTGAGAGAAAGTCTGGGATGTTAAGTATGACCATAGACAGTAATAAAGATGATGTGAATGTCATCTGGTTCTCCAGATGCTCTGCCTGTACTGTATTCCTGTCGCCTCCTGCTCTGAAATCACGCCCTTAAGATCTCCTTGAAGACGCTTATGGCATTATAAGCATGCGGACCACATGGACATGCCTGATTTAACCAAGAACAATTTGGACCTCCACTTGCTGTTATCTCCTGTAGTGCACCCTGTCCTAATGATAGGTTGGTGGTAGTTTTTAGACCTGCAAGGACTGGAAAGACAAATTTCCCTGCACCCTGTCCTAATGATAGGTTGGTGGTAGTTTTTAGACCTGGAAGGACTGGAAAGACAAATTTCCCATGAACAAGAGCACCTCTTTTTCTGCTTCCTAAAAGCAGAAGAAAGAGGAAGGAATGTGGCCGTTACAAGTTGGGGAAGGATGTAGCTGGGAGGATGTGCTGCTGTTATTGGGATGGGTGGTTTGGAGGAAGACATTGGAGATACTGCAGGAGGCATGGAGCACCACTGGGATCCTAAAATGGACTGGGAGAGAGCAGGGCAGGAAGAACTACTAGCTCAACCCACCTGCGTTGGAGGAGCAGAATTTTATGTGGTGTTAGACACAACAGGATGTTTGTATGTGGTCTTGCCATATGAATAGTGCTACTGTTCGATGATGTGATAAGGGATGAGATTTCCTAAGGAGTCTGCTTGAGTGAATGAGAAATGAGCAGTATCAAAGAGACATTTCAATCTATTTATATTTTATACACTAGGTTGTAGAGCAGATGAGACTCTGATCCTGTATCTTTGTGTTCTCCACATATGACATTTGTATTGGGTTGTCAGAGCAAACCTGTAAACTCTTTGGTATTAGGCAGCTGTGATGTTAGGTGTAAATGATAATAGTTGCTTACCTCTGGCATTTGCCAACAACTTCTGAAAGAAAGGAGGACAGATTAAGTGTTTTAAGTAGCAGAGGTGTCCTGGTTTCGGCTGGGATAGAGTTAACTCTCTTCTTAGTAGCTGGTGCAGTGCTGTGTTTTGGATTTAGTGTAAGAATAATGTTGATAACACTCTGATGTTTTAGTTGTTGCTAAGTAGCGCTTATCTTAAGCCAAGGACTTTTCAGTTTCCCATGCTCTGCCAGCAGGCAGGTGTGCAAGAAGCTGGGAGGGAGCAGAGCCAGGGCAGCTGACCTGAACTAGCCAAAGGGGTATTCCATACCATGGAACAACATGCCCAGTATATAAACAGGGGGAGTTGGCTGGGAGGGGCGGATTGCGGCTCTGGCATCGGTCAGTGGGTGGTGAGCAATTGCATTGTGCATCACTGTTTTTTTTTTCCCCCCCCCCCCCCCCTTCTTTTTTTTGTTATATTCCTTTTCATTACTATTATTATTATATTTCATTATCACTATTGTTAGTATTATATTTTACTTTAGTTATTAAACTGTTCTTATCTCAACCCACAAGTTCTGCCTTCTTTCCCGATTCTCCTCCCCATCCCACTGGGAGCGGGGCCAGGGTGGGGGGAGTGAGGGAGCGCGTGCGTGGTGCTTGGCTGCTGACTGGGGTTAAACCATGACAAGAGGACAGATGGAGAAAGGAGGTCAAAAGCAGAAGTAAAGTTCAATTTGTAAATGAGATTTTTGCATAGCGGCATGCATAGTCAGGAATGATCCACGTTAACTCTCTGAATAGAGTGTTTAGATAGCCTAAAGCTTCATAGTTTTACTGACTTGAAAGGACTTACCTAGTGTCCACCAACTAAGGAGCTGACAGATATTCTTTACTCAGTGGCAATGTATAGCCAGGACAATGCCTCATT
This sequence comes from Gymnogyps californianus, assembly GCF_018139145.2. Classification (NCBI taxonomy): domain Eukaryota; kingdom Metazoa; phylum Chordata; class Aves; order Accipitriformes; family Cathartidae; genus Gymnogyps; species Gymnogyps californianus. Next base: position 19,879,391 of record NC_059475.1, on the reverse strand, counting down.
AATCTCTTAAGAAACAGGCCCATTCCTATTTCTCTGTATACAGAGGAAGAGAATAATATGAAAATCTAAAATAGAGTGTGGAAAAAAAAATTAAAAGGAAACCTCAACCATCCTATGCGTTCTGCAAAAATATGCAGATGGGGTGAGTTGTGCAGCTGTCATTCTAAGATCTCAGTGAACAAAGAATGGATATTTGCAATGATTCTTATTTGCTCCAGCTACAATATGAAAGAAGATAAACTTTTCCATCATTAGATTTCCCTAGGGAAATCAGAGCAACTAGCATTTCCTGAAATAAGTATACAACCTGGTGTATATAATCTTGCATCTGAATGTAGATGCAAATTGATGAGTGAAGCAGGCAAACAATGCTTTCTTGCTTCAGTAAGATTCCTTTGACATTTCTGCTATTCTTGTTGCTCAAGATTGTATAACAGAGATCCCTCTGCTAGAAGCTCAGCTGTAATTAGAAAATGGCAGCTTTGTTCTGATGGGTTGGGTCACTGTCCTGAACAGGTGACAGATTCTTATTAAGCTAAGAATCTGACTTGAGAAAGTCAGTTTATGGACCTCCATTGATTTTTTTCATAGGTATTTGATCCTGCATTGCAGGATCATCTAGCTGTACTGCAAATCTTTATAGGCTATCTTGAAACAAAATTAGGAATCTATTTTTGCTCCCTTCCCCTTTGCAAATGTGTTATAGTTCTAATGTCCATCAGAGCTATTAGCCATATCCATCCTCTTCGTGAATTTTAGCAAAACATTTAGCTTGAGTGCTCTTAACCCCATTGCAAAGCATGTGCTTTTCAGCTGAGGGTAGGTCCTTGCAGAAGATGAGGCACCAGCTTGCTGTACCACTCCGGCACGATCAGCTATGACGACTTGATCATAGTAGTGGCTTCAGGCAGGTGCTGTATGTACATGTACACATGCCATTGCTCTATGCTAAAGAAATTTATGCCTGATTAAGTACTTTTTTCTCTTTCATGCTCAAATGTTGACCTAGCTGATTCTTAAGTGTCTGTGTAAACATTGCCTTTTAGGTTAATTGCTTAAGAACTATGTTTGAGGAGCTAAATTGCCTGAATTCTCTGCCTTTCATACATGTTTAGCAGAGATCTGTATTTGTATGCTTGCACTGAAAAAGGTCATTATTCCGTGGATAGTCGAGGTTAAAAATCTCCACTCTAGATGTTAAATCATCATGGATTATGTTATTTATTATCTGTATATACAGCATCCCCTGCAGGCAGCCCATGAGATCAGGATGCTCATTCTGTATAAAACTCGTGGTAAGAGGAGGTCCCTGACCAGTAGAGCTTACCATCTAAATAGATAAGACAAATGGAAAGTATTATTATCCTCATTAGACAGATGGGGAGCTGCAGCAAAGTGAAACTAAGTGCCTTGCGTAGGTTGCACTGGGAGATTGTGGGAGAGCTACAAAGCAAACCCAAATTGTCTAAATCTCAACTCAGTGCCTTTGCATCTTTCTCCGGTTACAGCAGAACATGTCTAGCTGTCCTGTGTGCTACAATGACCTTTAAGAAGTATTTAGTCCATGTTTCCATAACAGTAATGACAATTTTGATTTCTTTATATGTTTGTTTCTTCATATGTTTTATGTCCAAATGATAACTAAATAGCCCAAAGCAAAGTTAGTTCTCAATTTTTATTTTGTTGCAAGTGCCTAATTGGCATAATTAGCTGGTTTCCATGAGCGCCACTGCAGGCTGTCCCAGCTGAGCCAATCAGCCTAATTGCAATGTTACCTTCAGTTAAATGGGAAACAGGACATTCAGAGAAGCTGCCAGAAAGGGCATGTGAACATGGTCTAATGCAAATTTTTCGCAAATAGGGACTTACTTTTGGTCCAGGAAATCATAGTCACTGGCAGGGCCTTTGTGAAGGAAGGATTTTTATGTCTATTTGGTTGTTACAGCACACATGTATAGATACCATGTTTCCAGACACTTGCAACTTAAATAATAACCCATGTCCTATAAGGAAATAAGATCCATAGGCAGTTCTTTATTTCACCCTCTGATTTTATGACATGGATTTTTTTTTTTCTCCAGTGATTTGGTATGAAGAACATGTTCTTCTGCTCCTGGTTGGGATGTGCAACAGGGCCAATAATCCAATCAAAAGAGGTAGAGGATGAGTCTTGCTCGTGTAGACCTTAAGGTCTAAAAAGGCCTTAAGTTGACATAGGGGATTCTTCACCACATATTGCCCATGCAAGAAAGGGGAAGGAGCTTGAAGTAGACAAAATGCTGATTCCTCTCTGATTACCCAAAGCCAGCTGCCTTCTTATAAAGCACCAAGGTTGGGTACGTTCCATCAGATCAAGGATTAGATAAGTAAGAAGATGGCTTAGATATGCCCTCTTTCCCCTTATTCCTGATTTGTGAATAAGCCTGATTATTTTTTGTAGAAAAGCTGAAACAATGATTAATGAGAAGGGCAAAGAAAATAATCATTAACAGACAGATCTATGTGTCCAGCTTAATTTAAATGAGAACCTCACGTTAATAAGCAAGGAGTTCATCACAGTTGCTGGAATGAAGAATATCAGAATTAAACCTTGATACTAGGTCAGGACCAGATGTGGAAAGAGCTGATACTATATATGTATCTGAATGACTATCCAGGCATCAAAACGCTCTTATTTATGGAATAGTCCAAGGGGAAAATGAGTGCCCATGATGTTTTGTACTGTTCTGTTGAGAGTTTTCTGAACTTCAGCCAGCTCATCTGTAAGTGAAATAGCAATAAAGAAAATGAGGAAAAGGCTAATGAGTGGGAAAAAAAGGAGAATAAAAACCCCTACTGTTTTCAATCGTGTCACTGGATCCCATCAGAGAGCTGACAGCTGAAACTCCATTGGTGACCGGGAATTTATTTCAAAGCAACTAAAAGGGAAAGAAATAGCCCATGAATTACTTCATCTCAGTAATTTAATGCTACAAACCAAACAGTAGATTCTCATTCCAGCTTAGCACATGAGCTTGTGTTCTTTTAGCAGTCCGAGTAGCAAAATCAGGGAAATTGTGGCTGCAGCCACAGCAGCAAGCAAGTGATGCAAAGACCAGGAAGATACCATACAAACAGCCTGAGAGCATTATACATCATGTATAACACTTCTCTGAGTAGTGCTGTGTTGCATATGAAAGCCCTAATTTGCTACCTGTTTGGACTGTAAGTACTGAGCACCAAACTCCCCTAGTTTTGTTGCCTCTCCTTCATTATTAAGAATCTGCTCCTCATTGCCTTTCAGTTTTTAGCTCCTTCCGCTTGGCTGATACTGAAACTCAGGAGTGGATGGGACCTGTCTGAGTTCTCCCCTTCCTCCCTTCTTTTCTTCAGCTCTGGTAGCAGTTAATCAAAGGACCTGGGAACAGAGGAGAGAAAGAATAAAGCTGTTTTCCTTCCCTCCTGTTTTTAGACTTGAGCCTAGGCTCAATGTGTAGGAAGGGCTTACCTCATAGGGTAGTATTTATTTTTCTAATACAGACTGATGCAATACCACTAGTGCCTGATATGCTTTTGAATCATAGTATCATAGAATATCTCAAGTTGGGAGGGACTCATAAAGATCATTGAGTCCAACTCCCTGCTCCTCACAGGACTGCCTAAAACTAAACCATGTGACTAAGAGCGTCGTCCAGACAGTCCTTGAACTCTGACAGGCTTGGTGCCCTGACCACTTCTCTGGGGAGCCTGTTCCAGTGACTGACCACCCTCTCAGTGAAGAACCTTTTCCTAATGTCCCCATTCCTTTTTGTATTACTGAGATGCTGCTTCATGGCAGTCAAACAGTGTGACAGAGCCATGTGCAGGAATCAATGGAGCTATACCAATTTATATCAGTTGAAGGCTTAATCTGTTTGTCTAAATGGCTATCAGTGTTTCCAAGTTCCTAACTCCTGGTTGATTAATCTATTAACTAGTAGTTGTTAGCTGTGTATTAGCAACATCAGCTTCTCTGACAGTCTATGCAGGCTCAAGATCCCCTATCACTTAGAAAGCCTCCCTCACCCCATCTTTTGTCTCAGCATTTGACCAACTCTCATGTGCCAGTTTCTTGAAACCTGGCTCTGAGCTGTTTCAAAAGGGGACCCAGAAACCAAGCCTCATCTTGCCCTACTACTGTCTGTAAGGATTTGAGGTGGGTCACAGATACCTCACTGCACATCAAATTACCAGGACAATTAAGTAATCCAATGAACCTCACAGTGGAAGAGCAGAGCATAAGACTACGTGGTGGTCAGGAAAACACTTTCAAGGAAGCATATTTTCTGCCAGAGCTTGCAGTCTCTGGACAGATGTATTCATTGTCTGATCTATAAGACTGGCCTCTGCTGATTTTGATGGACTTTTGCTCCAGACCTAGGGTCACCCACAAGATCTGGTAGGCAACAGAATTACTCCCATTTCAAAAGTAAAGGAAAGGTAACCTGTGTGCTCCTTGCCAGCCCAGACATTCATGTCACTTTTGAGCATAACATTTGATAATTTTTTTTCCTAACAACAAAATTATCTCCTCAGATAGAAAGCCGTAGGCTTACCAAAGCAGCATGTGTGCTTATATTCCCAATCATTCATTTGCTATTTTAGCCACCTTAACACTGCTTCTTAAAGAGCAACACTGGCTTTTTTCTTTAAGGATTAGAATTACCTGAACCTCAGAAAAATCTAACTCTGGAGGTAAAGAAGTGGAGGCTAGTTTGTGTAAATCAGTGATGCCTACACAAGTTGTAGCCAGAGCTGATTTGATTCTACAGACATTTCAGTTCCCCAGTAGGAGAATATTACCAGCTAAAAGGCAGAATTAAGTAAACCAAGCTGACCTGCTGTTCATTTTTTAAGCTACTGCAAGACTGACCCATGTGCATCTGATGCAGCAGCCTCTGTGTAGCACATTCGGGAACAGCAAACTGGGGAGAAAACCAGCAGTAGAATTTAAATACAGACAAAATACTCTACCATGTCCTTTTTTCTCTTCTTGACCATCTGCTTCTCACCATTTGCTTCACTTACACATGCAGTGCATTTCTAGATGCTGTTTTGAGACTCCTAGAAATAAGAGAAATTTTCTATTATTATAATTAGCAAGTGAGGTCTCATTGCAAGCTTAGCTCAGGGTTTGCAAATACGTGTAAAGGGAGAACTGCAGAATTTCAGAGTAATTTTTTTCCCCTTCAGCTCATCATAAGTCAGCTGAGCAGCATGGTCATGTCATCTGCCCTTATCATCTTGGGGGAGCTTCTGTCAGTTTGCCCAGCACTTGGGGTCAGCCAGATGTTCGATGTGAACATGAGTGTGAAGCCAGCCCTGCTGACTCACTCGCTCCCCAAGCAGGGTGTGTGGGGACCACTCGCTGCTGCTGTCCTCCTCCTCTCAGGGCACCGATCTGTCCGATCGCATTTCATGCTGGAGCTCCAGATGACAAGAAATATCCTGGGGATGGTAGGTTCAGAGAAGAAGCTCCATTTACTAAGTACACAGGTGATGTTAAAGTCTGAGTAAAAGGCATAAGTTTAGACACTAATTAACTTCGCATGTCTTTGCCATAGGTGGAGAATACTGCGTTAACCCCAAGCCAGAGCCTTTTAGTTGTATTTGCTATTTCCGTTAGCTGTGTTAGATGGACTCAAGCAGCTGCTTTGTTATTAATGGAGTGGTGCAGGGACTTGTAAGAGCTAGGCTAATGTTTTAGTTTTTCTTCAGCCACATTGTACTCCATGAGTAGGATGAGTTTCTGTCTTGACTAGATAAAGATTGACACCAGATCATGTGACACTTTGCATTATGTTTGCAGAAGAGATGAAGCAACCCTTAAAGAGAGTCAAAGGCCAGCAAGTTGTTTATTTGTGGTAAGGAATAATAATCTGTGATCTGTTAAATGGGCCTATACCCACCTACTGTTGTGATGTGAGAGTGATACCTGGCTAATATTTGATGACACTTCATTGATTTTGAGTCAGTTTTTGGAGAAGATGGAAAATGACTAGAAACACCACAAAATGCTGGTTAAAATCCTATGACACATAGTATGGGAATGTCAAGTCTCTCAACTCTCACTTACTAATGCAGTAAGACTGAATGATTCCAACTGAAAGCAGTAATGAGACTAAAATGAAACACTGTTAATGTGTTAAAACTGCATATGTTGTATATCTTTCCAGAAATAATTACTGCAGATTTCTCTGAGCCTTATTGATCAGCAGGAGTTTTTGCACATTCATAAAAAATATAGTCCAAACACAAACAGAGCTGTACTATATATCCAGCAGGCGTACAGCATGCATGACTTTGTCACAATCACAATGAATTAACTATTAAGGCTTTTGGAGAATAATAGCTGATGAACCAAATTTAGATACATGCCATTTTCATAATGGAGTTTCTGTTCATAAGTTTGCTCATATACATTACTGCCTTTTTACAGTTTATGAGTAAACTTAGCATTTTTATGCTGAAAAAAAATCAGGAGGCTAAAGAGATTTACTTCCAAGGAAGTATTGAAACAGCTAAATATGCACAGCATGGCAGAGAGAGGGCTCAGATGGGACATAAGTCTACAAATATTCGAGGAGTCTAAATACTATGGGCAGAAAGGCAGCATGCATGGTGCTACAAAGGGTGGTAAGTAGGAGCAATGGTATGGAACTAACAAAAGGAGAATTCAAACCGAGTGTCAGCAGAAAGTGTGGTACTGAGATTTAGAATCAGAATCCACTGTGATGGAAGTTGATGGAAGCAAGCTACCCTTTCCCTTTTGTTGTGAAGTTCATGTGGTAGATCAATACACTGGGATTTTATTGATTGTAATTCCAGTTGTTGTTACTGTCTGGGCACTGTCCTGTCATTTCTCATTCGTTGCTCAGTGTCTTTCTCTACAAGTCTTCCAGGCTGCAGAAGGAATCATTTCTAAGATGCAAGTACAATCCCATTGCACTTTTTCTTCTGTTCTCCTCTCCTTGCTCAGTTCCTTGGAAAAGAAAATCAAAGAAAATTTTAAAAAACTAAGCAAGCCTTTCATAATGTTCCTACTCCCTATTAATGTATCAGATCAAAATGCCTTTGGGGAATTATGTTAAATCAAACTTCTTGTGAGAACTAGTGATACATTAAACACTTTTGCTTCAAAAGTGGAAGAAAGTTTCATTTTTTTTTTCTTTTTTGAGTGCTGATAAAATCTGTACCATATCAGTTTTTATTCTGTGGAAGTCATGTACCAGTATGTAATTAAAAAGCTATTCTGGGAAACCTTTTAAAATGCTTGGGGATGATCTTCGTATTGCTGTGCTTACAAAGCCAGAGCCAACACTGGCAAGCATTGGTACCTGAAAGCAGGTACAGGAACCCTATAAAGAGTGGGTGGTTCTCCAGTACCTAGAGTTCTGTTTTCCAGTAGCTCAGTGGGAATTCTTGCATTGACTTTGACTTTTCATAGGTGGCTTGATTTTTTTCCAAAGTGTGGAATATGCAGTAAATTTGGCAATGGTTTATAGCATTCAGGACCTCTGACAGTGTTACCCCTTTTGGTGCTTGACTTTATGCATCTAAGTTTGTTGATGCATCTGTTTTAATTTGGTTAGGCATGGGGATGCTACACTTCTGCAGGGAAGAGACAAGATTTTGACAATGCCAGCCATAGTAATGAGGCATCTCCACTCAGTCTAGTAGATATTATTTCAATATAAATAATATAATTTATGATAAGAGAACAGGAAATTACAAAGCATATTAAATTCCAGGAAAGTTCTTCATTTTCAGGCAGCTTGGTAAAGTGTGGCTGCTATAAAATCCATTAAGTTCTTTTGACTTTAATGGAGCTCTGTGAATTTTTAGGTAAAGGTTTGACTTCATTTATTCAAAAAAAGAGAGATACTGTTTACACCTTCAGTATTAAAGATAAGATGCTGTCCTTACAGAGAAGGTTATGTACAGAATGTGATGTGATTTTTTTATAGTATTTCTGATCATATCAAATTATAATCTAAAAATCAATTTTAAAAAATTCTTTTTGGTAGATAGTTTAGGCCTAAAGCACAGTAACACATTCTCATAATCCTCCAAGTCAAAAATAAAGGACCTTCTTTTGATCAGAACAAGCAGAGATCTTTCAAGTGTGTGGAGAGCCTGCACTTTAATATGTGCCTTTGCCTTAAATCGGAGTAGAAAGATGAAATGTAATAATTGGGTAGTTGTGGGCCATACCAAGCCCCACATTCCCTTACATTTCTTGACACTGAGAAAGAATAACACCTTCTTCCAGAATAAGATAAGGCTACATCTGGAGTGCTTAGTGCAATTTGGGGCTCCCCAGTAGAAGAGACACATACGTAACAGAGAGGAAGGAGTCCAGTGGAGAGCCACCATGATGATTATGGGGCACATGATGTGCAAGGACAGACTGAGAGCTGGGTTTGTTCTGTCTTAAGAAATTAAAGCAAGAAGGAGATTTTATTCCTATCTTCAACTACCTTATGGTAGAGTCTAAAGAAAATACAGCTTTTGGAAGGATTCACAGGAATCGGACAAGAGGTAACAGACACAAGTTACAACAAGGGTAATTCCAATTAGAGATACAGAATGTTTTTGTTATCATGAAGATAGTCAAGTATTGGAAAAAGGTGTCCAGTGAGGCTATGGATGGCTGTCCATCTTCATCCTTGGAGATGCTTAGAAGGTGACTGGGCACAGCTCTGCACAGTTTCATCTAGTTGACTGTGCTTTTAGCAAGGGGTTGGACCAGATGATCCCCAGAGGTCATTGCCAACCTATATGTTTCTGTGATTCTAAGAGACTCTGTGTTCTAGCAGCCAAAGCTGGACTATTCTTGAAGACCAAAGTTATATATGTACATGTTAGGACCAGGCAGACAAATTAAAATCCTTCCCAGGCTATGAAGTTAGAGTTCTCTTGGAAGACCAACAATTTTAGCCCAATGAATTCTCTGTAATTTCTTCTACCTGAGGTGCTTATTAATTAGGAAGTGAAATGTAATACTGAAATGAAAGCTGATCAGTGAGGACTTGGTAATCCAGCCTAACTAAAAGGTAAAATGCTTGACTGTATCAAACTTGCAGTTGATGTTATAAAGAAAAGATTGCCTGTAAATCTTCTATTTTTTTTTCTCTTCATCCTGGGAGCTGCTACAGGCCAAGAGCAGTTAGCTTGCTGGAGCACTGTCACTGGAGCCCTTTCACAGGAGCAACACCTACTCATGTGTTTTACTTCATATTGTCTCTGTCAGACAAGAAGCTAACTGTCCCCCTTGCAGGCAAATTAACATTGTAGGCACTACGTGATGGATCACAGCACAGGCTGACTGTTGAAGTTATTTGTTCAGTTTCTTAGGTATGTTATGCTAATTTGTAGACTGTTTGTTCTAAACAAATTCTTTGCTAAGCCATGAACTTTAAAACTGTTTTGGAATGTGTCACTATTCCAAAGAGACTGTTGGCTTTTGGGTCTTCCTACTACTTTTTTGCTGTTTGTGATTTGAATAATACTTTGCAAGAAACTTCTGTCTCCTGTCATTAGCTAAGTTGAGAAGAGGGTCTGGCACACTGAGATCTTACTGTCTCCTTCTGAGACAGACTCCCATCAAACTAAAAGCATTACTTCAGAGATCAGTCTAAGCACAGCATTCTCGATTTTGCCATCAGTTATATCATGTTTAGTCTCATAGCAAAATGCTAGGAGATTAACGAGACAATCACAGATTGATTTGCATTGTACTTGGTCACTTTTGTCTTTGGGAGACTGTGAGAAGATCAGCTACTCCTGACATGGAGAGATGGGCAATTTGAGCAACATGATAGAACTATTGAGAAGATTTGGGAAGGAGAGGTAGTGGGGAAGCAAAAGACTCAATCCTGTGTATTAGTGTGTGATGCTCAGTCATGCAGAGAGGCAAGGGTCTACAACATCTGAGAAGCTGGAGAATCTTTTTTGTTGGGGAAGAAATTATAATTAACTTGTTGCTCTCTGCCTTTGCGAGCTGTGATGGAGACGTGCTTTAAACGATGTACATAGGGAACAGTTCTTGATTCTCCCACTGATACTAAGAGGCTGGATGAAGGGAACCGGAACTGGTGGGTCAAAGCCTAGTACAGCTCCAATGGGGATGGAGTTGCAAGTTGGGACCTCTTCTTCTTTAGTAGATTTTTCTCTCTCTGACATCAGGAGGGTGATGCATAGCTATGAGGTAGGCTTGATAGCAATTGCATACTTCCTTTTCTCTACTCCTTTAATGGGAACCTGTGGGAAAGTCATGGGCTTTGTAGAATATGAAGGTAACTGCTGAGAAACTGACCTTAGTTTTTTTACGGGCTGGAAATCAGCAGTGGTAGCTAGACAGAAAGGCATCACCTTACCTCCCTTCTCAGCAAAACTTCTGTGGGGTTACTTCAAGTGTAATTTATGAAAAGCTGTACAAGTAGGTACCTCTCCAGTGAACCTCTACTAGGTTGCATCCCACGATTTGACAAGTAGTGTGGTAAAGCATCTCTCTGTACAAGGTCATATTAATCTTTTTTTTTTTTTATGGAGTTTTACATGAATGCCTTGCTTTGGGATTGTTGTTTCTCCATGCATAAATCTTTAATATACCAATAGCCTGCAGCCCCAGTGAACCAAAGCAAAACTCGTTTTTATTCTTCTCTGTATTTATCACCACAGTGAGAGAACTCATTTGAAAAGGAGCTGTGAGAGTTTCCAGCAGGTGTGGTGGGGGTTTAGGTGCTGTGAGCCTTCAGTGGGCTTATGTTTCTCCCTTTTAAATTTGAATGTGATATGCCAAGCTGGTTCTGGCCCCAGATTGGGCATCATTCCCTTTGGGATGATACTGAGGATGGAACTGAAAGTGAACTTTTGTTGGAAGGTGCTATGGGAAAAGAGAAGCAGGTTGTGCATGTGTCCATGCATGCACTTCAGTCTGGTGGATCAGAAGATGTGCTGAAGTGTGCAGGCTATGCTTTGCAGCCAGCTCAGTCTGAAGCCTTGATTTTTACTTTCTGACGTGTTGGTTTGGGTTCAGGTAGGGTTCTTCTTTAGAGGGGGATGATAAATGTGCTGACGTGTAAGTGCTTGTAGCTTTTACCAGGTGGTGAATTTGAAGCCTCCACCTTGAGGTTGACCTCACCTGATATACCTTTGCAATAAAAGATACAGCACGTCTCTACTGTCTGCACACAGTGGGATTACTAATACATGTTAGTTATCTGTGATATAACAGCGTACTTTTTGTCAATGAATGCAAATAGTAAGAAAGATAAAACTAGAGATTTTATTTAAAAACAAAAATATTTTTCTATGGAGAAAAAGCATAATCCTACTTATAGGTTTTGACTTTCTGAACAGTGTACATTAATTTTGGTTCACTGTATGACTTCCAAAATCTGCAGTGCATGAAACCAAATTTCCACTAGTAATAGCTTGGAGGAACCTCTGAGCCTGTGTAGGGAAAGACTTAGACATGGTACATAACCATTACTGAGAGGACTTTTATTCTGAGATTTCTTAAATTTTGAGTGCTTGACTTCACAATTTTAGCATCTTTTACGATGGCAACATCATACCTATTTCTCTAGTATGAACTGAAGAAGGCAGGAGCACCATCATGGTCTCGCCAGAAGATTCACCCCACAGCCTTCTGTTGCTGGACACAGCGGCACAGCTGGCAACAGCAGCTGCCTTCTCCAGTCCTAAGATGGGGGGTGTTAGCAGAGCTGTATGACTTGGTGTTGCAGGGGAAAACACTCTCAAGTCATGAAATGTCACTTAATTTATTGCCAATTAAGATAAACTTCTAATTACGGATTCTGGTATTGAGAAATAATGACAATTACACACTTAAGAAAACATCTCAACTTCCCTCCAGACACCTTTTCTCCCCGCTTGCCAGTCTCCAGTCCTCACCCCGCACATTATACTCAGTCATGGGGGTCAGTGCGGGGTGCTTTCCTTTTTCTGCCACTCTTTGTTTCTTGCTCTTTCTTTTCCATGGCTCCAGCACAGGGTCCTCTGCAGGCCACCATCCTCTCAAAGGCGTAGTTCCTCCTGGGTATCCATGTGCGCAGGCGTCCCCTGCTACTGTGCAGGCCTTGCCTTTTTCTCTGGTGTCTCCTGCCCCGATTGGCTACTGCCAGTAGGTCCAGTTTCTCTAAAACTGGTAGCCAGATCATATCCTAAACCAAACCATTCCCCATCTGCTGTTGATGGCAAAACGTTCTTCCTCAGGCTCCCCTTTCTCCTACAAAATCATTCCCTGGCTTCATCTGTACTGTCTCCATGCTGGTGAGTGCAGTGAAGGGAGGAAAAGCTTTCTTGAGAGCACAGGAAAAACAGGTCCCTGAATTTTACTCCGGTTCCTGGCCGCCCGCGCTGCTCCAGGTCATGTCGTGTGAAGCGGGACTGGAGGCAATTGGCTCTGAGGGGACGGCAGAAAGGCACTGCGGGTGGGCGTGGGCGCCGCAGGAGCGGGGAAGGTGCTCTGTGGGATGGTTTGCGAGTTGTCTGGTCATGTGTGAGCTGCAGGAAGGATGTGAGTAGGCTTTTTGTGGTTGTAGAGTTTGAAGGTTTTAGCTGCTGAGCCCTCTCATCTTTACTGGGTGTGTGAAATGCATTTTTTTGAAGGGTAATAACTTTCCCACAAAAATCCACTCATAGATGGGTAAGACAAAAGGCACGTGCCTGAAATGGAGCCACACTTTGTTTCAGGTCCCTGCTCTAAACACTGTAGTGTGAGAGGATTTCAAATTAAGCCACCAGGAATGTAACCTGGGCAGAATAACATACTTTGTCCTGCTTCATTCTTAGAAGTAATTGAAGTGCTGTTTTTGAAGTTCTTCCAAAAGATTTTATCCTTTAGACAGAAACAAGCTCAGAATATATAAGCATAGACAATTAAGGTTTGGCAAAATTATAAGCTGACAAAATTGGGGTCCTGTGGTAGGAAATGCTCACTGTTTATAATGGGTATGAGTCCTTCCTTTATTCTAGAAATTGCCTAACGTAATCCAGGCTAGGCCAGTGAATTTCACAGGGAGACAGTGGTGTTCGCAAGCACATTTGGGAAAAGCCATGTGTCGTGGTTTAACCGCAGTCAGAAGCCAAGCACCACACAGCTGCTCCCTTGCTGCACGTCCCCCTCCCCCTGCTCCCGGTGGGATGGGGAGGAGAATCGGGAAAGAAGGCAGAACTCGTGGGTTGAGATAAGAACAGTTTAATAACTAAAGAAAACTATAAATTTAACAATAATAATAATTAAATATACTAATACTAATAATAGTAATGAAAAGGAATATAACAAAAAAAAAGGGGGGGGGGGGGGCGGAACAAACCACAACCAGTGATGCACAATGCAATTGCTCACCACCTGCTGACCGATGCCCGAGCAGCGATCCACCCCTCCCCGCCAACTCCCCCTTGTTTATATACTGGGCATGACGTTCCATGGTATGGAATAGCCCTTTGGCTAGTTCAGGTCAGCTGCCCCGGCTATGCTCCCTCCCAGCTTCTTGCACACCTGCTTGCTGGCAGAGCATGGGAAACTGAAAAGTCCTTGGCTTAAGATAAGCGCTACTTAGCAACAACTAAAACATCAGCGTGTTATCAACATTATTCTCACACTAAATGCAAAACACAGCACTGTACCAGCTACTAAGAGAAAACCCAGCGAAACCAGGACACCATGCTTTATGGATGAGCAAAAAAGTACCCCACAGCCAAATAAAATATAGCAAAGTGTCTCTGCATCTTTGTAAAGAGTGATATGCTTTGTCCTGTTTCAATTAATGCTATGCAGCAGGCTAAAATCATAAATGTAAAAAATAAGCAAGCTGCACCAAGGCTGGTTTGCAAAGCCATACAGAAGGTCAGTGCTGGATGGTAACGATATGGAAATCAGCTTGGATCACAAGCATGAATGAGTTCTGTGATTCAAAACTGGGCAGTAATAGGATCCAGTATTAGGGTCAGGCAGGTGTGAAGATACTAGTGATGAAGATTTGAAAATATACTTTAATTTAAGACTTACAGGGCAAAATGCAATGAGTTCTGTAGACAGTGTAATTGTACTAGTGGAGAAAGGTATTTTCCCCTTCTTGACCCTTTGCCCTCCATTCAGTCACAGAAATCCATAGGTTCAAAGGTTTGGTTTTGACTTACCAGGCAGCGAAGAAGCTCTGATAAGGCTTTGTAGCTATTAAACTTTCATAGGTTTGCAGCCTTGTGGTTGAAGCTAGAGACGGTAACTGTTTTTTTCTCTTGGGGATGGGGTTTCAATTAAGTCAGTGTTGCTCAGTATTAGAATTCCAGCCTTGCAGGCTGCTAAATGTATGGAGTTTGAGGTATAGGGAGCAGGACCTTTGCCTAAGCCTAAAAAGTTTCCAAAGTTACTCTCTCTCCTTTACCCATCTTTGCAAAACTCAGTTTCATTTAATGCTCTGATAGCGCTTGTTCTAAGGTCCGTGCAACCGATGTGTTGACACTGCTGCAGACCTGTGCTGCAGACCTTTCCAGCATCTTAACAAAAAGCAGGGGATATGGTTTTTCAGAAGTGTTTGGCATTGCCAACAGTTCCTTGCTGAAGTCCATCAGAGTTGAGGACTTTAGAGAATCTGCCTGAAATCCCTGTGTTAAAAGTTTTTTGTCCACTCCTTTGAGCTTTTGACTACTGGATTTTAGACAGTTCCATGGCTTATGAGGAGAAAAAGAGATGGACTGACTTTGCTTTGATGTCTTCAGTACAAATCAGCCCCTTTCAGTTGAAACCTGTGGGTGATTTGTGTAGCTACCCGAAACCGCTCATAAAGCTAACTCGGTGTGCAAGCTTTTTGGTGTGCCTTTCACTTCTCCGACAATTCCCCTTGAAAGGAGCTATGACTTTCCCCTTGAAAGGAGCTATGACTTTATGGTTTATGGACCAGGCTACCTTCTCTTGCAATGGGAAGTCTAAGCTGTGAATCTTGTTAATTGGAAAGATCTGATGGGGAAAAAAATAAAACCTATCAGTGATATAAATGAGCCATACTTATGCCCAGATACTGTTGTGTTTCCTGACTAGTCCTTTACCTGCTCTTTCAGTTGCTGCATGTCGCGTGCCTTCTGTTCTGCTGTAACACAGCAGCTTTGCATCTTGCTGCCTGTATGACTCCCACTCCCCATTCTGCGTGATCTGCTGAATGTACTTATTGTGCATCCAGAAAAAGCTGAAATAGATGTTGATGGCTTTTGCTTTTTGTTTTTTCCCCTATCCCTTCTTCTCTTGACAGTTTTTTATCATGCTGTTAATTATATTTCTGTTGGAGCTCACTGTTGTGATTCTATTCTTCGTCTACACCGACAAGGTAAGTCAGATTCTTCATTTTTCTTTCCCCTTCAGCAAATTTTTATGCCCCTTTTCCCTATAAATAAATCATGAAGCACTTGGCTTGGTATGCACATCATGCTTCTGTCTTCCTTGAGACACCCCTCTCAGAAGGAGCTCTCTCAGAATGCACAAACAGCCTCGCAGGACTGGGCTCTCTTGCTTGCTCATGTGTACAACTCAAGGTCACAGATATTGCCAAGTGCATCTGCCATTTAAAAAAAAAAAACCAAACACCAAAAAGACCCGCAAAGAAGCCAACAAGCCTTACTAGGAACATGTAGGAAGACACCCATCAGAATGAATAGGATTTTTAAAAAATATGTTTACAATTTAAGAGCCACATTAATGTTGTTACAAAGGAGGTGTCCTTAGCACAGGCAAAGGCACAGAATTCCTTATCTTTCCAAGTTGCTTCTTGCAGTACATGTGTACTTAGATTCTAGTGGAAAGCCAAGGTAAATGTGTAAAAGTTTAATAAAGCTTTTGTGTGTGGTTTCAAATTTTACTTATGTTTGACCTTTGTTCCTGTGCTTACTTGGTATTTCTGTTGTAAGGGCAAGATTGCCTATCTGAAAGATCTGTATCCTTAAAATAATTTTTCTAAAAAAAAAAATCTTCCATGAATAAACCCAAAACAAGGGCATAATTGTGCACAACCTGCCTATTCAATCAAAATTGTCAAACAAAGTCTCTTACAACTGAAGACTAAGGGAGCTTGAAAATCACAAGGTAGGTGGCAAAATTTTGCCATGAATCAACAGTCATCAGGTACATGACCAATAAACGTCTTCTCCTGGAATGGAAAGACAAAATAGCAAAAAATAAATAAAAATTAAAAATAACTACTCAAAATATCAAAATAAAATTAACAGTAGACCTAGTTATATACAGTATGTTTAGCAATAACCTGGATGAGGAGTGGATAAGATGTCAACATTACTTTCTAGAAAGGCTCCGAATTAATTAATGAACACTGTGAGTGATTGTCAGGTGGACTTCTGAAGGACTGAAAAGAGCTAGGCTGCTGGACAGCATGCTGTAGCTGGAACACAGAATTAACTTGCAAGGTAATTAAAGTAGAAGGGCAGTTTAAAACTACTTGTATGCATTATTGGATTCTGAATTACTTGTAACCTCTTGGGAGAAAGATCTACACGTCATACATGACAGCTTAATAAAAGCATCTACTTAATATGCAGTGGGCCTCCAGAACCCAAATACAACACTTGGCTGTATTTAGAAAGGGAATCAGTTAGAAAATATTATGCTGTCATTGTATAAATTGACGGACTTGCCTCACTGTGAATTTAATATTGTGTTTTGGTTACAGAAACGATTACAAGCACTAGAAAGGTGGGAGAGAGCAGTCATGAAGAGGGATTATGGAGACTACCCTGACTGAGTTTGGGAAAGGAAAGAGATCCTCTGCTTAAGAGATCTTAAGAAGAGAAATTATAGGAGTTTCTAAAGTAATGATATACTAAAGATCTGTCCTGAACACAGAAGAAATACTTGAAAATATTAAGGAGTAGATTTAAAAGATAAAGTTTCTTATGCTCCACATCATCATCTTGTTAAATTCCCTGTTGTTGGCTGTTGTTGAGGCTGATAGATAGTTCGATAAATGTGTGGGTATGGAGGAAAGAAAAAAACCAATGAAACATTTTTATTCATAAAGCAATCAGAGCTATTATGTTGACAAGTGTGTCACAGAGACTGTTGGTCCTCAGTCTTCAGAGATAAAAATAGTGAAAAAGTGTCAGAAAGGATTCCCTCCTGCCTTCAGCCTGTTGGTTTGCAGTGGCTTTTATTTGTTCTTGATAAAGAGATCAGGAATTTTAACTTTTCTGTGAGTCATGTACTATAGGTTGATGCAGGAGGTACACTACAGTTGTCTGTAAGATCAAAAAAAGAGTCTAAAATGTGGGCTCAAGTTCAAGTGCAGTTTTACTGTGTTAAGAAATTGCTGTAGTCTCTGTGTTGTAGATGATGAAATTTGAGGCTCTTAATGTTCCTGTGTGACTTTAAATCTATGATCTTATACTGAGGAAATCAATAGTTTGTCTCTGTGTTACACTTACAGTCCTGCCTACAGAATAAATAAAACAGCAGCCTAAACCTAGTATTTTCATACAGCATGCTTCGAATTTGTGTGCTGGCTTTCCTGATGTGAAGAACAGTATTGCCACTCATACTAGTATGGGGAAGTAGCTAACCCAGACAAGTCCACCACAGTAATTCAGTTAATGCAGTTCCTTGGAAAATCAGTGAAGGAACAATCTACATTAACACTTGCACATCAGAGGAAAGTAACATTAATTTTGTGTGCAAAAGCAGAAAAGGACTCTGCAGATTAAGACTTTGGAGGGCTCCTGTATCATTCATATATATATATATATATATATATATATATATATAAAATCAGCAGTTTTTTCAAGTACCTGGTAGCCTTCTGTTAATTGTGTATGTACATGTAAAATTCTTCTCAGGATAAAATGGGGGCCAATCGTTATTTTCTGTTTCTGGCTTCAGAAGAAGTTGAATAATGGATTCCCTTGCAGTTTTCATTTACTCCTACTTTGTCAAGTGGAAGGACTTTGGAGTGGATACTTTGTCCCTTGCTACAAAGTTTAATCAATACTCTCCTGTATTAGCCTATTTAGGTGGAGAGGCAGGAGCTGAGAGAGTTTCCCAAGACTCTGCAAGCAGCTGGGGCCAATTCTAAATTTAGAGCTCTTGGTGTTTTGGCTGACGGCAAGGGATTTGAGAGACTGAGCTGTGCTGACAGCAGGGCTGGGTATTGCAGCTGACTTAATAGCGCTTGTCCAGTGAATGATGTCCATTTTGTTCCTTCTGCTGTAGAATGGGCACAGTAGCAAGCTGCACCGCAGTATCAGCCACAGGGTAGGCGTGCATCCAGGTGCATGTGGACACAACGCCTGGGCTCCCGAGCTGTGAAGCAGCCTCTCTATATCCATTGCTGGGACTGTTGCTTTAGTAGCATGTTAATTATTAAAAAGCCTCAAGACAAAAGTTCTTTACAGCCATTCACAGGTAGGTTTTTGGCACAGCACTTTCATTCTTTTGCTGTGGAAGAGCATGCAGCTGTGGAGGTGGACAGGACAGGCTGCTGGGACTCAAGGCAGCGTATACTGACCCGTTCTCATTCATCAGCTTGGGAGAAGCCCAAAAATTGCCTCTGCCTCTTGTTCGCAACTCTTTCTCTGAACTGGCTATGCGGTCTGATGTTGTGAAGAGAAGGGGGCTTGGAGAAAGCTCAGAATACATAGTATAGGAAGGAAAAGGGGTAATGCCTTGCTTCTTGGAGCTGCACTGTGGATCTCTTTGGCAGGGCCTGAGCTCACACCTTGTTCACTATTCCTCCAACTGTCCTGGCTGGTTACATTGCAAAATATGAATCCCTTGAGTTCTGCAAAAGTGAAATGCAGCCTGTGTTGGGAATAGGATGAGGAAATGCATTCCTACAGGATGGTTGTCAGGAAAAATATATAGCACACTTATTTTGTCCTGGCTGTTCTGAAAGCAGCAGAGTGATTGGTTCATAGGCTGTCTTCAGCTCAGAGTGGGCACCCGAGGGATTTGGGAGCTCCTGTTTGTGTTTGTGCATGCTCATATGCAAATTCCCAAAGTGTAGCTTTTTATTTTTTTGAGGGCAGAAATATCAGCCCAAGAGATGTGGGTGTTGAATGGAGTTTGTGTGATCATGAGAACTAAGGCAGGTTGTTATTACTCTGAGAGCACTATTTTTTCAGGCTAAATTTATGCCCGCATTTGAATCAGTCCAAATTCTAGTGACATTGCTAGAGTCATGTAAATGGTTATGTGAACGGCCACCCATCTATAGCCTGAATATTCTCTTTAATATGTTTTATTTTGATTCCATTAATACAGAGCAGCATTTGGTATTTTTATAAGTTGATCATTTCTATGTGAGGTTCTGTATGTAACTGTAAGAGATCCATGGAGTACTGATAGGGTTAGCCTTAATTTTATTGTGATAAAGAGAAAGCAGCAGGGCCCTATCCTGTCAGAGGCTGGATACTCCTTGTATTTCTCAACACCAGATTGGACCCTGTTAGAATATAAATTATGCTAATAAAATACATTGTCTTGTACCAGTTCTGACTTGTATAATCCGTCTGGTTTTAGCATCTGTATTTATTTTTACTGTGATGATTCTCCTGGAGGCACAGAAAAAAAAGTCCATATTTGCTTTTTTGCAGCTGTAATACATGATTTTTTTCAGTAGGTTTGTTTGTTCAGATGTCTGCATTTTTTCTGATTTATGGGCAGAGCTATGGTGCTGCTATTTAATGCCCACAAATGGAAGAACATAACTAAACCACCATAATGTGCTTTTTTTTTTCCTTTTCTTTTTGAAATGTCAAACTGAGTAACATAAGCCAGTTTAAGGAACAAAAGCACTGAAGGATCACTGACAATGATATTTGATTATGGGAGCAGTTACTGCTATTGGCAACTCAAAGTTAAGACCAGAATTTTCAATAAAGATTAGGCCATTAACTCACTTGGGGTCCCTGTGAAAATTACAGCCTAAATTCCATGCCTGCTTAGCTGTGTTGAAAATGGCCCACAGAATGGCAGAGGATTGAAAAATAATGGCTACTTCTGTTTTTCATGAGATGTGTGAAAATGCTCATTTTCTGTGTCGCAGTAAATTGTAATGAGTTCCTTTATAGCTTTTACTGCTAGCTTATAAAAAATATGGTCTGTAGATTGATGCATTTCTTGCTTTGTTTCTCAAAACATTTTATAAATTATTGTAATTCCTGATTGATATTTTGCCTGGTCTTATACAGATTAGAGACAGAAGACTGGAATGTAGTGGGTATGATTTCAAGTATAGCTCAGTCCTCACAACCTCTTTCACATTTGGCTTTAAAGACAAAGTGGAAAAGCTGAATCTCATCCACCTTCTGCACTCATGAGCAGTTGCTCACAGAAATGATCTGATGCTGCTGAGCCACCCACCAATATGAGGAAGGGCTTCACAATCAAACTGAAGAAATTATTCATACAGAAAGTTTAGTTCAAACCTACTGCAGAAACTGTTGTTCTCATTGAGCTTCTGTCCAGAGAGCTTAAAAGTTTTCCATGTTTGTCTTGGACAGAGCTTCAGCAGAGCAGGATGTCTGCTCAGGTAACAAAATGCCTCATGTTCCTAGTCAGCCTAGCACGCAGGGCTGTCCAAGCCTCAGACGCAGAAGATGTTAATCTTTTTGAAAGTGGAGAAATGGAGGCTAAAGTGAAGGGACAAGATCATCCAAATTGTATGCAGTCTACAGATGGTCTTAAGTTATTGGAAAACAACAGGCTTTGGAAAGTCCTGCAAAACTGGCAGGGTGGTCACTCTGCACCACTCTTCAGTCAGATGGCCTGCTTTTTCTACCAGTGTCTCTTCATCAGCAATTGACTTTGCCTATACCGTCCCATTGTCATACGTTTTAAAACTTCTTACTGTTGAACCTTTTGAGTGGTGGTAGAAATATTGGATCTCTGTATCCTCCTTTGCCACGGTGAACATAGCGGGTCCTGCTGCTGTGCAAGGCTGGGAGAATTTCAGAGCAGTATCTGTGTGGGTAGTGTCTGCATTTGTCGCCATGCAGAAGGCTCTCAAAAGGACAAGGCCATTTTTAACCCTCTGTGGTATTTCTGCAGGGATGTGCTGCATTAACATAACATGCTTCAGAGCGTGCAAGTCTTGGTATGTGTATGCAATGGTTTCTGAGCAGCCTGTGTGTTAATGCTTTATTTTTCAGTTGGAGTTCCATTTGTATTGTTTTTAAAAGAGCTCTCCACACATTGAGCAGTTCCTGGCATGTAGCATCTCTCTGGCAGTGTTGTGGAGTTAGGGTTTTGCATAAGTGCTGACATGGCTAAAAGCTATTTCTCAGATAAACAGGAGTAGCATTGCAGGCGGATGTGGAGGAATGTATAGATTGTCTCCTGGATTGCAATGCACTGCAATTATTGCTCTGTGAGGCTGATGCATTAGCCCTGGTCAAGTATTTTATTTCTCTAATGCAAAATAATGTTATATAAATGGTGATATAAAATAAGAAAAGACAGAAGTGTCTCTGTGGTTTATTTTACTTGGTAATAAGCTTAATTTTAACTAGTTTATTAGCATTTCAGTACTGGTGTCACACAATAGGGAGTTGCAGAAATTTCATCAAAAGAATTGAATTATAACCAATTTGTTTTGGCTTCTTTTCAGCAAAACATTCAGGCATAGGTTTAAATCTGTCCCTATTCAGCAGGTAACTTAAGTGCATGTTTAAATCCATGTAACTGACTTAATCGTATGCTGAAGTCTTGTCAAAGTTGATATGCACCTTTTGTGTCTTTTGTTTAAAAGAAATATTGCTAGGGAAATGCCAATGACAGTGAAAAATTCTGGAGATTGTAAAGATGCATCACATCTTTCACTCCGTAGGGAATTTAGTGAAGAATAATGAATGTTTACTTCAAAGCATTATTGGTTATCTTTTTCTATTTGTTCTGAACAGCTTTCCATTTAGTATCTTGAACTCCAACACATCAGTTTAACCTTTTTTTAGGCAGGAGGAGGTGAGGGGGATGGAATTTATTTGCCTGTGTGGCTGAAAAAAGCAAACACACCAAAGGAAATCCCAATTAAGTTTCACTAATTCATTTGTCAAATGAGGATTTCATTGAAAGTGCACCTCCAAAATGCTATTAACAGGCTTGTTGAAGGATAGCACAGTATTGATGAAAAGAATTAAGGGCATGCTCAGAAATAGATGTTATTTAGGAACGATAACCGCAGATAAAATGCATTAGAGCTCCCCATTGGGAACTCTTGATCAATGGTTGATCAAGGCCTAATTGATTTCTTGAATAAAGTGTTAGCAGGGGAATGGATGCAGGGAAAGGAAAATCAAACTTTCCTAAATTAAGCTCTATGCCTAACAGAAATACTCTTTGTAAAGATCAGATAATGCAGTAGCCTGTCAGCTCTTTATGCCGTGTATCTTCCTATTTTGGCCGAGTTCAGAAATGAAGATGAATGTAGGTGTCTTATCCTAGTCAGCATGGATTTTTGTTCATATTGCAATGAGTATAGTGTTTTTCATATTGTCCTGCTGCACAGTTTGGAATAGTGCTTTTTCTCAGAAGAAATCCAGTTCCGACCTCCAGCCTGGCTGACTGGGAGATTAATTCCCAGATCTGTATAGAAGAATCGAACACAGCTGCTGCTGCCATTATGCCTGGCTTAAAGCCAGCCAGATCTATCTTTTATTTCCTGACATCACTAAATTCATCTGAGGGTGTCCTGATAAATATTTGGCAATGTATCAGCCTACAACAGAAAGAGATGTATCTGGGCTTCCTTCTTGCTGGTTTGTAATCCCTAATTAGAGGTTAACTCATAATCTCAGGAGCATGTCAGAGTATATCTTTGTTGTGGGAGCCCTTCTACGATGATTTGTTTCCCATGCCTGTGTCTGAAGTTTCAGGTTTCATAGTAGACAAAATATGAGTGGTGCAGGTCTTCAGCCAGCCTCTCCGAAGGAAAACCCTAGAATACAGTAATGGTGGTTATTAAAGACATTGCACAACTGCATGCTTTTTGTCCAGGCATCTTAAAGCACGTTACAAGTGGTAAGTAGTTCAGCTCTGCTTTTGCTAACTGGGAGAAGTGAAGTTGAAGGCTAAATCCTGAAGGTGCAGTGTCTCCTGGGAAATACTTAGTGCTCTCATGTCTGAATGGATGTAATGGGACCTTACTATTCTAGAGGACTTTTTACGTGACTCATCTGTAGTCAAATAAGAAGCCATTTCAACATCTAGGTGGATCAGGAACTGAATGCGTGCTGGCATTCAATCAATGCTGATAGAACTCAAGTGAACAGCACTGGTTTACATACACCTGGTCAACACTAGTTTTAACTGGTGACTGACCCCCAGTTTTGCATCTGTTCTAACTGCTGGTACACGTTTTATACAATTTTATTTAAAAAAGGGAAGAATAGCAGAAAGAGAAAAGAATGTTTTAGAAAGGCGATAAAATAAATAATTAAGGCAGCTTTAGACATTTAAATACAGGCAACATCAAATGCAGAGGAATGACCGAGGTAGTATATTGAAACAGACAGCACATTTTTTATTCATTCTACGAACATTTTTGATGTGTCACAATGTATTTCAGACAACATTAGAAAATGACAATAAACTAAATGTTTAACATTTTTTACATATACAAAAAGAGAGGGGAAGATGACTTCTTGTGTTATCAGACTGTAAGCAGGCCAATAGCATACAGTCCTTGTCTTGGATTTGTCAGCTGCAATTGAAGAATGATGTGGTGGGTAGACCACTTTATTAGGTATAATTTGGAGCTGAAGTTCTTTCAACTCTTCCTTTTATTTAACTCAGCAATGGTATGCACAGAATGACTCCTAGTTGAAATGAGGAAAGACAGATCTGTTGATCAGCAGCTCTAAACCATTACTAGTTCTCGGTTCTCTTAGGGTGGAGTGTGTTGACTTTAAGGCCACAAATCACGTTCAGGTGCTTTGTATTACCCAAACTCCATGAGACGTACAAGGCATCCACTGTATAGCGTAGCTTCTCATTGGAAATATTTCTGCACTGCAAGATGGTGTTGTCTTTCCAGTTGATAATTGTGGATTGAATCCTTGCTGTGAAGTTCAGGTGTAGGAAGGAAGTTCAGCAAGAGTTCTAGACACCAGCCGTTGTACCTTTTGAAATATATACCCAAACTTACAAAACCAACATAATCAATGGTGATTACCAATCAATGGTAATCAATACCTGCTTGCTGTTTTACTGTCCGTGCCAGTAAAACAGCAACCAGGTATATCTGTAATCATCTTTAATATGGACGAATTATCTTTAATCATTTGGGATCTTGGACTCCCTGAATCTTTTTGCAAATGAGCACCAAAATCAGTGATTGACTTGACAATAGGAAATGACTGAACTGGAAGAGAGAGAAGTAGATTTTGTGTAAAGGGATATATCTTAACAGGAAGCAGAGAGAGAACTTCTTTTTATAGTTTCTGAGTGCTCACGTTTCCTACTTGACGCTTTCAGTGCCTGTGATAATTTGCATGATGGTAGTGTAACACAATTTTGCTACAGTGTCCTGGCATTAGCAGTGAATGAGGCATGTACAAAGATTGTTTTAACCATGGCACAATCTTAATTCACTTTGTTGTACTGCATTTATTTTGTGTACCCTCTTCTATGCCTTTAAATTGCAGGGGAGGCATCCTTGAGAACAGAGAATTCTTGTATAGGTTCAGTGCTTTCTTGTTGAAACCCATTCATCTACTTACACTCCTCCTCCTGCTACTAATTGTCTTTGATACAATTTCTTAACGAGTTTTTTCCGTGATAGATTATTGAATTATTATACAACAATATATGCTTTGATTTTCTTGCTTGCTCCATTTTACACTTAACTGCCATAAGCCAAGGATGTTGTTGCTCTGCCAGACGTTTTTGCCATCTGCACCTTCCCACTCTGAACCACAGGAAAGCAGAACAATACATGTCATCATCTTCAGCTGTGCTGATGTTGCCTCTATTGACAAAGTCTTAACCTCAGCATTTAGGAAACCTTTTCAGAGGTCACCTTGAAGGGCATATTGAAGTGCAAACTGAATTGCATGTTAAAAATTGGTAAATTATGTAAATGAAGCAAAATGGAAAAGATTCAAAAGATCATTTGAAGGTATTTAAGAAAACAACTAAAAAGTCTTTCTCTAGAGAATAATGAAAGTGGAAAGTCATGAAGCACGTAAGAGAAAAAGATTTTGATTCAAAACCAGATGTTTGTTAGATTTATCACACAGGACATTTAGCTCTTCTTTTGAAAAATGAGGACCAAAGAAGTTGCAATAAGATTTGAATTAATCAAAATTGTTAAAGGGATATTTAAAAGCTGTGAAGAGAATCAGCGTTGCTCTCTATACAACACGCACGCACAAGAAAACATCCTGCAGATTTCTTTGAGATCCACCTTTTTCTCGATGAATAGGGAACGCATTGTAGTTGGCAGAAAAGCAGCTGAATACATTCAAAGAAAGAGAAGCAATGGTTTTTTCAAGGTCAGGTAGCTTGAGGAAAAAAAAGAAATTGGTTTTCTTTTGGGGACTGTGAAGAAAGCAAGAGGAGAATGTGTTGCATACCTTGAAGTGTGTTGAGATTGGACTGGTATTTAAGTAAATGTCAGTGGAGTGCCCTTGCTGCTACCACAACTGCTGGTGGCCATTCAGTGGCCAGGTGTGGCTTCCCATAGCTGAGTGTTCTCAATGGAAAACTAGTTCATGCTGTCTTTGACACTGATTTATGTACAAATGACAGAGGCAGCTCTTTCATAATGACTGTTGTTATCGCAGAAGGGCACTGAGCAATGAGGATTGCTTTTCCGATTGCCTATCATAAGTTTTCTTTCTTTCAACTCTATTCATGTAAGTGTCAGTTTTCATGTAAGAGCATCAGTGAGAGACGATTAGATGAGTAAGACTAGGACACTGGAATGGCTCTCTGTTGCTGGATATCACAGTTTTGCCATATCCATTTTAAGCCATTTAGGGGTTTAGTTACATGATACAGTATCAGATGTCAGCACAGAATGAATACACAAGTTACCACTTTCTATATGGTAAAATCCTGGCCCCAGTGAAGTCAGTGGGAGCTGCGTGTTGTCTTCCATGGAGCCAAGCAATTATCCTCAATTTTAGGATTTTTGAAATCTCCTTCCCACATTCCCCACATGGTGATCCAAATAATGCTTGCCTGAGTGTGTGAGATGGTGTATTACAGTGCTATAGGAGATTCCACTGCATGGCAACTGCAATAATCGGGGATTTTTGTTCTCTAGCATAATGTATTAATCTTGCAATGCAGAATGTGTGGGATGCTGCTGCCTGCTAAGAAATTGGTTGAACTTTGGCTGCAGAAAAATCACGCATTTCCAAGAGAAATGAAATTAATGAAATCTAGATTCCTGTGGATATTTGTTTCCTAATCTCTACTCTGGTAACTTGGCTTCGCCATCCGTGTTCTCAGTGACTGTCCAGCACCATTGCTGTGGTACAGAATTGCAGAATTGTTTAGGTTAGAAGGGACCTCTTCAGATCAGGTAGTCCAACCCCCTCGTCAAGCAGGAACAGCTAGAGCAGGCTGCCCAGGACTGTGTCCAGTTGGGTGTTGGGTTTTTAATATCTCCACAGATGGAGACTCCACAATCTCTCTGGGCAACCTGTTACAGTGTTTGACCACCCTCACCATAAAAAAGTGTTTTCTTGTGTTCAGATTGAATGTCCTGCTTTTTAATTTGTGCCCATTGCCTCTTTTGATCTCAGTGCAAAGAGTCTGACTCCCTCTTCTTCATACCTTCCCATCAGTTATTTATACACATTGATAAGAACCCCTCTGAATCTTTTCTCCAAGGCTGAGCAGTCTCATCTCTCTCGCTCTCTCCTTGTATGAAAGATGCTCCAGTCAAATCATCTTTTTAGCCCTGTGCAGGTCTCGCCCCAGTAAGTCCATTTCTTTCTTGTACTGGGGAGCCCAGAATTGGACACAAATATGGCCTCACTGGTGCTGAGTAGAGAGGAAGGGTCACGTCCTGTGACACGCTAGCAGTGCTGCTCCTAATGCAGTCCAGGATACTGTTGGCCGCCTTTGCTACAAGAGTGCATTTCTGGCTCATGGTCAACTTAATGTCCACCAAGACCCCAAGGTCTTTCTCCGCAGAACTACAGGTGGTCAAAAGCCATACTAAAGGCAAAGTAAACAACATCCACTGCTCTCCCCTCATGCACAGAGCTAGTTACCGTATTGTGGAAAGCTATCATGTTAGTTAAGCATGATTTCCCTTTCGTAAATCCATTCTGACTACTCCCAATCATCTTCTTGTCCTTCATGTGTTTGGAAATGGTTTCCAGGATTAGTTGCTCCATCACCTTCCCAGGGATTGAGGTGAGAATGACAGGCCTGTAGTTCCTGGATCTTCCTTATTGCCCATGTTGAAGATAGGAGTGGTATTTGCTCTCTTCCAGTGTTCAAGAACTTCTCACCGTCTTCTAGTGGGAGAGAGAGTCCTCTCTTGTCTTGAATGGTATTGCCATTTCTTGTCCAGTACTTCCAACCACTGCACTGGCAAAAAAACAGCCCAAGTGCTGACTGGCAGAGCACTATATATTCTAGACCAGACGAAATGTGTATCTGTTACACTCCTATTTCAGCCTTTTTTTCTCATTCTGGGTACTAATTTTGGGTATCTACTGCAGCTAGTCACCAGTTTTCACAAAAATTATGGAAATCAAGCGTATCTGAAATCTGTGTGTCTACCAACCATTTGACTTCATTTCTTTTGCTTTATAGTTATTTGTTGAAGGCATATAATGGCAAGAACTTTCCAATGACAAAATGCTGCCACTGGTGCATGCCATAGGTTTGCAGTGATTAAACAGAAGGGGAATGTTTGAGTTAAAGGCGAATATGCGAGTTAAAGCTTTTTTTCAGTGATACTTATTGGAATGAGTGCTTTTCCAATTAGCCTTTCACTGTCATTTATTTGAAATGACTTTTTTTGAATACTTACTTTGAATTCCTGGAATGTGCTTGATTTCAGACTGCTAAGGGGGCAGCAGGGAGAGACCTCATTCCACATTGAGCTGGACTTTTTGAGGATTTAATATGTCCCTTTTTCCACAAGCTCGTTTATTAGATTTTGTGGTTGGCTATGGTTATATTTTTGTATTCATCCCATAAGGATCAGCTAGTGCTATGTACAGTAAAATGGAGAATGTGCTTTTTGCTTCCACATCTTTGGTGGGGCCGTGCAGGTTCCATAGGAGCCAGATTCTGGATTCCTCGGGCTCCTTGCTCCTGATCCAGGGGCAGCTCCTAGTGCGCTCCTTAGACACCACAGAACGGTCAACATTACTGTGTAGCTCTTTGAGGAGATTAGATCAGACTGAGGTGCAAAACTACTCTTCTGCTTGATCTAGGAAATACAAAGGCACTTTTCTGATCTAAAGGCCTTCCTCCACCCATTCCAGACGTGTTTTGAGCAATGTTCCGCTGGAGTAGCTGGCCATTTGGAATAGACCTGTTTGCTGTGTGCCCGGAAGAACTATAGTCTTCCGTGTGAGGCTGGGGCGACACTGTAGAGAGGCTCGTGGCATGTCCTGGTGTGAATTTGCCCTTATGTGTTCCCTGCTATGTCCTGTTTAGCAGATAGATGCTAACAGCCAGGTTTAGAGATGGACAAATGAACCCTTTCCACATGCCCTTATGAAACAATTTCAATGCAAATGAGCAACATGATATTTTAAATCACTGTTTCACAGACTCTGTGTGTTTATTTCTGGTCTTGGTAGGATGCTGTGCAGAGTTATAGCCTGTAAGGGTCACTCAGTAAGTCCTTATCTATTCCACATCTTTTATGTTTAAGGTTGATACATCTCATTATTCTCCTTTTTTTTTTAATAGCGTATTAAATTCAAGGATTCCAGTATCACTCTTTCTCAAGATTTTTCCATGTGAACCTTTCTAGAGGAGATTAAATTATCGGAGAAGGGTTAAGGAGTCCTGTTCTATATAGATTTTTGTGAAAAGTGGCACATTTGGGGACTGAGAAACAAGTTGATGAGGGCGTAAAATGCACTACTTGAAGCATGCTTCTTCAGTCACACAACTATTCTCTTTCTTCTCAAAGACCGTTTGCCTCGTTCAGCTTAACATCATGAATCCACAATTTAAATAGCGTGAATTAAGAGGATCAAGTTTCTGATCTCTGAAAGCTTGCAATACCCTGGTTACTCTTACCTTCCAAGAGAAGAGGACATTGAGATGGCCCCATGTCAATTCTGACTTGCCAGACATTTCACCTGCTGTCCTTTAAACAATTATCCAGTGGGAATTTTAGGTTGCACGCAGACAACTTGTGTTCTGATTGAACAGAGTTAAGTGGAAGTAAGTGGGCAAGAATTTTATGCTTGTTACAGATGTTGTTCTTATGCAACTTCTAGGTGCTCTTTTAAGTGGTGGTAGTGGAATCTGATAAAGAGAAAAATTAATGCTGAAGGAAACTGAGATTTACAGACAATTAACTACATCCTGCATAATAAAAATGTGTTTTTTCAGCTGAGAGTGATTTGGGTGTCTCTCCCTTGTTGACCCACTTTGAGATAATTTAGAGAGGCTTGAATTTTGACACTTCATGAAAATTAGACCTGCTGGGATGTGAAGTGGGGTGCCCCGAATCCCCCCTCATGTCTGCAAGTCATCTCCAAGGTAGAGTGACACTGAACAACAGTATAGTGGTGGGACGTGGTTCAGTGCACTGCCTACTGCAGCAACACACTTTAGAAGGGAAGAATTCCTTGGGTAAGAATGAATCTTAACATTCCCTTTTTTGTGTCCTGTGACCACAGTGCTGAGCCTCTCATATTGCCTTTAGAATATGGTTGTGCATGAAGGGTAAAGAAGCATTCGTATTAATAAACACATAGGTTTGGATCACTTCCTTTGGTTTATCAGGAACTAGCAGCTCACCTGGTCTTCCATTTCAAGCTGAAATGGAAGAATAAAGTAAACAAGTCTTTTATCTCAGCAGATTTTTATAAAAGTGAGTGGAGAATGAAAGGTGAATTGCATTTTATAAAGTAGGAAATTAAATTGTCCTTCCACCCTCTAACTCAAAAATCCAGGAGAAGTCAGGAAATGTTCCTTGCTTTCTGGATGTACCAGTATCCCTCCCCAGGTCTGTGCTGTCTCAGAACATACAGGAAGGGCTTTAGGATTTGGGAAGGGTGACTGGGTGGATCTTTTCCTGCATATAAAGCTATTTCTTGTAAGAAGTATGTATGGCACCTGAAAGTGAATTTGTTGATTTGCAACAAGAGAAGAAACACCTAGATTGATCCCGCAGTGCTCTGTGTCTTCCCCTCACCCACACGGTCTTCCTTTATGGTCCTTATCAGGGACAAGTTCCCTTTTCTGACCTCTACAGTCAGTGATTCTAGGCAGCAGGATTAGGTGGGGGGAAAGCAAAGGTTTTATGCTACTGCTTTTTTCTCAGGGAGCACAGGCTGCTTCACCTTCCCACATCATGCCTGGATCGAAGATTGGAGTTGCTGATGAAGGAACTGAGTGAGGGGCTGTACTCTTTGCCAGAGATGAATATGAAGATGATTGGTCCCCAAGCTGGGAGTAATGTTTATTACTAAACATTACACAAATTGTGGCAGAAATGGCTGTTCAGGATTCTCCTGGCAGCATTTGTTCTCTGGCTGTCCCTCTATCCTAAGGAATGCAGTGTGACGGCACGAGTAATTTAATGCGATTAAAAGCTAGCCCCCAGTGAAAGGAGTGATGACGGAGATTCTTTACTTATTCCCCATTAGTCCTGAGCAGGCTCGCTCATGAATCCTGTAACCTTGGCAGCAAGAGAACCTCCTTTTGCTTTGCTATCTGCAAGGAAATGAATTACAGAAGCATAGAAATTCATGAACGCTGAATACTGCAATTAATTTTGTTAGTCTCTTTATATATTTGGTTTGGGAAGAGGAAGGAAGGAGAAGGTTATCACCAACTATGAGTCTGAAGCCACAAATCTTGCACAGCTTTCACTTTGAGATAAAAATGAATCTATAAGGAATCCAAAACCCCTTTGTTTACTTCATATATTGTAAGAATGAGAAATGATGAAGGCAGTAATGTAAAGTAGTGTTAACATCACAATAGCTGTATTGAATTGATTAACATTGAGAAAACACATTAATAGCTTTTTTATTACTAATATGAAAACTTTATAATGGCATTTATTGGAACAGAACTGAAATGTGAATGACAACTTTATAAATCTCAGCTCATACGTGGTAGCCTAAACACTGTCTGAAAATGTTTTTTAAAAAAAAAAGTCCAGACTTTGAACCTTGCCAGTTTTTCCCATTTAATTTTTCATTTGTACATATTAAGCAGGCAGTCATATTGCGGAGGAGAAGTTGGATGTAAAGCTGGATCTATTGGATGTGCAAATTTTCTCTCTTTATGGCCAAAACAGGTGCATGTAAATATTTCATCAGCACACCCATTAAGTTCTCAGTGGTAAATTTAGCCACAAGCATTCAAGAGGTGCTTACTTTGCATTTAATTTAGATCTAAAAAAAGAAGTAGTAGGTTTATTTAAAATGCATTACATTCAGCTTATTTAATATTCTTATTCTCATATATTCTTATTCATATGTATATAGAGAAAATAAATGAGAAAGTCACAGAAATACACACACAGCTCAAAGTGATGAGGATAGTTGTTCTAAAATAGGTAAAATCTGGCTTAGCAACCAGCCAGTCATTTCATGAACTCTGTTTGAGTGAACTTAGAAATCACCTCACTGAAGACAGAGAGCTTCTCCTGGACAGAGCAACCCCTTTATCCTCTCTTTTTAAGTTGGACCAAATATTCCTAATTTTTCATGCTGCTGCATAGTGCTAGCACTGCAGGGAGTTGTGGTTCTTTTTCTTTCTTTTTCTTATCCTTTCTTGTGGGCAGCGTCAATCAACTTGCAAATTGCAGCATGCTCACATCTGATTGCAGTGAGGTTTCTTTGCCATGTACCTACAGACTTTACAGTGTTAACTCTTGCTGTGGCACAGCCTCACTCTGCCATAGGTAAGAAGATGCAGGGACTTCTGCTTGTGCATCACCCACCTTTCCATGACAACAGTGCTTTGTACCACATTAGGAGTTGTGTTTTCTTTAGGAGTTGCATTGAAGTCACTTAATATGTGACATGTATTTTTTACCACTTCTGTTCAAAATGGGTGGCCAGAAATCGTAATTGCTGGATGAGGGGAATGATGGTATGATAAATAAAGTACAGCAAATAAAACTGCTATCTGGAATTAAAGAGAAATATATTCCTGACTGTCTGGCAAGTTGCACTGAAGGGAGATAGCTACAAAGCATGAAGGAGATTTTTCTTCGTAGGATCAGATATATACAGGCCTCTGTATATATAATGGGCCTCTGAGAAGTGTCCTTGAATGCCATTTGTTTGAAAACTATCTATTTGGTAAAGTTTGGACTAACTATATACTAAATCCTTAAATATTAATCAAAATATAATCATCATCTTTCTACTGTTTCAACATGTCCTCAGCCAGAATCACAGAATTCAGCATGGTGAGGGATTAAATTGATAACAAATATCTGGGCTTCTCTGTTGTATTTTACTTGCTTTGGCATGCTTTTGTTTATTCCCTTCTCTTTCAGAGGATGGAGTTTTACTGCACTCCATCCTTATAATATCTCTGTAAATAAGAAGAAAACAGGAAACTTATTACTTACACTTGTTCTTGAGTTTAGTTTGTATCTTCTTACCCAAGTTTTAGAAGATAATTTTAACAACTTCAAAAACTCTTCTTAAATTGCCTGTTAGGGGTGGGGGGAAAGAAAAACTCACTTTTTTCCCTGTCTGATTTTTTTTTCCCCTGACAAAATGGTCTTTTGTGGCAGAAGGGAGCACATTTTTCCACCCTCATCCCTTCCTATCTTGTTTCATCACAAGTCACACTCCACTAGAGTCCTAATGTTTCTATCAATAAATGATGGATTTGCCAATGGTGATTTAAGTTTAAAATTACTTGCGAAAACTTAATGAAGCCTGGAAATCATGAATTAGACTTCAAAGAAATTGTCTCTGACAGTTAAAAACTACAGGGCCGAAGTAATTTCAAGGGTGGCATTTTTTCCCCTCTATAGATTATGTATCAGGTCAAAACAGAGGTGGTTCTGTAGGAATTATTATTATTTTGTAAAGCAAATTGCAATTTGTCTCTTGGTGCAGTAGCTTTCTCTTATTGGTGTGTAGCAGGGTGGGTGACATGCTCCTGCAGAAGAAAATTCATCTCTGCTGCAGCTAGCTGTTGTGAGCACCAGTCTGCTTCTGATCTATATTTTCCATTGGTTTGAACGACGGTTTCTAATCCCGCTTCCCAATCTTGCGCCCTCATTACTAGACTGCTCAGACTGCTTGTCTGCTATGGACAAAAATGATATCCTGAGGCTCTCAGCCATTGTATTTCTAAACATTGTATTTATAACCCCAAGTGTTCTTTGCAGGTTTAAACTGTCCCTTTTGGCAACCACTTTGCCTGTGTAGGAGAGGATGCCTGATGCTGGTTTGCAGTTTCGTGAGGAAGAGAATCCCTTTACTCAAAAGTGCACATGGAGAATTTGCTGTTGCTTGGAGCATATTCATTTAGTTAATTAGATTTGTGAAAGATAATGATAAGTTTCCTGTCCTAAATTCAGAATATTTAATGCAATTTGGAAATGGTTGTAAATCTATCTAAAATAACCAGAAGAACCATAGTTATCCTATTGATTCTCCCTGGTCTTTCTTTTCCCCAGGTCCAAGGAGATAAGAGTAGTCAAAACTATTTCAACCCAATACCCAGCTTTCATGGTTTTCCACTATTTTTTTCTTATTTGTTAAATGATTATTTTTTCTTTCCTGATGTGTCTGCATAAGCTGTCTTGGTGGGAGGAAATTCAGCCCTGGCTGATTAGTCTAAGCATTTCTGTTGTCCTGTTTATGTTGTAGAAAGAGGTGAGTGCAATGGGTTTCGTAATTGAAACTTGTTTCAGTCCTCTCAGTTAAGGATGCCAGGACTCATTTACTCCATGTATGCTGGGTGTTGTTTTTCCTCTGCAAAGCTGCTTTATGCAAAACCTGAGTATCTGTTGCTTTTGATTTGCATGGTTTCAAGTCTGTTTCCAAGATCAGATTGTCTGTGGCACATTTATCTATCAACAAATTGTTTGTCTATGTGATGAGACATTCCCTTTTGCAAGATGGATACTGTTCTTCGTAGCTCAGCCTCCAGCTTACAGCACTTGTGATTCTTGACTGAATGCTTCTGTTACAGACTTCTGTGTGGATTTGGCTGTAAGGTCAGTTATTACCAGTAATGTGAGGTTAGCAAAGAAATCGTTACTGCTCAGTGAAATCTGTTCACGGGGATGTTGCCTTTGCAGTTTCAGAACATTTGGAATCCAGTCCCTGTCTCAAGACTTTCTGTAGTGCTATTGTGGTCCCCGTCATTTTAGCTGTGCAAATCTCTTAGTGGTGCTTATGAGCTCTGAAGGACTCTTGTCTGTGTTGACAGCAGAGAGTGCTGTCACATTTCTCCTTCAGTGGAGCATTTTGCACTTGCATGTTTGCATGTGGTAGTCACATAGCCAGTTTCTCAAAGCCTTTCGTCCTTCAAGTACACTCTGACTCCTATGGTATTTATGCCCCAGATTCTGTCTCAGTGATTTCTGAGTTTTTGCTCCTGTCAGAGTTGTTGCCACTTTGCTCTTCTGACGCAACACAGTTTGAGAGTTGTGGCTTTTTTTTTCATTGTTAATATGCTACAGCGCTTCCAGTGACAGTGACTGTGTTTCGCCGTTGTTAGTTCTCTTGATGACTTCCAAATCTTCCAAAATCTGGAGATGCGGACTCTGACCACTGACCTGAGTAGCACTCAGAAGAGTATTTCATGTATTTATGTCCCAAAGCAATACTAGATTGGATGGAGTCTTCTGAAATTACATAGTCAACAAGTTTTCTGTGTTAATTAGAAAGGTAAGTGGAGCCACTGGCTTTTCTTTTTTTCTCTGTTTGTCTTCACAGATGTGATGGCAAAAATTTCAGCAACACTATGTCCAAAGTTTAGTAGTAGGGAAAAAAACCTGACACTGTAACTTTCTTTTCTATTTTGGAAAAGATATGACAGATAAAGAAACTTTATCACAGATAAAGAGACTCTAATCATTTTTTGATTATTGCATTTTCCAGCAGTCAAACCCAAAAAAGGTGAAAGCTGGCATAGCAAAGACTTCTCCAACTGTTGTTGTCAGACTGTGTGGCATAGTCAAACAGTTCTTATGTGACTGCTGGAGAGCTGGCTTCTGCTGATCACAGGTACACAGCTCAGAGGATATGGTGGCTGCTTCTTGTAAAAGTGGTCATGCTTTGTAGAAAAATGGGATTTAAATAGGATCTGATTGGGAAAAAAAAAATCACAGGTGTATCATAAGAAGGAAATGGTCTTTAGTAATTATTATAAGTGCCTTTTGATGCTCAGGTGAAGGCACTGTATATCCAGTACTGGTTATTTTGTTAGATTCTAAACTAGTATAAATAGTCTAAATAGCTACAGCATCTATTAAATAGTC
This sequence comes from Gymnogyps californianus, assembly GCF_018139145.2. NCBI lineage: Eukaryota > Metazoa > Chordata > Aves > Accipitriformes > Cathartidae > Gymnogyps > Gymnogyps californianus. Next base: position 19,843,719 of record NC_059475.1, on the reverse strand, counting down.
ATATCATCAGCCCGTGGAGCTATGCCAGAGCTTTACCAGAGCTGAGAAGCTGCCAGCATTCAGTGTATGAAATCATGCAAGATAACATTGGTGGTGAGGCAGAATGACAAATACAACTCTTTCTTCTTACTAAATTGGTGCGGGAGGGGGATTGCCTTTTGCTTTCTAGTATTTTCAAACTTTTAGCATAAACCATGAGGCCTCAACATTTTATAATAAATCCTTTTTTAATAAAAGCCAAAATTCTCAACTATAGCTGCTGGATTCAGTAGCTGGAGTATTATACAAAGCCCCATGCAAGTACCATGTGACTTCTCCAAGCATCCCAAAAGCTGGCAATATTGGTAAAAGTACAAGGTTGCTCCTTTGGATTAGTGACTCCAGTGCAGACTAATCCCAGCCTGCAATTTCTTTAATGCTGCTGATTTAGTTTGGGTTTTTGGGGGTTTTTGTTACCTACAGGTTTTTCAAAAAGCATTCTCTTTGACTCTTTGCTATTTAATATTTAGGTTGTACAGTTTGTCATCCTGGACAAATAGGATATTTTGAATTCCCCTGACAGAATGAAGAAAATGTATTAAAGGAAAATGATCAGTGGTGAATAATGAATAAACAGCAGAACAAGTCTCAGACAGATTTTCATTCTTGCTAAAACTGCCTTTTCCAGCATTTATAAACATTGTTATGAACTCCTCACAGCCTTTCAGTACCTTAAAAAACTTCACAAGGCACAAAAAACTGCACTTCACACTTCTGTGTGTGTGCATTTTATTTTCACTACAGCAACACCTGGGGGCCTCTGCTGTTGTTTTTAGGCCTATAGGATCACGTAAGGAAAATTGTGATCCCAGTTCCAAGTATCTTTGAATCTCATAGGAGATTTATTGCTATTGATCCGGGTCTATCTATATTAAGTTTTGAAATAAGTATGAAAGCATGTCACAGTCACATCTGAATGAATGTGAGCTTTTACTGTGTTTTGGGTTGTGAATGGCAAGTAGTGTCACTGCAGCTAGTCGCAATGCAATGTTTTCTGAAAGAGTTACAGTTTAGATGATGGAAGTTTTTCAAATAAAATGTTAATAAGTGTCGTGGTTTAACCCCAGTCGGCAACTCAGCACCACGCAGCCGTTTCCCCCTCCCCCTCCCAGTGGGATGAGGAGGAGGAAAGCAATGGAAAAAAAGTAAAACTCGTGGGTTGAGATGAGAACAGTTTAATAACTAAAGTAAAATATAATACTAACAATAGTAATAATGAAATATAATAATAATAGTAATGAAAAGGAATGCAACAAAAACAAAGGGGGGGGGGAGGGGAAAAAAAACAGTCATGCACAATGCAATTGCTCACCACCCGCTGACCGATGCCCAGTTAGTTCCCGAACCGCGATCCGTGCCGCCCAGCCAGCTCCCCCCTGTTTATATACTGGGCATGATGTTCCATGGTATGGAATACCCCTTTGGCTAGTTCAGGTCAGCTGCCCTGGCTCTGCTCCCTCCCAGCTTCTTGCACACCTGCTTGCTGGCAGAGCATGGGAGACTGAAAAGTCCTTGGCTTAAGATAAGCGCTACTTAGCAACAACTAAAACATCAGTGTGTTATCAACATTATTCTCACACTAAATCCAAAACACAGCACTGTACCAGCTACTAAAAAGAAAGTTAACTCTGTCCCAGCCGAAACCAGGACAATAAGATTCTGAATAGCAGGGCTGTACACAGGGTCCTTCTCTAGAAGAAACACACTGCAAAACTAAAGCACCAATAGTGAGTGACTGCAGCAAACGGCACAGTGACTGGCTGTAAAGTGGCCTTTGCTGCTGTGCTCTGTGTTCAACACAGCCCTGTCTGTGTAGATTGGGATTCAGGCTAGATGCCCTGACTTCATGAGTATTAATGGGATATAGATTGGAGATGGACCTGGCGATGCTGCACCCTGACAAGCCACTGCTGCGATATCTCAGGGAAGTATCTGAGACGGCAGGTAAGGGACAGAGGCGGTGTTACTACTAACGAAATTAAAGGAACCAAAAGGACTCAACTGTTTGGACTGACAAAATAATCATGTGGCGTTGATTACTGAAAGTTATATTGAAGGCACTTTCTCCTGTTTATCTAGGAGTCCTGACTTTATGTCAGAAGGAATAAAATGTGTTTGCCTGTACCAAGGAAGTTAAGGCAGCACAGCTTAGAGCTGCTCACCTGTGACTCCTTAGGCTTCTCCTCTCCTGTGCAGCCACAGTACTGGGTGATGACTGCGTGCAGGCTCTCACACTGCACCATGTGAAGCCAGGTAAAAGCAGCCTCTAAGATGAATGCTGTGAATGTGCTGCAGGGCAAATGAGCTTGCATGTGGATGGTGACTGTGGGGCAGCTGGCCTCACACATTTCCCAGAGGACCCCTGCTCTGTCATACAGTCAGCAGCAGCCCATGCAATACTGGGACCAGCACTTCTGATGGGCGAGGAGATGTGGATTTGGCAGACAGGGAGCTCATTCAGAGAACTTGAGCTGTGATCTAGAAGAATTTGTGCCCCAAAATCACCAGTACCAGTTTAAAAGGAGGAATGCCTGAGTCTCCAAGATGAGATGTGCTAAACAGACTGATATGTTTTATGTCAACTTTTCTTTCAGGATGGATTTGAAGCAAAGTTCAAGGTGCAGCACATAGGTGACATAATCTGGCATGAATAACAAAGTCCCTATCCTTGTAAAACCTTGTAGCTTTCTGGAAAGATTTATAAATTTGAAGACCAGATGAAATGGTTAAGGTTATCTATGGTCCACAGCATTTCAATCAGTATTCTTGTCATCAAACTAATTACATCTGAGTTATAACTTTGCAAAATTCTTGAGCCTTGATTTAAAGGCATCATTGACTGCACCTCATTCCTCAAAAATTTGTTCCAAGGATTTTTTTTTTTCTTTACAGTTAAAATTATGCCTTGTTTCTATCTTGTATTTGTCCAGCTTAAACTTCTAACCATTAACTCTCATTATGTCTTTTTCTGGTAAATTAAAGTGCTGTCTACTGTTGAGAATTGCTTCTCCATGTAGGTACCTGAAGACTGCAATTAGGCTGCTTTTTAACCTTGTCACTCTACTTAGTTTATCCAAGAGTGTTAGTCATGTGAAGTAAAGCATGCTTCTCAGTGATTGGCTTTTCTTGTAGGTCTTCTCTAAAATCTTTTCAAATTTTCAGTAGATTTCTGAAAACATGGATATCAGTTCTGCAGAGTAGAGATAATGATACAACTCAACCTTTATACAGCTTATGTTGAATATACCCATGACTCTGTTTCCTCTGTAAGTTGGAAGTGTTGCCCTCAGAGCATGCCCATCTCCATTTCCTCGGTCCTTCCACAGATTTCCTGCTTTCCCGAATATGGTTTCCAGTCTTGTAGTGTGACCTCTCATCTTTGTTCCTAAACATCTGTTCTGGTATTTGGCTGGATAAGCCACGAGGCTCTGTAACCAAGCAGACCAAGTGATACCAGCAGATTCTTTAATGCATAGCAAGTTTTGTGTGTTATCTACAAAATTTCATTAGCAGTGATTTTTATACTTCAAATTTCAGTCAAATTTGAGCTCTCTAGAGGTGTCAAAAGCAGTAAGTTTAGATAGGTGGAGAGACCCAGATGAATGTCCCATGGAGAAAAAGGTCTCGGAGCTAGCTCAACCAGTATTATTAGACACCAGAGCATCCAAGGGAGGTGAGAGGGAGAAGACAGCTTCCAGCTTTACGAAGAGACTTGGCATCAATGCTTCTCTTTGGCAAAAAGTTGATCTCTTAATTAGGAAAGAGGGGCTCATTTTGAAAGGTAGAAGCACAAGCAATAAATACAAAACAAGCCAGAGGCAGCTGAGGACCATCCTCAGAGGTGTTCTTGAGACCATTGTCATAAGGGGCAGATTTAAGCTTTCACTTTCATTTCTGCTCCTCTCCAAGGGATAACTCACCCTTCTGACAGAGACTGTTTCCGAATAAACTAGATCATCATTGACGATTGCTCAGTCTGCCTGGATTACTTCCAGGACCTTGATGCCATTTCTAGAGGGGAGCTTGCATACAGCAGAAACTTGTTTCGGGTCCTTAGCTCAAACACTACCTTTTTGAAACAACAGCGCCTCTTCTAGAAGGTTTGTATACTGGGTGAAGTCAATCGCATGAAAGCAGAGTAGGGGTAAACTACAACCAAAATAAAAAAAAAAAAAAACCAAAAAAACCCCAACAATGTTTTTGTTCCTGACAGAAAGCTTTTAAGACTTGAGGTTTTGTGGAAGAGAGATGGATTAGCATAGCAGGTTGGTAACAGGATACAGCCCATACCATAGGCTTGTACTGACTACGGGAGGAGGGTTGAGCTGTAGTTGATTGACAGTAAGCTTGAGATGATTTGCAGATTTTTAAAGGCAATTGTGGACACTAGCTACATGTTTCAGCCAAGCTAATATTACCGTAGTTTGATCTCAGAGGCAAACCAGAGGTGTTTGGAGATTGTCCAAACTAACCTTTACAAATGTGTCAGTGACCTCTAGGTGATGGGCAGTCAATTAAGTCAAGGTGAAATTACCCAGTGGAGATAAGCCCTTTAAGGATCTTGATTAAGATACAGCTTGTGCTTAGAACTGATTAAAAGTGATTGCCATCTGAAGGAGATGGTGGTGTGGCCAGCAGTTACTTGATTGAGTCTAGATTATTGTAGACAGTTCTCTATATACTTTTAGATATGACCTTGTTCAGTTCTTGTGAGGGAAGCAGGCTGAGAGGGACCAATTCTGCAAATTTCCTTCCTTTTTCCTAAACAGTGGCTCCTTTGGATTTGGAATGGGACTCATCTCTGTCACGACATGGGCATCCCCTTTCATTGGGGAGTCTGCTTACCTCTAGTCCAGCTACATGTGGTATATGATCTCTAAATGCTTACTAGTATGTTAGTTTTTATAGGGTTAGGTGAGGGTAGCTCAAATCATAATCTCTATTGGGTCCCTTGCTGCTCACATGAACAGTATGTGCATTTTGTTGACTTTTCCAGTTGGCACCCCGAGTGTCCTTTCCCTTCATTTGGGACCACCAGGTAGTTGAGGAGCTGAGACTCCTTGGTCTCTCCTGACTCCCCTAACTGTCAATGGGGAGTGGATGGCCACTGATATCTAGATGTACAGGCTGTGTGTCACCGTTTACATGACAATGCAACTACAAAAGAAGTTGGCATGTGCCCTGGGTGGTTTGAAACACTGCATCTGCCACAGAGCGGTGGTGCTGATGCTGTCCTCCACTGCTCACCCCGATGGGGTCTGAGAGGGGAGCCAAACCTCTTGCCAATTTGCAGCTGGGTTTGGCAGCCGGGATGTGCACGTATCATGTTCTGGGATATAGGAGGGCTCCCCAAGTAGAAGCAGTTTGAGGTGAACCTTTCTTCAAGATTTGCAGTTTCTCCTTTCATCAGCTTTGCTGCCATTTAGCAGGGTATCTGCTGTTCATTTGGTAAATGCCACTTTTTATGTGAAAAAACAGCATATATAATTCTTTTCTGTATGGAAATATTGCAGTCCTCCAGCACCTCACTCAGTGAAGGTACTGTCACTTAGCTCTGTTTAACATATGGGAAAACAACCGTGTTTCCTTCTACATTCAAGCTGTGTGACTTCCAATGAGAAATGTGGCTTTTTTCTGACATTATTAGAAGTAGAGAGGGTGTTGGAAACTTGCATTTTGTGCCATATAAGTGTGACTGGCAGTTTGTTTATTTGCTTGTTTTCTGTTATTATGGAAAGCAATCTCCATGTAGTTTATTCATTTGCAGTGACTGAGTCCCAAATAATTCCATTCACGATAAAATCTGGTTTTGATGATGTGCGGTGAAGAGCTGAAATTGTTTGTTTCATTAAAACAAGGGAGGCATTTAATAGCAGTTATTCAGTACTGTTGCTTTTGTTATCTATTAGCTTTCCAAGACATTTTATTTACCAGTTTATAATATCTCCACTGAAAAGCTTACCTGAGGATTAAAAACAGTATTTCCAGTTGCTGAAGGTCAGAACTCCCATGGTGTCAGAGATGTTGTTTTGGAGAGGGAATGGTTTACAGGCTTGCATGTACCCTAATAGAAACATGGTTTTGAGCCACTGGAGACACCACATGACGATGCCAAGTTGTTAGAAATGTGAGCAACTCCATTGATTTTAGTGGAGCCAGGCAGATTTCTGCTAGCTGAGGAGCTGGCATTTAGCATAACCTGTGATTCTTGCAAGTACATGTCTATGTGATTGGAAGAAAAGAACATATTTTCAAGGAAGAAAATATAGGTAAGGAGGTAATTACCTTCTCTGGTTTTTAGCCAGGACGATATTGAGATCCTGTTCCGTTTTCTTCAAAATAAAGCCAGGCAACTCTTCCTGAGTTTCTGCGAAGTAGCTGGATGTTCCTCCAAATGCCTCTGTCTCTTCCCTGGATCTACGATTTGTGCTGCCCTCCCTCTCTGGGGGTGCATTCTGCACTTCTCCCACTTTCAGGCTGAGCAGAGATCACCCCATGGTAGGCATAAAGCTTGCTGTAGTCAGCCTGACTTCGCCTGCTGGTCTGTTCCCTCCAAGGATAATGGTAGTTCTCCTCACAGCATTATTTATTTAAAATGAGTTAATTTCAGACAAAGTATATGTTAAGAATAATAAAGTAGGCTGTGTGCAAATCTCACTTTCCCCTAAGGATTAATGTTCCCTGGATCTAGGAAGACTCAGCTTCTTTGGTCTGTTTCCACAGAATCGCTCTTTCCAGGCAAGTTTCTCCAGGCAGAGTAATCCTTCAGTGGGCTGGTTTGGTTTGGTTTAGTTTGGTTTGGTTTGGTTTTTAATGGGTCTTTTAGTTCCAGCACAGAGAAAGGTGGCTTATCAGCAGACATTTGTTCCCCTTGTTCTAAGGAATCAGGAAAATTTCTTCCCCTGAGGACATGATTTAACCAGCCCTCTCCCCCACTTAGTTTACAGCTTACCCTTGTTGTTACTACTTGCTGCTGGAGCTGACAACGCTGTGTTCAGCAGAGCAGCTCTGCCACCAAGAGGTGGCAATGCCAATGCCTGTGATTAACCATGGGGAGCTTGCATGCCTTTCCCATGACCCCCAGCAAGGTTCAGGTGCCACCAGAGGCCTGATCTAGTTAGGGTGTAATTGTTTTGACTTTTGCAGAGATGTATTTACCTTACGGCAGTGGACAAATTCTGTATTTTGGCTTATATTTTCCTACCAAAGTCATGAATTTAAGAGGAAATGAACTTAAGTTACTTGGATAAATGGATTTGCAGATAGCCCACACACATGGTTTGTGGGACTCGAACGAGTCTCTTCTCTTCTCTTACCACAGTGGGAGCATAGAGTATGGTTTGCCTTTGCTATCCCTCCTCCCCTGCTATTTTAGTAGTGCTCTCTCTCACTTGAAAGCTTTCTTATTCACCTTTAAACTAAGTAAATGAGTATTGTAAATAATTGAAGCAAAGGTTGATCCCATGGGATGGCTGCAGCAAATAGCTTAGTGGGCAAATGGCCAAGTCCTTCATCTCTCTAAGTAAACTGCTGGCTTCCCCTTTCCCAGCTCACAGTATCTGCAAAGGAGTCTGTGTCCAATGTCACTGTTCCACCTAATATATAATCACACAATGGTCATTAGTTCCTACAAGGAAAGTGGCTTGTCCCCCTGCTTTGACTTGCCTCTGCACGTCCTGAAGCCTTTGTGGCAGCTCATTGGATCTCAGACTCTATTGACATGTGCATCCCTAGGTGGTGGTGGTGGGGTTGCACTTTTTTTTTGGTCTGTATAGATGGAGATAACAGGTTGTTAGCACTTGAAACACAAATGCAACCCACCTTTCATGTCTCTTGGCAAAGGCTCAACAGCATGTATCATGTTAATTAACATCCTTCCTAATTTACTTATCTGAGGTTATACTGATGGTTGTTGAGGACAAATGAAAGTGATTGTCTTTTTTTTTTTTTTTTTTTTTTAAAAGGCAAAGAGGCTGAATACAGATATCCTGGGAATATTCTCAACGTAAGCACAGGTTTTGAAAGAATGGGCATTTCTCTTTTCTGCTGGCCTGAATTCAGTGTACATGGGATTTCAATACATGAGCATAGCTCAGAGGAGTCTTTGCACCCTGGCACAGGTGTGGTCCTGTCGCCACTAGAGATCAAGGCAAAATTACTGTTTACTGGGACATGGAGCAAAGGAATGACTCTTACAGGCCCATGTCTGGGGAAAGACAATTTGAGTGAGTAGGAGGGATGGCAGAGGAAGGAGGTGAGGGCTTTGAGGATAGGTTGTGAGATCTATGGGACACAAGATGTGTGAAGACAGAGGAGTATTGCTGAGAGCAGCAGTTGGTGGGATATGTAACTAGAGAAAGGGGATAGAAGCTCTTTTGTGTCAGTCATCTTTGGAGCAAGTATATGGAGAAAACCTACTACAAAGGGAGTTTCATTGTGGAAAAGAAATGGCAATGTTAGGTCACGATGACACCCAGCTTTGCTGGTGTCACTGCTATTGAGGACGTTAGTATCACTTTTTCCCAACCAGCTTAACAATCTGAAGAAGAGCTTATTTATATGTAAACAAAAGGTTCCTTCTACAAATCAGCATAAGATGTATCCTGAATGCTGTACAAATAATTAGGTATGTCACAAAAAACATGCACTTAGTGTTCACTCACCTGAAATTCCTCCAACATGCTGCTGAGGCTTTTGTCACTTAAAATGCATAATGCCCAAGAAGAATTGACTTAATATCCTGGTAATTAATTTGCAGTGTCAGCCTTTTGTGTATGTAATTGATTTGATGTACCTGCCTAGTCTTACCCAGCCCTTTCCCCATGATTGCTGCAGCGTTCAAACTCCTTTGAAACAAGAAGCAGCAAGCCAAGAAGTCATGTTTAAAGTTTTTATTCCTAGGTTCACTAAAAAGAAAAAAGATTTGGGTTTCTTTAAGAAGGTCTAGGACTATCTCATTGGGAAGTGCCTGTGCACAGGGTGCCATACAAGACAGAGCACTGGATGTACGCATCCTCTTAAATAAGCAGTCAGCTGTGCTATTGGCTCTATTCTGTATGCAAGCAAAGAATGGGCATAGCTGCACCTTAACATTTTGAGCCCATATCTCTGAGCTAGTTGTGATGTACTTTATTTAAACAAGCTTGGGGACTTGATGCACAAGTTATTCAGCTGTTGCTGTGCATAAGAACAGATTAGATGGCAGTGGCCTCTCTGGCTACAGAAAAGGGGTACTTTCCCCTTATACCAGCAATGATAGGAAGCTAAACATTCACTTTATATGGAACAATGATAAAATGCCTGTCTCCCCCTTGAACTTTAAAGGAATCATTTGGACAAAATCAGGTGCAGTTTGCTGAAAACATTTGAATTTGCTCTTGCATGAAAAATTTTGAATTGCAGAGCCTAGTGACTTGTCATACTTGTGATGTCTTGTTTAAAACAAAGCGGCACTAAAGCTGCTGTTGGGATTCATTGGCATTTTAATAGTATGAATAGTATGGGAATGTTTCAGCGGCTCCTTTCTTGCAGCCTCAGCTGTCTGCTGCGTCAGGTGCCTTGATGCCTGCTTTTGAGCACAAGCAGGTGCTTGTGGGCGGAAGACGGTGACTGAAACTGCAATTAATTGTATGCCCAATCCATGGACGCAGGAAAAACTGATTGGAAAAACCCAAGTTCTTTGACTTTCTTATTGTTATAAAAACTATTGCAACTTCTTGGTTCTTGTCAGAGCGCATGGTGGGAGACTCTTTCTTTTATAGTTTCACCAGCTGCCTGCTCCAGGCCAATGCAAGGTGTACTTGTCCTTCCTTTTGCTTCCTGATGAACCTCAGTTTTACCCTCTCAGAGCCAGGAGGCTTACTGACCCTCTTAGGTTAGTAACTCCATTCCTTGTCTCAAATTCTGTACAGGGCTTCGTGTCCCAGGTTGGTTTTGGTATTCAAATACCTACTCCAAATTATAGTATTAATTTTATGGCATGAGTGGAGTCAGGTTATTCCTGTTTTACAAATAGAGAACTGAAACACAAGAGAAACAGTGGCTTTTCAAGACTATGTAGGAAGCCTATGGCACAGCTGAAAGGTCTCACCTCAGTTGACCCAAGCCAGCACGTTTCAGAAATGTTCATTCTTCTTCCCACTCCCAGACCATTTCCTATGATCTTCTGTTCCTGTATTCTCTGCTTTTCCTCTGAAGTTACACAGCCAGTGCCAGTGCATCTCTCTTGGTATCAAACACTGCTAGAACCAATAAGCATTTCAACTAACTTATTGAAGTTTGGAAGATCCATAAAATGTTTGACTCCTGACATAGACTTTTGCAGTCAAACTAGGAAAAGAAAATTCACTAAGCAAGTGGTTTGCTGTGTTTAAGGAAGCAATTACAAAAAAAATGTTAAGTCCTGGAGTTGTTTCACATTTGGGGAGGAAGTGAGGAAGAGGGAATTCCCCAGAGCTGAGTAAAGCGTCCTGTGCAGATGCTGTGTAACACTGATGACACTGACAAGAAATTAGTATATTGTTCCTTAACTGCCAAACATCAGCAAAATTCATGCTATGTCTCCTACTTACTAAAATCTTACAAGATTTCTATTTATAGGCAGATGGTATAAGATTTCAGTGGTGAGGAGAGCACGTACTGCTCTCAGCTTCTTATAGACAGGCTTGGGGACATCTCATTTAAAACAAGCCTTACCTGTTGGTACAATCAATCTCATCTCTTCTTAGCAGGCAAGAGGCCTCCCACAAATGACCTTATAGATTAGGCACTTTCTGTTTACGTTCGATTTCCCGCTCCCTGCTATTTGTAGAGAATGATTATCAAGGCATTAAATTAAAAGTTTTGCCCTGTGGGAATCTATTGGATATTTTGTCATTTCCTTACAGCCTCTACTGTTATGGTGGAGAGGCAGAGAGGTAGGGGAAGCAATCACCAGAAAGGTCAGGAATATTTACTTACCTATATTGAAACACTGCTGAGAGGCTTTGTCCAGTTTCGGGGCTTGTTGGGTGGAATTTTTGTTCATGATGTGGTAAGGAAGCACTGAGGCTTGAAATTAAAAGTCTCCATTTACCTGCAGGTTAGAAATCTGGGGACACTGCTGGCATCCTCTGGCCTTTGCCTAAAGGCTATGTCAGAATCTAAGTGACATCTCACGCTGTCAGCCAGTTGCAAAGGAGTTAATAAGGATCTCCCCAAGAGCCTTCTTTTGGCCTTTCTTCCAGAGAGGATTACAGCAAAGCCATCTTCCCTCTCAGTGTGCTGGGACAGTGGAAGGACTTTGTCTCTTCAGTATTGGTATATCTTCAGTTTAATCAAAGACTTGCATCATATTAGCTGTATATATTGATAATACCTGTGTTCTGCACAGATACAACTTTCTTGTTTGCCCACGAAGTTTTGCTCCAAAGCACTTTCTCCTCCTTATCAGCAGCAAAATTACAGGACTGAGCTTCTCAGGGAGCAGTACTTGTGTTCCGTTTTGTGCCTTAACAGTAAGTAGATAAACTCCAAAGCCTTTCATTTAGACACAGAGTGAGAGACCTGTCAAACCATCCCCAGGAACTGAGAAGGCTACTGCAATCCCCCATCTGTAATACAGAGATGGAAATAATTACGAGCCTCGCTGCGTTTTTGCAGCACAGAATGTTTATGTAGTGCTTTCAGCGTGTCTGTGTGTGCTAAGCAAGGTTTTTGTTGTTGCTGCTATTACACATTTTTATCTCAGCCTCAATTATTCCTAGGTTGTCTTATTCAAGGAAGCAAGGTGGAGTCTGACAGCTCTTGGTCCTCTTGAAGGATGCTGGCTTCTGCGGCTGGGCTTGTCAGCCAGCCAGCCACAATTCTGCTTGGAGGCTCCGGATTTCGGAAGCAATGAGGGGACAAAGCTGACAGTAAAACAAACCTTACATGTAAATTGCTACAGCTTAAGTAGCTGTCTCAAGGGAATACAGATTAAGAAGGAACCACTTCTTAATTTGGCCTGAATTTATATGCAGGCTTAAGTAAGATTTTTTTAAGGGATGTTTTGTCACAGCTGTGATTTAGACAAGGCTCAGATAGATCCCTGACCATTCTCTCTCACTGCATCAGCTGCTTCCAGCCACTTTTCCTGACCTTTGTGGCAGTTTCTCTCCAGTTCTGCTGCATCTCTTGTAGCTTTCTCTTCTCTAGTTCAAATACTGAGTTTCCTTCATTGCCTGAAACTCTCTGCACATGACTTGTCTACCTTAGAGTAGTATAGGTTTTTTAGAAAGTCTTTTTTAATAGGACAATGAGAGATTTAAGAGCCAAATTAGGGCCTAATGGAAGTCAGTGAGAAAGTATTTGTGGTCATTGTGGTGGGAACAGGATCTTACCTTAGATAAAGTGCTAGTAATATGCATGCCCCTCTCTAAGAAGTGGTTCTCTTGCAGTCGTGGATTGTAGTGGATTACCACACTAAGCAACAGGACACATTTAACTTACGTTAGTAGAAACACCACTGAAATCTGATGGCACTAATAAGCATGAGCAACCCTCCAATGTGTCTGAAGCCAGAAGTCATAGGAATTGACATGGATGGGGTGCCAGCTTGAAGCTTACACCTCTCATCTGTTGACCAATGAATCCCAAGGAGGAAAAGAATTTTTCTCTGCTTCATTTCCAGACTGATAAAAGGTTCTTACTGCCTAACCTTTCAGAAACTCTTTCTTCTAAGGAAATCTCTGGTATTCCACATGACTAAAAATAGGCATCTCATTTAGAGTAATGGTTTGCCTGCTGAGAGTTTTTATTATGCTTCATTGTGCTCCTTCACTAGATAGAGTTGTGCTTTGTAAAGGGCCTGGCTTGCGTATGGGAGAACACAGCAAATTCAAATTGCAGAATATTTAATATAGTACTTACAGTCCCTGTTTTGTGATAGACATTTTGCCTGGCTGAGGACTGGTAGCACAGAGACAAACGAGAAGCTGACAGATTGGTGAATGCTGGGTGGGATCATTTGTCAGGAGACGTGATGAATCACTGTGGTGCAGCATTTCATTTTCAGAAAGATCATTTTCTGAAAAACTTGAAGGCAGAGAGACAGCTGGGGATGTTTTGTGAGTTTTCATTTAAATCAAATATACAATTAGAATAAAGGCATATTGAAAAATTCCTGCTATTCTAAAAATATTTTGAGGAAGAAACAAAATTGAGGTTAGCAGGAAACAGAATGACCTGGAGGAGCATTTGCCAGCTATCCTCCACAAATAGGTGCTGAGTTTTACTTACCCTTCTCTGGTCAAAGCCAGTAGGAATCATATGTCTAGAGCTTCAAGCAGTGCTTCAATTAGGGGAAAAACTATCCATCTTATAAACTTGTACACAGGTTATTCAAGTTGAGGCCAATGTGCTTTTAATAGGACTGCATGTAGACACTGAACTCCTCGCAGCCTGCATGAGAGAAGTGGTCTTGTTTAATATCATCTGTGCTCTTAGAAGTCCAAGGCTACTTCTGCATCAAGACTGATTAATTCATGCAAGATAACACATTAATAAAAAAGGCTTTATGTAGCTGGCTAGAAACAGGGGAGACACAGGTGGTGGGGGACTTCATGCTGGTACCACAGCTGCAAACACAAGTGACAGGAGACCAAAGGCCGATGCCTGCTTCCCCTTTCTCCTGGTGCCAAAAGGCCACAGACTCAGTTGTGCTGTACAAGGTTATTTCTAGGAGATGATGAAAACCTTTTTGACCCTAGCGTAAGCAAACAGGAGAGTGTGAAGGCTTTAAGGAGTAGCTCTGCGAAAAAGAGGTTTTAAATCAGCTGCTCTTCAGAGAATAGCACTCTTTGGTGCATTTACAGCACGCTTGGTTAGAAGATCAGAGCACACTTGGTTAGAAGATCAGTTGGAAACTTTAGTAAAGGATAACTATGTAAAATCCTACATTTACAATCACTCTAATAAATATAAAGCTCTGTGTGTGTGTGTGTGTGTGTGTCTATGTATAAAACTGTGTGAGATCTCCAGATATCTTCCCATGTCAGTGGACATGAAATAAAAAAGTAAAGAAATCTGGAGATACTGTTTCACAACATGTGTATGCCTCTTTCAAAGTTGCAACCTGCATAGAGATGAGAGAGAGAAGGAAATGAGACACACACGTGGCATGGGGATATAAAAAGCTTATATCCTCTTCCAAGCAAGATTCAAACAGGCACTTTCTTTTTAAAACAACAAATAATAATGGGTCATACAATGTGCATGACTTGATGTTGAGGGACTTGATGTTGAGGCTTTTTGAAATACCAGTGAGAGAACTGGTCACATAGTACCTGTTTTCTTGAGTAATGTTCTGCTGTTTACTCAGTTTCTGAAATATGGAAATCTATTGCCAGTTGTGTTCCCAGTATTAAGGTCTGGTGCTCTTTGTGCAGGGAAAAGCAGTTAATTTTATGAGGAAGAGAGGACTTGCTTTCATTTTGACTCAGTGAATTGCTTGCTAGTGCATCTTCTCCAGGTAAAAGGAAGAGCACTAATGCTTGGTGAGGCAATCTCTTGAGACCATGTTAACGCACACGTGGACTAGCAAAATGTTGTTCCTGATCTTGAAGTACTTTATAAATGTTGATTGTAAGTTATTAAATTATTATTAAGTTATTATTATTATTAATGATCTCAAACAGGACATGAAGATTGCATTAACAAGGCCAGCCTGTGAGACCTGGTAAAAGGGATTATCATGCTGAGCCACTGCATTGGTTTGCAAAGCAAAATTTGAGTGAGGAAATGCAAACTTTGCATTTTGCATCCTTTTAGTAGCACGGCATTTGCCCTTCAGATAAGCATCACTGTTTCATTTGACCTTATCTCCCTTGTTCCAGATTAGTGGTGATATGAACTGTAGGTTGATGCATAGCTCTCTCATTTTACAGGGCAGATTTTCTCAGGTGTGATAAATTAATATTCCAAATAGACCTTTCTCTTTCATCTTCAAGGCAACAGATCTACTAACTAGATTTCTGTCCCCACCTGCCCTCAGCTATGCTGTTCCTCTTCACCTCTGTCCCTTTCTGAATTAGTTTTTCAACAATTAATTTACCTCACTACCTCTGTAGGACACTTAACTACATTTCAAAGCCTCTCTCAGACTAGCAACACAACCATGCCCTTCCATCCTAATTGATGGCTCTGCTTGAGACCACAGCAGGTCTGGTTGAGACACAGGGAGCTGAAGGAAAGTGAAGAACTGAAACCCAGTTCAATCTAATTCTTAAATAAATGCTAGGAATCCCACACACATATAAGTTTATCATTTATTGCCTGTAATTTTCTCAACTAATTCCAAATTTAATGATAGCTTTCAGCTTTGGTTTTCTCTTCTAATTAACGTACCAGTGACTATGAATAATCTCTGCGTAAACTCAAAAGCAGCTTACATGATAATTACAGTGGGAGCACAGCACCTACTGTTCAAGACAGTCATCCACGAGAAAGTGCTTGCATGATAGATAAGGTGCTGAGATTAAGTTGTACATCTTTCCTGTACTGTCCCAAAACTATTTTATTAGTGGCTCAGCTTGACGGTGGTAAACTTTTGGGAAGGAAACAAAAGAACTGGAGAGACTAAGCACAACCCTTTGCACATACAGCAGAGATTTCTTGGACCTGATGAACTTTTGAGGTCATAGTTTTTCGTGGAGTCATATTGTTGAGTAACTTTAGATTTACCGCACAATAATTATGACGTAATGGATTGAAAATTCCTCTTTTACACTGTGGAAAATGCTTTGCATCCACTTTTTTTCCCAGGAGCAAATGAAAACAATTCTAACTGAACAAAGCAGAAGGAAAATTCAAGGGTATGGTAGAAGCAGAATACCTTTGTTCCCTCTGTTAACTCAAAATTAGCATTGGTTACTTCATTTTAGACCCCCCTCAGCTGGAATAACTAGTGTCAGAGGGGCAATCACTAGAGAATACACCATGTCTGGCTGTTGTCCAGAGTTGTTGAACAGAGTATGTATTAACTTAGACTGTCCCCATGAAGCAAGTTGTGAATTTAATTTTGGTTTTCTTTTTGACTGTTGCAGCAGAAAGATCTCAGAGTGGCACTGTATTTTGCAGTCAGATTGATAGCAGATTGATGGAGAAGAAAATGGGACAGGTCTGCTCACTCTTCTTGCTATACCTCTCATGTTGAACAGACCACTAGCATTGACAAGCACCCAGGGGAGGGGGGAATGTACGGGCGTATTTGAGCAGCACTATTCAGTGCTTTTCATTTACAACAGAAAAATCAGGATAAACTGTGAATATCCATTTATTATTTACTTCCTTTTTTGTGTTGGCTTAGTTCTGTAGAAATGTGTATGTATGGTTAGGCTGGGAGGGAGGCACTTGCAATCATTTTGGATACTACCTGGTGGTGACCAGTGGATCCAACAATAGCCTGCTTTACCAGCAGAGACTCTCAACAAGAAAGCACTATCTTCAATTGCAAAAGCCTCTAAAGCAGAACTTTGTACTTCCATTAAATCAACAAAAATGCATTTATTTAAGAGCAGCTCCATTTAGTAACTAAATTCTTCAATCCTGTCTGTCCTGAATTTTGGATAGCTCATTCCCTGCTGCTTCAATATAACTATGTCCATCCTGCTGTAAGAAGTGGGGTTACACTGGCCGATGCAATGAACACAATTCAGAGCATCAGTACAATGTTAATGCCGCTGTTGATCTCCCGGGAAGCATATGGAAGATGCTGAGGGGTACTTGGTCACAATTAAAGATATTAAGCTAAAAGGAAGTGCTGTGGGTAGATGAATGTTTTCATATATAGGCCTCATTTGCAAAAAATGAGTGATTAAACTGAATCCAGTCTCTCTATAGTACTTTGGTGGTTAAGTGGGAAGGGAAAAGATGTTCTGGAGGTCTGTGATGGAAAACATGAACATTAACTCAGAACAGGAACTCCTCATGTTCTTTACAAAATACAGATACCTGTAATAGATACCAGTTCCACTGGATGGAGAAAGGCTTTAGGAAATGTTGGTTAACTTTTTATTCATTTCAGTATAGGACTGTTGTCCAACATCTCCGTGCTCCGTGCACTTTAATTCTGAAATGTGGTACTCAGCAAATTTTGAATTTTTTATCTTTTGTTGTTGGTTTTAGATTGACAAGTATGCTCAGCGGGATCTGAAGAAAGGGCTTCATTTGTATGGGACAGATGGAAATATTGGCTTAACTAATGCATGGAGCATCATTCAAACAGATGTAAGTCTGAGCTTTTTTTTTTTCTTCCTCTTTACCCTTGGGGTTCTCTAACAGCATGTTCTGGGTGTGAACCTAATTAAACCTCCAGATCCCAAGTCAATCTCTTCCTCCCACCCAGTCAGCACATTAGCAACTAAACTCTCTGCTTTTTGTAACAAATGGTAATTTTTGTTTATTTTTCCTTTGACCAGGATAGCTTATTTCTTTTAAAAATTTATATTGTGTTGACACGTAAGTATCATACAGTTCTGTGCTGTGTGGAGAGTGAAGGAGATGGTCAGACAGGAAACAAGTAGTACCTTCTCTTTAAAGTCAAAGGGACAGCTTATGTTGGAAGCAAGAGCAACAGCTCTGTCTCCTTTCGTTGCTATTGTTGGTTTCCACTACTGTAGTCAAAATGGAAACCGGCCATGGTGTTTACAACCTCCTCCTACAGTCGATATGTTTTTCCCAGCAGAATTCAATCATCCTCCATCACAGATGGGCTGGGAATGCTTTTTGCTATGTTGCCACCGCTGTTGCATACTTGATTCTCTGACAGCACTCTGCCAGTGTTTGTCTCATAAGGACTGGCGAACACTATGGCTGGCTTCCTCCTTTTCTCCTTGTCTGGCTTGCTGAGGAAACACCATCACTGACAGTTCAGGTTTATTAGCTCTGTCCTTCTCTTTTCATATTCAGTTCAATCAGCTCTCATGGGGGTGATCTTTCTGATTTGATTTTCTCTGCTTCTTGAACGAGGAAAAGTGCTCCAACTTTTCTACTGCTTTAGGAAGAAGCACTTGTACTACCTTGGCTTCACTCAAAAAATCTTGCATAGCTTTCTCAAGTTCTCCTCCAGAGGTGCTAGCGTGGTACAGACAGCCAGGGCTTTAGTCTTGCCTCTGATGTCTTCAATCGTCCAAAGATGATAACCTCTCCCAATGCTTCCAAGGTTATATGAACTATTCGAAATGATGGGTGGGCTACCTACCACATTCTGATATGATAAATCTGCTCATTTACCCTTTACTTCCTCTATTGCCATTTGGGCTGAAATCCTGAATATCTTTCTGTCTGGTAGTGTCAAGATTCACATATACTCTTCTGTATGATACAAGATAACAGGAGCAGCAGGCTGCTAAGAAAAGGTCTGAGAAATTAAAAATTTAGGGTCACTAACAGAACAAAAGAACTGGCTGGCCAGACTCCATATGCATCTTTGGGGCTGCAGGAGCTGTCTGTATTGAGTGCAGTAGATTGACAGCAACAGTACTGTGTGTGAAAGACAAACACCTGAGGTCCAGCAAACAAGCTAATAAGCTTTCCAGTCCTGCACATGGAAGGTTCTTTCAGTTACCTTTAAAAGGCCGCAGCATCTTGCAATATTGTTAATATTTTTCTCTTCCAATACTGTGATCAAATATGAGAAGGCATCCATTACTGACAAGAGAAATGCGTTTTGTGGTGCTAGCCCAAGAGTAAGCCATATGAAATATAGGTAAAATTTTTAACATCATTGCTTATATCAAATAGTATTACAAGTTTTACTTTTTTATACTAACTTAACTCTGCTTAGTAAAATTGTAGTAAAAATTACTAATATTAATATGTTTGCAGTAAATATTAATCTGGTTTCAGTGACACCCCAAGAACTGTTAAAAACATATAGCAAAGGTGGGAGGAAAAGCATTATTTGGAGGACTTATGGGATATAAACCCCATGCTTCTGCTCCCCTTTCTGTAAAATAGATGTAATAATATATACTATGTCTAGTTCACCTAGTCACATTTTTTCAAGATGTTCACAAGTTGGATTGGATTCAGAAAAGATGTAAAAGAATAATGAGAATTTTGGAAATTTAAATTATGGTGAGAAACTTTTAAACCAGGAAAAGATGAAGTAGTGATGTGATTGCAGTCCTTAGAGCAGGAAGGGAAAAGGGTTTTGAAAGAAAAGGGCTCTGTAATTGATCCAAGAGCTAAAAACCCAAGATACAGATATCTGATGGTAGGATGCCATTGTACAGCAGGATGGTGGATTCTTTTTCTCTGAAGTCAAAACACGGTTTTTTGTCTAAAAGAAATGGTCTTGTTCAGTGACAAGCTTGAGTTTGAGGCAGGACTCAATAGTCTGTGGTCTCTGTAGTGCTACAGATCATGCTCGATTGTCTTAATGATTCCTTTGGCCTTGAAACCTATTACAGTTTAAAGAGTGTATTGTAAGTTTCAGGTGAAACTAACGTTAGCTGGTCTTAGGAGCCCAAAAGATAATAGGAAAGTGCCATCTCGCAAGCCATGTACAGTCATGTTACATCACTCTCTTTTCTAACATTGCAACTATGAAATTACCATGCACTGTCTTGACAGTACCACAGTGTTAAAGTCTCCGTGCTCCCCATGCTGGGCACTGAGGAGAAAAGTAAGGAGCTCCCACAGATCCATTTTTACCTCTCTGCATAATTGGTTTTCACATGTATCTTTCAAACTACTTAGGAATAGACTATTGCAGTGGTGCAGCAAAGGCAATCCCAGCATAGTTAATTATGTTGAATAGCGCTATGTAAATGCCAAGTATTATTTTTTGTGTTCAGTAATAATCGTTATCCCTTACATCCCTAATCAGTAGAGTGTAATCACTGATAGGAGGATTAGGGCAATACAGGGGACTTTCTGAAAGGGAAGTCCCAGCCCAGGCTTGCTGTTTGCATGTTGGCTCCTAAGAGACAGCTCTCAAAAAAGCCCTACATTAGAGCTAACCACATTGCCATATAGGATGTCTCAGCACTGACTTTTCTAATGGGGCCAGCAGACATCAGTCATTGGTTGAGCTATGGGCCATGTCTGTACATGGATGGAAAACAGCAGCCTCAGAAAAAAGCAGGACATGTAAAAAACATGACAGTAAGAGAAATCATGAGTCCTTCTCCCTTGTCCTCTCTCCATTCACACTCCTTTCTTTGCAAAAGTGTTTTTCAGAGCTCGAGCAGAAGGATGGCACCGTGGTTAAAGTAGTAGGCTCAGACACTGAGGGTCTAAGCTCTGGCATAGTTCTTCATTTCTCCTACTATTAGCTTAGATAGACACCATCTCCACGCTGACTTCACTAAGTATGACTCTGTATGGCAACTTTTGCTTAAAGAAGGGGAAAAAAAGTTTTTCCAGAAACAGAACCACATTTAGATGGCATTTGATTTCTGTGGGACTGGCTGATCACAAATCAGAGGGGAGTTTTGACTGGGAGTATGGAAACCCAGTACACACAGAGTGACCTGTGAGTGGTGATTACTGTATTTCTTCCTCAAGTGTGAAAGGCCTGAGCACCTTTTTTGGGGGCTTTCTTCTCTGAAGCCTTTGTGCCTTGAGAAATGGTTTTCCTCTTTTTAACAGAAGCATACAGTTCCTAAGTAACTGGGAACAAGGGAAAAACAGAGTCTGTCTTTAAGGAGGAAGTTGCAGTTTTGGTCCATGACTGATCTGGTCAGATTACTGATAAAGGAGTTGGGTTGAGCTGCATACATGCAACGCATGTTAGAGGAAAAACACTAGACTCGTTTTGCAGTCGTATTAAGCCTCTAGGTCAGGGAGCTGTTTCAAATTAGAACATTTTATTGATTTCTTTTTAATACCTTCAGCTAACCAAAATCGCAGCCTTTCTCAGTAGCGTTTCAAACCTTAAAAGGATCAGAAACACAAGCAGGTGACTTTTGTGTGTTGTGACTGAAGACTATGAAAGCTTACAAAGTGATTTGAAACATGACTAAAATTCTAATAGTTTAGCATGTAAGTTACCCTGAACTGCATTACACTCCTTACCAACCAGGACTGGTTAAAGTTACAGGTGGAGATCATTAGGAAATGAGAAATAGGCATTAATTTTTAAAATGTTGCTTCATCCCCAATATCTCTGTGATCAATATTTGAACACTTCTCCTTTTAACTAACCAGGCAGTAATTCGAGAGGCATGCAGAAAACGCATTAGCTTCACTAAAGTGAGCAAATTCATGCCTTTTATGTCTATTTAGACCACTGTAACTGAGGACAAAATTTGACCCATCTCCCTCTACCCCAGTCATTGATTCTCTGTTCAAACCATACTTTAGGATTACTGCTGAAGTAATCCTAACCACCCATTAAACATGATTTTAGAATAAAACTATCTTATTCACCACTTTTTACAGTGATGGAGGAAAAAGGCGTATAAAAGGCACCCTACCCTGTCCCTAGTTCTCTGTCACATTCACAAAACCAGAAAACCAGGAATTGCTAAAACCTGTCTGCAACAAGGATTGGGTGTCTGTTTATTTTCATAAACCCTATCCCAGCCTGGCTGATTTTGCAGGAATTTGGCAAAGAAAATAAGGCCTACTTAGCCTTCAATACTGGGATTGCCTGTAAAATACATACAAGAATCCAACTCCTTAACATTTCTATTGCACTAAGATAGAAACTTTGTGTTTAACATTAATTACCAGCCCTAGACACCCCATGCTAGAGCAGCAATTACTTGTTAACACAAAAATTAAGCTATTTGCAAGCAGTGTTGCATTCCATAAATACAGCACAGAGACCTCAGTGCTGTTCGGTGCTGCTTGGCTGGGAAAAGCACTCCTCAGCAGCACGACCTTTGACTGCATCGTTGTGTTGAGCAGCCCGTGCATGTCCTGAGCTCTTGGGAACTGATGAGCCGCTTCAGAACCCCACGGGTAATCAATAGGGGAGTGATTTATGTCTCTTGAACAAAGGAGGGGAAAATGTGTTTTGATATCTCAGGAGACAGAGCCTCCCACATGAAACGTGAAACAAACAGCAGCATATTGTCAGTATTCCTGGAAATGTTCAGCAGCAGGAGCTTAGATACTCAGAGGCATTTGACAAGCTTTTGCTTGTTTGAGCAACTCTGCCAAACACTGTACGAGTGTCCCCAGAACTACTACCCGATTGTCACCTTATGCCGTAAGTACCCGCATTTGTTCATGTGGGCAGGTGCAATTGCATCTAATCATGCATGCTCCTTCACAGCTGCAAGCCCTAGAATCTGTGACCTGAGGTGTCCAAGTCAAGGTGTCTTAAAGTTACTGCTATTCAAGACAGTAGCTGACATTTTTAACAGATTACACCCTTTTAAAGTGTGTGAGTCTGGGTACCCCAAAATAAGCACTACTAGTTTGTAAATTGTTTCTAAAAAACATGTGTATTGTTCCCTGTTGAAACTAGGAACAGAACTAATCAATTAGGCAACCTTGTCCAATTTTATCACTTAACTAGTGAAGAGAACAAGACAGGACTATAAATATGTGACCAAAAAATTACTGTGGTTGTAGCAAGAATCGAGTCTGCAACTGCTTCATGACAGTCAGGCAGTTTAACTTTCTGGCATTGGCAGAACATCAGCCTTTGTGGAAGAACATGAAGTCTGGTATAAGTAGCTACAACAAACTGCTGGTGACAGAAATCATCCTTCATGTGACCTGAGCTTTCTCCATCCTCCAAGTGTAGGACTGTCTCCAACTATCCTTGCTCAGAAACCTTGTAAATTTTAAAAAGAGAACATTGCTCTCAAATCTAAGAGGACTCTAAAAAATCCTCTTATTTTGCTCTTTGTCCTCAATATTCCCCTTTCTTCTAGTAGTCCCTCATCTCCCTCAACAATATGGCTACTTATTGTTCAGCTTCATGCACACAGGATAAATCAGTTGCTTGTCACATGATCCAAAATCACTCCCACACTCTCTCTTCTCTACTTGGGCCTCCATAACGAAGTCTCTGAATTTACTGAGCTCTCAGCTTATCTGTCTTTTTGGCTTCTAGCTGGACCCCTTTGCTGAGTCTATACTGGTGACCCATTCAGTCCCACTGCTGCTTGTTTCCTTGTTCTTGCCTTTTTGACCTACTGCTGTGGGTCAGTGCCTCCGCTCCCTAGAGATGCTGTTCACTGGCCTTCGTCTTCATTGAACACTGCTCGCTCACTTGCTCGCGCGCCCTCTAGTCTCTGTGGTGTTAGTGTTCATCTAGTGTTCTCTTCTGTGTTCATCACCTCCTCTCCTTTAGGATTGTGCATCATCCACTGCTTAATTCCATCACTCATCTTTCATCTTCCAAAGACATGACATCTCTTGCAGTTATAGTTCCAGATATTATTTCTTCCAGTCCCAAGACTATTGATCCTCACGCTACTTCATTCTTTTTTACCCTTGATCTTTTCTTACCCCTTTCTTCCATTGCTGGGACTGCCTTCTCTGCCAGCAGTGGCAGGCATGCATCAATATTTAATCCTCTGCTCTTGTACAATACACAGAGCACAAAGGATCTGCGTAGGCAGGCAATGTGTGTCCAACTGCAGCTTGTCTTTGCAACTGCATCCTCTCCTATTTCCACCTTCTGGCTTACCAGGAAGTTTTACTCCTGGAGTCCCAATCCTAGATCATGGCCTAGCCACCTTCTGCTTCACAGGCTCCATAGGAACAGCTGTCCTCAACCTGTTAGTGAGTCCTTAACTACAAAACCTGTTCTTCATCTTCATCTCCTTAGTCTGTCAGACTTTGATACCCTCAGCCATGCAATAGTATGGGGAGAAGAGGTCTAGTCCCGATTTATGCAACCTTCTGTCACTTGTGTTTGGCCAGACCATCACTCAAATGTCTCGGCCCTTACTGTTGCACTCTCCACATCACAGAAGATGGACATTTTCAAGGCTTGCTATTTACACGCTGTCACTTCTCACTGTCTTTCAAAGAGCTGCCTCCTGACTCTAATGATGACAGTCTGCAAGACCTTCTTGTTAGATTTCCAGATAAACCAGCTTTCCTGAAATGCATGCCATGTGTTCCATGCCGCTCCTGTCCGCTTTTGGGACCTGTTACGCATGGAGCTCCTGTCTTGTGTGCAGGAACATAGAGGAAAAAAAGAAAGTCACAAACTTTTTTACTTTCAAGTCAGTTTGTAGGAAATGAAGCCTGTAAACTCACAAATCAAACAGTTGCAAGCTAAGGATTGATTCCTGCCACGGACCAAATCAGAATTCTGAGCAGAACCTTGGGGGGATAGATGTTAGTCCGGGAAAGACTTCTGACTTTTGCTTGGCAGAAGAAAAACAGTCCTGTGAGCACTGAAACGTCTCTATTGCGGACTACTTTCTGCGAGTGCTTGAAGCATGATATGGTGCGCAAGGCAACGCGTGACACCTCTGCCCTCTGTTGGTCTTGAATGGCAGAACTTGTGTGTGCAACAAGACCTGAACATTCAGCCCTCTGTGCCCATAGAGACTCTACAACTATTATATATATAGGGAAAACTCTCCCTCAGGCCAGTGTAAACATCAGGATCTGAATTAGGTCCTTGGGCCTGGTGATGCAGACATCTGCATGATTATAAGTCTATCATCAGAAACAAGAGGAATGGTCTCTATAGTGATGCGAAAAATACTGTACAGGCTTATATAAAATCACATTTAAAAAATAAGATCTTGGCAAGTCATTTTGGGGCTAAGTAGGTGGCTGGCATAGCCTTGAAAAAGTGTGAAGTACTGCCAATAGTTCTGCAGCCCAATGTCATCTTAATTTACTCATTAGTGGTAAAGTGTCTAAATACCAACAAATTCATACTTTTGAGTTAGCATAGAGTGACAGATGGTGTATACATCTATCTGGTAATAAGTCTTAGCTTATTTTGTATCACAGGACTATACCAGTTCCCAGAGGGGGAAGATGGTCACAGAGCCATTCCCTGTACTGTTATGTACATTTCCTATACCTTTCATCCCGCTACCAAAGTTGAACAACCTTTCTGATTTAGCACTAACATAGTCACTGTACACTGTGTCGTCATATGTAGACACTTAAAGGACCACTATTTAGCAGCATCAGATGATGATATTAAGGAACTGCACCAAAGAGAGAAGAGGAGGAAATATATCTTTTACTGACTGACAAGACTTTTAAAGGTGATCAGTAATTAACGGCTTAGAGAGAAATTTGCCTCATTAACTTCAATCATGATTTCACAAGTAGTGTGCTGGAGAGATCCCAGCATCTTCATCTCCTGGGTGCTGTATCTGTATCTTAAATAATTTTTTTCCTGACAACAAGCTGCAAATGCTTGTTATAATCCTGCTCAGTCACATGAACTCTTAACCTCAGTACTTGGCTGGGGTTGTCCTGTTTCAGCTCCTGCAAAATAGGTGCCTTTGCTTCTTCTATCAACATTAGCTACATACAAGACCATAGTTAAACATGATAAAAGAGTGGGGGAAAGGGTCTATTTGGGTGAAGCTGACGAAATACTGTATTTCTTTAAAATTTCAAGCCTCTGATGGTGTAATCGAAATGCACTGAATGTCCAGCTCCAGGAGGCAGAAGTCAGAACGAGCAGAAGTCCGTGACAGATCATACTTACGGTATCGTCTTGGTTCTTCTTTTTTCAGTTCAGATGCTGTGGAGTCTCCAACTACACTGACTGGTTTGAAGTGTACAATACAACCCGGGTGCCGGACTCCTGCTGCTTAGAATTCAGTGAGAACTGTGGACTCCATTCCCCAGGGACCTGGTGGAAAGCGGTGAGTAGCTCTCCAGCAGCAGCTCAGCAGCTGCCTTGCAACCCAGGTACAGGGCAGGCAGCTAGTTATTTGCAGGTCTATACAGATGATAAGGTATGTATGTTGTACCCTTACTCATCTTTAATCAGGTGGTTTCAGAAGGCTCATGTTGAGCTGTGGCTTGTGACCTCCAATGAAACTGTCAATTTAATTATTTTTATGGGCAGGTGGCTTTCCTTTCAGTAGGCTCTAAGCTGTTGTTTCACATTGCAGACAAGTACCTTCCAACACTGATCTGGAGCACAGTCTAGCTAGGAAATGACAGGATTGTCCTTTTTAATGTCCCACCTACTGGAGTCAGGTAGAGATGAAGGCAAATGGCTTGTCCACACACATAGCACAAGCCCTGGAGCAGCAGCCATAGCTTATCGAAGCCCAGGCAGTTGTGAGACTGTGTGAGCCTGGAGTGCTCTGCTCCTGCCAGGAACCCCAGTTCAGGGGCTTCCACTGCACAGTAGGAGAGTGGGAACTGTTCCACTGAATTGCCAGCAGCATTTTTTTTTGCAGTGAGTTTCTGCACTTGCCTGTAATCAAATTCAAAACTCCATGGGATAATTTCCCTACAATGTCCTCAGCAAGATCTTTCCAGAGCAGATAGTCAGAGCCTAAATTCTTCTCTGAAATTAGCTCAGCAATTCTTTGTGCTAATTACAGGTTGTGCAGTTACCCAGGAGGGGTGTGGAGTAAGGCCATCTGATGAAGTGGAATTATAAGGAAGTTTTGCTGGTTGTAATGGTTTATGAAGATGAGTAAAGCTCTCGGCCACTTTCTAGTGAGATTTCATATGCATGGATTGGCACTGGCAGAGGCTGAGTTCCAGCCAAACATGGCTCCCTTCTACCTCTCAAGTAGCTCCAAGTCAAATTTTGAATTTAAGGACTTAAAAGTTCTTCTTCTATTTTATTCGAGGTACCAAGAAGATCAGTGCAGGTTAACACCGTGTCTTCTGGCGGGCATTAATAGTTTTTCCTTTATACATATGTGAAAGCCAGTAACTGAAGGCTGAATGATTCTTGGCCATGTACGTTTACAATGCACAATTTTTGCACAAGGTTGTCTTACAGACATTATTTATTATTTACACATTAGTTAAAGAAAGGTTTCACTTGGGCCAATTCCACCCTCCCCAAAACTGGGCCAGGAACATGAGGTTACCGCTACTGCAGAATTCAAAGCAGGAAGAAAATAATGGCCCAATTTATGTGGAGCAGTGCTCATGCAGCATTTTGGAGGTACACTTTTTTGTCTCATTACAATTAGTACTCCATGTTGAAGCTTCAACCCAGAAATACAAGGTAGTTGCTCCAATGCTGAAATGATAATCCAGGCTACCTAGCAGCTTAGTCTGATCTGGCTCTTTTCTGTCTGTATATTCCCAGGGGAGTAGAGCTGTGTATTTATGGCTAATACAATATTCTGGGTTTTTTTTCCAGCCATGCTACGAAACAGTGAAAATATGGCTCCAGGAAAACTTACTAGCAGTGGGAATCTTTGGATTGTGCACAGCTATGGTGCAGGTACAGTTTAATATCAATTTTCAAATCCTAATTAATCATAACTAAGTAACCATAGATCCAGATATACTCTGCCCAAGGCTGTTTTAATAATTCCAAATTTTGCATGATGTTAGTGTGAAACTCTGCAAGATTTAAGTAAGTCTTTTATGTTTTAATTTAGTTGAAGTATTATGTACAAGGTACAGAACTAGGACTACTGCACACATTTTCTGTTTTATGATGCACTGCAAAGAGCAGGCACTT
Source organism: Gymnogyps californianus (assembly GCF_018139145.2). Classification (NCBI taxonomy): domain Eukaryota; kingdom Metazoa; phylum Chordata; class Aves; order Accipitriformes; family Cathartidae; genus Gymnogyps; species Gymnogyps californianus. The sequence continues at coordinate 19,816,103 of NC_059475.1, read as the reverse complement.
TACCAAGTGGTTCATCTAAGGCTTAGACTAGACTCAGTGGAGAGGTAGTCCCCACCATCCAAAGACCCAAGCCTAGTCAGGGTAGGGTGAATTCCCTTCTAGGGTACCTGTATTTGTCCAGTAATTCTCTGGAGAGGACCATCCACTTAGGCTAAATATCCAACTTCAAGATAGCCCTAAAGGTAGCTTAAGTCTTCAACCCCATCCTCAGTCTTAGAGTAAGTTAAAAGTTGGGATGTTGTTACCATTACTCAACCTTGCCAATAAAACCATGCTCCTTTTCTATTAATTGCAGGAAAACTAGATAGGTAAGATTGGCATAGACTTGCCTATCAGATTTTTGACATGCAGTTATTTCCAGCATAACTTGGGTCAGAGAAGAATCAGTCGACAGTGCAGTACCTTGTCTCTTACTCTTACATACCTGTGTCTTTAATCCAGCTTGCTGTGGTTGTGGCCATAGTGTAGCCCCAATGGCACAGACCTTAGCTTGAGGATACACAGGTGAAAGCTGTGCTGGAGCTCAGGCTGTTTCAGCTACATCAGCCCTCCATTTAGGGCCCAGAGTCCCATTCCTGAATACAGTGAAGACTGAGCTTTAGTTTCCAGCACCACCTCTCTCTCATACTCAACATACAAGCAGAGAGGATGGCATCGCTAAGCTAATTAGTATCATATAACTCCAGATTAACCCATGGTTTGTTTTTGTTTTAATTTTGCATGGTATAAACACTAGCAGCAGCAAGAGAGAGCCTGGGATCAGAATTCCACTCATATTCCCACTAATGTCAGATTAGGCAGAATGGCATGTATCTTACTCTCTCATATGTCACATATTGGCTGCAACTTATTAATGCAAGTGCCTGACTCCTCGTAGGCCCAAATTCAGTAGCGTTTTGGTTTTTGTTGTCCAGTATAGTAAGCAGATATGCTTAGGAAAAAAGATAAGCACAAGATCATATGGCAGAGAGACAATGTAAGACTGTTGTTAATATATTAACATATTTTAAAAAACAGCTTTTGAGCATGTGTTCAGCATTTAGGGAGTCTTTAAAAGATGCATTAAAAACTAAGCAGCCCATGTCAGCGTCCTTCTCATAGACCTTGATTATATTTAGGGTATTTAAGAGAATACTATCTTTCTGACAGAAAGACATTACTAGTTTGCACGGGAGAAAACACTTCAGACAATTTAAAAATGCTAATTAATAGTCCTAGTAAATGCTGTGAAATACAGAGAAAACACCTCAGAACACAAAAGATTTTTAGTCTGTCTTCCAGCTGCACTATATGATTGAATCTAATTGATGACAAAAGTTTTGATGCAGTCACCTAAAATGAATTGAGCTCCCTCTACTGTTGGTGTTACAATGTTGTGGCCCTAAGCATGCGACAGCTTTTGTTTTTCATGTTAACAATCTTATATTTAGAACCATACCGTGACACAACTTGAAGGACATACAGCACATGTGGCAGAAGAATCTTCTTCAGTCATGCATGCTCAACATTATAAAACAGATTCAGCCACTGAGGTTTTATTATGCAGCTGTCCCTGAAGGTGTTCCTTTGCTAGGAAGTAGAAGGCAGTGTTCAGGGGATACTTCCAAAAGGCATGTGCTTACTACAAAACAGCATACTAAAGCCTAAGAATCTTATTTCACTGTGGAAAAAGGGGAAATGAAGAAGATAACAGCTTTATAACCATTTTTTTTCTTTATAAATAAGGTAGTATGTGTGTTATTCACATACTCTTTCAAAATACTCATTAACAGGAACTACTATTTATGTAAAGACTAAAGTTGAAGTGGTCAAATTAAGTGCTTAAAATAGAATTCATACAAAAAATTTCTACCTGGCAAACCTTTATTTCAATGACAATTTTTACAGTGGTGTTGCAAAGGAATAGTAACAACCACTTAGTACATTCATACAAGTACTTCAACTAGAAGGAAAATAAGACTCTCTTCCCCATCCCCTTTTCTGATGAAGTAATCTACCAGAGGCAGCACAGCAGCTGGCAGAAGAACCACCACCTTCCCTGCTGCTTCTCTTGAATAGGCTGAGTAGGAAGACACATACATTGTTGATGAGGCATTGATGGTTATGATTAATACATGGACAGTCTCCAGTGATTCCCCCATAGGGACCAGTGCACACATACACTTGGAAGAGTAAAGTACAATGAAGTAAACCACAACAACCTGATTGTCTTTCAAAGCAATAGCTACAGAGATAACCACACAGCTCCACAGCTGTGGGTTGCTACTATAAAACATTTTCAAGCAAAAGACATCCAAACATTTCGTTTCAAAATACCTCTTCCCAGTACCTGGTGGCTGCTTTTCATGGAGAAATCAACTCTCCCATGCTCTCATTGTTCATTCTGTAAAACAGCACTACAGATAAGGACAAAAGGCAGACAGAAACTAGGAACAGAACAAGGACATGAACCGGCAGGAAAAGCAGTATGTGATGTGTCTTCTTATGTGTGAACAAAACCAGTGTAAGCATGCTTTTCTCTCTTTTTTTTGTTTCAATAAATAGGGGTTTTTTTACTTACTGAAAAAAATTGTTTTTTTTCTTTCTCTTAGATTCTCGGACTCACCTTTGCAATGACCATGTATTGTCAGGTAGTCAAGGCAGACACCTACTGTGCATAGATACCATTCCCAATCTTTCTGCTCCTCCTCCAAAGGACACAGGAGAAATCTCCTTCATGCTCATTCATCTGACTTCCCCCACCCCCCTTGTACTATAAACTGTGTATAATGCTATCTTTCTGAAGATTTTGTGAATCACCCCACTTTACTGAAGGAGAAAGAAAAGAAAAAGTCAGTACTTGAACTGGCACAGGTAAGAAGCTGCCTTGTCTTTAAACAGAAGAAAGCCTCCAAAGAGCAATGGTTCCTTTTCCATGGCCTACGGCAAGGCAAAGGAGGCTGCTTATGAGGGGCTGATCTGCAAACTGATGTTAGGAAAAGATTGCACTGAGGCAACCTCTGCAACACCTGCCAGGTTGCCTTCCCGCATTTCACAGTCCAGAAGAGAGGGTGTAGAAAATGAGTATTCTTCAGCATGGAAAGAAGGTACAGAGTAGCTAGCACCGAAGGCAATTGTAATTTCACTACAGTTTGCACATAGCTAAAATGTCAAGATCAAGCAGCCCTGCCTCCAAGTGTCTCACGATGATTTTTGTAGCCAGGAGATGATCAACTTCAGAAATATGTTATTTTAAAGGAGTATTTTTAATCTTACGCGCTGCAAAGTCAGGCTTTTAATCAGAATCTGTACAGTGAGATCTGGCTGTTAAGGGAAAACAATATTGGACATGGTCTCACTTATTAATTGCCAGTGGCATATAGATGGTTGACTGTATATGTAATATATATTACATTTATTTACATACTGTTCTGAAAGGAAGTGAAAATACCCAGCACCTAACCTCAGAAGGAGGGAACCTTTCTATCCCATTCTACATTCCAACTGAAATAACCAAGTATTATTTCTTGTAGGAGGCACTATCACTTATACCTCTGGGAAACAAGTAATTACTTTCAGCTGTATCTTCATTTCAGTAAACAACTTGTGAGTGGGCACTCTCTGTCATTCTACTATGGTTTTTATTTTTTATCATCCCTGTCTCAAGTTAGTCTGCCAAAAAATATCACTCATTTCCACACCTGAAGATCTGTACAAAGCTGTCAGCTGTTCCTTCCCTGAATGTCACCATTTCATTAATTTACTTTGGGATATCATCATCTGCAGGTACAACAGAATTTGCCTTGCTGAGGAAAAAATCTTTTGCACATTGCTCATTTTTCTGAGAGTTATTAAGACTTCAGATGTTTTTATGCCTAGCTTTTTTTTTTGCCCCAGCTGCGTGCTTACAACAGCCAAGACACATCAGTCTTTGTTAGAATGGAGTCACTTCCGAGTTCTGTTTTTCAGACCCATCTTGCACTGCCTGGCTGTTGGCTGGAATATGCCCAAAGCTTTCTGGAATTTGCAGAAATCAAAATCATAACTTCCCTTAGCCGGAAAACCACCACCAGTTGTCCGATTTCCCCTCCCTGCATTGGTAACTGAAGTAATTTATGTAGTACCCTTCTGTACACACTTTCTAGTGATGAGGTTAAGAATCAGATGTTTCCTATTGTTCAAACAAACAATTCCCCATCAGCAAGCAGCCCCAGATAATGCACATGTGACAGGGAGAAGCTGAAGCACTCCAGGGAAAGGACACAGCAGGGAACAGGCAAACAGAGCAATGCAGCTGGCCTGCTCCCTGCAGTCAGCCTTTGAGGACCTCTCAGCCACCGACAATAGACCAGAGAGACAACCACGGCGCCCTCTTTTCCCAGAAAGCTCAATGCAGCCATTCCTACTGTGACAGACTAGAAGCATGCATCAAGTTCAGGCAAAAAAAGTTACCCTGTACCTTTAGTGCTTACAACAGCAGGTCTCAGCTATGAGTGGGATTTTGCTTACTTTTATTTAAAGGCAATTTCCAGCAGTAAAGCTGGACTCACCAACCCACAGCCTATTAAACAATCTCCTTAACACCCATAAGTAACCCTTTTCTGGACCTGTACCATTGACAAATACTACTCTCACTGCTTAGGTTTTGGGTTTTTTCCCTCTTCGCTGATTTCCTGCAGTCTTCTCACCCTCAGGCCCAAACTACTCCATGTTTTGTGGGGAAGTGCTTAGGACAGTGTGGTGTGTGAAAGAGCAAGTACCTTCCAAAATCTTACGCCTCACCTTTATGCATCAACCTCTGTAGCACGGGGCATTTAGCTGTGCAGGCTAAGATGAAAGTAATGTATTACTTGTGTGCATTTTACATGGCTTCCCAATCACGCACAGCAACCTCACCACCACTAAAGGATTTTACTGCCATGCTAACAAGCCTTGACAAATGTTGACAGACCTCAACCCAAGACAGAGGTTAAACCGAGTGAGTAGCCCCCACACAGGCATCCTGTACCCCAAGCAAGAGACTTACTCTTGGTGTTACAGTCAGCAGTCTCAATGCTCTCTGCTTCCTGAGCCCAGGCTGACCTGCCAACAGTCCTGCTCTTTGAAAGATGGTGTAAGTTTGTTCCTTCCCTTTCTCCACTCTGTTCCTTTCTTACCTGCATAGACACAATTCCAGGTTAGATGTACCATTAGTTCTTGCCATTGTTGATAGTTTGTACACACAGGTGCTCCTGCTGACAGCTCAGTTTCCATCACTGAGAAGCAGCATAACAGAGTGATGAATACATTAATAAAACATTTATTTTTAAGAAAGATAAAAGGTAGACAAGTCTACCTACTTGCAGTGATCCCTGCCATTAAAAATTAACACAGAGACAGCAGGCTGATGATGGCGCAGTTGGTAAGAGCAAACCATTGTGCAACAGAGCTCCCACAGAGGGCAACTGTCACCAATTTGCCTGATGGTGGTGTAGGGAGAGATCACAAACCCTCATCCTGTGAGTCTTCCAATAATATGTGCTGAGCTCTTAGAGAAGACTGTTAGACTTCAGCTAAACCTACAGAAGAAACAAAATGAGAAACAGAGACTGAAGACAAGCCACGCTTTGTGGTTCCCTCTAATAATTTTCCATAGTTTAGGTGTCTTTACAACAAGATAAACTGCCTTGGTTTTCAAAAACATGTATCTGTACGGAGTATAAGCAATACTCACTTTGTAAATCCCAGTCCCTGCAACAGAAACATACAGCACTAACTGCTGAAAGAAAAAACAAACAAAACAAACAAAAAACCCAACAGACCACACATTGCTGCTAATAATTCTTTTTTTAAACACTACCCTTACACTGCCAACTGAGATGCTACTGCAACTTGTTTATAATTTGAACTGGACTATTTTCTATATTTGACGTTATTAACTCTCTTTACACAGGACAAACAGATGTTATGGTGCTTAAAGCATTACTAGCACAATCCAATTCCAAACCTCTGAACATACTGCATATAACAAGCTTCAGACTTATCATATTTTCTTTTTAAAAGCATTGCATCCTTTCTCTGCTGATGAGGTCAGAATATTTTGTGATACATAACAGCAACAATCTTTTTTTTTAAAAAACAAAAAAAAAGATAGTTCCATATTATGCATAAAACTTCCTGTTGAACTGGTTGATTATAAATAAATACCCTGTAGTACATAATACCCATTTAAAAGGCTGCTTATATTGTATGTATGCAGAGCAACACAGAAGTCATTCCAATTGCTTCCATTAGTGTTTTGTCACTTTTAGTAAAGTCTTTTATATTATTTTCACTTATCTTTAAAGATGAAGGAGGACTCAATACATTTACATTAAAGACAGAACCAAAGGCAACAAAGACATTGAAGGAGAGCACTCCTAATTTATACTCATTGCTCTTTCTGTGTAATAACAAGATGTGAAGGCACAGGGTGCATGGCTGGACCTACTGAATTCAGCAACATCAGGATTTAGCTTTTAGATTCAGTCCAATATGCTTCTGGCTTTTCATCCTGACAATTATAATAATATATATACATATATATATTTAATCAAATATGGTTTATTTTCCTGTACAGTAACTGTCAGTAGCAGCCAAATCTTATTGCTTGTACACCGGAATTATTTAGCTCCACATCTTATAGTGCACAATCACTGAAATTCACTCCAGTTCCTGTTCTACGAATACTCCTTTGTTCCTCCCCCTCAAATAATATAAACTTGCAAAGGTTTATTCTTCCATTTAATAATTACCATTTGAATGCAGCATTGTATGATTTATAATATGGAGAGGAAAGAACAGCACAGAAGCTGTAAAAATATTCTATCTCACATCAGCAATACGGCTGCTATGCAAATCCACCCAAACCCCTCAGTTCTCACAAACTAATTAAGAACTGGTTACATCTTTCAGTGCACATGGCTCCTGGCTGCCTCTTCCCCCATTCATAAATAAGAAAGACAGGAGGTAGGTTGTTAGCATGGAGAAAGTTGAAGCCATTCACTTACCCCTTAGCTTCATTGTTGTGCTATAAATGTGGCACCAAAGGTAAGCAACAGAAACCAGCAGTTGATTGTGGCATTTATTTTAAAACCAGACTCTTTATTAACTTTGTCTGCAAGGATTCTTGCTAAGTGTGAATGATCTTCATAGATACCGACTTAGACAATTCACAGTAAGAAAACAAGTCAGGACTCGCCATGGGAAATTTTGTTTGGATTCCATTGTGAATTCTCCTAGATTGTCACCAGTATCTTACCACCATGAGCACATCTCAGTTCTTTGGATTTTGTTGCTGCAACTACAATGATACATTTTTGTGCATTCATATAAAGAACAAAATTTAAAATATACATTTTATTTTTTAAAAGTTATTAAATATTCTTTAAAGTTTACAACAGAATGTCTTTTGTATTCTTTATAATAACTACACTACAAGCTATACAGTGAGTATATACATACCCAAAGATGTGTGTGCGCAAGCGTGCGCACACACACAGTGTACACAATAAAAAAAAAAATACACAGCATACTTCTTTTTTGTCATTTCTCATTACCTCTCTTTGATTTGACCTATCCTTCCTTACAGATTTTTTTTTTATTATTATTATTTAAGTGGCTTACACATTCCCAGGTAAATTTATACCCCTTTCTGTTTCCTCTTAAGGGCAACCTAAAATTATGTGATAGTCGGTAACAATTCAGAAAATACCGGGAGATGAGGTTTACAGTGTAACAAAATACTTAGACACAAAACCAATTATTTTCTGTTTAGAACTTGTCTGTTACTGATAATTTTGAAACAAAAGGACTTCTCATTTTTGAAGTAGTTGCTTAGATTCAGGAATTACATAGAAAAACTTAGAAAATTAACACCAGACTGTGTTAAAATGGAACTAGGAACTCCTACTATGTCAGATCAGAAAAAGGCCTGGTTAGCCACGTATCTTGTCTGAAGTCATGTCTAACACTGCCTTTTTCAATACAGTTTATTGTACTTTCCAGGTCAAACAGCTTCACAAGTGAAATTGCCTCTAAACTGGGTACATTCTGAACAACACAGGCATACTACTGAAAGTGTAAGTGTAGACATGGCCTGAAAGTGGAGACCCAGAGGTTTTAGAGATTGTTGCAGGAAACCTAATAAAGGATAACCCAAAACTTTGATGGAAGTTTCTTACAACCCCCTCAATTCAGTAGGCAATTCAGTATTACTTGAATTTTCTTCATCCCGTTAAGTGTACCACTAGATGGTCTCACTAACCACATCTATCTTTAATCCCTTTCTGACTTTGTGAAACTTTCCACTTCAGTCTTACATTGTAGCAGTGAATTTCACAATTTCATTGTGCCGTATACATTTAAAAGAACCCTTCTTATATGGATTTTAACATGTTGCCTTTCAATTTCATTTATTCACCATTGGTTCTATACTTCAGGAATGCTAACTTAATGATTCTTACAGAAATATATGGGCACAGAGCAGCTGTATTACCTTTACAGCCTAATTTGTCTTTCCACTAAAGCTTAAACTTGAGTAATAGAGTACACCATTGATTTTCAAGATCCTGTTGTTCTAAGCCCCGTGTACCTTCCCCCAGCAGCTATCCTAGTTCAGTTGTCTTTGCTTTTTGAACTACATCTTGGCATAGACAGAGGTATTTCTATTTTAATCAACAACTAGCCTAGTATTTCAGCTGACATCCTGCTATTTTTCTCAAATGTACTTAACACAACCTGGGAATATCATGCTTAGCTGATTATACTAGCTGTGTAATACAAAGTACTTTCTGTCTGCTTGGCGATAATTTTCAAAGAGACTTAATGGTAGCCTATGAAACTTCATCCACAGTTTTGTCTTGACACATCAAAAGTGCAAAATACAGAGTCCTATGTTTCTTACCTTCCTGTATGTTAAAAACCCCAAACAAACAAAGAATCTATCATTATTAACTCACCCAGCAAGGGCAATTTGAAAGGCTGTTTTTCTGAAATCCCATCACTTGCCTATGTAGGTCATTTTAGCCTAGGCCTTGCTTCCCCCCCCCCCCCCCCCCCCCCCCCGTTTCCCCACAGAAATACTATATGTTATTCTGTTCACTAGAAATCATGGGTTTTGTTGACCTGTAACAGCTTAGTTTACATTCCTCTCTCTAATAGCCAGAAAGCATTCACTACCAAATCTACACCAGTGCATGTTAGACAGCTACATAGAGGGCCTATAAGTCATCCTGCAGTGCATGGTTTGCATTGCAAGATGGCTGATCAATTAAACTGGTTTCTCAAACAATTCCTTGGTATCTTTTATGCAGAAATTGTTTAGGAGAACTTTTTGTTACTACAGAATTGCTTAACAGAGATTTCCCTGTACTTGTGGTTACAAGAACAGCTTGAAAGGATGGGATCCTTATCCACTATAAATCTCCCCTTAGATTCCCATAGCACTGCTATTACAGAATATAGTTCAAATCACAGCCAAGAAAATAAAATATATAACTGTATATAATTAAATCTATATAAAACAAAGTACAGCATAAAAAACAACTGTTAATGTGTATTGCTTATGTGTTTATTTTTCCATATGGACAGCGACAAGAGTTTCAGGTGTAAAGCATTCATCCTGAAGATAGTAAAAATTACTATAGAAATAAAGGGATTTCAGGAACTGGTTTGTGAAAGTCTATTCAGATGCACCTCATCATGTCCCTCCTCCACAAATACATTTCCTTGGCTGTAAAGCTTAAGCCCATTGCTGTTCCAGCCCTTCCACCTCTACTGTACCATTTAAATCTGCTGTTCTGCACACAGGGATACCTGGTTAATCAAGGTCCCAGTCTGCCAAATGCAGAGGGGATTCAGTTATTTGTATTTTATAACTTTAAGTGCCCAAGGATAGACATCTTACATGGCTTTACAAAGTTCAGGTTTGACATTGAGTTAGGAGACCATAGTCCCTACATAGCAGAGAAAAGTGAGTACTGTAACCAAGTAATTCATGTCAGCCTAGTTATGGACCTAACTAGTGACTAAATCTGAATTACTCTCAATGTCCTCAGTTCCCTGATGCAAGCCTGCAAATGGCTAGATGAGCACTGTTATCAAGCAGAACTGTCACTTGTTGTTTAGCATTCTCCAGAAAGACTAATGCTGCAGGGATTTTTTTTTTTTTCCCCTTTTTTTTCTTTTAACCCAATTTACCTTGGAAACTTGCTCAGTGTTATTGTATCATCCACAGATGCAATTAACTGATTCTGATATATCTCAGTTTGGGTAATAAGCACCCAGAATATTGAGCTAAAAAACACCTCAACCTAGAAATGTTGCCATTGCTGTTCTTTTGAAATGCTCATGTGCATCCACACAGTATTGAGACGACTGGAGCAGCATATGCATGCCCACATTTTGTACTGTGGCAGCCTAACTGTCCAAGATAACTTCTACCAAAAAAAAAAAAAAAAAAAAAAAAAAAAAAGCAATTCTCAGCTCTCTCATTTTCAGGCTCTCATTTCTCAAGGAATTGAACCCTCCACCCAAGGGAGTTAAAGCTGGTTACAAACTCAGTTAAGATGAAGCATTTGCAAGTACTCCAGGAAAAGAGCACTTCACCATGGTGCTGCTTCTAGTGCATTCTTGGAACCCCTCCTCTCACTCTATGAGCCTATACCAGATTGCTTATGACAGTCAAAGTCACTAAAAGCTTCTTTATAGTCCTCAGAGCACCACAGTCCTCCTCCCTCCCCACCAATGGCCACTGTCTTTGCACCTGTATTAATTTCATTTGAAAGTCATGTTGGCATTAGTTGAATAGGGAGGCTGCATGGAGCTACAAGTGAAGCTATTTGGGAAAATTCTTCACGCTATGAGCTCAACTGCAGGAACTGGACACACAAGTATGTTAGAAAGAGAAACAGGAATATTTCTCCCTAGAAGCCAGAGGTGCTTTGACTATTCTGGTGAGCAGCTAAGTTATGCTGCTTAGTCTCTCAAGAACAGAGATGCCTCAAAACCTCACGGTTGAAAATACTCCTACTTTTGGGGGAAGAACAGAAATTGTGAACTCAGACCTGTGCACAACCAAAGGAATTATGGATTTGCAAATGCAAACACAAGAGAGTACATAGACTGATTTGATGTATCATATAATTACCAGCTCACTTTTCCTAAACAAAATAACTCACCAGCTTGGAAGTACAGCTTGTTGTCATGGAACTTGCTTGATATTTGGTGCTAATAAAAATTGAAGTTTTAAATCTCCTTCCTGTGAAGTCCATGCATTAAAGTTCTTCGCTATTAAACACCTTCTTATTCCCAACTGTGCACCACAGCTGGTTACCCTGACACAATACAATCTTCATTATCAAAAGGTCCTTTGAAATAAGTGCTTGCAGGTTTAAAAGAAGAATTATCACATGAAACACTGGCACAATTAAGAGATTGCTGCAAATCACACTCTCTTGTTCCTGATGGAATCAAGAGTTAATGTACATTCAAAAAATCCATGTACATATCTTCTTCTCAGAACTAGAATATTCCAATGCAAGCAATCTTTGCTATGGATGACACAGGACTCCAGTTTATCCAAACTTCTGCACAAGCAAAGGTGAGGAAGAAGAGGGAAACTAAAAATGACAGGTATGAAAAAATATAGATGAAAAATACAGGAGAAGGTTGGAAATGGACAAGAGACCTGGGCAGACAACACTTGGCACCTGAGCAGACTGTTTTTCTCCACTGTAAGGTACTGTCCTGGTTTCGGCTGGGATAGAGTTAACTCTCTTCTTAGTAGCTGGTACAGTCCTGTGTTTTGGATTTAGTGTGAGAATACTGTTCATAACATGCTGATGTTTTAGTTGTTGCTAAGTAGCGCTCATCTTAAGTCAAGGATTTTGCAGTTTCCCATGCTCTGCCAGCAAGCAGGTGTGCAAGAAGCTGGGAGGGAGCACAGCCAGGGCAGCTGACCTGAACTAGCCAAAGGGGTATTCCATACCATGGAACAACATGCCCAGTATATAAACAGGGGGGAGTTGGCCAGGAGGGGCGGATTGCTGCTTGGGCATCGGTCAGCGGGTGGTGAGCAACTGCATTGTGCATCACTTGTCTTTTCTTGGGTGTTATTTCCTTTTTTTTTTGTTATATTCCTTTTCATTACAATTATTATATTACTATTATTATTCTTAGTGAGTACTGTATTTTATTTCACTTTAGCTATTAAACTGTTCTTATCTCAACCCATGAGTTTTACTTTTTTCTTCCCCTCCTCCTCCCCACCCCTCTAGGAGGGGGGAGGGGGAAGCAGCTGTGTGGTGCTTAGTTGCTGGCTGGGGTTAAACCATGACAGGTACAAAAACAGAGCAGTATCCCATGAAATACATGGTCAGCTCATTCACAACAGACACAGCGTTCTTTTAGAAAGACGCTCCCAGAACTGAATCAGGGCTGCAGCATGTATAAAGCCTCTCTATAAACTGTTCCTCCTAGTCCCCATGATTTAGCAGATTTGGGTTTTTTTGAGTCTTGTGTAGATGGCATTCTAGGACTAAAGTAGTCCTTCTATGTAGCGCGCTGTGATTCAGATCTGTATGACAAAAGCTGTGATGCCCTACTAGTACTGCAGCTGGGGGCAATCAGTCCATCCCTTTGATAGGGTCTTCATCTTACCACCCCCAGCAGTCATACAGGTAACTTTCTAGCAGAGGCATTGCAGCTGATACTGTCACCAGGAGAAGGTGGGAAGTCACCAACCCCATCTAGCATATACAAGGTCAAAGGTATGCTTATAAATGTTCAGTGCAATTTTGTTTACCTTTTTTTGGTTGATCCTGCTTTCATCCTGTTCTGACTGCTTTCCTGTCCTCTTCAGGCTGCAATCCCATCTACTCCCCTCCTAGGTGCTGCACGTTCACAGAGCTACTGAAAGACACTGGAATACTCAGATGATGAAAACAGTTCAAAAGGGTACAGACACCGATTTCTCTTATATCCTCCAACCTTCAGTACTTCCAACCTCACAGGAGATCAATCCAGGGAGCAGTGGGGGTGAATTTATATGCAATTTAAACATTACTGAAAACTGCTGAGATCTAGGACATTTAAAAGAACTCAGCACGTTACAGCTGATGTGTCACTGGTCACATGCAGCACAGTGTCCTTCAAGTTAAAAAGCTTCTTAACATCGGTACAATTACACAGAACATAAGGGTGTTCAGGTACACAATCAGATCTAGTACCAAACAACTGAGTGCCCTGGTGCCTTATTTGCACAAGCGGCTGTGGTGAAGTATCAACAGAAATTCAGGACAACACTGCCATTCTCAGTGCTGACAATGCAAGCTTATTTCATTTTCATTTAGTGAGCTCTCACTGAAAATTAAAGAGTCCCTGAGAGCTTTATAGCATGAAGTGGCAAATTAAATTGAAATTGAGATAATCCCCAGAAATGTGTACACAAGTAAAGCAACTCTAAGTCCAGACACCTTTCAGACTGGTAAGTTCTTATATAAATAAGAAAAAGCAATCTCCTACAATGAAATTATTCTCAAGCCTTTCAATTTGTCTGAAGACATCCCAGAATGCATCACATCATTGTCTCTACACTATCACTGCAGTGGGACTACTCAGATCTCTATCAGAGAATGAAGCTGGGTTGAAACGGGTTACATGAACCAGAAGCACCACAGAATTTCACAGATAGGAGTTTAAAAAAAAAAAAAAAAAAAAGGCAGCCAGCTGATACAGTCTTTTTCAAATTTCTTCTGGCTACCTTATTGAGAGCACATATCACAAGCCTCAACATAATTTTCACTTCAGTATTTTCAAATAGCAACATTTGCTTATTTGAAAGCCTAAGCAAGATCTCTGTTCAGGTAGGAAAATTGCTCAGCTCTGCAACTCTTGTTTTTCAGGTCTGCGTAAAATTGTTCCTGTGGCAACAATGTAACAAGAAATGAAAACCTACAAGGAATGACACTCTGGGTGTACAGATGTACACAGAAGGAATTTAAGCCCCAGGAATGAAAGGAGATTTGCCGGTAGGCAAGGTTGTGCTGTAGTTTCAGTTATGTCTTCAGTGCAATTTTTGAAGCAGGGAATACGATGATTCCCCAGGGAAACTGCACAACCACAATGCCTAAGCATATTTAAAGATTATCATTCAGGGCTTTTAAATCCAGCTCTATGTTTCCATTAATCCACTGAGCTGCCAGCCCAATCTCACATTGGCAGGCTCACTCGCTCTCTAACAATAGAGAGCTTATTAAATAATAGGGTCTTAATCTTAAGTACTTCTGTATGACTGAGAAATCCTAAACAGTGCACAGAAGATAAACATTTTCCCACTAAAAATACATATATATACACATGGTGGTATTAGATAAAGGCAAATGTCCCCACACTAGCAGGAGAATTGTGTAATAAATCCATTCATTTTAAAGCAGGCCATATGTCCCTGCAGTCACATTCTCCCCGACTTGTCTAGACTCAGGGTTCGCAGGCTTACCTCTGAAGGACAAAAAGCTCACTTTTCTCCTGCCTTGAAATGCCAGCTTAGCAATTAGAAAGAGGTTCATGGCAGGATTCACACTACTCTGATAATGCTGATGGGAAACACTACAGGTAGAGACAGACAAACAGTTGGCTAAAGGTAGCAGGACCAGCAGCATGTCTGATAGTTGATCTCTGCTACTTTCCATTACATTATTTAAAGAAGTATTCAGCCAAGATAGCTTTTGCTTAAAAATTAGACTAACTAAAATGCATAAGCTGGATATGTATCCAATTCAAGATTTTCTGAAAAATCACTTTCTGCCTAACAGGGAAGGGGGCACATCTAGTCAGATGGATTACTTTCCTCTTGTATTTCAGCTGGTTCACTTCAGATCTAGCACAACTCGGGGTGGGGTGGGGAAACCAGGAAAACTTTTAGCTGAGATTTTTAGCTTTTCATACTGTTAAGGCGTTCCACTGGACCCAACAGTAAGACAGGTGGTCACCAGGAAAACAGCCACCAAAAAATGAGGGTCCTGTTTGGGACCTCTCCCATGGAAAGGGGCTGGGGAGTACCCACAAGGGTGCTGAAACCCCACTTGCCTCTTAGATGGAAGATCTGTAGTGCAAGCAGTCCTGCTGCCCCCTGAAGCAGCCCTGTAAGCTCATGGGGAGCGTGGCTATTACAGTGTCTGAGGAACTAAGACCTTCCCAGATTAGATCATTCTTTTGTCTTCTTTCTCTGTGCCCTTCTCTCCAACCCAAGTTTTCTACTGCAGCCAGATCCGCTCCTCTCCGCACAGTATCACCATCCCCCTGTGGGCTGGCACACTGAAACCCCTCTGCCAGGAATCAGAGGCACAGCAGCTTCTCTACAAACAGAAATACAAACTTGAATTTCCCCTTCTAGACTCTAGACAGGCTCAGATATCAAACAATGGTCAGATAGGCATTACACCCACAGGGGCAAAACTTGGATGTTGCCAAAAAATGAAAGAAATAAGGAACTTAGAGTCTGTGCATACACATGCAAATCTAGAGGTGCATCAAAACTAGAATACTGGATTTAGTGCTGAGGTAAAACACGATGAAGCAAAACACCAAGCAGCTGCCTGAGGTTCTTCCAGCATGCCTATGCCAAGGACCTCAGCACAGGCTGGTGGAGACACTGTCCTGCTCTGTGCTGGGGGACACAACTTTGACATGGGTAGCACGTGAGCACTGCCATTCCCGTTACACTATTTATATGCGGACCCAAGAGAGTAGTTGCAAAACCAATATACTCACAAAAATTTTCCATGATTTTGTCAGATCTCAAAATGCAAAGTTACCATTTGGATGTATTTGGCTAGAGGTTTAGCTGAGGCTCAGCCTTGTGTTTCCCTGACCCATGTCATCTACAGGCCCATCAGTATGGAACAAAGTACTTCATTATTCATGTTTGAGGACATTTCATAAAAACAAGTTCTGCAGGTACTGCAATAAAGTAAGGAGGTACTGAGGGCTAGAAAACACATAAGGCTTCAAAACCCTTGGAAGGGATAATACAGCATACAGAATTATGCAAGTCATTTTGTACTGCAAGTCAATCCTTTTATTAACAGGGGATTACAACAATCACAGCATTTGGTATCATTCACACACACATAACCCATGTATTAACTACTGTATATGCAAAATTCAATTCAGTGATACTGCAATTGTACTGCAGTGTACTCTTCCCCTCCCCATCCCCCCCAAGCTTTTTACCTATAAGAATGCCAGTAGCTCAGATTGAAATTTCTAAAGCTGTCCTGGATTACTGCAGAGCATGGCCCTGCACAAGAGCCCAGAGGAATGTGTTTCGACATTTACCCAGAACTCTATGAATCTCTGTCCTTCTTCCACTAGTGGCCCATATGACCATACCAGGGAAATGGTAAGGTCTGCAAGTGACTAGTTTTAAACAAATAAACAATATTCAAATTCTGTTGTAAGACCTACAGGCCAGTCCTTGAAACAATTGCAGATTTGGTAATAAAATGATCTTCCACTTATCAGTTCTTTTTGTGTGTGCACTAGCTTAGTTTGTTCATGCTTTATGCCATACTTGAACACCTATTTTATAAGAACAGTCTTTAGAAATACTCATTATACATGCTTACAATGCTTCTTTATGCAGAAGCAACAAAAACAAAACACAGAATCATTTTAATGGACAAAACACCTGAGGTGCAAAATAGTTTGAAGAAAAATAATGTGTTACTTATGTAAGCACAGGAAGTAATTATTCTGATAATGTGCAGAACAATCCATGAGACATTAAATAAAAATAAGGGTTTCAGCTTCTTTCTAAATAAATTCTTTTATAATCTCCTCTCTTGACAGGTAAGCCAAGTTTGCCTTGCCATAAATTCTACGTGCCCTAGTATAAAGCTTGGCAGACCTATCTCATCATAATTTCTTTCCTTATCCTTCTTTAGTTTAACATTGACAGAAATGAGCTGGAATAGTTCAAATTAAGTGGAGAACAGCCATTACTATGAATGCACATTTTACTAGCCAGTTCCAAATACTGGAAATAAAAAGGATTTATTCTCCAAAGCATTACCAGTCCTCAGACCAAGATCCTGCAGATAGATCTATTAGCACCTAATTTACATTTTGAGGTAGACCATATATGGGGAACAGCCCATGATGCAGACTCAAAACTAGGGGTACTTTTAGAGGCGGTTCAACACAGCACCATCAGCATCTTTAATTTTGTGCAAATAATTAACCTCAGCTTCACTTTCCTAAATAACTTCTCATGTACATTTTCAATAGTGTTCAGGCAGTTGGACTAGATGATCATTGTAGGTCCCTTCCAACTAGAACTATTCTATTCCAATAGTAATGGCAAAAGGATGAGACATTCATCAGGACACAGATAATTTTGAAACTAAACCAAACATCCTTCCTCAGGGCGATGCACATTCAAGGGGCTACTTACAAAATCCTGCCTTTTCAGCTGAGCATCACAAGTTTTACTGTCTGACAGAAAGCAAAGCTTTACAGTGAAAGAAAAGCGCTGGATAGAGAGATGCCATTAGAGAATTCAGAGGGCTTACCAGGTGCTGCTTACTTTCAGCACTGTGTTTCTAGACCAATACAATCAGAAATTCAAAAACATTTTCATGTGCAGCGAGTCATGCCATTATCCTCCTGCTTTGTTAGCAGCTGCAGTCAGTGTGGGTGACATCTCCCCATCATCATGAAGAAACTGCCCAAATTTAAGTGCCTGACACCTGCACTGTAGAATGCTTCTCACTAAGCAAAGCTTTAATTATTTTACATTTGCTCTGAAATTAGAAGTAAACTCTTTCAGATGCAACCATTTACTTCCAGAAAAGCCCCAAGTGAGTTATTTGATGCTGCCAGTGGAAATACCTTAAAAAGTGGAAGGGTATTATTACAAAAGTAGCGTTACCAATAAAAACTGGCTGAGCTATACAACTTCACAGCATAGCTCTGTTCTCAGAAGTATTCTTCTTTTCATCATTCAGAACCACCATCTACTCGGCCCTTCCAAATAATGGTTTTAAATTTTCTGCAGGACAGAGGAAAGGCATTATTACCTCTTTTGATTCCTCCCATTCTCACTAAGTCAACACAACTCCAGGAGATGAAGCAGGATTATGTTTTCATTTGAGATTCATTAAAAGAGCTGCAATCAAGCTGCAGCTGCACTGCTAAATTCTGTTTTAATTATAAACAACAACAAAAATCCTAGAAAACAAATGGGTTCCCAGACATGCAAGTCAGTGGCAAAATGGGGCCTGTGGAATCTTTAAGCAACGATGGTGTCTGAATACCAACAGCGCTTGAATGCCAGCAAAAAAAAAATGCTTTCATTTAAAATAAAACGGCTTGGAAATGAAAGCTGAGCAGCAGTTTGACTCAGACATCACACAAACACAGAGATCACACAGTCACTGTCAAAGGAGAGAAGTATATCCCCTGAAGTGTGCATGCAAGCAAGATTAAAAAGCACAAGGTTAGCCATGCAAACGTGGCCCACTACAGATCCTTCTCTCTTTCCCCTCCCCCCTCCCTCCCCCCAGCTTATCCAGGTAACATGCAGAAAATGCCAGAATTACCAAGCTGCTGGATAAAACATTCAAATATTGGGGGGGGGGCGTTGGGGTGGAGAGAACATGCCTCACGGGAGTAACAATTTAGCTGATGGCAGGAGGACTAAAACACCATTATTCTCCCTTTAAAGTGTATAATCAGTGATTCCATGACTAGGAAAATATTCAGGGCTTTTAAAGATCCAGCTCCTGTCTGTGGCTTTGACTTACTGCAGCAGTTAATTCCTCCACCTGATTGCACGCTATGCAAATTACTATTTCCATCTATCCTTTGTAGAGTTACTTGTCTCCATATCTACAAGCAAAGCCATTTTCCCTTAATCTGTGGTGGAGAGGGGAGGTACTCATCACTTCTCATGGTATTGCTCAGAACAGCAGCATGTTCTGTTCACTTCGGCATGCACACAACCCCAACTTGTTGTCAACAGATTGTTCTCCAGCAAATGATTTTGAGAATACCTTCACAGTGTCAGTGAGGCAGATAAGCTCAGCAGCTACTGCCAAGGGAAGAAGATGAAATCTGAATACAAAACTGGGATCTTGCTCATGCCAAAGGTTTAAGCACTCTATATTAGAGAGAACAGCAAAGTCTTCATTCTGAGGATGAAGAATATTCTCCCTGCCACTTTATTTGTATATTTAACTCTCTTATTAAAACAACTGAAAAATCTGGTTCAGTAAAAGCCAAAACTCTTAAAACTTACTGCCCATTCCCTCTTGTATCAAAGGCAGTGATCCCAAATCCTAAAGCAAATACTAAAGGTATAATTTAACCCTCAGTGCTTTAAAATAGTGAATAAACTTCTAAACTGGGCTTTCAAGACATGAGCTCAGCCAATCTCCTGTGTGCAATTGCAGCCTCGCGTCAACCACAATTTCAGGGCTGATGTGAATGAAGAAGGAAGGAATTAGATGGAATTTAAAATCCTGGCCCACTGTTTGACACAGAAAGTCCATCTAAAACAACTCCAAGCTAACAGCAAAAGCAATTTAATTTTAATAGAAAGTTCCAACTTAAAAAGCAGAAGCAGCAGACAACCATTTAGTGCTGTGATTCTAAAGGCATCACTGAATAAAACACTTTCTAAAGTTAATTCCAGCTAATGAGACCAGCAAGCTACTCAGACTCAAAAAAAAAAAATTTGACTGATTTTAAGTTTTATCTACAGTTGCACCACGAGACAATATATTTGCAAAGACAGGTGCTTGCCATTCATGAAGAAACTATTTGTCTCCTTGCATTAGCAGAACTGGTCTGCATTAATTATTCCAAACACCTCCACCTGGTTCATCACTAGCTCCAACTCTAATGCAAAACAAAGGCACTTTGGCTTTCGCTTAGCCAGATTTATCAGTTGTTTTAATGAGAGCAAAATGAAAGCGCAGAGGTTTTTCACATAAGCATATGAAATAGCAGAGCAAAAATAACACGACCGCTTGTTTTACACAAAAGCTCCCATCACAGCAACTGAAACAGCACTTATATACAAGGGGGAAAGCAGCCCAGAGGTAGCTGCTATGAGCAGAGCTGAGCTTTGCCACCTTACCACAATATCACTGTAGTAGCTACAGGGACTAGGGAGCCAGCTTTGCAAATGACATAAATTACTCTCCCCTCCTCTCTCTCAGCGTGGTCACACAACACTCCTAGGCATCTTTTCCCTAACTTCCACAGCACAAGAATCCTGACGCTGCTACTGCTGGGCCTTCATCTACTCGTGATACACAAGTGTGTCCACTCACAGCACGTGTTTTGTTCAGCCCCCAAAAGGAGGAAAGGAAAACACAAAAAGGTTGCAAAAACTGTAATAACAGTCAAATAATCTATAGCAACTTAACTGTCCTGCCCCATATGAGTTCATGTGAAAAATCAGAGAAGAAATATTAAAGATCGGGTGAAAATGGATATACACAGTCCTAAATAATTTCCTACATTAGGCAGTAACTGCCTGCTGGCTATTTTTAGTTCCATCCTCCACAACTGCCAAGCAAAGAGAGCATATACAAAGTATATGCTCTCCACTAGTGCACTGGAAGAAAACTCACTGAAATATATCAAAAGGCCTACCTAGACTGTTCCTAAATGCAGATCGTAAGGAGGAATAGAAGAGAAAAGTAATGTTTAGTGAAAATTGGTGACATCTGTAAGGTTTTTTTGAGCAGCTTTAACACTTGCAAATGTATGCAATAAACAAAGGAAAACAAAATTCAATCTTACCTTTTTGAGTAGGATGAGCAGCAGAGGTAATCATAATTGTCGTGGTTTAACCCCACTCAGCAACTAAGCACCATGCAGCTGTTTCCCCCTCCCCCTCCCAGTGGGGTGAGGAGGAGGAAAGGAAAAAAAAAGTAAAACTCGTGGGTTGAGATAAGAACAGTTTAATAACTAAAGTAAAATATAATACTAACAATAGTAATAATGAAATATAATAATAATAGTAATGAAAAGGAATATAACAAAAAAAAGGGGGGGGGGGAACCAGTGATGCATAACGCAATTGCTCACCACCCGCTGACCAACACCCAGTTAGTTCCCGAGCCACAATCCACACCTCCCAGACAACTCCCCCCAGTTTATATACTGGGCATGACGTTACATGGTATGGAATACCCCTTTGGCTAGTTCAGGTCAGCTGCCCCAGCTATGCTCCCTCCCAGCTTCTTGCACACCTGCTTGCTGGCAGAGCATGGGAGACTGAAAAGTCCTTGGCTTAAGATAAGCGCTACTTAGCAACAACTAAAACATCAGCGTGTTATCAACATCATTCTCACACTAAATCCAAAACACAGCACTGTACCAGCTACTAAGAGGAGCGTTAACTCTGTCCCAGCTGAAACCAGGACAATAATGTACAGACTCTACATATTGGAGGAAACTGGTGAAACACCATAATCTTCTGACTTCTATTCCATGAGCAGTGACCTTTCAGGAAGGTGAGGTATATCACTCAGGCAATCCCTGCTGCAGCCATACACACAGCAGGAACTTCAAGCGAAAGATGACAGAGGTAGAACATTAGATAGTCCTGCTCCAAAAAACTGTCCCTGGATTTGCAGAAAAATGCAACAATCGTGCAAGCCTTACAGAAAGTCACTTATGCAAAAAATACATGGCATGCAATCTAGAAACTGAAGGGTCTGTGCCCTTCTACCACCACGTGTATCTCTGATGTCATTAGTGGCTGGTAAATGGTAATTTCATTTCTAGTAAATGAAATTAGGAGAGCTAGGAAGTGTCTAGAAAGTCAATCTGCTGCTTATCTACACTGAACGTTTTCACATGAGCTTCATTACCCTTCTTTGAAAAAACAGGTGGGCAAGGTAATGCCCTGTGATTAAGTTCTACTCCCACTTGGGCAGCCAGCTGAGAATTCATACACAGAGGGGTAACTTCTTAGTTTGTTTTGCCTTCCCACACTAGACAATTGCTAAATTTTACCTTATTTAAGCTCTACACATTGTCTGGATGGATCCAAATATGATAATCTATGTGCAACATGAAGGCAACTCAAAAGTGTCCCTCTGCTTTGCTCTCAGCAGTTGACTGGAGAATTAGTTCTAATGTGCTGGAAGTTAGAGTAAGAGCTTATTTCATTAAGAGCTTGTAAGAAACATTTTTTTTTGTTTCTATGAAAATACTGTACAGCTTTTTCTACAGTATTTTTTATAAAATAATTTTTTAAGTTACATTATAACCAAATAAACATTAAAATATATCCAGAAAAGGTAACTGATATAAGTAGGAATGTAAAATGTGTTTTCAATTTTGAGTCTTAGATTCCATTCATCCACATTTTTTTGCAAAATAACATTTTGTTATAATGTTCGTGTTCCAAAAGAATATATTTAAAGGCTTATTTCAGCTTTTAATCTCAAATGCTAACAAGATAAGTCATGTTATTTATTTTTGCAACTTTTTGAATAAGCAGTGTTAATCAAATTCTATTCCAGTTATTTTTCATATCAAAGATTTTTTTTTTTCTAAAGAGAAGATATATTTTTCCCCAACACAGAGTATCAAAGTGATTGCCTGGTAGACTACAAAACACCAATTCAGGCTTAGTTAATTTGCACTTACTGCATAAAAAAGAGATCACTGAAGGAATGGGATTTTCAGGAAATAGCTACATACAACCTCTTCAAGCTGCAGAGGTAGAATCCATCTGCCATTTGTTTAACTGAAGTCAAACAGCTGTGCTGTGTATTAATAAAAACAGTAAACTTCAAAAGACACGTCCCACATTCAGGAAAGACTGTAATTACAGTTCCTGTGAACACCCATTAACTTTGCAGTCTCCACAGAGAAGTATGCACAAAACACCACCCCCACTCTTAAAAATAATTACCACTAGTAGCTCATAGTAGAAACAGAAAAAGTATTTTATATTTTCACCCAAGCCCATAAACAACACTAAATTGTTACAACTCGCTCAACAAGTCTTTATAACTAAGAAGTGGTTAAAGAAGCTGTTTTCCTATTGTCATCCTTTGGTCTACCTTACCTCTTCTCTATCACTCCCAACTTTCTTACCTGGAAGCTACAGTTAATTCTGGAGTTTGACACCTACATATGATAACAAAAAGGAACTGTAAAACAAGGTACCTAAACAATTTTCCTTTAAGAAGTAGCATCTCACAATGAGACAAGCTAAACAATTTCTTTTCCACAATTCTCTGTTAAAACTGTTTCTGATTACAAAGGCTCTACGGCAGCTCGGGTTTTCAAGACAGATACACTTACTACAAGAGATACCTTTCCTGAGATAAGATGGGATGCTGTTATCCCAGGAGTATGGTCCATGTGATCCTGCAAGTAGTCAGGTAAGTCCTCTTTTCTGTCTCAATAAGACAGTTGTATACAGATATAAAAAACCCCTTTGCTAACTATTAAAATGATGTGTGTGATGATAATTGATGATAAAACTACTAGCGTCATATCAAAGGCCAGCTGCAACAGAATCAGCTGCTATTTCTTTTTCTCAGTGAATGCAATAAAAATTGTGCAGAAAAATGTATTTATCTTAACCCTGCGTGAGTCTAAACCAAAAAAGTAAGACACAGGGAAACACAAGAGCAAAGGTCAGTTGGAAGAAAGCTCCACTTGGCATCAGGTAGCTAAAAGATACCTTTACATTCATAGCACCTGAGATCTTACCCTAATACACAGAAATTTTTCTTGCAACAGAACTAGACTATAAAGCACAGCTTTTTTTTTCTTAAATGTGTCTTAGAAAACTGAATGATGAAATATTCTGTTGAAATAAACACACTTCTGTTTCACCACTTGCTATACTAAGCTGTTTTAATAGGAACACTAGATATTTCTCCCCAGTCATACCCTCAATTCTTTAAGTCCAATATCTTTGGCCTTGCCCTGCAAATACCTCATTTAAGGAGTACTTGCTTCTATGGAAGAACAAACACATGTACTTTTTTTTTTTCTCTTTACAGAAAAACTTTTCTTGGCATTGTAAAACAATGCTTTCTGTTCTTTTTGAAATGAGGGAATGAAAGTCACCTGCCATGGTCCTTACAGCAGTGCCACTCCAGCACTCTGACCCACCTTCTGCCCTTCACTCACTTTTCCCCACTTGTCTAAGGGAAAGTCATAAAAACAGATGCTCCGCAGAACCCACTTTCACACCAGCATCTCTCTCCTGTGTCATGTTTTCATACATGTGGTGAGGTGCAGATTTCAGAAGAAATGTGTTTTCATGGTGGCTCGCTGATGGCACACTGCTTTGCGGATTCTCTGATATCTAATAAAAGACAACCTGACAGTCCGACACACTGAAAAATTAAGCAAACACAAGACCAATCCATCAGAAGCTGATCTTCATTCATTTTGGAGCTCACATGCCTTCTTGTGCTCACTTTTTTTTTTTTGACAGAGAACTTCACAATAAAGAATTATGCCAACTTTGTTTCTTTTGGAATATTATTTCTAAAGCAACAAACATGTTTTACTTTTAGAGACAAAAGGCAACATCCTTGGCCTCAAGCACCTATATAATATGGATGGCTCAAAATCACAATGTACTTCTCATCTGGTATTTTTTTTTCATGATACAGCAAGGGTTACTTTGATCTTTTTGACACACAGAGGTATTCATTCTATCTCTAAGGATGGAAAAGACACTTTAACATAGCTGTACTCACAGATAAACGGGAATCTTGAACTTCATACAGAATCATCACGGAGCATAAAAAATTATGAAAAATGTGATAAATTACATGTATCTTTTCTAGAGGGGAAACAAGCTAAAATGAAATATTCTTTTCTTCCCCACACCCAGTTTTGAAAGCTACCTACTAGCTCATATAAAAATGGATGCCATTTCAGATCACAACACCTTCCATTTCTTACAGACTATTTTCTTCTGAGACATTCTGGTTCAGTAGTGCCACTGAAAGTAGAAACAACCAGTGTAATAGAATTTAATTCTTGTGCTATTCTAGATACCATTGCCAGAGTGACTTTAAATTGCTTTTGAATGAACAAAAAAGTTCAAGTTAATTGAACACAAGGATTCACGTAGCAAATTATCTTACTACTAATGGTATGGAAGAAAGAAGCCTGATTAGTAAACCCTGCTGGATACTTGCAATGTGAGAAGTCGAGAGATGCCAGAACTAAATCAGAGAGGTGAAGATCAATAGTTCTTTAATCAATGGTGGATTACAGTGGGATTTATTCTGCTGAAAACAGCAGGGGCAGATAAATTCCCCACTGAGATTAATTACTGGGAAGGGTGGATGGAAACAGAGGAGTGCAGTTATCTTTCTGACAACTGTAAGTTGCAAGAACACCACCAGTGGGAGTACAGAGCTATTGCCTGAGTCTCTGCTCGTGACCAATGACACCCTCATCAAATTCGCAGCACCTCTTAGTTCCTTAGAAGAAACTGCCTTGAAGCCTGTGTATTTCTACAAACACAAATATTGTAAACCAAAAAGCAGGGATATAATTTTTTGGCTTTATTTTTAAACCGATGCGTTGTTACAGCTTTTGGGTTCATAAAAATTCTGTATTATGGAGACGAAAGCACCAACGTGTACAGCTAAAGAATGACAGCTTCATGCACAAAGATGCTGATCACATTCACAGCACCTGCTTAAGTCAAGGGGTTGTCAGAGCTGCTCTGGGGCTCTGTCTATTGGGGCTATCCATGTAATCCATCATTACCATCACAGCCTTTGGTGCTAAACATTACAGTTCCCACAAACTAACCTCTAATGCATCATGCACTGGTGCTAAATACTGTAAACTGAGACATCTAAGCAGGCTAAGCAGAAGAGAGAAATCACAGAGCATCTCTTGCAACAAAACCAATTTAGAAACAAGTCATAAATTGAAATTACTGTGACTTTGAACTCTTTAAGGAATTTACTAACATGAAAAAACCAGAGCTAACAGCTTAGCTTGTCAGTGCTTGATATTCTACCAGCTTGAGGGAAAGATATCTAATTGGTCTCCCCCCCAACATTTTACGTTGACTTACCTTATCAGAAGACAGCAAGATGAAGAGGGTCCAGCAGATATTAAATTCACTGGACATAATCTGATGGATTTATTTGTTCACTTACTTTGGTTATTACCAGCAATTGTTTGAGAGATCTCCATCTTAAACTTTGATCAGATGGCATCAACTTGTCCATTTTATTTCTTGTAGAAAACATTTCAGAAAAGTATTTTCAACTCTGATGCCATCCCAGCTATGTTGGTCTATTTTCAATGACTCTGAATTCAGGAGCTTTAAAAGAAATTTCTGGGCTTTTTTTCCCTCTGAATTTTATCAGATACCAACAATCACGCCTGTGTGGCAAATCAGAAAAGGTTCTTTATTGGGAAAAATGCAAGGTTAATACAGATATGATATAAATTACAAAAAATGTTTTAAAAATCACCTCTCCAGGATACCCAAATTAATTGAAGGTGGAGTCTCAGTGGAGCAAACAAAGTCTTTCCCAGATCATCTCTTATTTTAAAGCAGGTCATAAAAATAGTCCAGGCCTTGTCCCAGTTCCCAGATGGATATTCCAGTGCCCAATTCTTTTGCAAGCTCTACGCGCAACTGGATGGACTAAGACAAAGACACATGAAGCAATTACCTTTTAGTCAGAGACATTAGACACTTCATGCTGCCATCTCTTCATGCCATTATCAGACATTTTAAAAATATCTATCCTTGAACCAGATACTGAAAAACCTAGTCTGTATTTCAAATACTCTCTGGTTAGCAAGCAATCATTCAGTAAGAGACAGTTAATTGCACCAGTTAATTCAATGACCTAATAAAAGATAACCAGCTAGATAGACAAAATGCCACAGAAATCAATCAGATTTATGAACTATGCAAAGGACTATTCTAATTTAGGCTATCATTTCACAATGTACAGAAATTCTAACTCTTCCCAGAAATGTCTCAGGGGTCAAATAAAACTTTATCACTGAAGACAATTAGAACAACTTGTCAAATACCATCAAGATCTCTTACCTACCCTTGCCTTCTCCCAGGATAGAGTCACAATTTTCGTTATCACAATTCTATTATAAAGAGATTCTGGGAGACTAATATTTAAAAGTTTCCCTATTTGAGCTCCAGCCATTGATTTAGAGTTAGTTTAGCCATTGGTTTACAAGGGAAGCAATGCCACAATTCATGTTCCACACTTCTTTCAGTTCAGACAATAAAAATAATTATTTTTCAATCTTTTACTTTCAGGTTTTCTTACTTTGAAGTGTAGCACTGCAATTTTTAAACTGCTTACACCAGGGATGTGTTTAAAACTCCTTTCCATAGAAAACAGAACAAAGTATCAAGGCATCATTAACAGATCCACTGCGCCTCGTGTTCGTGATTGCTTCTAACTAGTCATGAACAAACCAATTTTGAGCAGCCTGCCAGTGATTATAACATTAAAAAGGGGAAGAAACACACTTGTCATGGGGTAATAAAATTAAGTGTTCCCTGACCATCTTGATCACCATTAAGTGAACAACTCTTTGATACACCCCAGCATACAAATCTCAAAATATTTCATTACAAGCTTGTTGAAATTGGAAGGAAAACCTGTTTCCATAAATTCACCAACCACCACAGTTGAGTATCTTTTAGGGAAGAAGTAAGGAAAGAAATGTATGGGAATGAGTGTTCTTAACCTGGTTAGTACTGACAATAGCAGGGTGAAATCCTTCCACAAAGCCAAAGAGAACATAGCATAACAACATGCAGCACGATCTATCTTTTCTCTGACAGGTTCGCAATGAAACTTTCTAACACTCTAAGACAGGTACTACTAGCAAGAACATAGACGTGGTAATTAATATCCCATATGTGCTAGTACTTCCACCAGTATTAGATTAATGAAGGGAAATATCCTTGTACTAATGGAGCTTAGGATAACAATCCTGTTCACAAAAACAGAGCCTTGGATCATTTCACACTAGTTTAACCATACAAAATGTCTCTGTTCTCTGTAAATACGATATACTTTCACTACAGAAGCAATTCCCTTCCAATATTAAAAGCCAGCAGAGGCTTAACATACTGCCTTTAGCTTAATTTGAGAAAATCTAAAGATAGCTTCCTAGGAACTAAGGCTGCAAGTAACCATTTTATCCTGTCCTCTGGTATATTGCAGACTATTGTGTAGACAAATTGTATGTCCTGCCAAAGGACTTTAGTAAGGCCAAAAGCTTAACTTTTCAAAACACTAAAATATGTTCCACAGAAACAGAACTGAAGAAAACAGGATGATGCAGGCTGCCAGGGAGAATCAGAACCCTGCTACTGAGGAAGGCAAAAGTGCCCCAAGCTTCCAGCGAACATGATCAGAAGGAAAATTTCTTCGGTCTCTTGTCTGACAATGAGCATGTCTGTTAGCACATGAACTGTGCACTCGGAACAGATCCTCTCAGAGCACTGGTTTGCCCTGGTGTGTCTTATCTCTAGACATGGCTAATCTTCAAAGATCCCAAACCCCCATTATGCATGAGATAGAAAAAACAATCTTCTTGTACAGGCAGCTGAAGCTTTGAATCATAACAACTACCTGAGGGTAAACTTCTTTCACAAAAGCCTAAACCCAGTTCAACATTTTCTGAAGTGTCTCAATAACGCAACAAGTCAAGTAAACATCTCTTTCCTCTTACAGCCCCCTGACGTGAAAAAGTGGCACCTACCTTCAGTGTTGGGTAGAAGACAGCATGTTTTCCTCCTTTATTTCTGCAAAACGGGAAAACCAAATAGTCACAATAGCTTTGACAGATTCCCATAGGATTTTTAGCTGAGATTAGAATTCAAAACCAGTTTTATTCCTTCCCATTAAAAGAAAACAAAGACAGTGCTGAAGAAAACTGCTGATTTCATTTTGGAGAAGTTATTGCTATTAAAAATAAGATATGCTAGTATGTTCAGCACATGAGCATTAACACGCCCATATCAAAGACAGAGACTACTTGCCATTTAGTAGCTCATATCTTTGAGATTTCTTACCCAATGTTCATTCCACTCTGGAAGCTGAGGCACTCTGTCTCTGAAATCAGACACTTTTGCCATCAACTTCCATTCATTCTGAACTTGCACTCTGGCTACTCTATCTACTGAGGGCAGGGTAGGGCCAAAATCTTCTCTACTTCTCTTCCTTTTCTACTGCAGATAAGAACTTCTACTCCTGCCCCTTTTCTACTGTAGATACAAACATATCACAGCACATAAATCCAAAGCGGTGGGGAAAGAAAAGCTGTTAAGAGAAGGTACACAACATATCTAAAAGTCAAGTATGCAACCATGTCACTGTCCTGCAGGTATCAGTTACAGGAATATTTGTCAGAAAGGTCCTCCTGACAAAATCATCCTACTTACATGGACTTTGACAACGCTAGCAGCTGGAAACTGAGAAAGTTCAAAACATGACTGTATAGAGTCAAAGACCTGCTAGAGGAGTCTTTGCATAGCAATTGCATCATGCCACAACCACAACAACAAAAATCCCTGGTTATCTAAAGGATTCCTTAAAAGGCTTCAGGATAAGGCCTTTCAAAACATCTAAAGAACAGAGCACAGTTTCCTAATAACAAACACAAAGTTTGGGAAGAAATCAGGTAACTTTCATGATTAAGATGAAAGTCCCAAACATCTTTGGGCATAACACTTTGTCCAAGAACTCGTTACAACAAAATACAATACAGGCAGAGTCAGACAATACTTATTTACTCCATACTAGTGGCCTTTAAGGAGGACAACTCTTAAAAGAGGTGAAAAGGCTGACAGTGAAAATAGAGGATCCAAGAAGAGATCTCACAACAGAGATGGTTTGATACTAGTAAGTAAACACACTGAGATATCTTGTTGCAACTGGATTATAAAAGTTGCGCCTACTAAATGCGCATCTGAAAAAGATGAAGACATTTGATTGTCAGATGCAAATTGTGAAAGATCTTCCCCAATTCCCCAAACTACTATCTTTCAGGTTAAATTAAATGCTAGCAGTATAAAACATACAGACAGGGCAAACTACCCTGGGCACAGATACCAAGGCTGCATTTTAAACCCCTAATAATGAGCAGGATGAGTTAAAAGTGGTCTCACAGTACCACTTTACCAGTTAGGCTAGGAGGAAATGCAGAGTACATGGACAGACCAAGTAGGAATTGCTCCTAAAATCTCCCAACTTATGTAAATGTATACTTACCTGTAAAGTGCACTGCAACAAGCACTCAGAGACAACAGATTTCTGTAACTATTTGTAATAGTTAATCTCTGCCTGCTACATGAAAATCATTAGCTGTGCTTTGCTTAAAGATTCATGATTTGATTTCTTAGCAACTGCAGACATGCAAGATTTCCAGGTGAAATGCTTTACTAGTGAAGCATATTTCAGGCCTGGCTGCCATCCCCATCCAATGTAACTGAACCTTTGCAAACCAAAGCGGTAACTGAAAGACAGTTCCCTTGAATAACCCTCCCCTGCAGCTGGCTGAACCACTGCAGACACAGTGAACATGGCTGTCTGCCAAGCACAGTGCAGCAAGTGAAGTTTAGAGTGATTTTCAGATCCAGTGTGCTTTATGCATCAAAAATTCCTCCAGGAAGCCCACAAACAAGAATCTCCAAAGATTGGCTTTCAAAGGCAAATGATGTAGTAGTACTGACAAGCTATCCCTTTCCCACACGTTCAGTTTGCAAGGAGATGCTTAGGAAATGTGTTTCAGAAATGAATCCCAGAAGCATGCCATTCAAACAGAGCCTTCAGATTTACTCTTTTGAGAACAAGTTTTCATCCAGTGGTGATTGTGTCTCCAATTGGATTGTGCATTCAAGATCAGTAAAACAAAGCTTCTGATTTATTCCTCTTTAGTTAACATGAAAAACCTTGTAATTGTTTGGCACAAAGTAATTTTGCAACAGGATACCAAAGAATTAAATATGAAGGAACACAGATTCCAGTCCTTTCATACGAACACAGAAAATAAATTAAAACACTGCTGACTAGCAGGTAAATATTTTTTTTTCTGATAAGAAATACATGTTGCTGAGAAGTCAGGAGAAAATTACAGGCTGAGAGAAACATTGAAAATTAAACTAAAAATATAAAAGTAGGACATTTTTAGTTTGGGGTTTTTTTTACATTTAAAAATATTTAAATCAAGAAGGTATTTTGGAAATAACAAAGTAGTTCTGATTTTTTTTTTCTTAAAGCACTCTAAAATATGTTTTACTCTTGTTTTCAGTGGTGTGTCTTCACATTACCAATGCATTGAGTAATATACAAGACACAGTTTTGTAGAAGTAGTAGGATTTTGTTGTATAATTTTACCATATTTTTGTATATTTTCATACAAAAATAGCAAATTATCACTGAGGCTTAATAAGATGTTGCTGGGGTTTTTTTTAAAATCTGTTTTAAATGGATTTCTCCTAGCATCAGGAATCCTCTTGTCATTTCACAATGAAAAAGGGAAGACAAAGAAAGTTATTACTCTTTCTCTTCATGCTCTCAGTCCTTTTAAAAACTTTATCTGGAAGTCACTTGATATTATTCTCATTACATTCCTCTACAGTCCATTCCATTTAGTGGAAGTCTGTTGCTTGACCAATCTTATCACTAGGACTTGTAAAACCCGGCTCTTGTACCACAGATTTTTCTCAGAACTATTTTTGGCCAAGTTATTGGTAATCACCCAACAGCTCACAGTACCAATTCTCAGAGCCTCTGATTAACTGACACTCAGCAGATAACTTTGATGGATAACTTCTAAAGATATGACTCATAAGACTTCTCTTCTAGAGATTGTTTTAGCTTATGTTATTTCATTAATCCTTCTCTGATTTACTTCTCTCACCTGGAGCACTCTTTTGTGCTGCAGTTCAGTGTTGACATACAGATCACAAACAGCAGAATTTCCATTTGCTGAATTCAGTTGCATACTATAGTTAACTGGTAATTCATTGTGTACTGGGCCATGCCCAAAAATATTTGCAGAATGGTAAGTTAATAAATGTAACTCACTTTTTGTATTCAAAGTAGTGTTCAGCAATTTGTTCATCCCAGACAATTTTTGGTTTGTGCTCCTTCAAGGTTTCAATGTACCTACAAATTAAAAACATAGATATGGAATTAACTTTTCTAAAAGGCAGTTATGAAATTACATTGCAGAAATTTCTGAAAAAGCAGTTTTACCATGTTTAGATGTTGAACACTGTATCAAAAATATCTTCTTGTTGACAATTAATTTCCTCAGCCACTTTATAATTTGCCATGTTTGCATTTTTAGGCTTTTTTTTTTAAAGCAATGAATTAATTAACGTTCATCAATTGACAAATCTATAAAGGCACATGAAGGCAGTGCTTCAATATTTCTACAGTCTGATTCCTATATGCCAAAGCACAGGAACTGAAGTCATCCCTAGGCTGTACCTAATTGTGTCCTCCACGGCTAATCAGTGCAATTCTTAATTATAAGCCACTATTATGTGATCAGAAAAGTTCTTCTATAGAAGGGGCTTAGTTCATCTTCTAAAAATGAAATTTAAAAAGAGCTTATTTTCAAGGAAAAGTTACTGCTAAGTAACCCTGCATATGAATTTTCTTCACCACTAGTTTCTTGGCATTATTCTCTTGCATGGACATTTTGAACGTGGAATGACGTACCTCATACCTATTTGACAGAAAGTAAGGACAGAATACTACTTGTACCCAAAAAATCTGCATAGGAAACTGGTGTGGAATAGTTAGTATGCTGTAAATTCATGTTCTTGGTTAGCTCACAGTATCGTCTCAGTGTAGAGACAGTGTCTCCTTGTGTCTGCATTTCTGATTGCACAATGGAAACAAAGCTGCTTGCTGCCTCATGTAAGAAGACCAGAAGATGGCAAGCTACTGCCAGTGATAGAGGCCACATGGGTGTCACAGAAATAAGAGAAGCCTCTATCACATGTTCCTCTGCCTCTTCTGCATCTTTTTAACCTGCATCTTTGGCCAGCAAGAAGGCCATACTTAACTCTGCTGACAACTTTCCTGACTAAACATTAGGGGGTTTATCCGGCCACAGGCCAAGCACTATCAGTTTCTTTTTTTCCTTGGGGATTGTCCTGGTTTCGGCTTGGATAGAGTTAACTTTCTTTTTAGTAGCTGGTACAGTGCTGTGTTTTGGATTTAGTGCGAGAATGATGCTGATAACACTCTGATGTTTTAGCTGTTGCTAAGTAGCGCTCATCTTAAGTCAAGGACTTTTCAGTCTCCCATGCTCTGCCAGCAAGCAGGTGTGCAAGAAGCTGGGAGGGAGCAGAGCCAGGACAGCTGACCCGAACTAGCCAAAGGGACATTCCATACCATGGAACGTCATGCCCAGTATATAAACTGGGGGGAGTTGGCCGGGCGGCGCGGATCGCGGCTCAGGAACTAACTGGGCATCGGTCAGGGGGCGGTGAGCAATTGCATTGTGCATCGCTGTTTTTTTTTTTTTCCCTTCCCCCCCTTCCTTTTTTGTTATATTCCTTTTCATTACTATTATTATTATTATACTTCATTATTACTATTGTTAGTATTATATTTTACTTCAGTTATTAAACTGTTCTTATCTCAACCCATGAGTTTTTACTTTTTTTCTCTTTCTTCCTCCTCACCCCACTGGGAGGGGGAAGGGGGAAGCGGCTCTGTGGTGCTTAGTTGCTGACTGGGGTTAAACCACGACAGGGATTGTATCGGGAATTTGAATTCAAAGTCCCATTATCAGTACTCTATCACGATTATATAAAGCTATCACAGACAAACACGGTGATCATAAGGTAGCATTAAAATTATTTTTCCATTTCTGCAAAATCTATCAAAACCATCTCTTCCACAATATGTCTCATTCTTGCAATAATTTCTCTGCTCATGACAGGATTTGCATGGAGAAATTTGCCTTCAAATCATCTTATTTTTAAATAAGAAATTTCCATCTCCTATGTAAAAGATGTTATAACTGATTTCGATCAGCCACTATCCTGACTCCATCAATGCTGAAATTCCACCTCACTATATACTTAAATAAAAAAGAGAAAAAGTTTGTATTTCTCAGTTTGAAAAAGATTTATTCTCTCCTTTGGTATTATTCTAAACACAATTACAACATTCAGCATTGCAGGGAATATCTTCTCTCTTTTGCTGTGGCTTGCTCATTCATATATCGGTAAATTGTTGCTGACTGCTAGCAGTTTTAGAAAAGATTTTAATTTTGTATTTAAGTCAAATGAACCCAAGCCAGGCATGCTATTTAAGTGTCTACATAACCAACCACATGGTAGCAGCTATTGCACTCTTCCTCAATACACGCATGCCCTGGAACAATGCACCTTTTCAAATAATGCAAGTTAAACCTTGGAACCTGCCCATCCCTTTTTAAGATACACAAAATTTTAAGTTGTCCCACTAGAGAAATATGCAAAGAGATCTAGTTTTGTATATTTAAAGTTTAAGGATAGCTGTTAACACCTTGCCCCATTCTGGAATGGCGACTTCAGTAACGACAGGAGACAACACTCATGTAGAACATGGGACCAAGATGTTACAGCCCAGAAGACATGAATTACCAGCCAAGATATCCTGGCATGCAGTGTTACTCCTGAATGTATGACTTTAGATGGGAAATCCTAATTTCGCTTGCTAAAAATCCCAACACAAAGAGTGTTCAACATACATATGAACAAGCTTTAAAATTAGAAATGCAACTGGAAGCAATTATTATGGCCTATTATATATAAGGTATATTATTATTTTAAAGCTGTTCAAGCATGCACTGCATTTAATGAGAACCCATCCTGACCAGGCACAGAGTATTTATTTCCCTTTCTCCTGCCTCTAGGCATTTATCACCACGGTACGTAAGAGCAAAAATGAAGAAGTTCATCTTCAAATCACACTTATGGTGATGAGACTAGCGCCAAGCTTGAGTTGGGGGTAAAAGCAGTATTAGGCCCAAAACTGCCACTACTATCCATTAATTTTGGGGGAACTACTTGAAACGTATTAGCTTGGTTTTTACATTGTCTCTGTTAAGGACAACAAAAATGCACAGTACAATGTTCAAAACAATACGTTCCTGTTTACTTCAATTGCAACTGTGTACTCAACGCTTCTGAAAGTCAAGTTTTATATTTTTCAACCAGACAACAATGTTGCTGTGAAGAGTCTGGAAGAGGTGCAGCAACAAACCAGAGCTGTTTCACATAGGCTTTCTATTGCCCTAACCTGAGAACAATCCATTCCCTTCCTGTAGTCATGTGACCCAGTCACTATTCATTTTCATGCAGTGAAACATACAGGAGCTTTACAGGGAACATCTCCCAGATACGCTGTATTTCCTATTATCTCTGCTATCCTACAACGTGCATCACAAATGGAACGGTTCCTGTGTAAAACTACAATACCTGTATCACAACATACTTGCTTGACTCAAACTAATGCTTACCCAGGCACTCTTAGTATATTATCTCCTAGCTAAGGCAGTACTTGACTCACCAAATATTTGACACGCAGTTATTTAAAAAAAAAAAATTAAAAAAATATAAACTTGAAAAGAGAAATTTCCCATCACGCTGAACCAGACAAGCAAGGGATATTGGTATGCCTGGGGTACAAGAGATCTAGATTCATTTCCAGGTTCTCAAAGAGGAAAAGGGATGGGCAGGGAGTTCATCACAGCCAGCCTTCTTTCTGCTTTCCACCTCTCACCTCACTCTTCTCCTTTCCACCCATATTTATTGCTATTTTTCTCTCCTCTCATTCTAATTTATCCCTCTTTCTACTGCCACTGTCCCAGTTCACATCTGCTTTTATACTCCTATCCAGAATAATTTATTTACTTCCTCATCCATCAGCTCCTAACTTACTAGCTTTCTTCTTTTACCAAGCTGCCTCAGCAGTTAAGAGTATGATAAACACTGAAAACTCAGCTTCACTGCCTTGCACTACATATTGCCTGGGAAGTTTGTGACCATTTGCAGAGAAAGTCGTGCTGTTTCGCTGGTCCTAGCCTGAAATGAGGTCAGCACGGATGAAGTATCTGGAGTGTTGTCGTGGTTTAGGGCCAGCTGGCAACCAAGCACTATGTAGCCGCTTGCTCGCTCACTCCTCCCCCCCTTGGTGGGGTGAGGAGGAGAAAATACAACAAAAAGCTCATGGGTCGAGACAAGGACAGGGAGGGATCACTCGCCAATTATGGTCACAGGCAGAACAGACTCGATTTTGGGGAAAAATAAACGAATTTAATTTGTTAACAACCAAATCTGAGTAGGATGATAAGAAATAGAACCATATCTTAAAAACACACCTTCCCCCCACCCCTCCCTTCTTCCCAGGCTCAGCTTTGCTCCTGATACCTCTACCTCCGCCCCCCCCCCCCCCAAGCGGCGCAGGGGGCGGGGATGGGGGTTGTGGTCAGTTCATCCCACATTGTTTCTGCTACTCCTTCCTCCTTGGGGGGGGTACTCCTCACACTCTTCCCCGGCTCCAGTGTGGGGTCCCTCTCATGGGGTCAGCCCTCCATGAGTTTCTCCAGCTCAAGTCCTTTCCACATACTGCAGTCCTCCACAAACTGCTCCAGCGTGGGCTCTCCCACGGAGCCACGGCCTTCTCTGGGCCCAGCCACCTGCTCCGGCGTGGGGTCCTCCATGGGCTGCAGGGGAATCTCTGCTCCACTGTTAAACCTCCACGGGCTGCAGGGGGACAGCCTGCCATCTCACCACGGGCTGCAGGGGAATCTCTGCTCCGGCGCACCTCCTCCCTTTCCTCCTTCCCTGACCTTCATGTCTGCATGGTTGTTTCTCTCACATCCCACTCCTCTCTTTGCTGTAGCTCTTCTTCTTTAGCAGTCTTTCCCCTTCTTAAATACGCTATCACAGAGGTGCTACCTCCGTCGCTGATGGGCTCGGCCTTGGCCAGAGGGGGGTCCGACTTGGAGCCGGGGAAGCTTCGAGCAGCTTCTGACAGGAGCCACCCCTGTAGCCCCTCCCCCGCTACACAAAACTCTGCCACACAAACCCAACACAAGTGTTGATGCTAGTCTCTAATGAAGCGCCAATGCAGCATGTATAAATGATAAATTTGCATGGATTATCAGGAATAGTAACAAAAGGCAGATGTCACCTGCATGTCCACCCTGAAAATCCTTGTTCTTAAACAGAGAACTGCCATTCTGGCTCATTTAAATAGGCCTTGGTTTAACTTACCCAAAGCAACATTTTTGTTGCCCAGAACGTTCCTTCTTG
This sequence comes from Gymnogyps californianus, assembly GCF_018139145.2. Classification (NCBI taxonomy): domain Eukaryota; kingdom Metazoa; phylum Chordata; class Aves; order Accipitriformes; family Cathartidae; genus Gymnogyps; species Gymnogyps californianus. Next base: position 19,778,755 of record NC_059475.1, on the reverse strand, counting down.
ATAATAGCTAAGCAGCTAAAGTATCAATTCAGTTGTCACAACTGGGCTTTGAAAGTTTAAAAGTTACGACCTAGTAAAAACATGGCCACATAACACAAAAGTGTTTGGAAACGATTTTAAGTCTGCCTGTCACCTTTCATACAAGACTTCAAATCTGCAGGGTTTTACTGCAACCTACTGCCAAACCTCTGACAAAAAGGACACTTCTTGGTCTACACACACCGACTGTTATGACTCTGATACTCCTGTTACAAACCCACTGGGCAGGGTTGGACTAAAACAAGCATTCCCTTCCGCAGAGTAAATGAGAAGCCAAAACGTACATATAATGGAGTACCTGTAAAGTCAGTCCTGCCAAAGATGAGTATTCTATGAACAACACTAATATGGCTACACCTACACACTATTGCACTTTGCTGCACATTCAACTAATGAATAAAGGATCCAGAAGAAGGGCTCTCAGGATTTATGGCTGGTGTTCCTTTTCTAAGACACTTTTCTTCCAAAACATGAAAAATGGTATGGCACTGGAATATGTTAAGGTAAAAACCACAATCTATACTCCCCCTGAAGAAGGTATTTATCTTCATGGATAATGCTTTTTCACCAAGAATACAAAGAAACAAGTCTCTAGTATATCTTTTGCAACAAGAATGTACATTCTAGGAAAATATATAGCTTCATATATAATTTTTAGACTAGGATTTATTTACAAAGGTTAACTTTTTTAATCCTCAGGTGCTCTGCTTTACTAGTCTTGAGTCGCTCTTCAACAAAAGAGCTTTAGTGAAAAGGAAACCACTACTGAGTATACATCCCATTTTGATGCTGTTTTCTAACACTTAACATTTTCTCCTCAGTTCTCACATGAACAAAACTCTGACTAGAAGCAACAGGTTCAAATATACAGAAAACAAATATACAGAAATACCTCCAAAACAGTTTTCATGGTAGTACTCCTAAGGACATTCCCTATCTTGGTACATATCTTCCAAACAGTACTGGTCAGTCTCCCCACTGCTCTGTGTACATCAGGACACTGTGTGAAAGGGCAAACACCTATCTTCGAAACAAGATTTTTCAGAGGGGATATATATATATAACCTGTAAGTCAAACCCCCTTTTATTTAATGTTTAATTTCAACTACCATGACACTTTCACATTTTAGCTGTTTAGGCTTTTCTTAAACTATTTCCTTTTTGGTGGGAGAAAATGTCAAGCAACAATATAATCTGGAGACATTTTTAAACTTTAAATTGAAAAGGTTTTAAAACTGAGAAATTTTTTGGCCTTCTCTGCTTTTCAGAAGATAATTTCTAAAGAACAGCTGCAAAATTGCTGAATATACTACAAACTACTAAATAATTCAACCATGAAACTAACAGTTTTGATAAAGGATGCCTTCAATGGTAATAAATGAAAACAGAAAAGGAAGAAAATTTGAAAAAGGAAAAAGATACATAGAGATTTTGAGTTCTCTCTCACTCGATCCCTAAAATTGCAGCTTGCAAAAGGTAGAGATGCCTTGCAATTTAACAATCTTTAGACAGCCTTTAAAATAGTTTTGTGAGCATGCATAAATTTATGAAAAGCCTAGCTGCAGAGTCACTAATAGCATAATATATGTATGTGTGTGTGTGTGTATATATAGTATTATATAGTGTGCAGTAATAAAGGTCGGCAATAGACTGAACAATGAAGTAAGCTTTCACCACACTGGTCCCATCAGAATCACTTAAGCACCTTTTTACTCATGTCCTCTCACCATTCAATACTCAATAACACCATATTTACAATATGTAAGTATAAACTTCCAACTTTAAAAGGTGGTAAAGTTGTATACTACTATATCGCTTTCTTGCACATTAAAGAATCTGGATTTTATTAACACAAATCCCACAAGTTCTTTCAAAAGCAAATAGGTTATCCATGAAAAAGACAGCTAGTACGTACCTTCTAGAGAATCAAAAGAACACAGTAACTAACATTACAACAGTTTTTACTCTGGGGATTTATGCATTTGAGTGGAGTGGAGAGCACACTCTAGAAGCCTTATTTTTTCTGTCTGCAGGGTATGTTATTCAAAAAGACTTCTGTTACAATCTTTAGATTATTTCATGTAAAAAACCTTAAAACCAAATACAGTTTGCAGAGAGACACCAATTAAAACCAAATACAGTTTGCAGAGAGACACCAATCTGTTCACTTTCATTACTGTGGGGTGTCTTGGGTAAAGCTGTTAAAGTATCCAAGTAGCAGCCTAGAAACGAAAAATCTATAAGCAAGCGTCATCTTTCTCTATTAATCTTCTCTCTGTTGTTGCCTGCACCTTTGCTCTGTCAGTTTTAAAAGGCAATAATAGTAGTTTTACTATTTTAATAGCAACAGGTTTCCAACAGAGTAGTTTCTCTGTGGGTGTGTTGCTTTCAGTATGTTTTATAAAGTCGTTCTCACTGATTTCTCCACAATACCTCATCACTGACTTGACAGATGACACTATTTGGTGCTTCCCCACCAACCTCACACAAACCTATTGACCTTCTACCTTCTGCCATGATGCACAAGCCAAGCCATGATGCACCAGCGAAGCCATGATGCACCAGCCCAATGAAAATATGCAGAACCTCAGCAACATTTCTACCATTACTCTGGGCGCTTCAAAAGTGCACCTTGTTTAGCATTCTCAAAGTAATTTAGAAACAATAATACTTTGGTGGATACAACTGCAGAGAGGCAGCCAAGTATTCCTGTTTTATAGAACTCTGGAGACACAGAAGACAATATCAAGCTTTTCAGAAGCATCCTCTTCTTGCTCTTGTCTTAGGGAAACAATGAGCATTAAAACCTTTCGGTGCCTTACTACAGCTACCTTACTACTGCTACATACGAAAGCACAAACATTACAGTATTTCTATGTACACAGGTTTACATGTTACTAGTACCTTTTATTCCCATTTAACTTTACAGAGGTTTTATAAAGAAAAAGCCCCATCTGAGAGTGTACACAATGGTATGCTGGCAAATTACCCTAGGGAACTGTGAGTACAGCTGAAAGTACTCTAGTGCACGCTAACTTTTCTCAATATAACCAAAATGGTGGTTCTTCACAAAAAGAAAACAAAGTTACAGTTAGATATTGATCAAAGAATAGAAGTAATCACACACAAGGCAGAAAAAGGTGTGAACGTTTGTATATTTAAGGTTTTGACTCAAACTGACAGATATGAGAGGAACATATGAAAATCTCCTTAAAGAAAACAAGATCTTTATTTCTAAGCCAATAAATATTTCTCAGACAATGGAGACATAACTAGATTGAGGCAGAAAGTTTGCATATCTGTCTGTATACCTTCAATAACACACTGCTGTTCAGCAGTTCCATTTCACTTTGTAATGATACAGATTTTTTTTTTGTTGTTCTGTTCTTCTATTTTTCAAGACACCTGGGGCTACAAAATGTGAACTTTTTTTTCCAGTGCAAATTATTTATGATAACAACTGTTTACTAAGTTGTTTTTTGTTCATATGCATCAACTTTGCATACTTTCTATCAGAAATCTTTGTTGTTCTTGACCATTGCGAAGTCTCAACTTTCTAGGTAAAGTATCAGACAATCTTTTTGTTTGTATTTGTTCAGTTAGACATATGAATTTTCTTTCCAATTTATCCAATCTAACATGACAGGTCACTATCTATAGCAGGGTTTGGTTTTGACAGCTTTTTCTGTCTTGAAAGAATGAGTTCGTTTGAAAGCCTGCTGTATCGTTTGGACTTCTCTTTCTGCTCTGGCTGAAGGGCACCCTCCTGTCACACAGAAGACAAGTTAATGGTAGAATAGTTTACTGTGCTAGAACAAAAAGCAGGACTCAGGCAAACTCACAGAAACAAAAATAGCACAAGAGAACTGAATGAAATAAAGCATACTGTTATGGACTAGCTCAAGTAACTAGTCTATTTAGTCATACTAAAAAAAGTTTAGTTTGATTATGAGCTAGAGGCTAGAGGTTCCACAGGCAAGGGATTTTTTTTTTTTTAGTATTTTTTTAAATGAACTTCGTATATTGGTCAATTTGAAGTCTTCAATAAAAACATCTTCATTTGGTCCTGATTGCCTTTGCACACGCTTTAAAAAACGTGACTATCCAACAAAAATGTGCTGTTGTCTTTGGTATTCATCACAGAATTAATACCAAGTAGGCATGCTACTGGGCAAACAAAGAGTAACAATATTCTCTCTCAAATTAGGAAACAGGTCATCTCAAGGTTAACACTTTTTCAGACTCACTTCAGTTATGAACTAGACCAGACAGAACTCTCCCTATGTGGTCACTTCTAAGTAAGAATCTTCCCGTCCTCCCAGTTTTAAGTTGAAATTAAGTAGAAAAGAGAAAAAATAGCAGATGTGTAAAACAGTCTAATATAAATAATTTAATAATTTAAAAGTTGATATGAAGTAGATCCTCCCCTCTCTCACATTTCCTATTTCATAATTAAAAATGTTTTCATTAGCCATCACAACTGTCTCTGCTATACATCAGGGACAACTTGAAAAGCCTTGTTTAAAGCAGATTGTCAGACTACATTTTGCAGCTCTAAAATGCAGCACACTGTGAAAACAAACTGATTTTCCTCCAAATTCATACCATTCACCATCACCAACACAAACCACAGATATATTAAATCTAACATAAAACCTACAGGACACACTAATGACCATCACCCCTAAAAAGAGTAAGAAAACCTTTTTCCTCAATTATTAAAAAACATTGCACCGCAGAGGTTCACTGGTCCACATGGCTTGATAAAACCACCATTATTTATACAAACACACTTAGAGTACTCCATGCTGTCTCTGTTGATAACCAAGTTGATTCACCTGTTCTACATTGTCTAAATCCTACAATATAGCTTGTTTATACTATGTAGGAAAGTGGCAGTTCAAGTGTTCCATTGTACCAGCACAATGTAGTTATTCCTAGCAGGGCTGTTCAAAAGCCAAGTGCTATTTTGTGAGGTATTTAATATCTGCATACATGCAAATTGTCCTAAATAGAGTTGAAAACATATTGTTACATTACTAATGAAAAGACAATTTCAACAAAATATGTAGATGTGTCAACAGCAGTACTTATTATACCACTGTATGTCAAATCATATAATCTGCACTTAGTTATTAAAATACTGTATTAATTTTATACTTTATTTTAAAATCAATGTAATGTTTCAACTATTCGTTATGATACTAGGAAAAAGTAGAGGAAGAATATCTCATTTTTACTAACTCTAGTCACAAAAGTATTAGAGTAAAAAAAGTATGAAGGAGAACACTCAGCAAAAAAGACTTTGTCAATGAAGTACCTAACTTTCTTGCAGGATGTAAAATTTAAGCAGAACTTCCCCATACTGAAAAAAGAGAAAATCACAGCTTTCTTACTTTTTAAAAAAAAATCACTAGCCTCATTAGGTCTCTGTATAGATATATACTTAGGGTTTCTTTACTTTTCTCTCTCTGGATAGGATTTGTAATCTGGATCTTTTGTGGCATATGGAAAAAAAAGGGCAGAATGTGGAAGTCTGTATCAAACTGAAATCTTTCTAGACACCTCCATGTAGTCATGAATAACTGCATCGGGAAAATAACCCTCTTTTGAGGACAAGCCTCAGACTACCAGTGCTGTTCAGAATGATTATACCAGAAGATGCTATAGTGCAGTGTCAGAATTTGCTTTGAGCAGTGAAAGCATTGCTTACTCCCACCATACTAAGGTAGTTTCCACCATACTCCAGGATAAGAATCATCTCAACACCAAAGATTTTAGCATATGAATTTTCACTGGAGGCTAGGAGTAGTAAATGAAAGGTTAAATAAATTATATTGGATAATAAATAAATAATCGTGCTGTCAAAATTAAATATACATAATGTATAAGTTATGTAACAAGCATCTACTATGTGGAAGAGAAGAAGCTTAGTCACAGAAATGTTATCCTTACAGAATTCTGAAATATTTAAAAGTGCTGCCAGGCTTCTAAAGGAATGACTATGTCTAAAGGAGAATTGAAAATATGCATTGTTGAGAAACCAACAGGTGATTCTTTCCTCAGTCAGGGTCAAACCACCACACTGACATTACTGCAGCTTAATGGCCATCCTTCACAGAAGAAACACAGGTCCTACAAATTCTTACAAGGCAATGTACCATCATGTAACAGAAGCATTAGTCCTTCCTAGACTGTACAACATAAAAGCTTAAATTCTGCTCCAGCTCACCCAATAATCTGGCTTACTACAGAATCTGAGACAAGACATAGTCCTTCTGCTTAAAACTACTTCTCAAAATGATGAAAACTAATGCTTGTTTATCCCTATAGGCTTGTTTCAAGAATCAGCAGGTTCATCCTAAAAAAAAAAAAAAGTCTTTGAAGATAAACTGCTAGTTTAAGGGTACATTTTCTGAAATGCTTAAGTAACGCCAATTGAGGTTGAAGCATTTTCAAATACAGTACTCTAAGTACAATACTGTGCTCCATTCTTCCAAGAACTGACATAATAGGCAATGCATATGAAAAAGTGAGGCTGTATATCTTCGGATGTAAGGCCGAACAAAGTTCAGATACACTAATATATCTGCTGTTCAGCTTCAGCTGTAAGTAACAAAAACTAAAACTATGCTAGTTCTGTTGCATGTCAGGTTAGGTTTGTTGGGTTTTTTTACACACATCATAAAAGCTTTCCAGACCTTCCTTTTGCTCAAAATATACAAATCAGCTATATTCATACAGTGCTACATAGATTAGCAATGAAAACTGTGTTATACTGGATTTGGAGCCTGGTCAGATTCAGATGATCTTAATTCAGTGTACAGGAGATGAAATTTGATCCACTCCAGCTATGAAAATGAAGGTTGAGTGCACAGTCACCTACTTTGATATTCTTAATTCTTCCATGCCTACTTCATTAAAAAAGGTAGATATAAAAAAAAAAATCACATTTCTTTTCCATCCTTGCCTAAAAGGTCAGATGATCTTAATGCCAGTGAACATCACTACTAACTCATCTAGTTGCTTTTTGTATCTCTGTTCAACCATTCCTGAATTAAAACCATCCCAATACAAACACAAGGTCAATAGCAACATCATCCACCAGATTTAACAACCACAAAAGCCAGCAGGAACATCTTTTCCTCACCCTGTGTCAGGAAAGGAGCAGTGCAGTTCTTCTTCCAAGCCCCCACTTCAGCCCTGTCTGACCTGGGTCTGGGGTACTGGAGGACAACCTTTGTGGTTGCCGGGAGGCCTGTGCCAGATAGGTGCTCAAGCCCACTGTTTCCACAGGGTTGCTAAGAGGCCCTGGCTGAGACAGACGGGCAGGGACCAAGCCCCATGCAGGGCACAGTTACAGAAAGGTTACACTTCATAGCAAAGGAGAATGAAAGGGAACATATGTTGGGTGCAAGTAGCAGAAGGCACCAAGGATGGAGAAGGATGCTGTGACTGAAGGGGAAGATCTGCTAGCAGCGTAGCTCCCAGATGACCTTGTCTAGTCAGGTAAAGCACAAAACTTCCAGGCTGCAGGACTCTGGGTATGTAAAACTGACCCAGGTCAGCAACAGCCTTAGAAGAGAAATGCTGGCTCTGTTCTCTCTCCAGAAACAGGAGAAATAGTTTAGGCCAGACAGAGGCAGTGTTGTCCGCAAGGAACCAGAACTTCAGGTGATGAACAAAACTAACTACAGTAGGAGACCGTAGCCTGAGAAAGCTGACTACTATTTGGATTCCATCTGCTTCACAAGATGCTGAGAACGAGACACAGAAATAGATCTCCACTTCCAAGTAGCCTCAGAGGTGTGTTCAGATTCCTTAGCTGACAATCATGTCAGGCCTACAATTTCCACTACCAGTATCTCTGCCTGCTCCTCCCTGGCCTTATGACTAGTGGGTTTTCAGTAAAACATGACCTGTGAAAGCAAAGTTGATACAAAATGCTAAACCATAAAAGTGATCCAGTTCTTGAAAAGCCCTCTCTCTTCAAAGCAGTGGGAATATCTGTATCCTTCAAATCTCTTAAAGGCAGCCTCTGCTACCGTGGCCCTGCACTTCGGCATATAAGACATGCTTCATTCTTAAACTATAGGAAGAACAGTCCAAGGAGCAAGCAGGCAACATTCACCACTGCCTTGTGCAGCTCTGCTGCAGATCCTTGAGATCTCAAGCATCCTGCTGAATGCAACAAATCAAATGCCTTTGAAAATGGTCTTAATGTCAGCCCAACAAACAAATTCATGGTATTATTTCCTCCATCCGGGACACTGTCGTACTCCCAGCTATCAGAGTCCTAGGACTGTAATTTTCAATGCTGCGATGACAAACAAGGACAAAATATCCACCATTTACTTGTACCTATTTCTGTTCACTTGAAAAGTACGTAGTAAAGGCTTTCAAAATGCAAGAATACTTATTAAAATAATGGTATTTAAGTAATTCCTTAAAAAAAAAATCAATTCCGTAAGAGCCATTGTGATAAACTATCTGAAAGAAGCTATGAAATTAAAGAGTTGCTCAAGCTTTATGTATCTTACTGTGCTGCTCTAGTTTGCTGATAAATGTTACCCATGGTCTCTTAAAACTAATGCATTCAAAACCTATTTCAGGTTATGTTCCTAAATGGAAGAATATTGTAGTATCCTCTGACTTTCAGAGGTAGCAAAGACCAAAACCCAGCAAGTGTTGCTCTTACATCTGAGGTTAATCTGCCAAATTCTCATTGCTGATAAATCTGACTAAAATAGGACTTCCAGGTTATCACACGCATAGTTTTTGCACATTTCAGGGTTCCTTCATTCCAATTTGTACTTTAATTAGCTGGCACGTCAATTAAATTTTGGTATTTCAACCTAGCTCTCATAACGCAGAAAAATGTTTCAAAGCTACTCCATGTCTTTAAATTATCACCTGTCATGTCTCAAGTTCAACCTCTGAAGACCTGAACACCAAACACTTTCTATAAGATAAAAGAAACACAGTTCAGGGATAATTTTTTGGCATGAAGTAGTTATAGATGCACAGTAATAAATTTAAATGATCAAGTGCAATACAGCAGATAGTTTTACCTTCATATGAAAGAAATCATAAATTCAATCCCTGACTGGAAGGATTGTAACTAAAGAAGGCAACTACACTAAAGGAAAATCTATGGCAGATCAGTAAACTTTACAAACCTCCAATGTCCTATGAAGCTATGAACTATACGCTCTTTTCCATCTTTTTGGACCAAGTTAAGTGAAGAACGAAGAACATTTCTGCTGACTTTCAAATTCATTTTTCATCCTTGGCAGAGGGATTTTTCTCCTCTCTATTGACTATGTTTTAGTCACAGTTATATAGATTTATTCTGGATTTACACCAATAGAACTAATATAAGACTTTCAGCTTTGTATTTTGAAAAGATAGAATGATGACAAATTCATGCAAATGACTATTAATCTCTCATAAATAATGCAAATCTCAGAGGGTTAGTACATTTTTAACACGCTTTAGAATAATCTCGATGGCATATAATTCCTCCATTTTTGGCACGACTTGGATTGAAGATGGGCTATGAAGTAATAAACTATATTTTATCCAATGAGAGTGGAGATTTATGCCCTTTCAAGAAACTATCTTCATCAGGGCAGTTAAGTAAATACTTGTGAACACGGATTTTAAATGTCTTGATATTCAGTTAAACTAATACATATTCATGTGGCAGTGTTTAGTTTTAAAGAAAAGCCTGGCACTTTTCATCATGAAAAAACAGCAGAAAGTCTTCCGTATCTTTGCTGTAACTCTGACAAATATTTGTATATTTTTATCCGTTTAGTTTCTGCTGAACAAACATATCTGTGCCGGCTGCTAAAATTTGTTATGGTTAAGACTAAATTTTAAAGCAAAAAACAACATGCATATATTTATTCAAAATGACTTCCAAAAGAACTGTTACTTAAATCAAATGGCAACACTTGGAGTGCAAATCAAGGGACAAAATGATGGCCACCTCATTTTTTTCCCTTTAAATTAACTGGAAATTTCAAAATGCAATATTTCACCTCTAACAGGTATGTATATAATTTTTTTTTAAACTTTAAATTAAACAGCACTGAGTTTTGCATTAACCGTAACTACGGCCCTCTACCAGGTATATAGCACTCTGTACAGAAAGGCTCTTTGGTTTGCTGAATAAATTGTTGATTTAGAGGAACAGCGTAAAGGGGAATTATACTCACAGCATATGTGGGGTCTGTGTACATTCTAAAATTTTGTTAGCATCTGGGGAAGCTAGAAAATAAATCCTTTGGCTGTGTTTGAATGGTAGAAGTTTGCTTTTTGCAATTATTTGAGCAAATTCAGACAGTAAGTGTTCACAATTTATCCTAGTACACTGCTAAAGGTAAAACAGTAGGGCATTTATGTATCTGAAGTGGTTCCATATGCAAATATATTAAATTGCAATAACACTTTCAAAATACTATCACTCTGCATTCCCTACACAAGTCATCCAACACACAGAGTAATCACCATTACAGCTGTGCAATTAATAGAAGAAGAATGTCCTTTAAACACTTACTAATTGTAAATCTAATCAAGTCAAATATTAACAAACACTAGGATATGCATGTAACAGAAAGCAAATCCAGAAAGCCCAAAGCAAAATTAAACAGTAAAAAATCCTGCAAGGCATCAATTACTAAAAGCATAGTAGAAGAGAGACTGATACAATGTGGAATGAAGGAACAGTCTGGTTTTTTTAAAAAGCATAATTTAGGAACAACTGTTGGGGAACAAAGGTTATAATTTTCCTTTTTTCTTCTGATTTCATCAGTGAACATTGCTTTTTTCAAAGGCTCAAGAAAAGCATTTGATTGTTTTAATTAAAAAAATGGATTCCATTGAATTAAGTCTGGCAAGATACTGAATAGGTTCATTGCCACAAATAAGTCAACTTTTCTACCTTAGGGCAGGCCTGTGGGAAGAACTAAAGCTTTACTTTTCATTGCAAAGAGCCATTTCAAAACGGTATGGCAGAGGTGCCACCTGGGAATAACTCCCTGTGCCCCACATACCTAATTAGCACAAGCTCCTGCTACAGTCGTATGCACAGAGATGAAGTGTGAATGACCTTGTTAAGTAAAGAAAACATAAAAAGAGGATGACAGCAAAGCTGGAAGATGAAGAGAAACAGATGGGACTATTAACTGTAAAACTGCAAAGTCCTACAACGCAAGAACATGAATAACATGGAGAATAGTGCTTGGATTAAATGAAAAAATTCCAACTGCAGTCACTGCAAGACTTACTGACCTCTGTTTGGGATTGGTAAGGCTTTTGCTATTTTAATTGTGCTTACTTTTACATAAGGTGGAGGGCTGTAATCTGTTCCTCTCTCATCTTCCATTGCAGCTATTGCAATAAACCTCAGTACTGCTTTACACACGTTGTAGTCTACGATATAGCCATTGCACCACGTCAGAAGCTCTTTTATTTCAATACCCCCCTCAGGATGGCACAGTTTTCTCTTTAAGCAAAAAACTATTACTGCTGGATGACAGATTCTGTACTCAGCATCAAAAAATGGTTGGTGAATCAAGTCCAGAAGTCCTGAAGAGAAATAAAAATTACCTCCTCAGACCATGAAAAAAATGCAGGTTCTTCGCTTTTCAATAAGCTCTGATTCCATAACTGGGATCAGTTGAACTAGTTTTTCTGAATGATTTTGGCACTTGCTGACTTGAAATCCCAAATATTATGTTGTGAGTAATGTTCCCCCCACCCCCCACTCGCAAGCTCTACATTTGTGGATTACAATGACTGCTGGTTTTGATCAAATTCTCAGAAAGTTTCCATGCAGAGGACCAGACTAGGAGGAAAAACAAAAGAACCTGCAGCAACATGCGACTGACAGCCAAAATACAGAGAAACACACTGAAAAGGCCAAAATGGATTTTATTGGGCCATTTGTCTATGTGGATATCACATCAGGGAAGGTCTAAATACATCATACATGTTACAGGTTTCTTAAGCTGACAAGAAGATACAAAGGAAAAAATAGAGTGGGGCCAAGACCTCATTTTTATCCATTAATATTTCTGAGCAACCAACAGCAATTCAAATATGCTGGATACTTTTTTGGATCCTGGGGAATGAAGAGACAGATTATTAGACCTATTAATTTATATTCATGAAATATATTCCAATTACAAGTAGTTTCTGACCCTTTCTGGCCCCACAGCCATCGCAAGAACCTCTTTAATTACTTGCCTCTTTTGCAATAAAATACAATTAAGCAATACTAATTATTTGACACAAGATATTTTAAGTATGGAAGAGACTAACCAGTTGCTATAACAACACAATTTAATGAACTTAACTGGCAAGTATTACAGATTCTCCTCCCATGGCACAACAGTTTTGAACTGCACCCCCACTTTCAAACCTATCACCTTTGTTGTAATTTGTATCTACAATGAAATAAGAACATATTGAATAGAAGAGTGCTGAAAGAATTCATAAAATCATCAAATTCTCATAGAATTTCACACTTCAGGATGATGCATAAACATTAAGCAATTAAGACAGAGGTGGGAAGGCTACTGATTAAAATAAAGAATCTATTTGGAAACAAGTTCTTCCTCTGAAAGACAGAAGTCTGGGATAATGTTATAAATTAAACTAGATGAAAGCAATACCAATGCAGTCAGTAATTGTGGGGATTTTGTATAATAAAACAGTGACTTCTCCCTACAAGGGCAGCCACTAAATATGCCACGATGTATAAATATTTCTTCAGAAACATTGCAACAGCATTAGCTGTCTAGAAAAAAATAATTTAACACAGATATCAGAAAATTATAAAGACTCTTGAAATTTCTTTAGATGATTACAGATAATCTTCATTGTGTCCTCCAAAAGGTTGCCTGGTCACAGAGGGAAAGTAGAAGCTAAGAAGTTACCAAGTTAACAGAAGAGCAGTTTCAGGGAAGTATATTATATGATAAGATTGTCTAACTTCAGGAGCACTTTGCTCTAGCTTATAGCTAATGCAAATTATACTGTTCACCATTTGAATTTGGTCAATCACTCAGATTCAAATTTTATTTTTAACACAATGAAAGGATAAGTAATTCAAAAGGAATTCAGAAAGGCGCTCAATTTTTACAGATACAGAAACATCATTCCGTAAAGAATTGGTTCTATAATTCTGAGTGCAGAAAGGCAATACATAAGCTTCACAGAACCAGAGATACTGTTTCATTCCAGCAAATAGATCTATGTTGTTTATAATAAAATACAAGCAACATATCCAAGTTTTCTTACCTTTTCATTTGAGTTACTGGATACTCAAAATTAAATTTAAAGCTAACACAGGGTATTCGTGTTTGGTTTTACCCAGAGGCTAAATCATTTCTTGAAAAGGTTCAGCTCTAATAATTAAAATTGATGGAAACCACTAGAATTTTATAACTGTATTATCTGTCACTAACTACAACCTCAAACGTAACAGAAGAAAAAAATTCTTGACTGATGTCTGATATTCACCTTCACCACCAAACTTTCCTTCTTGACCTTATGACTTCTTTAGCAAGTCAAACCAACTTGTGAGTCAAACCAAGACTCACAAGTGCTTTAGAAAGCCACACACACCTACCATTTTGCCAGTATCAAATCAATCATATCTCTCCTTCCTTGAACAAACAGGCAAAACCTACCTCTGCTCCTCTGCTAGTCAGTGTTAGCAGAACACAAATACTTGCATTTGGTTCCACAAGTATCTCCAAAAGAGAATTTAGCTAAATCGTAAATTAAGAAACTACTCAAAACATTAAGATATTTTAGTAACATTTAAGGAAACACAAAAATATAGAAATAAACCCAAAACATTTATTTAGTAGTTGAAATTAGTTATCTTTCATTGTGTAAACAGCAACAGCTTTTATTTGCTGTTTAATTTGATTTTCAGATGCATCTCAGGGAATTTACAAGTAAAATTGTGTGTCTACTATTAAGCATAACATTCCGATTCTCTAACAAAAAACATGTTCAAGGTTTTACTTTGTTTTCAAAAGACTTTAAATCTTACATAAATTTAAGCTTATTTGATTCTTAAAATGTATATGGAGTTTTAAAGATTCATATCTTAAAGTCTATGAAATATTTCAGTATAACATACTTGAATATTTTTATATGAAAGCTCTTAGGAGGACATATTGTATGAACTTCTGGGGGTAAAAGTTAGGGGAGTATCACCTTCTGTACCACCCCAGCATTAATATGGAAAAACAGCTGATAGAACAAGTATGTCAGAATTAATCACAGGATTCATATGCATGTATCATATTGAAAGAAAGGAAAATAAATGAAAAGGATTAAAGAAGTGTTTTAAAAGGACAGAAATATATTAGGGTTAAAAACAACTTATACACACAAAACAGATTTTGCTAGAAACAGATGCATATGGGACACTACGTTTTACCTCCAATGTTACTGCCATTCTACAGAAGGGTAAGACAGCTACGTACAATGCAAACATCCTCGATTCTTCCACACAGTACTGAAGTCTACTGGCTTAGGATTTCCACAACTATTTAAACAAGCATTGACTACTATTTGATTTGCCTCTTAAAGTATTTTCAAAGGGGGATAGAACACTAGGTCATCTGCTGTTTAGTTTCTTACAGCTACTAAAGAAAACAATACATTCATTAGTCAAGAATGGAAAGTCACATCACAGAGGTGAGATCTGTTAGACTGTAGGATGCTATTATTGATGGTACTCCACTCCACTCCCACATATGCTGAAGAATATAGTCCTTATGTATGGAAAGAATCTTTCTGCATGGGCCAGTATTGAAAAATTGAAACTGGAGCTTTACATCTTTTTCCGAAAATAGCTAAGATTATGATTTTCATTAATGCAAGCAAACACAGAATAATTTAACTTCAGCATCTCTTAAACTTGACTAATCGACTGCTTAACTTTGACTACACTGAAAGTGTACTTTAATATCACTATGCAATCACTGTATGCAAAACATACTAATAACTTCTATAATTTATGTATTTCAAAGCTTTACGAAGGCTAATGAACCTTGCTGTTTTGATTTACCATGCAAGATAACCTGATTAGATTGTTAGTCATTAAGAAGCTGCTTTCTCATAACACATAACAGAAGTTTTCGCTAATGGAGAAAATACTATAAAATACATCTTACAGGTACATAAAGACTACTTGACCCATTCCAGAATTTTCTATAAAATTATGAAAAATTCAGAACTGTGATCAATTATTTGTCAAAGGTCTCCTCAGATTTTTTTCAAGGACAGGTGGAATAACTCTTATTTTCATAATGCTTTGGCATCTTCTAAATGCCTCACTGGCATTATCCAATTAACCTTCTGAGCATCTCATCTTCCACATGGAGGAAAACGCAGAGATATTAACTTATGTCACCAGCAAGAGCAAAGTATTCAAAATCATCACAGAACAGAAGTGTGCCATTGTAAAAAATGGTGGGTCTGTATTGGTAAATGACTGATTATTATCAAAATAGTTTCCTGAAGCAGATTTAAACCACAATTTCAATACAATTAGTAAAAAATAAAGTAACTGCCCACTTGATTAACATTTTTCTTTCTCAATATTTACAAGAAGCACAACTCTTGGTTAATCCTCAGTTTACTCACCGGTTTGAATATCTAGCCAAGGTTGTAACTAGATTCCAACTTAGAGAACAAGTTTATTTCTGTCTGTTGAAACTAAATGAGGATGAAGTTTAATAAGTGCCGTGGAAATGTCAAGAGTCTGTAGTTAGGTTGACATGTTCTATAGATAAAATTATAGGTGGATTTCAATTTAAACAACGAAGTTGCTTAGTCTTTGGGTAAATTTGAAAGCTTAAATGATAACTTGTAAATACATTTAGTAAAAATAAATAGATGTAGTAAACCAAATTCGCTGCAGAAGCCAAAACTAAAAAGTATTTGAAGTTTTTGCTTTATAGGTACAAGAGGCTGTAAATTTGAAGTCAGTTATTTGAGCCATACTTTACTTTTCTTTGGAATCCTATATTAAGGGGGCGGGGAAGAAGACATACAAATCTTCAAATTACTTGGAATCTGTGAACCTTAAAGGGCTAACTTGCTTTGATATATGTATATTACTGTGAATTAATTTAGTATTTTATCTATCATGTTCCAGAGCACAGCTTTGAGAGATGCCAAGTGCCTTGTCACCTTGTTCTTGTCACGAGTTCAGAGGCAAAGAGCCTCAGACCAAAGCTCTTGCCTTTCCTGGGTCTCCACACACACTCCCAGAAAAAGATTTCTTTACTAGGATTGTCACCAACACATCAACATCCTGCACACAGTTGCTTCAATGAAAAAATAGGCTCTTCCTTCCTCTGTGAATTTGCACGGTGAAACAATTGGTGTTGAGAATGTTCACACAGTGTGTGTTTCAGGAGAAGTTAGCTAGCTTTGGACTAGCCGTAATCTGGTTTCACAGACTCAATGTTCATGAGGAGAGTGAACTAAATGCACTCGTGCAGCTCAGCTTCCATTTCAGTCTTGTCCAAAAGGAATTCATTTTGTATATTCCAAGACTGCTCTGCAAAGCGAATGAAAGTAACAGAAATGGGAGATGATACGGAAGACTGACTTAGAAAGTATATTCCACAACCAAACTAAAATACACCACACTATTTTTAAATGTTTCTCACTAAAAGAATTATCAGTAGAGGCTTTTTGGTTGGTTGGTTTTTTTACAATCTATATGCAGTGTATCTTTATCTTTCTTCCCCTTACTGCATTTTTAAAAGTCCGTTATGAACAGCCACACTATAAGCCAAGTGTCAAGTCTGAGTTATAATTGTTATGATGAATTATTACCTGAATAATAACTTGTATCCCAGGAGATGAGTATCCTAAATATGCACATGTAAGATCTTGATTCTATTGCTAAACGGTGTCAGAATTCAGGGTACCTCCAAAACAAAGCTGAAAAGTCAGATTTACCTGCATTACAGGAAAGTGAGAAAAATGTTCACCTTTGGAAACATGATACACACAACAATGGTGATACAGTAGCACATCTCAAATACTTGCTTTTGGCACTCCAGTAAGTTCTATATTAATTCATAAATAAGAGGGACATTTTCAGTAAGCTCATAACACTTTCAGATTCTACAAAGTTCAGAAATTATATAGAAAATGCATGTGCTGACATACAATACAAAAATACGTATTTCACTTTTTTCACAGGAAAAAGAATTTAAGTAGGTCCTGAGCACATTTGCTTGTTTTGTTTATTTCAGAAAGACACAAACTTTCTAATTCACAAAAAAAGCTTCATAGAAAGGGTCAAAGAGTAATTTCAAAGAGTAGTTTTGTACTTACAAGAAGGCAATCTGATTTCTAGGAAACTTAAAACATCCAGGGCAAGGGTGGTAGTATATATTTTAGATATGCTCTATTGTAAAATAAATGAGCACATATCCCACTGATTTAAAAATTAAGTTTATCCACTTGTGGATAGAAATAATTTGGCCTAAATGTATTAGCTACTGACTTCATTCTGCAAATTAACTTCATTTGATAAGGGCCTTAGTATATGCTTGTTGTCATGCATCTTTCCTTAATTTATCCTGAGTTCTTAAGATTCCTGCAGTTTTCAGTCACCCAGTTCTACCTTTGCAATGCTTAAGTATTTTTGCTGAATTTATAACTCCTGTTTATTTCTGCAAATCAAACGGGTATTTATGTGAGTCACTATTTGCTGGTGCTTAGTCTGAGTCTTCTGCAAAAAACCAAAGAGAAATATGGCATGGTACAGATGTCAGTGCGATGGTACACTATCTCTCCTGTTCCTTCTGCCTGTCTTTAAACAAAATCAAGCTTGATTCTCACAACTCCAGCTACATTCGAAAGTATTCCGTAAAATCTTAGCTTCTTAAGAATTTTGCTAAATCTCTTAAGGATTTTTCTCAAAGTGTTTTTCTAGTTTTAAAGAAAACACATTTTCTAGTTCTAAGAATGTGTGCGACACTTCAACATCGTGTTTAAAATGATTGTATTTTTTATGCTAAAATTCACAAATCACTAAGCATGTCTTGGAAAACCTCTGGAAGAACTTAAGAATTGAGATCATTAGTAAACCAAGCATGTATTAGAAAACATTTAGTGTGACTGAACTATTTTGAGTTAAATTTTGTATGTAGTTAATTTTGAAAAAAATATGTACTCTTAATAACAAACACAGAGAAAAGCACAGTACAAAACCAAGGTCATTACATTTGTAGTAATCTAGGAGGGATTACTAGCCTGTAATCAAGGAGAGAAGAAACTCATGGAGGGAGATTATGTATGGCAGGAGAAGGAGGAAAAAGAGATTAGGAAAGGATAGAACTGGGAGATTGAAAATTCTAAGAATCTTCAGAACTCAGAATAGAGTAAGGAAAGATGAACTGTATATAAGACATAAGGACCAACACAGAAACATTAGGATTGAAAAATAATTAAAATACCAATAAACATGGTTATTAAAATATCAGTACTAAAAAAAGGCATGATACACACCCACTTGTATGAAAAATGGAATACAAAACAGAATCATCACTCTTCAAATTCTGTTTCATATCAGATGTGAACAAAAATGACTCAATTTACATCATGGACTATATTTGTAGAGACAGAGGAATAAAATATCTTTTTCACTATACTCCTCATACGAAACATTAATACCTAGTTTGTGTGCTGAAACTTGCTGAAGTTCATGATGATTTTACAAGGCTGAACTAGATGCTGAGAGCAAGTTTTGCTCGAATCAGTTTAGTAAATCTTGAGGAAGCAGGACCTAGGAGTTAGCACATAGGATAGTTATCAGAGTTAAACACTCTGTTGCTGGTTTGCTACTCCTACCTCTCTTTTATGGTTACAGGCAAGTCACTTATGAACGTGGAATATCCCCAGCAGGTTATACCTGCTTTTATTAGACACATTGAAACTTCAGACTGAGTATCATACCCACATGAAGTACTACCAAGGTTCTTTCAGCAGCTTACATAAAGAGACTCAGGTCCAACTTGTATGTATTGTTCATAAAGAAACTCTGGAATTTTTTTAACATAGGAAAGGACCACAAAGGATTCAGCAGCAATCCTTGATTGGCGGAAGCCAAATAATTTAAAACTCCTTGCAGTATGTAAATGGCAAGCTACCAACCATTAGAAAATACTCTCAACTAATTTAAAAGACGTGTAGATGTGGCACTTAGGGACATGGTTTAGTGGTGGACTTCGCAGTGTTAGGTTTACGGTTGGAGTCAATGATCTTAAAAGTCTTTTCCAACCTAAATGATTCTATGATTCTATTCTATTCTATAAAAACAATGTGACTGATACTGGTCTTTGTAGAAAGGTTTTTTTTGTTACCTTGTTGCAGTCATTCGTTGCTATCTACACTTCAATAAATTCATGACTCTGTATCTTGAAATACCAGCTACCTCCTCAAAACTTGGGAAAAATTCCGAAGGTAAAATAAGATATTGGAAAAAATCAACAGTCAGGAAAGTCATGCTGTTTAATGAACACCAGCACTACCACCTCCTGTTAGAACTGAGCAAACAAACACTTGGAAGACAAAGAACAAGAACACTGGACATAGCAGTACTAAGATCAGTCTTCCCAGTTCTGAGCACTTTCTAATATAACTCTGAAGTCCAGCTGAGCCAATAACTGAGACATAGGAACTATTTTTGGTTAAAATTCTGAAACAGAATCCCAGTATAGAAGGTTTAAATAAAAATTAAATCTAACCATTTATCTGCTTGCACTGTGCTACTTTCTATCTTCTTTTCAAAGGCATTAGGAATAGGTTAAATACCCCACAAAAAAGGCAAAAATTGTGAGGCACCTAAGGTAGTGCTTGACGGTAAGATACTTAACGGTTATAAAGCTTTCCAGTTTTTCTTTGGCCACAAATAGCCAACTAGAGAATCTCTGAAATTAGCATTCAAGAAAAAGCTACCAGTTGTTGATCAAGCCTTTCACAGCTAGAGTTGAACAGTAAAGGGGTCTGGTTTAGTGCACTTTCACAGCAGACGGAAGGAAGTCTAATACTCAGCAAGCCTCCCAGATGATGCAAAATAGAACTGGACAGCAAGAGCCTTGTTACAGTACCCCAAAGTGGCCCCCAAGACATTCATTATGCACTGAATGGCAAACTCAGCTTCAATTCACTAACAGAACATGAAATACACCAAAGAAAATGCTGATGAGTGACATTCTGGCATTGGCCGTCCTGGTGAGGCATGTGAGCAAAGAGAATTAAGTAATTTGTGGAACGCTCCCTAGCTGAACCAGGCCAAATGCAGACGAGGACGCTGTAAAAGTAAATATGTGGTCTGTTAAGACTGATGTGTCAGACAGGACAATGGTTGAATATAAATATGATTTCAGGGGAAATAAGAAATTACTTGGGAGGGCACACTGTAGTCTAACAGTGTTAAACACTCATTCTGTGACAGCATTAGTTGCTGCATTTGAACCAACTGCACATCAAAAAACTGGGCAGCTCCCTTCCTACAGTGACAGTACATTGAGTGAAAGAACATTAAAGATTTTATTTATTTATTTATTTGTGTCATAAAATCAGATGTACAGGAATAAGTGAACAAAGAAATCTACAACTGTATAGGTTCTCAAAGCCCAGAGAGCAGTCCAACGCAGGAGAGAGAGGAACACAAGCATGCTGGAAGAATCTTGCTAACTGAAGGAGTGTGCAGTTCGCAACTTTGATATAGAAAACAATATAACTTTGTTAAAAACAGTAAGTAACAAGTTTAAAGTACAGCCTTACCCCCTAAATCCAGCAAATGTCTTGCTAAATTATTTCAGACAAATCAACTGTAATCATCAGGGATAAGTCTCATTTGAGTGGTTGTTGAAGTGTATGCATGGTCAAGCTGCTTCATTTTAGGAAAAAGAGAGCAGTGGCAGGCTGCTGCAATGGCAGCTCAGCAAGCTGAACGAACTGTATCCTGTGGTTTGCAACTGACTGTTTCAAAACCAGTGTGCACAGCCTCCAAAGAACTGACTGTCAAAAATATCAAGTCTTTTAAATTGAAACATTTAGAAAACAGTGTCTGAAAGACATACTTGAGGATTTATCTCAGGGAAAACCTGAAGCCCTATTAAAACCAAACATACATCCCTCCATCTCACTTTTTGATTACTTAAAATGGTAGTCAGTACAAATTTTCACCAAATGTAACAATCCAGATCTGATAAATCATAATTTATTACTGGTTTTTCTTAAATCTAAATTTCTATTCCTCCATGTCAATTACCAAGATAAATGTTCTTTTTTAAAAATCCTCATCATCAAAATAAATAAGTAAAATACTGAGTATAAAGGTATATATACAAGGCCAAGAAACACAAATTGAATGCTTCTATCTCTGATTTGCACATGGCACAGTAACACAAAACTTGCATGCTAGGTCTGATCCTCTAACACACTGAGCACTGCCTTGCAGGTGGTGAAGCATAGATCCTCAAACATTTTCACAGGTTTCACTTCTATTAAGATCCTTCGTTACAGAAGACTTCAGTAAGAACTAAGTGCCCAAATGCTTTGAGCAACCTGGCTTGCAGACTCTAGAGCTCATATCTAAAGTGACTGGGAAAAGAGAAGGCTCGGGCCTTATGAGTTCCAAATCTATCATATTTTATTTCAAGGGTTGGTAAGGGACAGGGTGGTCATCTATCATGTCATTTAAATATACCTACAAACTTAAAAAAGCATTGAAATTAATTATTAAGAAGATCATAAATTTTGCACTACCCACAAAAGGAATGTACTTTACATTTTTCAAATATAAGAGAAATGCATATTTCATTACAAAACAACATGGATTGTTGGTGGCAGTAAGAGCTGGGTTTATGCATTATTCACTCATGAAAAAAATTCATTAATTCAAAGATTGCCTGATGGTGTTCATGCCCTTCTGCAACGCTAAGCCTGAGGAGGAGCGAAGGTGTTTGAAACTCAAAACTTGCATGTCTGTTGTGGTTTAACCAGCAACTAAGCACCACACAGCTGCTCGCTCACTCCCCCCCCTCCCCAGTGGGATGGGGGAGAGAATCGGGGAAAAAAGTAAAACTCATGGATTGAGATAAAGACAGTTTAATAGAACAGAAAAGGAAGGGAACATTATTATAATAATATTAATAGAATATACAAAACAAGTGATGCACAATACAATTGCTCACCACTTGCTGACTGGTGCCCAGCCAATCACCGAGCCGCAGTGTCCCCTGGCCAGCTTCCCCAGTTTATATACTGGGCATGACATCGTATGGTACGGAATACCCCTTTGGCTCGTTTGGGTCAGCTGTCCTTGCTGTGTCCCCTCCCAGCTTCTTGTGCACTCCCAGCCTCCACTGGCAGGGCAGTATAAGAAGCTGAAAAGTCCTTGACTTAGTATAAACACTGCTTAGCAACAACTAAAACATCAATGTGTTACCAACATTATTCTCATCCTAAATCCAAAACACAGCACTATACCAGCTACTAGGAAGAAAATTAACTTTATTCCAGCCGAAACCAGGACAGTGTCACTTGCTTTTGCTGGCAGTGGAATGCTGGGAAATACCTGCATGCCATCCAGTCACTTCCAGTTACATGTTGACCTACAGTCTACAGAGGGATTAACAGAAAGAATATGGCAAAGATACGACTGGTGGGCACTGTTTCTCCAAGGTTCTCAGCCCAGCCCATATACAGGAAAGAGCTGCATAAGCATTGTGCGAGATCTGAGCATTCCCAGGTTCAGCACCCAAGCGGGTACACGATGTCACTTACACAGAAATGTAATGTGTGGGCCCATCAGCCTATAATTTTCTGCTATTGATTTTCTGTCAGCAGGTAAATGGGAGCAGAGCATGGTGTGTAGATTTAATTGTGAGCAAGTGAAATTACAGAATTGGAAGGCAACAACTGCTTTATCATAAGGAGACTAATCTGTGTGACCAAAGGATGTAGGCATATATCTCCTACTAAGGGCAGTGCAAATGCAGACTGCAAGTAATATTGGGCATATTGATGCATCACTGAAAGAGAGAATAGCTATTGTATGAACTTTTGACATAATTTTATATTTCTGACATCTCAGAAGCCTGGCTTTTTCTGACTTCAAACCCTTTCAAGATCAAGAAGATACCAGTAGGAATCCATAGTTCTGCACTGAATAAGGCTTTTTCATCAAATTAGTAGACATATGGACTTTTTATCTGGCAATAGTAAGTGGTTGTTTTTACAACAGAAAAAAGCAAGCTACAGCATTTCACAAATATCTGTGTTGTGACCTTTGCTGTTCAATCTATACACATAAAAATCTGAAAAAGGAGCAATTAGCAAGGGTGCAAAATTTGCCGATGATATGAAAATATTCAGGGCCAATTAAAACCAAACTTGACTGAAACAAGTTGCAGAAGTTCACAGCAATGAATTATGTGGCAGTAAAATGGCAACCAAAATCTGATGCCAATAAACACAAAATAATAACTATGAGAAAAGTACAGTATTGGTTCTGAATAAGCTGTTACCACCCAGAAAAATGACCTTAGTGTTTCTATAGGTGGTTCTCTGTTACCATCAGTCTAGCACTCAAAAGTTGTCAAGAAGTCAAACAGAATATTGGAAATTAGTAAGAAAGGACCACAGAAACATGAACTACAAGTGATAAACTGTTTAACTCACTTCATAAAGTATTCTGAATGTAGTTCCCAGTTCTGGTGCTTGGAAGACTACGACATGTATCAAGTACATTTAAACAAATCATACAGCAATATTCAGCTAAGGATCACATTTAACCAGACTCTGACCAATCTCCAGCCAATGCCATTGACTGCTACACAACCTCTTGAACCAAGAAATAAATAACAAAACAGAAATCACTTGTGTTACTTTGCCCATAAATACTGCAATCAGTTAGATGAATGTAAAACTTACCTTGGTTTGAGCACCTATTTCAATTTTATTTTCCCACAGGGCAAGTAGGTGCCATTGCAGTAGATGAGGGAGACATCTAGGAAATGAAAAAGTCTGGGGCACAGTTCCATTAGTCATGGTTTAATCTCCATATGGGAACAAGCACTAATAGAACTTGTCAATCACCAGAAAAGTTTGTGGGCTGGGGAGGAATTAGAAAAGAGCAGATGAGATACTGAATCATATTCCAACAAGTGCTGATTCAGTGCATAAACCTTGCCAGGAGACATACCAAACTCCAAGGTAAATCTAACTAAGAATGTTAATTTTACAGTATTTAGAAAAGCATTAGAAATACAACCAGGTTCTTAATTTTAACTGCAGCAGACCTAGGATCTTAATGATATAGTTTGCCAACTTGATTGTACAATATACTTAAAGGATCAAGGGTTTTGAAATTTGGTAGAACATTTGCTTTTTAGAAACATACACCATGCAAATATGCTGAGAAACACCTTAAAAAGAGAGTAGGCCCTGATTTATCATTTATATATGGGTTCTGTAACACTAACTAGTCATTAAACATGATCATATTTTTTTCCAAATTAAAGTCTGTTAATCCTTGGAATTTAAGATCACTGATAAAACGGCTGTTATTTTTAATCATTGTTATGGTATTTCAGCAAGTCAGCTGCAGATAGAGATGAGCTACATTTTTTAATAATTTGGTATGTTTTTCACTTCTCCCATTGTGAGTGTTACCAAGTTTCAAAACAGACTAGTTACCACTGAAAACTGACTCTAAGTGCCAACGTAATGTCAGTTAATATATAAATAGGTTTGTTACAATGGTTTTAATTCTCTCCTTTATTAAAAACAAACAATAACATCAAAATTACTTTACAATTGGTGTGATAAAGAAGCAGCAAACACATTATTTGCAAAACACCAAACATCATTTGAAGAATGTAATTGTGGCATACTAAAACTTTATTTAAGCAACCCAATACCATAAACGGAGGCGGTACTACAATGGTACCATGGTTGAACAGTACGGTTATAACTTCATTGCGATCTGTTTCAGAGATTTCACAACTGCAAGATCATGAGCGTGAGTGATAATGCTTAAGATGATGCTGTGAAATCTGAGGTTTCAAAAAAGATGTCCAGACTGATCACAGTTCTGGAAACTTGCAAGACAGACTGAAAGATGGGAATATTGAAATGAAAATAACAAAAACTCCATAAATAACAAACACTTTGGAGATCATAAAGCATGCATATTTCTTGCCACTTTGCAGTTTTGGCCTACAGCATAGGATAATCCTGGTGTTCCTGTAAATGTACAATCCCATGAAGTTTCAGCTTACTGTAATTTTTAATGCAAGCAACATTTCTGGATAAGACATAAAACCATATTAAAAGTGTTTTCCCTGTCAAGAAGACCACGCTAATCCATCAAACGGTACATATTTAAATACTCAAAGTAACTAGCATGTCATGATTTAACCCCACTTTGTCACCCCTCCAAAATGAAAATACGCTTACAGGACTGACACAGTTTTTACTGGCAGTGCCTAAATCAGTTACTCAATTAGAATAAGTAAAATGGGCAAAAAGATAAAGGAATCTGTACTAGGGGCTTGTCAGCATAAAGCTTTGCTAGTTAAGAGCATAACTTCCATCACTCTTCTTCCTAATATTTTAGGCAAATACCAGCCTAAACATTCTACATCTTAAACGTCACCTGGAGTAGTAATTTTTTGCATCAGTTTGATCTAACTTGTGCAGATTACGCAATGAAGATAGAATAGGAAAAAGAACACACTCAAGCTATGTCTTATCTGTAAAACTGAAATATTTCAATGCAATTCATTTTCTCCATTTCACTACAGAGGTGTAAAAAAATCCCAGTGTTTTGAAGCCACTTGTCATTTTGTGCAAGTGAAAAGAATAACAAAACAGTTAACTATGTAAACATAGAAAATGAAGATTTTCAAAGTAGAGAAATAGGATTTATAAATGTAATCCAAATGAAAACGAGAAGTTGGACAATCCAGTGCACCTCATGTTTCTTTTCTGCTTTTGTAAGTACATTTTTGCTGTTTAATACCAATTTAAAAACTACGATGCATGCAGTCTGTCTCCTCATAATGAAGTGCAATATTTATGGACTTAAACAGAAATGGATTCCAGAATCCTTGTATTGACAAACTTCATTTTGTGAAAGCAATAGAGACTTGTCTTCATTTGCTTCTTTCACATCCATGCCTTTGCAAATACCATATTGCTTTCACTTGCATTAACAAGCCTTTGCATTGCCATACCATCGATGTTCTATCCAAAAGCAACATCACAATAAGCTTTTCAGCACATTTTCTCATTACTTCTGCAGTACAGGTCATAGAATGTACCCCCCAATAAATCTTTTGAATTTCATTTCTTCAAGATGCATTTCCATCAACTGCCCCTGACAATTCAGACAATGTCACTAAGTTATGAATTTTGCTTACGTTATGAAAACGTTGCACCACTTATGGCCTCAGGGTGCACACACTCTGCAGTCCTCTATCAGAGTGGCATCTGGTCTCCCAGGTCAGATGCAATAAAGGCTCATTTGCTGACCAGCTTTCAGAGGGAGCAGCCTTGGAGGAGGGCTCGCTACACAAGACAAAACTCAGTTTACGTTTAAATTCTAACAGGCTCTAAATATACGAATGAACTTTGATCTTCAGACAAGGCTGCCTGGCAAAGAGAGAGAAAGGAATATAAAAGGAGGGGTTACATAATGGCTCTTTGGGGAGAAAATAGCAATGGGACAATTTTCTTTTTCTAAGCAGAAGTGTAAAAACTATGTGCAGGAGGGGAATAATGAAGAGAGCCTTTTAGAGGCTCTGATGTTAACTTCAAATAATAGTTACTGAGGAAAGCAAACCCATAAGAAATACATAGACATTTATTATTTCGCCCTTTGTATGTTTCTTTTCCTAGCTAAAGTGAAGAGTGTTTGTTTTCTTGGACCCATTAGCAAGTCCCAGCGGGTATTTACTTGTTTGTTTTTCCTGTAAGTATCACAAATACCTGATAAGACAAACTGCAAAATGAAACCATACAACAGGAGCTCAGGGAGAGTATGTGCTAGCAGTGAATTTGCAGGATCCATGCTCATCTGGGAACTTAAAGAAGCCAGTTGCAAGGTATAGTCCATTACTGGGGAACAAACAAGAATCTGCCTCCAGGAAAACTATCAGGGAGGCAAGGAGAATGACAGCACTGTAACCAACCGAGACCCAGCAAAGGTATGAGCACAAGGATGATGGTGAACTTCAAACCCAGCAATCTGTATATGCAGCAACAGAACCAAGTGCTGCTTGTGCCATCACTTCCATAGCTTGCCCAGGCTTTTTGTTTCCAGCTCCTGCAAAGAGTTTCCTAGGTAAGTCCCAACTCCAGAAACATAATTTTTCTGTGAAATCCCTGAAGAAATCTCACCGCATTAATTACATTAATTAGAACTGCTGCAAGTAGAAAATAAATATCTCAACTTATCTCGAAAAGTTGGGTGAGCTGTTCTGGAGAACTTATCTGTGTACTCATTCTGTTTCACAGAAACAGGCTATTACAGATGTATTTTTCTTTTACTCCACCTAACCATTCATTCCAGTATTTCTTGGAACACACACACCAGATAAAAGATTTGGTTACGGCTCACATGAAAAAGTTTCAGTACTTGACTGCACAGTAGATGGAACCATAATTACCACCAAGTGTAATTTTACATGCTTTACTGTTTTGAATTTAGACTGTGTTTATAGTGACTTCGGAACAAGACGGACCTGCCGAAGTCAACTGAAGCCAATACTTTATTGGTTTACCTACAGTCTCTGTATTGCTTCTGTTCATCCTGCAGATATGTCTTAAGTTGTTGTAGTAACAGATTTCACTCCAAACTTTTCTTAGTAGAGTGGCTTTTATTTATTATTTATTTATACTTTCAATTAACTCACTGCCAAGAAACCAGAGGTAATTTTCTAGCAACAATTGTAGCCTAAGTGAAGTTTTTGCTGGGACAGCCTCGATGGTTATAGGTGTGATTCTTCTTGCAGTATTTCTCATCTGGTAAGTCAGGGGGGGTTTTGGGTAACTGTTTTTCACATACTTTACACTGGGAGTGTTTTCTCTGGTAGCTAAACCTACAAATATTTTTAGTGCCAACTCCAAACATTTGCAGACTGTAACAAATATTTATAAAGCGTTCAAGCAAACATTTACAAAAATACTCTGAGATCATCAGTTACTTTAGGTGCAGAAAATTTCCATTAGAATGCTGTAGCAATGAGGAAGATAAAGAAAAACCCTCCAGGACATGAAACAACTCTGTATTAGAGACATCATACATTACATATGAAGCCTACAATTTTGTGCAAAAATCTCATGTTTGAACTCTTAATGTATGGGCTTTATGTTACACTGAGGTAAGTGCTTTTCATGCGTAGAGCTAAAAAGAGGACATAAATTAAGCAAAATTATTTTCTGTCTTTAAGTGCATAATTGGATGTACATACATGCACATACATGGATCACGGCAATTTCCGTGAAAAACAATCTGAATTTTCAGCTGAACTGAAATTTCAGTAATGGTATCACTGAAATAACAGTGCTGGACTAACCACAAGTAAATGTCACATCAGAAATTGAAAAATGCAAACTATTAACATTGACACTGTTGGAAATCTGGCAAGAACATCCCAAGAATACACAGTTACATCTTATATCAGTCACCCACTTGAAATTCTAGGAATCCCAGTGAATTTAGCCTATAACAGTAAGACTGATTAAATACTTCTTGAGTTCTTTACTACGTAAGGTATTTTTAAACTTTAAGCAGTATCGTATCTGTCAACATTTTACTTTCTACAACTTGTTAATCCTTAAATATCTCCCTATTAGCCTTCTATTTCTTTATCCTTAAAAAACCAAAATGCCAGTGTGTAACATTAAATAACCATTTTGGTTGAGAAAAATAACATTCAGCCAATCAGATAAAAATATAGTACCAGGCAAGTAGTTACTAAAGTTACTTAAGCCCTGTGTTTTTGAACGATGTTTCCCCTAAAGATGGTTTTGTGCCATATGGAACTATAGAAAACACCCCCTTACCCCCCCCCCCCAACCTGCCTGGTTTTCTTTATCAGCTTTTCTGTGATTGCGCTGTAACTCCACGGCTGGAAGTCTTATCCTTGTCTTAATGACATGGAAAGCTAAAAAGATGCCCCCAAACCCTGCTTTTCAAAGAGACTGCTTTATCTGATGAAGTAAATCATAAATATTCCCTAAACTACCAGAATTTATTTGGAATGATGTCTCTACTCTTACATTTGGCATACAGTCCATTTACTCCTTCCATTTCCAAACAATAATGTTAGTTAGAATTAATAAGTATTGGTTATGATCCAGCCTGTTAATAGCAAGATTGATCCACGGGGTGTTTTATAGCTTGTTAAAAGTTTATTAGCTATCGCAGATCATCAATAAAAACTGTTTAATTAGTTAATTGCTACAGCTGCTGCTGTCAGTGATGCTTGTGATTCTTCCCATGTATACAGTAGCATCTACTCCTGAACACCACCTGTCTGATATTCCTTTTACAGGAGACTCTTAATGCAGTTTTGTACTCTGTGATAATGCAGCAGTTTTTACCTCTTAACAGTTCCTATGAGAAACACTAGATTACATTACAGCTGCAGTCAGAAGAATCTTTTTAAAACGTGTGGAAAATTAAAAAATTAAAAGCCTTTCAAGTGTCTTGATTTGATAAGTAGTGACCTCAGAAAGTCAGTGCTCTGATGGGCTGACTAGGGATTGCTACAGCATCTTTGTTCAAGCCTTTATTGCAGCTGTTTCACAATTTCACATGGCTATGCAAGTATTTGCACTGAAAAACATCTAGCAACCAAACATTTGGCCAGCTGGAATTATAACGATGATATTTCGTGATTATTATTAGATACGATGTTGTTTTATTTGAATTCTATTTCAAGAGATAAAATTACGTTTGATGTGCAGAAACTATTCATTTTGTCCATAAACAACTTATTCTAATTCCTTGTAATATGAAAATTGTGCTTAAATACATCGAGTATATTTTTGCTCACTAAACCAGCTCTTAACTTGCATATGAACAGCTGACTGCCATGCTGTACTGCAGATGTCCGTATGAGATTATCAACTCTTCCAATGTTCTCAGAGCAACCCAGAAAGTCAATATGACATAAGGAATATCATCAAGATTTTGCTTGTTAGAATCTGTTGAATACTGTATATTTTTCAGGGTTTCAAACCTATGCTAACCAAGTACAGCTATTTTATCAATACGCATTCTGGGCAGCAGTGCCCAGGCTTTCACCAGTGAAGAGCACAGGCCAAGTATTCTCCTGAAACAGGGAAATTTGAAATCTGAAACTTGCAGAAATTCCTAAGAAACAAATGCATATAGTGTTTATTTATTTATGCATTCATTCATCTGTTCCTTCTGTAAATATTCAAACACTATATGCCTGAATACATGAAGCCCTCAAGCACTGCTCTAAAGTAGGTATTTCTACAGTACTTCTCCTTAAAGGTTCTGAGTGAAGAGCAGTAGCACAACAGCTGAGAACAGCTTGTTATGCCTGTGAATTTCTTAATAAGTGTGCAAGCTGAATAAAGGGAGTGGGGTTTTTCTAGCAAGAAGTCCCTCTAGACCTTTCAATTAACCTGCTGCTGAAGGGTACTGTAAGACAGCAAAATATACACACCCACACAAGACGGATCTAATTTCAGTTATTCTTATAGATCACCTAAGGTTCATTTTAAAACTGTATGCCCTTATGCAGCACAGCTACGCATTCCTGACATTCAAATTCTAAAAGCCAGTGTTATACATAGCATATTCCATTTTACTTTGCCTTCTAGTACCAACTTGATATTAATACAACACACAGATATTACACTCTGAAATCCAGCAACGTATTATCTTTGCTTGTTGAACAACAGTGCCGTTATGACAATCTTTCTCTTGTGGCCTCTCTCTACCCTGGATTTTGTGAGATACGCACACAATAGTTATGCAACAGAGAGTATCGTCCTAGCAGATTGTTAAATCTGCTTGCTAATTATACATTAAGCATTGATCAATGCTGAAAGTGAATTAATGCATTACAAATACGACATGTATCTTAAGCTACTATTAAGGCTACAGTCTTCTGAATAATGAATTAAGTAACAAAGAATTTTAACCACAGTTCAACAGCATAATCACATTTCAGAATAATAGTTTATGGTATGAAAGCCTGAGTGCTTTCAAGGCCAGTATGAGCTTATCAAGTAATAAAAAACTAGGTCAACTGCAATTCACATTACTGCTTTAGAGTCTTACACAAATTACTTTATATCATCTCTACCAATAAACTTACTCAATTTTTAATAGTGTTCCAATATTTCTTACCCTTCAAAAAGGCATCTTTTAAGCCTACTTACATAGAAGGGCAGGGGAAGAGGAAGAAAAGATGTAATAATTAGATATATGATTAGCACTGCCACCTGTAAGTTGCAGATAAAAAACCAGATTCATTTCTCAGTGCTGAGCTGCTGCTTCTACTCCAGACCCTCTTATACTCTCACTTGTTTTCTGATCATTTCCTAGAATTCCACCAGTGCAGTGTACAAATTTACAAAGATCCTTACAATACTAATTCTGCATAGACACAGTGTATCAGAACCTGGGAAGACAATATTGTCTACAGTTCTGCCTCTCTAAGATTTGAGAGAATTCACATTCCTGGATCTCAGTTCCATGCTTGAGATAAACAGAAAATCTTGAAGCTCCTAGGAGCTGTGATGGTGGCTAGACGTAATTCATCCTGTGCATGGTACCAATGTCATGGGGCACTTTTTGACAGCTTTTGGGATATTCCAGCCAATTAACATCCTCTGTTCTATCCAACCAAAATAACTGAAAAAAATATGTTGCATAAGAGAATTTAAATCAGTATACAAAAATATATTAAGATAAAACATATCCTGAAGTTTCCTTTCCCCTTGTGCTTTGTTTCCAAGCCTCATAAGTCTTCTGGATATTCACAGATATGCAAAGCTTTAAAAAAAAAAATTGAGTCTCAGCTCTTGATTATAGCACATCAGTACTGGGATGCAAATAATAAATAAATTCCAAAGCAGTATGATGGTCAACAGAGCATTCATAAAGCCAAAGAAAAGGTCACAGAAGATGTACAGCTATGCAACAAGGCTGAATTCAGAAAATATCTAATTGCTTTGTGGGGAAATCTGAAGGAGAACAAAAATTGAGAAAAAGACGTAACTTCCCTTGAAAGTTTTTCTTCTAAGACAGAGTCAAGAGGACATGCCTGCTATGCATCAAAGACTATGGATAAGCTCAGAGCAGAGCATGCAGCCACTGACTGTGTGGGTTACACTGCAGTCTATCACCTGCCCTTTTAGGGCAAAAACTCTGAGAGCTTTGTGATTTCCAAAATCTTCTACCAGGGAACAGAAACCTAAAAACAAGGATCCTGAAAGATGGCATCTTGAGACAGAACAGCCAGCCTTATGGTATGTGTCAGAATCATGGTTTTGTCAAACTTCAACTTTTAAGTCAAATTTCTGAAGAGCAAGTTTTGCCAAATAGGAAAGTAAGCAGAGAAAATTTTCTTCTGAAGTAGCAGTCAGCAAGTCTTACGAAAGACCATACTGAATCTCTTCTAATACCAACTGTTAATACCAGATGAAGATGCGAGTACTGGGTTTACGCTGGCAACATCGTTAGTATGTTTTCAGTGGCACCTTGATAAACCCCGCATGTTGGTTAATGACACAGACTATCTGCAGAGTACTGAGTAAGTCCAGCTGGGCTGATTAAGAAAACCCAGACGGAGAAGCAACTTTTCGTACCGTTGTAGGTTTTAAAAGGCTACCGTCTTCCTTTAATGCAAAGAACTAAAAGACCCAACAACAGTGGAAACGTGAGCAAAACCACAAGCGAGTATGAAGCAAAGATACAATCAAATGCATCAAGGTTTTGTTGTGATTGACTGAAAGATAGTTCTCATCTAAAACAATATATAGCTGTTTCACACACAAGATAGCTGTTCATATAGTCTTTTACCAAGAACTTGACCCATTATAAGGTAATATACAGCAGCTCTTCCTGGTGACTATCTGAAACTGGAAGTAGTATCTCTCAAATTTAATCAATATAGCACTGTTGGCTGGTACAAAAAGTAACACTGCATTCAATACGACTAGAGAAGAGGAAGAATCCATGGGTTTTGGAATAACTTTTTTAGCTATTAACTCCTGAGAAAACAATTTACTTGCTAGTACCAACCTTTATCTAGTGAAAGAGAATAAATTGTTACCCACTGTGGCATTGTCAGTGTTCTTCCTGTGAAATGGTTATCATGCTACTGAAGATAATCATTAACCTCACTGGCACCTTTACAACTTCTCAACATCATGACAAACAAAGTCCAGGAAATATAATTCATTCAACCCCTTGTGAACAATCCTTTTGGTGATGATAGTAGATTTGATATCAACTATTTGGTTAGAAATGTTAATGCAATATAAAAACTGAATATAGATACAATGAATAGCAATTTTGTGAGCACGTTACCGAGAATTCTCTATATACCAGTCTAGTAGCATTTAGAACAGAAGTTTAAGGTATGATATTTGGATGCTGAATATTAACTAATTATAAAAGATTACAGTGTGAGAAAGATCACTGTCATCCTTGGCTATCAACACAAAATGTGTATATGTTTCAAAAAGTTAATTCAGGCACTGTATAAACCTCCAAATTACCCAGAAGTTTATCATACAGCCTCAGGATAGAATCAGCACAAATCATTTAATCACCTTGATCTAAAACACAGATGAACTTGCATGATCTGTTCATAAAACCAACCAACCTCACAGGAATCAACAAGTTTGAATCAGTGTTTTTTAGTCTGTAGCACTGCAACAGTTTTTGTTAGAATGCAAAACTATACTTTCACTTAACTGAAACCAGTCAAGCTGGTATTTTTCTGTTCATCAATCAAAGAGGCTTAGTACACTGGGTAAGAGATGAAATTACATTATATCAGTCATTATCTGTGCCCCAAATGTTTTTATTTGTCGCACTCTCAACTTCAGCATTACTGAAACCCCTTTCCACCTTAGAAAGCCTTGATGTCCTACATAGTAGGACAGTACTATCACCACTAAATGATCATTGTGCAACAGTGCTGCCATCAGCTTTGCAATACCCTTACATGCTAGAATGTCAAAGTCTTCGCATCTAAACACACATTTCAGGGCATTGGGGGTTTTTGTTGTCGTTTTTGCACTGAGGGAGGGATGGGGAACCTAACTTCATGCTCAGATGTCAAGTTCATAGCCGGAGCATGAATTTCACAAATTAAAGTAATTTGAGTTGGTTACAATTCCCTGTGCAAGCATATAATTAATAAAATGGGAATAAACCTTGCTGTACAATTTGTGCCAGCACTTGCTCTAATTTCCCAGCCAGCCACAGCCTCATTACCTCCAGATTTGTGCATCTCATTATGATGCTGACACTCACACTTGTGTGATTAGTGCTGAAATTACAGATTCATCCTGATTTAGTGTGGCCTTTATTGCTGTTAATTAGGCAATGAAATGTGAAAACTTACAGCATTTTAATTATCTGAATGCAATGAGATTTGTATACTAAAAAAAAAAAAACAGAGAGAATGCAATCTTCTCTTTGAAACAGTTGCTGGTTTTGATGGAAACAGCTGATTGAGAGAAATTTGACAATTTATTTTGCTGCTAGTTGAGGTGACCCCTCCTGTCTGTATCTGCTATGTACAGTCTTATTTTTTTGCAAAAAGACAGATCAAAAATGCCCTCTTATCGAAGGCCATCAAAATGCGCAGTCACAAAAACCTGAATGAAATATGGACAGATGAACTGCTATGTAAGCTTTTTGTATTATTTCGGCCAAGATCCTTCCAAAAAAACCTGGAGGAACAGCCGCCAGTAGGCACAACTTATGTGCAGAAACACAACCTCAAGGGAGACAGCATCAAACCCCAAGGGAAGAAGCACTGGAGTCTTACCCTTGTTCCTGGACCTAGGTTGAAGTAATTTTATACGCTGAGTGGTCAGCATGACCCCACCCTCATCAGTTATCTCAGCCAAGATGGGTGCCCTCCTGCAGTCAGCTGTCATGAAAGGTGCATGGAAGTAGAACTTCTCTGGTGTAGCCATGGCATGGGCTATACACAGCACGTACTGTAATGAGTCATGTGTGAGTGAGGTATGTGTCTGAGTGTGTCTCCTACTATTCGATCTTCTCACTGTTAAAATAAACATTTCATTGAGCATTAATGCTTTGCTTCACTAATTTTAGTTATTACTGGTTTATTAATTTTTGCTAACATGCAGTAATTGATCAATTGTCATAGCACATTGTGAAGGAATTTGGTTCATGGGCAGAAGAAGGCTTTAAAGAGATGGAGAGCCACATATCCTTGCACGTTGGCACTATGGCTGCCCTATGACAGCTTGCTGGAGAAGGCAGGCAGCAGGAGGCTGCCTCTCAGACAGAGGACTATTGATGTCACTAGTAGTCCTCCAGTGGCTGCGTTACCTCTAGGCTTCACTTACTAAAATGGTATTTTAGGCAGACGGATCACATGTGGGCACTTACATGTACACACAAACGTACAAGTCTGAATCCTGAACTGCACCATACCTTGTGTGTTTCTATTCCTGTAAATACTTAGTTCCATCAGAGCCTGTCTTTATAAGCACTCATAAGAATGCAGAGCCTGGCAAGCCTGCAGACACCTGCTGATAACACGTGTGGAACTTGTAGAAAAGCACTGTCGTCCCACACTTTTTATTATAGACTCAAGTTTGTAGAACATTATTCTCACTATATCCATTTAAATCTTTCTTCACCATGTAACCTATGTAAGTGTTATCTTATCTGATTATAAATAACTTTCTATACATAATACTTTCATTTTCATAATTCTGATTAAGCTCTCTTAAACCTGTCCACTCCTTTCATCATATACTGGATAGAATTTTGTAGTTTTTCTTTTACAAGTTCACAGACACACAAAAAATTAGCATTACGTTTATTTGTGAAAAGGAAATTGAACTGGTGTCATAGTTTTTCAATAGGCATGAGATTTCAAATAGATTTTAAACAGACAAGCATCAGGAAATTTGAAAGGGAAGGAGGCTCTCAAAGAAATGTCAAATTTAATAGATTTTATGCATATATATATATATCTCTCTCGTGCATATGCATCCCTCAGTAGTCCATAACATTAAAATATAATTGGCGTAGTGCTGCACTGGGAACTTCTCTGATCTCTCATTTACATTTTCATCCTAATTTAGGTACATTATACATTTTTGGATTGGTAATTCTTTAGTGAAATAGCTAAGGAAAATATTCTCAAGTAAGACTATTTTTTACTGTTCTGTATACCTCTAGTGAAATCAAATTCAAAATAGTATGGTGAAAATACTGAAGTACTTGCATTATTGCTACTACAGACCCACTAACTTTCATGATGTAAAAACCCAGCGTCCCTTTTATCCAGGTATTTAGTGTTCGGAAAGCACAGAAAACTGAGTGTTTCAGAGATATTTCATCCATTGTTTCTCTCATGTAGATAAAATGATTAGCATCTTCTCTAGCAAAGAAGTCAGTTGCTTTCCATGAATGCTGATTAGGCATGAGGACCAAATCTTACTCCAATTAAAAATCAAAGGCCATTACTTTAATATTTGGTTTAAAATCCTCCTTGAGAAATGGTATTCTCTTACTTTCAAGCCAGTATATTTCCCAGTGTGTTTCTGGAGTCATAACACATCTTTTCCTTGACACATGCCTGTCTGGACATTCTGCTATAAAACAGAAGTACCACTGTATTTGGAGCTAAATTCTGCTCTAGTGGGGGGCAAAGTATGAGTATGTGAAAAAAATATGATTCCTTGCCTTCTACCTCCTCTCTACTTTCAACACCACAATCAGTCCCCTGAAAATAATTTTGCAAACTGTACCAGAAAGAAGATATTATTGAATTGAGCATCTGCCTGAGGAACTAAATATGGAAGAAAACCTAGACTGATGGGTTTAATACATAGAAATAAACATGAATTTATCCAGTAGTTTTTCACTCTAAAGCTAGCTTCCCCCAGAAGCATTATACAAGAATAAGTATCAACATTCTTCAAATACTAGAAATGCAAATATTAGGCAATTTGCCAAAGGCTACACAAGTCAATAAGAGAATCATGAGCAGAGTCCAGTTCCTCGTTGAATTCATTAAACTGCTAATCAGTAAAGTCCTTAAAGTCAGGGCAAGCAACACATATTTCTAATACAAGCACAGAAATGATGTTGACAGAATATGTATAAATACGTGCACACACTCAATATGACAGTACTGCAGCCCCTGAAGCTTCTTGAAAAAGCAGGCATAAAAATCTATAAAAGTAGAGTCGTCTTTATCTTATTTTCTACTCAAAGATACTGCATAGTTGGCTGTTCCACTTAAGTAAGTGCTTAAGTTTACCCCTTTATGCATTGTTCCATACGATTTATCTTCTAAATCCCAGAAAGCAGATGAACTTGGTGCATGAATTCTTAATAAACATCCTTTTCCCCTTGTCCATTAACCATTACTACCTTGGAATTATTTTACTTGCCAGTCAACCTTTCCTTTTTTTGACCATCCATTTGCACACAAATAATGAAAAATCTCCAGCTGGATACATACTTCAGGGAAAATTTTACAGCTGTCACAGAACAGTAGAAAGGATGGTACTGGCTCCACTAGGCCCCCTGACTGTCCAGGCTCAGTGCACATGTTCCCAGTGAAATGGATACTTCTCCCTACGAATATGATCTTTTTTGGTGCACAAGGATGAGTGCAGCCAATTAACATAAAGCAGTAAGACAGACTCCCAAATGTGAAGTCAAATGTATCAGAAGGTCCACCCTGACCAGTTTTAGTAAACCAGCTCAGAATAATGGACATATTTAAACTGAAAGCTGAATTAATCCTACGTAATTAATAAAGTACATTTTACCCATAACTTCATACAGCCTTTTTCAATGGCAACTAAGAAGAAAAGCAATGAAGTTATTCCTGCCCATCCCCTTATTTTTTGGATCTGTGTGGAGAATGAGACAGTGAACCGTTATTTCTCTGGCTTAAAATCAAGAGGATGATGTGTTACACTGAAGTCTAGATGATGCTTCCCTCAATAAATTTGCAAGTTAATGGCTTACATTTTCATAATCTAGCAGACTGCTCTACAAGCATATTTTTCCATACAGTAGTATCTAATTGGTACAAGATGGGTCATTTCATTGAATATTTTTAAGTGATGCAAGAATGGAGGCACTCACATGAATTCTAAAATAAGCACACTGAAACAACTGAAACAAAACCTACTGTACTACCTGGCAAAATTACACATATTATCATAAAAATGTATTCAGCACTTGAAATGTCCTAGTCACACCTGAAATAGACATTTGCTATTACAGCATTCAACTTACCTCTTTTACAAATTCTCTTTGCATTGATAGTCTGCAATATTTCAGGTACAGAATATACACAAAGTTCTCATCTCATACATACAACATAAGTAATTTAAGAATATCTTTTGCCAAGGAAATCAGTCATTTTATGAAGCAATTTTCCATTAAGAAGAAAAAACAACTAAACTTTGCCACCAGCAGCGTGGGCTGCAAAAACGCTCCATTACAGGGTAATGCAATACATAAGGCAATTAAGGAACATCTCTTCAAAAAAAAAAAAAAAAAAAAAAAGGTAAATCACTGAGCGTTCACAACA
Source organism: Gymnogyps californianus (assembly GCF_018139145.2). NCBI lineage: Eukaryota > Metazoa > Chordata > Aves > Accipitriformes > Cathartidae > Gymnogyps > Gymnogyps californianus. The sequence continues at coordinate 19,739,816 of NC_059475.1, read as the reverse complement.
GTAAGCTTGGGTTAATAATGTAACAGTGAGTTGTCACTCATGAAACACTCCCTCCCTGAGCTTGTATTTCTTATATTGTCAGATATGAGGTCTCGTTCTCCATATTCTTTGCTTGTTCAGACTCACTGATTATGACAGTATTTCGTACAAAGGAAAATGGACAAGAGAGATGTTGTACAGGAAACCGGTGTGATGGAAGAAGTCAAATCTGCTAAAGAAACGTCATCAAGAACTACAGTCTTCTGCTTAGTAAGACGAACAGTGTCTGTCTCTTGCTATAGCTCACAGAACTAAAGACAGTGGAACACTAACTTGACCTGAGATCACAAAAACTTCTGCACATAGTTGAAATACAGCAACATCACAGCACTCCAAGAGAAGTATCAAAAAAAGAAGGAAGCTGCATGCACTACCCTGCACTGATACTGCAACTGAACATTGAAACAGTTCAATTTAAGTGTAGAGCAGTCCACTTTTAAGAATGGCTGTAAACGACTGTGTATACCTCTGTCCCTTTCTTCAGCCCTTCAACATTATGCTTCAGCATCATCTGTACAGCACACTCATGCATGGTTAATAGAGTACGTATCATTCCATCATCCCCGTACCCAGCTTATATTTCCTCAGAGAGGAAGGCTGCTTAAGAATCTGTTTTAAATCCTAGGCATACGAGTTCGGCTGCTTGTCCTCAGCTCCAAGATGACTGCTACATCTTTCATTGTATCTGTGAAATTCGAAAGGAAAAAAAAAAAAAGAAAAAAGAAAAAAAAAAGAAAAAAAAAAAGAAAAAAGGCATTTAAAGGTTGTGATTTAAAAAGAAAACACCCAGGAGCAGAAGAGATGAGGATGCTGGTGAAAAGTAGTCAAGCATCAGTGCATTGCGCAATTGTTGCCAAGGCAGCCAAGACGGCACTGAGAATACTGACAGACCACAGCAACTACAGGGATGTAGTACACATGAATTCTTTGTAGGTGGTAAGCATCACCCTTAGATCATAAAGCAATGGCTAATTGTCTCCCGAGTCTTTTTACGAACACATTAAGTTACAAAGGTTGACTTACAAAAAACAGTGTGACCATGTAAAACACTTTGAATACCTACCAAGCATCTCAGACACACAAATAATGAAAGCCAAAATGTCCTAACACATACAAAGTTTACATAAAATTTTGTGCCCTGTGTTACTCAAGACGGTGATTCAGACACAAGAACTTGCTGTCTCCTGTAAACCACTTATCTCTTGAAGGTAAGCTAATTCTTGTTTTACAGAAGTCAAAATATTATGCCTTAATAATATCTCTTGGATCTTGAAATACTCCCTTGATGCGAGACAGTTGTGCTTCTGTTGGTCCATCGCTAGGATTATGCCCTTCTGTCTAATACCGGCTCTTTGGCACCACTCAAGGACCATCCACTTAACATCATTTAAGAAATGTTGACCCACCTTTCCCTGGATACCACTTCCAAAATTGCATCATCTTGAAAGAATAGATAAAATGCCAAGCATACTCTCTGCTAATAGCCACTGTTAAAGAAAGTATACTTATTATCCAGTGTAATTAGCTACAAGCTTCTGAATGTCAGTTCACCACGCAGGGCTGAATGACAGGAGGGGAACAGTCAGTTTGACCAGTGAAGTCTTTATGAATTGCAGACATTAGCAAATCTCATAAGAAAATGCCCTGAAGTGTGTATTTGCAATTTCACTGCTATTAGAGAGTATTAAAAGTTATTCATATGCCACAGCTAGAATGAGACAAAAATAGAAAGCTTACATAAGCTTCTATTATGAAGAATGAGTATTGAATGTAGAAGTAATTGAAAATGAGATTGTAGGCAGCCACTGGAAGACTAGACTTGCCTTAGCTCTAAAAATACACAATAATGTATCTGCTGATTAGTGGCTGTAAAGGACATACAGCTGATCCGCATCCATTTATAAACACTGCATGTGACCTGGTTACTGAGATAGTTACTGTATGCCTATATGAATTTGGCTTAGTAAAAGAGTTGTTCAGAAACTATACAGAACCATTTTATTAGCAACAATTGCCAGGTTATGAATCAATCACCCAGTAAACATCACTGATGGAAATACTGGACGTCTTAAAGCTACAAAGTTGCAAGAATTATTTTGCCAAAGTTGGAAAGCAAAGATCTAGACAACAGTAAACAACTAGGAAGTAGTTTTCAACTTTCAGCTAGGCAAAAAACGCTGCAGGGCCTGCTAAGCAATCACCATTTGTATACAAGTAGATTACCCAGCACTCGCTTTAAAAGCACTCTCCTGCAGGTGAAGGAAGCAAGATTAAGTTTAGCAGAATCACTCAGTAAGACCAGAAATGGAAACAGAAAAGCAGCTAACACACAAGTCCTGACAAAGACATCTTTAAGAAAGTGCTTACTGTTATTTCAGGTAGAATGTCAAGTATCCTGAAGTCTCCCTTAGGAAACCTCTTTTCTCTAGCATAAGAGTTTCCAATGTTCAATATCATATACAGATTCACTAGCATGAATTAGTCATACAGTGACATGGAAATTAATAACAGCAGATAAAATGTGTGATCAGCAACCTACACTTTCACCAAATTACACTGCTCATTGTTTCACTATCATCAGTTAAAGAACCCTCCTAGCTGCAACAAAGTGCCACTAAAAGAATGAGGTGCTAGAAGGAGAAAGAAAATTATGTGGCCCTGTGACATTCAGAGGTCATGGCAAATTTAATCAGCATGTGTCACCACCAGTGCTAGATCCAGGAGTTCAAGCTATCTGGAGGTGAAAGAATATAAAATTAAAGCTGAACTGTGACTGAGCAGAGAGGTCAGGAACAACCTCCTTTCATGTTCAACTGGCCTCTTAAAATATACTGTGTGTAATGGAGACATTACCCCCAGAAGATGATGCAGTAGAAAACTGGCAAAATTTTTTTTACAGAATGCATTAAGGAACCCAGACATTTACTGCATCTTTTTAAGTGTATCACTAGTAGACGCTGCCCCTTGTGAGAATACTCATTGCAACTTAAGAAACAAGTTATGTATTAATCAGTGGTACATTGGTTCGTTTCGTATGAAAAAGGAAAAAAACCTAAACCTCTAAAACCCAGCAGAGAAGCCCATCAACTTCAAAAGTATCTCTTCAGTACCAAAAATACAGAAGTAGAGCACCAGCAGGTGTTTACAGTTAAAGACTTTTGAGACTTAAGGTCCTTAAAACCATATTAGCGATAACGTCACTCAACATCAAATCTCAAGGAGCTTTACAAAATATCACTCTGAAATGCAGCACATCTCTGCAAATGAACACATTCAGAATAGTAGACATAATTATGTCAATCCTGGGAAAAAAAACACTGCCCACATAATGCCACAGGATACTGTGTGTGAGTGGAAAGCAGCTTTGCTTTTCAGGCCTGATGGAAGCTCCTGGTAAACTGCATTTTCTAGAAAGTTACAAAGTGAACCAAAGTTTCTATTTGCACATAAAAGTAGACAAGTATTATTATAGTGTGGACAAGTATGATTTTTATATGTCATTATTTTTAAGCAATATGCTACATTACCTCTGGTATTTAGCGTCAGAGAAAACAAAAATCTCTTGAATTAAAACTCACAACAAATCTTAAGGTAGTTCCACTTGGGTGTACAAAGGCACATCTCACAAGTGACTTCAAATTGTGCAGGTGAGGAATTCCACATACTGAAAAGCATACATACAACTAAGAACCACCAGCAGACAGAAGTGACCTGTTCCTTTATAGCTATTCTACTGAACAGCTGCTCTTCGGTTTAATATTCTAGGAAAAAGTTTCTTGGCTTTTTGAAAAGAATAATAGTAAAGTTACCCTTAAAAAAAAACCAAAACAAAACAAACTCACCCCCAAAAAAACCACTACAAAACCCCAAACTACTGAACAAAGAATTCTCTAGGTTGTGCACAATAGAACCCAAATGTATCTCAACAACCAAGGCAACTAAGATGTATTTTTGTACTTTGCTTTGTTGAGACAGGTGCAACTTTCTGTTGCAGAAATCAACCCTGTGTTGCTTGACAAAATCTGTACAACAAACTGAATTCCTGCCCTTTATTTTCTTTGAAGAAAGCTTCTCTAATATCTTAACTCTAAACATAGCCCAAACTTCTAATATTCTAACATCCACCTCTTCAAAATAAAACACGAATTTAAATTGACAACAAAAACCTAAAATTACACTGACAACAGTGTGTAACTGGAAGATCTACATTTAAAACATTTCTTCTCTATTGAGTGTGATTCTGGAATCACTCAAGCATTTTTTGAAAAAGTATTTTAAAGAAATGACGCTGCTGATAACTTCTTATTCCATACATTGATCGTTTTGTTCTTACTACCTCAATGACTGCCATTATACATAAGGAGGACAGTTTAACTTCTCTACCACTATGTTTATTGATATTTTGAGGCAATTTATCAGATGCTTTCTAAAAGAAGAAAAAAAAGTCCAAATACAAATGAAATTATTACTTGTAACCTACCTCTTTCAAACAAGTCCAGCAAGTGAAAGGTCACAGTTTACTCTTACAGAAACCATGGTGGCTATCCTTTTGTGTGATGCTGATACATTTAATTTCTGTGGAAAACACTTCCATAAATCCACTACTTTTATGTTTTCCATTCAGATGGTTGATTCAGTCTCGCCCTTCCAAAGATACACCCTACTCGTTAATCTCACCGAAATATACATTCTACATTGTTCCAGTGACTGAAGACAAAACTTCCTCAGAGCAGACTGCAGTGGTCTTGTTCTGACATGACTAAAACACACAAAATTGCAAGACTGACATCCAGAAGGAGACCAACGCAACCTCTGGGACCAGCACCAGTGGCCAAAAGATTTACTGAAATACAATGATGCAACACACTAGAAAGTGCCAAGTGTGCCATTAGTTGTACCAATGCTTGGTAAACAGCATTGCATAAACTCTATTAATGGATACTGAAATACTGACATAATCTTATATCGTTCCCTTTTGTTGTCCTTACTTCATTCTCTTATACATTCAGTGCCTGTTGGTTTGCTCCCATCCACTCCATAACCTCAAGCAGACATGCCAAGACCCTCAGCTGTCTCAGAGCTGTCCGTCCCGTCACAGGGAAGTTAAGCATTACCAGCATACAAGACATGCCAATCCCAGTAACACCTGATTCTCCTAACAGTATTCACAAATCTGATGAATATGAGGCACTGAAAGTCATGGAGAGCTCTATCTGAATACGAACACAAAAAGAAAAGGCTGTCTTGAGATGTGAATTTATGGTGAAGATGACACATTTCCCTAGAAAACCAGGGAAGAAAACAGTGCTCATGGACAAATGAAAATGTATCTGTTTATCAAAAGGTGGGAATAAAAGTAATTACACATCAGTAGTGTTTAAACACCTTAGTCAAAACTTTGAAAGTCTACATTGTCCTACATTGCTTTGCCCTCTTTCAACGATAACATCTATTAGAAGTTTCATTTTTTAAGTTAACTGGAAACGCCAGAAATACTTCTTGGCATGGTGAAATCCTAGTGACTAATGCTGAAATCTCTAGGGCAGTCTGATGAGCTTCCTACAGGCAAAAAACCCCAAAAACTTCAGTGCCTTTAAAAGATTGTTCTGCCACCTCATTCATGTTTTAAATCAACAAATTATAGATTCTGAGTCAAAACACATGTCTACCTCCATACCTAATGGCTAATTAAATGCATCAATCATGCAGACATGGTGCTTAGGGACATGGTTTAGTGGTGTACTTGGCAGTGTTAGGTTTACGGTTGGACTCTGATCTCAAGGGTCTTTTCCAAACTAAATGATTCTATATACCTACATACCAGTTACTTCAAAGAAGCCAAGAAGCCCAATGATCTGAGCATGTCTTTGAAACTACAAATTTCACTTCACTTTGCAAACTAAGACAAAAGGCCCTTATTGATTAAATAATTGTCTGGTTTTGATTCTTATCAGGGTTTTGGTGTTTTTTACTTTATTTCTTAATGATTCTGAAAAATCCCATGAACCCCGAATACAAAAATCAGTCTTAACACCTAAACTTGGCACCACAGAAATCTGTCTGCTTATTTTATACAATAGGCTTCAAAAGTGATGTAAGCCAATAAATGCAAATTCAAGCTTCCCCAGCCATTTTATAAATGACTTATCAAACAAGTTTCACATGTGGTTTTTTAAGAATACTACTTTTCATGTCTTAGTTTGGACTATGAAAACAATATACTTCCAGTTTAATATACTGTCTGTTTTGCTCTCTGCTCCTCTACAGTAGTGAAAATTTGTTAACAGAAAACATAAAATGGTATTTAAGGTTGTTTAGCAACTTCAGTGGAAACGAAACATCGTGGGATGCCACTTTCATTTGCCTTTTTGTTTTGCAGAGGACGTGAAAAGGCTACATCACCAGTCAAATATAACCTTACCATATCCTGCCTAAGGTGGGTTGTTGAAATTATCTAAAGTGCTGTAAGATTAATCCCAGTAACAATGGAAAATAAAGTCAATCTGCAGAACTGATTTGCTTTACGTCTTCTGGAATCAACTTACTGTGGATTCCCTTTTTGTTAATACAGGAGATACAAGACCAATTAAGTCTGCACTTATTAGTAGCAATCTCTGAATCAAAGTGTCATGGTTTAAGCCCAGCTGGCAACTAAGCACCATGAGGCCACCTGCTCACTCCTCCCCCAGCCCTGGTGGGATGGCAAGGAGAGTCAGAAGAAAAAGGTAAAACCTCGTGGGGTGAGATAAGGACAGTTTAATAGGACAAGACAAGGCGAGAAGAAGTAATAACAATACTACTAATAAAAGAATGTATAAAGCGAGTGATGCACAACGCTCACCACTTGGAACCTGATGCTCAGCCCATTCCCGAGCCGCAATCCCTCCTCCCCCCAGCCAGCTCCCCCAGTTATATACTGAGCATGACATCATACGGTATCGAATATCCCCTTGGCTAGTTTGGGTCAGCTGTCCTGGCTGTGCCCCCTCCCAGCTTCTTGTGAAAAATAACTCTATCCCAGCTGAACCCAGGACACAAAGCTGGGATACAAAGTATATTTAGGTCCTAAATTCCTGAGCTGGCTATGGAAATTAAATTTTCATTTAATGATCTATATGGGTTATGCACAGCAGCATGTTTCACAAAACAACTGAGTTTCCATAGACTAAGGCACATGTATACTAATGAATGTCACATGCACATTAATACTTTGGTCCAGCAAAACCCTATCAGACCCTACTGACTTTTAAATATATTTCTTTTAAGGCATTTCGTAGAATCATAGAATGGTTTGGGGTGGAAGGGGCCTTTAAAGGTCATCTAGTCCAAATCCCCTGCAATCAGCAGGGACATCTTCAACTCGATCAGGTTGCCCCATCCAACCTGACCTTGAATGTTTCCAGGGATGGGTCATCTACCACCTCTCTGGGCAACCTCTTCCAGTGTTTCACCACCCTCATCATAAAAAATGTCTTCCTTATATCTAGTCTGAAGCTACCCTCTTTTAGTTTAAAACCATTACCCCTTGTCCTATCGCTACAGGCCCTACTAAAAAGTCTGTCCCCATCTCTCTTATAAGCCCCCTTCAAGTATTGAAAGGCTGCGATAAGGTCTCCCCAGAGCCTTCTCTTCTCCAGGCTGAACAACCCCAACTCTCTCAGCCTTTCCTCATAGGAGAGGTGTTCCATCCCTCTGATCATTTTTGTGGCCCTCCTCTGGACCCGCTCCAACAGTCATGTCTTTCCTGCACTGAGGACTGCAGAGCTGGATGCAGTACTTCAGGTGGGGTCTCACCAGAGCAGAGTAGAGGGGCAGAATCACCTCCCTCGACCTGCTGGCCCACACTTATTTTGATGCAGCCCAGGATACAGTTGGCTTTCTGGGCTGCGAGTGCACATTGCTGGCTCACGTCCAGTTTTTCATCCACCAGTACCCCCAAGTCCTTCTCTGCAGGGCTGCTCTCAATCCCTTCATCCCCCAGCCTGTATTGATACCAGGGACTGCCCTGACCCAGGTGCAGGACCTTGCACTTGGCCTTGTTGAACCTCATGAGGTTCACATTGGCCCACTTCTTGAGCTTGTCCAGGCCCCTCTGAATGGCATCCCGTCCCTCAGGCATGTCAACCGCACCACTCAGCTTGGTGTCATCTGCAAACTTGCTGAGGGTGCGCTCAATCCCACTATGTCATTGATGAAGATATTCAACAGTACTGGTCCCAATATGGACCCCTGAGGGACACCACTCGTCACTGATCTCCATCTGGACTTTGAGCTGTTGACCACTACTCTCTGAATGTGACCATCCAGCCAATTCCTCATCCACCAAACAGTCCATCCATCAAATCCATATCTCTCCAATTTAGAGAGAAGGATGTTGTGGGGGACCATGTCAAAGGCCTTACAGAAGTCCAGATGGATGACATCTGTAGCTCTTCCCTTGTCCACTAATGTAGTCACTCCATCATAGAAAGACCACTAGGTTGGTCAGGCAAGACTTGCCCTTGATGAAGCTATGCTGGCTGTCTTGAATCACCTCCTGTCCTCCATGTGCCTTAACACAGCTTCCAGGAGGATCTGTTCCATGATCTTCCCAGGCACAGAGGCGAGGCTGACAGGTCGGTAGTTCCCAGGGTCCCCCTTTCTACCCTTTTTAAAAATGGGTGCAATGTTTCCCTTTTCCCACTCACCGGGGACTTCACCTGACTGCCATGACTTTTTGAGTATCATGGAGAGTGGCTTGGCTACTACATCAGCCAGTTCCTTAAGGACTCTGGGATGCACCTCGTCAGGTCCCATAGACTTATGTATGTTCAGGTTCCTCAGGTGGTCTCGAACCTGATCTTCTCTTACAGTGGGAGCGACTTTGCTCCCCCAGTCCCTGCCTTGAGGTCCACACACTCAAGAGGTGTGGGAAGAGAGGGTGCCAGTGAAGACTGAGGCAAAAAAGTCGTTGAGTACCTCAGCCTTCTCCTCATCCATTGTTACCAGTTTGCCAGTCACGTTCATCGGGGGGGTACACTTTCTTTCACCTTCCTTTTCTGGCTGACATACTTATAGAAGCCCTTATTATTCTTTGCGTCCCTTGCCAAGTTCAGCTCCAGTCGCACCTTGGCCTTCCTGACCCCATCCCTACACAACTGAGCAACGTCCCTATACTCTTCCCAGGATACCTGTCCCTGCTTCCACTGCCTGTGCACTTCCTTCTTGCCATTTAGTTTGACCTTACATGTGGGGATCAAGAGCTCTTGTGCTCTATGGAAAGCATCCTTAAAGATCTGCCAGCTCTGTTCTGCTCCCTTGTCCCCGAGGGCAGTTTCCCAGGGGGTCCTATTGACTAACTCCTTGGACAGCTGGAAGTTTGCTTGCCTAAAATGCAGGGTCCTGACTTTATTCTTCACTTGACCCATATCCCTCAGGACTGTGAACTCCACCAGTGCATGATCCCTGCAGCCCAGGCTGCCTCCAATCTTGACATCACCCATTAGCTCACTTGTGTTAGTCACCAACAGGTCCAGTATCGCATCCCCTCTGGTAGGGCTATTACCCGGCTTAAGAAGTTATCCTCGACACACTCCAGGAGTCTCCTGGATCGCCTACGGCTCGCCATACTACTTTTCCAGCAGATGTTGGGGTGGTTGAAGTATCCCAGCAGGATAAGAGCCTGCAAGCACAATGCCTCCTGTAGCTGGAGTAAGAAGGCTTCATCAATAGGCTCCCCTTGATCAGGCAGCCTGTAGTAAACACCAACCACAACGTTCCCTTTGTTGGCTTGGTCTCTAATTCTTACCCATAAGCTTTCAACCTGCTCATGGCTATTCTTCAGAGACAACTCTTCACAACCTATCCATTTCTTGATGTATAGGGCAACCCCTCCACCTCTCCTTCCTTGCCTGTCCCTTCTGAATAGCTTGTAGCCATTGATAGCCACATTCCAGTCATGGGATTTGTCCCACCAAGTTTCAGTAATGGCAAGTAGGTCGTAGCTTTCTAGCAGCACGATGGCTTTCAGCTCCTCCTGTTTGCTGTCCATGCTGAGTGCATTGGTGCAGAGGCACTTCAGCTGGGCTGTTGGCCATGTCACCTTTTTAGAGGAACACACCTTAATTCTTTTGAGGTATTTCACTGGTGTTTCCCTGTTGGCTCCTATTACCTCAGGAGTCGCTGGCTCATCTCCATAAGACTTCAAGTGTGCTTCAGTGCACCCAGCAGGTCTCAGAGCAACAGGCTGAGCGCCCTCGCTAGCACCCCATCCCTCTAACCTTGGTGTGTCATGCAATAGGCTGAGGGCCCTTGCTAGCACCCCATCCCTCTAACCTTGGTGTGTCATTCCACGGCTTGTCCCCCTCTCCCCCTTCAAGTCTGGTTTAAAGCTCTGTCAATCAGCCCCGCTAGCTCACGAGCAAATACCCTCTTCTCCCTTTGAGAAAGGTGAATCCCATCCAATGCCAGCAGGCCTGGTGCCATGTAGACTATCCCATGATCAAAAAACCCAAAATTGTGGTGGTGACATCAGCCACGGAGCCATGTATTAATAGACTGGGTCCATCTGTTTCTTCCAATATTGCTGCCCACAACAGGAAGGATAGAGGAAAAAACTGCCTGTGCTCCGGATTCCCTTACCAACTGTCCCAAGACCCTGAAGTCTCTTTTGATTGCCCTTGGACTACGTGTTGCAGCTTCATTGCCACCCACATGGAAGAGCAACAATGGGTAACAGTCCAAGGGCTGTACCAGGCTAGGAAGTTTCCTAGCGATGTCCCTAACCCGGGCCCAGGGAGGCAGCAGACTTCCCTAAGAGGAGGGTCTGTCCGGCATATTGGACCCTCTGTTCCCCTCAGAAGGGCGTCACCTACCCCTATAACCCGTCTTTTCTTCCTTGTGGAGGTGGTGGTGATATGGAGGGTAGTCCTTTCTGATCTTGGCAACACCTCTGGTGTAGATGGACCATCATCCACTGACTGACCTTCCACATCCAGAGCCTCATACCTGTTGTACGGAAGCACCTGGGAAGGCGAGGTGGGCAAGGAGGGGCTTTGCCGGCCACCTCAAGCATGGACTTGCCTCCATTCACTCTTTTCCTTTAAGCTACTGCCTTCTGCCTGGCGGGGGGAGGATATAGGATGCCCTTGATCTCATTTTTTGTCTGGTGGATGTTCCTGTTTCTGTCTCAGGGAGGGCAGAGCATGGTTCCACCAGTCTAACTCTTTCTTATTTCCCTACTAATGACCCTGTGTTCAACTCTTATGTACTTTGAAATAGCAGCCAAATGTCCTAATAATGGTGGCTGATAAGCATAGCTCTGCATAACAAAGTGCAATGTCTTTCAAAATACTGTTTTCCACTTCAAGCAATGACATTAAGTGATTCAAAAGCATTACTTCATGCTTCTTATAATAACCCCACAAAATGGAAATTTCTTTTTTTGCTGACAGTAGCAGATGAATACACACAAAAATGTATTGCTAGTAAAGGGTCATTTGCTACTTGTTTATGGACTTTAACCAGCATTTGCATCAAGCTTGAGCAGAAGCTATGTAATATGACTGACGCAGAATGAATTTCATCTTAAATTACTTTGCAGCGCTTATTCTCATTAGAGGAGGAGAAGGCTCCTTAGGTCTAAATGCAATGGAAAAGATGTTTCATTCCACCTCATACTCTGAACTCTACCTGGAATTAAACACAGTGCTGTAATATCTGGATGCACTTGGATCTGCTCAAATAGGATTTAATATCCTTCTATAAATAGCCAGTTCTGTCTAAGTTAAGATATCACTGGTACAGAGATAAGTCTTGAAAATGTTATTATATTTATAGGTAAAATATATACCATATTCTATAAATAAAATACTCTCTATACACATATGTAGAAAATGTAAAAATAAACATTTTTATACTGCAAGTGCTTGTATTTCCACTATGATAAAAGCTTTTTTATCAAACAGTTCTGTCTGGATTAATAAAACTTCTGCTAATTCTAAAGGAAAAAGCACTTAACAAGTTACCATATCAATTAAATGGAACGGAGCCAAATGAGGAATCTACTATTAACTTCTGGAATAAGAAATGTTAATTCTTTTACTTTAACTGGCCTTTTGGGATTTCTAACAGGCTGAATCTAGCATAGCGTGGGATTTTAGCATTGACATGTTTCTAATGAGAGGTTAACGAATCTAATCTCTCATACCATGGTAAAACACAAGACTGGGATTCAGGGAGCCAGTTCTGACAGTGTTTGGCTGTGTTCCAGTTGAGTTCACTTATTCATGAAGCAGTTTCCATCAGATGCTCCACTTCTTACTGAAACATGAAGTGAGTTGGAAAAGAAAGCTCCCTGTGGTGTAGAAGGAACTGTCAGCAACCCAAGGAAAAGGCCAAATTAAAATGAAAATTCATTAACCATAGCATGTGTCAAACAGTTTTGAAAGGAAGAAGGACAAAAGAAAAAAAGAAGGGTGAATACAGTAGCCTGAGACAAAAAGAATTACCACTTTTTACCTGTTTCCAAGAAAACTACCTACTACATCAATGGCCTTAGTTCTCCGAGAACAGTATCTCTGATAAACAGAAATGATGTAACCTAGCTAAGTACCATTCTTCACTGACAACTCCCTTTGTCTACCTGGCATTTGAATGTGACAAGAATACCTTTTTAGTCTTCCTTTTCTTGTTTTTTTTTTGTTTCCCCAAAAAACTCTACTTTTTCCAAATTCTTTCCTTAAGGAATGTAAAATCCAGTAACAGTTTGCAGTCATGTAAGGTAGAGACCTTGTGGGAAAAACCACAAAAAAAAGTTGAAAGAGTACTTAGGGCTAATGAAGCATCTATACAGGACCAAAATCACTAAGGGTGAGACAGTGCATTTTTAATTTGTACTGTGCTTATGGAATCCACATATGGGTTTCCTACATGCTACTGCAGTGCAAATAATGTATCATAGAAGTCTGGCAAAAAATCTTTTACTCTATGCAGAATTTTTTTTTTTTAAAGTTTTTGGTGGGATTTAAAGATGAAAGACTATAAGGAGGATAGCAAGACTTATTTCGTTTTTCTCTTAACAAGCACTAAGACCAGCACTACCAATGCGAGAGAAAAACAAAAGGCCAGCACAAATTTAAAATGTTTCCTCTGAAATATACTGATTATTGGATATCTGCCTAATATTACATCTGTATCTATCAAATACATCTGCACCTATGAAATAAGCCATTTTAAAGAGCTAGTTCCCAAACATGAGAGTAATAGTACATTAACAACAAGCTTTATAATTTAAGAACAGCTTTGTAAAATAACTTGGCTTGCTTTGAGCAGAATTGTTAATACTGAATAAAATTTTATTTTTATTCACTGTTGAAACTTACACGTGGATAAACTAATTCTGCTCAGCTTGAGTACCAGGAAGAGCTGACAGAAGTAACATATAAGGACTCTCTTCCTCAGGGGACAGAACAAGTTAGTGATGGCCATTGAAAGATGAAGTGCGTATCTGATACAGCAGCTAATAAAGGAGGTCTCTGAGGTCATCTTAAATGTGATTTCTGACACCAGTTACCATTTAGACAGGCTTGCAGATTTGGGTATCATTCTCGTCAGTTTAAATAGTATTAAGAAAATAAAAGTTTACATACCTTGTTTCCAGCAGAATATTGCTTGCTGTGCAAATTGACAGCAAATACAGTTTTATCATCTTTTTGAGTCTCAGATCAGTGTAAAGCAAATAAGGTTCTTTTTCCCAAATTTACATATGGTCAAGCAGAAAGCATCCCACCAGCCAGGTCTACCCATCAAAAAGCCGTTGCAATATTTCGTGCAATCCACATCCAAAGAATAACAGCGAGAAATGCACAGACATAACCTACTCTAGTCCAACTAAAGACACAGTTCACAGCAGACAGAAGGAGACCCTAAGTACTGAAAACAGTGAAGTTTCCTACAACTTTTCTCCCCCCCAAACATCAAGGTCTACAGTAATAGCAAGCAATTCCATGCACAGCACAACTCATGAAATCCGATTTCCTATCTCTAGCCAGATTTCCCTCTACCTAATCAAATGCAAACTTTTCCCAATTGATCTTTACATGGATTCTCTGGCAACCAGCTTATGGTCGGGAAGCTTACTCTCTTCACAACCATAACTTATAATTTACAGCTCTGCTAAGCCATCTATATTCAGAAAAGTTTTCATATCTTTGAGAACTTCAGTCTTTGCCAAATTTGGTTTAAAGTAGTTCATATACCCAAAAGGCACTGCAGAGAACAACTGCATGGACAAGCTGACCAGGAGAGACAACATGAGTCATAAAACTTCTTTTCTTAAGAAATTAAGAAAAATAGTAATAATCTGGATGACTAAGTGTAGAATATTCAAGATATGAAATTTATCAAAGTAAAACCAAACAATGTATTTGAACACTAATATATATGAAACTTGCATAAGCACCTCAAAAGCAAATAGAACTCAGCGAAACTTCAAGTAGTTAGTAAAGAGATGTTATTTTTCATTGCTGGTTCAAAAATCACTCCTTGGCATCTCTATACATAACTTACTTTAGCTCTGTTCTCAAAACAGCCATTTTTTTGCAGACTACTCTAATGAATACTTGGAATTTGTTTTCATACATTTTACATTTCCTAGCAATTGGAAGCACAATTCTGCAATTTAACAGTGCCATAACATGGGTAAATAAATAAATACATTTTACGCAAATTATTCAGCCAGTCTTACTGCTTTTCAAATGTTGTTATATTTCTACTATGCAACTGTGAACGATTAGCATCCCTCCCTCACCCCTCTCTGCTTATCTTCCTTTTGAGTTTGTTCTTGCCTAAGATAAAGCTCTTTTTCAATACAAGCAGGTCAAGGTGATCAAAAGTCCTGTAATACTTCAAATATTTGATTTATATTTCCAATTTATTTTAAGCTTAACATGCTCTTCTGCCCCCCTCACCAGATCTTGAGTTGAATTTCAGATGTTAATCTAATTCACTTTCTTTGGGAACTCCGGTTCCTTATTTGGGTTAGCTAAATTCCAACTCTGGCACCAGGAATGTCCCTTTTTGGTGCTGCAACACTGGGAGAAGGTTTAAGCCACTCTGAAAGCAACACACTCAATACCAGCTTGAAGCATTCTTATTTGAGAACTTTTTATTTTGATGTATCAAAGTTTGTAAAATATGTAGAATTTGGAATTATAAACAGAATAACTTTTTAAAAATATGCTTTAGCACAGCGTAGGATAAGAGATCATGCATGGGTATGGTGAACTTTCCATGAGGTGAACATATAAATTAAAAATAGGTAGTAGAAGTATTAAAGATTTTGAATAAATAACTGAAAAAACGCACATCAAATAAACCTAAATAGAACACCATGGCAAGTATAATGAGATTTACAGCACTGGTAATGTTATTGGACTGTTATTTGTTTCCAGCACAGAAGAAACCCATTACAATGGGGCTCTGGTAATGCTACAAGACAGTATCGTATATCCTCCTCTGACAAAGGTTATTCTTTCTTGCATGGACAACATTCAAAACTTTTACTCTGTACACTAACATGGGGGGGGGAACCAAATAACTTGGAATCTCCTCAAAGTCATTTCAAAGTAGGTGAAAATCTTATAACATCCCCAGACAATCCTTGAGCATATAGTTTTGAGACAATCTTCTTGTACTACAAAGAGGACACTATAAAATGTATAAAATGACCTTCCTTGTTTAGCTCTCATGGAGGAAAATGCTGCCAGTTAATACTGTGAAGGAAGAGAAAGTATCAAATGTCAATATTTTAAAAATCTAAACCAAGATCCCTTGTTGCACAACATTCCAGACTTATTCTTAATAAAGGTCAAAACCAGCCCAAAATAAAGCAACTCATTTGCCAAACTCTAACCTTATTTCCTTCTTTTAAAGGCTGTAAAAAATGGTCAAAAAAGCTCCCCTTCAGCAGGCTATCAAATAAGGCAGAATATTCTATGACTTTCCTTTATTTATTCTCTCCCAGTAGCTCTGGCAACCATAAAGAGAAGGGAACAGCGGGCAGAATTGTTATCCACTGGAGGGCTGGAGAAAGGCTGAGTTCTCTGGCTCATTTCATGAGACGATTCTTGCACTGTCACTTGCATGATAAAAATTATTTACCTGAACCACTGTTAGTATGAAACATGTTTAAGAAGCAAGAGTTCAGTTTATTTCCCATGACAGTGAATTATTTTTTCCCCCTGACTTTACAGCAGTCCTGGTGGAGGTTTTGCTTGTTTAATAGACTCCACATTTGCCATTTTTTCTCCCTGTCAAAAATCTATCCTTCAGACAAATTGTCTGGAGACAAAAGGCAAAGTGACTCCATTCATGAAGATTATATTTAGCAATAAAGTAAGACAAACAACTAGCAAGAGTCTGAAGGTGCAGGATACAAGGCAGTAAGTGAGGGTAATAGGAAGAGCCTTTAAGAGAAATGAGAGGAATCAAGAATCAAGAAGAACAGGAGATAATGCCTAGGACTCATTAAATAACTGATTAAATGTATATGATTAAAGTAATTCAAGAAACTGGAAAATATGAAAAGCATTGGGTAAGGCAAAACACATCTTTGCTTTCAGTGAAAAGATCAGATGTTCCTTCTAACACCTCAAAAAACCCAAAACAAAACACAAGCATAGCCCAGTTAAAGTCCCTAGCTGACACCCAAATATTTATTATACTATTACTGCCCAGTGTTCTTGAATTTTGCATTACCTATATTCACCATTGCTCTGAACAATGTACCACAGTCTTTTTATGTTAAGTGGTACCTTTTCAATTTTAGATACAGAATCGCTATAAAAGCACAAACTGCATATTGAAATTAATTCCAAGCTGTTTCATCTGTACTAAAAATCTCAATATTTGGCAAAGTGCAAATGCAGATCTCTTACCAGCAATATGCCTAGAACTAAAATACATGCACGTTTGCTTTTCTGATAGTTGAAATAAAGGGCAAGAGGTTAAATAAACTGTTAAGGTTTTACAGCAAAGTCAACAGCAGAACTGAGAAAGAAAATGAAAAAGAGCAGTTTTAGTTCTGTTAAAAATTCTGCCTTTCACCATAATATTCCTTTACTTTCCCTTCAGAAACATAACCTTGAATTTTCATCTTGTTAGCCAAAAGGACAAGGGTCTCTCTCCACAGATGCCTGACTGTTTTGAATAAGCTTTCCTATCATTTGCTTTCCAAACTCCAGAACAGTTCTAGTCTTATATTACAGTTTGCTTTGGAGAGGATGGGGGGCTTTGTTCCCCGGTGGCATAGCACTGTTAGTTATCAGGCATATTGACTGGAAATACAGATTTAGCAAAAATACAGACAAAGGAAAGAAAAACATATACACAGCACTGTTCTCCTCAGATACCATGTTGGCAGCAGCCAGTAGTGAAAGACGCGGGCCTCAGTCTGACAGTTCCAGCAAAAAACCATTCTGAAGGTGGAAAGTCCTATGTCACAAGGTCAGGTTGTTTAAAGGACAGCTTCAACTTAGAATAATAAAAGCTGTATTTAAACATAAATAGAAACTGTTCAATGGAGATGCAAAAGGCAAGGCAGGTCATCTAATTAAAAGCATAGCTTCAGGTGACGGGATTCAAAAGTTCTGGTCAAAGGTCACAAATGCATCCCTTAAATTAGATGGCTACTTCAGGACAAACTGACTATTTGAAGTCATTCATTTTTGTTAAAATAGTGGAACAATAATTCCAGATAAAGATTCCATTGATCATTGATTGCTTTATTATTCTATTAAACTTGGAAACATGGCTACCAAAAAGTAGTCAGTACATTACAACGATTAAAAAGGCAAAACATTAATGGGAATAGAAAAAGGGAAAGCAAGGACATTTTGTGCCATTGCACTACAGCATTATAACATGGTCATCCACAATGTACGTTATACCTATTATCCTAATACTAAAACTACTTGGGTTTTATGCATCCTTAAAAAGATAATCGTATTAAATGGCAAGATGCTCCAACCTTTAACAGCTATGAAAGATTACATACAGAGAATCATTGCTCCACATACTGAAATGAGCAGCTTTATAAAGAAGTTAAATTCAGAATTTGAGCATTTTGCAGTAAATAAGTATGTAATTCTATCACTTATGCCACAATTTTATGGTTTTTATTTCTTTCTTCAAGGCCTAGCACCTGCGTAGAAACAGTCATCCTACTTTTCTTTTTTTTTAAATATGACTCAGACTTATTTCTGCAAGGATTTTTTCCCCATATTTCTATAAATATTGCTAGTTCAACTTATCTATTACTGGCTACCAGAGAATACAATTAGACTGTGGAAAGTAAAATCAGCTTTAAAAGTGACATAATAGTACTGAATAAATAAATATACCAGCATTTTTCACATTATGCATTTATATAAATGAGGGAATGTTAATTTCAAAAGCCTTCTCTCTCCCATTACTCTTCTTGCCCTTATGTCTGATTTTGTGCTGGCTGAGGACTCATTTTCATGAACTAGTAGTTTTTCAATGGATGTCGATTATCTGAGCTGCAGGCTTTATGTGTAAAACGTGCTAAAATAGATAAATGTTAAAATGTGTTTCTCGTTCCTAATAACACTCAAACGAAAGATTTCAAGCTGAAAATTTAATGAGAAAATAAGCTCTGAAAATAAATTTATTATCCTGTGAACAAAAAGGTTTCATTGTATAAATCAGCATCTTTTTAAAAATTTTCAGCTCAAGAAACATCCTATTACTAAAATTCAGATACCAAAGAAATTAAAGCTGCCAAAATATTTTAATTGCAGGGATTTCCAAACTCATGCAAGGAGGAACAGAGATATTTAAACAGCAGGTAAATAAATGTCAGAATCCAAGAAAGATTCAGAACAGCAGTCGAAATATAAACAGCCAAGCAGAAAATATGACCTAGATTAGCTAATACTACTCTAGTGGTCTGTGAGCACATTTTGGAATTTGGATACTAAGGAGGTAGGGAAAAAAATTTTTTTTGGAAAAAACTCATTCTTAAAATTTTAAACCCTCTATAGGTATCAGAGTGAATTACACTAGACTGCTTCAGTGGTTTTTCTACACAGAATGTACACAAATAAAAGCTTTAAAACTCCAAAAATAACTTCCCACCAGATCCATGTGAACAGAAACACTCTAATTTCAAATGAGAAGCTGTCAACATGTAGCAGCGCAGAGAGAGTGATCTTAAATTGTGTCCATTGCTAAGAAGGGAATTCTAGTAACTAACTGCAGTGAACTTGGAGAAAGTGAATGGAAAATAAATTATTTAGAATGTAATTCTGAACAGTACATGTCAAAATATGCACATTAATGTAATTTGAAACAAATGGCTCCATGTTAGCTCTAGAAAACAAATTTTTTTCCATGCTCCAAAACTACTACTATTTTTGAAGACATTTACTTTTTCTTACTGCAGCTAAAAGATCACTTCTTTTCCTATTCAAGTACAAGATTACTGAGGAGTCCTTCAGAACAAATTGTTTCACTTGTTGCCACAGACTCCCTACTGCTTAAATCTATCTACTAATGCACTTGAAGATTTTAAGTTTATGTTCCTAATACATTCCTATTTATACATCTCTTTCTCATGGTACTATAGAACAGATTCTAACAAAATATTACTTATCCTGGAATATCTTACTGTACATAGTAATGCAAGCCATCACTCCTTTATTATGCAGCTTGATAATGACCATTTCACAAAAGACTAATGGCAAATGGTTTCTTGCCAAATTATCAGTGTTTTACTTTAGGCAAGCTCATGATTCAATATCAGATTTTTGCTTTTAAAACCCATACATTTTCAATTATTCTTAATACAGTTGCTAAATAAATGCTGCCAGTCAACTATAGGGTTGCAAGCATATTTTATGCTTAATACTCCCTTTATGGATTTTCTTAAGGAAGACTCTAGGTCTAAGGAGCAGGAAGAAAACTCTTCATTTTTGGAGAGGTTTTCAAATCTGATTGAAGTTTACTGGTGGGGCTCTCTGTAAGCTTGATATATTACCACCAGTGGTATGGGTCTTTTTTTTTTATCTGGGGAGAGACTACATTTGCTTTACACTTATCAAGCATCTTAGTTTCTCCTGACTTAAATTTTAATTGATTTTCTTAAGACAAAGCTGGTTTTGGTTGACAGTTTCCATCACCAGACTGATCAGTTTTCTTTCATGATTAGACTTGCATGGAAGAATAAAAAGAACAGCTAAAATACTCTTGAATATAATTGTTTCTAAATCGGAAAAAGTATCACACAGATACTGCTATTGGCTATGCTTTTAAATGGAAGCACTGTGTCTGCTGTCGTTATCAACTCATAGTTCTAAAAAAAATCTTATAATTGGCATCTTCAAGTAAGGCTTACAGAGACACTGACATGATTTAAACCTTTGCAACATGATATCCACTTTACACATACAAATGCCTATAATATTGGTTTCCAGAGTCAAACATAAGAGCAATTACAAATGACAAACAATTTACCATTCATCTTTAACTATTCTACCCATTCCCCTGTCTTCTAATTCATTTTCACAAGGATATATAGATCAGCAAAAAGAGAATTGTTCAGGAGGCCTTCAATATGCAAACTCAAGTACAGAAACACCAGGGTAAACGAAACACTTCAGAATGCCTGGACCCAGCTAAGACTTAATGTTCAAAAAGAAAAAAAATTGTTAAAAACAGTACAATCCCAATACAGAAGTAACCAGATTTTTAATTTGTAAGTAAGCAGTAATCAAGGTGATATGAGACACCCACATCATATTTATAACTCAAAATTTCAGTGTTAACTGCAGAGACACTATGCTCCCCATGATGTTTTCATTGTGTATTCACTGGGTAATGAGGGCTCAGAAATGCCAGTTTGCAATGATCATATTAGTTTCCCAGGTTTGGTACATAAAGGTCTCCCTAAGGATGCATGTCTCATTGATTTCTCTCCATATGCTCATAATGCACAAATGCAAAAATCTAGGACCAATCCTATAGATTATTATTCCCAGTAGCAATCATAACTTCACTCGCACTGTCAATACTAATATATATTCCACTTCTACATTGAGTTTTCTCAAACTGTCTAGTGCCTCATTACTAGAAAATGTAGAATCCAGTGAAATGTAACTATATCTAAATCCATTAAAACTAATTCAAAGCAGTGCATGAATATGGAAACTGACAGCTTCATTGACTTTTACCTTTCCAGGTTTACAGCTCCAAATGATCAGCATATTAAGCACAGACCTCTAACCCACAACTACTCCTCAGCTGGAAACACCTTAAGAAAATAAGTTACTGGGACTTAAAGCCCATGACTCAGGGAAATTTTGCTTTCACTCTAACAGGAAAAAATCAATCTTGTAAAACACTGATGTCTCTAAATTTTGGTAAACACAAGGAAACACTAATGATAAGATGACCTCTGCGTTTTAACCATTGTAGTAGATCATTTTATGTTCAAGATTGCAAGCACCACCTGCCATCTACACCCCCACCTTGCATTTGAGGTTGGCAGTAGGACTATCCCCAGCCTTACAGAAACTGGGTCACAGAACTTACAGACTCCATTTTAACCCTCTTGCCCAATCAACGTCCTCACTCACAGAGAAGTGCACGTACCTGCTCTAAGTCTGGCAATACAGCTACCTTGAACTTTACAAGAAATATCATTCTAGAGGAATTTTCTTTCCCCTCTCCAACCTTAAGGGCAGCTAAATAACAAAAGGCAGAAGCTATTTGCAAAAGGTTTACAAAGATGTGGTATATGGAGAGATTTTTACTTTTTTCAAAGACAGTTTCTTTCTAAAATAGGGTAACAAAACCAACATTCGATTTAAACATGGAAATTACATAGATGAAACTGTCAGAAAGAGGTAACTATTTAGGATATACAGATATATTTTGGGCATAATCTTGTAAATTTCACTGAGTTTCCAAATAACTCATTTGTAATAATTTTCATAATACTGTATTTTTTTCCTAAAAGTAGATTAAGTATCAGAGTCTGCCTTGATTTCCATTTTAGCCATGAACAACGCTACTTTCCAGTAACATTCTGAAATGCAACTCTCCTATTTTTAGAGCACAAAATCCAAAAACTATCTTAGTTAAAATTTATTACTCAACATTTCTAGATCCATTTTCCTAAAATAAGCATGAACTAATTTAGCGGGGGGAAACCCCACCTCCCTCTACTTCCTGGTGTTAATAATATACTGAAATATCTCATAAAAATGTAAAGAAAAAATTTATTGGACCTTATACTGCTACTGAATGTTATCACCAGAAACTTCATTCAATCACCTGCTGTACAACTCCAAGTGTAAACAAGCTCTTTGCACAAATCAAAAGCTGTTAGTGTTGTGGAACATACTTGCACTTCTATTACTTCACAGACTGTGTAGCTATACGCTCCATTACTATTTTCTCTAAGTATTACTTCAAGGCTGCAAGCTTATTCCTAAGCCTTACATACTTCCATGCTGGCTCTTGACTTGGTTATCAAGTCCTTCCATCAGGAATTAGATCACCCTGCATACTCTGTTGCTGCAATTGCTACTTTTCTCTAGAATTGTAATAAACATGCACATTTATTCTTGCCCTCTGACACAACTGTGCACAAAAAACAGCCTTGAGAAATGTTAAAATATTTTTACAAATTGTTCCACTGCCTTATGCAAAGAGTAATCAATATGTTTTGTAACTTTACCTTTTTTTTTTTAATTGTACTGTTTAAAAGCATTATGTCAAAATGAAAGGAGGCATTTAGACTGTATGATTCTGCCTACATCAAACTTCTAGTTCACATCAGGACTGAGCTTTTACAAGAAAAACTAACACCATACTTCAGTCTGCATCATGGAGCAGTCTCAGAGTGCATGAAATGGATGCTTTTTTTGGATGAAACAACAGCAGAAGAGGCACTCTAACTGCTAATGAGTTTCAGTCCACAGGACCAGACTAGAGTCGTCCCAAAGAAAAAAGTCCAAAAGACTCATTGTGTAAGCACTGGGTTCCCAGCACCACTTTTGTGCCAGCCTACTTGACAGCATACACATAGCCAAGTAATGAAGGCACGACTTTAGCAGATCAGAAAAAAAGGAAAGAACTGTGCTTTATCAGGATTTACCCTAAGTTTCAGAGCTTGCTAAATAAAGCTTCGAAAGTGGTGCTCTTTAGCAAATGAAGGAGTATATAATTGTCTTCCTATAAATTTAACCAACTGAAATCATATTTTAAAATATCGATTTTAAATCAATACTGATGATATTCAGATTAGTTTCAACAGACCTATAAAAAGTCATATCTTGGTTTTAATTCTGACTGCTTCCCCAAGAATCATGGCAATTCAATTCACTGAACAGACTAATGTTAAAATTAGGTAATGAGGATTGCAGAATCAGTTTAAGATTAGAAAAACTCCAAGCTGCTTTCTTTTAAGACTTAAAAGAAAAGCCCATCTGTTAAAAAACCCAAGCATACACTACACATCAAACAATGTCCCTCCTTCAACAAAATACAAATGATCTCATTACTGTCAATTTTCTAGTAAAGAGAATAGACAATCAGAGTCTGGCTCTATTTAAGTTGCAAGATAAACAAGCCCTGTCTTACAGTATCTGTATTGGGAAACATGTATTCCATTATTTTCAAGCCAGCCCAATTTTTCAATCATCAGACACACTAATCAACAAAAAAGTGGTCCACCTCATCAAAACCAATGGGGGAGGTAACTTAGACATAAAACAGTCAGGGGTGGGGGGTGGGGGGGGATGACAGGATGGGACGGGACGCGGACACACACCAAGAAAAACAAACCAAACCAAAGAAACAAACCAAAACCCCAGGATGTATTTTTCTCAGCAAAAGGTCAAAAACTCTCCCAGGTTAGAAATAAGAGAAAAATATTCAGCTGCCTGGAGCCAACACTTTAGTCCATGCATCCCTGTCAGTGGTGGCTAGGTCCCAGGTTGAGTGATAAACTTCATCCAGGCTGCTGTCTTTTGGCTCAAGAAGAGGACGACTTCATGCCTTCAGAATCAGAAGCTTCCCAGAGGAATTTTTACTGCACACAATCCAACAAGTCAGCACATTGCACTTAGCCAGCTCTAGGCTAACTTGTATAAAGACACTAAGCATTTTCAGGAGGCCCTTTTCGCACTCATCGCCAATTGATTTGCAATGGAACTGAACACAATGAGTATCTTGTGGGGGACAGTCAACATCAGGCAAAAATTAATCATTACCCTTTCAGCACTGAGCATGAGAAGATGGGGCAATGCGAGCTAAGGGATTCATAGCGGAGGAATCTGGATACACACATAGTGTTACCTGTTCTATGTTGTTTGTTAATCATCATATATTTGAAAAGATTCAGTCAGGGCTAGTAGTGGTTTTAGGTCCACCACTAGTGATCTCACAAACCCAAATAAGGCTTCCAAAGCAATGAGTTTCTTTTACTTTACACTGGGTGCAGACATCCGCATGCAAATCTATGAACGTAAGTAAATTTAACTTACAGTAAAGGTTTCTGGCTCTTCCCTTTCCTTGTTTTAAACCACAGAAGTATTTTTCCCAATTCCATCATGCTGTCTTCTAATGGTTAGATTATAACAATGAGACAGGAAAGAACTGTATCGTTATTATTTCGTCAACATTTGACTGCCTAAATATTGCCTGTAGCAAATTTACTCTTAAAAGAGATCCTGAGAGAGAGAAGAGCATATTTCAGAGCAATACGCCCACCATTTAAAATGTACATCACAACTGACTACATTTTTTTTTTTTAAATGCAGAGATATACCTACTCACCCACAGCCAATATGCCACTGTACAACTGAACTTCAGAACCAATCATTTGCCTAATAAACACAAGCCACCTTTTCCTAATTTCAAAAGAAATAAGGAATGTGTTTTACATAAAAACCAATTCTAACAGTTTTTGTATTTAACATCATATTTACAACTTGGACAAGCTGAAACATGATAATAATTTCACTTCATAAGATGTTCTATCTACTTTATTTGAATTAACTAGTCTTTCACTTTCAGCTAACAGCTCACACTCACCTTCCATTCCTAAAGGGAGGGAGGGACAGATGTATCATGGAAGCCACTGTGGTGGGTTGACCCTGGCTGGATGCTAGGTGCCCACCAAAGCCACTCTATCACTCCCCTCCTCAACTGGACAGGGGAGAGAAAATATAATGAAAGGCTCATGGGTTGAGATAAGGACAGGGAGATCACTCACCAATTACCGTCATGGGCAAAACAGACTCAGCTTGGGGAAAAAAAATTTAATTCATTACCAATCAAATCAGAGTAGGGTAATACGAAATAAAACCAAATCTTAAAAACACCTTCCCCCCACCCCTCCCTTCTTCCCGGGCTCAACTTTACTCCCGATTTTCTCCGCCTCCTCCCTCCGAGCGGCGCCAGGGGACAGGGAATGGGGGTTGGGGGGTTGTGGTCAGTTCATCACACATTATTTCTGCCACTCCTTCCTCCTCAGGGGCAGGACTCCTCACACTCTTCCCCTGCTCCAGCATGGGGTCCCTCCCACGGGAGACAGTTCTCCACGAAATTCTCCAGCATGAGTCCTTCCCATGGGCTACAGTTCTTCACAAACTGCTCCAGCATGGGTCCTTTCCACAGGGTGCAGTCCTTCAGGAAAAGACTGCTCCAGCGTGGGTCCCCCGCGGGGTCACAAGTCCTGCCAGCAAACCTGCTCCAGCACGGGCTCCTCTCTCCACAGGTCCTGCCAGGAGCCTGCTCTAGCATGGGCTTCCCACTGGGTCACAGCCTCCTTTGGGCATCCACCTGCTCCAGTGTGGGGTCCTCCATGGGCTGCAGGTGGATATCTGCTCCGTTAACCTTCATGGGCTGCAGGGGGACAGCCTGCCTCACCATGGTCTTCACCATGGGCTGCAGGGGAATCTCTGCTCCGGCACCTGGAGCACCTCCTCCCCCTCCTTCTTCACTGACCTCGGTGTCTGCAGAGTTGTTTCTCTCACATATTCCCACTCTTCTCTTCGGCTGCAATTGCTGCCATGCAGCAACTTTTTCCCCTTCTTAAATATGTTATCCCAGAGGCGCTACCACTGTCACTGACTGGCTCGGCCTTGGCCAGCAGCGGGTCCGACGTCAAGCCAGCTGGCATTGGCTTCATCAGACATCGGGGAAGCTTCTAGCTGCTTCTCACGGAAGCCACCCCTGTAGCCCCCCCACTACCAAAACCTTGCCATGCAAATCTGATACAGCCACACATAAAAGAATATCCCAGAGAGAATTTAATAGAACAAACCTCTTGAAACACTCCTGAATTATTTAGACATTTGTAATATAGAAATAACTTCTTTCCAATTCCAAGCTCAATTTTAACTTCCTCCTATCACTGCCATGATTTTACCATCTAACCCAGCAGCACAATTTAAGAAGAAAGAGCTTAACGGTTTCTCCAATGAAGCGGAGAGGTGGACAACAGATCAAGAGGATGTTCAATCCTACAGAGCTAATTGGTCCATCAGTTTGTTTGAAATATTAGTATCTCCCCAATGTTACATAAACTATGAGCAAAACGGATTAAATCAGGAGACAGAATCCTGGTATGCAGGGAAGTAATGGAAATCCTGGAAGAATTACAGCATGAAGAGAAATGTTGTAAAAGCCTTGAAGCTTGAAGAGTAAAAGTATACCGTGCACAAGTTTTTTGCCACCTTCTGTAAGACAAAATCATGATTCACAGTTGGCCCAAATCTTCTTAACGTGCTGCTAATAAAGACACTGCCATGGTAATTCAGGGAAAAAACTCACTTCTAACTGTTTCTAAGTACCACTTTTTATTACCTGCTATTTACAGAATGGTAGGCAGCCAATAAAATTCTCAGTAGAACTCTACATCCTCGCAGAGCTTGCAAGCCATCTTATTTTCTATCTCTGAATAGCACAATGCATTGTCAATTTCTCCCTTGCTTCAACTGGCAATTTATTATATCAATCTTCTTAAGTGTTTAAAAATTAACATAAAAATTCCTATTCAGATTCCTTTAAATAAAAGGTCAGCACACACAGCATTGTCTCACCACAATGGAGTTATTCACCTATCTATTTTCAACAGCACGTTTGGAACAAAAGCAGCTTGGATGCAGAATATATTCAAAAGTTATATACAGCCAGGTGGAATATCAGAGATGTATCTTCCCTCTTTCAGCACTACACAAAAACAAGGACAAAATGTCTTTAACACATTAAACTTAGCAGGGATGTGCTCAATAAAGAAGGCTGATTTATTAAATGTAAGTGGCACCATTGCCACATGATAGCCTTTGATTTACATTGCTTTTAATTCACAGATAGCAATTAAGTTTATCAGTTCCCTTTTGGCCCAGGTCATGAAGGCTACAGATTTTAGATGGCATGGAACAGAAAACAGCACTGCACTGCTGTCTAACCTCCCAGGAGAAGGCAAAAGAAGACAATGGGTATTACTGCAACTGAAATATAATGTCCCAATGATTAAGAGAGATTCTGAAAAGCAGATAGCTAAAGGTGAAAAAAGTACATCGGACGTAAGAAGCTTATGAGATTGAGAGGCTTGCTGACCTACTACAGGTCTCAAAAAGGACTCAAAGGTAAAGATTCTGCAGAAAGGCTAAACAATTCCTTAAGCTTCAGGGTATACTGAAGAATTATTTACCCAAGACATACACTTTTGAGGTGAAGAAGAAATACTGTCAGGTTGCGGTATCAATAGAGGACATGCTGGAACAAACTGATCATTATAGCAGCAAGTCAGCAACACCAGATGGTTATGTTCTGACAGTATTTTAATACAGTGGTAAGTTTTAATGACTGCATCTTAGCAGTTCAGACACCTGATTCTTGACAGCCAGAGGGCAGAAAACATTGCCAGAAGCACTAGAGGTGATTTGGGGAATCACAGGCACAACACCTTTATTTCAGGCTTAGCATTTCATACAAATTAGGTCAGAACTAAATATACACAGGAATGAAGCTTCCCTGAAGCTAAACAACAATGGTACTTGGTTGATTAAAGCACCAGAACGTGCTATAATTTCTCAGATTGACTCACTCTATTAACAAGTAATACTTCTGACCTAGCTGCAAGACGAACACATTGTTACTGCAAATGTAAGCTGGAGTTCCTACTGTAACAACACCCAAAGACAAACTACATTGTGCCGTAAAAGAAAAATTGTTTTCATTTCATTTAATCCTGATATATACATACGTACACAAGCACATACACATATACATATTACTTTTTATGGCGTGTATGAAGGAAAAAGAATATTACATGGAAAGGTTGTATACCTTTTCAGCAAAACGGTAACCAAGTACTTCTACCTTTAGATTACATTCTGCAATAAAAAACCCACTGCCAGATAATATTTTATGCAAATAGGAATTCTATTGAAAGTTACTTTATGAACTTTTGGACTGAAAAAATATTCAGTGAATGAAATCTACCAACGTTCAGAGCCTCTTTTCATCACATAATCCCTGTCCTAAAGAAAAACACAAACACGAGACCAGCAAAGGTTTCTGCACTCTGCATGTGATCCTATGTATAAGCTATAATAATAATAAATTTAAGTGCATACTCCATTTACATCAAACAACTTGAGAATATACAGTTTGCCACTGAAGCTTACATTCTCCAGCTCTCTAATTAAAGATGATCAGATTCCAATGAATATGCTTCAACAAGACAGTGTGCACCTTACAGTGTGCCAAGGAGCACTGGCGTGTTGGAGACCTGCACAGGCAATAAATTTCAGATGTAAAAACCTGAAGAGAAATCTACAACAAAAGTTGATATCCACCATACTGCACTTAACTGAATAGATTTTGAATTAATTTTAATACCAATACTTCAGCTTAACATCACTATCACTACAACATATGGAGGGTGCCTTAAAGGAGCCATGACTCAATCTTTAAACACATTTTACAGGTCATGACTAACACTGGATTACAGTCATCAAGAAACTGGAAGCTCAAATTCACTAAGGAGCCAAGGTGAGAAAAATAAATAATCAAGCCATCCACTTCTACACTGGACATAGCTTCTGAGCAGCCTTTTTATGTAGTATGAAGCAGATACAAAAATGAGAAAGAATAGGATCAGCCTCAGCCACGTGTCTTATTAGAGAACAAGAAAACTTTACGTAGCCAGAGTATTAATAATGGAATAAGAGGGAAGGTTTTTTGAAGGGAGGAGGGAAGAGCATCTCTGAACAAGCTGTGCCCATTCTGGGATTCAATTGGATATAACAGTTTTCAAAGACTCACAGATGCTAGAAACTCAGACTTCCTTACAAACAGCCTGTTACCAATAAAGTGGCAGAAAGCTTATTTTACACTAATAACCTTTTTTCTGTTTTCTTTATGTCAGAAGCTTGGCCTGTTTTGAAGCTGGTTTACATTGAAGCTATTTTGCTATTACATTACTACACGACATATACAGCAAAGACTAATATATAACTGTGCATGCTCAAAAATATATTTCTGGAAAAAGAAACTTAACCATTGAGTGACGTTCAATAGGTAAGGCAGCAACGCAAAATTAATGTGGTTCATGTATCAACTCAAAGTCTCTTAAAGACTTTGTCCAGAACCTTGCTTCTGGTAGATATCTGAAAAATTACAATATCGTGGTCTATCAATGAATAATATGTTAACAGGACCATTCCCTGTATAAAACATATTGTCCCGTACTGTTAGCCAGTGCCCTACATACAGGTAAACATAGTCTTTTTTACTGAAAGTTAGATTAATCATACATGACTCTTAGCTAGGAAATTTTTGCCATTAATTAAAAAGCAACATGAATTAAAACTATAATACAGTCCAGAAGAACCTATGAAAAGTAAAAGTAGATGCCATCCTAGTGTGCAGTATGTTTTCAAGTGGAAATTTCATTCCAAAAGTTACAGTTCAGAAAAAAGCAAGATCCTTCTATTCTGCTAGACAGTGCTATAATCCTACCTGCAAAAGGAACTGTAAATATCACAGTGAAGCTACATTAATTGTGCTGAGCTTGTAGAATAAGGCTTGTAAATCAACAATGCTTTGACTATTGAGTATTTTTCCTGCCTACCCACTACAACTAATTTTACAGAAGCCATTCTGATATACTCACTATATACCTTTCACTGTAGACAATGGCTTTATTTTCCCCACCCTGTAGTCATTTTCTGTTATTCAGCCAGATTCAGACACAATTCAGCACTGGGAGAAAACTGTGTCTACAGTATTATACCCCTGCAAACAGCCAAGGTGAAGCAGGAAGACAACAGACGCAAGCGCAATGATGACAAAGCGTTTGTGTAACTGAAGGCATGGACATAAAAAATTCAGGCCCTTACCTTACACAATCCACCTCAGATAGTATTTCAATGCCTAACAAGCAATTTGTTACTATATTGAAATATCCCGGTGTAATGAACTTAGTAACCTGTGAAAGTGAGAACAGTCACCCCTCGTGCTTTAGGTTTGTTTCCAATTGGCTTGGTTCTATTTTATAAATTAATAACAAAACTTCTGAACAAACCTGATTTTCCTGCAAAATTCACACTGTTTTTCTTGCTTTTTCTTCTGGCTTGACGTACTATACCCTGACTGTATTTCTATAAAGCTCACTGTTATTATAGGTGGTTATTACCCAAAGCTATAACAACCATTTTCCTCTGAGAATCAATATAAAATTTCAGGCTGGCTTTGGATTACTTCCCTTTATCTTGTTACAGATTTTTGTCTCCAGGTGAGCTTATTGCAGCTTTTTCTACTCAAAAGAAACTTGGTGGCATATTGCTGTTTGAAACCAGTATCAAATTTCAAAGTAACACTAACAACTTCAGGAGCTGAGAGAAACAATCTTTAGGTCAACTGCATGAACCCCCCCAAATGATACAGAGCATAAGAGAATACTGCAGAACATTTTAACACAAAGATGGCAAACTGCATGTACAAACATGGATAGAGGAAAGACAGAAAACTACACAAATAATTTTTCCATAGGATTTCTGACAGGATAACTGTGCCGTCTATCTGCACTTCTGTACAGGGAAGAGAAGTTACAGGTCTTACTCTAACTGGTGAGCTACTATTTTGTGTGCAGATTTATCACTTTTGCCATTTCTATGTTACTAACACATCCATATTTCTAAATAAGAATACTTGTGAATTTCTGAGTTTTGTGCAAATATATCATACATAAGTACTTAGAAGTCTTACCTGCTACCAAGGATTGGCTCCCCAGAGGCTCCCAAAGCAGAATAGTCCATGCCATAGAAATTCAGCCCAAGAAGTATTTTATTCCTCCATTTTGAATCAGGATCCAGTACTTGAACACAGGCTCGTACCCAGGGAAGAGGGGAATTCGGACCAGGTCTGTGAAGTTAGCAAAAATCAAACAGGCTGTCAGAAAAAGTACGCATTCATTCTCAGCCTTCTCTTTTTGACTAGTGTAATTGTAAAGAGCACACAAAAATCAGTGAAGGTTAACCTACAAGCCTATGAAGGTTAAATGCACATTCTTCAGTGGCTTGAAGTACTGATGCACAAAACTTGCTTGCCCCACTCTTGACTTTGTGATTCATTTCTAAGCTGAACAGACACAAAACTTCTTACAGTGGGCAAGAAAAGGTTTCCACCTAGCACATTTTCTCTGTCACTGCGCCTGGCACAATGCCCACACAATAATTCAAAACTCTGTATGACTTCAGTTGTTTTCCAATACCATCCTCAATGTTTTTACTGGAAACTGGCACAACATACTGGGACAAAACCCACCATTTACTTACAGAAAGAACTCTAAAAATCAGTGACTGGTAAGCAAGACAGGTTTCAATGATTGTTTAACACTTATTTATGGATAAAATCTTAAATAGGCAATTACCTAACAAAAAGCTACATTAAGAAAAAGAGTAGAGCCTTAATACACAGAGTAATTGAATTGTCATATATATAACTTCCGGATATCGTGCCCATTCCATTCTTATCTCATCAGACAGGAGAGCAGGCTTTATTGCACTCACTCACTAACGTGATAAAAGGCACTCACTAACACGATAAACGGAAAAGCATATTCTAGTCTTATAAATATCAACATCTTCTACTCCCCACTAATTAACTGCCTCAAAGCCTTCGGGATATCTGTGCCATTAAAACTCAACGTGCTAATGCAGTACAGGAATGTTGCTGGAAATTGTGTTCATATTTGAAGGCAAAAAAGTTGTGAGAAAACATATGTACTATCCTGTATTTCATATACTCAGACCAATCAAAACAAATTCAAGTGAAAAAGATTTGAATTCTTTTTATGAAATCCTTTCTCAGACTAGAAGCATTACACCTCAGAAACTACATTTATTTCAAATACAATGGGTGTGAACTGAAGAATGCTTTCCTTCTCCTTTCAAGTAAAAAAGATTAGCAGCTCCAAGTCAGGTCTAAGTAACTTAAAGCGCCAGCGAAAGCATAAAAATGTGACTATACCATAACAGAACCTGTGATTTTAACATGGCATAAAGCACGGTGCAGCTTCAACACACAGGAAAGATGCAACCTACAGCACAGAATTTCAAAATGCATTCAGGGTTCCAGATGGGTTTGTACAGCCTGTGCAAAAGCCCTTAGCACCTCATCTTCATAGATGTCAGATTTACCTACAGGAAAGCTAAACTGGATACATCTATGCTGCATATTTCAGCAGGAAAGTAACAAAAAACTGTTCTAAATTCAGTACACATTACTGCCTATGTTTGTTCTCCCCTAGGTTGCTAGGCTTGAAGACGTAGAGACAGGCCTGGGAAAAGACAGGAAGGAGGTATATAAATTCTTTTCAGAAGAGACGAAAGTTCCTTTCTGTTAAACCTGTCTAGACATTATCAAAATGAATATATACATATACATTTTACTATATACCTATACTACAGGTGACAAAGGTTTTAGTGGTGTAATAAACACAAAAATGATGGCATTTCTAAATCTGCCAGTTTACCACAAATACTAACTCTGGACAGCCACCTTGAAGCAAGATATACAGATTCTCCCAGGAATTCTAAAAGCATATCCTTACCTGCAATTTGGAGGTGAAATGAACCATGCTTTTCGAGAACAGTAACATAAGTCTCTGTAGAGTTTAATGACCTCTCAACTACATTGCTGTTCCACTTTCACACAGTTAAAAATACTAAGTTCCTGAAAATGAATATTCATGTACAAGAGTGGGTTTTTGTGTTATTTTTCAGTCAGATCAGCTCCCTAATCTGGTTTCATGAACTGCTGCACGAGCAGCTGTATCAGTACAAGGGAGGGACTAGTGGAAGAATGGAAAAACATATTCAAGCATATCCACATTAGCAGTGCTACCAAAAGGCAGTCTGCTGCCTCAGGATGAAGCAAATGAGTTGTCAATTGCGCTTTAACGCTAATTTTTTCGACAATGACATGTACTAGATTATTTGTGTACCTATCCTGCAGAACTCTGCTAAAGAACTAAAAACAAAAGAACCTGGCCTGGAAAAGAATAAGTGTCAGGGAACTAGTAAAAGGATAATTTTTTTAGCTTGAGTACAAAGCCTTTCACAATATCTGGGTGCCAAATAGGCACTGCTGTTAAACAATGCCCTGAGTTATTGGCTTGTTCAAAAATCACCTATCCTAATTACTAATCCAAAACTTTAGTATCTGATACAGTTAAAACATACCATCCACTTTACTAAAAAAAAAAAAAGAACACATACTGTAGATTTAATAGTGACTTAACTGGGAATCAGTTCCTTCAGCAATCTTTTTCTAATGTTAGATGGAGTCTTACCGTTGTGGTGTTGAATAGTCATATGTCATGAGACTGAAGCTGTCTATTGCTGAGGCCAACTGATCAAATTCCTTCTTTGTGAACATTCCCGGCTGGTTAGTCCTTTTAAAACAAAGCAAAACAAAACCAACAGGAAGAGACAAATTACTACAATAACCTGGCTTACTCTCTCTTTCGCGTTTCATACCATTTGATCAGGTAAGAAAAAATCTTTCATTCTGAGGTGGCAAAAAAAGATATTTCAGTGCCATTCTTATAATAAATGTCTAAGAAAAAAAAATACTCAATGCCACTTATGTTGCCAGTGGGAAGAATCAGACTTACCAAATAAGCATTTCCACATGGTTACAATAGTGATTATAAGGGCTGTAGACTAATCAAATTGCCTTAGGTAGCAATCAACTGAACTCTAAAAGCTTTTACAAAACCTTTAATTGCTTGGCCTGTCAAACTGTTTTTGATACTTATAAAACTAAGTTATCTGAGCCATACTTAAATAAATGGGTGGGTGCAGCTGTTGATATGAAAACATAAACCAAAGGTAATTTTTTTATTAATCCCCAAAAGAACGGTAATTTCAGCTTGTACTGCACTTAAGAAATTTTCTCTCACTGGTGAAAAACACTTTAGTTTCTTTTCATTCCCTTCCAAAAAAGTCCTAAAAGCAGAAGGCCAATACAATTGCCTGCTTTTAGCAAAAGACTACATAAACCTCTTTTCTTTAGACAAAAACATGTCCATTTCTTTCTTCTTTTGGGGGGAGGGAGGAAGAAATCCATTCTATGATCTTCTCTAGACAAAAGTCTAGTTATGCCTTCTGCATAGCTTTGCATGAAATATGGAACTTATTCTTACTTAATTCTT
Source organism: Gymnogyps californianus (assembly GCF_018139145.2). NCBI lineage: Eukaryota > Metazoa > Chordata > Aves > Accipitriformes > Cathartidae > Gymnogyps > Gymnogyps californianus. Next base: position 19,705,036 of record NC_059475.1, on the reverse strand, counting down.
ACTTATTCTTCCTAATTCTTACTTCCCCCTTTTTTTGCTTATTCTTGATTTACAAAATCTAGCACTGGGTTAATATCTACCTTAGCTTCATGGGTGAGGGGGTGTATTTTTGACAGTTTTGGACTCATAAAGACTACTGACTTCCTTCAACCATTCAACTCAGAAACAATTAATGCACACAAGTTGCCTGAAAACATTGAATCTGTTTCAAAGACAATTTGTAACTTCAAACTAGCAGCACACATAGCACAGCAGGGAACATAACACAGCCTTAATCACATTGCAAAGATGGGACTGAACTGAAAAGGAGAAGCTGCTGCCAGGAGAACCATGTCCTCAGCCAGAGGGCTCTGAAGCACGTTAAGATGAGACAGACAGGTAGAGAAGTAGCATGTTGTCCTAAATAGTCTGGGAGAGCAGGGTTCATAGGGCAACATTATAAAAGAAAAGATAAAGAAAAAAAAGATGGTTTAACAGCTACAAACTCTGTGGTGTGACTCTGCCATTTGAGAGGCAGACTTAGAGGATTGTCCAAGATTCCCCTAGAGAGTAGAGGAGACAGACTGAAGAATCCAGACCTTCCCAGTAGTATCAGAAACTGCTACTTGATCTAGAAATTAGTAGGCTACCTCTGTCTCGACAAGGTACACATTAAAACCACTAATGTTCCATCTTAAATGTAAAAACCAAAAAGATGCTCAGTGACAGATGCAAGTAATAAACTGAAAAATCACTTATTTTGACCTTTATCACTTTTGGATCAGTGTGCAAATTCTCTACCCAACAATATGTGCTGAGTGGATCACCAGAGCATAACAGCGTTCATTTATCAATTTACAAGGTCACTTTCTGTTCCATCACATTAGGAAAGAGGTTAACAGAATACAGGTTACAAAGTGGGGCAGATTAAATTATTTAACATGCCTGTCATCTTATAAGGGAGCAAAGCATGAATGATATTTGCAAGTCAGGTCAATGAACCTGACCAAACATACACTGGATTATGCAGCTGTAATCTGCATGAAGCATAGCGGTGTTCTGGGAGTCTCGAGTTTTCAGAACAAGTGATATCCTTGTCATATTAAGGAGAAATCTCATCCCTTTCCTCCCAGGGTTTTAACAAATTAAAACAAATCTTCACTTCTGGAACCTATTGGTGGATCTCAGTTTTTTGGATAGTTATCTGCTTGCCATTTACTGCAATTGCAAACTACAGTTGTTCTACAAGAATAAAGAAAATGAAAGACATCTTTGAAACAATGTCATGGCACCCTGGATGTCTGTAGGCAAAGCAATTCCCCAATGCAAATTCCAGCAAAACACATTTTCAGTAAATTGATTGTGATTACTCATGAAGGTAAAAGCATAAAAAGTAATTATAATGTGTATTAGATATTAGGGCAAGTTGGATTGCTTTATAGATTCAGCCGGATAGTACTTTAACGAAATTTGAATATATAACTTGCCTTCTACATCCATTTTTCATATATACTGTCAAGGAATATGCAAAAAAACCCCACCCAAACAACCAACAAAAAAACCCCAGGTTAAAATGGATAGTGTCATCATTTTCTCCAAAGCAAGCTTGTAACTGAACTACTTCCCCTACAAAGGAATGCCATCTGAGGAGCAAGGTCATAAATTTCCAACTTGGAACAAACCCAGCAGCAATGAATACGCTTTGTCCATTCGTGGATAGTGTTAAACCACCACTACTCTTCACAGAAAGCAAGTACCACTCACCAGCTCAATCAGCACCACCAGTCAATTCTGCTCTAGTTAAGCACTTCGGGAAACTGTCCACTGGAGCAAAAACAAGACTATTTGATTCATGCTTTTGAGAATTGTTCTGAGTCAAGAAAATTGGCACTCAAGGATAAAAACTAAATAATTTTCAACAGCTATTATGCTTCTCATTTGAGGTTTTCCAATCACTCTGATATTTAATCATAAACTTAACTCAAGAGCAGGTATGTTCTACTGACTACATCGTTGAGAAAACCAGCACAGAGAAAGTCAAGAGACTTGGCACAGAATATGCAAAGTCCACGAGAATAAAAGTTTCCAAGTTGTGTTGGGTTTGCGTGTCGGGGTTTTGGTAGTGGGGGAGGGGCTACAGGGGTGGCTCCTGTCAGAAGCTGCTCGACGCTTCCCCAGATCCAAGTCGGACCCACCTCTGGCCAAGGCCAAGCCCATAAGCGATGGTGGTATTGCCTCTGTGATTGCATATTTAAGAAGGGGAAAAAGACTGCTGAAAGACGGGGCAGTGGAGAGAGGAGTGGGATGTGAGAGAAACACAATGAGGTCAGTGAAGGAGAGGGAGGAGGTGCGCTGGAGCAGAGATTCCCCTGCAGCCCATGGAGGACCCCACGCCGGAGCAGGTGGCTGGGCCCAGAGAAGGCCGTGGCTCCGTGGGAGAGCCCACGCTGGAGCAGTTTGTGGAGGACTGCAGTATGTGGAAAGGACTTGAGCTGGAGAAACTCATGGAGGGCTGACCCCCATGAGAGGGACCCCACACTGGAGCCGGGGAAGAGTGTGAGGAGTACCCCCCCAAGGAGGAAGGAGTAGCAGAAACAATGTGGGATGAACTGACCACAACCCCCATCCCTGCCCCCCTGCGCCGCTTGGGGGGGGGGGGGGGGCGGAGGTAGAGGTATCAGGAGCAAAGCTGAGCCTGGGAAGAAGGGAGGGGTGGGGGGAAGGTGTGTTTTTAAGATATGGTTCTATTTCTTATCATCCTACTCAGATTTGGTTGTTAACAAATTAAATTCGTTTATTTTTCCCCAAAATCGAGTCTGTTCTGCCTGTGACCATAATTGGCGAGTGATCCCTCCCTGTCCTTGTCTCGACCCATGAGCTTTTTGTTGTATTTTCTCCTCCTCACCCCACCAAGGGGGGGAGGAGTGAGTGAGCGGCTGCATAGTGCTTTGTTGCCAGCTGGGCCTAAACCAGGAGACAAGTCTAAGTCAAAAGCCTGTCATTCTTCTAAGCCTTGAATATCGTTTCCAAAATATTCAGTGAAGTGGCAGGAACTTCATCATCATTTATCAGCACTGTAGAATATACATACTAAAGACAGCTTTTTATTAAATTGTCAGATGACTAAAACCTCGGTGATTTTATCTGCTATCAACGTCACAAGCGGGAAGGAGCAGAAGTCAGGTGTACGAACATGAATAACAGGAAAAGCAAATGATCTAATATATCTGAAAAGTCTCTTTGCATGGAATTAACCCTGACCTCTGAACTGCTTCATTTGCTTTATCTTTGAGTTCACCATAAGACACAGTTCAAAAATGACATCTCATTTGGAGTCTAACAAATGTACTCATTAAAAGAGTGAAGTTGAACACTGAATGCAAGAGAAATCTGCTGTTTAAAGAAACCTACTCCTACTGGCCTAAAAATATACTGAAATTATGCAACATGCACTACAAATATGAAATAATTTGGATTCAAGAAGTAAATTTAAGCAGAAAAGGGTATTCTTTTTATGTTAGCTTATACTAAATCCTTTTTATTGCTGTTCTAATAGCCAGACACCTCATATGATATTTGCATCTGTATTTTGCTAACTCAATACCTTAAGCAAATGTCATTCAGTTTCCTTAACATTCTGCTCAAATGCACTAGTGTTCTTACGCAACTCTTATATCATTGTTCAACACAGTTAACTCTGAAACTTACTAAATACTAGCAAAAACCCCAACTATTCAGGTTTGGAAACAGCCATCTAATCTTGGCAAAATTTGCATCTATATGGACTGTAAAAGTTGCTCCATGAGGAGAAATTCACCACAGAGATGAAATTTATGGCACTTTCACTGCAGTAAAAAACAGCTCTGATACTATATATACAACAAATAATTCATTTCAGCTGAGGTCTGGAAATAACGTCCATCACGATGTGTATAGGACATTATCCCAGGTGCTTGTGCAGGTTGACAGTAGGCTCAATATGAGTCAGCAGTGTGCCCTGGCAGCCAAGAGGGCAAACTGCATCCTGGGGTGCATCAAACACGGTATAACCAGCCAGTCAAAAGAGGTGATTATCCCGCTGTATTTAGCATTGGTGCGGCCCCACCCTGAGTACAGTGTGCAGTTCTAGGCCCCACAATTTAAGAATGTACTTGAATGCATCCAGAGGAGAACAACAAAGCTGATGAAAGGGCTGCGAGGTATGTCCTACGAGAAGCAGCTAAGGACTTTGCATTTGTCTAGTTCAGAGAAAAGGAGGCTGAGGGGCAACCTCATTGCTCTCTACAGCTTCCTGAAGAGGGGAAGCGGAGAGGGAGGTGCTGATCTCTTCTCCCTGGTATCCAGTGATAGGACGCATTGGAATGGTTGAAAGCCGTGGCAGGGGAGGTTTAGACTTGACACTAGGAAGCGTTTCTTTACAGAGAGGGTGGCCAAACACTGGAACAGGCTTCCTAGAGAGGTAGTCGATGCCCCAAGCCTGTCAGTGTTTAAGAGGCATTTGGACAATGCCCTTAACAACATGCTTTAACTTTTGGTCAGCCCTGAAGTGATCAGGCAGTTGGGCTAGATGGTTGTTATAGGTCCCTTCCAATGGAAAATATTCTATCTTTCCTGTCCCTTTGTAAGGAACCACTGAATTACTGAGAGAAAAAGCACTCTACTTTTTAAGCATAATGTTTAAGACACAGAAATATTTCTAGTAAGTGACACAGTCCTTTTCTTGTACAGAGAACAGCTGTCCCTGAGACACATCAACACTTTTGCTTTAGACCAGTCCATTTCCTTGAGAGGTGATGAAGCTTCCACCACATGCTTTTAAGAGATGTATTTTCTTGGATAAAATACTGACTTTCCTGCTGAAACCTTGTTTACATGGCCCAGTATTAATTTCTTCCCATTTTTAGCTATATCACTTTTGACTTAACTAAGAAGCTCCTTTACTTTGTTGAGAGATTCGCCGTTTCCATTTGTAGGCTCCTGACCCAAATTTCTGCTAGACAACACAGCAGGAGAGGAACAACTATTCCCCTGAGAGCACAGGTCTTATTTGCATGTATTCCTGACAATTTGTCAGTACTTTCCGATGGCACGCTGCTATATGTATATACAGAAACTATTATGGGGACAACATCACAGGCTTAGAAGAAGAAATAATCTGTTTTCCTTGGTATTTCTGTATACACAGCTTAGAATTTCACAGTCCCTTTTTACCGTTCTATCTTTTCACGTCTAAAATAACTGCAGGGGAGTTTGCTTCATAGCCTAGAATGTCTACTACCTGAATCGTCCAAATAGCATATGGTCATATGTACCAAAATTACCATTAGTGCTTTACTGGTAAGTATTTCTATAAGGTTTTGACTTTGTAGTCTTTCATATTGAAAGACTGGAAAAAATACTTCAACCATGCAAGCCACTTTCTTTTACTTTCAAATGAATCTACATTCTCAATTACTTCTTGTCTCACTATGATTACTCTCAAAATGAAGTAAGGGGGGGGGGGGGGGGGGGAAGGTCTTGTAACTGACTGCTATTCCCTGCAAGTTCAAACTGCATTCTTGTTTGGTTACCTCACTCTCTCTTTTATAAAAGAGAAATTTTCTGTATTCTCACATCTTTGAATAGTCCTTCATAATGGAAAACTGATGTTCTGTTTCCTGTATATATCTATCTCAGAAGTCACCTTCCCAGTGACTTAATTTTCTTGTTGTGTATAATTATGTTTTCTCTGTAAAGCAACTGTTTGCAAATCTTCGCTTCTCCCATCTTTCTTCACCATCAGATATTAGTGGTGTTCACACCTCCTTGCAGTTAGCTGCACTAAAGTATAATGCTATTGTATTTTATAAACACAGACCACTGAATTCAGTTAATGCACAATCACTGAATAAAAATTTACCGTTTCTTCCTGCATCCAGTCTGTTCTACAGCAAATAGAAGAAAGAGCTAAAATCTCTACTCTTTCCATCACACAATTATAGGCATTGATCATGAAGTAGTCAAATGCATAAACAAGTTAAATCTGACATCATTTTCTTTTCAAGGAAAAATCCTCTTGGCAGTTTTGTAACTACCCTATCTCTTTTTAGGTTTTCCAAAACTCTGTAAGGACGACAGCTCACTGAAGTAATTCTCCACTATCAGTATTGAGAAAACAGTTCTACGTGGATCCTGGTTTCCGTGGATGTTTTGCAACTAGATTCTCTGGTGTCTTATAGATGTTCCATTTACAATGCACTCTCACTGCTGGGTCTTGGGGAAAAAAGACAGGTCATCTTCATCTGTCCAGCTGCCTATTTTCATGAAGTGGCAGGGACCTGACTATTAAAACTCTATGTCTGTCAATTTTGTTTGAAACTGGTCAAATGCTAAAAAAGCTTTTGCGGAGACACAAAGAACAGAAGAGATAAAGCCTACAGACACCTTGTTACTTCAGAAATCGTGCTAAAAATAGAATTAAGGTCTGTCTGCAATAGCATTGGATGGAGCAGGCAAGTCAACAACAGGACCTTGACACGATACCGCTGTTCAAATCCGCGAACAATAATTACAGATCTAACCCTTGCTGTCAAAAAAAGAACGTGACCATACTGAATGATTAACCAAAAAAGAGATTCTCAGACAGATGAAAATAGATTTAATACATTAATTAGGGAGCTGAATTCCATGCAGTTGATTGGAGATTTTAAAAAGCACAGTATGATCTCCCACCTCTGACCTCCCTCCCTCAGCGAGCACATCCTTGCAGACAATGTATCGAGGCTTTTACAGAGATGCATGTTATTTGTTAAGCTTTTCTGAAAATGTGCACGCTTAGTATTCAAATACGTTCACAAGCATTTGTAATACAGCATTTTTTTCTCTGTTTCCTTTCTAAGGACAAAAAGTTGCAAGAGCTGAAGAATTGCATGCAACGATATGATCCAAATCTCAGTTAAATCAGAGCTTAAACACAGTATCTGATTTTGTGGCCTACAAACCCAGATCAATATGACAAATCAGGGACTGTACATTGCAAACCCAAAAATGTTAGTCCATTGAACCATATCGTCAGTCTGAATGACCTCTGACTGAGGTCAATCTGTTGCAGGAGAAACAAATAACACAAATTCCAAGTTAGTATACATTTCTTCCTTTTTTTTTTTTTTTTTTTTTTTTTTTTTTTTTTTTACAATCTGTATGGAAGTCCGATTCCTCTTAAAATAGAAATAAAAATCAAACTGAAAGGTAATTCCATAAAACCAGTGCAATCACCACTGCTCATATACACTCTTCCCGTCGTGGCTTTTCATCTGGTTCTACTCTTAGAACACTCTCCCAATTTCACACACTAAAAGTTTTGGGACAGATGAAGGCAGAGACAAAAGCAGGAGGTTCCTTCCCCTCCCAACTAACCCCCATCATCTTAACATCTCCAAATCACATTTTGCTCATGTAATATGAAAGACTACCTTATTGTTAATAAGTCAGAGAAACATCATCCCAAGAGATAAAAATTATGAAAGAATGAGCAAATGAAAAAAAGGGGAATTTTAATGGAAACACGACAATTTAGCAGTTCATTTCTAATGGGTTGGAACAGCCTGAATATCCCAAGATAATTACTTTACGAGCCTGGGCTAGACATTAGGGAAAACCTTCTAATGGCGCAGGTAGTCTGGGAGCACTGTAACAACATTCATTCACTGGGAGATTTTAAGACCTTGTTAGATAAACTTCTATCAAAAGTCACATAGTTATAGTTTATTTTGCCTTAGGATAATGCACCTTCCAATACTGTTCTCTACTATTCAGAATAGTAGCTTAAATTCAGAAATAAAAACCTGCAACCCTACTTGTGCACTGTCTTTGGCTGCTGTACTAATTTATGATAGGAATGGTAAAATTCAGATGCCTTCAAAGAGCATAAGGGCTGTCAGTTGTCCACAGAAAGGATCACTATTTAAAATAAAAAAATTATCTCTACTAAGTGCATCCTAAAAACACAAATTTGACTGATTTTATTAGCATTACTGACCATGTTCAAATTCTCAATGGTAAGAATCTCTTTACCAAATTCTCAGATTAGATTAGGATAGGCATTTAAAGAACAACAACAAAACCTAGCCAGCTTGACAAGCAAGAAAACTGTAACTGAGTGCTACAGATTCACAATACAAAAGAGCTGGGAGTGGTTACTTCACACAATATGAGTGCTTCATATCTCTAGGGGACTGTAAATGATAACAGACTGACAAGTAAAAACTTGCTGTATTTTCATCAGAAAACAAAATGGTATTTATGTAGCCAATGAAATTTTTGCAGAACATTGAGGGCTGGCACTCTTCCTTAATATACATATCCCATCCCAGCTGTTGCCTTTGCAGTACTTGCTCTCCAAACAGGGAGAAACACGGGATCTGTTCTTGTCATGGAGTAGCCTTCAGTTTTCATGAAGCCAAACTAATTACCTGTGGCCCATCTGGCTTAAACCAGTCACAGAAGTCAAGAAGGAGAAACATGCCAACAATTACATGTCCTGAAAAGAAAGCATGAAATCCCAGCAGACACCTAGGGACAAATGAGCCTGAAAACTGCTGTCCTCAGAGCTGAGGCATGCTGGCAGACCAGTCTGCACCACTTACACTGTATTTTTCAAGTAACTTAAGCATTTGCATCTGAAACTCTTAAGCCAACATAAGAAATTCACCTGTTTGACAAAACCAGACAATCTGAATACCAAAGAAGAAAAAGTTTCTTTCGATACTTGTCACTGTATCTACTCCAGCAAAGTCTTGTGGCCTTTTTTTTTTTTTTTCCAAATTGGTTGGAAACAGAAGTGCTGAGGTACTGACAGGCTGACTCCTGTTCTTACCTCTGCTGTCAGAGTGGTTCCAAAGAATGTTTATCAATATGGTGATAGGCGCTTTATATATATAAATATAAACATATATATAAACAGCTCTCCTTTAATGCTCTTTCTGTTATGTTGCTTCAGCCTCTTCAGAGGAGTCATTTAAGCAAGACTATGCATAAATGAACATCCACTGTGTCACCATTTGGTTCTCCTAATTTCCAAACTATTCTAGTGCCTTTCATGCCAGGGCTTAATGCCCAGGCAAGCCATGCTCCAATAGCAGAACATCACGCAAAACAAGCTTGTACCCTGGAGCATATGAGCCTAATTTAAAAACTCTAACATACCAAATGCAGGCTTAATTCCTCCTTGCAAAGATTAAAATGGGTTGGGTTTGGGTTTTTTTTTTTTTTTTTTGAAAGTTTTCCAACTTCACACTGAAACTTATGCAGGAATTGCTCTACAGCATCTGGCTCAGAATTAGTAGAGCTACAAACGCAAGACAATGGTGAGGAACACATTCCACACTCTCTTCTCTTTGACCATCGTTAGCTGACGTACAGATTATTTTAACAATTCTCCCTAATGGGAATTCAAAAACTGATGTGTACACCTGCTTCAGCATGTGTTAGTGCAGTCAGACCTTGGCTGCATTAATTTTTATATAGTAAGCCATAGTCTTTAAAAAGCCACTTCTAAGAATAGATTTGTTCCTCTCAAGTCCTTTCTGAATCTATACAAAATGCATTGAACCTTTCATGGTTGCAGTCAGAGCTATGCTGTACTGAGCTGGCAGCCCAACAAACAGCAGCAAAACCAGGGAAGTCATTGGCAAGGAAAACAGATGTAGTTTAGAGCCATTAACAAGCATCCAGATTTACTGTAGCTAACAGAATTCAGCTTAAAAAGAGATGTGACTGACAGACCTATACTTTAAGCCTTTATGCAGGGAAGAAACAAAACCCATGAGCCCAACAGCACGACTCTTGAGTACGATTCAATAGTATTACTATAATTTGAAGAGGTTATTAAACTTTGTCCAATAACTGTTACTCAGAAGCAGTCGGCAGTTATCTCCTACCCAGTTTTCTGCTCCCCTCGATATAAACTCATATCTCAAGCTGTATCTTGTGATCCAAGTCACACATATTTTACAGATTCTCTAATATGCAATAAAAACTATTATGCCAGTCAGCTAGCCTAGACAGCCCACTTACGAGTCATTTCTATGCCTTCTTGAGTGCTGAATTTTATGCACAGAGTCCGGTTTCAAAATCTCTTGATATGTAACTGTACTCTCCATATTCCTGACAGTGCCTTTTTTTTTGAGGATACTCACAGGAAGATTGACAACTACAGGAACAATGGAGGGCAACACCTAGTTGGTGTTATTACCAACCAGGCGCAACAAATAGGAAACTGTGCATAGTTATAATTTTCAGATTTTCCTTCTCAAGTCCCATTTTCTGTATATTGCTTGCCCAAAGAGATTGCCTTCCAGCATCAAATTTCTTTATTAGCAACAGCAAGCATGGGAGAGCATACTTGGTGTATACACTAGCTAACTCTACAATGAATACACACTGATCATTTTTAGAATTGCTTGCTTTTATGTGACCTCATTTGTCAAATTGGAAGGAAAAGTAAGAAAGATAATCAGACATGTAGAAAGATCAGAAAAGTGCAGCAAGAGTATTATTGATTCCAACAAAATATGATTATTATGGCCAGGTTTCTCACAAACATTTTAACCTTTCATAACGTTAAGTGTAGGTATTGGTAAAACAGAATCCTACTTAATAAACACTACTCCACAAAGTTGTTTTTCTAGTATGCTGTTATTTGACCTAATCTGGTAATTTAAAACTCCATCTGAAACAAGCAATAGGTTTCCTGCTGTTTTGATTCCTGGCATTATTTACTTATCAAGGCTTTATATTCTGGCCTGCATAGTCCTGCCTGAGAATGATGTTAAAAGTAAGTGATGGTTCCCATTTCACTCCAAAACAGAGACATCTTAGAAGCTCTACATAATTTAATTGAATTTGTTTACCATACATTATCATAAAAATTATACTGTTGTTTACACGCATATTCTGCATCATAATTACTACTTGCTAGAAATGCTTCTAAGGAAAACAGTGCATATATACTGGAGTAGTGAACCCACAAACATATCACTCTGTATACACAAAGTTATGGCAAGGCAATTGAATCTGCACCAACTTCTGAAGATGACAGACTCCTGGTGAAAAATACAGATTACCTTAATAATTACAAATATCCATTAATAATCAACTTCTAAGAGACTAAACCACCTGTTTCCTTTATCACATATGCAAAACACCGGTCAATTGTGGCATCTATTGAGCTGGGCAACTGTGAGGTCAACAAGCAATTTTCCATCATGTATTCTTCCTACTTTTCTGTCAAGTATGTATGTATATTTATAGGAAAGGAGGAAAAGAGCATGACAGTACAAAGTAAGAGGAGGGACAAGTTGTCTGCCCTGCTGCCAATATTTCCCAAGAGGCAGGGTAGCAAAACTAAGCTGATAGCAACTGCTACTGGATAGCAGTAATGAAGACTGCATAGATTCTGGTAATTTTCATTGCACAGCAACTCTGGAAAGAAAGAGCTGAAGCTACTTAAGATATTCCTTCACGTCTGCAATGTTTTTGCAGCAAGAATAAAGAATAAACTGAATAGCTAAAATCTTCATTTTGGAGAAGTGGGAGTTTAGAGGTGGAAAATACTGACAGTACGTACCTAGAGAAGCTTAAACTAACAGGCAGAGAGGCTGTAGATTTTTTTTTTTTTTTTTTTTTACTCTTACATATGCAAATATGAACACCCAAAGTTAGGGATGCTTGCTGTATTTTGAATGAGGAGCATACATTATGTTCAAATATTTGGAGAGAAAAGTGGTTTGGGTTCCTGTGGCTTTCAAACGAAAGCAGCCGCACTACTGCTGTGCATCTCAAGAAGCCAAAAAAGACAGACAAATTTGATATGGATTATTTTCCAAGACTGCAATAGCTTTCATATGCTCTTTTCAAAGCCTACAATCTAAAAAAGTGAAAAATGAAAGACATGCTCAACTACAGATTTAACTGCACGTGTTTCACGAGCAAGTAACGAGTTATGAGCAAGACTGCTGCATAGCAGAGAAGTATTTTGTAAACTCTCTAAAGAACAAACAGGTATTAAAACAGCCTTACAGTGGAGTAAGCTGAAGAACCTAAATATCAAAACTTCTGGTTTGCTGGATATTTTGGCACAAACTGGAAATCCTGCTTTTCAGCCATCTCTGGTTCCAGCTGCTGAGCAAGTGATTTTCATTAATTCAGTTGTCTGGCTTTCTTTTAAAGTTCAGAGAGCAAATGTATATTGTTTGACCATTTTCTTCTTGTATTTATCTTAAGAGATTATACTAAGTTTAGCATAATGAAGGTAGTAATAACTTAAACTTTAGCAAGAACATTTTAAAAAGATAAATCACTTCAAAACGCTGGGGGGTGTCCGTCCCCCAAATCCATTCTTACATACCTTGCTGACAGCATACAGAACAATTCTAGGATTCCCCCTAATACAGAGGTGGATCTTGATCCATAAAACTTATAGTGAGGTCTAAGAGAAAGCTGATTCTCACAACAAATGAAAAACACAAAGAAACATCCACCTATTCTGAACAGTCAACTAGTGGTCTAAAGGAGGAAAACCCTATTATATAAATATCTCTCCATAAACAGCAGAGACACTACAAAAAGCTTCCCAATTTCTCCAGAAAAGTTTTCTCTTCACTTTCTATTCCACCAAAAGAACTGTTTTTAACAAGATAACATCTTGTTTTCCTGGAAATACAATTTCTTCCTTCCCAAAGAAAGGATTAGTGTCATCTAACCTTTACAGCCCCCATACAGTCCTGGAAGGATTTCAGCTATATGTTTTTAGAAAAGAATAAATATTTGTCCAGATTACTATCAATCTTGGAATAATTCTGCCTGAGCAGCATGACACTAAATAGGCATCTGTGTTAACTGCCTCTTTTTTTTCCCCCAGGAATCTCCTAAAAGAAGCTAGGTTAACTCCATATATCCACATCTCACCATAACAAACCTTACTGTTCAATGAATGAAGAATGCTGTTTCAAAGCTACCAAGCGAGACTGCTCATCTTTTCATGACAAAAATACAGGAATTTAGAATCAGTCTTGTCTACCCTCCGCCCCCACTATTACAAAACTAAAGCAAAACCAGTATAGAACATTCCTCCTGACCTTGTTCAGGAATGTCAACAGATCCAGCTCCTAGAACAACGAGTATACTATAATGAAGATTTTCAAAATAGTACTAAGCGCCATTTGAACATAAAATGCATTCTCTTTAATGGCTTAAATCAAAAACACTTTGAGGCCGTGTCCTGGTTTCAGCTGGGACAGAGTTAATTTTCTTCTCAGTAGCTGGTACAGTGCTGTGTTTTGGATTTAGTGTGAGAATGATGTTGATAACGCTCCGATGTTTTAGTTGTTGCTAAGTAGCGCTTATCTTAAGTTAAGGATTTTTTCAGTTTCCCATGCTCTGCCAGCAAGCAGGTGTGCAAGAAGCTGGGAGGGAGCATAGCCAGGGCAGCTGAGCCGAACTAGCCAAAGGGATATTCCATACCCTAGAACGTCATGCCCAGTATATAAACAGGGGGGAGTTGGCTGGGAGCGGTGGATCGCTGCTCGGGCATCGGTCAGCGGGTGGTGAGCAGTTGCATTGTACATCACCTGTCTTTTCTAGGGTTTTACTTCTCTCTTTTTTTTTTTGTTATATTCCTTTTCATTACTATTATTATTATATTTTTATTAGTATTAGTATTATATTTTATTTTACTTTAGTTATTAAACTGTTATCTCAAACCGCAAGTTTTACCTTTTTTTCCTCCTCCCCATCCCACTGGGAGCGGGAGAGGGAAGCAGCTGTGTGGTACTTAGTTGCTGGCTGGGGTTAAACAACGACAAGCTGAAAAAAGGAAAGTTGCTGAATCACAGTAAAACCCTGTCAAGGCTTTATAATCTCCCTACTCTAAAAACAGTGATACAGTAATCACTCTTGAGATATTTTCAGTTTTTCCTCAAAGTCCCTTGTCTCATAATGCATACGTAAACCAAAAATATCCTCCGCCAGAAACTTCTCATTGCTTTTAAAAAAAGGTAGCATCAAGAACACTTAACCTCAGCATAACCCAAATCAGTTACCAAATCTTAAGACTTCAGACTGTTTGAAATGTAAGAAGTGCTATGATTTTCAACTTTTTTTTCCAATCAAACAAGAGATCAGCCACAGTAAGAAGCAGCAGTTAAAAATGATGGTTGGGATATAAGTGCACTTAGCTAAGAATGGATGGGAAGCAGAAACACGCTTTGAGATGCTGTGCTTCACATACAGATGTGGCAAACTTTTCAGAGCAAGGAGAAAACAGCCAGCACAGTATCTGACAGAAAATGTGTTGTCATAGGCATGTTTTGTCAGTTTTAGACAACTCATGAAAATTCACATAAGGTTATAAATTTAACAGCATGGGCCTCTTCAGTGTTTTAGACATTATTTTGGAAATGTTTACCTGTCATTTTAATTCACTGAGGCTAAAAGCAAGCCTATAAAGTCTCAATTTAAGAACAGAATGCCAAAACCTGACTTAGGTATCTTCAGCTCTCTCCATTCCTTTGCTGTGTCTGCCCCACCCACCCTTTTTTAATTACAACTAAAAGAAAAACTTCTCTAGATTTCTAGCTTACCTAAAACTTTAGTAGGAAGGCTTAACAAAGAAAGTCTTCAAAAGTATCTATTTAAAAAAAGAATAAGGCTAGCCTGAGTCCTAGGTGTATGCCCTGCACAAGGAGCTGCCCACAGCTGTTCAAGAGAAACAGGGGGAAGGTTTATTTGTGAATGTTTGCTTTGTTCCTGGGACAGAGGAAGAAAGTTTCACAACAGAGTGTACTCTTTTTCTTCTTTCTCCCACTGGCTCAGCTCTGCTTCCCTGCACTCTTCTGCTGAACAGGCATTTATGGAGCATTAATTCTGCCACCCAAAGAAATTAATGAAGGTGCTGCTCTCCCTTTTCTCCTCACACAGCTGTGTATCACCTGCTACCTAGATGTGTATCATCAAGTTCAAAATGCATATGAAGATTCTAAAATTTTCCTAGGTGTTTCTACAGTGTTCTGCCATCCGACATTATTCTTTTTCTACTGTTCAACCTAAGAATTCTTTATCATGAACTAAGAGTATTTTTATCCTTTTCTTCCAAGCTGATGTAAAGACCAATGTATCCCTGTCGCTTCTACAGCCCCTGTTAACACATTTTAAGACTTATTATGTCTCCTGACACTTTTTCCTCTTTTTGATACACTAACTACAGTTTTTCAAACTTTCCTCAAAGGAGACATTATCAATACTTCTAGCCATTTTTCTTGCTTTCTTCTAAACACTCTCATTTTTCTACATCCTCCTATAAATATAGTACCCCAGACTCAGTTTTCCATGAGACCTGCCTACCACTGAGAGCAGAATAATTACCTTTTGTCACCCTGAAAGCTCCCTGCCAATTGTCTCAAAATGAAAAGTGTCCCTTTCCCTACATCTCACAGCACTGTTGCCTCGGCATTCTGAAGTTGTCTGATCCTCTTCCAACACAGGTCTGCCCAGAAAGTTTCCATGCATTTCCATGTGTTACTTCTCCCTCCTTAAAATAGTATTTTATATCCATCTTTACTTAATCTCATGGCATTAATCCCAGGTAATTTTTAATGTTTCTGGAATAACTTCAAGATCTGATCACCTCCTGTTAAACGTTTACTTACCAATCTGGTATCTTCCACAAACTTAAAAACAATCCACCAGCCTTACTGTTTTAGGAAAATGCTTTATGTCACTTTCATTCAAGATACATTGCCCTACCACTTCTTTGGCCCAGATTTTACAGAGGTCCAGCAGCCTCTGCAGAGAGTCAGCAAAGACTGATTTTTATTCTGCCTATACAACAGGTCTAATGTATCCAGAATATACTAGACTTGCTAGGCATGTGCCACACAGTTGATATGTGCTGTCCTATACATTCTGCTCTATACCATATGGACACATATTTCTTCCTGGAAAATCTAAGGGCCACGGCTTAAAATATGTCGTTCAAGGAACCATATATTAAGGAAGATGTAGGAGATTTAGAGAGAGCCCAGAGAAGAACGATCCAAGGTCTAGACAATATGACCCATACTAAAACATTAACAGATTTTGGTTTATTTATTCCATACAAGGTTCGCTGATGGGTCCCACCTGAAATGTCATCCCAGTCCAACAGTCGCACATCTGCAGAGTGCACTATTTTAAGAAAGCTGGCACTTACATCAAATTCACACTGAGAGCTTTTGTTTTAGAGATGAGGAACCATACTTCATATTTCCACTAATGCTTCCCAGTCCTTCTGCCAGATGTGAAACTGTAAGGTTAAGTACACCTTTTATGAGAGACAAACATGCTTGTTTTAAATTTAAATACTACTTTGATATATACTATCAGGAACTGGCCAGGAGATAACAATTTATTCTAGCTAAACTGTATGCAGTTTACCAGTAGTAGTATTTTTGAGAACTTCATGAGGACAGTGATAGCTGCAATGATTTGTTTACAGGGTGCTTCATTCGTGCCAGTAATCCCAAAAACCATGTCCCATAAGGTTAAATGAAAACATACTGCTCAATGACCTCTGCTTTGTACTGGTAAGCATGTTGTTAAGACATAGGTAAGAACAGCAGCTATTTTGCATACTATTACTTAAACCAAGGATCAAGGTCTGATATACATCTAGTATTATCATGCTAGATATGACAAAATTACTGAAGTATAAGGCTGCCTTGTGCTACCTGGGGCTTCTTAAACAATTGAAGTAATCTGTTTTTAAAACTGTCTTCCATGCATTTTAATTATGATTGATACATACAAAACTCCAAAGTTTTGGAGGTTTTAAGCAGATTTTTTTTTTTTTTCAGAAATGCAGCAATCACTACTTTAACAGGCTTTTCATCTGTAATTCTAAAACTCTTAACAGTGACAAAGTGACCAGTGCTTTTTGTAGCTTCATCATATACTCAGGGTATGACAAAACAAGCTCTTAGTATCTTAAATGTGATCTTCCTTAAAAAAGACCCCCAAAAAGTTCTCAATGACATGTGAAATAAGTCAACGTATTTCATAGATTCATAGAATCATTTAGGTTGGAAAAGACCCTTAAGATCATTGAGTCCAACCACAAACCTAACACTGCCAAGTCCACCACTAAACCATGTCCCTAAGCACCACGTCTACACATCTTTTAAATACCTCCAGGGATGGTGACTCCACCACTTCCCTGGGCAGCCTGTTCCAGTGCTTGATAACCCTTTCGGTGAAGAAATTTTTCCTAACATCCAATCTAAACTTCCCCTGGTGCAACTTGAAGCCATTTCCTCTTGTCCTATCACTTGTTACCTAGGAAAAGAGACTGACACCCACCTCGCTACAGCCTCCTTTCAGGAGGTTGTGGAAAGCGATAAGGTCTCCCCTCAGCCTCCTTTTCTCCAGACTAAACAACCCCAGTTCCCTCAGCCACTCCTCATAAGACTTGTTCTCTGGACCCTTTACCAGCTTTGTTGCTCTTCTTTGGACACGCTCCAGCACCTCAATGTCTTTCTCGCAGTGAGGGGCCCAAAACTGCACACAGTATTCGAGGCGTCGCCCCACCAGCGCCGAGTACAGGGGGACGATCGCTCCTGTAGTCCTGCTGGCCGCACTATTTCCGATACAAGCCAGGATGCTATTGGCCTTCTTGGCCACCTGGGCACACTGCCAGCTCATATTCAGGCGGCTGTTGACCAACACCCCCAGGTCCTTTTCCGCTGGGCAGCTTTCCAGCCACTCTTCCCCAACCCTATAGCATTGCATGGGGTTGTTGTGACCCAAGTGCAGGACCCGGCACTTAGCCTTGTTGAATCTCACACAGTTGGCCTCGGCCCATCGATCCAGCCTGTCCAGATCCCTCTGTAGAGCCTTTCTACGCTCCAGCAGATCAACACTCCCGCCCAACTTGGTGTCCTCTGCAAACTTACTGAGGGTGCACTCGATCCCCTCATCCAGATCATTGATAAAGGTATTAAACAGAACTGGCCCCAATACTGAGCCCTGGGGAACACCACTTATGACAGGCCACCAACTGAATTTAACTCCATTCACCACAACTCTTTGGGCCCAACCATCCAGCCAGTTTTTTACCCAGCGAAGAGTACGCCCGTCCAAGCCACGAGCAGCCAGTGTCTCCAGGAGAACGCTGTGGGAAATGGTGTCAAAGGCTTTACAAAGTCCAGGTAAACAAGGTCCATGGCCTTTCCCTCATCCACTAAGCAGGTCCCCTTGTCACAGAAGGCGATCAGGTTAGTCAAGCAGGACCTGCCTTTCATAACTTATGCTGACTGGGCCTGATCACCTGGCGGTCCTGTACGTGCAGTGTGATGGCACTCAAGACGATCTGCTCCATAACCTTCCCCAGCACCGAGGTCAGACTGACAGGCCTGTAGTTCCCTGGATCCTCCTTCTGGCCCTTCTTGTAGATGGGCGTCACATTTGCTAACCTCCAGTCAACTGGGACCTCGCCAGTTAGCCAGGACTGCTGATAAATGATTGAAAGTGGCTTGGTGAGCACTTCTGCCAGCTCCCTCAGTACCCTTCGGTGAATCCCATCCAGCCCCATAGATTTGTGTGTGTCTAAGTGGTGTACCAGCTTGCTAACTATTTCCCCTTGGATTATAGGGGCTTCTTTCTGCTCCCTGTCTTCCAGCTCAGGGGGCTGGGTGCCCTGACAACAACTGGTCTTACTATTAAAGACTGAGGCAAAGAAGGCATTGAGTACCTCAGCCTTTTCCTCAGCCTTTGTCACTATGCTTCCCCCCGCATCCAATAAAGGATGGAGATTCTCCTTAGCCTGCCTTTTGTTGTTAATGTATTTCTAGAAACATTTTGATTGTCTTTTACTGCAGTAGCCAGATTAAGTTCTAGTTGGGCTTTGGCCCTTCTAATTTTCTCCCTGCATAACCTCATGAATTATGTAGTCCTCCTTGTAGTCCTCCTGAGTTGCCTGCCCCTTCTTCCGAAGGTCATAAACTGTCTTTTTTCCTCAGCCAAAGCTCTCTATTCAGCCAGGCCGGTCTTCTTCCCTGCTGGCTCATCTTTCGGCATATAGGGACAGCTTCCTCCTGTACCTTTAAGATTTCCTTCCTGAAGAATGTCCAGCCTTCCTAGACTCCTTTGCCTTTCAGGACTGCCTCCCAAGGGACTCTGTCAACCAGGCCCCTAAACAGGCCAAAGTCTGCCCTCTGGAAGTCCAAGGTGGCACTTCAGCTAACCCCCCTCCTTACTTCTCCCAGAATTGAGAAAACTGTCATTTCATGATCGCTGTGCCCAAGATGGCCTCCAAACATCACATCACTCACAAGTCCTTCTCTGTTCGCAAACAAGTCCAGCGAGGCACCTTCCCTAGTTGGCTCACTCACCAGCTGAGTCAGGAAGTTATCCTCCACACACTCCAGGAACCTCCTAGACTGTTTCTTCTCTGCTGTATTGTATTTCCAGTGGACATCTGGTAAGTTTAAGTCCCCGATGAGAACAAGGGCTAGCAATTGTGAAAGTTCTTCCAGCTGCTTATAGAATATTTCACCTGTCTCTTCATCCTGGTTGGGTGCTCTATAACATACTCCCACCATGATATCTGCCTTGTTGGCCTTCCCCCCCAATTCTTACCCATAAACACCAACCCTTTCATCACCATCGTCAAGCTCTAGACAGTCAAAACACTCCCTAACATAGAGGGCTAACCCACCACCTCTCCTTCCTTGCCTATCCCTTCTGAAGATTTCATAGCCATCCATTGTAGCACTCCAGTTGTGAGTCATCCCATTATGTTTCCATGATCGCAACTGTATCATAGTTTTCCAGTTGCACAATGGCTTCCAGCTCCTCCTGTTTGTTGCCCATGCTGTGTGCATTGGTGTAGATGCACTTCAGTTGGGCTATTGATCCTGCCACCTTTTGGGGGGGAGAAGCCCTGATTCCTATGTGACTGTTCTCAGGTGCTTTCGTGGTTTCTAACACATCAATAACCCCCGTGTCTTTGCTGCCACATGGATCTCCATCCCCTACCTCTACTGAGATGGCAGACCGAAGGATGTCGTTAGCACACTGTCCCTCAAACATTGGCATGCCGCCCCCAGGCTTATCTCTAGCAAGCCTGATTTTATCCCTTTCCCGCTTCAAATCTAGTTTAAATCTCAATGAGCTCTGCCAACTCCTCTGCAAAGATCCTTTTTCCCCCCTTTAAGACATGTGTATCCCATCTGTCGCCAGCAGGCGTGGTGTCATGTAGACCGACCTATGATCAAAAAACCCATAATTCTGCCAGTGACACCAGGCTCAGAGCCAGGTATTGATCTGCCAGGTCCTCCTGTTTCTTCCCTCATCATTCCCTGCAACTGTAAGGATAGAGGACAATGGTACTTGTGCTCCTGATCCCTTAATCAGTCGTCCCAAGGCCCTGAAGTTTCTCTTGATTGCCCTCAGACTTCTTGTTGCAACTTCGTCACTGCCTACGTGAAAAAAATCAATAACGGATAATAATCCAAGGGCTGTACCAGGGTAGGAAGTTTCCTCGCCACATCTTTAACCCGGGCTCCAGGGAGGCAGCAGACTTCCCTCATAAGTGGGTCCAGTCTGCATATTGGGCCACCTGTTCCCGTCAGGACAGAGTCTCCTATGACAATGACCCGTCTTTTTTTCCTTTATGGAAGCAGTTTCAACAGAGGGTGTAGGCCTCCATCACCACTTAACCTTGGTGACTCTTCCAACCTAGATGAACCATCGTCCTCATCATTTTTCAGTTCCACTTGCAGAGCCTCGCATCTATTATGCAAGGGCACCTGGGAAGGTGGGGTAGTCACAGAGGAGACGTGTGTGCTGCACCAGGCAGGAACTTGTTGCCATTGCCCCCTATGCCTTGAGTCACCACATTCAGCCAGGTGGAGAGAGGACAGGGAATCCTGTGTGTCATGTGCCCTGTCTGCCTGACAGGCCTATCCCAGGGAAGGTAGGGTGCGATTCCAGTAATCTTTCTTGGACTCCCTGATACTCCTCAACCTACTCACTTCCTCCTGGAGCTCTGTCACTAAGCAGAAGAGCTCCTCTACCTGGGTGCACCTCCCACAGGTGTGCTCGCTACTGCCATCCGGTACTGGCATAAGAGTAGGGCACATGCTGCAGCCTGACACCTGGGTGGCAGCATGTTCCCATCGCAGCTCTGTCTGGGAAGCTGTGTCAGTCGTGGCAGGTGTAGAGTTTAGAGAGGCCATGGCTTTCTGCTGGGTGGATACCATTGCTTCTTGGTTGAGCTGGCAGAGCTTCAGCACCCTTCCTGCACGCCCTTCCGCGCAAACTGCTGCGTCACACGCTGTTTGCCCGTCCTGTTCGCGGCGCTCCTGGTTGCTAGCGCTCCCTAGGGCCTTCTTTTATACACGGGGGAGGGGCTTGGCCGTCGTTGCTCCTGGCCCCGCCCAGGTCTCGTCAGCCGCTGTTGCGCAAGCTGCGGGCTCCTGGCAGCTCTCTCGGCCCCCCCGAGGTTTCCCCAGTTCAGGAACCCCCCCTGTGCACCACGCCAGAGCGCTCCGCTGTGGATCGTGCCGGCACCGCAGCTGCTCGCCTTGGCAACCGAGTTTGTTTACTGGAGATTTTACTTTTTCTCATTTACAGATTCCATACGACTTCAAGAGAGAATCATCTGCTATTCAAGGAGTGGCTACTGTCTCGTAACCTGAAGACAGGTGTTTTAAAAGGATATCCATCACACAGGACAAACTGCTTGGTGCATATCCTAACCATCAAAATGCAAGTAAAGTGCACGGTGTTATATTATGAAGTGATATAGCCAATGCCATTTTTTTATTGCTACTTTGTGCAAAGGATTATACTTCAGGGGACAATAAAAGTCCAAGAAAAGTGACCACTAACAACCTGTCTGTATAAATATAGAGTTATTTAACACTGTGTTTAGCAAAACTAACAGCTTTTAATAACTTAGTGTATACCAAGCTGATCCTTAACGCTGTTACACTGTATGTCTAACATCCATAATAAACTACAAATGCCAGAAAGGCCATGGTTATGCAACCATGGCTAGATTCAGAATCCCTCTGAAGACAACATCCCATCCACAGCTCTCAAGAGCTTTTTGTCTGCCTTTGATCTTTCTCAGGGCAGCAGGAAACAGGAGTATTACTGATGCTCTTTCCAATGATAGCTCATCTAAATAAGGTTAAGAATTTCTTTACTCATTGTTTTCTTCACAGTAACTGGGAAACATCATGGATAAAGTGGTTGTTGAACCTGGACAAAATATGTAATAATCTAGTCAGATTAAATTCAATTTACTTGCAGACAGGAAAGAGTTACAATTCAAATTCAAAGCCTCACTTTTTGCCTTTGAAAAAGCATCCCTAACATATTATAAAGCATGTAAGTATAGAGAAAAAAAATAAAATGACCGACTCAATCCCTGTGATTTACAGACTTAAAAGAACAGGTGCAACCAAGTTTCAAGTCCCATTTGCCATCTTTCCCCCCCCACAACAGCATATTTAGGCATAAAGGTAGTTCACTCCAGCACAGCTATCCTATTTGGAAAGAGCCTTGTGATATCAGTATAAAAACATCCACACAGCTTTCACCAGTGTAATTTCTGCAGTACAATAACCACTGAAGTGCGCATATTTAAGCCAGAAATTTAACCAAACCCAGAATTAGTCAGCACAAATGGAATTACCCACCATCACCAATGGGCAGAATATGCCTGGCTACCTGTTGCTGTTTTAGAAATGGTACTTGTATAGTTTATACATGCATCCGTATCCATGCATGTTAAAAGCAGTAACACTAACATTTTGAGACAGTCTGTTGAAAGACAGGCTGGAAGTCTTCAGCAAACCATCTGCTCTAGCAACCATTTACATAACACAGCAATCCTAGCACCTCTCTTCAGACAGATGCAACCACAAGTCTCCCATCCCAGAGGAGAGTCACAGTATAACACAAACTTTTTAGAGCATAGCTGGCTTCTGCTGTTCCTCTCTCTTGCAAACCACTTATGTTTGCAGGAAAATCATGCAATTCCTGGATATCAGGTGGATGGAAATACTATCTCAATCTGTGTTTGGCACCATGGTAGCTCTACATGCATTCTCTGTGACAGCAAAGCTTGCTAGAGAGATTCCTGCCTCCTGATCAGCCTCCACGCATTCCCACCCCTGGATTATGCCAGTGCAACTGTCTCTGGACAATGCTGTAAACAGATACATTAAAAAAAAGCTGTGAAGGAATATATAAAATGTCTGGATTTAAAAAAAAAAATTTGTTTTTCAAGTGAAGTTTTCTTTTAGTCCAGAACATTTCACAAGCAAACCAAAAACCAAAGACTTCACTGGATCCTTTAGTTATAAAAGCAAGCTTCAACTAGAGGATCAGTCTCAGTTTGTTTGAAAAAGCTGAGTTCGAGAAGTTAAACAGATGATCCAATGTTTCCTTCCTGCATCATGCACTTGATCTCACATGCAATGCTGCATTTTCCAGACTGTTTTTCCCTAAACAAACCAGTATTTTTAGCTCTTAGAAGTATCTCCTTTCAGACAGCATTTGCTGCCAGACTGCTTTGATCTTAATGCATATCAAACGAGTCTAAATTACAAATTCCTAAATAAACTGCTTACATTTAACTATGCTCTCTCTTTAAATTTTAATCAGAGCAGAACACAAAAGGAACAATGTTTCAGCTCCTAGCATCCCAGCTGGTTACAGTATTCCACATATAGCTCATGTCTACTTTATCAGTCTTTTGCCAGCTGCTGAACTCTAAAATATTATTTGATTCTTGATAGTACTTATTTCCATGCCTTTTGCTGTATTTTTGATTAACAGTCTACAGTGATTCCAACAAATAAAGAATATAAGATGCATTAAAGCACACTTTCAACCATGTGTGTTAAAACCCAAAGTGAGTTTCAAGACACGAGATATTTCATACACAATGGGAAGCACTTTTCAGTTGAAGCCTTGTTATCCTATAAATCAAAAAATTTCAGGTACAGCTACTAACTAAAAAGTCAAGTAAGACAGAAAGAAAATGTCAGGATTCTGCTTATTGATATAATTAAATCCAACATACTTCTAAGCTTTAAAGCATGCATGGACATTGTGAACATTTTAGGATGTTTCCTTAACTTATGAATGTACTTTCAGCTACCTATTTACTCAAGAAGTTAAAGTATTTTTTCTAGTTAAAGCAATAGGAAGACATACATGGAAGACACAGCCAGTTGGCTTATATAACAGTATTAATTGAAAAGAATGCGACTAATGCATTCTCCTGGGCAATACAGGTTTATGAATAAATCCCAGAAACTTTAGGAATGCATAAAGAAACAAAATAATTGGTTTAGAGGAATGAGATTTTTGGATTCTTTCATATAAACTACAGGTGTTATTTCCCACAGCTAGAAAACAGGAACACTTTACTACCTCTCTACAGATAAGGCTATTTAGGGACAGGCATGTAATACATATTTCAGGTTAAAAATTGCACTTTAGATAGACAGCTCTTCCCAGCTCTAATAGGGCATCTCTAAATCCCAGTTCAGAAAGGTTTTGCAACTGTGAACCCACTATCCTGTCAATATTCAGGACAGCAGCAGGAGAGGCAATGACAACACAAGATTCAAACCTCAGTGTGGTGTTCAACTGTGAAATAGTCCTGAAAGATACAGTTACCATAACAAAGCAAATTCTGGTCAAGGCAAAATGTGGTTAAGAATCCTAAGGGCTTATAGTGGCTTCAACTCTTGTTTCTGGATTTAGAAAAACTAGACTGTAGAGCCCCATGTGACTGTATATAAACAAAACAGATTTAGGTCCCTCTGGCTATGAGACTGAATCTGGTAATGTCAATAGGCATCACAATGAACAGGAATCTTAAGGTTTGTACTAGTCTCCACTTTCTCCCTACCACCAAAAGAAGCTAATGCACTTTAATGTGAACATTGTTTACAGCAATTACTTAAATTCTACCAGAGCATACATTAGTATTTTAAAAAGCGTCTGTGTGATGAAATGACTGATAAAGCATTTTAGAAAAATGTTTTAAAGTGTTCTCCTTTGCTTTATCTGTAATAGACTACAATTAATAGCAACAGAAAATTGCTTTAAAAAGGAACTATCAATTGGGATGAAATGTAGATCATAAGAGGGCAGCATGAAAGACTGGAATAAATGACAGACAGGAGAGAAGACATAGTAATTTCTCATTATTTTTGACTTAACCAAAGCACGAGAATTCTCAAAGTATTTGTTATCACCATTGAACATCCATGTGACACAAAGGCATACCAGTCCACAATTTTCCAGAGAAATATGCAAGAAATGAGAGCATTAATGGTCTGTGAATGTTGCAAAGGTTATCTCATGAGCCAGGAATAGGTTTTTAAGGACTTAGTTTCCATGCCTTTATTTTTAAAGAAGTGTTGCAGTTACTGCTCTGTGGTGCAATGAGTTAATAGAAGGCATATAACACTTTGGCTTACTGGGAGCCATGCTAGCATTTCAGAGGGCAATAGCCAAAAGTGTTGTTCAGTTCCTGGAACCTTCCCTATAGTAGAAAGTTTTACCAGCAAAGCCATCCATGCATCAGAAGCAGCTTCTAAGCATTTATATTCTGAAGCAAATCTGAATGACTCTCAACCTTCTCTTGACAGAGAAGGCTGACTTCCTAAGACTCAAGTACTACCAGCCACAAAAGTAGCTCTCAACAGCCATGCAAAGACATCCATGACAGTAAGGAACAACAGAGCCCTGTAGCTCTGATTACTTGGAACATACGTGATGCCTCATCCTGAGGAACAGTGCTGATGAAAAGCTTCCTCCTTTTTAAAATCCTCTGCATCTTATGGCCTGAACTTTCTTTCAAATAATTGTGTGGTGGTCAACTGGCTACTGACTCCAGCTCCAGGAATACCACATATGGAAAAGGTCTGACTGACCTGAGGAGTTTGCACAAACTTCAAACTTCAGCTGAGAGCCAATGAAAAGGAAGTAGATTGTGATAAGAAAACATGTGAAATAGCCCCAAGTGAAAGCCAAGGCTGACAAAGAAGCAGCCTCCAGCATGAATATCACACTGCTCCTGAGAAAGACCTCACCATGATGATAACTCATCCTTCTGCTCAAGGAATACTGTGTGTCAACCTCAGGACCCACAGAACAGTGGAAGGGTGAGCATAACACCATAGAAAAGGGGTAGAAAGTGGGAAGGCTCTGCATAACAATTCTAGCTGTAATGTTAATGAGGCTTTTCTATATTAACTAGATAATTTGGACTATCAGACCATTAAAACATTAAGTGGACAAACAATAAATTCATGACCCCATTTATATAGTGCATTCCTTTTTGCGCATTACAAGACTTGGAATGTAGCAGTGTGCCAAACTGCCTCAGGATTACAGGGTGTATATTCTGACATGGGAAGACCATGGAAAATACAGAGCACAGGGAGGAAAAGGGAACAAGCCACACCATGTCTAGAGAAAACGAAACAGCAGCATAAGTCTGGTGTTGTCCTGAGACTCAGATCTACTCTCTTAATGCCATAATGCACTAGAAACTAGTACTGTTCTACTAATAAAGTGTCTCACAAAACATGACGCAAAAAAACCACCAGAACTGAGGTAGAAACAGAGAGGCTTGAGTGATAGGAAAGAATCTCCTTAAAATGCAGCTAGGCTGTCAGAGCCCTTCAGTCCCTAAAGAAAAGGGCTCTGCACAGGTATTATTTTACAGGACTGTCTACTTCACCAATTTACATGGAATTTATTTTGTTTGCTTTTGCCAGTCTTCAACACATTGCTTCTCCCTCTCTGCCTATCAAAATTTGGTGGCCAGCCACACACAGAAGCAAAGGGCTTTTTGCATTAAACTAGCTACTTCATTTTAAGGATATAAAGCTGTTATACTGTGCAACAGAGGAAAATATAAAGCAAGAAAAAACATCCTGAAGTACACAGTTTTACAGAAAATAAACTGCAATCAGATTTCATGAAGCTACTGAAGAACAAAATTACAGGTAGGTATTATTTTGGGCTTACAGTCTTAAGATTGTAGAAAGTACATATCCTATATTCAGGAATTGGTTTGGACGGGGTGCCCTGGTTTCAGCTGGGATAGAGTTAATTTTCTTCTTAGTAGCTGGTACAGTGCTGTGTTTTGGATTTAGTGTGAGAATGATGTTGATAACACTCTGATGTTTTAGTTGTTGCTAAGTAGCGCTTATCTTAAGCCAAGGACTTTTCAGCTTCCCATGCTCTGCCAGCAAGCAGGTGTGCAAGAAGCTGGGAGGGAGCAGAGCCAGGACAGCTGACCCGAACTAGCCAAAGGGATATTCCATACCATGGAACATCATGCCCAGTATATAAACTGGGGGGAGTTGGCGGGGAGGGGCGGATCGCGGCTCTGGCATCGGTCAGCAGGTGGTTAGCAATTGCATTGTGCATCACTGGGGTTTTTTCCCTTCCCCCCTCCACCCCCTTTTTTTTTGTTATATTCCTTTTCATTATTATTATATTTCATTATTATTATTGTTAGTATTATATTTTACTTTAGTTATTAAAATGTTCTTATCTTATTATTAAACTTATCTTATCTGCAGGAGGGCAGGGAGTGAGGGAGCGGCTGCGTGGTGCTTGGCTGCTGACTGGGGTTAAACCACAATACAGGGTTACATCACTGATCTACAGAACAGCTGGCATCACAGTTATAGTGCAGACGCTAACTGATCTCAGCACATAGACAACTTTTTAGTCACCTACTACAGGGTCCCTGAATCTTTTCAGCAGGCAGCATTTAAGCTCTGCACAGATATCTGTAGGCAGAAATGCCTTCTTTTCCCCTCTTGCTATCGGACCTCCCCACAAAACTCAACAAGAACTTGAGACCATTGCAGAGAAAAGTCCAGCCACAGAAGAGACATTTACAAGTCTGCTCAGGCATTCCATTATATCAGCCTTTTTGGCACCTTGAAAATGAATGTACACTGAAAGACTGTGACAGCCTACAAGAAATTTAGGAGGTTGCACAACACCATCATGAAACTGTGCTGTTAAACTGTCATAAACTGTAGTGGCTGCAAGCCTGTCCATACTGTTATACAGCCCAAGGTGAGAAAAATAAGACATTGTAATATTTTTCTTCAGCTGTCTACTAACTCTCCTCTGAAAAATACCTAATAATGGCTCTCTATTCAAGATTGACTTACATTACTGAATTTTCACGTGCAGGCATAAGGTTGCTGAACAGCTTGAAGGAAAAAGGAAACTTGGGAAAAAAAAAAAATCTTGCATTGCTGACTATGCAAATATTACAAGTCTTCCCCAGTTATTATTATCAGCAAGTTAAGCCCAGTAAGCCAAAAATATCTGCATAACCAGGAGGAGGTACCTATTCCATTAGGTAAAATTCAGAGATAAGGAATAAGCATGACATAGGATTAGCACGTGTGTCCCCATCTGTCACCTATTCTGCAGTTAGCAGAACCCACTGCAACATACTCAGTTACTTCATGAAGACTGTTCCGTGTACGTAATCCCCTACAACAGGTTATGCTTCATTATTCTGCAGTCCCATATGACAAGAGTCCCCATCAAGCCTCTTAAAAAAAACTAGTAGGGATTTGGAGCTTCTCACTGACAGTAAAAGGCCATCACCCATGACATATACATAACTTTAACATTTGGCCTATCCACAGTGTAACAGGGACACTCATTACCTTTGAGAAGCAAGGAAAGGGGAGAGTGGAATACAGAGATTCAGAACTTGGTAGTTTTGGGGATAAGATAACCCTTATTACCACAATTCTCCAAAAGGCATGATGTATTCCTTGTAGCACTATTGTATACCATAAACACTTTTCCACAAGGTAGCACAACAGAAAGCTATGCTCATGATGCAAGGATACCATGGATCTTTTGACCTGGAAGAGCATCCAAATGTGAACAAACGTTACCAAATGACAGATGGATATTGGCAAAACTCTTGCTAATAAAGCTGTATAGCATTGGCATAGCCCACATTTCAATTTGAAATTACAATAACGAAGTCACATCACTCTGCTGGTATTCTGGATCACCTTCTACCCTTGTCTTCAGTTCTATCTGCCTACTCTCACATGGATGTAATCACTGATTGATCATACAAAACCCTGAAGGACTAGACACAGTCTACCTGAAATACCAAAATACTGGAGCACCATTTTCTTTGCAGAAAAAGACTAGGAATATAGTAAAACTGTGATTTTTCAGTTTTACTATACATCACTTAAAGACAATGTAGAATCTTTTCTTAAAAATGTAAAAACTTAAAGAGGATTCAAATTCCTTCCACATATAATGAAATTACATTCTCATTTTCCACATGGGTTTTGTTTTTTCAACAAATACAATCTTAGGAAGTAAGTATCTGTCTGCTATAAACACTGGAAGATAAGAACTGCTTACTGCTGTTGAGTCAGAAGAGCATATAAACTGCTACATCTGTCAGATTCAAATCATTGCACAAATAAACAGAATCATTAACAATTCTAAATATCCTCTTACTAAATGCATTTTCTGTACATATGAACTATCAAGTCAAAATAAATAATTTTAAAAACTCACAGCCCTATTATAGATATAATTCCTTCCTGTAGCTCTGTTTTTCTGACTTAAAGAATAACTATTATCTATCATAGCTGAAACTGTGCCCAGAGGCTCAGAAAGTTCTTTTATATGCTACCTTTACGACACCCTTTTCACTCCTTGGCAACAAGTCATTAAGTTCCACAACTGTTTCTGCTCTTGTTCTCCTTGGAGTTCTTACCAGACATTTTGGGTTAACACCACAATAGGAAGTCCCTCTGCAAATTATTTTGACATCAAAAGTTATAAGGTATATATGAATGCACATCATTACTAAGACTATTCAGTGCAACATGCATGAAGACAGGACTACCAATCAAAAAGAATTTCTTATTCATTTAAGCTGCATAGCTATAAACAAAGCTTTGAATTTATTGTATATCAGACAAGAAAGTATTTCTCATCTGAAACCTGCCATCTAAATAGGAATACTCACCCTGGTGCAACTGCAGGAGGGATGACCAGTATGAGTTTAAGTTGTGCTTCACGCAAAGCTTCAGAAAGGTGAATGAGCAAGTGAATCAACTCCCTGAAATACAAATACATTGTTAGAGGGAAAGGCAGTAAAACTGGTGCTATATATTGGCAAGAGCAAGTTAACAAGTAACAGTAGAAATAATTGAAAAGATGCAGCTGGCAAGAGAGCCAAACACAGTTTGTAGTGAACGACCATAGCGGGGGGAGGGCGGAAATTAGGAAAACTGATAAGAGGTTTACCCTCTTCCAGGACTAAGAACACGGAACTGCTGGAGACAGTCTTAGTTTTATTGGCACTGGTGATCACCTTGGGGCTAAAATGTTTCCTAGTTTTATTTTAATCTAACTATGCATTGTTAGCATTTAAAACCAGCATATCTTATCAGAGCAGGTCACCTCTTGAGGTCATATTCAGTAAAAAGAATTAGATCAATAGAAGAACCAAACACTGTTCTGAAACGAGCAGCTGTTGAATAGATTCAAGTTACCACTGTATTACTACATATGAGGTCTGAGAACTTTATAAAGATACTTTCACAGCAAGACATGCAATCTTCAAGGGATATTTCTGAGGCCTGTATTTAGAAACATTTCTGCTGCTGTTTTTTTCTGTATAAATAATCCTTTTGTTTCTCAATACATTAGGGTATAGCTATAAAATAAATGTTTAACAATGTCATATCTGGAAGTATCACCTTCCATATGCATCATTTAAAGACCTTCACAAAAGCTGATTTTTGTATCCATATCCTAAACACTTCCAATAGGAAAATAAACTCCAAAATTCTCATGTAAACTGTTTTCAGTCTTCCTGATTTGAAGGGTGATGTTAATAGAAAATCCTTCAGAGAGAGACTGCAGAAACAAAAAAGTTTAATGGCTATTGTTATCTTAAGATGAGTCCAATATTACCTTAAATTTGCACTATAAATATGGCCCTTCTGTGTGCCTTCCTTAAGCCATTTGATTTTTCAGAACAAAGTCAACTTTCATATTTACACACTGGCAGGGTAGATCCACAAAGACAGTCAGACAGATTATATTAGCACAGAATTCTAGATCTGTTCAGAACTATGCTTAAACCTGAACTGAGCAGGAAGCACCTTCACGACCCATTCCAGTAGGCTAAAAGTGCTAAAGCAGGAAAGGCAGGATATACGTAAGTGATCATCCAAGTTGTATGCTCTACTTAAACTGAATTAGACCTGAACTCTCAGAAACACCTTTTGGTACTGTCATGCCTTTCAAGGCAGTATCATCCTAGAGATACTCTTCTGAAATCATTGATCTTCCAACATAATTATCCATCACAGTAATAATGCTGGACTTGCACAATGTAGACGCTATGCAAAGGTAACCAAGTATTTTCATTTTCCCTGAAATGGTTTGATACCTGATGAAAACTTCCTAAGGACGCTACAAAAGCCATTACTCTCAAAATCCTCGCAAAAAAACAAAGCAAGTTTCATCACTTTCCCAATACCATCAGTATTTTGTGCTCACAATTTGAGAGCTGGCTGTACTGAACAGCTCCTGACAAAGAACTGTCACGCTGCCACCTATATATCTCTTCCTGGTGGGAGACATGAGATTACAGGAATCAGCTTTTGGTCTGTCTGCAGCATGTACTTCTACCATTCTTGCTCTGGGAAAGTAAGAGCTTTCCCTCCCATTTCCTTATCATATGCATTCCACATTAAGAGCGTCACTATTCAGACAAATCAATTATAGCAAAGAATCATCCTTTTCCTTAGGAACGCATTAAAAATTACAACACTAAACTAAACAGATATTTATTGACTCCAACATACACACCACGGCTCCTACATGACATAATATTATCAAAAACTATAATCAGTATTAAAACTAGCTAAGCCTTCTTTCCCACTCATGTGGGTCTCATGCCTAAGTGACCTTTTTAACTAATTATGCCTAAACTGCAATATGAGTGCACCCTTTATTACATGTCAGAGATGCTACACGTAAGATAAATTTGACCAAAGAATCAACTCCTCTGGCATTGAGATTATTCTACACTGTTCATCACCAGGGATCACTCTTCTCTGGCTAGCTGCCTTTGTTAGCTGTAGGAACTTTGAGACCTCTACAACATGCAAAACATTTGCTGACTTAAATTTAATTATCTAGAAGGTGAGGGGATAGAAGGAGGGGCAGAATAGGACAAAAGAACCTAACGTAGGGGCAGAGCAAGATAACATCTTTTTCATTTAGAAACAAGGCTAACACCTTCGCTCCCACTCTGCATCTTCACATATCTGCCTGAACTCCTAAAGTTTTGCTATCCAGATACCAACGCTTTGAAGCATAAGAAAAGCAGTTGGGATTATTTTGAACCAGATGCAGAGGAAAAAAAACTCAAATGAATATTAAACTCAAGGTTTCCCCCTTCCTTAGCAATGTCAGACACTGGTGGTTAGCCAGCAGAGATAAAAACGTATCCACAAAAGCAGCGACGCGCCCACAAAAACAGTGACTGCACAGTAGTCATATTTTAAAACTAGAAAGGCATACAGTGTAGAACCACAACCTACAACTGTAAATGAAGGACAGAGATTTGTGGCCTGATAAAGGGGCAGGAGTGCAGTTTGGATTGCTGGTTTTATTTTGTAGGTAGCAGACAGGACTCTAACTAAAACCAGACTCCATCAAAACAGCCACTTCCTCTCCTCCCACCACCAAATTCAAGCAGTATAGCTCTAGCCAAAAAATAATTAGCTTCAACTTGGAGGAGGTCAGGAAGAAAAAGGGTAGCTGGACACCTGCAGATTCTTGCTCAAGAAACCCAGATTAACATCTACTCACTAACCTGTCAAGACAGGTCTCTGGGCCCTGAAATCTAGCAAATCAGACAGGATTAATGGTTAAAGACTTAATTTAGGCTCACTTCCATTTGTCAGCCAAGACAGATTATGTAAATCAAATGTACACTCTTCCCCTCTCTCCCAAACAGCAATAGCAGAATGCTCATTTATTGTGCTATAAATTAAAACTTTACTGTGTCCCAACAGTGCTTTCCAGTGTTTTAAACACAATATTCTCCCATATTACCACTCGTAATTTTGAAAGAAAAGCTACTGACATTTTAAACATTATAATGAGGTGCAGGAAAGTAGGAATAGAATCAGTCTTCCTGAACAGGCTTCATTAAATATTTACCAGAGACTTCACCATTGTCAAATTTAGCTTCAGAGTAGCTACTAAAACATTGGCAGTCTTAAGACTCTATCTTGAGCTAATTAAGGTCTACTTCATTCCTACTATTTCAGGCTTTCTATTATCACTACCATTTGGCAGGTCAACTTTCCAAGTGTTCATGATTTCAAAGTATCTTGTCCCCTATAAAGTATGCAGGCCTCCAAATTTTCATCACCCAGAGTTTGAGGGAAGCTTATTTTTTCAGAACTCCCTTTTTCCAGCATTGCTGGTTTATTGTGTTTGGGACACCTTGCAGTACAGTTTAATTCAGTGCACAAGAGTGGGCTGCAGGTGTATTTGAAGAGCCTCGCAGGAGACACGTAAGCCTGTTATATCCTTCCCTTCAGTTACGCGACCCTTCAGAACTCTGCAACTTTCCAACTTCAGCCACTTTTTTGCACAAGCTGGTAGTCAGTACTCCCTAAAATTTATGCCTTGCCAAGAAAATTGGACAGAATAAAGCTGTCTACTTCAAGAAGAAATTGCCCTTTTGTGCTATTTCATTGCCTAGTTAATACCAAGAAACTGGAGTGAATTATGGCAAATCTTTGATTAATAGATTAATTTTTCAGGGACTAACATGAAGGATAGAACTGCCAGAAGAGCTTTTTGCTCCTATATACCTACCAACATTAATAAGATGTCTGAAGGTCATCTTCTGCATGATACCAAGTCCCTGCAGCATGTGGTGACAAAAAAAAAAAAAAAAAAAAAAAAAATCACGTTTTTCAGATTGATTCTATGTGATGGCAGTGCCATCTGTCAGCTAATGCCAGACTGATCAGAATAATGTATGCACTTTTATGTATGCTGTGAGATTCTGATGGGTACATTCATGCCTTTTTCACAACATGACCCAGGTCTCTGCAGAAAAAAAACACCGAATAAACCCACAAGTAAGATTAGCAAAAGAGACATCGTCCTGTCTAGCTGTTAACTAAATAAACAGGAGAACCTTTGCTTGCTCAGTTATCTCAATATTTCTGCCATATACACTTCTAAACTTAAATGCCACAGGATGAATAACTTGGAATATTTTATGGCAAAATCAGTCAAGAAAGTTTTAGATAAAAGTTATTTAATTAAGAAGCAGGTTTAAACTATAAGAAGCAGCAAAACACATTAGAATTGAGGTATCATGTGCACAGGATATCTTGGCTGATTTAGATTTTTGTTAGGAGACTAATTTCCTATGTGTTAGAATAAAAGATAGGAAGCTGAATACTTTTTCACTGTGCAACGACTGTCAGCATGAGAGGAGGCAGCATCAGTTAGATGCAGTCTTTCATCTCACATTAAGTTTGACCTCACTGTGATTTGCATATCAACAATTCTATTCTCAGAAATCACAGGAGAGAAGTAGGTACCAGCACTATAGAGGGTAGTTTGAAGTATCTGTATTAGATGTCTACAGGAGCCTGAACTTGTCAGTACAAACCCCCTAAAACTTAGGTCCATACACACACATCAAGAAAATTCAGGTTCTTCAGATAGAACAGGTGGTATTTCGGCATCTAAATATAAGAACCTAATGACATTTTTAGACATCCAAAGGTATACAAAGCACGCATACAGGATTGCTGTATAAGACTCAAGGCATCGAGGACCCCACATGAATAGCCAGAGACCAGGCTGCTTCGGATATCTAACATGAAACCAGGCAGCTATATTTAGGCACACAGTTCTCTTATATAAAATTTATACTGTTGGTAAAATCAACATTTAAATGAATATGCAAAAGAAAACAGCACAAAGGATTGATATAATTTAAGACTTTAGTCTGCTTAGCATTACAGAGCAATTCTAACCCCAAACCAGAATGATTAGAAAATTTTTTGTTCTTGAAAACAAACAAAACCAGATTAAGTTAGTTCTGCGTGAGCCTGAAAACACAGAATTTCATGTCTTAGTGGATGCCAGCAACATAACTTCTTAGCAAGATTTCACCTCATCTGTAATGCCAGCTAGGATAAACAGGAAACTGAAGGCTCTTTTTAGATAACTCCTCAGGCCTTGCAGGAAGAATTTTCATTCGTTTCTAATGTTGGAGTACCCCAAAAATCAAGATTTTCTAGAAACATGCAAAGGGCTGACAGAGAAGTGTCTAAATTTGCCTCATTTTAAAAATGCTTAGTGATCACAGGTTCTTAAAGAGGCTGGTCACAGGAGTTATGGGTTACAGAAGCTTTGCACAGAGCTAACACTGTTACCCTGTTACATGGAAATACTTACAAAATTTAATTGTCACAAGGTCTTTAGGCAATTCAGTGTTTCAAGCCCCAACATCAAGACAATGGGGAGAGCATGTGTTATGAAGAAGTCATCATGCTTCTTTAATCCAACCAAAATTCATGTTCAGCTATTGAAAAAAGGTATCTCATGGGGACATTTGCTCAGCTGAGGTCTACACAGAAGAGAGCTTCAGCTACAATTAATCCAGCTTTCTGATATATGAAGTAGTGCTTAAATCATAACCCAATTTATTAGTGAGTTAGGACACTAATTTCCACATTACCAGATTCTTTTGCAGACTCGCCTGCCTCAAGAAATATTGGTGCACTCTGCTAAAAGTATCACTGCACATTGTCTTTAGAGAGTGGACGCTGATTTCATAGCTGAAACACCATATCAAGCAGAAATGTTCCATAAGCAAATCCCACTCTCTAATCATTCTAAGTCTGATAAAGAAACCTGTGCTATATTAAGTGTTCCTGCATCACTAAGGTAGTGCACTGGATGGGATCATGGATCTTTTCCATAACACTATCAAAAAAATTAACAGGAATCATTTCCACAGCTTTCCCTCAACACAGATACACAAAAGGATGCACTAGAATAACTGAGTGCCATTTTATTATTAATTTAATAGCTAGGTACCCACTTACTTGAGGTTTTGAAAAATGAAAACCATAATGATTCTAAGTGAAATATTTTTTACTTAGATCCATACCACCGCTCTGTCATTTCATAAGGCGAGCTGGCAGCTGCAGCATATCCCCAGATATTTTTATGCATCTGTGTTGAGTCTCAATAACCTGTTGCTAACTGCTTTTGTGAGACTATTCCTTGTATTTCAGAAAAAAAAAATCTGATTTTTTATTTTCTTTTTAAACTAAAACATGTTCACACTAAATAATAGGAATAAATTGTATTAGCTAGTCATGTCTCCTTGTATTGTCAGACACCTCTGAAAGTAATTTGAAGGCAGACTATCTGTTCCTAGGAGCATCATTATGATCTTTTGTTCCTTTACCTAGAAGTAGGTTAAGCTACTTTCAGGTGTTTGACCTTGAAGGATCTGAATCAGGAAAGTCTACACTATGTATCTAACAGTTAATACAGATGCTTTATATGGAGCATACACAATTGCTGTTCTATGAATGCTTCACATCTCCGAAGGATTAGGGGTCATCTCTGTGTTGACACCTACCTGTCAACTGACACCCACCTGTCAACTGACACCCACCCTTCCAAGGTTAAGAACATGCTTTACTACCGGTGTTTGGCACTTTCAAAAGACACAATCTGACAAGGAAGATGAGGTAAGAATCATGTTACAATACTGCCACTCTGTGGGCTAAAGAGGTCATGCGCTGCTGCAATTTTTTTCTGGCAAGGACAAGCGAAGCAAAAGACTGTCCGTGCTTACCCATTTATCAGGAATAACTCTGCTCTGCTATTCAAAAGGAAATTAACAGATCCCAAAGTAATAGCACTCAATGTGCGATAAAAATACGGGCTTGCCAAGGTGCTAAGTTTACTTAATTCTGCCCCTTAAGATCTGTTCAAAGCACCTGTTCACTCCAAAAAATGATAGGGAAAGCCCCTGGGGCACTGGATACCCAAGCCATCCAGTTTTAGAGCAAGCGATAGACAAACTGACTTAATCTCGAAACGAAGACACTGGTCCCATAACTTACACATAAGACAAAATTTTAATGCAATGATGCGCTTCTCCTACTTTCACAAGACAACCGTTATTCCACACACAAGCCTAGCTCCAGCTTGCTGCCTACAAGCCTTATTCAGAAGGCTTGTCTCTGAGGAGGCAAGTCCAATACACGGTATCTTCCAACTTAAACACCCTAACCATTTCTAGGGGAGTGGCAATAGAGGGAGGAAAAACCACCACAGATGAGTTTACAATGAAGCACTTAAATCAAAACTGGTCTTGAAGAAGAAAATCTGCAGTACATAACTTCTGTTTCTATTCATGTTTTTCTGCCAAACATCACCTTTCACATTTTTAGTTAGGATAATCTTAAAAGTCTTCTTCACAGGTGGCCACATATGATCAAACATTACTGACTCACAGCAAAGGAGGCAGTTACTGTTCTACTCTGAGAATAACCCTTTCCTTCTCTGAAGTTATGGAAAAATACTTCCCACTCCTGTCTATCAATAACAGACAGACAGAGAATATGTAAGTGGTGCTTCTATACTTCACCTAAATAACACTCAGGTACTGAAGGCTAGAGCAACTACACAGCAGTACTTCCTCTAGTACAAACAGTTCTTACTACACAAGATGGGACAAGCAATGCTGTTTTGAACCAGCATTACTCCTGGCAAAGAGTAACATTTTTACCATGCCACAAGTAAACTCACCCTGGAGCTAATAAAAAAGTATGCTTTGTTCATGTGTGTCATTTGCAATACAGCACTTTGATGCTAGTGTGCTTAAATTGGTCTTCAGTGAGTCTTAAAATTACAGTAATACAGTCTGTCTTACATTCGTGTAAGTTAACTAACAGGAAAAGCATCAATTTTACTGAAATACAGTAAGCACAGTAGATAAACCGACCACTACACCCAACTTCTGACTGGCAGTTACTAATTGCTTAAATCACCTTGTTGGCTGTCTTAAGACATTGCAATGGGTTCAGAGCTCAGTATAGAGACCGACTCTTAGGAACAACCTGGCAAATTACCTAATTATGAGTAAGAGCATATAGCTTAAGGATTATTCGTTCCAGTGCAAATGGTGGAGCCCCTGACAAAGCTACAAAGATTCTGCAGTTTCAATTCTTTGTTCCCAAGTGTTGATTTTATAGGGAAAAGGTAGGACTGTGTTAATAGCACTCTCAGTTCCAGAAGTAAGTATTACATGCCATCAGTCAGTAACATTTGCCCTAAATAGAATAACCTGAAGTAACCATTTTTGAAAGGTGAAATTCTTCCATAATGAAGTCTGCATTCTGTGGACCTTTCTTTTAAGCTATTTTCCCCCAGACATTTTAGGCAATAGAGAGCTGGTAGGAATACTGTGCTTTAGGGAATGGATGCCTGAATTTCCTGAGGGAACTAACACAAAATCTTCAGATTGCTGCACCGAACCATTCATTTCACCACATGTTCTGCCTTTTCCTCCTGAAGCAGCAGCTTGGAGCTTGCCCTTGACTCCGTCCAAGGTGTTAAGACAGCACAAGGAAAACAGATTAGAATATGTCAGGAAACAGCTTAATGTGGATAAGCCCTTTAGTTTTAGCAGCTACAATAAATGCAGACTCACTGAAACTTCATAGCGGAGCTACCAAAAGGTAGATCAACTACTCCAAAGTTTAAAATATACTGTGCTTGCAAGAACTGGAAGCCAGTTTCTCCCTAGATTTGCTTCAGGTTGGGGATTTTGGTTTTAGTTTCAGTATGTCTAAAAGATCTCTATATAAAGGTTTGGAAGGTTTCCTAATCAACTCAGATTTGGTGGTCTTGAAAGCATCCCACACTTCCAAGCTTCACGCAGTAACCTAAACTAATCAATGTTATAACAAAGGCCAGTGCCAACATCTGAGTAAGCATGCAATTGAGGTACCCTCTTCACCCTTGTACAACAGTAACATCTTGCAGAACTCAAGTATGAATGGCTAATGTGGTCTGCTAGGTCCACTATGAAGATTATTATGTAATCTTTGAGTTCATGTAGAGTGAAATAGACTCTTCTACTTCATCCTAAGATAAGTGGAACAATCTTCAGTTGTCCTAGAATGAAGTGTATTTATTTATAATGACAAATTCAAATCAACACGGACAAATTAAAAATCAGATCTTTTAAAGCATCTTTTTAGGAATTGCATCCTAGAGACTTATACTTACGTTTGCTTTTGATTTCCCAGCTGACTCCAAACTTCAACTACAAAACCATCAAAATTTTCATTCTAAGTAAAGGGAATCGACAACAATATACAGTTAATCACCATGCTTATTCATTATGATTGTATCAGAGATGATAACACAGTATCAGAGATAATAATACAGTATCAAAGCACACAATTACTATAGTTTTTCTTGTACTATTACAAACTGAACATGCTTTGTATTCTTATATCAGCTTCGTCTTTAATGCAGCATTTCATGAAGAAGTCAGAGAAGCACAGATTACTTAACAAACATGCAAAAGTTGAAAATCTCTATTAGTTATCCATGACTTCTACTCTTACAGGATAAACTAGTATCAGATTTGGAAAATTCAGCCATTAATGAAAGATGGTTGTCAAGCAAATCATTTGACGCACATTTACACATATATTGGGAAAAACCTCACAAGCTCTTGAGTCTAAAGATGTACATGCTAACTTGGCATAGGCACAATTTCAAACAGCTCCCACAATGAATCTCACTTGTGATAATTTATGTTTAGCATGATCAAGGATACTGTTGTACTTGAGCACCCTTTCCTGAAGAGGCCAACTGTTACTGAGGACCTAAAATTGATGTATCAGTTACAAATTTTAAGAAACTATTCAGTTCACCTCTACATCCATCTTCCTCTAGAGCACATTAAGATTTCTTTACATCATGTAGCAAGTGAGAAAACTTATTCTGCCAGTAATTAAGCAGGCTGTCATGAATCAACCACTAAAGCTGAATGTCTTTTGGGTGCAACTTGTCTAGTCCTACACATAACAGCTCTAAAGCCATTAGCTAAGGGGCTGCCCAGAAAACCTTAGCAAACAGTAACCATTCCTCAAAGCAAATCCTCTTCTCCTCTCCCCAGCCTCTTAACATTAAGGAAACTAGTTTATCAGACCTGAGCAAAACTGTACAGTAACAGATATTCAGTGAGTTATCCTTGGTATTAAAAGCAGCTCATTAGCTCTAGCACACTGAGCCTGAATGTACTTCTGTAACACAGAAAACAGCACTCACTGCACCCATGACCCTTTTTCTGCCTATCAAAAAATGCCACTAACCAGTTTAGCCCCTGCTTAATAGATATATTTTTTTAATAGAAATTTAAAAGAAAGCAGTCTGCTCACTAGGCAACCTCCTTGAGAAGTTTATCAGGTATCCACTACTGCCTCAGTAACATTCAGCTTGTCAGCTGTTTGGAACAGGTTTTATCAATCATGATTTATAGCAGGCAGTAGTCACGAGTGCAGGTGCCAACAATAACTTAACAAGGTTACGTTGATCAGACTTATCTAGTCTCACTTTAGACTTGTAGTTAACTGCACTTAAGTGTTGCTATACTTCATACCTACAGGAATTGGACACACACTAGGACACACTATAAAGAATCCTGCCTCATTATTGTTTTGAGCAGAATTTTATTTTGTAGAATATAGAACTACTTACTGGAGATGAGAA
This sequence comes from Gymnogyps californianus, assembly GCF_018139145.2. Taxonomy (NCBI): domain Eukaryota; kingdom Metazoa; phylum Chordata; class Aves; order Accipitriformes; family Cathartidae; genus Gymnogyps; species Gymnogyps californianus. The sequence goes on along the minus strand of NC_059475.1, from coordinate 19,664,116 downwards.
AACACCCATTACAAAAGGAATCAAATACCATCTCAGACTATTTTATAAGCATTAGCAAAAAGTCTTCTTACCTTGGCTAGCAGAACCATGCTCTCAGAAAGCTCCTCTATCTCATCCTCACTGCCAAAAACAGTCTCGAAGTCCTGGTAAGTCCAGCCATCAAACAAAATTCGAGGCACTATCAAGCAAAGTCGTCAATCAGTAGTGAAAATTAAGAATTTATTATCTACACTGGAATACTTCTGCAGAAACAGAATACAGCAGATACAAGCAGAGATGCCACTAAACAACATACCCCATGACTAAGATCATTGCTTTTTTACTCTGACCAACTTTAGCGGCACAGATAAATTGACACTGTAGAACGTTCTTCTTCATTTTATGTTTAGTTAAAGGCCAGCACTGATGCAAGTTTTAAGAAAAAGATACCTTCACTTCATTGAACTATCTTAATTGAACTATCACTTAGGGCTCCAGGTAGAGTCTTAAAAGAACACCAACATGAACCAGCAATCTTTCTGTAAGTTGTGTATCTCTTCTACCACAAGAAGAACATGGAAAAGTTCACCTCAAACTCTAATTTACTCTTTTGTACACAGCCCTATATTACTTCACTCTTCTACTAATCTCAAGACCCTATGACAAATTTTTAATTTTGGAAAACATAGGCACTTGAGCTCATGTAATTTCTTCTTCTAACAAAACAAAACATTAAAAACATAGTCAGACAACAGTCAGGAAAACTGCTGTTGGAACAGCTGACAATCATACACACTGGAAAAGCCAACAACTCATACAGAGCTATGTCTAAGCCCTTTCTAACTACCAAGGATGTAAAAGAGTATTTTAGAAGAGTCTAGAGAGATTTCAAAGGCTTTATCATCTGGCAGCTTAAGTAATTTAAAATATCTGACTGAGCATTCAATTTTTCTAATGCATTTCAAGTTTCATACTCCCTTCTGAATCAAGAAGGGTTTCACAGTTCCACAGAATTCTGGCTATAGACAAATGTAAGTAGTCTAGCACAGAATTATCTCTATAGCAATGTTTGCCATTTTCCCTGAAGACACACACCATGGCACATCCCTTGAGTTCCCAGCTTCAAGGGGAGAAGAACCAAAGGAGGACTTTTCTACTATCATGCAGAAAAGTCTGACTGACTCGGATTAGATTTTTTTTTTTTTTTTCCTTTTTAACTAAGGAGACCCCCTGAACAGCAAGTTTGAAGACTGCTCCCCCAGGTAAGCATGTAGCGTTATATACAAAGTACCCCTCCAGAGAGGGCCCTGTGACCCAGGGTTCATCCAGAGACAGGAAGTTAAGGCAAAATATCAGGGGACCAACAGGATCAACACTTCAGTTACTTAACTATCTATAGTTAACTGCTTTTATCTTTCTTCTCAGACTTCTTCCTTCATACAACTATGCTGAGGTAACCTCTCTTTCTCCCATATACACCTGGAACAAAGCCTTCTTTTGCTCTGCTAGCAGTTAAAGAAGATAAACAAACAAACATAAAACAGAGGCTCACCTATTTTGATGTTTTTGGAGGTTTTTCTGACATCTTTCATCCAGCCTGTCAAACAGTACCAAGTAAGAGAACAACTGTTAAAATATAAATGATGTTGACAGTGACAACATGTTTTCAAGCATTCTTCAAATAATGTAGCATAGTTTCATTATATCTATCTTCCTGCCACAGACTACTAGGTCATAACCAACACAGACGAAACATCCTCTGATGCATAGAATCTGAAGCTATTCACCTCCACCATAGCATAACTAGCAGCTACTACAATCTTACAATAGTCCCTACCCAACCCCTCCCTGCTGCTTACAGTTCTGCCTCATCATGGAAACTATCTTACTGCCTACTCAGAACACCACTTCTGTAGTCACCAAACATCACCTGGGAGGAATTTTTTTGTTTGTTTTGCTTTTGTTTTTTGTTTTAAGATGGTAGTTTCAAGTGTCCCATCCACTCCTCTTGGTAGTCATTACACTAGAATGAATTTGTTAGTAGGCACCAACATGGTAAGAATTATAGCTGTTTCAAATGAGATTACACAGTCAATCAAGTTCAAAACATAAACTACTTAGTTATTAAAGAACATACTAGCTGAAATCTGAACTTGCTGCCAGTTTCTTGACAGTGAAGGAAAAAAGCTATCTTCAGATTAAATTTCGTCCATTCCCAAAACAAATTCACCCAAAGGTTTTCACAAAGGGGGAAAAAAACCACCACAGGTAAACAACTGCACAGTGCAAACATCAAAGACTGTTTCTGCCTGTACAGATTCTTTGTCCCTTCCTTTTTTTAAGGGAGGCTTTGTAGACAGCCTGGTGGAAGAGCCAATCTTTCTACTTATTCTTTGGACAGATAAACTATGTACACACGTGGAAGCACGTGGGGACAGAAAGAAATTCACTCTGAAGAAAACTCCCCAAAAAATGGAATGGATGAAAGTACTTCACCATGAGGCAGAGCCAGAAAAACCCACATGCATATATTGCCAAAGCTACCTAGTCTGCAACAAGACCAGTAATCTTAATTGCAATGCATATTCAAAGAAAGTAACACCTTTATCAGCATCATGGAGCCCAGTGAACTGGAACCTTTCCTTCCCTCTCCTTTTCACTTGTAACCAGACTGGTGAGATTAGCGTAAATTTGTTTCCAAATATTTTAGCAATGTCATAGCCATGGCTGTTCCACTTGCAAAAGAAAGGAGAAAAAAGTGAGAGGGTCAAAAGCAAGATAGACAGTTCACTTTACTTTCGGCCAACACAAATTCTTTAACACAAATCTAATCATTTGCTAGATCCCCATTTGTTAATTTGGGGAAACCTTCTGGGACATTATTTAATTAAGAAAGTACTCTGGAAACTCTGATAAATACATGAAAGGCAATCTTCAAATTGTGCAAATTCACCTGAACTACAGGAATTTGCATGCAGATCCCAACACAGTTTTGAATTTACAGACTCTGCGTTTATGTTCAAGAGAACTTGAGAAAGGTGAAAATTTATACGGCACCCATTTGTCTCTTGAGTGGTGTAAGACTGAAACAAGTGAAAAGCGTCCTCTAAACAAAAGGAAGAAAGGATGCTTTGAATAATAGTAAAACTGAACAGCAAAAGAGATCAGGTTGACAGCAGCATAAAATTTTTACTGTTTATTTAGAAGGTTCAAGTTGGTAGCTGCATGGTATGAGGACACTTAGGAGCCCTCCTGTTCTGACTTTACTGCAACTTCACATGGCTCATCAAGGACAAGAGAATACTATCATCTCTGTTTTACCACTGAGAAGAAAAACAATATGACCTAGGCATCCTCCAAGAGATGGATGGGAGAACAAGGGTTTGAGACCACCTGAATCCCAAGCCAGCTCTCAAATAATCCTCTGGCTATTTGACTGTATTTGATCAGAAGTTCCCATTATTAGAAAAATGCTTTTAAAGCCGGGATGCAAGATTGCAGATTAGCACAGTCTGCTGCATATTCATTCAATGCACCAACTTTATTCATTTAATTAACTTACAGGAGTAACATATCCCAGAACATCTCCCGAGAAATGTCTTTCCTTCATCTTCTTGGAGCAATAGCTTCTGTGTTCCAGTATAATATCCTTTGCCTTTGGATCCACAACTACCAGTCCCCGGTCCTGCACATTTTTATCAGAATGCAGCGTCTGAGGGGAGAAGGCAGTTTTTAGAACCAGCTATACGAAGCAGCCGCTTTCAACAGCAACAGACTTAAAAAAAAAAAAAAAAAAAAAAAAAAATCACATCATTAAACTCTGAGCACTCCTTTTAAATGATGCAGAACAGTTTGATTTAAAACTGAAAACAGGAAAGTGCTCAGAAATTATTTGTCATCATCAGTAAACTTACTTTATTTGCAAGGCAAAAAGCATATAAACAAACAAACAAAAACACCCAAGAAGTGATAAGATTAAAGAACATCATGCACCACAGCTGATTGTGCTCTGCTATCTAGTCAGTGCTTTCTGGCATGTTACCCCCAAAATGGTAAGAAGGGGTTAGGAGTTCTTAACCAAGAATTTGAAGACGACTTTTAAACTGGATATATTTTAGACTGAGTATGCTGCATTATGGTTACTGAAGGCCAAGGTTCTGAACACCTTTAAGGAAGATCTGCTTCAACTAGAACAGCACAAATAGTTTTAGCAGACAGAAACAGAGTGAGAAGGCCTAATAAAGTGTGCATGGTGAGTATGCAGAAACCATCTATTGGTTCAGTGTGAGAACTTTAGGAATAAGGCCTGGCTTAACACTTTGTAATATCCTCACTACCTGCAGACTAGATTTTCTTCCTGGTAGACGTTCAGTAAGCAAGTAATACAAACAATGAGAGATGTATCTGCATAATTAAGGATTAACTACACTCATAATTTAAGGGAGAAGATTTTCGAACATGTCTACTTTTTTACCTAACGTGCTTAGCAACACTAAGTACATATACTTGGTACATGCACTGGTAAATATACTTCCTCTCCATACACGCCCTTTCTCTTGCACTGCTGTGCCTTCTTGCAGTTTTGAAAGAAAACAGGCAGGAAACAAGAACATGCTCAGCAAGTTAAGAGAGACTTCAGCATGTTGGCTCCACTTGCTCAGATTGCTACAGGACTCTGAATCATTTCTGCCTGCAAAGGAACTGCTGGTTACAAGGCTCTTCAAACTCTTCTATCAGGATACAGCCTTCCATTTGGCAAGGCTGAGAACACCTTCCCTTCCACCAGTAAATGACGTAGCGCTCTTGGCCCAAACTACTGCTCCCTGCCCCGCTTTCTGAACGGATAGAAGTATGTCTCCTTTAGCTATGCAAGAGGGGACAAAAACTTCCTGCCTCTGCAGCTTGCATGGGGGATAAAGCTCCAGAAGTCTACATCATATTGGTTCAAGGAGTGAACCATTTGTGACACTCATAAAAGCTGAAGGAAAGGACAGTTTCAGGTAGTCTTATTTGTGAGCATAAGCTTCACTGGAAATGCATGGTTGCTTTTAACACTGTTTTGACAGAATGAGAGTCCATTTACCAAAGTTCAATTAGTTCACTGCACATGTTAGATAATATGAGCATTTCAGTTATTTCTCTTACCTTTTCTTCCAGTTTTTTTGTAGCACCTTTCTTTGCATCTGTTTTTGACAGGGTACCTTCAGCTAGCCAGCAAATGAGGGCAAGAGAAAGTGAAGTACAGAGAAGCCTCATGGCGTTTTTCCCCATGTTAAGTTTCTCCTGCCCTGAAAACATAAGGGTTCAAATCTCTGTGAATGTAAGAATGTAACAGTTTAATTCGGTTTCCTTGTCTAAGAGGTCAAGCAATTGTCTTATCTTCTGCCCTCTAGAATCAGACTTATTAAGGCAGTACTGTTTTAATAGTGCTTCTGCTCTGGCAGCAAAATAGCAGAGTATTTTAAGAGATTCCCAGGCTCAAAGATCTTTCTTTGTCCCTTGTTTTAGTAGCTGTATCCCAGAGAAAGTCGGTTGGACACCTGCAGCTTCCCTTTTAAAGAATCCCTGAAGAAGTATAATGGTTTACAGCTGAAACTGAGATCAATGTCTGCTGCCCAGACATTGCCCAGACAATTATAGTACCACCTTACCTTTTCTATAGTAAATAAGAGATACCATTTGTTTCTGCTCCTGCCTAACCCAGTCAGCAAGTCACAAATATAGCTACGTGCCTTTACTCTAACAGGTGAGAACTTCGCTTTCAATTCCTTGCCAAGTCAGTGATACACACAGAATTGAAAAAAAAAAAAAATTGGGGTCCTTTTGGTCTAAAGAATGACTTTGACAGTTTGTCCCAGCTCCAGATAAAAGAATTGAGAATTAATAGAGAACAGTTCTGTTCAGTGCTATCTATCTATCACACCTTAGTTCCCTCAGAGGAAAGACTTTACAAAAAAAATTTCAAATACAGTCAGAGCTTGTTTTTCAACCTCTCCCCATTCATGAGTCACACTGGTTTTCCAGTCTAGTTTCCAAAAGTGGATAAGAAGAAAACAGAGAAAAAATATTTAGCATTAGGGGAACCAGGGCAAAAGGAGGTAAAATACCAGAATGAAGAAAAGCAACCTGTTACTAATTCTGGAAGTCCTAAGTATCAAAGTGGGACTAGCTTTCATCTGTAATAAACTAGTGGCTCTAGATACGTATCAGGCTGCTTCTCATAATTATGAGATCCTAATGGAGAAGAAAAAGGTTACCTTTCCCATAATTTTCTGAAGTTTTGTCAAAACTTAAAAAATTCTCCTGCTTCCTATATTACTCTGAAGAATTAACATTTCTGCCACTGACTTTAAAGACTTATGAACTCATTTCTTCAAGTCATATTTACAAGAGTTGTTGTTCTGTTGGCACTGATAACAAGTGCCACTCAAAGTCTGAGTATTTTGTTTCTGTACAAAACATCAGGTGAGGGATCCTACAACAGCAGACTGAGCACTCTAAAGGAGTACTGTGGCAGTAACATGGTGGCAGAAGGAACTCTGAAGTTTAAATGGAAGTGTACTCAATAAAACAGCAGCTATTTGAGGCCAACAGTGGTAATGCAGAGATGAGATCGACAACCCAATAAACTTAAGCATATTTGGATGTGGCTGGCTTAGCAGTGAGGTTTTAAAAAGCAGAGATATTTACTGCAGGAGTTAGGGATTCTGCAGGAAAACAGAAAGGAGCATGTGATTAGGGAACAGAGCAGAAGGATGATGGCAGCAGAAGTGCTTGAAAAAAACAATGCCACTAGCACAAAAGAACACAGAGCATCAAAAACCTCATGTACAAAATTATTTGAAGGCTTTAGTCAAGTCTTATAAAGACTGCAAAATAAAAGCAGAAAGCCTGCTAATACTTCTTGGATCCAGAGGGCAGGGTAAAAGCTAAATTGCTACACCATTTGAAATTCACTATTATTAATAGTTAAGGTGTTATGCTTCTACTTTGACTTCAAGGTCACTGGTTACCCCCTTGTTTTCCACATCCTAAAAAATGAGACAAAGCAGATTGCTCTTGATATCATCTACTCTGTTCCATCTAGCTTGGCAGGATCTGTAAACTACTGCAGAGAGGAACAATTGAGAACCTGAATAGTCAATACAAGTCTTAACTATTTGGACAGGATATCAATTCCTCCAGAAGCTGGTAAATATTGATTTGGAGGTGTTTGATTTCACTTTCAGAAACAATTAGCAACAGCATCCACTTCCCTGAAGAGAAGTTAATGTTTAACAGCTGAAGAACAGAAGTTTAAAAAACGATCACTGAACTCTAATTAGACATCAAAATGTGCTCATTTCCTTGACATGATCATATCCATTTGCCAATTATTGTTAAGTCAACATCCACTCCTAGATCTATAGGAAGCACTGAGCCTGTGACAAAATGGTTTCTGCCAGTGACAGTCCAATATTAACTCTTGGTTGGAACCTTATTAAAATAATTTGTTCTTTAACAACATCAGTTTAGTGAAAATTAAGTAGACAGCATCGCTCTACTACATGAAGATGAATTAGTCAAACTTTAAATACTCTTTACGGAAACTATAAGCGTGAATTTTGCAAGCTTTACAAAACTAGATCCCCATCAAGTTTTTCTGCTGCAAACCTTCATCGCTTTTTAATTCTCCTCAAACTAACTAAACTGAGCAGAACTGCATGAGCTTGGCACTCTTGTTTATTTCCTGTATCTCTGCAAAATGCAAACTGAATTGAAGACTGACTCTGTGTCCTTGTTCAACTGATACTGTGGACAATTTAAGGTTTAAAACATCCTTTGACAAACTGATCTGAAGCCCAGGCTTCTCTCTAAGCCAGATCACAAATGTTGTTTAACCTGTCTCCACATGAGGTAACATACTTTTAGCTGTTTCAAATGTATCTTTATTTTTTAAAGAGAAAAAAGCTGGCATAGATTTAGGCTGTCCAAAAGAAGCAACCAAAGAAACAAAGTAATCTTGGAGGCTGGCACAGTAAATATTTGGAAATCACAGTTGATGTTTATACTTTATTTCTAAAAAAGAAACTGGATTCTAACTAGTGCCACAGAAGGAGCCTGCGTCACTTAGTAAAAGCAGCCCAGGAAGCATTGTGTTGATGTGTTTTTAAATTAAATCAACAAAAACTAGATTCAGGAGTGAAAAGAGTGAAAATACACCCGTTTCCAACCTGTGTAAACATTACTCCCTTTCCTCTTGTAAGGTGTTCTACTTTGACAGTAAGAATTGCCTCCCATACTCGTCTGACTCTCGAGATACCAAAGCTTTTCACGCAGACCTCAGAAACTACCAGCAGCCCGCAAGCCTGCCAAGCCAGCAGGCTCCCTCAGAGCAAGCCCCCGCCGCGGCCTACTCCCGAGCTCGTACCGCGTGGGGCCACCCTCAACTGCCATGTCACCCACCCCCCCCCCGCCCCCAGGCTGCGCCGCAGCCCAAGGCCACCGCACCGCCGGAGGACAGCCTTATCGTCCGCCCCGTTCCCTCCCCCCAGACAGCCCTCAGTCAGTCAGTCAGTCAGTCACCCACTGCCACCACCTACCGCCAACCGCCGCTTCAGAAGTAGAGGCGGACGGCACCGCCCCGCCAGCTGACGAGGCAGTACTGAGACGGCGGAGGAGGAAGAGAGGGCGCCGGGTGGCGGTTAAGAGCCGGTTGCGCCAACATGGCGGCGAGGGAGTGTTGGCGGTTGCAAGCTCGAGGGAGTGGCTGTTGCTTGGTGCCAGCTTTCCGGGGCGGGGCGAGAGGCGCGGGAGCAGCTGCCTACCACGGCCGAGCCCCAGGTGAACAGACGCCGGCTGGGCTGTCCCTGGGTGCGGGTAGCGTTGGTGTTCATCAGTACTCGAAGAAAGCCTAAACAAGACCTGAACCACGTTCAGGAACAAGCTAGTTCCTAGCAATAGAACCATGTTAGTTCCAACATTCCAAAGGTATTCAAAATTTTCAAAATTCTCAAACACTACTGTAATTAGCCTGGAGGAGGAGTGGAAGGTGAAGGCAGGTGTCTCCCCCATAGATTGGCTCTCCGAGGAGAAAAGGTAAAGGGTGTAATTATTAACAGTTTCCGCTAGATAGCTCCCGAAGTACGGAGATAACGGCAATGCTGAGTACCGGATTAGTCCCACAACCGATAATTTTATCGTACCATAAACCAGTGTTACATAGTAAAGCAAAGCGAAAACCTTAATCCACCTCACCTTATGGGTGATAAGCAGCAGCACAGGGACTATATACGGCAAGTGAGGTGATACATAACACAACTCTAAGAACGAACGCCACAACTCTAAGAGCCAATAACCCAACATTGTGACCAGCGACTACTAAACTAATACAATACAACAAATAACAAATTCGTTTTAACACGCTCTGGTCAGATCTGTTGTTATCTCAACCCTTCGAGCCCCACGTTGGGTGCCAAAAAGGCTGTCGTGCTTTAAGCCCAGCCAGCAACTAAGCACCACGCAGCCGCTTCCCCCTTCCCCCTCCCAGTGGGGTGAGGAGGAGGAAAGGAAAAAAAAGTAAAACCTGTGGGCTGAGATAAGAACAGTTTAATAACTAAAGTAAAATATAATACTAACAATAGTAACAATGAAATATAGTAATAATAATAGTAATGAAAAAGAATATAACAAAAAAGGGAAGGGGTGGGGGAGAAAAAAACCCCAGTGATGCACAATGCAATTGCTCACCACCCACTGACCAATGCCCAGTTAGTTCCCAAGACACAATCCACACCTCCCAGACAACTCCCCCCTGTTTATATACTGGGCATGATGTTCCATGGTATGGAATACCCCTTTGGCTAGTTTGGGTCAGCTGCCCTGGCTGTGCTCCCTCCCAGCTTCTTGCACACCTGCTTGCTGGCAGAGCATGGGAAGCTGAAAAGTCCTTGGCTTAAGATAAGCGCTACTTAGCAACAACTAAAACATCAGTGTGTTATCAACATCATTCTCACACTAAATCCAAAACACAGCACTGTACCAGCTACTAAGAAGAGAGTTAACTCTGTCCCAGCCGAAACCAGGACAGCTACTCATGGTCTAACTGTAAATTCCCTTGAAGAGTCTCTTGGTTTATTCCAAGCTGTAGCAAATAGTGTAGGTAAGTAGGGAGTTTGGGCTAAAATACATGCACTGGCCTGGAGACAAAATGATAGTGCAGACAAGACTGCAGAGAGTCATCAAGCAATATTGCTAACTCCAGGTGTGCAGGAAAGAGGGGTCAAACCTCAGATGGCCATTAACAGGCTTTAAAATAAAAGTTTATGTTTTAAATTGAGATTTTTATTCTGTTTTGACCTTCTACAGTTTGTGTTTTTACATACAACATGGCTGTGCTACTACTATTTTTACTGCAGCAGCAGTTTTGATGTAACCCTGTTATTTCATGGGCTGTTTGCAGGGACTAAATACCATATCAAAAGACTTTATAAAAATGGATGTGTTATGTCATGATGTAGTGGCAAGCCTAGCATATCCTGGCAGTGCGCTTCCCAACAGAAGCCTTTCTGTGACCTGCTTTCTGTGTTGGTTGCAGCTTGGTGTGACCTCCCAGAAGCTGAACTGGAAGGTTACCTTATTTTCTCCGGATCTGTCCTCCTCTTTCATTCCCTCTTGTGTAATGAAGATCTTCATGAACATTCTTTAGCACTGAAAAGAAAAATAGAAATGTTTTTCCCCTGAACAAAAGTCTGCCAGTGAACCAGATGTATGGTCTCTCTGGCAAGTGCTAAGAACACGTACATTTTCTCTGTGCACTACATCACCTCAATTTAAATTCTAGCAAGGACTTCAGAAAGAAAACAGGTACTCACTAGCATATTTGGACCCACACTCTTACAGACTAAAGAGCAGGAAAAAGGAATGTCTCATCCCACTTTTTTAGTGTCACCAAAACACCTCTGAATCCTTCAGCTTTCACTCAAGAAGTGGTGATTGTTTTCATCTCATTAGGACTGCTTGATAGGCGTGTTTGAAACACACTGCATTTTCATATATAAACTGCCCCAAATTTAAAAGATGCATAACTACAGTACCTAAAGTAATTTACAATTGATATGGTACCAGATTTTCTGTTGTTTCATAACATGCTGTTCATCTCTCACAAACTTTAAATGCTTCCAGGTTACACTTCTAAATGGCAGGAATGACAGAGATAAGGCATGAGGGCATGAAAAATCAGTTTTGTTTCCAGTCTCTCTGTAATGAAATCTATCATTTCCGGTGTTGCATTCCCATCATATTCTCTTGTTGACTCCCTTTCTTGCAGCCTTAGTGGGACTGATCCAAAGGTTTGCTGCAAGTAGTTGACAGGGTGCATGCTGCCATTGAGGAGACCTGTAGCTGCCTGAGGGAATCACAGATCTTATCTCTTATATATAAGGATGCACCCAAATTTTTAACATGTCTACAAGGTATTGGGCAGTCCCCACCAGAGGCTGACGTTCCGCTAAGCAAGACTAAAAGATAAGGAAGTCTTTATGCTTCTACATTTTCAATGTTCTCCAAAGAGACAGGAATCTCTCTCTGTTCTGGGAATCATGAATGTATCTTGTTTAACTCCCACTGTCTACCCCATGCACTACTTAAAAAATTCAGTAACTGAACTTGGTGCTATGAATTCCTTTCCTTGAGCCAGGTACTTGAAGGCTGGGTGCCACAATGCGGGGCATCTCAGCACCTAAGTTCCCCCTGTGTAACTAATTGTAACTCATTAAATTTCACTTTGCTTTTCCTGGAATTATATCTCATGCTTCTTAACTTTTTTTTTTCCTAGAAATGAAAAGACCTTGAGCTTCGAAGATGAGTATTTTACATAAAATACTGATCAGTTTTCTGTTTGTTTTTTCCTCATACTCTAGCAGTTACTGATTTTGATTATTATTATTGGCAATAAGTCTTTTGCTTTAATTCTGTGCATTTGTGGCCAGCTCAAAGAGGCATAAATAAGTTTAAAAATGGGGTATGGTTGCCTATAATAGACCATATCAGTTTTATTTCTGTGTTTTCAGTCTGTACAGTATTATTCCTTTAAAAAAGCAGTACCTGAGTAGGATAGGACACCTGGGGGAGAGTAGAAGTGTGCTGCTTTCCTGGCGAGTAACTGTGCATACTCAGAAAATAAAAATGGTGTGGCAGCAAGAAATGAGGGGAAGCCTGTAGTTAAGGAGAAAGAAAGCTAAGAGAAACAGCAGAAGGACCTCAGAGATTAAATGACAAAAAACTCCTATGAACTAGAAGGAATTATACAGAGTTTATTGCAACTCACAAAGCCACCCAGCTGGCTGACATTACTGTGCCAGCATGCAAGTGACAAAAGAGATCTTGTTTGTAAAACCTTTATTCACCCTTATTTTATCTCATCTACTCTCTTAGAGTTTATTTTAAAGCTTAAATATTCTATTCTACGTTTTAATATAAACCTGGTGTTTTGAGTGTAAACCCCTTCTGGTCATTGAGGAGCTCACTGGAAAGAAAAGATCTGGGCAGATCCATCCCAAATTTCTGGAAGTTTAGGGTTTCATGATAGTGATATTATCCTAACTTTGTGTTTCTTAGAAAGCAGCACGTGATATTCTGACATGGCAGAAGGCATTGCTGATAAACCTGTGCTCTCTGTCAATGGATAATGAATGTTAGATGTCAGGTAGAGAAACACGATTAAGTGTACATGTGGAGGAGCCACTGATTCTGTTTTCTCCTTAGCTCTTTTTGCTTCCAGTGATGGTTAGAATGACCATGAGGAGCAGAAAAAAGCAATAACTGACGGGGTGAGGGACAAATCTGACAGAAGTAACAAAGGGAAAGGAACAATTCCCTTGTTGTAGTTCCTGTAAATGGATACTCACCAGCTGAATCCATTCAGTTTAATGGTAATAGTTTTATGAAGGTCAGTGTAATTATTCAAGTCTTTGTACCAAAGCGCAATGAAATTCTGAAAATGATTAAAGCAACTAATGTATGACATGGGAAAGAAGGGATAGACATTGTGGATTTGTTGGCAAACAAATGTGCTGCAAAACATTTTGTGTAATAGGAAAGCATTTCTTGAGACTATTTCCCTTCAATGCTGATTTTACAGTAATTAGAAATCTCTTTAAAAATCACAGCATCTTGGGATGGATGGAACTAATGAAGTCTGTTTTTTCACTTGTAGTGTTTTATACACTTTTTTTACTTGTAGTGTTTTACACTTATAGTGTTGTATAGATGTTAAGCTCAAACCAAAACGTTTTCCAGATTTATTAAGTCAGTGCATTTGTAAAGGGCTGTGCCTAGTGTGAACTCTCTGCTGTATAGTAACAGCTGAGCTCGCATTACAATGTTTCTTTCAGTCAGGACACATCCAGAGACCATTACAGGCTCTTTCCTCTAGCTAACCATTTATTCACATAAAATTTGTATCTTCTCCCTACCAAAACTGTCTGAAATGGGCTAATAAGTTCTAAATTATGAGGAAGTAAGGGCAGACATACACCTACACGTTCACCATAATTGCATAAGCCTTTGTTGAGGCAAAAAGAAGACAGGGAGCAAGGATGAATATAGTAAAGCCTCAAAAGTCAGCCAAAGGAGGTTGACATAAAATAACTGGGGTATGTGTACTGCATACTGAGCCACTTCAAATGAAATATTTAGCAGTAGAGTTATAAAACTAGAGAGCTCCACATGGGTTAACTACTTGAATATTCACCCCAGTTCTCAAGCAGAATTTGCAGCCCATGCTTAGCTTGGTACTGCCACAGCTATTCTGCTAGCAGTATTTAAGCCACCACTTAAAAGGTAGTTTAAGTGTACCTGCATGACTGTGTAGTGCAGTTCCAGTATTGACTGGAATACAGCCAGACAGGACTGATATACTTAGCCTTTAGGTGTCACTGTGCTCTTAAGAGTAGAAATTAGTTCAACATTTTGGCTAGCTCAAAAAAGATATTTTTTTCTGAAACAGAAACTCCTACGTAGTGACATCTTAAGTTTTCAGCTGCAAAGGTAAATGGATGTGCTCGTTTTGGCTGGGATAGAGATAATTTTCTTCATAGTAGCTGGTATGGGGCTACGTTTTGGATTTGTGCTGAAAACAGTGTTGATAATACAGACACGTTTTAGTTATTGCTGAACAGTGATTACACAGAGTCAGGGCCTTTTCTGCTTCTCACATGACCCCACCAGCAAGTAGGCTGGGGGTGCACAAGAAGTTAGGAGGGGACACAGCTGGGACAGCTGACCCTAACTGACCAAAGGGATATCCCATACCATATGATGTCATGCTCAGTATCCAAGTAACCGTTATGCATGATGGAGCCCTGCTTTCCTGGAGATGGCTGAACACCTGCCTGCCGATGGGAAGTAGAGAATGAATTCCTTGGTTTGCTCTGCTTGCGTGCATGGCTTTTGTTTTGCTTATTAAACTGACTTTATCTCAATGCACGAGTTTTCTCACATTTACTCTTCTGATTCTCTCTCCCATCCCACCGGGGGGGGGAGTGAGCGAGCGGCTGTGTGGTGCCTAGTTGCCAGCTGGGGTTAAACCACGACAATGGAGATTATTGTTAAGCATCAACATCTGTTTGAAAAGCTATGAAAAAGGCAGGTTTTGTTCCTGTAAACCTGCAGATGCAGAGAACCTGAGTTGAATATAAGACTAGTTGTGCACAACTGCCTGTAGTTGTACTTGGTCTACAAAATGGATCCAGGGAGAAACAGATATGTGTGACTACCACATACTGTCATCTTGTCTTTCTAATAGATACTTACACAACGAAAAAGCACTCCTGTAACAATGTATCCTGAAAACATGCAGAACAGACACTTGAGAGGTGACCTGAGGTGTACAGCCACTATGAGAGATATAGTATCAAGTATTATGTAGTTCTCTTACCTATGAGAGAAAAATGTATCATTAACTTAAAGGCACTGGAGCTTGATAAATGTAAATAAGATGCAAGGTCTAAATGAGGAGGATTAACCATGGGAACAAACTATCCAGGGAAACAGTGAGTTTGATGGTGTCAGATCAAGACTGAGTGCCTTTCTGGAAGATAGGCTATAGCTAAAAGCTAGATACTGGGCTTAATTCAGGGGAAAAAACAAACAAACAAAAAGAACAGGTGAGATGAAATGGCTTGAAGTATACAGGAAAACAGATGAAATGACTAATTGATCTCCAGTAGCCCTAAACCCCATGATTCTACAGGTCATTATAATCCACTAAGTACACTAATCAGTTGCATTATGACTGAAACTCTCAGCATACTTTTGGTTAGGCAGACTAGGCCAGTTTTGACACCATTTGAATCTATTTTCAGCTGATGAGATTAAATGCTCTGCACAGTCCTACCTCTTTGGCATGTTTAAGACAGTTTAACCTTGAAATGTTTTCAATCTCAGGAGTAGATGTGGCGTGGGACTGTGTCACTCTGCATGTTCACAGCCTTCATGAGAAACATGTGGCCCTGGGTTTGCACGCCTGCATGCCCAGGGAGTCAGACGAGTGTGAATCGCCACATGTAACACAGAGCAACTGCGTCACTTATGCAACTGAGGGCAGGCTCACAAGGGGTATGTGACAAAAGATGCTCTGCATGTAGTAACTCTTGGGCTTGCAAATGTTCAGAGTGACTATGCAGGGTATGTGAAGTAGATCCTGTGCACTGTTTTGGGGCCCCTTTTGAGCTGGAGGACTGAGGCACAGCCTCCATCAGTCCACCCTGTGGAAAGCATGATCTTATGTATCGTACCATAGAGAGTCTGTACCCTGCTCTCCACATTTTATAAATAAGATCCTAGATTAACAGACTGCTCAAAGCTTACCGATGAACTGAAATTTTCTTGTCTCCTGATCTGCTGTCGCTCTCCTCCCTCAGAAGTTACATCCTCTGAGGCACCTGTGAAGCCCGATACTTCTCCTCCAGAAATCATAAAACTTCTCGATCATTAGGGGCACGGGGAGAGGAAGGGATTTACGCCGTTCCTGAGCAGGGAGCATGCAGTGGATTAACCCGCGGATCCAGCGGTTGAAGCCGCCCTGCCGACCCCTCACGGGGAAGGGCCGCCTGCCCGCCACCCCTCACGTCGGCCTGGGCCCGTTTGCCTTGATGGCGGTGACTGGTAATCGTGTCCCAGCAGCGGCACCGCTGATCTCGGGGGCCCAGCCTCCAAGCAGCCACCCCTTCGGGACCGCAGGATCGCCTGGGCTCCTGCGGGGATACCCGGGGCGCGGCGCAGTGAGCCGGGGGAGAGGCCAGGGCCCCTGCCCGCCGCGGTGGCAGAGGGGAGGCGCGGCGTGACCCGCAGCGCACCCGCCTCCGAGCGGCAGGTGGCGCCAGAGCCTCGCGCGCCCGCCGCCCGCGGGGGCGCGAGAGCTGTCCCGGCGCCTGCGCGCTGCAGAGGCGGCGGCGGTGGCAGCGGCCTGAAGAGCCCCGCGGGAAGAGCGGGTGGCGGCGGTGGTAGTTGTGGCGGTTTGGCGTGTCGCTGGGCGGCCGTGATCGCGCGCCACGATGCCTGCGGTGTCGAAGGGCGATGGGATGCGGGGCCTGGCGGTTTTCATCTCCGATATCCGGAACTGTGAGTGGCGGCTGAGGCGCGGTGGGGCTTGGGCCTGGGCCGGGCCGGGCCGGCCGTTGCCATGGGCCGTTGCCCCGTGGGGCCGGGGCTTCTTTCCCTCGATCCCTTCCTCAATATTCTCCTCTTCTCCCTATCCTCCGCAGCGGGCTGCTCGGAGCGCTCCTGCCTCACGAAATGGCGACGCACCCTGGGGGGCGGCGGGGTAGGCGGCGCGGCGAAGGGGCAGCCTAAGGCTTCTGGCTGTGTGTTTGGGTTGGTTTGTGCGTTTTGGGTGGGTTGGTTGGGGGATTTCCCTCCCTCCCTCCCTCCCCCCCCTCCCCCCCCCCCCCGCCGTTGCGGAGGGGCGCTGGGTGTTGTGGTCGCTGCCCTGGCGAAAGGGGGTGCCGAGAGGTTGGTGGCCCCCGTCGTCGCTGTTTGTAAGGTGCTGAAGCGAAGCCGGTGTGTATTCGGGGTGCGGGTGGGTTTGTGGTGGGCCACAGAGAGGCGTCTCTGGTCTCCTTCCAAATCCGTGAACGGCTTTCAATTCAAAACGTCACTGATGGAAAGCAGGTCTCTGTAAGGGTGCCTGCGACCAGGGCCTTCTGTGAGTATGCCTAAGCTTGGCTTAAATCGGCTTTAAAATTCTGCTTTGACAAAAATCAGCTCTTAGGATCTGTGTAATTAAAAATGGGATCAAGGGGGCTGCGAGTAAGTGTCCCCCTGAGGGAAGATGGGGGAGCATGCCTGTGAGTATACAGCACAGAGAGGAGGAGTAGAAATCTGCTGCTGCTTGGTGTGGAGGGGAAAAGGGTATGTCTGGGGGCACACCTCAGTGCTCAGCTTTCCTTTTTGACTGCATGTCATAGCAGTTTAATATTAATCTGAGTTAGAGATCTAAGTGTATGATGTGGCAGGAATTGCCTGAGGAAGGGCTAAGGTCACTGTGGTTGATGTGATGAAACAGCTCTTTTTTGTCCACCTATGTGTCTCTGTAGATTACTTGAGGCTACTTTAAAAGCAATGGCAGTAAGGTTTCTTCTCTAACAGATGAAAGTGGATTTGGAGAATTTTTTAATGCAAATTATGATGATCTAACTAGGCTTGTATTGGGATAACCACACTGGCTTGGAAGACTCTTCATATTGATGACTTCTGATACAAAAAGCTGGGGAGAAAATTATACTGATAAAATGAGACCGTTTAAATGCAGAGTTTCCTTAAACTAAATTCAGGTGATTTTGACTTCTAGCCACGTAAACAGGGGCTTTGTATGTAAAATTCAAGGCTATTAATGTTCCTTACAGCAGAAGCTGTCTCAATGTTTTTTCAGAACAGAGTTGCAGGTCCTCAGGTTTCTTCAGACTTCCCTCTTGTATGTGTAGAAGAAGCCTTATAAAATGTGTATCAGTTCAAGGTTATGTGAATGCTCTTGTGCTTTGTCTGGTTGGCCCAACTATTTACTGAAAATTTTCCATTGCCCTGGTATTCTATGCAAGCTGCATGTGTAACATTAGTTTCACCTGGTGTCATAGCATTTAAGACTTGCTGTTGTATGTACCCGCTATTTTTTTAATGATTGTTTTCATTCATTTAGCTAGAAGTCATATGATTTTATTCTTCAATGTCTCTGATGTCTTGCAGTTGGTTAACACATTTGTCCACTCTTGTATTCCCTTCTACTGAATTCCACTGAAAACAAGAGAAACATTCAAGCTCTTAGGTTCCTAACCTATGTTTAGAGATGTGGAATAACAAGATTTAAGGTAGTAAGATAGAACAAATTAACTACTGATTTCCCCACAAGCTTGCCAGTGCATAGGCAGTGTGGGAGCTCTGATGGAACAACTACCTCTCTGTCCAGATTGGACAGCAAACCTCTCATGTTCTCAGTGTCTGCAAGAGTGACAAAGATGTAACTTGCTTGTGAAACAAATAAAACGTTAACACTTTCACTGTTTAAACAAATACTGATATTTCTCAAATGTTTTGTCACTGTCCAGACGGCTATTTGGGAGCTGTAATTACTTTTGTATCTTTCTCCGTAATGAAGAAGGTAACTACATCTTCCAAATAGGTGTGAAAGAGCTGATAGTTCCCACTAGTAGGTGGTCAATGCAGCTTTCAAATAGCTGTCTAATGGCATTTGAATCTTTTTCCTTTAAGGGAGCTCTGAGTGTTGCCAGCTAACTGTGGGCTGCTGTACGCTGACTAAGATTCCGAAAAATACTTGAGGACTCTCTAGAGACTCTGTGTTTTGCAGGCACTGGTATTGGCTTCAGTTCTATCTTTCCCTCTTCAGAGTGGGGAGCTAGATATGTGTCAAGAACAAAAAGTAACAGCTGTTTAGGTGAACAGAATCTTTTGACTTGTAAATCTAAGAAAATGTTCCTGTTCTGAGATGGGAGGGAAGCTGGACACCAAGTGCAGCTCTTAACCTCTGTTTCTAGCCTTAAAATTGGACTAAATATCTGACAGTTGCACTGATGTGCAAAATGCCTACTGGCATTCTGAATTTCAGTCTTAATTTTGGCATTGTTAGACTCATTTATCGCTTTCTAATACTACCATAAGGGCCTGATGTTTTTAGTTTGCCTACAGCCCTTCCAGATTATAAGTAATGTTGAAACATGGTGTGTGTCTTTTTTCTGAAAGATTTTGCACAGATAAGGAATCTGCATATAGATGTTGCTGAGAAATGAAAAATGCAGTTGTGTGCTAACTGTGCTCAGGTGGATGCACAGCATGTGATTTCAAGGTAATGAAATAACCTAAACTTCAGGGGGATACTTAATGTAAACTTAGACTGTCTACCTTTGGAAATGCTTAATCTTCTTACATCAAGTCTTCTTTCTTGGGCATTTGTACCTACAACGTCTGCAGCACTAAATAATGCATCATTCTCTTACAAATCTATTATATTACTGATTTGGGAGTGATGCTTGTCTTGCCTGTCTGTTTTTACCAGTCTGTTACAGGCTTCAGAAAAGTCTTACTTGATAGCAGTTTTCAGTGCTTACAACTCTAGTTGATCGTGAGTGAACGAGCAGCTCACGCTGCCAGTCTGTCTTTAACAGTTAAAAGGTTGGTTGTCACTTCTGTGTTGGTTAGGCATATTTTTGGCACTTGGGTTATCTGTTAAACTTCTTGATCTGTATGTTAAATGCTTCTATGCCACGTATGACTTTAAAGTTACGTAGAAAGTAATTCTTATATTCAAAAAGTGTGCTTAAAATACGCTGATTTCTCAAAAGTCTGTAAAGCTTTTCATTAAAAAAAAGCATACTACTTGTAGCAGCAATTGTAAAATATTTTAAGGGGCAAAAGTGCTTCTTAATGCTTTGACTTTGCTCTAGTCTCTGTGAAACTGTAATATTGAGTGACTTTTTCAAAGCAAAATGTTCTTTATTCATACAAATATCAAGTGAATTTTCAAAATCTGATAGTATAAGAAAATGAATTATCCTGCAGTTCCTGATAGCTCTCCAGAACTTTGTTTCAGGGCAGCTTCTTGTAGGCTCTGTATTTTGCATATAGAAATCCTAGTGCAGATGGCAGAAAAAAAAAGTTTTTAAGAAAATAACCCTTTTAGATGCCTGACAACTTGCCAGTAGATGGTATGGGCTTTTCTAGAAAGATGGTATGGGCTTTTCTAGAAAGATGGTATGGGCTTTTCTAGAAACTTGCTCAGTTGGATTGTTTTGTAACGTATATGAAATAGTACAGCAAATAGCTTTTTAGCTTATCTTTTGTAGACACCAGAGAAGAGACAAGAAAACTATAGATTGAAAGCTGAAGTACTTGGTTAAGATAGCCCAGTTAATTAGCACCTAGTTCATGTGGCCCACTGAGAAAATAGCAAGGCGTGGCTATGCTGTAAAATAGATTGTGGTGGTAGGGGAGCTGGAAAGCCCTGAATCCTGTGGTTTGGTGAAGTGCTATCCAGACTTAGGAGTTCAGGTCGGGAAGAGTCCTTGTCACTGCTTGGATGAAGTGCCTCATGAACTAAAACCCAACAAGATCTGCATGGGCTACAAGCATATGGACTCCTGCAAGAAATACTTATTCTTAAATAGTATGTTAAATCTTTTTTTGTGTATGTACTGCAGAGCTGCTGAAGTGATTTGGCTTATGCAAGATGGTGCTTTATAAACTCTCCAGCTGTCTTAGCTGACAGATATATCAGCAGGAGTCTGTTTTCATTTTTTTTTTTTAGAATAGCTTTATGCTTATCTAGTGATGAAGTACTTTTAAGTCATTTGTCACTCAACCTATTCTGTTGCAACAAGAATTATCTGCTATTTGCCCTGAAAACTAGGAAAGCTTGCTTTTCTCCTTTCTTTTGGAGGTGGTAGTGTAGAAATAGTTTCTATTACAATATTCGGTGTACTACTGGTAACCCCCTCCTCCACTGTAAAATCGGCAAGTCATCTACTCTTGGGTTGATGAAATGGGCCTACACAGAGGCAACAGCTGCTTTTGCCACAGGCTTAGAGGACAAGGCAGTTCCTCATTTCCCTCACTACTTTAGATAACTGTCTTACTTTTTCAATGTCACCTTAAAAGTTGGACAGAGGGAGGAAGGATTCCTTTAGTTTGTTCTCTGAATGTTTCTGTATATGTTCCGTTCCAAGATACTGTTCCTTTCTCCTTGGGCTATATTTTTTTCCTTAAATAAAACCCAACAGATATATTAAACAAAGGTCTATCTCTTCTCATAGAACTTAATGCATTAATTCTTCTTTGTACTGGACAGGGAGAGTGTCCAGAGGCTGAAGGCTCTTGATGTCTGACTTCAGTAGCTTTGCTTCACTGAATTGGGACCGGTGCATCAGGTTATGGATAAGCAAGTGGGGATTAAAAGACTGGCTCATTAAATTCATCATAGAAGATCACCCTTTTGACTGGATGGTAGATAATGGAGTGCATTACCTGTGTAAGTGGGAGGGGCATGCACATGAATTAAATGACCACATGGGTATACATAGAGTTATTTGTTCTCTGTGAGAACAGCCACACAGTAAAACTTCACATAGAATGAGTTGGGCACATATAGCTTGTTTTAGTGCTGTATGTTGGTAATAGGGCTTTCAGTGTGTAGGCTAAAGCTACTGCATTGCTCCTCTGAGGTATAGGTTCTTATTTGCGTTGGGTATAGTTTTAAAGTAGGACTTGAGTTACTTCTGTAAACAGTCAATGACTTCTCTTTATTTGTATTCTTAGATTACTTATCTCTTTGAAGAAATTTGCAGGCAAGGCATCTTGATTTGCTCTCCTGTTTCTCTTGTAAGGCTATGGCCACTCATCTAATACGGACAGTTTCTGGCCTGAAAAAACCATAAGAGTGAGCTGCTTAGAGCTATAATAAGCACTAAGTCTTGCATCACTTGCTACTATTTGCAGGAGAGTGATTTAAGGAAAACACAATTAGCATGAGATTAATCTGAGGAGGATGTGTAAAACAAAACTAGTGTTCTGCCCATGGCTTCTCTGTCTTAGCTTTCTTCTGGTCACTTCATGGAACTCTGAGGGGCTGCGGGTTTTTTTTTGGTGGGGGTTTTTTTTTTGGTTGGTTGGGGTTTTTTCACACTTGTTGAATTTGTGCATGTTTAGCTGAGAAAAGAGGAGAGTAGGCAAAGATGATAATTAATAGATGAGAGGTAGTAAAGAGCTAGAATCTTTCCTGTGATATCCAACCTCTCCATTAGAGACATTGGAAAATATAACATCTGCTGAATTTTAAAACCTTTGGCTAAAGGCTGCCCATCAGGACTGGTAAGAGGAAGTTAAGGACTATTGTAGAGACTATTATATATCTGCATCAATTAATGAGCTCATATAGGATTTTTTTTTAAGGCCCCTGAAATAGTAGTTTAGAAGAGATAGTTAAACTAGGAGACTTTGGATAAGCCTTAAACTGTTCTTCTATTATTTGAATGTGAACTAAGGTAGAAGAGAGTCCACAGTGACCTGTACTAAATCAGTGCAAATACTGCCTTACCCTGTTGAAGGGAGTGTAACTGTTAAGGTGTGAAAATACTGTTCGAGGAAATGACTACTTAAATGCTGCTCAGTCAAGGAAGAAGGAAGAGCTGCTTTATGTAGTAGCCTAACCTTGCACTTCTGGTTTTGCATATCCTCTTAGCTGAAAGCTTCCCTTTTGATAGGAGTCCATGTCTTTTTGTCAACTAAACTGCCAAATAGAAGTTTTCTGTGTCGTAAAGTCACTCGGATATGAGCTTCCAGTAAGCTTTCAGTTCACTTGGGGAAAGATCTGGTCTTAAGCTAGACCCTATTAAGTAGTTACTCCTCAAACTCTTTCACAGTTTGAGCTGTAGTGTTTTTCTTAACTTGTGGTGCCTAGTTAGAAAAAAAAGATATCTATGGTAGGCACCTGAAATTATTAACCTTGTATTAAATTGCTGCAATTAGCGTATCTGAATTGTGATAGGATTTGGAAGCCACTGTGTGCTCTCTTGCATTTATTGCCTTTCCCTTATGAGGACAAGGAGTTAATGGATTACTGGATTACAGTAAAGCCTGTGACTCCCTGCTGTTTCATGAGAAGTGTTATTATAGGGGCAAATCTTTAGCAGCATACTGGAGGAAGAAGTCAGTTCTGTGGATAGTAGTTCACTTACTGTGCAGAATATTAGAAAATGTACTCTACGGAGTTCTTAAATGTGATCAGTAGGTCACTGATCTCTTTGTCTATCGTAATGGATATCTAATCACAACAGGATGTCCCAAGCACAACAATCTTCAACTGCCTTTGTGCCATTCATGATCTTCAACATGACAGACAGGGACTTCTTTCCTCTGATCAAACACATCTTGTGAAGGGGCAGCATGCACTCCTGTTTTTGTTTGTAATAGGATGTTAATACATCGTTAAGCAAAAAGCTTCTTGTTCTGCAGCCTTGAACTGTTCAATTTCTGAACAGAACTGAAGCCATATTAACATCTTGTGAAGGTACAGTATTTTATAGTAGTCTTTTTGGATTAGTTGCACAGTGAGTTTGTAAACAATAGCACTAGCATCCTCCTTCAGACATACTTAGGAGGACCTGGAACTTGCACCTGTGTTGTAGTACTCTAGTACAGTTTAGCCAAATGAAGGAATTTACGCAGACAAACTTACATAATGTGAGGGCAGGCATACAGCAAACAGACCACTCTAACGTATTGCTATGTAACCTGCCTCCCTTTTGGCCCTCTTCCCTGCTGTGCTAAATAACCAGCTGAGAGATTAGGGAGAGGTGGAGGATGAATTTGGCGTTTTACTTCATGAAGCTAACGATCTGCATAGCAAATGGCTAATCTATACTTCAGAGCTGTAACATGAGTATCTGTCCTGCTGGTAGGTAAAAGTAGTGGTTTAATTTACTGATATGAGATGTAAGTACTATAAAAGCTCTTTCGCAAAGGCAAGAATGGATGCACTGATTACTTTTATGTGAATGTTTTCCTATAAGGATTTGCACCATTTTTACTGTAGAGATGCTAGTGTTTGTTTTGATTTGGGGCCCCTCTTTAAACCAGTTTCTTTCTCTGTCCCCTGACAGCAGGGTTTGAGAATGCAGTGTAGTCTTAGCATCATGCTTGTAAGATGTTTTAGCAATAGGAAAGGCAAGTGGGTAATTTTGCTTTATGCCAACTAAAGTGTGTTTGGATGGTGAATGTGGTGAACCTGCTGTCTGCCTGGTCACGTATTCTGCTGTCTTCTGCTGGCATTATCACTTGTAGTAAAGCTGATAGGACTTACCCTTTGTATATTAAATAAACCAATCTTGCTTTTGGCTGTTTGGCTCCCTAACTGACCTGCAACAGTACAAGGTAATAGCAGGAATGTGTATGCCAGGAGGAGAGCAGTGCTAAGGAGCAGTCTGGAGCTGTTGTCTTTTAAGAAGTATAGCCTTCAATCAAACTGGTTATGAAACTATATCAACATATTTTGCTGAAGGGAAGCTACTAACAGTTTGACTGTGGTGTCTCTCCCACCTAACTCGCCAGTCAGCTTAGATGCTCCTGATGCAGAGGCTAATGGAAACATAACAAAACAGAAAAATTCTTGTGTTTGGAAAACAGTGACAGCTCTCAAGGAAAACATGTAACAACATCTTAAAATTGAGAATTTATGTTTTGTGTAAGAACTGTGTTCTTCCCAAGTAGATGTTCCTAGCCACTATGGAGTTCAGAGGAGAAGCTGCTGCTCTTAGCCTTGGCAGTATTTGTGTTACTGCTCTCCTAAACAGAAAACTAGAGTCGTCCTCTCTTCAAGGCCTGTTTGATAATTGAATGTGAACAGAGAGGCATGTTCTGTTAGATAAATGGTAGTGCCACAAATAGTAACCGACACTACTACTTGCTTTCAAGAAACGTAACACAATGCTGGCAAGCTTTTTCTTACGCTAATAGAGCCTCCTACCCAACATGCTTTATAGTTCTTCACGCTAATAATGGCACATCTATAATCATAGGATTGTCAGATGGCCACAGGGCAAGTAAGGCTAAGAGGTAACACAATGTAACAGTTCTGACCTGTGCATAAATTCAAAATAAATGAATTATTGGGTGGGCTTAATTACACTGGCTGCTGGCCATAAGCACATTGGAGCCAGATGAGTACTGGGAACACTTAAATTTTTGAGAAGCAATTTTTTTTTTTTTTGCTTTAAGTGTTGTCAATACACCTGTCTCTCAAGAACGTGGCTGCAGAAATCTACTCTGCTCAGTATTTGTGTAGACGCTTGTAGAGAAAAGTGCTTCTCTGTTCACTTGGGAAATAAATGTGTAGACTTGGTCAGAAGTATACCGGACTCCAAGTGGTTTGTATGAAAGCTAAGTACTTCTAGCAGTTCTAGTTAATCAGCACGGATGCACTTTGTGCCCCAAAGTTGGCTTAGGCAGTCTACAGTTAGTATAGCAACAAGTTAATACTGATGGAGCAGGTCACTGTCTAAGTGAATCACAAGCAGCACACTAATTCCAATCTTGAAGCACTCACTTAGTCTTGCAACCCTGCTGCCAAGTTAGTATTAAGGTATGTCAAATGTTCTCTTCAAATGAACGGACTCAACAAATCCCTTTCCTGTAACTTCTGTTTTCTCATTCTTCTGTAGATTGTAATGCAAAACTCCAAACTGAGATATGGAGGTGTTTATTCATGCAGTACCGAAGCTCTGACTGTAGCCTGTATTACTAGGAGATTTAAGAATAGTAATCGGTTCTCTGAAGAGCTGGATGACTTTCGATGTTCCCTAGTCTATCTTTGTTAAACAACATGGTAATTAAAGATAATAGTGTGCTGCAGACTAAATTTACCTTGCCTAATGAAGGCAGTAGGCAGCACAGTGGAGTCTGAAGCCTGGCGAACTGCCAGATATGAAGTAATTGCTCATAAGTGCCTTGGACAATGTTGTGGCTGGGTATCTGTTTGCTCAGGTACTCATCTTGGAGAAGACTAACAGCAGTTATATACTAGGGCTGTAAGGCTATAAACAGTATATGTCTTTTCTGCAAAATAGCCAGCCAAAACTTACTGGCTTGCCATCACCTCTTTTAATAACTTGTTACGGATATTTAATCAGTCTTGCTAAACTGGAAAGGACCTGAATAAGTGAGAAGGATGTGGCGTGAACTGATGTGGAACATAATCTTGTTGTGCACTGGCTTAAATACTGTCAGTATTGTATACATGACATGACCTTTATTAAGCCTCTCCAAGTTGAATAGCTTGGCTAGAGCACGTTTTGTTGGAATACAGCTCTGATAATTTCATGAAACTAGGAGCTGTGTAACAGCCTGGAAGTGAAGTGGAGCAATTGCCTTTGCAAGCTTTGAAATGTAAGCCTCTAGTTCTGCAGCACAGCACTCCTTCAACTGTCATCAGTAGTGGTCTTATCTTCATTTTTAACCATCCTTAAGGTTACTTAAGTGTTTCTAGTGATGGTAAAAATCAAATATGCATGTAGAAATCCTTCAGTGAGTGTACCATGGCTGAGTAATGTGATGAAAACTTCTCAGTTAATCAAACGCATTTTCTTTAACAGCCCCTGCCCATCACCACCCCACCCTCTGCTTAGTGGGACCGAAGATCTAACTAAAAATTGGTCCTCGGTTTTTGATACTTTTATTTTCTTTTACCCTGTACATGGAACAAACTGAAGCTACCTGCCACTGTGAGTTTTTGTTTTGCTTTGTCATCGTCTAATGTAAACAATAAATTAAGTTTGAATAAGGTTCCCATGCAATATAACTGCTGGAGTTCAGGAAATTTGTAGATACTTCAGCCTGGTTTTAACTCATGGGTTATCCTAAGCATTGTTATGTGACTGTCCTCAGCAACATTTAACACCCAATGTGTTAGTGCTGCTCTCTAAAACTGCAATTTCAGGCACATATGGACTGTAATCAGTAATAAGGAGTCAACTTAAGTCTTAATCATTCAAATTGATTTCCAGTGTATGGAGTTAAACTTTTATCACCAGCTAGTTGCTATGCTATTTATGTTTGGTCAAGGTCTAGATGAGATTATATACTGCATTCAAAATAGAACAGCCTGAAGGAGTTATTCAAAACAGGCTTGTGTTCATATGGTATGCAAGTTTTTAACTTTGAGAGAATAAACCTTCAGATGTGAATTTGCTGTTTAATATGGGTGTTTCTTTCAACTCACTGCTACAGCTGTGTGCACAGGGGGTGGGATTTTGATTTTTGTGTTGCTGAGGCTGCAATCCATTTCTACCAAAGGTGCTGACTTCACAAATTCCTGAAGTATTTTAGTCAGGCTTCCCTTAATGCTCTGTTCCTTGCATAGGACACAAAGAACCCAGTTTCTAGCAGTAACTGATAATCTGCAAGCATAACGGGTAGATAATGCTGCTTGAAAGATTTGTAGGGAGGTTTTGGTGATTTAAGAAAAAAAAAGATGGCCTTGATTTCCTCTTGGGTTAAGAAAAATTGGCTGACGTACTTACTCTTGTTCTTCCTTCCTCCCCCAATTTTTAACGTCAGTGATTATTGCCACACTTGTTGAGGTTAGAGAAACAATTGCTAATAATTCAAAGTAAATATTGCAATGCGCTTTCCTTACAAACAGAACCTAAAGCCACAGAGCAAGGACCTAGCTTCCAAACTTAGGTAACTAAGTATCCCGCTCAGGTTAGCAATATCCCAGACTGAGCTCAATGTTCTCTGCCCCATAAATCTAAGTGAAGTACAAAATCTCCAGACTCGGTGGTAACGTTTTAATGAGATGTGCTCTTCACTTGGTAAAAGGGAAAAGAAATTAATAGTTTTAGAAATTAAAATGTTCATGTGGAGCAGATGAATTGCTGAAAATAAGGGAAGTGTTTTCAAGTCTTTAGAGAGAGTGCTAATGTGATATCTTACAAAATTGGAGGAGTGTTTATTTACATAAACACTTGCACGCTTTTGGCATATGTTACTGTGGTCCTCGGTTCGTAGAGTATGGACCCAGGAGCAAAAGACTTGCTTCAGTCTAGTGGTGAATTCCTAATGCTGGCAGGTATCTTAGACATGAACACTTGAGTATCTCTGCCCTGTGCACAGGACAAATAATCTAATCCAATTAAGACAAATCTAAAATCTATAGTAGAAGATGCTTCAAGCCTTAGATTGTATGAGCTGCTGCTTATTTGTACAGTAAATAGTGTTACTGCTTTAAAACCAGCTTACCTTAGGTTGGCAAGTTAAATTAGAAGAAAACTGATAATGTGTTGCATAATATATTAGTGAAACCTGGTGAAACTTTGTGATCCCAACAGATGCATCTTATAAACTGAGGGAAGTATACTGTGATCTCTAGCCTTGTCATTCTAGAAGTTAATTGGAGTTTCTAGGTCAAATTAAAACTGTGGACTTATCTCCTGCATTATCTGAAAACCAAGATACGTACAGATAGCGACTACAATTTATGTTTCGGAACAGGTATCGTAAATTCTTGAGCTCTGAAAATGTTTAACTTCTTAAAAGCAGTAAGTGGATGTGTAGGTACGACTAAGTAGTTTTTCAGGGTTGGGTATGGGGGAAGTTGGGGGATTTTTGCCATGTGGAGTGCCTGCCAAGGCACCCTGCACTTCAGTGTTCTGAGCAGTGCCCCTTATAAAAGTGTTGTAGAACAGAAAAATTCCATTTTAAGCAAATCTGTAGGTATTTTAAAATGACAAGGCAAACCGAAATAGTTGCTTCTATTTTGGGCCTAACTTGTTTCCGTTTGTACAGTGTGCTAGTCTTGCTACGTGTCTGTACTCCTGTGGCCGTTATTACAGGCGTATTAATATAAACCAGTTTTCTGCATCTTATGCAAGAGTTGGTTTGGAAGTGGATAACTTCAGTTTCTTTTTTTGAGTCTAAGTCAAGAAATTACAAAATCTGGATTAATTTGTATTTGGCATGGGATTCCCTTATACTTTGCTATTAACCTATGCTGAGGCACTTGTTTCCTTGAGTTACTCAATAACCTTTCATCTGGCCTGCTGTCAGATCATCTTTGGAATGGTAAAGGGGTCATTAACAGTCATTGGGTGACACAGGAGGTTTGGACATGTGAACGTAGTAGGATGTTTAAATGCTGTGAGTTCTTGCTTTGCTTATGTGGAAGAAAGGCGTGAGATTGGAGGTGCTTTGGAATGCTGGTCCTGATCTGCTCTTCAAGCCTTGTCACATGCCCTGCTTGTGCTGACATGGCTAGTCGTGATCGGAGTGGTGTGGGGGAAAGTGGAGTGTGAAAGCAGGGCATCTGATCCCCACTACTCATAAGGTTGGACCATTTTCAAACAGGGCCAGGAAGCTTTTATTCATAACCTTGTAGCCAAATATATGTGATGAAGAGTAAAGGAAGCTGTCTTTTTCTGCTGCTAGTTGATGTTTTGGAAACTGCTTGAAAGTTTGAGTAGGTACAGGTCTGAATTTCCAGCACAACTAGATGGCCAGTTCTGCATTGCTGAAGTGGGCTTCATTTGCTTCCCTCAAACTTCAAGCAACTCAATATAATGCCTGAGTTGGATATGTTACCCTACCAGACTCACTCATGTAGGAGATAATGGACCCAGACCTCTATAGAATCTCAATCACCAAAAACGAAAATGCTAGAGAGTAATAAGCTGCTTTGGTTTGGACAATGCAAGTATTACTTGAATTAGCTTGCATTATCAGAATTTAAACTGCAGCTTATTTCTCTGAATATCTAACTTGAATTGGCACTAGAAATCCTAATACCTATTCTTTGAATTAAAAGCTGATATGAAATATAGACTGTGCTGAGAAGCCTAAGGTGGTAAAGTCACCTAATAAAATGTGAATTTTAAATATTTCTGGTTTTGTCAAGTGACTTTCATGGGGCATATTGAAAGTCTGAACTTAAGCTTGTATCCTATCTGTCTGAGGTCTTTTGAGTCTTTGGGCTACTTGAAAATTTATTGCTTTTCCTCTTCAGTGTCTGTTAAGAAAGTTTTTAAAGCTGTTGAACTGAATGACCATTCAGTAGAGAAACAGTAAATTGGCTTGTCCTTAAGGTGAGGAATAGCACAAGCTGTTTGTTTATAAGATTGTGCTTAGGAGGCTCTTTCCTTCGGAGCACTGTCAACCTAGTAATCGAATTGGAAGTAAAATTCAGTTTTCTCATGCAAGTTTAAGGACTAGAAAAACTGGAGTGTTTGAAAGTCAATAATAAAGGCATCTCAGATGAATTGCATGCCACTGATACTGTCTAAAGTCTGCAAAGCTTCTTGAAACAGGGAGGTCCTTTTAGCTTCTCAAATTCCCCTATAAAGCAATGCTTAAGTTACCTCTGTGATGTTTGCCTTCATCTAGTCCTAATACTAGAAGGAGAGACTAATAATTCCTCCTGATGTTTGTATGTTCGCACAGCATGGTTGGGTGGAAAGAAGCTTAGGTTGGCAGAGGGCTGTCCAAAGCACTATATTCTGATGTGTGTTCTTTTGATTTCAGGCAAAAGTAAAGAAGCAGAGATAAAGAGGATAAATAAAGAACTAGCAAACATTCGATCAAAATTTAAAGGTAAGTGACTTGATCATACTAAACTATACATATTTCCTCATATAACTTTTTTTATGGGTTTTTGTTTTGTTTTTACATGTTTAGACTTTTTTGTCACCTGCTGATGCAAGCAAAATGCTAGAGCAGGCTGTTAGAATATCTATTCAAAATGTTCTCTTAACTACAGAACTTCCTGATAGTCCTGTGATTCTTGGCCATATCAGAAGAAAACTCCTTCCTATATCAAAGAATTGAGCTACTGTTCACAAACTTCTTCTAATACTTTGCCTCCTAACCATGTGACTACTCAGCCTATTTTCTTCCAGAAGGCCATGAACTAGTTTGAAGAAACATGGGTGGGTGTAATTGTTTCCAGTAAAACAGAATCTGTTTAAACTTCTCCTTACCCCCCTCTTCCCCCCTCCCCCAACCCCTTTAGGGAAGTAACGGGTTAGGCTGTCTTCTAGCAGAATTAAGATAAAAATGTGTAGTTGATCAAGCCATACATCTTGACCACTCCCATAAGCAATACAAATTATTCATATGAAAAAAAGGATAGGTAGTGACTAATTCAATCCTTGTGCGTTCCAAGAGGCAGCAATTCACTTTTAAACAACACATGGTAAAACTCATGCTGTAATTGTATTCAGATTGTATATGTGGCTTCAAATTTTAAAGATTCTGAGGGATAGTTGAGATGCTTTCGAATGGAGTTCTACCAGTAGTGGCTGTGGCGAACATTCTGTTTAAATAGATATGGGGCTGTGTGTGTAGCTAGATAAGGCATAGCAGTGTGGAGGTGATATATGTGGCTTCAGAATTTGCTGTATTCAGATTAAACCTGTTTACCTTAATTATCTATCCTGACTTAGACTAGTCTGTCTATTTGGAATACTCAATGCCCTAACAAAGCCTGAAATAACTTTCCTGAACTTCATAGGGATCTGTTGCTACTTTTTAAGTGGTATGTCTCTTAAAGCCATATGAAGACCTGCAAAAACTTGAGTGTCAACAATAGCTGGGAAGGGAAAAGTTGACTACAGTGCAAGACAGTCAAGAGAAGTTAAGAAATTCTTCTAAATTAGAAGCCATCACATGCCTCTGTACTAACGTTTTTCTCTTAGAAATTTCAGCATACTTTATCCAGATTGGTAACTTCAGTTGTAGGGTAACTGAGGAAATTTTAATGGCCATTTTTCTAGAGTAAGTAGAAAAAGGAACTTTCATTTAGTCAGCTCTGTATGCTCTCACATTGGTTTTCAATTCCTTTTAATGGCAAAGCTTCTGTCTAACACTGATGTTGGTCTGATTGTTGCCAGAAGTAGCAAGCTTTGCATAGTCTGTTCTACAGACTATTCTCCATCACCCAATCCAAGTCTAAAACTTGTGTCCATTTTCCAGTCACAGTAACTACTTGTGTCCATTTTCCAGACAGTGACCAGCAGATACTGCCATCGTACTAAGTATGCATGCATGCTGAGCAACTAGCACATAGTTCAAGGGTCTACTAGAAACCTGCATACGAGAATAACAGCCATTTTTCTTAGTTCCAGCTGTATGATGAAAGTGGATCATCTTATTGCCTAGTAAATTTAAGCATAAAATTGTAACTTTTAAATAAAGCAGTTTAATCTCCAAGCAAGAGCTATACTAGACAAATTAAGTATATCTTTCAGATAAAGAGACTGAGTTTAATTAAAAACTGTGTAAGAAATTTCTGTACACTTAAAGTTAGTCAAAGTTTCATTTTACTTTATCTTTCAACTAATTTCATTAAGTTGATTAATCTGGAAGATACAGCCACAAAGACTGCTTGTTTTCTCTTGGTCTGTGTCTGTAAAACTACTTGCTGTCAGAAGCAGCATTATTGGTTATCAGCTGTTGCTGAAATTGATTTCAGCACCTAAATTCTTTACTTAATTGTTTAGACAGGACAGATTTTTCTAGAAAGCAGCATATCATTTTCCCTGTAGATATATTAACAGTTACTCCACCTGTGTCCTTCTGTCATCAAGAACAACTAGAGATTAATGCTTAGCTAGAAACCTTGCTGCAGTCACACTAACACAGAAATCTAGTTCTTTAGCAACTTCACTTCAGGCTACACCACCTTTTTTATCTTGACTTGGTTCATGAGCTAGCTTTAGTTTGTTTGCAAAACCTAATCAATTTTTCCACTAATGAAACTGGAAGCTTTCATCTGACTAAGTCTTCAGTTTGCAGTGAAGGTCTGAAAACTTCAAAAGGCATAAAAAAAAAAGAAAGTTATTGAAGCTCCTCTAGAACCTTGCTGCCTCTGTATGTTCCAGTGTGCTTGGAGCATGAAGGAGGTTCTGTCAGATCTGCTCACTTCACTGCTAGAATTAAACATGCTGTTGTAAAGGAATGCAATAAGGAATTGCAGAAAAGTTCATAATGGTTAAGGCTTTTTAAGTACTGACTTGCAGGGATATAGTCCAGTTCTTACTGTTTGGCTGTGATCAAATCCTATTAAGTAATCCTCTTTAGATAGGAGCAGTTAGTATCTCACTTGCTGCTTACTAGCCCAACTCCTTATGTTTGCACCTGATGTGAAAAGCTTTGGTCTACAAGCTGAAATGGGGAAGCAGGATTCAAACCTCTATTCGATATGAAAGCTAAGCACTCTAGGAAAAAATGATGGCTTACATGTTTTGAGTAACACAAGTAAACTCCATTTGTGTCCATCCACACCCACTAACCTGCATGCTTCTGTAAACTTGTGAGTGAAAGAAGTGAATCTGTGAATTGTTTGGGTACTACAGCAATTAATGCACCCTTTAAAATTAATAATAATAATTATGCCTTCTGAGTGTGCTTACTGGTGAAGTGCAATAAATCCTACGTGGGGATCACAGAACGAACGCTGACACACAACTCAGTATTTTGTCAACATCAGTCGTCCTGAGTCTTGTCCTGTGAAGACTCTATGAATGTGTATTCAGAAAGTTGCTAGTCTAATAGCTCTAGTAAAAGGCTGCCTAACACGATAGAGCTAGTCTTCGCTGTTCTTTTCTGTGGATGTCTTTTATAAAAGCAGTATAAGCCACTGTATTACTAACTTTAAGAAAACTTGGCAGTAATGAAGCTCTAAGTTAACTGAATTCTGTCAGAATATCATTCTCTGGTTAACATAGGTAGTTTGGTAGCTGTGTTGTATCACTGAGTAATCATAGGTTAAAGAGCTGCTGATGGCACAGTTCATAAAAAAAAAAAAAAACAAAAACAAAACAAAAACCCTGTTCAGTTCTGTTCCTCAGTTTTGCAAGGTATTTCATGGCTTAAGTACAAAAATAGTTAAAAGTACATGCACAGTAAATTCTTCTCTGGTTAATCATGATGCGGGGGAGAAATGATCATAGGAATCTTTGGCTGTGTAGAACCATGAATCAGGCAATGATCAGAGAGTAAAGGTGCTTTCAGCATAGTAGTGTAATAACTTTAGCCTGTGTACTTGTGTAGTATCCTTTAAGCACAGTTTAAATAGTTTTGAATAAATATCAGTGTGCTCATTCAGTAGCTTGAGTGAAAGATGACTAAGCCTTCCCATAAACTGATCTTCATTATGGCTACTTATTACTGAATTTGTATGGATTTTAGGTGAAAAATCTTACTTAACTGAAGATAATACCTTGATGTAGCCTGAATGAAAACTAGACATAAATGTCAGAATTTGGAAGAAGCTGAGTTTGGATGACTTGTTGTGTAACTGCTTGAGGCCTTGAGAGTGTGAGGAGGTGATAGCTATGTATCTTTCTGCTGCAGAAGTTCTACGTGGGCTTTGTGCTGCATGCTTCTTCCTTGCAGAAGGGCTGTATAAAAATAAACAGACCTTCATAATGCATTTCATTCTTGGTTTAAGTGGAGATCATTCAGTTTAACCCAGTTTCTCTTTGTGTAGCTCTGACTTTTAAAATGGTTTTAAATAGTTTGGATTAAGACAAATGTGTGACTGTGAACTTAAGATGAAGTACCTTGCTAAATAATTATGGGGGAATACTGGTGCCCTGGGTTAATTACCTGGCCAAAGATGCAGCTGTTGGACTGGCTGCATTGCTGTAACCAGGGAAAGGTCTGACTGTAAGAAGCAAGGCAGGCAGTAGTGCCTCTTGACAGAGATATGTTCTTGCTTGAGACTGGTATACCACAAGTATCCTTTCCTTCTTCTGGACCTTTACACTCTTCAGCATACTCTGTTGCAGTATCTAGACCCCTACCCCATGTAACTTGCAGGATATATTCTTATACTGTTACAGAGGCTAAGTATTTCTACTTTTGTTCTATCATGCAAGTAGCTGGCAAGGTGGTTACCCGCCTTATGTTTGGATAACCTGCTATTTAAAATACCCTTGTACTTAACAGACTGGGATGAGGCTGCACACTTCTGGAAAAGCCATACTTCTCTTGAACTGATGGAATGTATACCATGGCTTTGGGTTCTCATCTGGCTTCTGTGCTCCAAGCTCAGAAGGAATCTAGAATCTCTGTACTCAAGGTGACTTTGTCTCTTGTTTCAGCATGAGGAAGCTCTGTTGCTGAGGTCAGTGTGTCCTTGACAGTTGCTTTAAATGCTTCTGCATTAACTGAGATAAGATGTATGTAGTAGAGAGAAACTACACCAGTGTAATAAAGCAGAAGTTGTAGGAGTTAAGTGTGAAGTGGAGAAATACTATTCCTTTTGTTTTACATGTTCAGACTGTAAGCTGATTTTGCACCCATGCTTGAGCCAAACTAGAAGTCTGGCTGTCAGAGTAGTAATAGCTTTGTAAATGAGTGAAAAAATAACTGGTTTATTAATTTGTTGCATCATTTTGATCTCTGAGCAGAATTTGTGTACTAATGAAACTGTCCACAAATCTATAAGCTGTTGCTACAGTCAATGGAACTTTGTTCTCCGCTTGATTCAGGCTTGTTCTTTTTTCCAGATCTGGCATTAGATTTTAGTTTTGTTCTGATTGCTTAATAGGGTTTGTGTTACAAGAGCGGCTGCTAGATTTCAGACATGCTAGTGTATCTTAGTTCTGGCTTGTGCAGAAGTGCCCCAATGTCAGTTGATAATCTCTGCCTTTTTTTTTTTTTTTTACTTCAGCTCGCTTGTTTTCCCAAATTCGAGCAAGCCTTCTCTATTGTCCCAAACTACACAGTAACCCTTTGCAGGAAGTTCAAGATAAGCCTCTAAATACCTGTTTTAAATAGAAGCTGTGTAACAGTAAATTGCTTTCCTGGCAGGCTGTGAAAGCGTAGTCTTTATATTTAAGATGGGTCTGGCTTGTCACACTGTGATCATCTAAGAGATGTATGGAGGCAGTCAGACAGTTAAATAATAAAGTGTCTTCACTGACAAAGTGAATTGTTGGAAGTAAAACTAGACTTCAGATATCATCTGAGTTGTAGGGCTGCTCTAGTAATACTCTGTTCTGGTGGTGGTAGTATGGTAACGAAATACCAGTTTATGGATTTGTATGGGTTGTCTGCCACAAATATTCAGCCTTTCATTTTGAGGGCTTGGACTGTCACTTGTGGAAAGACAAATTTTGTCTCAATGTATAGATACATTCATAAAAAGCAACTTCATATTTCTTAGCCTCTAAGCTTGTAGTAGGCCTTCTGATACAGTATAGCACTGGATTGCTGTCAGCTGCATGAACACAGGTCAGTGTCAACCTAGGAAGGAAGCACACTGAATGCAAAGAAACACTTAAGGGTGTTGTCCGTTCTGTTTTGCATAAGCCATTACTGCAGTTTTAAAAGCTAAGATTGTCTTGTCTTTTGACATAGCAATCAACCATCTGGATGCTCGTGAGACTAGACTTGTCAGGCTTCCTTACCCTCTACCCACACCCCCTGCCACTCACCCCCACCCTACCCCTGGTGAACATCCCACAGGACTAAACTGCCTTCTTGCCCCCTCTGGCTGGTAGCAGCCTTTGTAACTGCAGCAGGCTGGTTTTTAAGTATACTGAATTAGATTCAAAAGCAGGTACTGTTTTTTAATTCATGGTCCAAATTAGAGACAGAAGGTGCTGCCTGGGAACCAAAGAGTCTCATAATGCATTTGTGCCTTATTTCTTCCTTTTTGGAAGGCTGTGTGAAAGAGATCCATTAGCAATGAAAACCAAAACTTTCCTGTTGAAATGGTAGAGAGGTGATGCACAGAAATGTGAAAGTAGTAATTCTTTCTTAGTAGTAGTACTGTTTGCTGATCAACTGTTAATAATTTCTTTCTTAGAAAAATGACTAATAAACTTTCCAGGGAAAGCAAGCAGCCATGAAATGCCCACTGTGCTCAAAACTTGCTGATGTGTTCTGAATCCTTCCTGTTTCTGCTGACTTGATTTGCAGTACTTGCAAATGTTCCCGAAAGCATTTAAAAATGAGCTGAGTTAAGAAATGATTGTGTATTGCAATAAAGATAACAGAACATGTGAAATTTCCTTCTGCTCTTTTTCGGATGTTTGCTTGAGGCTGGGGGAAGCTGTACTATTTTAGCACATACTTAAGCAATGAGACTTGTTAGTAATGTTTAAAATAGAACCTTTATAACTCTTTGTAAATGCTACATGGGAGGGAGAGGAATTGACTAGTTAAACTTGAAATTTCAATAAGAATCTGAATCAAAGACTTCTTCAAAACACAGCTGGAGTTAGACAAGTACAGTGAGACCTTTGACTGCAATGCTCTTTTTCAAATTGCTCAGCTAATTAAATAATAAAATTTTTAAAAAGACAATTATGTTCAATTATTGCTGGGAACTAAGGCTTTAAAGAAGAGTTCTAGTAACTGTTACTTGGTTTAGTTTATAAGCTTGCCTGTTATTGAGAACTTTCACATTGTCTTCAGTTCTGCATACAAGGGACAGTAGCTTTTGAAAGCAGTCAGTGAACTATTTTTTCTGTCTTAAGAAAAAGTGTTTCAGGTACTGATTTTACAATATTGTTCTTTGATAGCACATGATGGAGAAGGAAGCTGCTTTTTCCTTGTTAGTAGAATGGCAATATGTTTTGAGCTTGATTGCGTGGCATAGCTTCCATCAAAAATGCTTCAAATACCCCAAGATCCAAGGACCTTGCTAATCTGAGCTCTTAAAATACTAGTATCTTGGAAGGATATAATGCTTTAAATAGCTGGGTCCTAAACCTGAAAAAAGGAATTGCAAAACCATGACAAATACTTTGTAGTGAAAGTCGATGTGGTTCAGAGTATACATACTTTCATTTGCTTATGTTCTTCATTAAGCAATTGGGTTGCAGTATTCTATACTCCTCTTCCCTTCTGATCTCATAAAGTCAACACCAGAGTCATTTGAGAAGATGAGAGAATAGGGTTTATACTTGTGACTTGGGTGTTGCTGATGGATTGTACACTAACAGGCAGCTGCAGTTCAATCTCTCGGACTCCTGGGAACTCCAGTCTTGGAGACTGGTTGGGGGTTTTTCACTTATGGTAAAGTTCATGTGAAAGCTACTTTGTGATGCCTTTTGGTGTATCTGTATCTCTGAGAGAAGAAACTAATGATATTAATGCTATTAAATACCATAGCAAGTCCTCAGTTATGTAGATCTCAGCCACTAGAGGAACACTGACTAAAATGGACTCAGCTTATTTAGTGTCCCCTTCTGTGAAT
Source organism: Gymnogyps californianus (assembly GCF_018139145.2). Classification (NCBI taxonomy): domain Eukaryota; kingdom Metazoa; phylum Chordata; class Aves; order Accipitriformes; family Cathartidae; genus Gymnogyps; species Gymnogyps californianus. The sequence goes on along the minus strand of NC_059475.1, from coordinate 19,625,895 downwards.
CATAATAGTATCTGGTAATGGTATCCAGCATCACCTCTTTCTTTAATCAGTCACCTGGAAACAGCTGGCCTGTCATGAGTTGGCATGTTCTTATTGCTAAGTAAAATAAAGCCCCCCTGTTTTATGCACTGATTATTTCTTTTCCTTCCAGATCTCATGCAGAAAACTAATTGGAAATCAAATCCTAAGAGCTTGTAGAAACTCTTCTTAAGCAGCTAAAAAATGTTTAAAAACTAAAGCTGTCACTCTGCCTCTTCCTATATATTTTTTTTTTTCCCCCTTTGCCTCTCCTAAGGAAGGAAGGTACCTTTGATCTGCATCTCCCTACCATGATGGGATGGGAGGAAACTTCTGCTCTTGAGTACCATTTTATTGGGAAAATAGTATAACAGGAGGTATTTATTTCCCCTGTTATAAATACAGAAGACTTTATTCCTTTGCTACTCAAGCCATAGTTTGAAGGCCACAGCAGATAGACAGGCATGGCTTAATATCTACTTTTCCCTCTGGCCGTATTGCTTCCAAAGAAGGGGGGGGGGGGGGGAACCTTTCTCCCCGCCAGTCTGGATGTTCTGCTCTGGTTCTTCTAATGTTAATTCAGATGTCTAGTAAAGCAAACTGCCCTGGATTCGTTTGCTGACTCAGCAGAAAGTTGCCTTATGGCAGCAAACTGTAAATGTGACTTGAAGAAAACATGTCTTTGGGCAGGCTTCTGCAGAGCTGGCTGTTGTCAGGATCTTGACAGGATCCAGTATAGCAGGATTTCACTGTCATGACTATCTTCAGTAACACTGCTTCATGTATCTAAGTAAAATGTGACATGTATTGGCTTCCATGGTATGGACCTGAAGGCAACTTTTCTTTGCGCAGCATCAAAATAGCTTTAAGGTAAAGCTTCTTTTTGTTAGCAACTGATATGTTGTCTGTGCCAGTTTAAAAAAAAAAAAAAAAAAATCATTGGGTGTCTAAAGACTCAGATTTGAAGGGTATCATTGTCTGCATTAAAATGGCAATCATGCTTAAATTTGTTTTCTCAGTTGAAATTAAATAAAAGAAGTTTCTAGAGTCAAAATAGAAAGCAACCCCCCAAAATGCACAGTTGCAGCCTGCAGACATAACCTTTTATCATTGTCTGCTTCAGCGTGCTAGTATGCTTTCTCTTGGTTCACTAACATTACATGGCTTCACACATTGACAGTAGTGTTCATTCCTTCACAAACTGTAAGTTTATAGTGGTAAGGTTTCCATTGTTTTTATAGTCAGTGAATGTAGTGTGAAATCTATGGGAGCTGTAGATGCATGTGGCATGGGAAATCTGACCTGCTTCTGCACCAGTGGATGAGAAGGAAGAAGGAGAAACTTTTATACTATTAAGATTCTTTATTATATATTTAGCTGCCTATTACATAAATCTGAAGTTTTTAAAAAAAAAAAAAAATGCAGCTTCAAGCTTTTTTGGTAAGGGCAATGAGTTAGAGATATCTTGTTTAAGCTTTACTTTATGCAGTCCTATTCTGGCTGGACTTTGCCTTCACTAAGGAATACACACTAATCTGACAGACTACTTATTCTGCGTCCAGAATGCAGAGGCTAAGGAGCTTATATAGCCTTTTAGGCAGCAGCATCTATCAAAATTTTGCTACCCTGACTGAACCCTCTAGCATTCAGGCTTGCCTGATTTAGTGGATACTCCTTTATCTCCTGATTTGAGGTAGCGAGAGAATGTTTTGCAAAAAGTGCATATTCATATGTAGCCCTTTTCTTCAGGAAAAGAAGTGGTCTGCATGATGAGCTGTAAGCTGCTGTACTGTTCCATGTAGCTTTTACAAACTTCTACAATACAGCAATACTGCAACATAAGGCCAAACCTATTTAGGGTGCATTTTTCTTCTAAAACTGAAACACTTGTGAATAATTTCATTTTACAAACACTTTAAAGCTGTTGTGGTAATCTCATTTCATCTGTTTTTCCAAGGCTTTGGGATATACCTCTATCATTCTATCTTTCTAAAAAGACTTGCTGTTTTTATTTTGTTGCTACTGAGTTCTCTACTGTGGTGCACTTCAGGAAGTGTGTTAAGACCTTTTACTGTGATAAAGGTTTGATAATTGGTTTAACAAGAAAACGTGTGTACGGAAGACATAGCTGCTCTTAATAGAAACGGGAAAATCAAAATTGAGTAAACACGTATGTACTGCCTCTTAGCAAGGCATAATAAGCAGGATAATTCAGGGACTACATGATAGCATTATTTCATGACTGTCCCTTTAGGCTATAGATAATGGTAAATGGAATTAACACTAAAATCTTCAGGTTTGGGTTTTTTTTCCCTTATAAAAAATTTTCAGATTTAGATAAATATCTAAAACTAGTATCATGTGAATGTGTTGTTGATTCAGTGACAGCTCAGCTTTTTCAGAGTTATGCATTTTTCTGTCCTGGACCATTAGGAAGAGCTACAAGCTACATGTATTCTATGACTGGGAATAATTTTTTTAAAACCCAGGAGTTGTTTGATTGTCTGACGTCTGTTGATGATGGTTTGTGATAACTTTCATGTGTTTGGCACAAAATGATGTAAAGACTTATAGTCCTTTAAGTCAGAGATAAGTGGGTATATTTAGCATTTTGATCACTGTAGAGTGGATAAAAGCTGAAATAATACATTTAAAATTTGTGAAATTCAAGTACTGCAATAGCTGAACCCTCAGTTTGTCCCTCTTCTGTAGGGTGATACATAGTGAATCAAATATCAATCTTAATTGCTAGGTACAACTGTAAGTCTTGTTACTGCAAGATATGATGAGGTACCACAGTGGAACTGAGGAGGTGGGGAACCAGATATAGGAACAACTTAGGCTTAATTGTTCTTTGTTTCCTTGCTTTCCAGGTGACAAGGCTCTGGATGGTTACAGTAAGAAAAAATATGTCTGCAAACTACTTTTCATCTTTCTCCTGGGGCATGACATTGACTTTGGTCACATGGAGGCTGTAAACCTGCTCAGTTCTAATAGATATACAGAGAAACAAATTGTGAGTAATTCAGTCTCTATAAATAAAGATAAGCTGTTCTGTCTAATATCCTGCCTCAGCTGTATAGTCTGTAAAGGACTTTGCTTCATTCTGCTCCCCGCCCCCCCCCCCCCCCCCCCCCAATCTTAAAGCCTTATTTTGGATCTAGCAGTGATTCTGAAATATAAACACCTTTGTGCACAGGGAACCTTGTACTAACTGTAAAAGCTAAAATGTGCACTCTGCATAAAGTTATTACTCTTGCTCAGAAACTGTCTTGAGTCTTGCATTAAAAGGTAAGTAATGCTTTAATTTTCAGAATATCTCTTTAAATCTTCCTAGGTAAGGTTGTGTTTATCAGGTACATGTAACTTACTAGTGTCTAAATAATAAGCCAAATTCTTGATTTGCTCCCATTCATCTAAAATGATCTTTTGAGTATATGCTGAAGTATATTGATGGAACACTTAAACTGGTGAATTAAGGTAACACTAAACTTACTCATTTCTGTTTACTTCACTTAATCTTTCTAGCCTTTGCTCTGTTGTCTAAATACCTATTTTTGCCCATATGTTTGGTATTGGAGGAGAACTGTATGTCTCAGAATTACTTGTGGCATTAACAAAAAACATAATTTAAGTCAGCTGAAATCAATTTTCATTTTCCTTTTTCTGAATCACAGGGATATCTCTTCATCTCCGTACTAGTGAACTCTAACAGTGAGCTGATTCGCTTAATAAACAATGCGATCAAGAATGATCTGGCCAGCCGCAACCCCACCTTCATGGGGCTTGCTCTGCATTGTATTGCTAATGTGGGTAGCCGGGAGATGGCAGAAGCATTTGCTGGAGAAATTCCAAAAATACTTGTAGCTGGGTAAGTATGACATGCCTCCTTCAAATACAACACCAATAAACCTTTTCAGCGACCCAGTTCCATTGCAGCAGCTTAATCCATGCTTAGAGCTATACAGCCCTGGGCTTGCAGTACAAATAGTGACAATGTCCAGTAACTGCAGATACTTTGACATACCTGAGTGTGGAGTTGCTTGTATAAGTGTACAAATACAACATGGAAATTAAGACTATGTTAATATCTTGAATAGGCTTTTACAGCTTTGCTGTGATCCATCCAGTTTTTGTTCTGTATAAATGTGTAGCAGTGAACACCCCTGAAATGTGTATGTTTTACTTATCTCTCCTGATGAAAAGAAGAAATAAATGAACCTAAATAGATGTTTACACTACAAATTTTGTTATAAACTGAAGCTCTTATTAAATGGTCCTGACTTCATAAGGAATGTGAGAATATTCTGTTGTGTGAGCTTTCTTGCTTCCTCTACTAGCTGTGTAAACAGCAATTCCTATAAATGGCAAATAGTCACAGCTAACTTTCTGACTTTTCCTTTGTATAGCTAGAAGTCTCTAAACAAACCTGGCAAATGTCTGGAACTGTAGTTAAGTAAATCTAAAATGAAACTTGTGATTGCAGGGCTAATTTATTTTGAAACTTAAAATGTCCAAGTGCAAACAGTGCATTTAAACTCTTATGGATATGAAGTGTTTTGGAATATGCATGGATCTTGTTTTATAACGAACTTACATTAATATAAAAAAGTAACATGTTGCGCAAGAACTGTATTAATCCTCTAAATGTCAAGGACTGGAGCTTGCAAATGTTGGAAGTGTGCTTGCTTATGCAACACTAATTCTGACTGTGTCTATTATGTGCACTGTCTGAGTTTGTGATGAGAGGAAGGATATAATATGATATCTAGTTGTGGCAAAAGCCTTAGGAAATACTTCTGAACTCTTGAAATAGTGTCTCTATAATGCCACAGTTGAACACTGTTACTATTTTGCAGAGCTGAAATGTAGTATGGGCCAGAATGAGAAGAACAAGCAGCTAGCACCTGATACTCAGTAAGGGTCTGGTCTGGTAGAGGAAATGGGGGAGAATCCATCCCGTAATTCTACCTTTTTCAGACACGGAATTCCCTATGTAGGGGCGCATGTTTAGAGATGGCACGTTCTGGGGCCCTGTCAGGCTTGTTGCTGTCATGTCCCACACTGCCCTTACCAGGTGCTATTCTCCATGTAGCATAGTGGCGACAACACTGCCATGATGAATCATGGGTTTTAATAAGATAAAAAGTTCCAAAAATTTCACTTAGGGTCATCAATCGCAGGCAGAGCACAGCACCTTCAGTTCAGACTTGTTTGAACTTTGAGCTGTGTTTATGTTCTGAGATCAGTCTTTGGGGCCTCATTCCTTCTGCATTTCTAAGAGAATATATGTAAAATGTGTATGTGTACATGTCATATCTAAGTGACTTGTGCAGAATGAGCACTGTCAGTTACATTTGCAACTTTAGTGTAGCTCCCTTGGCTTGAATATAAATTGGAGGGAGGGAGTGGACAGGGAGGGGAGGAATAGGTTTGGGTTTTGTTGGTTTTTTTTTTTTAACCGAGGTACAATTTGATCTCATGGAAAATTGGTAAATTCATAAAGGATAAGTGGACTGAACTTCTACTAGGGGTGTGGAGGTTTCTGAACATTTAACCAAGATTTCACAGTATAAACTGCCTTTTAAAACTTTCAGTGCTAATGCTCTGTATAATTTTTTTAGCTGTTGTTTGTGCAACATACAAAATGCTTAATTGACTACTTTGCGAAAGGGAGTTCACTGAACTAGAATAGTAGTGTGCTGCTCTTAAAATAAACCATATCTGTGCCAGCAGCATGGATGGCAAGGTGAATAGATTCGTGGGTTACATGCTTGGTGATAGCTAGCCGACTTGCATGCTAGCTGTAGGTACAGAAGCTGTTGAGTAGTTAATGATTTGTATCTGATATGCAAGACCTATCAGGACATCCAGATTTGGTCACATGCGTATTATAGTGTACCTTAACTGTTTGACTTGAGTCCATTCGGAAGAAGCTTGTTCTCCGATTAGATGAGCTTGTGCTCATCTAATGACGAACTTTCAGTTCTGATAAAAAGATGTGAAATGTCACTCTAAGTTGCAAAGAATCATTATAGAGGCTACTAGACATATGTAATGGTTGAAAACTTGACTAGTTAAACTTATTGGACAAAATTAAGAAGAACAAATACTGTAACATAGGAAGAATTTAATGAACTTCGGTTTCAACTTCTGTTGAAAAGATGCTATCTGGCTAGGGATGCTGAGTTAGTGCAAAGATGAGCATAATGCTGGCCTGCAAGTATTGCTGTGACTTAACCACTGTATTTTAAATCCATATTTATGTTTTGCAGAGATACTATGGATAGTGTAAAGCAGAGTGCTGCCTTGTGCTTGCTGCGTTTATATAGAACTTCTCCTGACCTTGTCCCCATGGGAGATTGGACGTCTAGAGTGGTGCATCTCCTCAATGACCAGCACTTGGTAAATCAGGTTCATTATGCTTCTCGGGCCTACTCTGTATAGAGAATGATGTCACTTCTGCTGTTAAATACACTATTAATTTATTTCTTCTCAAGTCTTTCAAGCAAGTGAGTTGCTGTTTTCTTCAGGCTTGGGGAAAGAAATGGAAGGAGTTGTCCTTTTCTAGTTGCTGTATATATTAATTTTTAATAAAGCTTTGTCTACCTTTTTCTTGGAGATATAAGAATGGTATGCACAAGTTTGTTTGCTCTAGCTGTAAATAAATTAATCTTGTGCTTTGTGATCCTAAGTCGTATTGCATAGGTGTAATACTAATTTTCCTAGGCCTTTTAAGATTAGACCTGCACTAAAAATGCAAGGCTTGATTTGTCAGTGCTTGGACTTACTTGTCCTGTGGTGTCCGTGTTGTCATTCTTATCTTGCGGGTTCAGAAAAACCTATTGTTCTAGATAAGAGACTCTATTTTTCCCCCTGTCTAGTTAGTTTATGGAAGTAAGGCTATTAAGACCTGTGCTTCAGCAGTAATAAGAGTGGTGTAGTCTGCAGTAATATAAAATGTTTGTGTTAGACAAAGTCCTCTCTTCATGTTGAGTTGTCAGAATTCTTTGCTGGATGATCTACTGCATCCCATTCTTCTACTCATGCTTCTTTTGTGTAATAAGACAATTTGCATTTATTTTAATATAGCTCTCCTATTTTAGGTGTACTATTGAAACATGAGACAAAGCTAATACAAAAATAGCATGAAATGCTCTGCAGGCATGGCAGTATCATGTTGAAAATCCTGTTGGATTTTGAAGATGTGTAATTAGTCTAGCTGCTAGCCAAATAAAGGGCTCTTTAATGTGGGGCTTTGTCATGGGGGTAAACTTAGTTTTGTTGTATATTAAAAAATACTTGAAGTGAAAGGTGTTAGTGGGCAGCATCTTAAACCATTACAAAATTGAATGTATTGCTTTGCTTTTTGTAGGGTGTGGTTACTGCAGCTACAAGTCTGATCACCACTCTGGCACAGAAGAACCCAGAAGAATTTAAAACTTCAGTCTCCTTGGCAGTGTCTAGATTAAGCAGAGTGAGTCCAATGATAACCCTGACAATACTTCACTGTTGCTTAATTTACTCAGCTTTCTGGGTCAGGTTAGCTCACTGTTGCCTATTTATTCAGCTTTCTAGGTCAGATTAGTTTAGTGTACCATTAAAAGTGAAGATGATTCAGTTTCACTTCATATAGCTGGTTCAGTTAACCTCTTTTAACGCTTGCTGCTTACCAAGACAGAAAACTGTATTAGCTTGCCCAAACTTTCTTGGTGCAATCCTTGCTATGCTCCAAGTCTAAGTAGCAAAAAGGTGTCTTTGTCTCAGCTACTTGTATTTGAAAGGATCCTCATGATGCAGTTGACTTTTTAATCCTCATTTCATGTTACTATAACACCAAAGAGTAGCTGGATCAAAGACTGATTCTGCAAACTTTTTGCACAGAACCCTCAAAAATACAGCCCGTACTTTTAACTTTATCTAAGCATCTTACAAGATGAGTTGTCTTCCTATTTCCTCTTTTGAGCTGCTGCTAGGTTAATAATCATAAGCATTTAATATTCTGTAAATGGGTGTAGGGGGTTAAGCAATGGCAGTGGGTTCAGGGAGGAGTGGAGAGACATTTCTGTAAGTTAGCATCTTCATGCTGGAAAACTTACATTACTGTTTTGTTTGATTTTTGTCTTTTGGAAGGTATGCAAGACATGGGAGGATACTGCTTCACAATTCTATTTTAGACCCAGATTTACGCGGTGTTATATCCAAAATCAGTTGTAGTTCAGAGAAATTTAATTTCTTTTCAAATATGAAGATTTTGTCTAATACTTAAAAACGAGGGAGTGCTGAGGGAAGTGCCTAGCTGTTGTGTAATGGAGCAGCAAGGATTAGATAGAATTTCTTTGAGGAAACCTAGTGCCAAACTCATGCTTACCCTAGAATCAAAGGGGAAAAGAAATCCGTGAAGAGGGGTGCTCCCTCTGAAACCTAATCTAATCCTTATCACATGTCACTATGCATATAAACCTCTTCTGTGAAAGCCAGTCTGTTCTTTGCTCTGGAGTGTGAATATTGCTGAAGGTGTTAGTTGGTCCTTCTGCTTTAATTCACTCTGTCATAGCATCTTGTGCTTGAATTCCAAGTTCACCTATCAGCAGTCAACTATAACACTATATTTAGGCTTTCTGTTGGCAGAATCTATGAATTGTCGAACCAAAGAAAGTCAAGCTTCTAGTTAAACATTTTTTGGTGTTACAAGATGGTAATCTTCATTCTTAAGAAAAGCAAGTATGCTTTCAGGAAGACTACTTATCGGTAGACTTACAGTGGTCTTATCCTAGACTACCATATCTGTAAAACTGAATTTCTATTACTAGGGAACCTGATAGTATACTCATAGTATGGCAACTTGCACCTAATTCATCTACTGAATTAAACATTGCTAGTGATATAGTTCTGTAAGCCTGTCAAAGGTGACCTACAGTGTTCTTTGGGTCCTTCTAATGATTGCGCATCACAACTTCAGTAGCTGACATGCTGTCTGCTTATTTTACAGATTGTAACTTCTGCATCAACAGATCTTCAGGACTATACGTACTACTTTGTTCCTGCTCCTTGGTTATCTGTGAAACTTCTGAGACTGCTACAGTGCTATCCACCTCCAGGTAATGCACAAATCACAACAGTGGTCATCTCTCTTATACAGTACACTGTTTCCAAAGTGCTACTGTGCTGTAGTGTTACCATAACTTGGAATGCAAGCACATTGTCTTAAGACAAGGATACTGAAGTCTGTACTCTTGAGTGTTCCGGATTGTTAAAATTAAACACAACATAATTCAAAAGGCCACGTAGCTTAGAGTAAAGTGTCAAACTAGTGTGCATCTTACAAACCAGCTGCAACTGCCATTTTAAACATTCTTTAATGTTATCAACTATATTAAAGCCTTGAAATATATTATAGTGCAGATCGCTTTTGTTGATTGGCTTTTGTTCTTGCCCAAAGAGAACTGTGGCTTAGAATTCTTTTGCCAGCTGTACATTGGGGGAGGGTGAACTGTTTTTAATGTATCAGAATACTTCAGTTTATTCAGATTTAGCAAGGTGGAAGGCCTAAGGTAGGGATTAGGGTGTTGAGCAAAATGAAGTTGTCCAACAGCTTGTTCTTCTCCAGAAGACCCTGCGGTACGTGGTCGTCTAACAGAATGCCTGGAAACTATTCTTAACAAAGCGCAGGAGCCACCAAAGTCAAAAAAAGTACAACACTCAAATGCAAAGAATGCTGTGCTGTTTGAGGCAATAAGCTTAATTATACATCATGACAGGTGAGCTGTGAGAACACTTCTATTGTGAGAAGATTTTTTTAAGTGAATAGCTGTGGCTGTCTTGAACACTAAATGAAATTTTACTAGGGGTGAAAGGGGGAGAGGACAGAATATGAAGTTGCTTGTTGGATTGGAACACAACCACAGCAATGGAATTGAACAATATTAATGAACTGTGTTGCTGTCAGCATTTTTTTTATTGCTTTGTTTCTTGCTGCCTCTCTTTTTTTTTGGTGTGTTGTATTGACCCCACCACTCTAATCCAACAGAGATTATTTGCTTACAGTATCTGAATTTTCATTTCACCAACGGAGCATTCTAGCAGACACTTTGAGGCATTTTAAGAAATTTCCACTGCAGAAATAGTGTTCTGTATTGGGTGTTCTCAAACCTGTTGCTTTTAACCCTTTCACGTTCTCTCCTGTTCTGTGCAGTGAGCCAAATCTACTAGTCCGTGCCTGTAACCAGCTAGGTCAGTTCTTGCAGCACCGAGAAACTAATTTGCGTTACCTAGCACTGGAAAGCATGTGCACGCTTGCCAGCTCTGAATTCTCACATGAGGCTGTGAAAACACACATAGAAACAGTTATCAATGCATTGAAGGTAAATATTTAAGTGTGTAGTCTGTTCTGAGTGTTGTCTTCTCCCCTGCCTCAATGCCCTCTCCCCCACTGCCCCAAGCCCCCCATCCCCAAATAAGCTAATAATACTTGGGGACCAAATGAGTTATTCTCAGAAGTCTGCTTTAGTTTTTTTCCTTAATCCTGCAAAATCTTGCTGTGCTGGCAACACTAGAGGTCAGCTTCATTTTATTTCTGCAGCTTACTAGTAAATTGGACCCTTGTAGCTGTGGCCCCAGTAACATTTTGGTATCTCCTCAAGCGGTAGACTGAAGATGAATTATTCTTTCAAAACGTGGAATTTCAAAACGGAGAATGCTGGGAAGACTTTGTTTTATTACTGTCTTGCTGATATCAGACACTATTCCTTCAGTACAGTAGCTTATGGGGAGCAGTAGAGCAGATCAACTTCCACTGCAGAATCAGAAAGTCAAGAAACCAGAAAGACATGTTCCCAGGCCATGTTTATGTGAAAAAACAGAAGTCGAAAGAGGAAGACTGATTTGCATGTAAATTTACTTGCACACTTCAGTGTTTACATGTATTGTTTTCTTCCAAGCTCATGCTGTAGCATATTAATACATTTGTCTAACTTTAAAGTACACATCTGTTCTAGCTGGGCTTCTATTGATACAAGGCAAGCCCAACACTAAACCTGCAGGTAGCTAATTGCCCATTGGCCTGGTGACAATTTTGATAATTTCAGCCAGTTATTAGTGCATTTGTGGCCAGTGGTGCCAGTTACCCAGTGCAGTGGACCACAAACTCCTTCACCCTAGTTAGGGTAATAGTGGAGTATTCTGTACAAACTCCTCCATCCTTTCAGCACTTGCACAGATCTGCATATGTATACTACAGAAACAAAACCTGATGATTTGAATTTTTGTAATATCTAAAAGCAGGAAGCTGCCTGAGTCTCCAGTGACCTCTTTCTAGGTGACTGAAAGTGAGAATAACATGAGAAACTCATAGTTTATGTGAAGGGTATATCTAAGTTCATGCTGCATCTGAAAGATTATGAAAATGCATTTGTTTTAAATTTGACTATGGATTATAGTAAGTTTCATCTCTTCAGTAAGTTGCATGTGCTTTCCAAATAAAGATGAAATCATCTTGACCTTTTGCTGCGTGTCCTTTTGCAGACTGAAAGAGATGTAAGTGTACGGCAAAGAGCTGTAGATCTCCTGTACGCAATGTGTGATCGAAGCAATGCCCAACAGATTGTGGCTGAAATGCTGAATTACTTGGAGACTGCTGATTATTCCATTAGAGAAGAAATTGTGAGATATTTGTGTTTCTTTTAATTTTTTCATAGCTGGCTTTGACACCATGTGTATCATTTATTGATTGGGATGCTGGATAGTCTGTGATAGAGATTCTTTTTCATGGTGGTTTAAAAAAGCAAACAAAAAAACCCCAAACCCCAAGACCCCTAAGTTTGTAGTCTAATGGCAAAGAATGTTCTTCATTTAGATTAAACTGGGGGCGGGGGGGGGAACATTGGAAACTAGGAATTTTAAAAAACTAATCTTGGTCTCAGGGCATTGCATATAGAAAGTGAAGTGAATTTTATCAATGCTTGAGCAAATACAGTCTCTAGATCCGAGGGTTATGTCCTACTCTAGTCAGCTGTTTAATAGCTTCAAAAATTAGTGTGATAAATGCTTATTTATAGGTAGAACTTCATACTGCGTATGGTGTGAGAACATTCTCTCGGTCTAAGGATTCCCAAAACCAATACTTTATAATCAGCTAAAAGAGAGGCATGATATGTCTCCTTCCTCCCAGCAGGAAAAAAAATGAAAAAGTTGAAATACTCACTTAATGACCTTCCTAGAATGGTAGCCAAAACCTGTACTTACGGTAATTATTTAGCTTAGTTAGGTGCTAAAGTTTCTTCATCGGAGAAGTTAACATAGAATACAGTGTTAGTTGATTTACCTCTTGTACTGTCTTGTTGCTGTTGGCAATCTACCCTGACTTGGCACATAACGTGAATTTCATTCTGTTAATTTACTGCTCTTAAAAGAATAGGTCAGTATAAATGCAACTGACAAATTATGTGGAGGTCTCTTCCTATGCTGATTGTTTGCTTCAGGATATAAGAATCTTAGCTGACTTTTTCAGGTCATACTATATTTCGGTGACTCTGATGTGTCTTTGTTGTGGTTTAACCCCAGCCAGCAGCTAAGCACCACACAGCTGCTCCCTCACTCCCCCCTGCTCGCAGTGGGATGGGGAGGAGAATCAGGGAAGAAGGCAGAACTCGTGGGTTGAGATAAGAACAGTTTAATAACTAAAGTTAAAATATAATACTAACAATAATAATAATGAAATCTAATAATAGTAATGAAAAGGAATATAACAAAAAGGGGGGGAGGGGGGAAATCCAGTGATGCACAATGCAATTGCTCACCACCTGCTGACCGATGCCTGAGCAGCAATCCACCCCTCCTGGCCAGCTCCCCCCAGTTTATATACTAGGCATGACATTCTATGATATGGAGTATCCCTTTGGCTAGTTCGGCTCAGCTGTCCTGGCTGTGCTCCCTCCCTGCTTCTTGCACACCTGCTTGCTGGCAGAGCATGGGAAACTGAAAAATCCTTGGCTTAAGATAAGCGCTACTTAGCAACAACTAAAACATCAGAGTGTTATCAACATTATTCTCACACTAAATCCAAAACACAGCACTGTACCGGCTACTGAGAAGAGAATTAACTGTATCCCGCTGAAACCGGGACAGTCTGCTAGCTTCCACTTTTTTTTTTTTTTTGAGGTCTCCAATTTCCTACTTGGTCCTGTGTCAGTGATAGTTTAGGTGTTATTGAACATTTTTTGTTTACTATAACAAGTTCTGCTTGATCACTTAGGTACACAGTTGAAAAGCCACAGATGTGATGTATTCAAATGCATTATGGGGAAAGCATTATGTACCTGGCAAGTGGTGTGTTCTGGCACAGAATTTCAATGTTCATCTTTCACCTTAGCTGTGGGAGCAAGTGAGCAAGCTGACATATCTGAAACTCAGGCTTCTGGGCTACCGTGGGGTATCACTAGGTGTATATGAAAGTGAATCTTGATACACAGCTTATAGTAGAAGCTAGTCAGCCTTCTTTATTCTCTTATATGTGTGCAGGTTCTGAAAGTTGCAATTCTAGCTGAGAAGTATGCAGTGGATTATACCTGGTATGTGGATACAATCTTGAATCTGATTCGCATTGCTGGTGACTATGTCAGTGAAGAAGTGTGGTATCGAGTTATTCAGATTGTCATCAACAGGGATGATGTTCAAGGGTATGCAGCAAAGACTGTTTTTGAGGTGAGAATAACTGTTTTCAATTCACTTTCAAAATGAGGTGGGAATTAAGTAAACACTATGTGACCTAGCAGGTGTGTGTGCTTCCCATGTTAGGGAGGAGTAAAAATATGATCCTGAATATTTCAACAAAATGCTGCTGAAGCTTTCCGTAAAACTAACATCATAGATTTTCAGAGCCAGAGACTGTATTAAGTTGATGAGAAGCTTCTCTGGCTTAAGTAATGTAGGATATATGTGGTACTAATGTGGTTTTGGTGAGGGAGGACAGGGTGGGTTATGCTGGGTTTTTTGTTATTTGCTGGATGGCATTGAATGGATGGCTTAGTAAGGAAATTACATTACCTGGAATGTAGTAAAAATAGAAGCCTTTTACAAGGCAGCTTGCTGCCTTTTTTTTTTTTTTTTTTTTTTTGAGATTTTCTGCCTGCAGGAATCCAAAACACTCAAAATGAAAACTTGATCCTTCTGGAAGCATATACCCATTCCTTCTGTTCAGGATCTGATAACTGGAATTTGAACTGTTAAAGGAGAACACTTTCAAATGTCTGGCCTTGTTGCTCTGACTTTATTTGGATTGTTCATATAGGCTTTCCACTTTTTTTATTTCCTTTCCTGAATGTTTAAGCTGAATTTCAGAACTCATCCCTGCTATGTGTTTCTTGATACTCAATAAAGACAGTATTTCTATCTTGGACAACTTAAGCACATTCTTCCAAGATTTAAATTAAGTATATTAACATCCTTCTGACACCCCTAAAGATGTAAGGGGAAACCTAAGCAGCTGTATCTGTCCTCAAAAGTCCACAGTGCTGCTAGATGGGTCTAAGAGTGCTCTTAAGCACGGAATACTTATGTTGGAGATTATTCTATAGCGTCATAGTACCTATCATGCTTTTCTTGTGAGTGCTCTATAGCGCCTAGACCTATGGTCTGTTCTTACACGAAAGTAGACTAGGAAACTGGACATGGAAATGACAGAAAAGATCTTTTTTGATACACTACAGATCGATGACTGTTAGTGTGTTCTTACAGGCACTTCAAGCTCCAGCATGCCATGAGAATCTTGTAAAAGTAGGTGGCTACATCTTGGGAGAATTTGGAAATCTGATAGCAGGTGATCCAAGATCAAGGTAAAACACCTTCTAAAATACTGAATTGAACTAGTAACACTTTCTGTAAAGAATCTAATGTCTGTTTAATGTTCTTAAGGGCTGGTTAACAAATGATTCAGCTCTTGCTAATAATGCATTAAGAATTATCATGTCTACAAAAACTAAACAAATTATTTTTCTTCCCATCTTTTAAGTCCCCTTATCCAGTTCAACTTGCTACATTCCAAGTTTCATCTGTGTAGTGTCCCTACTCGAGCTCTGCTTCTGTCTACCTACATCAAGTTTGTGAACCTGTTTCCAGAAATCAAAACTACAATTCAAGATGTATTGCGCAGTGACAGTCAGCTGAAGAATGCTGATGTTGAGCTGCAGCAGAGAGCTGTTGAATATTTGAGGCTCAGTACTATTGCCAGTACTGATATATTGGTAGGTATAAACTGTTTTGGTTTCTTTATTATGCAGAACTCTTTAGCTGTGTCTTCTGTCAGCAAGTAAACTCCACTAAACCTTACCTGATTGCTCAGAAATCTTAATGCAGGATTAAGTGTCCACAATGTGGGTGCTGATTCTTTTAGTCTACTTAATTGAGCTGCAGTCATCTTTAATTTAGAGCTAAAATCAAAGTTGTTGTTGCTTTAGTGGGACAAATGACTGTTAAAGCATGCTAATCTGGAGCTGGGAAGGCAGTGAAAGCTGATGTTGTATGGGGTCCTACAGTATTCAGATACCAAAAGGCTAATGCTTTGTTTTGAAGACTTAACTTGATGGTGGGCAGGAAACTTGTAATTGTGCTGATTTTATTTTTTTTTCTTTCTTTCTTCCCCTCTTCTCTAGAATTTCAGTGTTTTAACCTGATGCTCTCAGGTCTGGCCAGAGCATGGCACACTTAGTCTTGACAGCTAATAAATGCTTAGGTCTGACTAGATCCATGGGTAATCTGTGGTTTCAGTCTAGGCCTGCTTGGCCTCAGGACCATTAGGTCTGCTATGATCTGATTTTTTTTTTTTTTTAATTTATTTAATAGCACTGTACCAGAGAAGTGATACGCTTCTGTTCTCTTAACTGCTTTGGGAGGACTTCAGAAAGTTTTAAATAATTTTTTTTTTCTTTTTAAAAGCATGTCTGCTCATCACTGTACAATAAACTGCATAGTCGTTTTCTGTCTGGATAATTACTTCTGCTTTTGCCTTGTGCAATCTATAAGGGTGTATCTCTTCAAAGACTCAGAAGGTGGTTTGGCTTTTTCTGTAAGTTTAACTAATACACTTTTTTCTGTGATAAGGCTACAGTGCTGGAAGAAATGCCTCCCTTTCCAGAGAGGGAATCTTCTATTTTGGCTAAACTCAAGAAGAAGAAAGGCCCAGGCACAGTTACTGACCTGGAAGAGATCAAAAAGGAGAGGAGCTCTGATATGAATGGAAGCACTGAACCTGCCTCTGTCAATGCCAGTGCTGTTGTGAGTTTAAAAGCTGTTATTTCACTAATTTAAACAGCGTGCAAGTGAGAAAAAAATGGTTTCCTTGAAGTGGTGCTTTAGGGGTTTAAAACTTCTCATCTCAAATTTAAGACTATGGGTGTTTGGTATAAAGTAGCAGGGAAACATACAGCTGCTTTCCCCCCACTGCATGCTTGGATGCAATTTTTCTTTGGATGTCTTACGTAAATGGGGACAAACTGTCTGCAGCCTAAAAAAAAAAAAATCCCTTTTACATTATTGCTTTGAAAAATATTGCTGTAAACTTAGAAATGGGAATTTCATTGCCAGTGAAACTGCAGTGAAGGTGAGATGGTAAAATTAATATTTTTAAAAGGAGTAACTTGAATTTCAAAGTATCAGCTGTTCTTCTGCTTTGTCTAACATGAGAGATATTTTGCATCTTGTTTTGGATTGTTATTGCTTTTACTAGAAGTGGACAACACTTGACTTTAACACAGATGTCCTTAAATCAATATAATGTTGTTACTGTTTATTTGACAGTACTATTTGAGTTCAGTTATGGTAGACAAGGCTACAGTCTTGTTTCTTCTGAGCTGAAACTTCTCATTTTATTGTCAGTTAAAGCTGGTAACATGAATTGTTCCCATAATGTAATACTTGTTTCTGGTTTTAATGACTAGCATAACTTGTACTTACATTTGAGATGTATTAGTAGATTACCTACTAATCCTCCTAAGAGGAGGAAATATTGCAGCACACTCTTTGCCCAGTTTGTTAAAGCATAATGCTTTAACTCTTAGTCATTGCCATATGTAAGAGTAGATGTTCCAAGTGCAACATCTTTGAATGGACAGAAATACCTTCCCAGCAGAAAAGTTGCCACACTTTCTTTGCATGCCAAATTGACTGAGGTGACTGGCAGTTAAAATTGCATTATGCTTTATGAGCTTCACTTCACAGATTGCGGCCACGTAAGAAACTCCGCTATGTTAACTTCATCAGTGGCTTTGGTGTGACCCTGGCTTAGATACCAAGAATATGTTCCAAACTGGAGTTCCAACTGTTTTCAGCAGTTCTTACCGGTTGGCTTCTGAAAATTTTTTTGCCAGGGAATTTTTCGTTATACTGCATCAAATTTAGTCTTTGGAGTATATGATACTTTGAGTTGGCTTACAAAAACAAAATTTCAGACTCAATCCAAGTGCATCTCATGACTCATCTTCAGTGTATCTGGCATATTGTAGGCTGCTAATGAACACAGTAATGAACAGTCTATGCTTTATTCTTGCACGTGACTTGGGCACATATATGTGGCTTCTGTTGCATGATTCTGTGTCCTGGCTACTTGATTTGTTCTATTTGAGGAAAAAAAAAATTTTAAAGGTCTTGCCTCTACCTTTAGTGTTTGCAGCTTGAACTAGCTACAGGCTCTGCTTTTTTGCTGGTTATGTTTTATATTGTTCCTAAGTTTTGCCAAGCTTCAGAAACCCAGGACTAAACTGATAGTCAGTTTTAAAGATGCTGTGATGTTTTAACTTAGGTTTGTGTAAAAGCCACTACCTTTCTTGCTGAATTCTTCATGAAAGAAAAGCAACACATTTGAATTTTATTCCCTACAGCACTTAATTTCCCTTGAAACTAAGAGGGGAGAACAGAGGGGGGAAAACATTGTGATGTTTCTTCTGCAGAATCAGATTCTAGACAGATGAATTTTGGTTTTCTTATTTAAGTTAGATGGACATAACTCTCTCTTCAAAGGAAAAAAAAACAACATCTGTAAATGACCTTAAGTTGAAATGCAAGGTGATAACTGCATTCATGAAGCCACCTATGTCTATTCAAAGCTTGATTTGCGGCAGGGAGAGGCACTTTGCCATAGCTTAGTTGTCTATGCAAAAGAGACAGCTTTGTTTTAATTTTGCTGTAGTGTAACATCAAAGTGTCTTGTTTCCCTAGTCTACTCCTTCTCCATCTGCGGATCTGCTGGGTCTGGGTGCTGCCCCTCTCACCAATTCAGCTCCCCCACCGTCCTCTAGTGGTAGCCTGCTGGTGGATGTATTTTCAGATTCAGCTTCTGCAGTTGCACCTCTTGCTCCTGGTTCTGATGACAACTTTGCGAGGTAATTAAGTCACCCTGTAAGGAATCTGAAGAAGAACTTGTCTGTTAAAACAGGGTTAGAGAAAAAAATATATACAATAACTTTTGGTTTTGTTCCAGCTTATTGAATGCATTCCTGGGTGGTAGTTGTGCAGCAAAGAGGTGTTCTTGAAATCTATGCTGGATGTGCTATCTTTATTGAATACCTCTGCTTATGGGAAAAACTGAGTCTGTAGTAATCAACCTGAGGATATTAGCCACACTGTATTGCCTCGTTTTCATGCTGGTTTTGCTTCTTTGTTAAACTAAGCTGCTTGTGCATCTCAATACATCTTGAATTTGGGGGTTATCTGGCCTGATAAGAATATGTTTATTCTTATCTTATTTCCATAAAGTATTCTTGTGTCTCTTCACTTATGGCAAGCTGATACTGGAACAGTGAGATGGATTATATCTGGAGATACTGGCTCTCAGAATTTCAAGATATATTTAAGTTGTTCTGCTGCTGTTTGACAAACAGATGTGAAAAGGGGAAAAAACCCAAGTGCTTTTCTCTTTTTTTTTTTTTTTTTTAAGGGGATTTGATACAAGTATCTTCCTAATTACATTACCAAGTGTAGTGTAGATGCAATGTGTTGTTAATCCCCTTAATATTAAAAGCCTCTGTGGCTACACTCAAATGTTATTTGGCTAAAATTTTGGAAATAAATAGTATAAGGTCACAGAACGTCTTTAAAAATCTGTTGTCTTATTGGCCAAAGAACGCGTTACTATTGTCAAGGACCAAATTTTGAATGATGGCATGACAAATTTGCAATGCATCTTAATATAAAAGACATAATTAGTGAAACTAATCTGCCTGGATCACTGAGATTTTCATCAAAATTTTATACTAGGCAATGCACTGTTGCAGTTTGCAGTGATTAAGACTTGATCCTATGTTTCTCTTGGAAGGCAATAAGGGATGTTTAATCATGCCACACAATACCAAGACTTTAAGAAGCTACACAAGCTTGTTAGAGCTTTTTTTAAAAGAGGGGAAAAAAAAAAAAGAAACCAATACTAGTAGTTTCATAAGCAAAAGTTACCTAAAAAGAGTTTTCTTTTTCTGCAGAAGAAAGTATAGCATTGCCCAACCCCTTGGTCTGTCTGTAGATGATGAAATGCTTCTCTAATGATACTGAGAAGTTGCCTTTTACAGTTTCCTGCCTCTTTTTAGTGCTGTTGTCACTCTTGTTTCTAATCTGTTATTTGGGTAAGTCATTCTCTGTGTGCCCGTATATTCTTGCCTATGCTTAATACTTGTGTGTTTTTAAGAACTGATTGTGCAGCTGTAGTTAGAAGTGCCACTAAGGTGGTTGAGGCCTCCGCTTCAAAGTGCACATTGGTAGTAGTTAATATACATCTACATTTATGGTTTTGAACTAAAATGTTTTTGCTCTCACAATTAACCACCTAAAAGGACTTGGTTCTTTAAGAGGTATAAATTTAAGCTACTGAACACCTTCAGCTGTCTCTTGTCTTTGGGAAGAATTGCTGGTTCCTGACAATCAGGGAGGGGTGGGGTGGAGAAGTGGGGGAAAACATTGCCTAATGCCTAAAATCTTTCTGGGTGTAGGGCAGCTAATAAATTTTTCATGCATTAAACTCAGCAGTGCCATTTTTTTGAGGAAGGAGGTAGAAGAAATAACTAAGCACTAAGCTGTCTTTACTAACTCCTGCTATCTCTGTCGCTACTGCCTTTCTTCCTTTGTGCTGCCTGAACTAGCCCTGACCTGGCTTCATCTGAGGTAGTTTCTGAGGAACCAGCTGATACTGTGCATGATGCTGATGAGCTTTTTCACAAGTAAGCAATACTAAAACCTTGCAAGGCTGGGCAATGTCCAGAATATAGTTATAAAGCAAAACTATATTGTGCATTAACTTAATACCAGCAGAACTAGAGAAACATGTACTGTCAGACCTGTGACTAGAACACCTCTGTAGATGCTGTGGATTTTGTGACAAGCTCATGAATATACAGGTTAGAGTTGCCTTTATGAGTCAGTGCTATCACACGCTGCTCTAAAATGAGGCAATGCCAGTTGTGTATATTAAGTTTTGCAGCTATTCACAAATAAAGGAAAAACATAAGAGTAAATTGTCAAAAGTACTGATATTTGGGAGTATGTTTTAAGTGCTTTGTATGCAAAAGGCTGATGTTTGCTGACCACCTCTTCTACTTTTAAGTGAAGGGTGACAGAAAGGACTGAAATCACTGCAGAATGGGCTTCCTCTCTCAAAATGGAAAAAAAAAAAATACAGCTCAGTTGACTTACGTGATACAGAACTGATAAAACAAGGGATTCTTTTTTCTTTCAGGTTTATACAGTCAAAGCTTCAAACTTCTCAATTCTGCACCAACCTAATGAGTTTCAGAAGTTGTCAAGAATATGAATAAGAAAAATCCTAGTCTGTTGCCTGGTCATTTATAGACAGTGTGTGTGTGTATATATAGCATATTGTGGCTTCCTTTGTAGTTTCTCAGACATCCTATCAAATAAAAATTTCAGTTCTTCTAGTGTCCTAGAAGTGGTGGTTTTGGTTGTAAAATTGTCTTTTCTAACTCTGCAGTTTTCTGCAAAGGCCTCTCTCACAGACTGATGCACTCTAGGTTAACCACAATCTTCATCCTCTGTGTAAACCCTGAATTTTGTGGTTCTAAATATTGTTTAATATGGCTGAATTTAAAACATGTTTTCCCTCTCTTCCCCTAGGTTTGTGTGTAAAAATAATGGAGTCTTATTTGAAAATCAGTTGCTACAAATTGGATTGAAATCTGAATTTCGACAGAACCTGGGTAAGATCTTTCAGGCCAAGTGGTTAGCTGTCTGCATTATCAGCCCCAATGCCAGCATGATATTGCGGATAAGACTGACTTTTCAGCTGCTTAAGAGGGAAATGTGACTTCAGGCCTAACCTGTCTTAAGATCTTCACTGTTTCTGTGTCCCTGGCTTCTGTGTGGGTCCTTGTTTCCTTAAACTTTTGGTTGTTTTGGTAGCGGAAATGAAATGGGAGTGTTAAGTGGTACTGTAAGCTCCAGCTCTTGCTGCCTAGTTGTAAGGCTGGTACAGCCAGGGTTATAAAGGACCATTCTCCTCAATTTTTATATCTTACAGTATAGCTTATTGTAATAATATGATACACAATACATTTCAGACATGTCTATCATAATACATTAATGCACAAAATACTGAAAACATCTAGGAAGGAGCTGGGAATTGAACACAGGCCAGCACTAGGATTGCTTGCTTCTCCCCTTCTGCATCACTTTTGGTACCCTAATAGCTTCTTCACATAAAAAGTAATGTTCTCTGGCAACTGAAAGACTTCCACTGATTATTTAACTGCCTGTGTGACAGCTACTGTGCGAGAGGTCTGATGGTTTGTTTTAAGCTGTTATTTCATTTTGAACTGTGAATATCTTGGTAAGATAAACCATGTAAATCATGCTTTGTCTTTAAAAGTTGTTTTAAAGAAAGGTAGAAAGAATGTAGTAGATACTTGAAGCACAAGTAGTTCAATATAATTACATGTGACGTACCTAAAAATTCTGATGTCTTTTATTCTTTTCTTTCTAGGACGTATGTTCATATTCTATGGTAATAAGACATCAACACAGTTCTTGAATTTTACTCCAACAGTAATCTGCTCAGATGACCTACAGTCAAATATCCTTAAATGCAGTAGCATGTGTCTGTTCTTATTTGGGTTTTGTGTTTTATGCCACACAAAACTATAATAAAGCTGCTGGATCAAGGCATGGTGTCCTTGAACATGAAGAAATGAGAAACTTGCTGATAACTTTGTAAAGTTCTTGTAGAAAGAACAAGTCTTGAGCAGAGATGGAACTAAACACGTTTTACATTTGTTCACAAAATGTGAGCAAATTTGTTCACAAAACACAAAAACCAGAGATGGTTACAAACACAAATTTTACTGTTGAAATAAGGAGAAATTAGGCTGAATAAATATGTAATGTAACTCTGTAGCTTTCTCCACTATCATGAAGTAGCAGGGGTATAGATGTGGTGTCCTTCAAGTCCTGCGTTAGCAGATAACCTCAGACTTGAGATGGAGGTAGAAGAATACATGTACACGAAGATGATGATACTTTAAAATAAGCTCTTAATTTACAGTTCATCTTTAATGCTTGGTATTGCAAATTTAGGATTTCTGGGAGAATATGTAATCAAGCTTGTTTGACTCAAAGCATCACTGTAATGTTCACATCAAAATGAGATAGTCCAGTGTTTTTTATTGTGAAGTCTGTCTGTGCCTTCATATCTTTTTGAGGGCATCTTTCTTTAAGAATATCCAAATAACTGAGAATTGTGGGGGTTATTACTTCTAGGTGTGTCAGTGTGGAAAAAAAAAAAAAACAAAAAACAAACCAGAAAAACCCAAAACAACCCAACCTTTTTTGCTGTACAAGAATTGAGCTTTGAATATTCAGTAGCATCTAGAGAATGAGTGGACATGATGCAACTTCTCATGTAGCTTATTGGAGGATTTGCTATTTTTTTTTAAAGTTATCAATTCATTGATCAGTTTCCTTAACCACTTCTTATGCCTGAATCTTCAGACAAAACCTGTTGACCCCACAGTGGATGGAGGTGCACAGGTTCAACAGGTTGTGAACATCGAATGTGTGTCAGACTTTATGGAAGCTCCAATCCTGAACATTCAATTCAGGTAAAACACAGGAGTGAAATGCTAGTGAATTAATTAGATGAAAGATGTTAAATTTGTCCTGGTCCTCTGACTGAAGTGTAGAATATGGACACATAAAGCTGACTTGGGTAGACGACTTGAAAAATTGGTCTAACTAAGCTTTAAGCTACTACAGGAGGTAGGGAATCCACTTGGAAAAATGTGGTTTAAAAAAAAAAAAAATCCAAGAAGCAGCTACTGATAAAATGTATCCGTGACTTCTCTTTCTACTATCCATATAAAACAGCAGTCTTCCTGTTTGCTTAAGAAATCTTGACAGGAATATATGCAGTAACTTCTCCCTTCTGGAAACCAAGAACATTTCTGCAAACAATTTGGACTGGAAATGCATGCAGCCAAAAATAGAATCTTGTTATGTCCACTCAACATCAGCCTTTGGGAAATCCTGATTTCTGGGCTACATTCTGTTATTCCAGTCTAAACTGGTTGTTACTGGTATGTTTTCACAGGGATATATTTTCACTCCTTTGATGGATGCTATCTAGAAAGATAACAACCTATGCTGAAGCTGAGAGATCCTTATAGAAGTTCTGCCAATTCACTTTCATGTGCCATCTAAGCAGAGCAAATAAATTTATTTAACAGTGGATTAAAACTGTGTCTTAGAAATAACATTATCTGCAGTTGATGGATTTTAATCATAAACAATTGCACCTTAGTGTTCATCCTCAATTGCTTGGTTGATTTAGAGAGACTGCTGACACTGTGCTGCATACACTGTGTTCTTTCTATTCCATATGCAGGTATGGCGGAACATTTCAAAATCTTTCGGTAAAATTACCCATCACACTGAATAAGTTTTTCCAGCCGACAGAGATGTCTTCTCAAGACTTTTTTCAGCGTTGGAAGCAACTGAGCAAGTAAGACTTTGTCTGTACTTGGGCTTGGGGCTTTTGTGGTGGACTAAGGGAAGAAAAAGGGTATATTGTGAATATAGCTGCTGCAGTGCCCCATCCCATACTTAATCCTGTGAGTTATAAACTCTCCCAATATAATTAGTTGCTATTGAACAATGCTGTACATAATACACGTGTTACACCATGTATTCATCTTGCCTTGCCTTGCAGTCCGAAACAAGAAGTACAGAATATCTTTAAAGCAAAACACCCGATGGATGCAGAGATCACAAAAGCAAAGGTGAGTGGTAGTGTGGTATTTTTAATTCATAGTGTAAGGGTAGTGGTAGAAGCAAACTTTGTTCATCTTGGTTTATATGGCAATTGGATTGTCCTGTTAAAGTGTAAGTCCATGTTGTGTACCAGACCCTTGGCAGTGCTGGACTGAATGGACTGTTTCTCAGTGTGGCTTGAATTAGATATAGTCTTCAATAGCAGCTGGAAACTTGAAGCTATTTAAGAAAACACCAATTCAGTGCTTAAAACTGAATTGGAAGATACTTCAAGCCTTAATTTATACTAGTTAGAAAAGAAAAAAGCGACTTTTTGTAAAACTGGCTGCCTGAGGCAAAACAGAAATTACTAGTGTAAGACAGGAATGGCTTTATCAAAAACAAGAGAGACTTACGTTGAATCTAACTTATTTCTCAGTTGTCTTCGAGAAGAACCTTTTTTTTAGGAACAGCTCATTATCAGGGTCACTCTGTCACTTCAAAAACTTGGTGTAATAAAATTGGTATTGGATAATTCTTTAATGTCTTGAACACTTCAAATAAAAATTAGTCTCCTACTTGTTTTGCTAGTTGGTGGTGGCTGTGCTTGCGTAGACTTGGTGTTGATGTCCTGCTGTCCCCACATCTAAATCTTCTGGGTTTCTTTCATAGATAATTGGCTTTGGATCAGCCCTGCTTGAGGAGGTAGATCCCAATCCTGCTAACTTTGTTGGTGCTGGTATCATACATACAAAAACTACTCAGATTGGATGCTTGCTGCGCCTTGAACCCAACCTCCAGGCACAGGTATCTGTTTAAGTATCTACAGCTTAAATACAAGTTCTTGTTTGAACTAAATATCTGTGTATATCTGAAACTCCGTAAGGTATTTATTTAAAATCAGTAGCTAATTGTGACTGCAGACTCCAACAAGAAATGAAATTGTAGCAGCTGGTCCTGGCCCAGTTTGGTAAGGTGCTTCTTCATAGCAATTCTCTTGCCTGTTGGAAGAGATCATTGTATTATTCCAGACTGTCCATGGAGTGTCATCTTCTCTTGAAGGTTGGAAACATTTAATGTTTGTTTTGTGCACCTTGGACAAGATTAAGTGTAATTCCCTCTGCCATTTTAAATTAATAAAAGAATGATTGGCTAAAAGAGAAAACATAAACAAACAAAGACAATGTTAAGAATATTTTTCCTCAAGCATTTTAATAGAGGTTTTATCAAAGTTAACTGAGGACCAAAAATAAGTTTTGGGTGGTAAGTCTCCTGTTTTCTGAAGAAGTGGTGGTAGAGAGTCTTTAGACTTTTCCACAACATTTACTCCTCTTAAAGAAAAATTTTGGACAACACGTTGCTGTTAAAGCCTAAAAATATTAGAACAATGGTAACTCTCAACAAGAGTTTGAAGATGTACTCCGGCCAAAGCTGTATTACTCAGTGGCTGGCTGCCTATGAGTGTTTTAACTTGAGGTCTTTTTCCTACCAAATCTAACAAAACAAGTAAGAGGTAACTGGTAGCTTTCACTGGTTGACTGTGGATTCATTTAATGCCAAAGTGTGTTTAAAAGTAAATAATATTTTGTGTTCTTTTTCAGATGTATAGGCTCACACTACGAACAAGTAAAGAAGCTGTATCTCAGAGGTTATGTGAATTGCTGTCAGAACAGTTTTAATATTAACCATGTCAGTTTTTGGTTTTTCCATTTATATCACTGTCATCATACTGCAAATAAATGTCTTGTACATCACTGTCTGAGTACTGCAATGTTAACCAACAAAAGCTCCCTGCCTTAATATGACTTGAACCTTGTTTGAAACTAAGACTATAAAATGTACAGGACAGGGAAGTGACTTTTTACATAAAAAATGGCTTTTAGTGTGTTACATAAAGGGTGGGAGGGCTGTCTCGTGCTCCTTTTTTTTTGCAGAGGTCAGGCTTTTAAACTTGTTTAAAGGGAAATTGATTTAGATGTGGTAACCAAGGATTTCACTAGAAATGGCTAGTAACATTCTGCCTTAGTGTTTTTAACAGGTACTCCCTCTGCTCTGAGCTGAAAGAAACCAATGTAATGGTTAATTCGGATGTTAAAGTAGAGTCAAAACTTTGTAAAGGTGAACATTGCCACAAGTCTTGGATGGATGGGCAGATTCCAAGATGTGTTTGAATCTGATTCAAGTGAACATTTATGTTGAGTGTTGCCAATCTTTGTATTTGAAAAATGCCACAGGACCAGAGTCTTAAAGTATTAATCTTGTAATCCTTTACATCTTAATGTTTTCTGATCTTTGGAAAGTGGATTGAACACAAAAGCTATTCTTAATCCTTCTGCTTATCTCAAATAATGAGGTGAGCTTCTTTGGTAGGTGGTGAATGAGTACATGCTTGTTCATTGTTAGTCAGACTGAAGTTAAATATTCTGTTCTGTGTTTTTTTTTTTCTGTTTCCCATCAGACTTCACAAGTAATAGTCCTAATGATGTGATATAACTAACTGCAGAGTCTGGTATTATATAAAAGGGGAAGTGGGAAGAAATGGGTCCTTGAAGGGCTGTAAGGTATGCACTCTTTTAGATGAAAACATAATTTTAAACTATTTTTCCTCAGTGTACAGTAATGTTAAAACTCAAGAGGTTGAATAACTGATATCTGAACAGTTTCCTGTCTGTCGGTGGTGGTAAAAATATCCAACACGGTGTAGAAGACTTGTGTTGAGACTGAGAGTAGAAGGCCCCAAAATGTTCAGCTTTTATAGTGATTTTTTACAACCAAAGCCTTTGTAACTTGTTCCACATCAGCAAAATCTTTGCAGCCTTTCTGCAGAGGTAAGTGGACACAACTTTAGCTGACACTCTTCAAGCGCTGAGGTACAACAAAGGCTGCTAAAGCAAAGCAAGTGAAGTAGTGCAGTTAGAAACTGAAGGCAGTTGTCAGTGAGTACTGCAGGTCATGATGAATGAAGTCAGCTGCTGTTGACATGAGAAGTGAACCTCAGATCAAGATTTCCTCAAGGTTATTTAAAGGAAGCCTGGGACTGGTGTCTCACAACACATACAGCCAAGTATGCCCATGAAATAAAGGTTTTGAGTGATAGTGATGACATTGAAAATACATTTAAATGAGGCTCCTATCATGTTGCCCAGTGCACAGCAGGGGACAAGATTCTACATGACTGAGTGTGCCTTGCTTTTTTTTCTTCAGTGCTCTGAGTTAAATGATGGAACTGGGTGATTATAATTTGGCTTGGTTGAAGGCTAGTGATTGTACATGGGTGCAAGTGAAAAATGAGGAACAAAGGTTTGGCTGTGGTGTGTGGATTTTGGGAGATGTTTTGTTATTCCAGAAATGGCTGGTAACTATGGATGTTATGACTGAAAACTTGGCTATAGACCTGGTCTTTCTGCAAAAGTTCTCTTGAACAATTGGCCCTTTTACAGCCTTTCAAGTAGCTAATCAAGACTCTCTGATCACAAACATTGTCTTTGAAAATCTTCATGAGCAGTTCTTGCAGTCAGGTTGGGCAGTTGGCAAAACACTAATGGACTACCTTATGTTTTGTCCTTTGGATGCCATATGTCTCTTTATTAATCCTGTTACCTTAACTGTGCTGTTGGCTGCTACGTTAAAAATCTGATGTGCTGAACTAAAGGGAGTCTTAGCGAAGACAGGGGAGGAGCTTCTATTTTCATTTTTTCCAAATCCTATTGTATATCTTTCCCCCTGAAAATGTTCTGTGCCCTCAAAGGACACCTTGAGACACTGCGCTACTTTAGTTCACTTTGCATTGGTTCAAGCTGTGCTAAAATGTGCATAAAAAATGTGGGAAGGAGGGGGGGTAAGGGAAAAGTGTCTTTTCAGTGGTATCTGTGTTAAGCTTATGAGTGTGTACACTTTGTATTAAATGTCAACTCAATGAAGCCATGAGCAGAAAAGTGAACAAATTAAGAACAAATACTTGATTTTTTTTTGTGAATGATGGTTAACTTACCAAAGTGATGTATCGTGTCAAGCAGACAAAGTAATTTCTGCAGTAAACAGTGTTATTGTTTTTAAGTACAGTATTTTCAGGCACTGACATGTGAAAATAACTGAATAGCAAAACAGGTAGCATATGTTCATTCTTGACCTACACTCCAGTATGTAACACTTATGGTGATTGTCTTATTTGTATAAAACAAAGTTCTGTCGAATTAAGTGGAGAAATTTTCATATAGAAGACTATATATTAGACTATATTCATCAGAAGAACGTATTAAGATTAAATAAATGATTAGAACAGTAATCAAACTGTCCTTTTTTGTCTGGGGGCATGGAAGTGTAAAGAATACTTGCATGGAATAGTTGTTATGGAACAACATTGATGAGTAATGGTAAATTCTTTTCTGCAAACTACTGGTGGGTTGTGTTCAGCTGAGTCTTACCTGGCCTGCAGATCTCTGCTCCCCCAGTGAGTTTGTTTATGGCTTTTTTGTTGGTGTGTTTGATCACATTACAAATACTCTGCTGTAAAAAAAAAAAAAGAAAAACAAACCAAACAAAAACAACCAAACAAAAAAAACAACCAAACAAAAAACAACCACCACACCTTGCTGTAAAATCTTTCTTCCTATAGTGTTTAACAACAGTAAATATAGTAACAGTACATGCTGCAATAAACTGGTGTAACAGTGGGGTGTGGTTGAGGCTATGAAGCACACACCTGTATTACACACAGGCAGGACTTGTAAAAGAATTTGATGTTGCTGTAAAAGAAGAGTATCTAAACTGCTAAATAACCTCACTCAAGCTTTAAATGTATGCTTCAGATTCTTAGTACTTCCCTAAAACTTGCTAAAAGAAAAAAAAAATACCTGGGCACTATGAGCTTTTGTGTGTTCATACAACTTTTTCTTAAATGAATTGCAAACAAAGTAGTAAAGAATACTCTCTACTAGCAGCAAGTAGAAATGGCTTGTGAGTGAACTACCTGTGTCCTGTTAGACACATATGGTCTTGATTTCTTGCAGAGAAATGCCCTGCAAATTTCTGCTTTGTCCAAAAGCCACTACATGTCTGTTAATGTTTCTATAAATGTCCCACCACATTAAGGGTGCATGTAGACACCTCACAATTAGCTTTTCGTTCATGTAGCACCTTGCTTTCTGACAGCAGCTGTGTATGGATGACAAGCACAAGTGCTGTGTCCACTTTCAAAGGAAAGGGAACAGGTCACCTCAGTTGTCTCTTCTCCCAGTGAAGTAATGGACTATTCCACAGGTCCTACTTCAACTGTAGTGAACCTAACAGACTATTTTCAGTTAAAATAATTGGTCAAATAATGAGAAATAAGTTAGCAAATTCAGTTCCTTCTACTTTATTTGAAAGTCAAATTTCTGTTATTGCACAGTACATAGGCCAGTTCTTAGCCTCTGGTTAAATATCACCCTGAGCAAGGCCAGACAGTCTCTGACATTCTTTCTCTTTTTCTCCCCTGCATCCCCCTCCTGCCACCCCCCTCCTGATCAGGAATAATTTATCAGTTAACTTCATTGAAACTCCAGTTAGCTGCTCAGGAAACCTCACTGCAAGGCTATCCTGTATAATCGATACAAGAGAATGCCCAGAAATGAGCAGTAACTGTGGAAGTATTAAATTGTGATCAGTGTTTAATTAAAAAATGGGTATCTGAAGCTGTCTGGAGGTCTGGCTAGTGTATGCAACTGTCAAAGTTACAAACACAGCTGCTAAATACAATTATTTCTGTAATGAGCCTTTTTCCAGGGTTATCTGGGTCTTGGCATGGTAGTTGGAATTCCTTCTTAAGAAGTTGAAGTGGCCTACAGCAGCCGCATACGGTGTTGACCATCATCTTCTCAACATTCAACCTGTTTGGAAGAGAGGGAGGATCAGTTAGGATTTGTATACAGCATTTTAGGCTTACAGCTTTTCAAGTATTTGAACGTTATATTTTTTCTTATGGTGGAACATATAGAGAGGAAAGAGCACAACCCTTAGAGTTTAATGGTCTGTCAACCACAGAACTACAAACAGTGCAGCGATTGACTCTAAGTTCTCATGAGGAGTACTGCAGGAGTTCAGGTGTACTGAGCTTCTGCCTTCCTTTTTAAGACTGAATTTTCAAAGGGTTTATAGCTATTGGGCCTCAGACCTTACTGGAAAACTAATAGGATTTGATTTCCCCATTCTCCTTTTTGCACTTCTGAAATTCATAAAGTAACTATATATTTAATATTTTTAAAGCTGTGCACTGGACTACTTACAGTTTGCAAAATGTCTCTGGTATGATCTGTTAACAAAGATGCTAAATTGTGCGTGTTCCTCTTGCACAGTTCACAGAGGAAGGAAAATCCCTTTCTTCCTCTGAACTGTTAGCACTAGCATCTAAGCTGATGACTGCCTAATGTCAATTCTGGGCTATGAGGTCAGTTAGCAAAGTAGTAGTAGACTTGCACATGTCTTGCTGAGTTAACAGGAGTAAAGCACAGGTTGGTGAAGTGATAGCTTGAATAAGCAGGTGAGATTTAGATTCTCTTCTGATAGGACTGTTGTTCTGTTACTGTTGCTTTTCTGACTGTTCAGCCAACTATGCTGCTGGACTTGCTCCCATCTTTTTTTTTTTTTTGTCAGTGAAGAGTTGTATAAATGTAGGCTAGAATTCAGCTATGGGAACAAGAGAGTTATGGAAAAAGTACTTTTGTAAAAATGTCTGTAAAGGGGAGAAAAGTCTACCTGGTTTCAATTAAAACAGTGTTTTAACCACAACTTTCTTAGTGATTGTGATGAATCTTAATAACTCTAAAAATCTTCCTCCAGGCTTCACAGCCCTTTTGAAAACTCCCAAGATACAAAGTCAATCACTCAGTTTTCAAAATGCTGGGGGACACCTGAACTTGCTTTGAAGGGGATAGCTTTTAGCTTCAGGATTATTATTGCAAAAGCAAAACCCTTCATTGCTTTGCTATTCTTGAATATTGTATTTGCTTGGATTGTTGAGAATATAACAATTTTAATTTTTTTCCCAAATAACTGTGAACTCTGTAATACTGCTGCAGTGAGTTTAGTTTTATTGAAGCCTTGATTCCCTGTCTGAATAGTTTCCTAATGAGCAAGCACAACTGCACAGACTGAGACAGCACGCTTGTAACTATAAAATATCCCTGAATTACACTATTAGGAGAACATTGAGACAACTGAAGTGACATTATGTATTTAGGTGAGATAAATTTCTTATTTTACTGTTTTGGCTATTTGAAAACAGGTATTTGTAGTCTAACTGAGCTTTTCCATCTTTAAAAAACCCCAAAAAACAACAACAAAGCCCCAAAAACCTGCAGCATCAATGTCTGTTTTTAAAAAAAGAAAAAAAAAAAAAGGAAGTGAGACACAATTCCTTGTCTAAATTGTAAATCCCTATGTACTAAATGACCTTATTAGCGTTGTTTCTAGTTAGCTGGCTTATACTGCAACATTATATTGCTGGGTAGATGCCAATCACATTTTTCTCCCTGAATTATAAAGGAGTGATAGTTAACAAATATCACTACTTCAGATAGCCAAATAAGAAAAAGAAACAACTTTAGTACTATACAATCTCTCAACTATCCTTACTTTGTTGAAGATGGACATGATCCTTCACATCGGCTTAAAGTGACGTTTGTAGAACAGCCTTTGTAAGTTATTTTCTCTTCATACTTGTGTTCTCTACAATGGTCTGTCAAATGTAAAACGAAAAAATTATAGCAGAAATTTATCTTAGTCATCTTGAGTGACCTTTGCTGGATGCCAAAAGCCTCCATACTTGGTTTCTTGGAAAACTATTCCTATTGCATGAGACAATTAACAAGTCACAAGTGAGTAACACAACCAGAGAAGGTTTTAAAATAGGCACTGAAGATGCACGAGATAGTTGTCCTCCAGGGTAACTAAGAAAATTAAAGTTGAGGGAATTACAAATAAGCAAAAAAATTCCTGTTAAGAATATAGTGCAAATTCAGTCCAGCAGGAAAAAATTCTAATCCACTGATGAGAACACAAAGATGTAACTAAAACAACCAGCTGGTTAATTCTGGTGGAATTATTTCTGGTTCACAGACTTTGTAATAGATTTTACTTGCTTGAAAAAAGCTTAATTTACTTATTTTAAGGATTGATTTATTTATAGGCAGACAGAAGTTCACAACTTAAATGCCTGCCTGAAGTCTGTCTTTTCTTACTAGATAGAATGCATAATGCTACAGAGCAGGTAATGATTATATGTATTGATCTTGCATTTTCTCCTGACTTGAAGCAGGACACTAACTACTTGATGAAGCAAAAAACTGACTGAAGACACAGGTTTTCCAATAAGTTTAAAGATTGTGTTTGAAGCTTATACTAAGGAGAACAAAGATAGTGAATACTGTGAAGGCAATTTATGCACCCCTCACACTGCTCCTCTGTAATGCTCTTTTGAGCACATTCAGGTTCCCGTGCTTGAAGAAAGGTTATGGATGAAACCCGAACATTATTGCAGGGAAGGCTCAGTTAATACTGTAGCAGGAATTTGGGAATTTGTCATTGGAAAATAAGGCAACTAATAATGGGACACTAGACTAAGGTACTATACCTGTATCTCATAAATGAAGAGCTAGGAGCTAGGCCAGTATTTAACTTTTCTTTCTGGATTGAAAGATATTGTTAATATTCTGCAAGACCGAAAAGTACTAGAATTGCTCAGTTTAGGGCTGAACAATGTGCAGAGAAAGGAGAAGAACTTGTTTGCAACTTTACGAAGTCATGAAATAAATACTGGGAGGTGCTGCCTGTTAGCTGCAAGGAACAGACCTGGTAATGGTACGGTTGGGAAGATACTGTTCTGAAGCACTTCTCTTAGAAAAAGAACGTGAACAAAATCTAAGGCAGGCACCAAAAACACAATTATACTGGGGAAAATCCTGCTTATGAGTTCCTACTTGGATTCCCATTCTGTGAGGTGAAAATTATGAGGATGCAGGGAAAGCAGAGTCAAAGGAAGTGGGGCAATAGAAAGAATCCAATCTCTTTGGGTCAAACTGTCATTTCCTCATGCTCACGCAGTCAGTCAATTTGAGCCTCCTTTCAGCTAAAAAACCTGAAACTAGTCTCTTTGATACTGCATTACTTGTGTAACAGTAGGAGGAAGGACAGACTGTGCATTCAATCGATTGCTCTGCAAGCAGATAATTCTGCCATGCCTTGTGGCTGAGCTGACTGACCTGTAGAAGCTGCGCTCTGCTGACAAGGTTAACAGTGAAAACAGAGATGAAAGGTTCTGCTACAGGTGACTATACCCACTGTTATATATTGATTCTCACATCACTGTTTGAGAGTAGTAGTTAACCACAAATACAGTTTCCTGAGTTGACTGTTTGGGACCCTTTGTGTAAATCAGTCTTCTGGAGTAAGACTCAGTAGGTGATGTCTTGGATGACTTGAGCGTGGTGTTCTGCTTTGTTCATTTTTTGTTGCTATTAGAGAGAAGTTTCTGGTTCAGTTGATCTGACTGTAACAACAGAATGGAGGACTGTGTGTGAAGATTCACAACAGTAAGGAAATAGCATATAGGCCTGTGGAAAAATTTTGAACACATGCTTCAAAGATAAAAAGATGCAAATACTTATAGTCTCATAATTAAGCAGGGTAGAAAAGGGCAGGCCTATTAGGATGCCACATATTCCTCCTAATTCTTGAAAAACATAAGGCAAGTGAAGGCTGTAATTTGTTGGAGGTGAGGTTGCACTTTCTTTAGGAATTAAACACACAGAAAAGGAGAACAACGGGTGAAAGTGGTATATGACAGTGGAGAAGGCAATAGGAAAGAAGGCAGTATGATATGGCTAAAGTACACTTTCCAGATAGTTTCCCCTTTGTATGTTGAACTCTCCCAAAAAAGAATGCAAAGTAGCTGAATTGAGATGTTAATTCTTCTCTGGTCCTCAAACAGTGGTTAAAACAAATAATATACAAAAAAGAATCACACAGGAAATCCACCTTCCATTCACAGATTGAACAGTGCATATGTCATTCTTGTTTATTCTTAGAAGGGTTAATGTATATCCTAGGAAGAGTTGAATAAAAACTGTCTGCCTCACTGTTTCTAAATAGGACTAGAAACTAGGCCTCTGCTACTTATACAGAATACAGTTTAAAATGTATGGGTATTTCTTGTGCATGCACACCAGTGTTCCTGATTCCTATACTGTAGATCCTGAAGTAGGACAGTTCCATTTAAAACCAGTAGAGAGGATGTTGCTTTGTGTGCCTCCCTTTACGTGAAATTGTGCAGAAATTGTAGAATGTGGTATTCCTTCAGTCAAAACATACTAGGTTTTAATTACACACAGGAACCAAAAAAACATCACTGTACCTTGAAAACTGAGAAAACAGTATCCTGCAGAAGAGATAGCAAAAAATGCTCAAGTGTGCAGAAAGAGTATATGAGAGCTAACAGAAGGACTGCAAGGTTAAGATAAAAGTTATCTTGCTTACACTGCTTAACTGGGATTTTGAGATTAAAAAACAAACGATTCTGTAACTCTCCTGATACACATCCTGTCAGCCTCCTTAACTCACACTTTTTAATGTTTGCATCAGTATACAGCAGGGAACCTGTTGTTATGAAATCAAAGACTTCAGACAAATATTCTACCAAAAATAACTGTAGAAAGGACAAAAAGACTAGATGGAGCCAGTGCATACAAATGGTAACATAACCAAATAATATGTAATGTAAGAATTCATACACTCATGAAAGAAAAGGTGTGCTAAAAACAAAAACATGTAGGAAATGATATAGATATACTTTACCTTGTGGCACTGTTAATGGTACAACAGAAGACAAGGATGTTGAAAGTCTAGAGGTGAAAGAAGATGATGATGTAGTGCGGGTAGTGGCTAATGTTGTTGTTTGCAAAGAAGTCCTTTCAACTGACTCTGTGGAAGCAGTAGTAATAACACTGGGAGCAAAAGTAATTGTAGATAAAACAGTTGGGATCAAAACTGGAGTGGACTTGGCAGAGATACTGGTAGGAACTACTAATGGAGATATTTTGCCATGTGGAGTAAATGTGGTGTTTTCGGAGGAAAAATAGGTAGTACTCTCAGCAGACCTAACTGTGGAAGTAGTGATGGCCGTAGCTGTAGGCATTGGGCTGGCAGTTGGGGCCAAAGCAGAAGAAAACGTAGAAGTGGTGGCAGATGGCAGCCGAGTGCGGAGCGGGCTGCTGGGGGCAGGCGGAGAGCTGGGAGTTGGAGACGTCGTTGTCAGAGGGAGTTCTGTGCTGCTAGCGGGGCTGGCCTCTCTGGAGACAGAGGTCTTGGAGGTGCTGCTGGCGGAGGTGGTGGCGGTGGTCTTCTGCGTGGTGAGAGGCGGCACAGGGTGTGGCGTGGCTGTCTTTTTGTGGGTGAAGGCTGCCGGGAGGAAAGCACAGGTTGACCGAGGGTGGCAAGGTAAGAGGGGAAGGTAAGGGAGGTAGGCAAAAGCCCCGGGCCTCCGGCAAGAAAAGCAGCCCCATATCGCACTGAGTCTCGGTGGGCGAGAGGGAGATTTGAGCTTCTGTCTCCTTCCCTAAGCCTCCCTGTGCTGCTTAGGCCCAATTGGGGCCAATGTGTGTGCCAGTCAGTGGTGGGTTGACCCTGGCTGGATGCTAAGTGCCCACCCAGCCACTTGCTCGCTCCCCCTCAGCGGGAATGGGGAGAGAATTGGAAGTGCAAAAGCAAAAAAACCCACACCTGTTGAGATACAGACAGTTTTCAGAACTGAAGAAACTAAAGGGAGAAGAAAGCATAAACCATCCACGAGATGCAAAGGCAATCACTCAGCACCTCCGCCCAGGGGCCATTGCCCAGCCAGTCTCCGAGCAATGGCTACGTGGGAAAACCTACCCCCCACCCCATTTTACTGCTTAGCATGACGTTCTGTGGTATGGAGTATCTCCTTGATCACTCACTTTGGGTCAGCTATCCTGGCTGTGTCCCTGACCAACCTCTTGCCCACTCCCTGGCAGGCAGAAAGAGAAACAGAGAAGGCCTGAATGCTGTGCTAGCACTCCTCAGCAACAGCGAAAGCACTTGTGCGCTATCATAACTCTGGCTTGGACACACGTCTGAAACACAGCACCAGACAACCTGCTGGAAATAAAAATTAGCTCCATCCCAACCAGAGCCAGTACACAGGCGCAGGAGTGCGCCAGGTCCCAGGCTGGCCAAAGGCAGCAGGAAGGGGAGGGCCACGTGCCAAAAGAAAGTCCACAAGTGGCATACGGTTCTTGGAAGGAAGGATGGAACAAGAGTAAGAGCTGGAAAGAGCGGGCAGAAGCAGTGGGAAGGGTAGGAGGGAGCCTTACGAGGCTGTGAGGAGCTCAGCGATGTTGAGGACACAGTTGAGGAGGGAGAAGAAGCAGGCGACGGCAGCGGGCTGGTTTTGGCTGTGGAGGGTGCGGAGGACTCTGGTGCGGGCGACTCTGTCGGAGCAGTCGTCGTCGGGGAAGAGGGCTTGGGCCTTAGGGTTGTAGGCGTAGGCTTGGGGCTGGTGGTTGGGGCCGAGGTGGAGGAGGCTGTGGTAGTGGTGGCAGATGGCAGCCGAGTGCGGAGCGGGCTGCTGGGGGCAGGCGGAGAGCTGGGAGTTGGAGACGTCGTTGTCAGAGGGAGTTCTGTGCTGCTAGCGGGGCTGGCCTCTCTGGAGACAGAGGTCTTGGAGGTGCTGCTGGCGGAGGTGGTGGCGGTGGTCTTCTGCGTGGTGAGAGGCGGCACAGGGTGTGGCGTGGCTGTCTTTTTGTGGGTGAAGGCTGCCGGGAGGAAAGCACAGGTTGACCGAGGGTGGCAAGGTAAGAGGGGAAGGTAAGGGAGGTAGGCAAAAGCCCCGGGCCTCCGGCAAGAAAAGCAGCCCCATATCGCACTGAGTCTCGGTGGGCGAGAGGGAGATTTGAGCTTCTGTCTCCTTCCCTAAGCCTCCCTGTGCTGCTTAGGCCCAATTGGGGCCAATGTGTGTGCCAGTCAGTGGTGGGTTGACCCTGGCTGGATGCTAAGTGCCCACCCAGCCACTTGCTCGCTCCCCCTCAGCGGGAATGGGGAGAGAATTGGAAGTGCAAAAGCAAAAAAACCCACACCTGTTGAGATACAGACAGTTTTCAGAACTGAAGAAACTAAAGGGAGAAGAAAGCATAAACCATCCACGAGATGCAAAGGCAATCACTCAGCACCTCCGCCCAGGGGCCATTGCCCAGCCAGTCTCCGAGCAATGGCTACGTGGGAAAACCTACCCCCCACCCCATTTTACTGCTTAGCATGACGTTCTGTGGTATGGAGTATCTCCTTGATCACTCACTTTGGGTCAGCTATCCTGGCTGTGTCCCTGACCAACCTCTTGCCCACTCCCTGGCAGGCAGAAAGAGAAACAGAGAAGGCCTGAATGCTGTGCTAGCACTCCTCAGCAACAGCGAAAGCACTTGTGCGCTATCATAACTCTGGCTTGGACACACGTCTGAAACACAGCACCAGACAACCTGCTGGAAATAAAAATTAGCTCCATCCCAACCAGAGCCAGTACACAGGCGCAGGAGTGCGCCAGGTCCCAGGCTGGCCAAAGGCAGCAGGAAGGGGAGGGCCACGTGCCAAAAGAAAGTCCACAAGTGGCATACGGTTCTTGGAAGGAAGGATGGAACAAGAGTAAGAGCTGGAAAGAGCGGGCAGAAGCAGTGGGAAGGGTAGGAGGGAGCCTTACGAGGCTGTGAGGAGCTCAGCGATGTTGAGGACACAGTTGAGGAGGGAGAAGAAGCAGGCGACGGCAGCGGGCTGGTTTTGGCTGTGGAGGGTGCGGAGGACTCTGGTGCGGGCGACTCTGTCGGAGCAGTCGTCGTCGGGGAAGAGGGCTTGGGCCTTAGGGTTGTAGGCGTAGGCTTGGGGCTGGTGGTTGGGGCCGAGGTGGAGGAGGCTGTGGTAGTGGTGGCAGATGGCAGCCGAGTGCGGAGCGGGCTGCTGGGGGCAGGCGGAGAGCTGGGAGTTGGAGACGTCGTTGTCAGAGGGAGTTCTGTGCTGCTAGCGGGGCTGGCCTCTCTGGAGACAGAGGTCTTGGAGGTGCTGCTGGCGGAGGTGGTGGCGGTGGTCTTCTGCGTGGTGAGAGGCGGCACAGGGTGTGGCGTGGCTGTCTTTTTGTGGGTGAAGGCTGCCGGGAGGAAAGCACAGGTTGACCGAGGGTGGCAAGGTAAGAGGGGAAGGTAAGGGAGGTAGGCAAAAGCCCCGGGCCTCCGGCAAGAAAAGCAGCCCCATATCGCACTGAGTCTCGGTGGGCGAGAGGGAGATTTGAGCTTCTGTCTCCTTCCCTAAGCCTCCCTGTGCTGCTTAGGCCCAATTGGGGCCAATGTGTGTGCCAGTCAGTGGTGGGTTGACCCTGGCTGGATGCTAAGTGCCCACCCAGCCACTTGCTCGCTCCCCCTCAGCGGGAATGGGGAGAGAATTGGAAGTGCAAAAGCAAAAAAACCCACACCTGTTGAGATACAGACAGTTTTCAGAACTGAAGAAACTAAAGGGAGAAGAAAGCATAAACCATCCACGAGATGCAAAGGCAATCACTCAGCACCTCCGCCCAGGGGCCATTGCCCAGCCAGTCTCCGAGCAATGGCTACGTGGGAAAACCTACCCCCCACCCCATTTTACTGCTTAGCATGACGTTCTGTGGTATGGAGTATCTCCTTGATCACTCACTTTGGGTCAGCTATCCTGGCTGTGTCCCTGACCAACCTCTTGCCCACTCCCTGGCAGGCAGAAAGAGAAACAGAGAAGGCCTGAATGCTGTGCTAGCACTCCTCAGCAACAGCGAAAGCACTTGTGCGCTATCATAACTCTGGCTTGGACACACGTCTGAAACACAGCACCAGACAACCTGCTGGAAATAAAAATTAGCTCCATCCCAACCAGAGCCAGTACACAGGCGCAGGAGTGCGCCAGGTCCCAGGCTGGCCAAAGGCAGCAGGAAGGGGAGGGCCACGTGCCAAAAGAAAGTCCACAAGTGGCATACGGTTCTTGGAAGGAAGGATGGAACAAGAGTAAGAGCTGGAAAGAGCGGGCAGAAGCAGTGGGAAGGGTAGGAGGGAGCCTTACGAGGCTGTGAGGAGCTCAGCGATGTTGAGGACACAGTTGAGGAGGGAGAAGAAGCAGGCGACGGCAGCGGGCTGGTTTTGGCTGTGGAGGGTGCGGAGGACTCTGGTGCGGGCGACTCTGTCGGAGCAGTCGTCGTCGGGGAAGAGGGCTTGGGCCTTAGGGTTGTAGGCGTAGGCTTGGGGCTGGTGGTTGGGGCCGAGGTGGAGGAGGCTGTGGTAGTGGTGGCAGATGGCAGCCGAGTGCGGAGCGGGCTGCTGGGGGCAGGCGGAGAGCTGGGAGTTGGAGACGTCGTTGTCAGAGGGAGTTCTGTGCTGCTAGCGGGGCTGGCCTCTCTGGAGACAGAGGTCTTGGAGGTGCTGCTGGCGGAGGTGGTGGCGGTGGTCTTCTGCGTGGTGAGAGGCGGCACAGGGTGTGGCGTGGCTGTCTTTTTGTGGGTGAAGGCTGCCGGGAGGAAAGCACAGGTTGACCGAGGGTGGCAAGGTAAGAGGGGAAGGTAAGGGAGGTAGGCAAAAGCCCCGGGCCTCCGGCAAGAAAAGCAGCCCCATATCGCACTGAGTCTCGGTGGGCGAGAGGGAGATTTGAGCTTCTGTCTCCTTCCCTAAGCCTCCCTGTGCTGCTTAGGCCCAATTGGGGCCAATGTGTGTGCCAGTCAGTGGTGGGTTGACCCTGGCTGGATGCTAAGTGCCCACCCAGCCACTTGCTCGCTCCCCCTCAGCGGGAATGGGGAGAGAATTGGAAGTGCAAAAGCAAAAAAACCCACACCTGTTGAGATACAGACAGTTTTCAGAACTGAAGAAACTAAAGGGAGAAGAAAGCATAAACCATCCACGAGATGCAAAGGCAATCACTCAGCACCTCCGCCCAGGGGCCATTGCCCAGCCAGTCTCCGAGCAATGGCTACGTGGGAAAACCTACCCCCCACCCCATTTTACTGCTTAGCATGACGTTCTGTGGTATGGAGTATCTCCTTGATCACTCACTTTGGGTCAGCTATCCTGGCTGTGTCCCTGACCAACCTCTTGCCCACTCCCTGGCAGGCAGAAAGAGAAACAGAGAAGGCCTGAATGCTGTGCTAGCACTCCTCAGCAACAGCGAAAGCACTTGTGCGCTATCATAACTCTGGCTTGGACACACGTCTGAAACACAGCACCAGACAACCTGCTGGAAATAAAAATTAGCTCCATCCCAACCAGAGCCAGTACACAGGCGCAGGAGTGCGCCAGGTCCCAGGCTGGCCAAAGGCAGCAGGAAGGGGAGGGCCACGTGCCAAAAGAAAGTCCACAAGTGGCATACGGTTCTTGGAAGGAAGGATGGAACAAGAGTAAGAGCTGGAAAGAGCGGGCAGAAGCAGTGGGAAGGGTAGGAGGGAGCCTTACGAGGCTGTGAGGAGCTCAGCGATGTTGAGGACACAGTTGAGGAGGGAGAAGAAGCAGGCGACGGCAGCGGGCTGGTTTTGGCTGTGGAGGGTGCGGAGGACTCTGGTGCGGGCGACTCTGTCGGAGCAGTCGTCGTCGGGGAAGAGGGCTTGGGCCTTAGGGTTGTAGGCGTAGGCTTGGGGCTGGTGGTTGGGGCCGAGGTGGAGGAGGCTGTGGTAGTGGTGGCAGATGGCAGCCGAGTGCGGAGCGGGCTGCTGGGGGCAGGCGGAGAGCTGGGAGTTGGAGACGTCGTTGTCAGAGGGAGTTCTGTGCTGCTAGCGGGGCTGGCCTCTCTGGAGACAGAGGTCTTGGAGGTGCTGCTGGCGGAGGTGGTGGCGGTGGTCTTCTGCGTGGTGAGAGGCGGCACAGGGTGTGGCGTGGCTGTCTTTTTGTGGGTGAAGGCTGCCGGGAGGAAAGCACAGGTCAGTTGAGGATTACCAGGTAAGATGGGATGGTGGGTGTGGTGGGTAGTTCTGGAGTTAGATACTCTGTGTTAGGGTATGGGCAAGGAAGGCAGGAGTGAATCCATCTAATTCTGGTTGTTTTAAGGTTGATTGAATGGGGCGATGACCCCCAGTATATCCCATCCCGTCCTGTTTGTTCTGAGAATTGCAGGCTAGTGATGGTTTTGAAGGATGTCATCTAGCAATTTGTCTCTGTCTCCTTCGTCATGGAGGTCTTGAGAGTGGAAGAGGAATCTACTTCCGTATGCAGTTCCACTGGTTGACAGGTAGTCTACCATTTGCCTGTTGCAGACTGATCTGGAAAGGATCTGTGGGAGAGCCGAGACTACTGAAGGGACAGGCATTGGCCATGGGTGACACTTAGCTCTCTCCTGACCAGAGCACTCACCTGTTACTACTTTACTAGTTGGAGTCTTAGCTCTGGTTGGCTCCCTTGCTACAAAGAAAGGGACGAGAGAAAAGAATGGTTGAGTCTTGGGAAGGACTCTAGGCAAAGCATTTTGTGGCATCACCTCAAAGGAGGCTGTCCTGTTGAACACCAAGACAACCCAGGCATGTGGAGCCCTTTTGGTCTAAGTGGGAGACCTTTAGCCTGGAGTTGAGTGTACACCTTCTGGCCCACCCTCCACTGGTGACTCTTTTGCACCCAGGGTCAGCATTGGCCAAGGAGGTGGCATTTATTGACCCACACTTGTCATGGGTGTGCCAGGGCCTTAGCATCCATTGGATGGAGAGCATGCCTTGTGTTCTGTCTCTCACCCAAAACTGTCCTGAGGTGTAAACTGGAGATGAGTTTCCCGTTTCACTGCCTTCTGTTCCCCCCACTGTGCATTCTCAGGGCACCACTGTAAGGGGAGGGAATGTGTGTTAGCTTGTCTTTGATTGCCAGTTGTAGGGTAGGAACTCACAGA
Organism: Gymnogyps californianus; assembly: GCF_018139145.2. Taxonomy (NCBI): domain Eukaryota; kingdom Metazoa; phylum Chordata; class Aves; order Accipitriformes; family Cathartidae; genus Gymnogyps; species Gymnogyps californianus. Next base: position 19,583,739 of record NC_059475.1, on the reverse strand, counting down.
TGTTTGTACCCTCAAAAAGGCCTGTGTCCCAGAGCCAAATCCCTGAAGTGGCAAGGGAGGAGGATGCAGTCAGGGTCATGTGTGGGCCAGTCCCAGGACGTGCCTGGGTCCCAGGAGTCCCATGGCAAGAGCAGTGGGAACTGAGAATGAATACCAAAACTGAAGCCTGTGTGGGACATGCCGCTTATGAGAGAATGGTGGGAGCTGGAAGCAGCAGGCAGAGCATCAGGAAGGGCAGGAGGGAGCCTTAGCAGGATGTGATGCTCTCAACCGTAACCAATTTGTTACAATGGCTAGGGGGAACACATATTCTGCCATCTGTGAGTTTTCAAGAACTTGCTTTGAAGCATAGAGATATTCTGCCTAAATTTGGAGCAAGTGTAGACTATGGCCTCGAAAAGAAATGTTAGGTTTAAGATGATATTTGGATGTCAGATGCTTGCTCCATTGGCAAGACACATAAATTTCCATTTTTATCACACTTCTTCAGTTATCCATGTCCTTTTCTATCTATTTGCAATGTTAAGACAACTAGTAAGAATGCTTGGGTTTTTTATAAGGAATACATTGACATGTGTCTTGTGAGTGATGGCTTCACCTGGCAGATATCAAAAAGTGATATTTACCTACTGTTGCTAGTTTAGGCTTGCTGAAAGTTGTGATCTGAGATGTGGTTTGAGTAAGTACTGAGGTGGTTGTCATTTCCTTTTTGATAGTGGTCTTGAAGGGTGGTGTGGTGAACCTTAAATGTTCCATCTCTGTTGAAGCAGCAGTTGATGAGGCAACAGGTGTAGGCTTTGGTTTAGTGGTCATGGTTCTTTTTGTTGAGGTCGTTATAGAAGGGGTAGTGATGGTTGTAGTCATGTTTGATGTAGTAAAAATTGATGTTGTATGTTCTTTTGGAGTAAAGGTAAACAATATAATGTGAGTAATCAATTAATTGAATAATTAAAAATAGATAAATTATGAAGAAGCTACCCATATTCGAGACCCATTTTTCACCCTTGATCTTTTGAATATTTTCTGTGTAATTGTTTGTATTCATGTTCTCATAAGCTTGCCAAATCTTTCTCTACTCATATTTATTTTCTATTGTTTCATATCTTTCTTTGTTCTAATTATTTTCTGTATTTTTCCTGTATTAGATTATTTTTTATATAATTTTTCTAAGAAGTTAGCTTTGTTGTCACTTATTGGCTAAAGTCTGTGTGGGCTTTGCCCAAATGACAATTTCATTGGCTATTCTTATGTTCCAAATCAGCCACAGTTTCAGCTTTCCGTAATTTGTATTACAAAGCTAAATAACATCATACTATAGGACTTTCTTGTCCCAATGCACAAATTATCTGTCACAATGGCAGCCTTTGAAGTTGTGTTCTGACTCCTGTGGGACCTCTTTTTAACTCTGCTTTCCCTAATAGCCTGGGTCCAGGATGGCTTATTAGTTGAAGTGCATCTTGGTGGGAAGCTACATGTTATTATAAGTCTCCACAAGCCATAGAATCAGAAAGTAATTTATGTTGGAGGAGTCATCCTCCTGAGAGTAGGACTCTAGAATCCTAGACAAAGCTGCTGCACTGATACCTGTGTGATTCTGCTTTGGAGTCTGCTTAGATTATTCAGAGTTAATAGGTTGGATGCTCCTTGAATATGACTGCATAACTGAACCAGTAGTGGAAAAGAGGCTGAAGCTGAGCTAATAAATCCAGCTGTAGCTGAGCTGGCTCACTGCTTATAGAACATCTAATGTGCTTCTCAGATGAGTCATACAAGTGATTTTTGGTTATATTTTTAACCTAGTGTCTATATCCTTTCTCTTACCACACACTTTTGATCTACACTTCTGAACATTTTTGATTTACAGACTCCTTTCTGGAAGCCTGCTTTGCCTACTTCGTGATTTGGAGTCTTATGTTTGGATGTTGAGACAGCTTGCAATGCTTTACTAGAAGAGTGGTATCTCAACTATGTATAGAGTGGGTTTACTATAATTTCTTTTAGACAGTAACACTAAAAACCTACCAGTTGTTGACTTTATTGTGACAAGAGGTGATGCTGATGAAGTTTTTGGAACTGTGATTTTTGAGGTTATTGTTGGATTTGTAGTCTCAGTTGATACAGTAGCTGCAGAAGAAGAAATACTAGGTACTGTTGGTAGGGTACTTGTGATAGAGCTTCTTGCTACTTTAGGCTGCACTGTTGTCACTAAGAGAAAAAAAAATAAAATAAAAGGATAAGAAATAGTTCTTGATAATCTATTTATAATATACCTATATAAAGTGAAAATTATTTTGGGGGGTAAAAACACTGTCTTAATAACTATTAGTAGTAACTACTATTAAAAAGCATTACCTTTTAGATGAAACATTTGAGAGAAGTTATCCATCTATTCCTTTGCTATTATGTGCAGTGAATACATTAAACAGGAATTCTAGCAGAAGCTTTATACATTTTTCTTCATCACTTTAAAGTGAATTTGGCTTAAATACTTGTGCATAGCAGCAGAGATGGAATTGTAATACCATCTGTCTTCAGGGAAATTAATGGAATTTCTAAAAAATCCAAGATCAGTATATATAGATTCCTTTCCTGGATCAGGCTACAGGTATATTCAGTCATACATTTCCATGAAGAACTTAAATTGTCAGTGTTATACGGCCAGTCACCACTAAGAACTGTGATGAAATTTTTGTGGGATTTTATACATCATAGAATCATAGAATGGTTTGGGGTGGAAAGGGCCTTTAAAGGTCATCTAGTCCAAATCCCCTGCAATCAGCAGGGACATCTTCAACTCGATCAGGTTGCTCAAAGCCTCGTCCAGCCTGACCTTGAATGTTTCAGGGATGGGTCATCTACCACCTCTCTGGGCAACCTCTTCCAGTGTTTTACCACCCTCATGGTAAAAGATTTCTTCCTTATATCTAATCTGAAGCTACCCTCTTTTAGGGGTAAAACCATTACCCCTTGTCCTATCGCTACAGGCCCTACTAAAAAGTCTGTCCCCATTTTTCTTATAAGCCCCCTTCAAGTATTGAAAGGCTGCAATAAGGTCTCCCCAGAGCCTTCTCTTCTCCAGGCTAAACACCTGCAACTCTCTCAGCCTTTCCTCATAGGAGAGGTGTTCCATCCCTCTGATCATTTTTGTGGCCCTCCTCTGGACCCGCTCCAACAGTCTTTCCTGCACTGAGGACTGCAGAGCTGGATGCAGTACTTCAGGTGGGGTCTCACCAGAGCAGAGTAGAGGGGCAGAATCACCTCCCTCGACCTGCTGGCCCACACTTATTTTGATGCAGCTCAGGATACAGTTGGCTTTCTGGGCTGCGAGTGCACATTGCTGGCTCACGTCCAGTTTTTCATCCACCAGTACCCCCAAGTCCTTCTCTGCAGGGCTGCTCTCAATCCCTTCATCCTCCAGCCTGTATTGATACCGGGGATTGCCCCGACCCAGGTGCAGGACCTTGCACTTGGCCTTGTTGAACCTCATGAGGTTCACATCGGCCCACTTCTTGAGCTTGTCCAGGCCCCTCTGAATGGCATCCCGTCCCTCAGGCATGTCAACCGCACCACTCAGCTTGGTGTTGTCTGCAAACTTGCTGAGGGTGCACTCAATCCCACTGTCCATCAGCGACAAGACAGAAGTCCTTATTCACTAACAGAGATATTTAATTACTGGTATCTGGAAGTGCCTAAGTATACTCAAGAAACACTGTTCTCTCAGTAATTTTTTTTCTTAAGAAGTCTAAAAGTATTTCTGGGAAAATTTTTCTGATAATTATGGTACCAAGTTATTTTTCATCATTGCTTCTTACGTATGTGAAACTGGTGACGCTACTATATCACACGAAAAAGGATATTGCTTACCTCGTAAACACATATCAGGACATATATCAGTGTGTAAGTACTAGTTCGGTCAACTATGTAAACTAACCTGTTGAAGGTGAGGATGTTTCAGGTGTGGTACTAGTGCTTTCATCTCCTGTTGTGTAAAGGTAGAACAGGTTAAGTTTGTGAATGAAAGCATATTAAAATATTCCAAATAAGGCAAATTTCAGATTGGATTCAAAGGATTGTGTTAATTAGTGAGATATTCCTGAAAATGCTTAATATTACATATTTCAGTGGTAAACTTCACATCAACAGACTTAAATGACAAAGAAATCAATACATCTCATAATAATAATGAACATGAGTAAGTTTTTGCTACTTTTCGTATGGTTTTTATGCTTAAGGGCACCTCACTTTTCAGGGGTAATGGAAACATGTTTTTTGTATGTAAATGAGATCACTAGGTGAGATCCTGGTTACACAAGTTAGAATTCTATAATATGAGTGTCCTGGTTTCGGCTGGGACAGAGTTAACTCTCTTCTTAGTAGCTGGTACAGTGCTGTGTTTTGGATTTAGTGTGAGAATGATGTTGAAAACACTCTGATGTTTTAGTTGTTGCTAAGTAGCGCTTATCTTAAGCCAAGGACTTTTCAGTTTCCCATGCTCTGCCAGCAAGCAGGTGTGCAAGAAGCAGGGAGGGAGCACAGCCAGGACAGCTGAGCCGAACTAGCCAAAGGGATACTCCATATCATAGAATGTCATGCCTAGTATATAAACTGGGGGGAGTTGGCTGGGAGGGGCGGATCGCTGCTCTGGCATTGGTAAGCGGGTGGTGAGCAATTGCATTGTGCATCACTGTTCCCTCCCCCCCCCGCTTCCTTTTTTTGCTATATTCCTTTTCATTACTATTATTATTATTATATTTCATTATCACTATTGTTAGTATTATATTTTACTTTAATTATTAAACTGTTCTTATCTCAACCCACAAGTTTTACTTTTTTTTCCTTTCCTCCTCCTCACCCCACTGGGAGGGGAAGGGGGAAGCGGCTGCATGGTGCTTAGTTGCTGACTGGGGTTAAACCACGACGATGAGAAAAATTGTCCTTGGGTTTTTTTACATCTGCATGAAAATCCAGACTGTGCAGGTAGAGTCTATCCAAAACATTATTTAATAAGATAGGTTTTCACAGAAGTAAACCATATGGTAATAAACCTTAAGTTAAAATAATTTTTAAAAAAATCTCTAAAAAGATATTTTCTAAGTAGAGTCCATTAGCTAGGTGTGATGCTCTTCTATATGTTCTCTTTTTTTATGAAAGTTGTTGAATACATCTGAGACCCACAGCCCTGCTGGGGCAGCCCCTCATGCAGATCAGAACACCAATATACTTTCAGGAAGACCCACCTTTTGAAAAGTACTCACATTTACAATGACCATAACTTTTCATGTTGCTAACCAAAATCAGTCAGGGTCATCCAGCTTCTGTATTATAGTATTCCCTACCTTAATCCTTCTTTTAATTAATTCTTTTCATTCCGTTATTTACCAACTGAAGATTTACATACTAGCAGTATAGTAACAGGGTTATTTTGAAGGCAAGTTATGTTTGGATGAACACTCATTATTAATTGAGAGATACTAGGAAAAATACCTTCTTTGAGAATACACAAATATTTTACTATTGTTTTCCAGTTACTGAAGAGAAAGAGAATGAGTATATAGGTCGCTGCTTACCACATGGCATGCATCTTTCCTTCTCATGGTCAAAGTATTCATCATGAGAGCAGTTGTAACAGCCTGAAGAAGGGGGAAGATAAGTTTGTTTCACATTTCTCAGAGAACAGCATTTAATTTATACTATTTATAATCTAATATCTTACATTTCTGTTATTAAAACATTGTGTTGATTGCAACATCATCTATTCAAGTAAGCATTTCCAATGTCATCCACAGAAGAGTCTGCCCATGTAGTAATTTTTTTGGTTTCTCCAACTATATCCATTTGTCTAATAAAAATATTAACTGCTCTCTCCACATGTTTTCTTACCTAAGTACAGCATATTCTTTTGATTTGGTGCAAGTCAGAGAATTTCTGTTCAAGATAGGCTGAGCTCAATATAAAGCTAGATGTAGTACAGGTACTGAATTGATTCTGTGTTTAAAGCAGTAGTAGTAAGGTAAAGATCAGCAAAACTGCTTCAAAGATAACATAAATTAGAATACCATTATTTAACTGTGGTATGACTCATTTAAAAAACAGCATTGAAAGTAAGTACTATGTTACTGTTTCCTGGTTTACACTAGTATAGCTTATTACCTTCAATGTTGACATATTTGTAGTTTTGATTTGGACAATTACAAGGCCTGTAATGCCAGGTGCAGTTGTCGTCATAGCCATAGGAATAAGCATCACCACTTCCTGTTTTTTTATGAGAATTGTAATACTCACAATAGACAGCTAAAAAAGGTAAAAGCGAGAGAGAAATCAGAATTTTTCAAAGTAATGGCCTGTTATTTTCGAAGGACGAAAGGGAGGACAAAATTAATAAACAGTTTGAATCAAAAATTTTGTCACTGAAGTTATTAGCTTCTGATGTAAATTGAAAGTTATGCTCCAGTGAAGTCAGTTTCTTTGTTGTAAATGCACTATGCAGGCATTTCCACAATTTTTAATGCATAATATAGTGAAATGTTGAAAGGAAACCATCAAAGATGACAACTCTAGCACTGATTTATAACACGCTCATCCTCTTTTTTCCTCCATATATGGTGTTCTGGAACACCTTGATATCTCTTTCCTGTTTTACAGTGTTCCAGCCAACACAGCTGTCTTTATTTCCTTGACATCCACACAGAAGGTGATTTCATCATAGCTAAAATGAAACATATTTTTTTACAATTTCATACTCCCTCTCCTGACAAACTGACAGTTCACTATACAGTGGCAGCAGAAGAAACAGTCTGCCTTCTGTGACCACATTATTTTCTCTCTCATTACTCCATGGTAAAAAGAGATATAATATTTTGGTTAATTTAGCACAAATGAAAACTACAGATTTCAAAACCCAGATGACTGAAGTCAACTATTTGCCCACAGAGAAAATGTAATGTAGGAGGTGCTTATTAAGCAATTACCTATGTTGCCATATTAATATACTCACAGTAACAATAGTTATCTCTTAAACCTGTTTAAAGAGAGCTTAAACAAACTTACGACAGAACTCAGGTGTCCTCCAGTCAATGCAGATACCTTTATCTAAGCATGCCATGGCATATACTGCAATGGCATTACACATGCATTCACAGTCCCCTCCAATGTCACAACCACAAGAGTCTCGAACACAGGCCTCATAATAGGGCATACGATTCACCTGCATTGGAAAATGAAGTAATGAATTTTCTAGGATTCTTTTGTGCCTATTTGTTAAGAATGTGTTTTTCCCTGGGCTAAACGATACATATTCCGTTAAGTCCAATTAACTAGTATATCCTCTGAACACTCGTCAAAGCAATTACAATCCCACTTCGTACAAATCTTTTTAGCAAGAATGTAGGTGTCTCCACACCAACAATAGAAACTGATGATGTTTTGCCAGATATGTATTTCTAAATTCATACTAGTCTTGAACATATTATGTATAGTCAGCTAAGAAAAACCCCAACTCCCCACATCCATTCAGGCACAAGTGTCTAAGTTCATCAGCTGTACACCCTCCATGGATATGCATGAGCACTGCAGCATTATCCACATTTCTCAGTTGTTTTCACCTCCTGAAAATGGAGATTTTCCTTCAGAAGGCCTGGTTCTGATGAACCTTGCAATATTTTCATTCCCACAAAGTGGGCAACTTAAAACAAATAGAAGGGTTGATGATATCTTGCTCTTGGGCTGATCTGCTTCTTCTAAGTAATGCTGTTGATTTACTGATGAGAACAAGGGTTTTCAGGCTTTTCTTAAGTTTGGTTTGCTAACAAAGGCTAAATGGTTTCAAAAGACTAAACAGTGCATTAATCAGTATCAGGCATCATCAAAAGACCGACTAATTTCTGATACTTAAGTCTTCATTCTGTTTTCACTCTGATATTTTTAACTAATCAGTTAATGCCACACTCAGCTTTTGTGCTTACAAAAGGGCTGGTGAAGTGTGAATAAGAAAGGATGAACATTAACATAAATGAGAGCCATAAAACATTTTATACATATATTATTAAAACATAGTTATAAAACTTTTTATATATATATTTTATTAAAACATTTTGGGGAAGAGAAAATCAAGTGTTGGAGTGTGAGCATTTTGGAAGAATACAGATTATGCCTATAAAAATAAGGCCAAATTAATTCTTACCTTGTTGTGACAGGCAGAAAAGACTTGGCTGTTGATGACGGAACATGTCTTTTCTGCCCATGCTTTACGATAAGGATTCTTGCTACAGGGGTCCACTACAAAGTATACATCCCCACAGAGAGGGTTCTCTTTCCAAGAATTGACAAATTCCAATTCATTTGATGCCACATACTTGCTTCGAGTTTCAAAATCATCCTTCATATTGCCATTATAGTTCCCACACAAACCGCATATAGTTTCCTAGATTAAATGAAAGCAGCAATGTCAGTTTAGCAAGTTAACAATTACTTGCCTTCCCTTTTGATTACTGACTGTTTCCTGTGCTTTAGTAGTGAATGTGATCTACAAATACTCTCTCAGACATTCTTAGCGTCTTGTGCGTGAGGTTCTGTTCATCAGTGGGTAAATGTTTTTCTCCTCTAAACTGTAAACTGTCATCGTTTAGAGATCAAATTCAACAAGCACTTAGCTCGAAAATTTCCTGAATGCGGTAGGGTAATCACTTAAAAATCAGCCTCTAGTGAAAATCTCTGCTGTTTTGGAGATGATGAAAATGAATTGCTAGTAGCATCTCTGAAAAACCTTTGCCATCACAGAGAGGCAAGGCAACCGTCATCAAATGTGCAGTTCAATCTGAATTGAAGGACAGTTTACTGAGGAAGTTATTCTGCAATACCTGTGTTTCTCTGGAGATCTTGATGAAGAAGTTCATGTGCTTATTCCAGATAAGGGTCATGTTGTATTTTCCTGGGATAATAATATCAAACATCAAGTGAAGGGCATTCGTTTTCACATTATATTGTATTCCAGGATTTTCCCCAGAAATGGTGAAGGTTTCATCTCGCAGTATGAATGTCAAATTCTGGAAGAAAATTTATCTGGATGTTATAACTTACAAGTTTCAGTATTTTCCTCAGTCTGTGTCACATTGCTGAAGATCAGGTTCTGTGCTACTGCAGACTGTCTTGACATTCCCACTTATTTTTGAAAAGTCATGGTAGTCAGGTGAAGTCCCTGATAACTGGGAAAAGGGAAACATTGCACCCATTTTTAAAAAGAGTAGAAAGGAGGACCCTGGGAACTACCGACCTGTCAGCCTCACCTCTGTGCCTGGGAAGATCATGGAACAGATCCTCCTGGAAGCTGTGTTAAGGCACATGGAGGACAGGGAGGTGATTCAAGACAGCCAGCATAGCTTCACCAAGGGCAAGTCTTGCCTGACCAACCTAGTGGTCTTTCTATGATGGAGTGACTACATTAGTGGACAAGGGAAGAGCTACAGATGTCATCCATCTGGACTTCTGTAAGGCCTTTGACATGGTCCCCTACAACATCCTTCTCTCTAAATTGGAGAGATATGGATTTGATGGATGGACTGTTTGGTGGATGAGGAATTGGCTGGATGGTCACATTCAGAGAGTAAAGGTCAACAGCTCAAAGTCCAGATGGAGATCAGTGACGAGTGGTGTCCCTCAGGGGTCCATATTGGGACCAGTACTGTTGAATATGTTCATCAATGACATAGTGGGATTGAGCGCACCCTCAGCAAGTTTGCAGACAACACCAAGCTGAGTGGTGCGGTTGACATGCCTGAGGGACGGGATGCCATTCAGAGGGGCCTGGACAAGCTCAAGAAGTGGGCCGATGTGAACCTCATGAGGTTCAACAAGGCCAAGTGCAAGGTCCTGCACCTGGGTCAGGGCAGTCCCTGGTATCACTACAGGCTGGAGGATGAAGGGATTGAGAGCAGCCCTGCAGAGAAGGACCTGGGGGTACTGGTGGATGAAAAACTGGACGTGAGCCGGCAAGTGTGCACTCGCAGCCCAGAAAGCCAACTGTATCCTGAGCTGCATCAAAATAAGTGTGGGCCAGCAGGTCGAGGGAGGTGATTCTGCCCCTCTACTCTGCTCTGGTGAGACCCCACCTGAAGTACTGCATCCAGCTCTGCAGTCCTCAGTGCAGGAAAGACATGGACCTGTTGGAGCGGGTCCAGAGGAGGGCCACAAAAATGATCAGAGGGATGGAACACCTCTCCTATGAGGAAAGGCTGAGAGAGTTGCAGGTGTTTAGCCTGGAGAAGAGAAGGCTCTGGGGAGACCTTATTGCAGCCTTTCAATACTTGAAGGGGGCTTATAAGAAAAATGGGGACAGACTTTTTAGTAGGGCCTGTAGCGATAGGACAAGGGGTAATGGTTTTACCCCTAAAAGAGGGTAGCTTCAGACTAGATATAAGGAAGAAATCTTTTACCATGAGGGTGGTGAAACACTGGAAGAGGTTGCCCAGAGAGGTGGTAGATGACCCATCCCTGAAACATTCAAGGTCAGGCTGGACGAGGCTTTGAGCAACCTGATCGAGTTGAAGATGTCCCTGCTGATTGCAGGGGATTTGGACTAGATGACCTTTAAAGGCCCCTTCCACCCCAAACCATTCTATAATTCCATTCTATTCTATGATTCTATTTTACAGGCTTTTTTACCCCCCTGGAATTATTTTGTATGCATATGCAAATCTTCACAGGAAACACAAATATCTGTCACTGTTCCACCCTCATTGTTAGGTGTGCTAGCACTCTGATTGCATTTGGTGGAAACAGGATTGTCGTCTATATGCAGCCAGCAGAGTAGAGGAAGTATGTTTTTATGCGTTCCTAAGAATAATCTAAAAGTTACAGAGAAAATAGCTCTCTGTCTTGAGCTCTTTTACTACCTCCCACTCTCATGTGTACTCTTACAACTTTACTCCTGTCATACTGCAGTGTTTTGATGTCTAAATAATCAACAGAAAGGTTTGTCTGGAGCATGCATTTATGAAACTGGATCCTAAGCAAACAAACTTTTTCACCATGGCACTGACCAGCTGAAATTGCCAGTATTTAGTCAGTAATGTGGCAAATGTGTAGTGCTTGTAGTAACTGTTCCTTGGGACAAAATCTCATCTGTCCATATTCTTCTCTCTGTCAGATAATGAAGGACTCTACGATGATCTGATACTACTGGGCATTACTTTCCCATAGAACTGAGAACTGTAAAACTTAGCGGTTCTGGAAGCTGTCACACAGCAGTGGAAATGAGGATAACTGCTTATTGCTGTAGTTTCACAGATATATCTCAGGTAAGATCTGGATATATTTTGAATTGCATATATTACCTGGACTTAGAGAAATTTGGAGAGATTTTGCTCATCATCCATTATGAGAATTTCTCAATGTTATACTATTGTTTTCCTGAGTTTGGCAGGGGAGGAATCAGTATCTTTTGACCAAGCAATTCATTACTGAGTCAGTAAAGTTCAAAATTTGATGGCTTCTATGTAGGCAAGAAGTTTGGGGACTGAAACATTGACAAAGAATCAAAAAAAACCTGATAGCAATTCCTACTAAAACTGAAGCTCTAGGTTTAGCACATAATTACACTTACAAGACATCACTTCAAAGACACAGCTAAAGCTTCCAAAAGGGAAGCAAACATGGGCTTAAAATAGCTATTCAGCTGGATAACAGCAGAATGAAGATCTTACCCCAAGGTAAATACTGACGGATCTGGAGCATGTAACCCCTGATTTCCCACAGATGACGTTCTCAGTAACAATTTTGAAAGAGGAAACAGGTCTATTAACACTGCAGCCATCCTAAAAAAACCAAAAGAAACCACAAAAAATACAAAAACCCAATCGACTCTGTGTCTGGAGTCTTCCAACTTAAAACATAAAAGCATAAAAAAGTAAAGAAAGCTTAAACATGTCATGACTCTGATTCTGCCTGTTTTGGGAGGTGACGACCTCTGATTTAGTAGTCAAATTGACATCACTTCCCTAAAAGATACAGTTGGCTGGTACATACATATCAATGACTATTTAAACATGTTATTAAATCTGAAATTGGTTGTAATTGCATGAAAAAATGTGTTTTGAGAAGTAAAGTCGTTTCATCTTAAGTACTGAAATAAGCAGCAAATATAAAAACACATTAGGTGTTTATAAAGATTCAAAGTGCTCTGTTGGTTATAGATGCATCCTAGGATATGTTCATTAGCCATTTAAATCAAGCTATGTCTTGATGCTGAGACACTGCCAAAATGAGCAGTGAGAGGCAGATTACCATAGCTAATATGTATTCACAGTTGCCATCAAACACAAAACGCTGTCCATCAAAAGTGGTGATGTGGCCTTCTCCATACAGATTACACGTTGAGGAACACTTTGATTTCTGAACACATTTCCATTTGCCTTTTGTGCAAGTGCTGGGAGTGAGAAGAGAAATTATACTCAGATTTCAAAGCAATGCCACCTTATCCTGCTTCTTTTTATATACATGCACTTTTATAGATAAGATGTTCATTTAATTGACTTGTGTACACTGTGACCAAGTTACAATTAATACAAGAACCATGACTAAAAGTTACTAGAAAATTAATTCATGATAAAGATGAAATCTTAAATGATTTTTGCTTTCTTTTTTCATGAAAGAAAGAATATAAAACTCATTTATTTTTTCTCTTAATGAGAACAGATGTCACTGTTCTGTGTAGTTTGGGGGGTGGTGGTAGTTTTTTAATACTAGATGAGTAACTGGAAAGGGAATAAAGTACTTTGAGAATGCTGCTAAAGAGATGGAAATAATCTTTTGGAGGAGTTGCTTTTATCTACAGAAAAGAAGGAAGATTGTGCCCTCATCTTTATTTAGGTGGAGCTGTTAATCCTTGACCTTATGTAGTTTACAGTTACAGGCCCTACTGGATGCCTTTATTCCTGGATATGCATATGGCAGAAATTATCCCTGAAGCCAGTACCATGACTCTTTTATCTATACATATATATAGTCAAATGTTAAGCTTCCCTTTATCACCTCTGTGGTTTGTCACTGTATTCCTTCCATTCAACTGTTGCCGTTTCCTATTCTCCTGTCAACTAAAGTTTGCTTTTGTTATATAGTTGTGCAGTTTAGTGAAACAGAGGTTCTGCATTGGAAAACTGTGTGGTTCTTACCAGATCTCGCATTCGGTTTGGATCTGTTCACCTTTTCCATAAGCAAGACCACCGTATTCACATGGACACTCCTCAGCTGGAACACACCTGCCATCGAGATTTTCATATAGCCCATGAGCACAGACACAGCCTGATTCACATTTAGTGGGTATCTGGTAAAGATCAACAGATTGCAAAATGAAAAGAAACATGAGATGCATTTTATCTTGTATGTGAATGGTGTCAAGAGTGAACCTGTGCTAAGTTCTAGTTTTGACTTGATTTCAGTTTTGTGATTTTCCTCATACTAATATACTAGTCAATTGAACTAGTTTCACTGAAGTTGTAAGATATACCTGTCATGTGAGATATTAAACATACTTGAAGACTCTGAAAAATTTATCTTTCATTGCTACCAATCTTTCAGACAGAGTACAACAGAAGTTTCTTTATATCAAGGAAGCTTATTACAATTCTTCCAATTAGTCTGTTTCCTTAATATAAAGGCAAAAGAAAACCCTATCAGGACAGACCAGAAGTCCACCTAGCCTAGGTCTCCTGCATCCTGTGACCATCAGCAGCAGATAGTGGGGAAAGAACAGAAGAGGAAGCATAAACCACATGTTCTATCAGTTTCCAGTGACATGCAGCTTATGGAGTACCTGAGCCAGAGGTGATGATAGCCATGTAGTTAAGAATCCTTAACGGATTTTTATTCTATTCATTTAATAGAATTTAATTCATTAATTCATGCAATTTAATTCCTTTAATCGCTTCTTGAATATATGTAAATTTTTAGCATCCAGAGTCTGTGGAAAGAAGTCTGATGTTTAACTGTGTCATGTTAGAAGAACTATCTCCTTTCATTTCACCAGAAGGAACGTAGTCGAGTTCTAAGTAAGAACTAGAACATTCTTTCTCTCTCAAGAGGATAAATATCCCAGAGCTGTCAAACTCACACATTCAATTCCAGTAGCCAGCATCTGACAGGTAGGGGCACATGCAGCTCCATACTTGTTTTCTAAACTGTCAGAACATGATACATATTTCTTAGGAGCTTTGCAACTTTCTAGGAAAAAGGAAGAAAAACCAACATTGGAGAGATTGTGAAGTAGCAATTTTACAACATAGAGAAAAAGAATATGTTTCTAAGTAAACCATATGAGACCCATACCGGCAGGATTTTGAGGTTTGCCTGTGCAACTTAGCCTCCCATTAACGCAGTAGCTAGGGGGGGAAAAAAAAAAAAGGAATTTCAATGCAATTCTCTCCTAAGAAAGAAATTTTAATTTTTTGCAAAAAGGTTTCATGTTTCTTACCATTGGAAATGTTGCATTCATGTTACTAGCTCCTCCCCATCCTTCAAAAGGAAATGTGAGTCAACCTGCCTGTCTTTACTTTTTGTAGTATACAATAACATCAGTTTTGAAAGTGAATAGTATGCCATTCACTATTACGATGGCCTATCAAGTCATTCTTGAAGTTTGTATATAGCTGTCCAGATGCTGTTGACAAAATCTCCTACTAGGAATAATCAGATCTTACCTATTATTTTCTAATTTTTTCCTTACTATTTCCAAGCTTAAGGTAGTCAAATGCTTTTTCTTCATTTGAAAATCTTTGTATTTTAGGAAAGGGCAAAAAATATGTCTTAAAAAATAAACCTTTGCTATTAAAAGTAAAGGAGACTGTCCTGGTTTTGGCTGGAATGGAGTTTATTTTCTTCATAGCAGCTTGACGGTGCTACGTTTTGGATTTGTGACAAAAACAGTGTTGATAACACAACATTGTTTTAACTATTGCTGAACAGCGTCAAGGCCTTCTCTGCTTCTCACGCTGCTCTGCCAGCGAATAAGCTGGGAGTGCACAAGAAGCTGGAAGGGGAACAGCTGACCCGAACTGACCAAAGAGATATTCCATACTATAGAACACCATGCTCAGCAATAGAAGCTCAGGTAAAGAAGGAGGAAGGAGGGATGTTCGGAGTTATGGCATTTGTCTTCCTAAGTAACCATTATTCATGACAAATTCATGCTTTCCTGGTAAAGTCTAAACATCTGCCTGCTGAGGGGAAGTAGTGAATTAATTCCTTACTTAGCTTTGATTGCACATGCAGCTTTTCTTATTAAATAAGCTTATTTTTACTTATTAATAATAAAGAAAGTTAGTAAACTGTCTTTATGTCAACCCACAAATTTTCTTGCTTTTGCCCTTCTGACTCTCTTCTACATCTGGCTGAAGTGGAGTGAGCAAACAGCTGTGTGGTGCTTAGCTGCTTACTGCCATTAACCCTCAACAGAGACACATGAAGACCCCTCGTCTCCATTTTCAGTTTGTTAATCTTTAAACTTGACACACTTACCAGGTAATCCCACCAGTTATTGTTGACTGGTCAGGCAAGATGTACTTTCTATCTTCTAAATAGCAGGGACAATGAGATTTACGAACACACTCATTCTTGTGGTTCAAGTACATTCCTTTAGGACAATGGCAGCCTTCAACAGGGATGTCAGTTGGATGACATTCCAGGGCTCGGTTGGAAAGTGACAAGCATGTCCTGTCACATGCCTGAGTGTTGTAGCTGAATGTTTGATTGCCAGTACAAGTAATCGCTGCAAAACAAGACAAGAGTGTATGTTAAACTTCATTTACTTATCTTCTTCCTTGTGAAAGATAACTGTGCTCATAATGTGCTGCAGATATTGGGTCAACAGCTTCAATGCTTAATGCTTCCTATTGCTTCTCCTCCTGTGGATGTGGAGCTCTAGCAAAAAATATTGCAGACCAGGGCTTAACATCAACCGTGTAGCTGTTTGGAAGTTTTATGAAGGTTAAATATCTTATTGCTTCTTTGTGTATCTTGGAATAAAATAATGCAAAGAGAAGTTTTGCAGAAATACCAATGTATTTTTGAGTAACTGTGAAACCTGTGCCTATGTCTAAGTTGCATAATAGCAAAATCACATCTGCAACCAGAGTTTTTCCTAGTTCTTTCTCATCTTACGGTACAGTATAGCTTTATTTATCTGTCTATTCTATCACTTAATTATCAAGTCTGGGAGCATCCACATGCTCACCTTAAAGCATATGAATAATGTTTTTCATGTAGTCCTAAAATAACAATCCTTTTTCCAAAACAGACTAGAAGGGTATTCCAAAATTGGATATCTGTTATCCCATTTCTGCTCTCCTCTTCTTTCTGTTCACTACTTTCCTCATAATGCTTAAGATGATTTGGACACTGTTTAGAATACTGCTTTACCATTTATGTTTTTTGTCATGTTATGGCACATCTGTGAAGTCAGCAGCTCCTGGGAATATGGCTTGTATACCTGCTGGTTGGCCTCCTTGAGCAATAAGTAGTTATTTTCTAATGACTGACAAGCAGTTTTAAAATATGTTCTTGCTCTTATTCAGTTTTGTCATAGGTGAATCAAACATGGGAATATTCTAAATGGAAACAGATAGACCTGTATGCATGCATTTATCTGATGGCAGACTATTAAGAGTTGATTCAGTTACTTACTACAATTGTCCATACTGTTTCTCCAGTTCTCAAGGATTAAACCCATTGAACTGCATGTTCGTGCATATGATCCCAGAGCAGAACAAATATAAGGAAAGGTCTCTTCGTAATTACAGGCTTGGTAGACACATCTCTGAAACCCAATACATGGAGAGTACTCTGTTACTGGGGAGCAGACATTTGGAAGTGCTAAATCCTGGAGGTATTTAAAAGACGTGTAGATGTGGTGCTTAGGGACATGGTTTAGTGGTGGACTTGGCAGTGTTAGGTTTACAGTTGGACTCCATGATCTTAAAGGTCTTTTCCAACCTAAATGATTCTACGATTCTACGATTCCATGTTGAATTGCAGAGGTAAGTCATGCAAAATATATATTATTGCATAATTAGAACTGATGAAAAATACCAGATTAATTGCCTGATTGACATGAATGAAATATACTTAGTACCTAAAAAATGCTTTCATTTATTCACTGCTTTTCATTTTTAATTTTCAAAATGTTTTGTGGAGATTGGCAAATATAATGAACTCAGTTATGCACATCGGAAGATCAATACTTTGCATAGTTAAAGTTGTCAACATGGAGAACTGCAGCATGAGCAATACCTTCTGATTCATAGGGATGGGACTGATGCCTATGAACAAGCAGACTTTTAGTGTGGTGGAGACATATTTTTCAAAACCACACTTGTTCCTTAGCTTCTATGCATTGCTGATCTGAATGAGTGGATACTGTATATGAGTACATTCTGGTCCCTATTTGCACTCCCTCTGTACAACATCTATCATAATTTCCTACCTTGTAGAAAGGAATAGGGTTCACCACAGCATGGCATTTCTCAAACACTGTACCCTTCTTGGTAAGAATGGAGCAATGACTCTCAGCAGATATTTCTAATGAAAGTAAATCATGGACATTAAACAGAGAAAGTTAGGAAAAAGAAATGAAAAAATGAAAAAGAAATGAAAAAAACCCCTGGACACACTACTCTAGCTGAGCTTTTGGCAATGATGGATTGAACAAAAGGACAATTTCTTAGCTTGCTAGCTTGCAGACTATACTTTTGTTCAAAGAGCTCAGTAGGGCTTTTTTTTTGTTGTTTTTCCTTTTTGGTTTTTTAAGACCAATAGCAATAGAGACTTGGGAAGGCAAAGCCTGGATTTCAGTCACAGCACTGCTGAGCAAGTCTAAGACATCCAGGGACATTGCAATTTCACTGGAAATATCACCAAAACCCTCTCATTCATCATCTCAATCCCAGATCTCTAGAATGGGTTCTGATAAGCTTTCACTAGATATGTATTCTAGAAATCAGAAATGTCTTGTTGGTGACAGAATTTGTGATGTTCAATCGTCTCAGTCTCTGCTTCTCTCCAACTCTCTCATTCCCCTGGTATGGGCTTATGGAAGTGTCAGACAAAGCTAGCTGAAGAGATCAGTTACAACAGGGTCATCTACTTACTGTTCAGTTGACTCAAAGCACAAGGGTCAGTATCTCTCTCTAAAGCAGGATGGCAATTTCCTGCCCTCCAGGAATCTACAAACAGAGAGGCTGTCCCTTCAGTGATATCCATGCTAGTCATGAAGTCATCTGTAGTGTCTCCATTGTAATTGCCACACAAACCTAATAACATCAGAAATGCAAAGGATGGCTGAAAATTAAAGAATGTGTACACAATGGTCTATGTTTCATTCTATAATAGTGAGAAAATTGATTCAAAAGTTCTATATGGCATGTCAATGAATACTATAGGTCAAGTAGCCAGAGAATCTTGATTATGTTCACATTCAGTCACTGAGCCTCTGCCTTCTCAGGTTAAGATTGTCCGCTTCTATTCAATGACAAATTCATACAGACGTTTTTGTCTTGGTTTTAGAAAAAAGGCTTTTTCAGTGGTTTTAAATCATATAAGAGAGAAAGGCCATGAAATACTTTTACAGTTACACGTTTTCTTATGTATATAAAATCTGTAATGACAAAGAATATACATTTAGACTTTTTTAAAAGCTAAACCTCTCAAACCTCTCTATAATTTCCCATAGATAATTAGAATGCGGGATATGCCTTTGTGGCTAATGTTGCTGTGCAATAAACGTAAACTTCTCCATCTGGTGCTTATCAGCTGAGAAGCTTTTAGATTCTTAGGCTCATTGTGTTTACAGTGATCATGCACTGCATTCAAAAAACCATGTGGTCCAAGACGTAGAGACCACACAGACTAATTTGTTGCCCCTTCATTGTGTAGTAAAGCACATATTGAAAAAAGCGCATATAAAACATGTGAAGAACAGTATTATATTATACATGAAAAATGTCACCCATCTAATTTCTTTGATTCATTTTAAAGTTATTAGCAAAAAACCAAATTCTTAGCACATTGGTTTTCCAATGCAGGTATTTTTGTTGTTTTTTCTTTGAATCCAGAGAAGAAAGTTTATTCCTTAAAGGATGAGTACTAAGCTTTCAAAATTACACTCCCTACATTTTCTCCTTCACATGGGGAAAAATTTCTTACCTAGGGTTCTGCCTTTGAATTGTGATCCAACTTTCACATAGGCCTGGAACACAGGTGATGTTTGCACTACAAGTTCCAGCCCGAAGGCTGTATACATTTGAATGTACATCGAGGACTGTCTGAAAATAGTGATGTCTCCTAAAAGGACAAGGATATTTAGAAATAGAGATTTTGATGCATAGGTTATTGCAAGAAAATAATGATTTTAATGCATATGTAAGTGTTCTAACATTCTGTCTACAAGTCTTCTCCTTCCATACAGAACTCTCCACAGAGGGACAGATGCAATGGGAAAGATTTTAACCTTCCTCTAAAACCTCTGCTATTGGCAATTGCAAGAGAAAAGATCCTGGGTTGTGTAAAACAGACATTTAATGTAATTTAGATTTTACATATATTCCCTTTTCTTTACCTGATCTGTAAGGTAGCCGCTTAAGTTCATCATCATCAGTAAGTAGTTCATTCTGAGAAATCACGATTTTGTCCTGTAAGAAAAGGACATGGAATCAGAAGTAATTATCTGTACTGACGGTATTTATATGTTCTTTAACTTAAGCAACTGTATTGTCAATGACCTATATAATAGGAAAAGATTGATTCAAGCTTTTTCTCACACGTTATTCCATACTGCATTTCCATAACTTCCTGAGTTGATGTGGCAACTGAGATCTTTACTGTGTATGCATGAACTGGAACATATCTTTAGTATCTATCCCCCATAACTTTTCAGTTCAGGCTACTAGCAATGACTCAAGTATTTATTTTGCTAATCTGGTTACTGAAATGCTGGATAGAACCTCTGGAGGGAATACTTACCTTTGTAGATAGGTAAATTACAGCACTAAGTGATGTCTCAGAATGAGAATAACCAGACTTTTCATATACAGCCATTAGGGTTCCATTGTGTGGCAGGCTGGAACTCTGGAGGAATATTGTGAAAAGGGAAGTCTGTGTCAGAATAACAATGATTTGTAGAATAAATGTATATCATAGGAAGACCTCAGTTTATGTTCCAATGAGAAACTAAAGACAGACTAAAATATATCCATTTGATATTGTATGTTTCTAGACTGCAGGAAATTACCTTCATAAGTACGTAAGTGCAAACCCCATGGAACCGGTATGATCTAGAATCAAACGTGGTAACAAAGGATCCTCCTTCCAGTGAACATCTTCCAGGGCAGGGCAAGTCTTTGCAGTTCCATTGACCCATCGTACATTTACTGAGGAAAACAAGAAATTCTGTGTAAGGTTATTCTCATACTAAGGCACTATTTACCAGCAGAGGATTTGATCCTCCTGTCTGGAGGTTTTGCTGTAGCTGATCGACATGCAAAATTGGTTAGTGAACACAATGTAACATACATATACATTCTGAACTTTCATTTCCACTATTTTGAAATTTCTTTTCTTTACACTCTAAAAACCCAGCTACTTCCTAGTAATGGAAGATGTCATTTGTATCACTTTTTCCCTTATCCTTTCTATGCTTTGATTTTCTTTGTCTATGTATATCAGTTAAGTTCATCTTAATTCAAAGTTGCTGAACTCTTGTATGGATTGTCACTAAACTTTCCTGAATAGATTAATCACGAAGAGTGCATTCATTGTTACAGTTCTGAGGATCAAATTCCATTTTTTATCCTTTATTTTATTTATTAGAATTATGATAGCAAGAGAAGTAACACAAAAGAGAATTATTCCATTTTTGGGGGGAAAAAATTTCCAAATTTAAAAAATATTGTCTTAAGTAATTATTTTCTCTTGCAAAACAGAAATCTAGTTTTCAGCACTGATTTGGTGATCAGAAACGCTGAGATTGCCAGAAAGAAATTGTAAATAATGGATATTTGTTTTGTACTAATTTTACCTCCACTTTCACAGAGGAGATAAAAATGCTACTGTTTTGTGCGGCCTGAAAGAGCATTTATATTTGTACAGATTAATCAGGAAATGAGACATGTACATCTTTACTTACAAATGTATGATTTGTGGCACTCAAAGAAGGTGGCCTCAGAGATGTTATGACACATTTGCAGCTGCCCTCCGAAAAGTTAGGCTAAATTTTCCAGTCGCTCAGTGAGGATACTCTCCATCCTCTCGTGAAAGTACCTGTTGCTACTTACCAGGTCCTACATGCTGCCTTCATTGTCTCACCAGGAGCATATATTTTCCCATTCAGTGTACATGGACATTGCCTAATGTGAACACATGTTCGATTCTTTGAGATGTCATCAAGAACAGTTCCTGCCAAAGAAGATAAACAAATAATACTTTTCTGTGCCCTTACTTAGCACTAAAGTTATTATAGCTTGAATGCCTTCCAAAATTAGCTTGGAATGCTATTCTTGCACAGCCAGTGCCCACACTTAGAGATATAACACGCAGGACATTTTCTCTTAATTAAAATAAAACTGTCTCTTTACAAGTGATAACAGTGTTTGGCTACTTTGTTATATGAAAGTGCAGACAATTGTCTTCATTTTAAATTTGAACTTAATTTGAAATAACAGTAAGCTTGAATGTTATTTTTTCAATTTTTTTTGTGCTATGACACTCTAATTAAGTTGGGAATTTTGAAGAATGGACACATTCTATTTCCTAGGGTACTAAATCTGGTTTTAAATATGTAGCTCACAACACATTATTTTTGACAACTATAAAATGGTGATGATATTGATGTAAATACCCACATCACAGTAACCTTGGAGGATATTTCAGTTCTGAAATTTCAAGAAACGATGCAAATGATAGTCATAATTACAATTTTTGTAGGAAGTTCATCCTGAACTATTTTAAAGGGATTTTACAAAATGCCCATAATATTGCAGAACTTCTCTGAGGCATGCTACCTCTTGCTGGTGCCCTGAAAGGCTAGATACCTGTTTGAAATAGGAAATTAATTACACTTACTCAGTGTATATTATAGTACAGAACTTTAAATAGGCAGCATATAATTATCCCATCATGTATCACAGCTCTGCTCTTGCAAATAGGGACCAATGATCTTTAAGGACCATGACTATTCAAGACTCCAGTTATATTATGTTACCTGAGAAATGTCAGTTCTAGCAGCACAATGCCCTGAAATGCACTGCTAGTTCATTTATTAAGAAGTCTATTCCACTTGACTGGATATATGCCAAAAACATTTGTATGGGCCATTTAGGTTATGATTAATATAGACATGATACCTTCTGGACAAAAGCAACCATAGGTACAGTGACTGGAACAGCTGTACTCTGGGTTGGAACAGGTTTTAATACATGGAGAACCACATTCCTCATAGATTTGGTTAGCAGAACATTTTCCCACAGCTGCAACAAACAGTGAAAGTGTTAATATTTAAAAAATGTAAACATAGAAGAATCTCTCATCTACCACCTAGGATGGAGAAGACCTTGTGATTTCTGGCACTAATGTTCTCCTATCCTGCCTCAATACTCAATTCATTATCTGAGTATTCATCATTACCATCATATTCACTTTAGCTTTTATTCGTTTTTCATGCCCTATTTACTAGAAGCTCCTTTCAGAAACTTGAAGAATGGCAAACAGGCTATATTGCAGCCTAATAAACTACCACAAATCAGATTTTCTGTGGTACTTGAAGGATTTAAAGAATATAACTCTTGATCTTCTGTATAGTTCCTGCTTCTCAGACATTATCTGCTTTTCAGAATGCAGCTACCTAGCAATTCTAATATGTGGAACTCAGAACATGTTTTATTATGTGATAAATTCAAGCAGAGATTTTTCTTTATCTGAAAGAGTAAAAATAAGTGAGGTAGGGAAATAGAGGTAGTTAGAGATGAGGCTGACAAAGAAACAAGACTAAAAAGTTCATTACCTTTGTATATTTGGCATTTACTTGCAAATTCTTAGATTCTTAGCTTTGTTTTTTTGGGAAACAAGGGTTCCCATTCCCCTTTTTTTTAAGCTTTGCCTTTTATCACTTTACTGTCAGTCCTAGTAATGGTCCACTGGCAACATGGAAACTGCTATGACTTGGAGAAAACCAGGCTATTATTTTACTGTCATTAGTAAGAATTATTATACAGTTCTGTGAATGCACACACTGCCTTACTAATATTTATCTGAATCTATAAAATGCCACAAAGAGTTTACAGTTTTGAAGGACTAAAACCAATTGCAGACCAACCAAAGAATAAATTGCGTTACCAATGGATGGATAACCTCGGAGAAGAGGGGAAAAATTATTTTAGAAAGAAGTGCAGTTTTAAAGTGTTGGGGATAATAATGGAGCTTAGTAGGGAATGTTTTCAGTAAGTACGAGGAAAGAACGAAAGAAAACTCAATGTTAAATACAAAACAAAAAATGAGGAGTGGCACCAGTACATGAAGATCAAGAGGAGAATAGAAGAATACGGCACAGGAGATGCAGGGAGGGCAAAATGATGCAAAGCCTCGTAAGTAACAATGGTGAGATGATAGACTATGGCAAGTGAAACAATGACTTCAGGAATATAATTCAACTGGGATTTCACTATTCTCATGCTAAAATCTAAATCGTAGCTAATCTTAAAGGTTTTTTGAAACAGCGTAAGAACCAAGGAATAAGGAGAAATATATTCCTGTCAAAGCAATTTATTTTACGAATTTGCTACCCATGACCATATAGTCGTATAAAGGATAAATAAAAATATGATTAAATTATATGCTTCTGAAGGACAATATCATATTAAGCAAGGTCATTTTGAAAGATCCTCTTTTTTAACGTGAGCTGCATCTCTGGTAATTTAATGTGCCAGTTGGTTTAGAAATAACAACATCAATTTAAGTTACTTTTGACTTTTTTTTTATGATCAACATGTTCTTTTACAAAACAATGAATCCTGCTAAATAACACTGACTATAGATTGAAGTTTCAGGTGGATTCAAAAAGGCTGCAAAATGTGAATCAGAACTTTGATAACAAACAGGCACTTGGAAAAAAGTGTGTCTAATCATGTACAGCTTGGAAAGTAATGGAAGATTTGCTTCCTATTTACTTCCAATCAGTATTTGTAATTAAGAAGGTTGAACACCTCAAAATGGACTACTGAAAATCTCCTGTGAATAAAAGGGGCTATGGCAATTCTCAGCAAAAAGGTTCAAAGACTTCAGAGGCCTTTTCAAAGTTTTCTCTCTTCACTGGCTAATTTGCCAAGTGCAATAATGAAAAAAACATACTAAGAGAGAACCGCCTCCTGTTGGAAGTCTGAGAAATTCAACAGTTTTCACTTGGTGGATGTTTCTCTCTTTTATTGTTGCTGGTCTAGACATAGGAGCTACGTTTCATGCTTCCTCCTTCTCCTTTGAGGTTTCCATGCTCTCCTTCTTAATGCTTTACAAAAGACCACTGTTGTTCTTTTAAGAAAATAATTTGTTTGATTCAAGACAGTAGAGACTATCAGTTGATTTAGATTTCAGTTAATCATCATTCTCTCTCTGTGTAAGATATAGCAAGGTTAAGTACAATCTCCTATGCATAAAACATTTGAACTTACAGCAGAATTTTTCAGTTCTCCAGTTGAACACTGTTTGATGGGACATAGCACATTGCCTTGAATACTCTGACAATGTAGAACAAGTGCAATTGTTTTGTCCTGGCTCACTGCAGTCCTGCATATCAAGCTGGCAACGAATGACAAACCCATCCTTTGGCACGCTGCAGGTTGGTGACACCAAGTTAAGTAGCTGAGAGCAGATCATGGCCTAAATAAAAAGAGAAAGAAAATTGTTCCTGGTAGTATTTCCCCCATGTGAAAACCACAATAGAATATCACTGCTAGTTACGATTTTCTTGTTGGTTTGTTTGCTTTTTTCCCCCTGCAGTTTAGTAATATGTATTTGACTTAAAATGCATGACAAATTCATGAATAGAAGGGAATGTAAATCCATTGTATAATAGAAAGCTCTTGATATGTTGAATTTGTTCCACTTCTTATTAAGTTGAAAATTAAGTTATTAGTTATTCTTTCAGTACCATCAATCCCCCTAAAAATGACTGAGAACAATACAGGCAGGGAGTATGTTGTCTCATGGAGATTCAGTTCCAGGACAAACATCTTCCATGTGAAGATATCAACATTCATTCCCCTTTGAGCAAACACGTGATACGTTTGTATTGCCTATCATGTTGCCTACTGCAGTATAAGGTCTCAAAGGGAAACAATATAAAAAGGTTAAACCTCCCAGCCAACAGAAGTTCTCCACTAGATCAAAGTAATTTTTCAGTGTGAATACAAGTGATATTTAGAACCCTCTTCTTCAGAAAAGTATCTTCCTCACACGACCCACAGAAACTCCTGTTCTTTATTCCTGCTCTTCTTGTTAAAGAGGTGCTACAAAACTAATGTTTCTCTGTTTTTCTGTTCTGGGAAAAGGAGAATCTCGGAAGGATTCTAGCTGGCTCTTCCTCTGTAGTATGAAAACCAAAATTTAGCAAGAGGAATAAGTTCTATGTTCAAACTAAGAGATTCGTGGATTGCTAGAAAAATAAGATTATTCCTATTAAGGAAAAAAGAAGAAAAATCTCCTATTTCAAGACAAAACTTTTTCAGCGTTCTGTAATTACTAGTAACCTATATACTGTATACAAATAAGTACATGAGCATTGCAAAGTAAGATCATATTCTTGTGAGGAAGTACAAATGAAACCAAAGAGCATGATCATTCTAGGTAAAGTAAAATGCTTTTTAGAGGTGTCCTGGTTTTGGCTGAGATAGAGTTAGTTTTCTTCTTAGTAGCTGGTATGGTGCTGTGTTTTGGATTTAGTGTGAGAATAATGTTGGTAACACGCTGATGGTTTAGTTGTTGCTAAGTAGCGCTTATCTTAAGGGTATTTCAGTTTCCCATGCTCTGCCAGCAAGCAGGTGCACAAGAAGCTGGGAGGGAGCATAGCCAGGACAGCTGACCCGAACTAGCAAAAGGGATATTCCGTATCATAGAACGTCATGCTCAGCATATAAACAGGGGGGAGTTGGCTGGGAGGGGCGGATCGCTGCTCGGGCATTGGTCAGCGGGGGGTGAGCAATTGCATTGTGCATCACTTGTCTTTTCTTGGGTTTTATTTCTCTCTCTTTTTTTTGTTATATTCCTTTTAATTACAATTATCATTATTATTATATTTTAATTATTGTTAGTTATTTTATTTTACTTTAGATATTAGACTGTTCTTATCTCAACCCACGAGTTTTACTTTTTTTCCTGATCCTCCTCCCCATCCCACTGGGAGGGGGGAGGGGTGAGCAGCTGTGTGGTGCTTAGTTGCTGGCTGGGGTTAAACCATGACAAGAGGATAGCAATGAGTACTTGCCTTTAGGTATACGGTGACTTTATGACCTCCTTAGGTAGAAAAAAGAACAGGCTGCTGAGAGAAATTGTGGAGTTTCCATCGCCTCAGCCTGGAAGATTCACCCAGTAGATACTCAAAACCTACTAGGATATTGCCCTGGGCAACCTGCTCTAGCTGACCCTGCTTGAGCAGAGGGGTTGGACTAGATGATCTGACGAGATCCCTTCCAAACTAAACCATTCTGTGATTCTGTAAAATCTGTGTAGGAATGCAAAATCTGAGTTTCCCTGGTGAAACAACTTAACGGGATCATCCTAAGTAGGATTTGATTCCTGTATCTGCAAAATCTAAGAAATAGAAGCCCTTTTGTTCTTTGCTGCTACCCAGCTTCCTCTTTCAACCATAGTTACATGAATGCATCATGTTTCAGGTACGCTGATTTTCTTTTCATCTAGGACTAGAAGTGACAGCAGTTGATGGTGGCTGGCCCTGTTACGAACGTTGTTATCTGGCAATATGTTTAAAGCATCATTGAATGTCTTCAAGTCTGTACAGCTTATAATGTCAGGTCTCTAGCTGTTCAATAAAAAGTTCTTTAAAGCTTCACTGGTTTCCATGAATTTCCTGTGATGACCTGCATGAAATTTCAGAAAGCTGTGAGCTAAATGCTGGTAGGTTTATATGAGTGATATAAATCCAGCCTCAAAAATGCCCACGGGCCTTTTTCAAAATGTATTCTAATGCAAAGAACTCCTTTTCTTTCTCATATCATGCTATATAAATTTTGACTTTATCCATTTTCATGGAAGTCAGTTTTATGAAACCACTGCCTCTCTGTTGTTGGTTTCTATCTATCTTCCACCTCTGTTAAGAATCATGTTGCAAAAAAGCCAAGAAGATCTTTCTTACGTATTTTTTGTGAGGAATGGTGGAAATTGATATCTCCTCAGACAGGCAGATCTCTGATGGATCATCCATTTTTTGTAATGCAGCAAATTTATATGTATCCAGCAATTTACCTGTAAATTGAAGGGTTATAATTTGTCAGGAAAAAGCCCACATGGATTTCTCTGAGCTATTTCTTATCTATCACATCTACTACCTTACATGATACCAGCTGCTACTGTTTTTCTGCCAGCTGTGTTATCTTTCACCATCTGGTAATTCATGCCTCTTCTCCTCATCCCCTATTCTTATATTTTCCCCTAAATGTGGGGTTAAACTCATCACAACCCAAAAAAATATTGTATACTTTTTAGTACTCTTTTCTGTGATGTGTATAGAAAACTGCTTCTGGCTGTGTTGATCTGAGATTAGTTTACTGTACAGTTTAATGTCTCCACACTAGCACTGTAGTTCAGATTAGCAGTGTACTTTTAAAGCAAATCTTCCAAACATCCCCACTTTATACAATATGATTTCCATTGTGGCGTGGTCTTGGCATACAGAGTTCCTTTAAGATGAAACCAAGCCAGAAGATGTGCTCCAAGAGCATGTGTAACGAGCTCCAACTCTAATGGGCATTAGTTCAACAGACCAGATTAGAGTGACTCTGAAGTGAAACCCCCAAACCCCATATAGCGCAGATGTCAAGTCCTCAGCACCAACTATTTTGTTCTAAAGATCCACCCTTATTTGGACACATTACTTGTTAATGTTCTTGTCCACTATGTTCTTTTTATTATAGCCTCATTCTTGCTTCTGCCTAAAGTAATCATTTCCCTCACTGTGCCTTGCTATGAACCTAGACTGTTCTGAAAGTTAGGTGAGAGAGAGTGTAATCCTTACCACCTGCTTCTAAAATATAAGAGACTCCTTATCATTTGTCTGAGGAACCCACAGTATTATCATCATAGCAAATAACAGTGTGTAGCATAAGCATATGATAGGTATGTTGGTGACCTATGGGAGTGCTTTACTCAATTCTGAAACTGAGTGAGCAGTCAGAGCAATGTTAGTACAGTATTAAATTTCCACCTTGACTCAGTTTAACTAGTTCTCCTTCCATCTGACTTTTCCTTAGATCTTACCTTCACTCACAAATTCATTTAATTCATAACCATCATAATTTCCACACATTCCACAGGTTTTCCCCATGTATTTTTTTTCAGTCAAAACCTAAAATAAAATAAAACAAAATATTTAAAAGGATCACCCTAAGTAAAATTATCTATAGAGCATTACCTTTCTCAAACAAATTCAGTTCAAGGATCCAGTTAAAGGTGATCCTTCTCATTAATTTCAGTGACTTGATTGGAGGAAAAGTTTTGGAAGCAGTAACTTCTTTTCCCAATAGGCAAATAGTGATTGTTGTGATTTTTTTATTTAATAAAAGAATAAGATTCTAAAAGACATTTGCAGAGAATTGAGGGGAAATAATATTCTAAGGAGCCAGAAAAAAATAGAAAAGGAAATGATGCTGTTTTCTTGCTCATATCTTTGTTGACAGAGCACGAATTTCAGGTTTGTTCTCTTAGAAATTGAAGCTTACAGGAAGAAAGTTTATTTTCAGAAGAAGGTTATTCAATTATCTATTGCTCTGGAGAGTAAAGTGGTAATATTACTACTGGCTACAATCAATGAATTATTATGAAAACGTTAGATTAGAGGAAATAATCTGACTGTACGTAGAATATAGTGTGTACCCATGACAGTAGCATTTCCTGTTATATGTGTGATAGCAATGCTGGTAAATCTCCCAGACAATTTACTACATAACAATCTCCCTGTTTTAGCAAACTTACCAATTTAGAATTCAGTGTCTTTTGTGGCATTAATATCACAGGTCATGCTGAGAAAATGTATCCTCTAAAATATATCAGGGATTTTGGAGGGAAAACATGAAAAGATTCAGAAAAAGGAAAGAAACAAAGGAGCTAGTAGGAGCACCATATGTTTGAAACAAAAAGATGTCCAGGGGAAGCACAGCAGAAATGACAAAACTACGGCATACACTGTTAAATTCTACATAACTTTGAACAACTTCAACATCCCTTTAGCAAAACATTGTAGCTGCTGGAATAACCTGAGGAAAGTTTACAATCTGTGAAAGAGTCCACAAATCCCAACATTGGTGGCTTTAGTTAACTACCAATGCTGGAAGTGAAAGGAACATGCAGGTATAAAAAGCAAAGTTGTTTATTTCAAGAGGAATGGATGAAGCAGGAAAAGAATAAATATCCGCATAGCAAACACATGCAAAAAGCACCCATTAAGTCTAAAGAGATCTTGTCATTCCAGTAAGTCAGTGAGAATTTTCTCTTCTGATTTATGAGAACATTTTACTAACCATGAGATAGTCATCATTGTTCCACATGACAACTAGCTCCATCTCCATCAGCTTGGCCACCAGACGAATGTTGTGTCCATAAGGTGCTATTTGAATTCCATTGCTGGTGTAAGGCAACTTAATGACACTGTAATAAGGCGAGAAGAGAAACTGACCTTCTTATACCAATATTATGCAGGTATTAGTTATCTTTTTTAGATATAATATATATACAATCTGAGCACTTGCAGCACCATGAAATAGAATTTTTTTCCCTTGTAAATGTAACATTTAAGATACATTAAAATTTCTGTTGATTGAAAATCAATGTTCACAGTTTCATAGAAGAATCACCAGGAGATGGTTGTATAGTGATTATACTAGCGAAAATGTTTGCGCAGGACTTGTCATATTCACTTGGTTTGGTTTTATTAGGGTATAGTTATATGTTTCAAGAACTTG
This sequence comes from Gymnogyps californianus, assembly GCF_018139145.2. NCBI lineage: Eukaryota > Metazoa > Chordata > Aves > Accipitriformes > Cathartidae > Gymnogyps > Gymnogyps californianus. The sequence continues at coordinate 19,553,524 of NC_059475.1, read as the reverse complement.
TAGCAACACAGTTTGTGTGGTAGAACTATTGTTGATTATCCTGAAGATCTTCTATGGACTACAGCCTGTTAATACAGGAATTATTGCTACGACTGAAAACTGACAAGGTTAGAGAAACCCATAATGGGAATGTTGTAGCAGAATTAGGTTTTCATCCCTGCAGCTGAATTCTAATGCTACAAACTACTGACATTAAAGAACAAATATACTTTGCTAAGTACTCAGTAAGTATGTGATACGATCATAGAAAAGTTGGTTGGAAGGGACCTTCTGAAGTTGCCCAGGCCAGCCTTCCACCTGAAGCAGGGCTATGTGCAACACTAGACCAGGTCAGTCAAGGCATTTAGTTCTTGTGAATGTAGGACAAAAATTTAAAATGCAGATCATTGGGTTAGGCCCATAGATTTATATAGTTTTCCTGTAACATAAACTAAATAAAGGAAGTTTTTTCAGATACAGTTTGCTAAATTAAGGCATAGCTGCAAGTTGTCTTTTTGTTGTGACAGTTATTGTACCCAGGTAAGTATAATAAGATACAGACAATTCACAGTCAATTATTTCCTGTATCTGCATGTACTCACAGACAAAAATTCAACACTGCCTAACTGATAAAAATGCTGAAAACTTCCCTGGATAAATTTCCTTGTATGGGAGCAATTTGTCTAGAAGAATGAATGATGCAGAACCCAAAGTTTCCCATCAGTGTAATTCCTCAGTAAAACAGCTGTTTTCTGGACATAGTAATCCTTGGAATAACGTGAACAGTCAGTGGTCTTATACACAATGACTTCTTTCTAAGTCCCTCCACTAGTTCTCTGTTGATTGTATAGTTCAAAGTTTCTCTTATACCCTAGATATGTGTTAGCTTTAGCACAGAGGGTTCAGAGTTATCTAAGTCTCAAATCAAACAAACTCTAAGCAAAACACAGGAATTTCAACTAATATCTACTAAAGGGTATAAGCCGTTTCATCTGTGCTTGTGGTAGAGATAAAGCATAAGCAGGCTGGTAGTATCTAGAAGACTGTAGTTTCAACGTGAGAACTGTTTTGGTCTGAGAAAGTTAGTTTATCCCTTTGCCTACACAAATGTACTCTAAGCTTGACTGAAATAGCTGCAAATGAAATACTTATCTAGAGAGTGTGAATGCTTGATTGGAAGAAATAGGAGTAGAGTCCAGTTAGGTGTGCTAACTTCCATAATTTGTTAATTCATTTTTCATACAAAGTAGTCTTCTTTAGTGCAACTGCTGTATAACTCCTTGCCTTCTTTAAACACTTTTTTCCAATTCATCACAGAATCTTACCCAACACTCCTGACAGAAATGCTGCCTTTCTCAACAATGACAACAGAAGGTCCCAGCTCAATAATGATCCTTGCAATTTTTTTGTCCAGCCCACGGCGGAACTGAATGTTGAAGTCTGGGCTGATTTCATCACATACAGTTGCAAAGATATAGTTGCAGGTCCCAGTGAAGTCATACTGGTATTTATCAAAGGTTGAAAAATGCCCTCCACCCCACGTAGAACAGGAATCCTTGCTCAAAACTATAAAAGTGAAAGAGAAAAATGGGTTTAGGCCTGCTAACAGCATATTTGCTCAATCTGATTGCCATTTCAAATATAAATAACAGGAAAAGCTAGTAAGTTTCTACTCAGATTAATTATGTAAACAACATCTTAGCCTTTTTTTTTTTTGTAACCTCAAAATTTTATCTCAAGTCAGGAAGTGAAACAATAGTTAGAGTCAGAGCAATGTTCTTATTTACAGTAAGCAGAGGAGAGCTCCCTAGCTTCCTAGGTTGGGAAACACTCTTCTATCTCCTTCGTGGATAATATAAAGGTTCATCTTCTTATTTCAGTCTGCTCAATCCATTTGCAAAGGCAACAGCTTGCTACTGGAGAGACCTTTAACATCTCAGGCACAACATTTATGAAGCTATCTATGGCATTACTGTATCATGATTGATTGCACAGTCAGATCATTAGATATCCAAAGACAGCCTTCAAAGCTCAACTTGTAAGTCCCCACTTTTTTGGCTCTGTGTTTGTGTGACAAAGTTCCAGCCAGCTTTGTAAATATATGGAATGTTTTAATCAGTTTTCATTTTTAAAAAGTAATCACTTTTCATCTGAATTGACAGGTTTTAGGAAGTTGAAATGAATAATAAAAAAGAGATACAACTCCAGCGCTTGATGTTAGATATTTCTATACCTACTTAAAACATTTGAACAGTCACTCTGAAGTTGATAGAACTACTGAAGTAAGTAAAATCATGTCCTTGGTTATGTATTTCCAGTCTCAGATCATTTCTTTTCATTTTTTAATTATTTTTGCTTATGGAGTTATATGAAGCTCCGGTATCTTAGAATATATCTTAGAAGCACAAAGTATCAGGTAAGTTTAGCAAAGTCTACCTGCAATTTATATTCACTGCTTTAAAGCCAAAACATTTTTTTACTCTTAAAGAGTGATCAAATGACTACAGAATGCTACTGGTTTTGTTCAGGTCATGTAGAAAATACTGTTTCCCAATGAGCTGTTACCTGTGGGCAAAAAGTACCCCTCTTCCATACTTCTGTGCTGTCCAGAACGTCTGACTGGAAAACAGGAATCGGCTAATTGTTATCATTGATCCTTTATGCCCAATTCCAGCTAGTTTAATATATTGTGCTTAAGTAATACTGACCAGCAAACCTCAGCTTTTTCAGAGTGTGCCAAGGAATGATTACCTGGGGTTGCACAATGGTCAGAGAGCAATAGGTGCCCCTTTCTATAAATATAGGAGTGCCTTCAGTGTATTTGTTTTTATTTAAATCTTATCAGAGAAAAATAAAAAATGAGAATGTCAATAACTCAAGAAAGTTTAAAACTAGATTATATATTTGTCTTTTGAGTTCAGTTTTTATTAAGTGATATCTAGGGATTTTCTTTTAATTTGTGTATATCCATGCCTTACTGTTCCTCTTGTAAGAACAGACAGAAGACAGAGATGAGTTGCTGACTTTTTTGGGGTTTTTTTGGCTGATCACAAGTACTCAACTATTTTTACCTTTAGGATGAACTTCACGTAGCTTTTCCATGCTTATGCTGAATGAGAATTCACCTAATTCAAGCTATTCTCTGCTTCTTCTGCTTAAAGAAATGCTTCTTATTATAATAAATTTGCATTCTATATCATTCTTTTTGTTCTACACCTCTGCATTTTCCCCAAACTAGATTAAGAATTTCCTTGTCAACCACTGAAATGCAGCAACTTTTGGAGTACACAGAGTTGCTTTTTAACAGTATGCAACAGTAAAGCATAGTATTTTAACATGAAGCATTAGGATTATGGATTACTAGGAAGAATGTCTATAATTAGAATATGATAGAAAAATTGTTCAGAACACTAGGACTGATATCCATATTTATTTTAGAAAGGATCTAGTGAAAATTGCGTGTTTTCAGAAGGGTTATAGCCTTCTGTATCCTGTCTTAGCAGAAGAACAGCACGTCCTGTAAAATACAGTATATCGTGTTAGCATGATGACGTTTATTCATTCTTGTCATGGATGTGGAAAACTAAATGTTTAATGTATGAAATTTAAATTGAAAAGTCAGTGCTTCACATTTCTTCAGAAAAAAACATGTGAAGAGTTGCATCGGTTCTGACCAAGGGTTGATGTAGCTCGGTATTTTATTTCCAGCAGTGATCATTAAGAGACTGCCCAAGAGAAGAGTACCATCAGGTCAAGCACGTATGCTTCCCCAGATACTCTCTCAGTCTCCAATTATTTCCAGTTCAGGGGATTTTGTGAGGCTATTGGGATTTGTCTGCTTACCCGCCTTGTGCTCTGGCTTCCAAGTACTTGTCCAGCCTCCTTTTGAACCGAAGTGAAATTTCTTTGTAACAGAAAATACCACAATCACTTCTGTCAAAAGTTACCATTTTAATTATGAGTTAACATTTTAATGATATCTGCCTAACAGTACTTCTGATAGCTAATATTTTTAGTACTTTAAAGCTATAACATGCTAATTATTTTGTGCTCTGGCATGGCACACATTTTTACGCAAGTAAGATAGTGGTATCTTACTATCTTTTGTATTTCTTAGACTCAGAAGGACTAGCACAAATTTGCAGTAAGTAGGTGGCTGGAGTTAATTTTGCTTACAGATTTGGGTGCATGCACACAAGCCATTCTTAGGAGTTAAGGGAAAACTTCTGGGAAACTACCAGAACTGTGGCAATGATAGCTTCAGCTGGCACAGCTGGATGTTGAAGCAGAGATCTGTCCATACTCTGACTCCCCACTGGCTGCTGGCTATAAAGGTGAGGAAGAACTATTCCGTATTCTGATCTTTCACTTGCACATAAATTTGTTTTAACCTGCAATCTTTTAAATAATTTCATAGACCTAGCCTATATGGACAATCAGCTTTATTTAATTTCCTAGATTTTGCAGCATCAAAAGAATCCATTTCCTAAATTCTTAGATAATATTAGTAGTAATCTGCAGGAATGAAAATCAAACAGATCACACAAACGACCTCGATAGCAAATTTCTAAATGTGGAAGGCTACTAAACTGCTTGCAGTTTCTATCCTTAGGCATCAAAACCTCAGCATGGCACACTATAGCACTTTCCATTTAGTGTAAAACTTACCAGAGTGAGACAACATATTATATTGTCTTTTTATAGGCAAACTCTTCATTCAGAATTTCTAAAACTAATGCTTTAAAAAGTATGCTCCTTGAGGCAAGGACTTATTTTTATTATGTACAATGTCTTCTGCAATATAGAATTGATGCTGAATAGAATTGTTACTCATAGTTGCAACATGAACATTAAATACCAGGTCAGGCACTTACTTCTTTGCAGAGATTCTTTCTGGTTTTGGAGAAAAAAGTGGGACCAATAACTTCCTTCAAAAGCTGTGAAAATAAAAAGACAACAGGAAGAAGTTATCCTCTGAGCACAAGGAAGTTGAATAGTTGTATATTTATTTATTTATTTTTAAACATGGTACAAGTCAAAGCAGCGTCAGCACATATGAATTGTGTCCTGCCACACAAAACTGAATGGAAATTATAGTGGAAAACCACATAATACAGCTTGTAATAAAAAATTCTTCTGTGACTGGTAAAATGTTACCAAAAGCTGCCAGAAATCCTATGCAATATGGGATTTCCTGTACTTCATCCTAAAATCCTATCTTCCTCGTTAAAAAAAAGTGGGACAATTCTTTCCTCATGTTTTTGAATTCTTATTCTACCATCTGGGTAGAAGTAGTGGAGGGAACAGCCAAAACTGGGAAAATAGGGGAAAAGTGATGCCCATGTGTTCTTCACAAGAATCATGGGATCCGTAGCTGAAGAGTGGGAAATCCCCAGGCCTAGTTGTTGCTTTTGCTGCTCATGTTAAGGCAGAACGATGAAAGCTGTTAGCTGCTCCCTTCCACACAACTCTTCACAAAGTCTGTTCTGGTTATGAGAAGCCAAGAAATGTTTAGCAAATGTGGAGTACACAATGGTCCCTCTTCTGTCACAAACCCAGACCTCTGCATATGCACACTGCACCGTGTCCTCATACATACCCAAAGGTTCTTTTGCCTAGCAGCTTGCTTCCTGCCCAAAGTGCGAAGAGACTAAGACAGATGTTGAAAAGGGCCACCACAGCCAATCTACAAGCAGTGAGCCCTGTGCAGGGACAGAGGTGGTGCATGCATGGAGTGAGCTTTCATAGAGTCAGTAGCTGGGTGATAACAACCAAAGCAAGCTATAAGAAAAAGGACCCGGGATGCTTCAGAAATGTGCTACTCATTTTTAAAGTTTGTCAGGTCCAGTATTTCTTAGATAGCAGGAGCAAATATCCTGTACAAACCATATAATTCTCTATTATATGTTTAGGATCTTTTGCAACAGAGAAAATGTTATGGCAGAAGGTTTCTTTAATCACATAAACCAGGCCAAGTCGACATACATATCTATATATACACTACAGCTCTGCAGGCTTCTGTTGCTTCCTTATATACTGAAGAGAGTAAAAGCCTCTAGGGAGCTTACCAACTGTAATGGACTCTCTAGCCAGCTCCACGCTGTGCTGCTGAACGTGAGGTAACATTTATCATGTGGTATCTCAAGGATTGTAGGAAAACAGGTGAGGTTCTGCCTTGTATGTGAGGCTAGATTAAGGCACAAGAGGGCAATTTGGAGAATAAGAGTTTCAGCACCTGCTGAAAATGCCTTTGCTTTGGATCTGAGATCCAGACATCTCCAACTTCCCCATCAGTCTATGCCTCTGTTCTTCTCTGAAATAATACTTATTGAAAAAGATGTTATCTAGTAAACTAATCTTAGCTTTTAAGAGCTAAAATACTACACTGGTGGAATTATATACAATGAATATCTAGACAGAAGGGAAATAAATCAAGGATGTAAGTTCAGTGACAGAAATGCTCCCACCCCAAAGGTTTTTCTAATAGCTTTAAATGACATTAACCTCAGCCAGTTGTCTAGACTCTTTTCACAGGCTATGAAAGTAAATACAAATTTGGTGAGTACAATTTGACTTGCAAAATATGTGTCTAACATGGAACAAATGGATTATACACAAAAATTTTATTTCTCTCCATTGGTGTAAAGGAAACCTTAGCTGACTATCTGCAGTGTAAATGCCAAGGCAGAATTCAGTGAGATGTATTCCCTCTATCCTTTTTCCTAGATATTGTGTCCATTTCAATGGGACAGTGCTCTACAAACAAAAAATGAAACTCAAGAGTAAAACGTAACATAATTTTTCTAAGTTGGAGTAAGTTACCAGCATAATAACTTCCTGATAAACTAAACAAGAACATTTCCACAAGAAAGAAGCAGCACAAAGCCATCTCATTAGCTGTTGAGTTGCAAGCTGCTATGCTCACTGCATGGCCAGCACTTCAACTTCCACAGCTGTTTGACACACTCATCAGAAAATCATTGTATATCTTACTCACGCTGCCTTGTCCTCTATAATTGGTCATCACTGGCCAATAATTGTTTGAAATTTTGCCAGTGTTTCAGTACAACCTCCATGGTCGGCCTGCAACTCAGCAGGCATTTCCAGAATACAACATGCTTCTTCCTCTGTCCTTCCAAGTTCCTAGTAAACCATGCATCACAGTAAGTACACCACAAAAAGTAATAGAGTCAGTTTATGTGGCTATCGAGCTAACACTGTTTACACCTAGAGTTGCTGCTGCCTTTTTTGAACTCCTTGATTTTGGTATCTCCATTTGTTCAATAATCTATTATTGTTGGTTTAATAGTTTTGCAATTGCTACAGTTTAATCCCAAACTACAAACACTACATTAATGGGATTTAAGAGTGTGTAACAGCTGCCTTCAGAGCATATTTGATTTGCAGTAATTGAAGATATGCCTAAAATGTTATTTCGAGTGAGATCTCTCTAGAGAGCTTGATGTAAAACAAAAAGTCTATTACTTTATAGACAAATATTTTAGATCAGAACAGACAGTTTGGTTTACAAAACTTATTCGTAAGCTTTTCAAACTCAAAATTCACAAGTCTAAGCATGCCAAACAGTTAAAAAATGTTACATATACTCCAGGTTTGGTATTTAGATAAAATAATTGAATGTAATAATCATTCTGGATTACATGGAGGTGTGCAGAGTTATACTGAAAATAACTAAGGATATGAAATCCACTTTAATGTTTTGCTCAAAGAATAGCTAGTAAAACAAATATAGAACTGTTCACTGACTATCTACCAATCAGCCTGTATCCTGTCAGATCAAACTATTAAACTAGTTAGAGTACATTAATTATTCTCTGCATTTACATTCTTTTTCTCACACTTAACTCTGAAGAGATTAGTAAAATCATCCTGGCAATGTTATTAACCATTCACAACCACATGAAATAGCAGATTGTATAGATGCAGCAAGTGCTACGGCCCCATGCAGAAGTTGTATCTAGCAACCGTTTAGGAATTTCCATTTAAAAGGCTGTCCTAGTGGTAAATGAGATTTCTAAACTACTGAAATCCTTACTGGCATTTTACTATTACTGCAAGTATTCTGTTTTCCTTTGAGAAATGGGATGATTTTGAATTGACATGAAATACTTAATTTTGCATTAGCTCAATAGAACTTTAAACAGACTTTCACTTTTCTTAGATAAAGGAAGTTTTATTTTCAATTCCTACTCTACTCTATTTGGCCCGGCTTCCTTGAGAATTATACCTGTCAAAGTGCAGTTTCTGTGTGGTCAGTCTGTCTAGTTCATGACAGCAATACAATCCAGACAGGGAACTTGAATTACCGTGAAGAAATAAGTCATTTTGTTCCTATACTACAGTTACTATGAGACATCCCTATGGGAAAGTACAATTTTATGTTGTAATGACTTCAATCAAAATATTTCACATCAGCTAAATGAATGAAGACAAAACATTTCCGTTTGATGTAAAACATTGAAACGAAATCTTTTTTGTACTTCCAAACAGAAATAATTTAGGATTTCTGTTCTGTAAAGAGTTCAGTTTTTATCTTCCCATTTGGGACAAAAAGAAATGTTGAAATGTCAGAAGTTCTGGAAAAGACAAGAGCTTTAAAATAAATTATATAAGGCTAAACTGAAGTTTAACAGCAAGGGTAGTGCTAGAGTCATAGCTGTAATACTAGTAATTAGTTGTACATGTTCATGATGATTTCTCTTCAACATGAAATTAACTCCCTTTGTCTCTTGCAAAAAAAGATGACTGAACAGCATAAATTAAGGTAACTTCCTAGTTATATACTTAGTAAGAAAAAATATCACGACTGTACATAAACATCTCTTAAGGATCCATGCACAATTATGACTGTGGAAATAACTAAAGTGGTGAGGCCTCAATTTAATCAATGAATCAGCATCTCTTATTAAGTAAAAGCTAGAACTAACAGTTTTAATCTGGTTTTAAACTTCCGTAGTTTTTTTAAATCAGGTTAATGCATGTTTACTGCTTTTCTTGAGTTATCAAGGGGAAGACGAAGTGGTCTTCCAGTTTCCATTAGAGTTCATATCAAATATGTGTCCTTACAATGAATATTTACATTTCTAGTTAGAGACAGACTCAAGGTACAGAATTTGCATGCAGATCCATGAAGAGGAGAATTGGAGTCCTTCCTTTGATTTAACTCATTCTAAAGAGACAAGACTTGGATCTAGAGTTTGAAACAATGAGCATCCTGCATGTTGGCCTGTTTTAGAACATACAGATCAACCTTTTATGGCTCAGATATACCTCCAAAAATTGTCCGATTTCAAAATCTTACTTGACAGAATGAAATCTCTATTTGTTTTCATAGTCTCCAACCTCGCATGGCATTTGAAGGCCCCAAAATGTTGATACATCCCCAAGTGAGAAGACTGCTCTGTAAGAATTTTCTAGATCCTACTTTTAGGCTTTTATGTTTAAAATCAACTGAAGTTCCATCCTAGTCAACACAGTCCGTTATAGATGAGGCCCTATTTGTAATTGCCAAGTTTATACATAAAGCTTGTGGTTGAGTAGGGGTCGACAGTCATTTTCCATTTGATTGCAAATATTAGTATTTATAGTAATACATCTACTCATCTAACATATGAAGTCACATAGATTAAGAACTTGTAGGCGTCTGCATTTGAGGTTAGGACCCATGTTCAGGTACTTGACTTGATCTTGGTTACAATGGTGCTAATACAGTGAATGGAGTTATACCTGATTTATAACAATACAGCTGAGATTAGAAATTGGCTCTGAGAGTCTACAAAAGGGTTGAGTTGCTTATATTTTAAATTTTTTTAGTGCTACAGTTTAAGTCAGTGATTTAAGAGTAATACATGTCCTCGCGCAATTTGAACTATATGGTTCATTAAATGTAGTAAACACAATACAGAAGAAATAAATTTAACTTTGTTCAAACTAAAGCAAGTGAAGTATGCTTTTTAGCAGCTTGCAACCTGTTCTTGAAATCAGAACTGTAACAATTGATAATTACAGAGAATATACAGAAGAGATAAAAAGAAACCATTATCTTAAGCAATGCCAAACCATGGCAAAAAAGGCTCACTCTCAAAGAATCCATTGAAAACACTACATGAAGAGGAATGAGTAAGAAGGCAGAGTAGCTACAGAGTCAATGAACTTACTTGTCAAGTCTCTTTAAAAAATTACACAGTCATCTGATATTCAGATGGGTTGGATCAAAAAACTAAGACAGAGCCCTTTAAAAGACTAAAGAATTATATTGAATAATACATGGAGGAATACTTTAAGAGTCACGTAAAATTTTTAGACTGGAATCATTTGCCTGTTTTCCAGCACAGGATTCTTTCTATCACATCATTCTTCAAAAAAGTAATGCCATCACATAGCTCATACTTAATACTTTTTGCAGTTTGCATAACAAAGGAAAAAGGTTTTGATAATCACTCTACACAGAAGATATACAGCTTCCATAATGACATCACTATAGCACTGCATCGTGAACATCTGAAAGATGAAGGCACTCGGCAGCTTGGAAACGTAACATAAGTTATTAATATCAAACAAATATTCCCTGTATCTAGGGAACCAGTTTTAGGGAATGATCCACCAAATCAGTAACCATGTTTCTAAAAAAAGTTAAGAACAAATAGTTCTATTTCAGTCATATATTTATTAAATATGCAGTTGTGTTTTAAGATGCAGTGAGGGAGAAGAAAATGTGTAAACTAAATTCTGATGGTCACGGGAAAGGAGAGCAAGACCTGAACCTCATGTTTTCTAATGTTACAATGGAGTCACCCACTTTGTTTCAATACATGTGGATTTTCCTTCAAATCACATACCAAGAGGAAGACAGGCATCTTAGACTTACCGGCAGATTGCAGAAAACTGCAGAAGATGAGCAGTATTACTGTCGGAAACATGATGCATGCCCTAACCGGAGAGGTTTTTCAGTACTTTCCTCTGTTCCAAATGGGCAGTGCCGCTGCTGCCGCTTTCTAGGCTTACCTCTTCAAGCTTGGATGCTTTATATATAGAATTGAAATGCCCTCCCTCATTTCCATGGCTTTCAGAAATTGCAACAGCAGAGTACCTGCCAAACAGGATCTCCTCTTTATCAAGTTCAACACACATAAATGCCATTTAGAAAAAAAAGAAAAAAGAAAACACAAACCTCCTCCAGTTCATTATCATTCTTGCAAGGTTTTTATAATGACTTCTATTTGTAATAGCTCAAACACATTTAACTTCATTTACTGAATAAATTTGGTATTATACCCAAAAGCAATATGCAAAAAGACAAATAATACCCAAATTATGATCACTATCTGATAAGGAGAGGAATAATATTGGACCAGTACACAAAGTGGAAGAATGAAGTGCAGGAGTTTTGGAACTGCTGGAAAGAATGTGTGGATAAAAGCCGGTAAGGCATGAATGAACAGAGAAACAGATCTCCAATTCTTTTATTAACTCTTCTTTCATTAACTTTTATTCACTCTCCTGAGTGATTGTGTTCATCTCTCCCTTGTGTGATTTTTTAAGCAAAATGATAAACTTTGCTTCAGTAAAAAGGGCTGTCCATGGTACAGCTTCTTTTCTGAGTTTGCAAGGGAGCTAAGCTCTTGCCTACCACCTTAGCACTGCCAAGGGCAGAGGGCAATCTGTGTTACAAAATGGGAAAGGCTATTGCACTATGGTACTTTGGGAACTCTGACAAGTTAATCTCCACCTTCCCACCAACATCCCAAAAGATCAATTCCAGTTCTGTTGCAACACTTGGATCTCTCCACGTCAGAGGTGAAATGTTGAATGCACTGGATACTTCACTGTATCACTGCCATCACTGAACTGACACAATGCAAGAAGAACTTTACTTGCTTCATCCTGTCATTTTTCACTAGCACAGTAGTTACTTCAGGAAAAAATAGTCTAATTAGAAGACAACTTTCCCCATAAAATATAAAAGGTATGGATTACCTCTCCATATGAATCTCTTCAGCCTTTCCTGTCTCGCTTATGCAATACTTATGTTATGTGATTCATTACTTTCCTGGATTCCTGTTGTTTTGTCCTTCTCTGGTATCATTCCTTTGCTTAAAAACTGGCTCCTCACCATGTTCTCGGAGTTATCCCTTCTGAGTGGTAGGAAGAAGCACAGGACAGACAGTGACCATCCTTTAATGTAATTTCAGCCCTTGCTCAACCTGGTTGAAATTAAAATAAAAACATTAAATTTTAATTGAAATTAAGGTCTGCCTTATTTTTTTTGTCTTTTCTTCGCTCCCCCCCCCCACCCCCCGGCAACTGAAGGGTAAAGTATATGGTTGTTGATAATAGAGTTATGAGCCTAAATTTCAAAATTTCTGTTGAAAATTTTCTGCATCTGCCTTACAACAAAACAAGTAAATGGACAAGATAAAGAAAAATTATTTTCAGTGAGAAAAAAAATCTGTTTAGTTAAACCCCAGACACTTAAGAAAGAATTTTACACCAAGTATTTGACCACATCTACATACAAGTAACTTGTTATTTTATGAGAACATCCAATGATAATGTAAATACAATTAATCAAAAGCATCCATCTGCAACTACATTTAAGTCAGGAGTCCAGACTAAGACAAAAGCATTTGCTGCAGTACTATGAGAAGTGACTAAGTCCATAGATAATTATTTTATGTGGAAGAGCTTTGTGAAAAATTGTCTATCCAGCCGTAGTGAGAGAATGACGACTCTAATGTTTTCTTTTCCATGTCATAACAACTGATTTAGTAACATCATTAACTGTCAGAAACTGGCATTGTACAGGTGAGCAGAGATTATTGTGGCCACATACACTATCCAGTAAAAGTTTTTCAGTATTTAGGTATAGTTTACTTTCCAGCATCATGTATACTTCTGGAAGATTTTGAAATGTCAAAGGAATTTATGTTAAACCAGAAATTATGCATATTGAGAGAGTCATAACACTTTAACTAAGTAACAGACCATCTTGCACAGTTTAATTCATCTAGGAAATTATAGGTATATCAATTCTAGAATATTTTGATGCTTTTATGAAGATCCCTAAGAAAACATTCCACTTCCAGTAATATAATCCGTCTTTGTGTATGATTTTAGCAGCCTTGCGTATATTTGGATAAATAGCTACATATCTTTATAAAGAGTCAAACCAAAATACAGCATTTGATTAGCCCTAGGCCTTGTGGGTGTTCCAGTCATTTCCAACTTCTGAAGCTCGTGCCTGTAAGATTCCTTCGCTCTTTCTGGTACGTAAAGATACTGGCTACAGCTTGATAACAATCTGACACAGCAGCTGATCTGGTGGTTTTTTTTCTTTGAGCTCCGATACTTGATCTTCTGTCTTATTCAAATCTTAAATCATTGTAAGATATATTGGTTTAACATGAGATTATTAAAATCATACATACTTTAACTTCCAAATTATTGTAGATGACTGGCCTTCAAACAAACATTTTAGAATATTCATGATAGCATCATTTATATACAATGAATATAACATTAAGTATCTTAGAAATGCTGTATCAGAATTAGGTAAAATAAGATTCTTAAATAAAAATGAGTTATCTTTATGACTGAGACATTCACTATGACTGGCAGGGCAATCTTAGCTTCTATCTGCAATCAAATGGACTGTAAAATTTCAGTAGAAAAGTTTGACATTCCAGGGAGACTTGTGGGGGGTTTTTTTGGTATAGACTGTCTCAAGGTAACACTATTTATTTTCTATTAGCATACCTTAATTATATGCATATTTAGATATAGCTGGTATGAATACAGACTTGGAAAGAAGTTTGAAATCCTTCAAACATGAAATTGGAAAATAGGATTGCCACATGAAGGAGATTTCAGGCCAGTTTTTATCCAGTAACCTGTCCAAAAAAGCACTGCATATTTGCCTTAGAAATTTCACAATGGGTATAACAGAATGTTTCCTTCAGTATCTAATCCATTTTTAAATCTTGGTAAGATCACATTGTGGAAAATTAAACACTGTGCAATAGTCACAAATGGGGAAGCTCCTCAGAAATATCTCACTTTCCTTAAAGAATTCTGCATTTGACAAGAGCGGAAGCACATCCATATCACTTAAGATTTTGACTGAACAGTAAGTAGTATCTCTGCCGTAGAAGGCAGAAACACTAAATTCGTATAGGGACAACTGAATATATGCTGACTGCATCTCTCATGCAAAATTTGCAAATTATTAATATAAACAGAATTTAGCTACAGACTGAACAAAACTTTAAACAATGAATGACTGAGAATTTTGTCCTGGACATGGACAACCAAAAAAAGAAATTAGTAACCTTTTCTCTGTACTATTGCAGAAAAAAGTGGAGTATTTTTGATTTCTCCACTACAGTGAAAAGGAGTTAAAAGGAAATATTCTTATGCTGTAACACATACTGAATATTTTATATCCTGGTCTTCTGTTCTCACAAAAAATATCTTAAATGAAAAATTAAAGAAAGAAAGGCAAGTAGTCAGTATTAGGTATTTTACATAAAATGCTTTAAATAAAGGCCAGAAAATCCAGTATTGTGAACATATAACAGGAAGGGAAAGAGGGATGCAATGACTAGTCAAGTCAGAATGAAATGGGGAAGCATTAGTGCTTCATCTTACACAAGGTAATTTCATTACCATTCCACTATTTCAAAATAAACCAAAAGATCAACATAACTGGCATTACTATGCTAAACATAAGAAAACAAGCTCCCGTTTTGTCTGCCTGTTTCTCATTGTTATCTTTCAGGTAATTTAGTCAGGGAGCAAAGGATCACATACACTGCTGCTTCTCTAGGCTAAGCTTATTGCACACATTAGGGGCTTCTGTCTAGTTGTCTGAGTCGCTGGCAGGCAATCAGGCAGGCAGGCACCACATAGCCACCTGGTTGCCCCTGCTGCCAAGATGTTTTCCAAAGAAACTGACAGTAAAATAGATACATATTCTGAGAATGTTTCAATTGTGGTAAATAAGAATTTTTCAGCTGAGAAATATTTACAAAAAAATCATACCCAGCTATGCCCTTATCCTCAGCCTATGTCCCACCTTTAGAATCCCCTGGTATTTATGTTCATTCTGTGTGCCTTTCTACCTGCCTCTCTTCATGCTTTTTGTACACTTAAACTTCTTCCCCAAACAGTACCTAAAAGAAGCCCAAGTGTGATTGTGCCATCAGACATTAAATAATCCACCTTATGGTTTTAGTAAAAATCCACACTTCCTGCTTTCCTTTTGGTCACCAAAATCAAGACAATTCTCTATCTTGGTACCTAGAAAATGGTCCATAATTCTGGAATTTATCAGATACAGTCTTCAAAACAGATAAGATACCTCACACACAACCAGAAAAAATGCTATTGAGTAGACTGTTAGGGCTGCCATTCACTTGGAGCCAGCTCTGCTGTCCTTGGGTATCTGACTACAGATATTTAAATGTAAAATTTCATTTAACAATGTAAATTATGGTTTTTTTCAATGTACAGAGGCACAGTGGCTATAGGTGTTATGGAGGATTTAATTTCTTGTTTTACAGTGCATATAGACGAAAAGTGAATACAAACTAAGATATAACTAACAGCACTCTTTCACTGTTCCAACAGTAGCACTCTTACACTGTTCCAAAAGTACTTTTGTACATAAATGACTGTAAAGTCAAGTCTTTCCCATATTCTTGTTAAGAAAAAAATGTAGAAAATAATTTAAAACACGTGCCTCTAAAAGTGGTAAATACTTCATCAATTGGTGCTTAACTTTTAATTACAATTAGTTGGGGACAATGGCCTGAGACCTCCCCGTGTTGGCTTTATGCCTCTGGCATTCACTTTGATGAATATCTCAGATACTATAGGTGTGGGGACCTTGGTTGGTGTCATTCACTCTTTGTATCCTGCCAACATGAGAGGCTGAGAAAGCCTGCCACTCCTACAGTTCTCTGAAGCATATCCACTGCCCTGAAGACAAACTTTGAGAAAATATTTGAAGTGTTTCTGGAGTAAAACCTGTGGGGGAAAAAAAACCTAAACGCATAAAACAAAGCAAGGCCCGCACTGTGAGAGTACACTCTCACATGATACCATGTTATCCTTCCTGTGCACAGGAACACAGGGAAGGCAAACTCCGTTTGCTCTCATTTCCCACACTCTCTTCTCCTGTTCCTGAATTCTGTGTTGTTGATGCTGAACTCAAACTGGTTTGCATTCTGATCTCTGGAGCAGTCTGGGCTGCACAGTTTGTTCTATAACACTTAATCCTAAATTCTGGTCATTTTAGCTACAGTGCTGACAGAAAAGAACAGAACGATACAATTGTGGAAAGAGAAACCATAGAGGGTATATCTCCTTTATTCATGTCTGTCTTCTATCTCTTGATACTTCTGTATGACTTTTTAATTAAAATTTGCCTCAAACACTATAATTGTGAACAAAATCTGTGCAGTATCTCTTAAGGCCAAATTTGTCTTCTAGTGATTAAGTAGTCTGTAGAGGAAGGCATTGATTTTCTCATTTTCATTTGCTTCTAGTAGAGACAATAAATGTATTCCTTCTTGCTATTTCTTGACTATTCATGATGACTTTATATGGAAGTCTAGAGACAGATTAGACTTTATGTTGAACTAAATCCAAACTTGGTGTGCTTCTTTTTTTCCCAAATAGAAAATGTTGATATAATTTATTTTTTTTTTTTAATTCCTAACATATTTTTTTCCTCCGGGTTGTATTAACATGGAGAGCATTTATCCTATGAGCAAAAATTTGGGAAAGCACAGGTCAATTTTTTCTTTCAGCTTTTAGGCTTTAACAGTTATTTGGTATTCCTTTTCTAAGGGAAATTCAGGAATTACCCTGAATTATACGTCAGCAGTTCTCCTGGGCAGCATGCATTTTGACTCCATACAATACAGCAAAGGAATGGAAAGCATTACACATGAAAGCAGTTGTGGTTCAAATGTTTCTAGCTTAGTTAGAACTTAGTTCGTTAAGTCACATGAACAGGAAACAGCCTGAGTTCTTCTAATTGCTATGCTCATAATTGCTATGCAGCTAAGCTAAATCCGTAGTTTGTAATTAATGTTCAAACTCAACTTAGAAAAAATAAAGTTATTTGCCGCTTGTTACATCAGAGCTCTATTAATTTAATAATCAGACAGATTTTATTACCAGATATAGAATGAAAAGCAAATAGATTGTGTGAACCAGGAATCCATTAAGTACAAGCTTTGACCTCTACTGGTAAGGAAGTAAAATAAAACCTGTATTTACACAAATGTTAAGAGCTGAGAACAGGAAGTCAGTGGCAATCACATGTTTAACTTGCCCTTTAATGTGTGTGCATTTTAGAACAGATAGTCTCCAATTGATGCTAATATAACGTATCTGCTAAGATAATATGGTCAAGCATACACTTTTGTTTGCCCTTTACTTGATACATTCTGATCCTTTTTTATGCATTTTGGTTGACTTGGATTTAAAAAAAAAAAAAAGAAAGAAAGAGATATTCACTTTGCCAAAGCTCTTAGAATTCTGAATCAGGATAGAACAGATTTGAAAAACATGACTTATATCTTGTTCTGAAATTTGGAAACCTCTTTCCAGTTCTAAAGAAATGAAGTTATTGGGAGAATGAAACAAAGTTAAGGGTGTAAAAAGCATGAAGGGATTAATTAAGGTAGTTTCCATGCATACAGTTTCAAGAACAAAGGACTGTATGGCTATTTTTCCAATGGCCAGAGAGCACTATGTATGGAGAATTGTAAGAAGAATGCATTCATAAAAATCATACATTCTCTTGCAGCAAGAATGAACAACGTGCATCACTTTTGCATATCTCTACTTTTGACTAGTACAAATACATGATGAAGGTGCAGCTACAACTTGCAACTATTATTTGCAGCTGCTTGGCCTCTTAGTCCAGACAGCTATGTTTCTGTCATGTTTCTTTCTGTCAGCTGATCATTTAATGTATTAAGACTTCACTGCATGGAGGGGCTAGCAGCCATTTTGTGTTTATTTTCATGTAGAATAAATATGTCAGCACTATGTTTTCTCACAAAGATTTGACATTTTTGTCCTCATTTTTCACCCTAATACATGCTACAGATTCAGACCTGAAGGCTCTTTGCTTCTGTGTGCAATTAAATATAATCAAATCTATATGCTATTATCAGTCACACTGTTACAGTAAGAACAGTTTTTCTCATGGGGAAAAAACCCCACTATTTGAAAGTTCTGTGTAATTAAGTGCACATGCACTTTTAATACTCTGCAGTTCCTAAGGAAGATTAACCATAATAAAGTATGAAGAATCAGCTGGAAAATGAGAACTAAATATTAAATGGCCTTTATTTGGCAGTTTCAATTTGGCAGTTTCACTTTCCAGTTTTTAAACTGAGCATAATATAGTACTGAATTGCTGCATTGTGCCATGTAGATATATCTTTAATATCTCAAGCTTGGATTTTCTCCCCTTGGGTCAGGTGGTGGGTGTCTCATATGCAAACGTACAGGACAAATATAAAGAACTATTCCACAGATCTTAGGCAGGATTCAGACTTAATTTTAGTCCTTACACTTGTATGACTACTCCCTTGTGCTCTTTGTTAAAATAATTGCTAAATTAGTAGTAGGTACTCTCAATGAGTTGTTCTCCACCTTTTTTATTCTAGACTTTCCTTCCTTTCAGGTACATGTCCCAGTACTTTAATTATTGACTTGAAATCTCTAGTTTCTCATTGTTCAGTTTAAGAACAAGCAGAGGGAGGAATAATAAAAACATGCATGTATGTTATGTATCTACAATACAATATAAACAAGATATTCGCCAAATTTATTTTCTATCTAAGGTGCAATATGCTAATATTTTCCTAAGAAGTCAGACCATACATTGCTAAATGCGTCTAAGATCTTATCCAAATAAGCTAGGTGACTTAACTATTATAACAAGACTCAACATATTTTCCACCTGCTAATACTTACAGTGTATATAAATACACGTATACATACATATATATGTACATATACATATACACATACATATATATACACATATGTATATACATATACAAATGTATATGCATATACATATACATATTGTATGTATATACATATACATACACATGCTGTTCTTTTGACCTTTTCTGGTGAGTCCAGAGAACTGTGCTGCTGTCAGGTTTGCTGACAACTCTATACAAAACTGAAAACTTCGACCAATCAAAGCGCTTAATGTGGCCCAAAGCATGTGAAAAAAATGCAGGGCCAGGTTTTGTTTCACTGATGTAATTCTGGTATGATGTCAGTAATTCCATTTGAGTTAACGTCACAGTTGTTCCAAGGCCTGTGACTGCCGAGCTGTATATAGTATACTTATCTTAGTTTCTCAACAGAGTATCAGCAGAGTACCTGTGTGTTGAGAATATGAGGTATATAAGAACTTGAAATTGCCTGTGGGAAATCTGGCAAGTTGAACTGCTCCTGTGTTTACATATTTTTAATTAAACAAAACTTATACACCCATGAATGCTGGCAGTTGCTTAAGTCTATGATAAAACTCTCATGTACTTCAAAGGTAATATTCCCCAAGTCTCAAAAGCAGTAGAAAATTCATATCTGAGAAGTACCAGAATGTAAAGACAATTAAAAAAAAAAGAGAAGTGGAAGTGGAACTTTAGCTTTTCTTTTGTCATCTTTATCTATTTTCCACACATTTCCACGCAGAACTCAATTTATTTGTGTTTCATTGATCTTACCGGCAAAGCTAGAGCTTACGATTTTTACATATACTCTCACCAATTACTACAACCCCTCACTATGTGGTGGAGTGGTGCCTATGTAAATGTGCAGATTCAAGGAGATGTCATTTATTCCTTGCCCTCACTGAGGAAGTGTATGTTTCTGATTACTCTAGGGTTTGGCAGCCTCTGGATTTTCAATAAGAAGCAGACATTGTAATGCCAGATGTTTCATACAGTCAGAAAAGAATGGGAGGACCTTCTTTGTGTTATCCTTTCTTCTCCTGCAAGAACCGCAAATACAGGTGCAAGGGAATTTAATTCTCAGAACATCCTTATTAACTTCTGCTAGGCTTCGTGTAGGAAGGTGGGCTTCCCACACAGCTTTATTTTGAGGACTGAGTAGTCAAATTCAGTTTCAAACAGCGTATTGCATTCTTACTAATTACTACTGCTATACCTATCTTCTGCTGTATCACATTTATGATCTTGCTTGAGTTTCTTCCAGTAACACATTGAGAAACAAGACTACATGTCTTCAAGGTATTGGTTCAATTTCTCATTCTTTCACCAAGGTGAGAAAGATGTATGCAGTGGAGCTCTTGTTTAAAGAGTTAGTGTTTTATAAACACCATTAAATGCAATAGACATGTTGAGGTCAATGCCTTGCACATGATGCATGACAAGTAGTGAGCGTTATGGCACTCCTCTCTGGCTGTCAGATAAGCTTGTTCCTCTTATAGATTAGCTTATTGAAAAGACTACCAATTTGCTAGAAGAGCATTGCTGATGACTACAGCCTTTTTCCAGAGCTTTCAACAGACTTCTAAAAATACTGAATTCAGACAAGGGAGTCTGCTGAAGATAAGTTCTGGGGCTGGATTTGAAATTGTACGGGAAGGCAGCACAGATAACAAAGGACATGTATGATATACTTGTAATGGACTGCTGAGAAGGTGCTCTGCAGCATTTTTCGTTGGCTGTCATTTCCCGTAAGCGAAAACTTCATGTCCAGATATACCCTGTTTCTCCAGTCAAGCAATAAAAAGGCCGCATCATTGTTTGGAAAGACGTTTATTAGCCTTATATCTTTATATTCAATGAGACACAATAGAAAGAATTGTTTGTAGCCAATAGTTGCTATCTGAGAATACTTATGTATTACAACAAATGGAGGTAGTTTTTCTGCAGAAAGGAAAACTTCACAAGGGCTGCAAGCTACAAACTGTTATATTAAAATGTTACTAAGCTAAAGTACATTAGTAACTGTCGAAACGCTTCTACTGGTTTTGCCAGTACTAATCATATCTTCTGCTATTTTGTTATGCTTGCAATGATGATGAATGCTGGTGAGAGAGAGGAAATGATGTTTTCTAGCAGTTTTTACAGTGGCTAAACTTGAATGCAGTCTGTTTAAGATCTCTCTCCTCACATCCTATTTGGGGTGTGAGCATTGAGAGTAAGCAATAAGAACAGTGGAGCGGCTGCTGTTAGGAGATGGAGGCTTTCTATTGTTTTCTTCAACTTCATGTGGCAATGCTAGAATATATCAAGGAACTTGGCTTAAGGCAACCTGTATCATGGGATTCTTACTTGGAAAGAACTTTTTCTTGGAGCAAACAAGATCAACAATCTTGGCCATTCTCTTGACAATCTGTGCCAAGGACATTCATCATTTATATGATCATTCATATCCAATTGCTTTCATAACACTAAGTCAGATAGGAAAACCACTAGATTGCTGGAGGCACATTTATTGCCTACACATCCTGTCCCTGCATGAAAGTGCTTTCCAGTTTCACAGATTAAAGCAGCACAACACTTAGGACACTGCTGTCTGTACTGCTACACTGAGTTGCATCACTGAGACTGTAATTCTCAAAATTATTTTTTTAACAATATGTGAAAAATCACGTTGTGTGTGATGTTCAAGATCTAGCACTTTAATACTGTTTACTTGCTGAATCAAATCTTAAAGAGACCAGCAGAAGGTAGTTAAACGACCGTGATTAAAATTCTTGTCAGCAAGCATCAAACTCTACAGGTGTCTCAACAATGACATAAACATGATTCACCACATCAGGATATCCTTGAGTGTATGAGGCTTTGAAATATTTACAGCAATGTTCTCTAATGGATACAAATATAAGAATATACAAATGGAAGTTGACTCTGGGTTTTTGATTGCTTATTGTCAGTGAAAATGCAACCCATCTGTTCTTTTCATGTTGCCTTTCCAAGTATTCAACCCATTTTGAAGTATCTGGATTTAAAGCAGATAGGTTATTGGTTCTGCCAAAGGAAATGTTCATTCATGGCTACTGACAAGGAGGGAAGGATGAGAAACTCTCATCAATACTAAAGTATGTACTGTTAAGTACCAGGATCTAAAATGTCCACATTATTAAAGAAGAGGGATTAAAAAAAGACACATAATGGTTTCCCCAGCTGTCTTCTGGAGACTTGGGAGACATAAAAGATCATCAAGGTAACTCTTTCTGGATCTGACAATAATAATGATCCACATAAAGACCAGTAACATAGCTTGAGACTGGTGACTAAAGATTGCTACTGAGTGGAATACCTCATTGAATCGGGGAACCTTTGTCTGATCACCCATACAAAATGGTACTGTAGTTGCTGTATCCAATGTAGCAATACAAAAGCAGAACAACAGCATAAGAATTTGTGGAAATTATAAAGGCTCTATTAACAAGGCAGTTACGAAGCATCTGTGACTTGTGATCTTTACAAATCAACTTCTTGTTGCTTTTGCCAGGACCAAGTGTTCAAATGTGCCAACAACTTACCATCAGTAAAGGCACTGCAGATGCTCATGAAATCATCAGTCTGAGACAGACACCTCCAAATCAAAATTCCCATTTTAGTTGGAATTTTTTTTCCAGTATTCCATGGAAACTGGTTTCCAAAATTCCATATGGTACCATGCTTTGTTGATATCCTTACTTTAGAATCATCTGAGAAAGAAACTTCGGAGCAGCTTTAAGAAGTTTGGAGCTATAAGGCATCCACCTAAGAGCAGATCAGATAAACTCAACTCATAATGCCCTGGAGTCAAAATCCAAACATTAGGCTTGTACATTTTTTTGATTCCTCAATTTTTACCAGCTTTCTACTTCAAATTACAAAAAAATGCTGAAGCTCTCCCCTACCTCTCTGACACTGAAGTTCTATGGATACCAATGCAAAAATAGGTAGAAGTATTCAAAAATAGTAAGAAGTTACTGAGATGTGATTCTATCCTTTCTAATATGCTAATATCTGATATCCTTTCTAATATGCTAATATCTAATATCCTTTCTGATATCCCACTGACTGGAAAAGGGGAAACATAAACCCTCATTTTTAAAAAGGGAAAAAAGGAAGACCCAGGGAACTACAGGCCAGTCAGTCTCACCTCTTTGCCCTGCAGGATCATGGAGTGGATCCTCCTGGTAACTATGCTAAGGCACATGGAAAATAAGGAGGTGATTGGTGACAGCCAACATGGCTTCACTAAGGGCAAATCGTGCCTCACAAATTTGGTGGCCTTTTATGACGTGGTTACAGCATTGGTGGACAAGGGAAGAGCAACTGATGTGATCTATGTGGACTTGTGCAAGGCATTTGACACTGTCCCGCACAACATCCTTGTCACTAAATAGGAGAGACATGGATTTGACGGATGGACCACTCGGTGGATAAGGAATTGGCTGGATGGTCGCACTCAAAGAGTTGCGGTCAACGGCTGGATACCCAAGTGGAAAGCAGTGATGAGTGACGTTCCTCAGGAGTCAGTATTGGGACCAGCACTGTTTAACATCTTTGTTGGCCACATGGATAGTGGGATTGAGTGCACCCTCAGCAAGTTTGCCGATGACACCAAGCTGTGTGGTGCGGTCGACACACTGGAGGGAAGGGATGCCATCCAGAGGGACCTTGACAGCCTTGAGAGGTGGGCCTGTGTGAACCTCATGAAGTTCAACAAGGCCAAGTGCAAGGTCCTGCACATGAGTCAGGGCAATCCCAAGCACAAATACAGGCTGGGGGATGAGTGGATTGAGAGCAGCCCTGTGGAGAAGGACTTGGGGGTGTTGGTTGACGAGAAGCTCAACATGACCCGGCAATGTATGCTTGCAGCCCAGAAAGCCAACTATATCCTGGGCTGCATGAAAAGAAGCATGACCAGCAGGCCAAGGGAGGTGATTCTGCCCCTCTACTCCGCTCTGGTGAGACCCCACCTGGAGTACTGTGTTCAGCTCTGGGGCCCCCAACATAAGAACATTGACCTGTTGGAGCGAGTCTAGAGGAGGGCCACGAAGATGATCAGAGGGCTGGAGCACCTCTCCTGTGAAGACAGGCTGAGAGAGTTGGGGTTGTTCAGCCTGGAGAAGAGAAGGTTCCGGGGAGACCTTATAGCAGCCTTCCAGTACCTAAAGGGGGCCTACAAGAAAGATGGAGAGGGACTTTTTACAAGGGCATGTAGTGATAGGACAACGGGTAATGGCTTCAAAGTGAAAGAGGGTAGATTTAGATTAGATGTAAGTAAGAAGTTCTTTACTGTGAGCGTGGTGAGGCACTGGAACGGGTTGCCCAGGGAGGTTGTGGATGCCCCATCCCTGGAAGCGTTCAAGACCAGGTTGGATGGGGCTTTGAGCAACCTGGTCTAGTGGAAGGTGTCCCTGCCCATGGCAGGGGGGTTGGAACTAGATGATCTTTAAGGTCCCTTCCAACCCAAACCATTCTATGATTCTATGATTCTATGATTCTATGAATATGACAAACCAAGACTTTTGGTGATTATCTGTAACATTTTGACATGTGACATTGGAGCTGTTCTCAGCCTTGCACAACTTAGATGGGCTTGAAGCACTGAAAGCCTACTATCCAACAACATTGACGCTAACTGAACAAAAGTATACAGAAGCAGACACAGAAGCATTCATCAGTGGAATAAAAAACCCCCACCAAACCCAACCCTGTAATTATGGCTGTAGTAGCTTGTTTGTGGTTTGTGTGGAGTGAAATACAGTGCTAAAGAGTATCTCTCTCTCTCCAACAACTAGTTAGCTCTTCCATTTGTACCCCCCATGATACTGAATGTTATACTAAATACTGATCATTCATTACAGGCTTACTTACAAGCCAAGAAAATTGATCCTGAATGTGCTGTGCTGGCTGCTGTGGCATATTCAGACAGACTCAGGTCTTGAAAATGACTCTCAAAGTTCCAGCAGAAATGTAGGCTCATGCAGGCGTGAAGGGGATGCCTGATTAAGAAAACCATCTGGTGAGCTCAAACCATTTTAAGTCATAAACTCATAATGAAATGCCTTTATGGCAGGCTATCCTGAAAGAGATTAGCTGATCACTTTAGCTATGTTAAAAGCAGCACATCCAGCTATCATGCAAATTGAAACTGTTAGCCAAAAGTTATGTCTAGCAACTCAGAACTACTGCAAACACACAGAAAATGATAAACAACAAAATTACTTCTCAAGATACAGTGAGTCACTTAATTTTTCAGTATTTCTCTGGAAAATGATCCAATCACTTAATTTTTCAGTATGTCTCTGGAAAATGATCCAAACCCCGTGATCTAAGATCTCTATCGATTCTAGACTATTCATAGGCTCCTTTTAGGGGGGAAAAAAACCCTCAACGTCCTGGTAGTGTAGTTTTACTTGAAATGACTTATGAATTTAGTGTCATTGCAAACATCTGCTTAACATTCCCCATCCTTCAGCAATTGTTTGTGACTCATAGGGTGGTGTATTTGGTAACGGAAGTGCTTTCACCTCTTGGACTCAGGAATTTAACCAAAACCAGCTGCATCTGAGCCTTCAACATTGCATTGTGGTAAGTGGAGTCAGACTATGTGGAGGCCTTACAGCGGCCTTCTCAATAAAACTGAGTTTTCCTGAAAAACAGACTAGAACAATTACCATTTTAAATGATAAGGCTCTGAATGCTTTTGATTAAAAAAAAAAAAAAGTAATAGGGGAAAAAAATGGGAGAAGACTGTAAACACAACTCTCCACCCACAGCATCCTCACAGCACAGCCTTTTAACTTGGGACACATTTCCCCTCAGCAAACCTCCGTGGCCTCACCCACCCTGTGCACAGTCCCCTGTGGGTTCTCAGGACTCTCACCTCTGGGAAGGCATGCCTGCTCCTTACCCTTCCCAACAGCACCATGCATACTATACTGCAGGCTCCCTCACAGCACTTTCCATTCAACTCAGCTACAACCCTCCACCTCCACACTTCCAGAACCTTCCCTTCCCTGCGCATGCCCAGATGCTCTCAGGGAAAGCCCTGCCTCTCCTTAGGGCTGCACCTTATGCAAGAGGCAACTGCCATGAGGAAGGAGGAGGCAGTTTTCTCCTCTAGCGCTCAACTGCCCTCTTTTAAGGCAAAATACTATAAAATACACACTAAATTGCAGGCAAGTGGACAAAATGTGTACTGTCCCTTGTTCTTTGAAAAAAGTGAGTGGGGAGTTGGGCTGACATGGCTTACCACATACTGTGGTTTGTGACACTTGTGCAAATACCAGAGAGAGCCTGGATGGTGAGTTTCATGGGGAAATGAGCTGAGGTACTATTAGTGTTAAAATCTACCTCCTGTTCCTGTACATCAGGAGAATTTATGTGTCAGAAGATAGGGAGCTGCCTGAACATGAGTTTCCTTCAGCAGTCACTGGAGGAAGTTCCTGACCACTGAAGGGCGAGCAGGGCTCTCCCAAGTCAGCAGGCCAAGGAAGCCAAGCTCTGAAACGTCCCTGCAGCCACAACCCTCTAGTGTATCCTTCAGACGTCTCTTTTAGAGTCAGTGATCACCCTGTGATCCTTAATGCCTGTGGGCAGTCTGTCGGATCTCCCTGAAGCCATCACTCAGAGGGGGCACTTGCTGTAAGTGGTTCAAGGAGTGTGTGGTGGGACTGGGTGCACCCTGGCTGGCTGGTTATCACATGCAGCAAAGTGGGAAAGGCATGTACGCATTGAGCAATACCAAAGTTTTTTTATACCAAAGTATAAATGTCTGTCAGTGATGCTGGCCCGTGTGAACCTGATGGAGTTTGTTTCAGGCCTGGGTCTGTTTTCTGTCTCAGTGTTGTGTATGTTGCCACTGCCTGCAGCACTTCCGTTTGTTCTCCTCTACAAGCATGGCAACCTGACTGATTTTTAACACCAAATTTTACTACTGTGGTTTTAAAATCTGTTGTGAATAATGAGAATATCAAGATGTCTCAAAAAAACCCCCAAAATCTTGGTAAACATTGAGTACCTGCTAGCAGAAAACAAATTATAACAGCTATCAAAGATTGTGTTGTCTTTACAGCTGTCCATACTTTGAAGGACACAACACCCTTGCATGTCAGTGAAAACCTCCCCCAGCCCTGTTTTCCCAGTTTAATTTGAACCTAAATCTTATTTATTTGCAGCATGCAATTTTGAAACTCTCTGTTGAAGTACATCACAATAATTGAAAAACCAATAAACACAAAGGTCATTTATGTAGATACAGTTTATCAAACTGAATTCAGCGATGGGACTGATTTAGGCTGTTTTGATTATTCAGACTTTAGTCTTTGTTTTCCTTAAATTCTTTGCTGTAATTTATTCAAAAGTATATATGCTCTGCTTTAAAATCCAGTTACCAGTGAGGTGTCAAAAAGCATCATCTTTTTGATGTAATGTAAATCTAGCATGCTAAGAACAAAAATTCAGTTCACATGTTCTAGGCTAAGAGCAGGAAATTAAATAATAGGAATTTTTTTTGGAAAATGTTTTTCATTTTGTAGATCAGTAATAATTTTGTGGGGTTTGGGGGAGGGGTTTGTTTGTTTATTTTTTAATTTTTGTTGGCTGTAATTATTATTTTTTTAAATCTTAGAGGGCCAACAGGAACTTTGCTATCTCTGGAATCCAGGATTCTGACTATGTTAATAATCTCCAGCATCACTTTTATATCAAGGAATCCAATAAAATTTAAAATGTTTACTCTTAGCTGAGTTTCCAGGACTTTAACTACACAATCAATACATAGAGTACGTTTACATATTGCTAGCAGTCAGTGAGTCACTATTTAGTATTTGCATTCAATGATGATGATGTTATTAATACCAGGTTGTGATATCTCTGCAAGTTCCATACAGTTTTTTTACACTGATGGGCTAACAGCCAAGATTATCTCATCTTGTACCTATGGTATCTAAAGAAATTTTCAGGATATTTGTACAGATTTTGTTTGAAGGACCAAATTGAATCCTCTGAAGCAGAGCAGATGTGGAGAAAATGGCTGCTTGACACCTTTTGGCAGTATTTCTTTGGGGCAATTGCTGAACAGGAGAGATTTCAGAGTAAAAGGTTGCCTATTTGAAATAAGAACTTGTGGTGGGTTGACCCTGGCTGGATGCCAGGTGCCCACCAAAGCCACTCTATCACTCCCCCTCCTCAACTGGACAGGGGAGAGAAAATATAATGAAAGGCTTGTGGGTCTAGATAAGGACAGGGAGGTCACTCACCAATTACCATCATGGGCTAAACAGACTCAGCTTGGGGAAATTAGTTTAATTTATTACCAATCAAATCAGATTAGGATAGTGAGAAATAAAACCAAATCTTAAAACACCTTCCCCCCACCCCTCCCTTCTTCCCGGGCTCAATTTTACTCCCGATTTTCTCTACCTCCTCCCCACCAGTGGCATAGGAGGACAGGAATGGGGGTTGCAGTCAATTCATCACATGTTTCTGCCACTCCTTCCTCCTCAGGGGCAGGACTCCTCACGCTCTTCCCCTGCTCCAGCGTGGGGTCCCTCTCATGGGAGACAGTTCTCCACAAACTTCTCCAGCATGAGTCCTTCCCATGGGCTACAGTTCTTCACAAACTGCTCCAGCATGGGTCCCATCCATGGGCTGCAGTCCCTCAGGAACAGACTGCTCTGGCGTGAGTCCCCTGCTGGGTCACAAGTCCTGCCAGCAAACCTACTCCAATGTGGGCTCTTCTCTCCAGGGGTCCACATGTCCTGCCAGGAGCCTGCTCCAGCATGGGCTTCCCACAGGGTCACAGCCTCCTTCGGGCATCCACCTGCTCCAGTGTGGGGTCCTCCATGGGCTGCAGGTGGATATCTGCTCTGCCATTAACCTCCATGGGCTGCATGGGGACAGCCTGCCTCACCATGGTCTTCACCACGAGCTGCAGGGGAATCTCTGCTCCGGCGCCTGGAGCACCTCCTCCCCCTCCTTCTTCACTGACCTCGGTGTCTGCAGAGTTGTTTCTCTCACATATTCCCACTCTTCTCTTCGGCTGCAATTGCTGCCATGCAGCAACTTTTCCCCCTTCTTAAATATGTTATCCCAGAGGCGCTACCACCATTGATGATTGGCTCGGCCTTGGCCAGTGGCGGGGCTGACGTGGGGCCAGCTGGCATTGGTTCTATTAGACATGGGGGAAGTTTCTAGCAGCTTCTCACAGAAGCCACCACTGTAGCCCCCTGCTACAAAAACATTGCCACACAAACCCAATACAGAACCAATTAAAAGGAGTTGGGTTTTTGGCACTTTTAATAGGTCTTGCCAGTTAGCTTGGGCTCTTTGGATCCAAGCAAGTTCTCTACTTCCATTTAAAAATAAGTGGGGAAAAAAACCCTGCTATTGTATATTTATTACTAATTATCAGGCATTATCTAGTAATTAGTATGAGATTTGTGAGGATGGAAACTTTGTTTTCTTCTACAGCACAACAGAAAGTTTATATTCAGGGTCCATTCTCTATGAGTGGGATTAAAAAAAATCACTTTCTTTTTGCTGTGAGAATGATCTTATATTTTCTTCATAAAGTGCTCTTCAAATGGGTCTTAGTGAATAATCTTAAACAGTGTATCTTCAAATTTTTTTCCAAATTTCGGTTCAGCATGTCTCTTATTCCTTTCTGCTTTCATATTTTTCACTTTTATTTCCTTCCTATTACAAAGGCTATAAAAGTAATGCTAGAAGGTGAATAAAAACATCTAAGAATCACAGAATTGTTAAGTTTGGAAGGGGTCCAACTCCCCTGCTCAGGCAGGGCTACCTAGAGCTAGTTGCCCAGGACCATGTCCAGATGGTTTCTGAATATGTCGAAGGATGGAGAGTCCTTCACTTCTCTGGGCAACCTATTCCAGTGCTTACTCACCCTCATGGTAAAAAAGTGTTTCCTTATGTTTAGATGGACCCTTCTGTGCTTCAGTTTGTGCCCATTGCCTCATGTCCTGTCACTGGGCACGACTGAAAAGAGCCTGGCTTAACACCCTCCCTTCAGCTATTTACATACATTGATAAGATCTCCCCTCAGCCTTCTCTTCTCTAGGCTAAACAGTCCCAGCTTTCTCAGCCTTTCGTCATGTGTGAGATGCTCCAGTCCCTTAATTATCTTCATGGCCTGTTGTTGGACTCTCGCTGATATATCAGTGTCTCTCTTGTACTGGGGAGCCCAGAACTGGACACAGCACTCCAGGTGTGGCCTCACCAGTGCTGAATAGAGGACAACGATCACCTGCTTTGACCTCTTGGCAATACTCCTCCTAATACAGTCCAGGATATCATTAGCCTTCTTTGCCATAATGGTGCATTGCCGGCTCATGTTCAGCCTGGTGTCCACCAGGACCCCCACGTCTTTTACAAAACTGCTTTCCACTTGGGTGGCCCCCACAACCTCCTGGTGCCTGGGGTTGTTCCTCCCTAGGTGCAGGACTTTGCACTTCCCCTTGTTGAACTGCATGAGGTACCTGTCAGCCCACTTCTCCAGCCTGTCCAGGTTCCTCTGGATGGCAGCACAACCCTCTGGCATATCAGCCATTCCTCCCAGTTTTTTGTCATCTGCCCCATCATCCAGATCATTAATGAAGATGTTAAACAGGACTGGACCCAGTAATGGCCCATGGGGTACACTGCTAGTTACTGGCCTCCAACTAGATTTTGTGCCAGCTTCATCAGCTTGTCTATGAGGATCTTATGGGAGCTAGTGTCAAAAGCCTTACTGAAGTCTAGGTAGACAATATCCCCTTCTCTCCCCTCATCTACCAAGCCAGTAATTTAATCACAGATGGTTACCAAGTTGGTCAAGTGTGACTTCCCGCTGGTGAATCTATGCTGACTGCTCCTTATGACTTCTGTGTCCTTCATGTGTCCAGAAATGGCTTCCAGGATTAGTTGCTCCATCACCTTCCAAGATATTGAGGTGAAGCTGACCAGCCTCTAGTTTCCTTGGAGCTTCCCTTAGAGAAAGTACCGAGATCTCACCTTTTATAACAAGTGTTCCAATTAGTTTGAAACAGTTACTTTCAAACAAATGTTGCTAACCTTCAGTTTGCTACTGGAAAAGCCTAACCCTTAAAAACCTTTTTCTGTGGCTTAGAGGAGTATTTTGATTCCTTAAGTATTGCTTAAAATACTAGCATCTCCAACACTCAAAACATTTCAGGAATTATATTAAGTTGCTCTGATTTGTTTGTATGCCTCCTGTCAAATGTCTCTGTATTCTTCAGTAAGTATAACAAAAGTAGTTCCTTAGAAAGAATCATTGCTATTAGTTAGTAACTATTAGTTGTTCAAATAGCTAAAACTAATTGGTTTTTATTCTAGTGATCGTTCCTTCCTGCTGTCTGACGACATGACTTCTGGCCAAGATCCCAGCAATCCTCCCTCAGCTCTCTCCTCTCCTCATCCCTTTCATGTGCCAAGGCCTCCCTTAGTTCTGGACCATGCAAAAATATTGGGCGCTCTCTGCTACTGCCTACCGCGCAAGTGCTCTGCCCAAATGCCAGGCAGAAGGACTGGAATCACTGGGAGGCTAGCGATTAGGAAAAAAGTTGATGTCTTTAGTCCAAGGCAGAGAAACTTTCAAGGCAGTCAGAGATTGTAAACAACATTCTGTAGAAGGTTCAGATCTAGAGGTCTCCTACAGAGCTTAGACTGGATTCCTAGCTCTGAAATCATGGGATGCAGAGGCTGTTTCTGTTTTAAGGTGAGCTTTTTCTGCAAGGCCTAAAATGCTATGACTAATTTGCAAGATCTGGTTTCTCTGCCTTCCCCTGAGTTGCACAGCAAGGTGACTTCTACTTTAGGGTAGGGAGCTATTGTTTAATCTTTTCTATTCCCCACTTCCATTATTAACTCCCATTACTGCTGGCACTGTTCCTTTATACTTCCTGAGCAGCATATGGTTAACACTGTTCTGCCAGGCAGGAA
The DNA here is from genome assembly GCF_018139145.2 of Gymnogyps californianus. Taxonomy (NCBI): domain Eukaryota; kingdom Metazoa; phylum Chordata; class Aves; order Accipitriformes; family Cathartidae; genus Gymnogyps; species Gymnogyps californianus. The sequence goes on along the minus strand of NC_059475.1, from coordinate 19,521,539 downwards.
GAAATTTATTTGTGCCAACCCAAAGACGAGGATACTAGGAGAAGAAGAGATAGCACTGGAACTGGATCTGGTTTTACTGATTGTTTGACTGACAACAGTTTATGACAGGACCTGTGTCTCTCAGGGTAACCCTAACAACCATTCACCAGCACAAACTGACTACTTCCTCTGCACCAGCCTGTACTATAGAAAACTAGATATGGGTCTCTGGCTGTTTTATTCACCTTTAAAATCTGTCACTCTGAGTGACTGGCTGCTTTATCAATGCCAAAAGCAAACCATGATCGAGCAGCCATCTTCTTCCAGTGCTCTGCTTCTGTCACCTACTCTATGTAGCTTTGCATTGTCTCTGCTGTGTAGGCCTTTGCGTAGGCTGACTAGGCACCACAGAGCTGCAGCCATTTCTCCTAAGAACAACTTTATCCTGCTAGAAAATAATTCCCGCATCTTCATATGTGGTAACAACTTTGAGGAAATATTGACCATTTTGAGGTTTGGCCCCTTTAAAGATAAGGAGGATAACAACATTTATGAACGGTGGCCTATTACTGTGTTTCTTTGGGGCTAGTTTAAAACAAAAGGTTGACATCATTAGAGCACTGCACAATTTATAAACCTGTACAGTATGTGAAGGCTAGGATGGAAAGAAACTAATTTGGTGTGCCCTGCCCCCTCTGAAAAGCATCCCCTCTGAAGAGTATGTAATACTGTACAGCTGCTTCCTCTCTGTGAAAGGAAACTCCTAAAATTGCAGGATTAGGAGGTCTGATATGCCAAACAAGGAGGTAATTTGGAAAAAAAATCCTTTCATTAAGCATAGCAAGTACATACAATGTAAAGGGGCAAGATATATTTTTAGTCTTCTGGTCTATTGAGTACAAGATAAATAGGTAATTAAAATGGTCCTTAGTGACCTTCAGCTCATGTGTTTGAGGGTCTTAATTTCTGCTTGAAAGGCTTGGACAGGACTTTCCCTTACCAAGCAGCCTAGGAGAGGAATATCATTCTGTGTCATGGTAATTCATATGAAAATGCTATCTTCAGAAATTTAGAGTGTGTCCTGGTTTCGGCGGGATAGAGTTAATTTTCTTCTTAGTGCTGTGTTTTGGATTTAGTGTGAGAATAGTGTTGATAACATGCTGATGTTTTAGTTGTTGCTAAGTAGCTGTTAAGTCAAGGATTTTTCAGTTTCCCATATGTAAAATATGAAATATGAAGATGAAATATGTAGATGACCTCCCACATACCTCATCATATATTTCTGTGAGCAGAAGTAAAAAGATTTGGTAAATGGTATAATAGTATATAATAGATAAATGGTGCAATAGCAGAATTTTCTCTTGTCTGGGTATAGGCAAAAGTTTCTTGGTTTCCCTCAGTGTGGGACCGGAAATCCGTTTTATCATACAGAGAATCCGTGTGCCTTGGCAGTTCTACAGTTTAAACTTGATTGCCCACCCAGAACTCGCTATTGTAATCCTCAGGTAGACTTGGCTGCTTCTGCATGCACTCCACTGTCCCTTAATTGATTAATATTCCTTCGTTTATCAAGTTCTGTAGGCAGAGGTGACATTTGTATGGTTGCATTTGGATGGTGTTTGAAATATTGCTGAGTACAGAATGGCTGTCACATTTGACAGCACAGTAACAGCACTACCCGTATTTTATATGCAATTGTGCAAAGTGATTTGGGCATTTCTGAGTTTGAAAGCCAAAAAATTCTTCTTCAATCCACGTACAAATTATTCAGAAAAAAAGTTTCACATGTTTTAACTTTTGGCTTTACATATAACAGGAAAAATTTGGACCTGACATATATAGACAAGCTGTACTGCTTCATAGGAGTCATTCACTGGATTTACACAGGTGTAGCACGGGAACATTTATCTGCTTGTAAATATATGTTTATACATATTGATATATTATATTTGTTGATGCAAGAACTGCACAAACATGACTGGTACATTCCTGATGAGTAGTAAGGAAGAGGTTACTGTGTACATTATTGGCAGTTGAAGAGCAGGTGTGCCTAGTGATAGGTGCTTGGATTTTTTTTAATTCCTGCTTATACATGAGTGAGGAAGTTATGTGTACAAATCTCATCACCAAATCATTGAATTTGCCTGCAGTGAATTTACCTTATTTAATTTAAATTTATCCATTATTAATCAGGTGATAAAAGGAAACAAATAGCTGGGGGAAAAAAAGTAAATTCTATTTTCATTTTGCTTTGGTTATTTTTAAGAAAAGCAAATACACAATTTCAGTGAAAGTTATCTTTTTCTGTTTTTTAAGATTTTAGATATTTAGTGTAATCTATTATGATTTTAGCAAATGTCTTCTTAATATTCCTATGTTTCTTTATCTGACATTTTAAAAAGAAAACTTAAGAGCAATGAATCAAGCCCTGTTTTACATCCAAATTCAAGTTTCGGAGTCACTGTCCCTTCACTATTGGACTCTTGGACCCAGACGGAGCTTCAAAAGGAGGATGCAGCTTCTCAAGTCTGAGGCAGCGTGGAGTGCCTGGGGCTGGGGCACTTGATCTTCTGGCCTGCCAAGAGCTGTGAAGTTGTGGAGAAGCTGTGCCTCCAAGAGAAAGAGCTACAGGAGGAGGTCAGCAAACTGTGCAGAATCCAAAAGGATGAGAAAGCGGTCAACTGGCACTTCTCTGAGACACTGCAGCTTCACGAACCTCAACCTTCAATTGTAGCACAGAGATAGGAAGAACCTATGCCTATGAATTTGGAAGGTAGAAACTCCCATCATGGCAAAGGCTGGAAGCTGGTGACTTCTCACACCAGGGGGAAGGCTCCAGCTCCGCCTCATGACTTGCAGTTACAGAATAGGTTCGCTGCCCTCATAGCTGATGAGGAGCTGGGAGCGCCATCAAATGGAGCATCTCCAGTGGCTGACCCTGAGCCACTCAGGACCACTAGAAGGAAGTGACAAGTGATCATGGCTGGAGACTCCCTACTGCAGGGGACAGAGGTCTCCATCTGCTGACCTGATTTGTCATTTAGGGAGGTTTGCTGCTTGCTGGGTGCTCAAATTTGGAACATTGTGGAGAAGCTACCAAGGCTTGCCTCGCTCTCCACCTACTATGCCCTGCTGCTCTTCCACGTAGGTGCCAAAAATACTGCTGGGGTGACTTAGAAAGTATTAGGCATGACTGAAGGGCACTGGGGCAGTGATCAAGTGCATGGGGATGGAGGTGGTATTCTCCTTGATTCTGCCACTGAGGGGAAGGTTCTGAGGATGACTCAATGGATCCTGTGGGTTAACAAGTAGATGCACAGCTGGTGTCGGCAGCAGGGCTTCAATTTGTATGACATGGGATCCTCTTTGAGGGTCCACAGCTGCTTGTAAGACACAGGATCCAGCTGACTGAATGGGGCAAAAACATCTTTGTCAACAAGCTGACCAATTTGGTAGGCAGAAATTTAAACTAGAAACAATGGACGAGGGATTGATTCCTCAAAAATCAACTAAGGAAGTTAGGGAGAGGGTAGGCAAGCCAAGGGCCCAGGTGGCGGGAATCAAAGGGGCATAGCAATCAACAAAACAGAGCTGCAGTGGAATCTTGAGCTTAGACATATGAAGAAGAAAGTGCCTGCAGAGCAGCCTTGTGGTAAAAGCTGTCTTGCCTGTTCTGAGGAACCAGCATGCTTGGGCGCTTCTCTGAAATGCCTCTACACTGATGAATGCAGTGTGGGGAACAAGCAGAAGTTAGAAGTCTGAGTGTAGTTACGGGGCTGTCACCTCATTGGGATAATGAAGACATGGTGGGATAGCTCACATGACTGGAGTGTGCCCGTGAAGGGATCCATCAAGGCAAAATCCAGCTGTTGACGCACATAATTTGCTCTCATAAATCCAATACCTTCTCAAAATGAACATCATCCAGTGTGATTCCCACTGATGTAAAAGGAGAACTAAGGTTCTAGCAAAGATGAGACAAATGGTGATGATAAAGGAGGAACTGGCAAATTTAAGAAATAAAGGATCAGAATTTGCCAAAGGTAACGTTAAGAGAATGACCTTACTTAACAAACTTTTTTCCTCTGTTCACATTTAGAAATTTCTATTTTTAAAATGTTTAACAAACATCTTTAAAATACTATAGTGAATGAGACAAGTAAAACAATTTAGAGCTTAAAAAAGTAATGAAAAATCTTCCAACCACACAGAAAAAAACCCAACGAATAACAAACCAAAATTAAATGCCACTGCAAATAAAAGATGCTGAGGCTAGAATGCTAATAAACAATGATAAAATAAGTACTCCAGAATGTAAGTATAAATTGTGTACTTTGACATCTAGTAGTGTTAAAAACAAAAACAGGAGTGGGATGCTTACTTCACTACCAACATCTGATTGAATTTAAAATAAACATCTTAATATATTCATTATCATAAACAATAATAGTGTTTTAATAGTGTCATATTAATTGAGGAACTGCCTTGTCATAGAGTGTTCTGAATGGATCATCATCAGTTGCTGACTTGTTATTTTCTTTGATGCTCGTTTATCGTGAGATGCTAGCATTATCTTTTTAAAAAATTGTATCTTCTCCATTGCCTCCCTGGGCTAAATACAGATGAAAAATAAAATTAATATCTAGTTTAAAGTATTACTTCAAAAACAAAACCATAATTATAACCATGAGACCTTAAACAAATCTTAGAAATATGGTATGCTTAAATACCTAAATGCAAATATTGAATTCAGAATATACTTTGGGGAAACTAGTAACAGAAGGAATATAAACCCTTTCTTCATGTTCCTGGGGAAAAAACAAATGCTAGAAAGATATTTAATGAGTCAGTTGTCTACTGACAAACTATCTTATTATTCTTTTTTCTCTAGAATGGTCAGTCAGCCCAAAGGAAAGGAAGGCTACATTTCCATTTATTGACTTTATATCTATTAGTGAATTAAAATAGCATGGGATTTATAGGTTGACTGTTAATCCCATTTGGGATGGAATAGGAAATCACAGTCATCCAAATAGAGTGGCAGCTATATTCTGGAAATTCCTATGCAATTTCTGTTTCTGAGGAAGCATCATTTTTCAGGAAGGATGTGTGTATGACTAGTTGTAGAACACAGATGTTATCTCATTTAGTATGGGATTAGAAAGTGCCCTACATACTTCTAGTAGACCATCTCCATTAGTCAGATGATAGAAAAAATACTATTCAAATTGAAGACACAACGATGTTACGTAAGCAAATCATAGTCATAAACTGAGTTTCATGTCTGGTTTTTCAGTGTCTGAAAAGTTTCTGTTAGGGAGCACCAAAATGATTTTTACAGAACTCAACTAAAACCTGCTTTTGAGCCACCATAATAGTTGTTGAAGCCAATGTATACTTTAAAAACAAAGCCCAAATGACCATTACCTTTTCCTTCTCACCTCTCACAAACTGGACTATAGAGCTCTCACAGTGAATTTGTTAGATTCTTGGCTAAAAATCAAACAGAATGGTAGTGTAATGCTATCTAGATAGAATGAAGTATATTCTAGACAATCGGATAGTACTGAGTAATGAAGACCTGCGTGTCTATAATATGGTGTACACACTATCATGCAGGAGACAGGTAGTTTCTGTGTTAGGATTTTTCACAGTTTGAACAGGTCTTTCATGATACCTGGCTAGATTCCAAACACCTGCTCTTAAATTTTTAATATCTGGTCTTACATAGCTTTGTAATTGTTCATAAATTAAGGCTTTTGTTACAAGACGTAGACTGCGTTAAGAATGTCAGCTAGAAATATGGCTTGGGTTTTAAAAAAAAAAATGCTAGTAGTCTTAAGGGTAAGTCATTTCTTTTTGTCATTTCAAGAGCTTAAAAACAACACTAGGTATCTGGAGCTGATATTGAGACAGGGTTTTAACCTCTTCCCCATGTGTTTATTTCTGTTGTTTTAACAGATAGTAACCATTCTGTAATCTTGGAGTCCAACATGATAAGATTCTTTAATTTTCCTTAACCAGCCTGGCCATTTAGCCTGCAAAGTCTGATTTAATGTACAGAAAAAATGAAAAAGGAAAATATAAGAACTGTACTTGTTTTCATAGTGATGAAGTTTTATGGATAAACGCTTGCAGTGTGTAGAGTTTGAGTGAGCACACTCTATGTGGCACACTTTTGCGGAAAATGGGAATGGGCTCTCCCCTTCCAAGCAATACAGCAGATCAAAAAATACCTTGTTCATTTATCAGAGCTGGAAATGCAGGTGAAGGAATTTACAACAAGAAACTCCCAAACGTAGGCCAATGAGTAGTCTTACCACAGCTAGAAGAGACAGGTCACAGATGTGTGTTAACACTTTTCTCAGTGTGTACTATGTGCATGGAATAAATGGGAAAAGCTTAGTGTGAATAAAGCAAGATGCTCTGCATTCTTACTTAGCATTTAAAAACAAGGCAGTTTACAGCTTCTGAAAAATGTAGACTGTAGATTTCTGTCAGCTAGTAAGAATTGTGCTATTACTTATTGACTAGAAACCATTTTGATCTTAACTTCAGCTCAGCTGAACAGGATTTTAATTGTAAATAGTATTTCTAAATAATAAAAGCAGCAATATTCTGCTGTTCCTGTTTGTGGTTTAGTAGGGCCAGTAATCCACACCAGTATCTTATTTTCTATGCGATGGCAGTTTGGGAATAATGAAAAGAATGCAGGAAAAGACAGAAAAGATCATTCTATCCAGTTACTATACTTAGCCGTAACAGACGAGCAGAATGACTGTTCATAGTGTCAAGCAATGCCAGGCAATCTGTTCTGGGGCATGGAATAACTCTTTGTTTGTTTTTTACTGATGGGAACATTTGTCATTTACAATTGCCAGACTGTACATATGTTGGCATTAGATAAATTCTCAGTATGCTTCTTGAATATTTTCTGCCTACCAAATGTTTTGTGGCTGAAAGCAAATCTGAGGAACTCCTGTCTTCTCTAAGAAATTAATCAGAGAGTTCTGTTCCCTCCTCAGTCTGTAGGAATACAAATCCACATCTGTTACATTTCACCAGGGTGCACTGATCACCATTAGACTGCCTCCTAGTCTGTGCAGCAATACTCCTTTTTCCTGTCTTATTGATGCTGTGACACTGTGCAGCAAGATTCATGGGAACAGAAATAAAGGGAGGTGGAAAGATCTATATATTCGGACCTGCAAAACTCTAGTTCGGTAGTTTTATATTATGCTGTCATTTAAACGCAGTAGTTCTGGAATTTGTACCTGTGTTACACTGTCATCAGCATTATTATATTTCACACATACTTGAATGCAGTTTAAAAAGGATTAAATTGTATGTCCTAGTGGACTTCACATAGCACATAACACTAGGGAGGTTCATCAGCAAGGTTCATGGGAGGTTCATGGCCATATTCCTGTGTTTGTTGCAGTCCTTTGTGAAAACAGAAGTACTAAATGCTTACAGATCTCAATGCTTAAAACCTGAAACCAATAACTTGAAAGATGTGTTTACAGACATTTTTTTCACTGTGGATGATTCTAAATGGAGGCAGTGTTTACTTCTATGTGCATATCTGTTTTCCACCAATCCTTACCTCAGGAAATTGGAACTTCAGATTTCTGAGGGCTACATGTAAGAAATGACTTGTGTAATTAAATCAGTGCAGTTATGTTGGTGATTTTTCTGTCATGGTAGATTTTACTGACTGACAAAAAGAAAGGGAAAACTTATTCCTGATAGTTATGTGTAATACATTATCTTGTTCTGTGTTATTTAAATAGTCCCACTGTGATGTCTGTGACTTCTACCTGTAACATGCCAGGGCAAGCAGCACATGCAAAAGTGTGGTAGAAAGTTGTCTTCATGTCATTTTCTTTCCATCTTCATTCAAGATCAGCTGTGTTGCTGCCTTCTACAGCTCACTCTCTGAGCTAGTTCTGCATGCTCACATTGCTTCTAATTTTCTCATGGTTTTTAATTATAAATTCATTGGGTGGCAGTAGAGTTCATGCCCTTTTGGAATTGCCATTGTGTTGCTCCTCCAGGCATGTCATGATTCCAGAAAGTAAACCCCATGCTTGCTTCCTTCTGGGAGTAACAGTTCTTTCCTGTTTTGGAGCAAAGTCAGTCTCACCTTTAACCAGTACAGTAGCATCGCATGATTTTCACAACCAGCATTATTTGCTTTTACAGTTTGATGGCTCCTTTTTTACCCCGAGACTTGTTCACCTCTCCTGGGAAACAGCTATCCTGTATTTCTGACTACTATGTCATGTAGAAGGAGAAATTTAAAACCTTCCAGTCATCATTACTCTTCCATGTATCTGGGGAAAAAATGCACTGGATTAACTTAAATACTATAATTTAAAGAAAACACTCCAAATTAGATCACGAATTCTCAATGAATGCTGATTAGGTGTCTCATGGCACTGAATCTGAAAGATAAATCATTACATGGGGAAGTGTCTGCAAAGCTTAATTCTGGATCCTTAATAGGCCACATTTGAAGCCATCCTGTTATTCTTACTTCAAAGAAATCTGTGTAAACCAGCTTTTCCTACTGGTAGTACCCTGGAGTAACTTCCTGAGACAGGCTGGTTGCTGGTGATTGCAACAGGCTCCCAGCAGTTCTGGGGCTGTAGAACTGTGGACAATGCCAGGAGAGAAAGTTGGTTAATAAGTTACATTGCCCTCAGGTTAGTTTATTGTGAGTGACCTGGATCATGGTGCTTGCTTTACAATGCAGTAGTTCGCAGTGTCTTGTTTTGAGTGCCCACTTTGAAGTATGTTGGAATGTATGTGGTGAAAAGCCAATGGGAAACCAGCAGCTCATGTACATTACTGCAGAAAAGTAAATAGCAAACTTTCAGAGGTCACAGACTGTTTTATTGCTTTTTTTCAGTATTCTGGAATTTGGGCAGCACAATTGGCTGACAGAGGAGCTAATTAGAGGTCACACAGGGCATGAGACTGGCAACTGTCATCATCCTATGGGAACAAGCTTGGGTCTGTATTCTTCGGGCTTGCCCAGGAATAAAGGGAGCAAACATGATGATGAAGAGAGACTGGTATTACTGTTTGCAGACTTCCTGCCCTTTCCCCCTTTCTTTGGTCAATGAATTCCTACCAGGGGAAGGTCCTTCCTATTATTTTCCGTTTCCTGTCTCTATTTTTTCAGCCCCACCATATGTTGCTAGTGAATTTTGACAGGATACTACTGCTTAATGTTTATTCAAATAGTTTCATCTTTGGAACACAGTATAAAGGCTGTCTGCTGCTTGCACTTTCTCACAGGGCTAGGGAGACAAGTGGTATTAGTTTTGCTGTAAGTAATGGAGAAGTGACTCATCCAAGATTGCAAAGCTTGTTGGCATTACTGCTAGAGAGAGAGCTCTGTACAAAACTGTCTCTGAAAATGGTACCTATAGGAAAGGAACTTACCTTTTCATTAGGAAAGTAGTGGTGTTCTGATCTGAGTCACTTAGAATAACCCCTTCAAGCTCCTCCTCTCCCCACTAATCAACTCCATCCCCAGATGGCTGACACAGCTAATTCTCTGCTGAAACTGAGGCTTCTGTCTACAGTGATGTTTTTGGTATTTTTCTTCTTCCAGTCAACCCTTTTATCCATCTTCACTTGCTCCATGTGTTCACTTTCTTCATATCTATCAAGATGAGACATGTGCACTGCAGAGTAGGTAGCTGCTAGATGTGAGTGCTGGAGTGCATCAGGTGACATTGCTGCTTGACCTGGGTTCTTGGAGATTGGGTGCCATGCTGGGAAGAACTTCCTCCTTAATTTTACAGTTTAGAAATAAGGTTATAATTTCAGCAACTCAGTGTATTTGCCCACATCAGCTGACCTTTGAAAATCATGTTCCTGGTTTGAGACAATGCAAGGTAAAACAGATTAGCTTAAACTACTGTGTACATTGTAGAATTTACTGTATAAACTATAATACTGTATAAATTACTGTATTTTACATGCCCTTTCCATCAGTCAGTTACTGCAGCTTCACTAATTCAATTTATCATGTCACCTAGCATCTGTACTTTGGTTGCTGGTGGTGTGGCGGGGAGAGATGGACGAACAGAATGGAGAATTGGTGACTGAAAAGCTGCCTATAGAGTGAACAACACTGTCACAGCGAGAAGCTGGAAGCAGCTGCTGCAGCAAACACAGTGCCCCAGTGAATCAATGAACTGAGCACAACTAATCACAGTGAACCACTGTATTTATGGACTACACATGAAGATCCCTTCACTCGACTGCAGTTGTTGAGGGACTTCTAGTTCTTGCTCAGCAGAACTGGAAGCCCCAGCTCTTGCCTCTGCCTGTGCAGTGGGCCCTCTCAGTTTGCAGAGAGAAACCAGGGTGGCTGCAGGAGAGTTCAGTTTGCAAGTCAGAAGGCTGTGTCGGTTTTGAGAGTCGTTCCTTTAAGTGGCTCGGCGCTGGAGCCAGGAAGTCTGTGGAGGAGCTGCAGATATTCCCATTCTGGTATGTGGAGACAGATGGAACTGATTGCTGAAGCACCTTTGGCCTGGTGGTGACCTGGATCTTTAAACATCACAAATAACGTGTTTTCTTCTGTCTGAGTAGTGAATTAGTGTCCCAGTGTAGTGAAAAATAGGCCTGATAGGGTTCTGTCTTCTGGGGCATTATATTCTTCTGTTGAACTAATCCTGAAGATTACTATATGTTTTCATATTACTGCCAGAACTGCTTTGTATTATTGCTCCTTAGGCTTAAATAGCTTGTACACTTCATACCAAATCTAACTATGTTTCAGTGGTGGGTAAATAATAATTTTGGAATACAGGAATTACTCCTAGCATGAAGTATACTTTTTTGATGTTTTCTGTCTTCCTTCTTGATAGTTATCCTAATATTTCTAAGCAAAAGTAGTGGCTGTAGTACTACTGGAGGAATTCCAGATATCTGGATAAAAGATAGTACGTAAATGGATTTCATTGAACATCTCTGCAGGAATATGTGTGTGTATATACCTATACATACACGCTTGTGAAGCAAAAAAAGTAATCTAGGAGGTAATCTAAAAAAGACTTATGATTTCCCTTGTATTAGCTTAATTTATTGACCCCACCCAATGTTGAGGCATAGTAAGCAAAAAGGTTCATTGCAGGTGTGTGCATCCAGCTTTGGAAGTACATTTCTTCAGCTGCATGCGTGCGTACAGACTTTTTCTGTATTGTATAGTTGGGAAATTATTTCAGTGCTGAAAAACAGAAAGCTGTCTAGTAGTTTGTATCAGATCAAATTACATGCAAGTATTAATATGTTTTTCTGGAGAGTGTGACATAAAACCATAGTTCTCCCACCTCTTTTTTGTCCAGACTGGCTTACTAGTTTGTTTTTGTTCTATCTTTCAGGGAATTTGTCAGGCCCAGGTCTTCATACCTCTTAGCCAAGTATTTGAACAGATTCGGAACAGTATTGTCAAACAGGCATTTTGGGATGGCTTTGTGTATTTTCACAGGCTCAGTTCCAATAATTTCTCTGATCAATCTATGATAGAGCAAAATGAAATATAAGGTAGTAAAAGGTATGCTGATCTCCACCGCATTCTGTTCTTGGAGATGGAGGGGACTAAGAAGTTGCAATGTATGTTTTGTATTTAAGCAATGCTGTGGAACAGCTCCTGAATATTGCAGGAATACTGTGAGGCTACATCCCTAGCCAGACATCGGTTATTCCCAATGCTTGGCTTGGTCATCCTCTGTTGTCATTACTGAGATATACGATAAAACATCGGAACTCTAAGGACCTCAGGAAAAAATGTCAGCTGATGGTCTGTAGATGTGGTAGTTGCTGAAAATAAGTAAGGTAACTGAGACACCGGATTTTAAAATCAGGATGCAAAATTTGTGGAGATGTGAGCAAAAAAAATGGGCCCCCCTTTTTTTTTTTAACAGACACTAGCTTGCAGATAGTTTGTTTTTCTCTAACCACTGGTTACAAGGATAATTTAGGATTATTACCTCTCCGAAATCAAGTATGTTTCTTTCTCTCTCTTTGTCATTATGGACTGAATATGGAAGTTGCTGTACAGAACATCACTAAAGTTTGCTTAATCTTGTGTAATGAATAAAACAGGAAATAACAGACTAATGATTCTGCAATGGTGCAAAAAATATGGCTTTGTGTACAGTATGTCAACTTTAAACAGTCTATTATATTATTGTAATGTACAGGACAAGACCTAGAACATATTAAAGAATTGCTATTTATCAGGTATAAGAAACCTTTGAGTTTCAGACTGAGTGGCAAATACCTTTATCCTAAAATCTATCTTCTGTAAAGTAACAGAGAAAAAACATTTCAAGCCAAAAATTCCAAAGCAATGGAACAATGAAGTACTTTATGCACTCTAGCCATTTTTTTGCCCAACTGATTCTGAGGTCCTATTTTATTTCATTGATACATATGTATAAACTATTTCTATTGAAGTGTCATTTCTATTTCCAAAAATATTTTTCTAGTGTGCATTTCTTCATAAAATATTGTTTTATACAGAGCCAAACCTAGACATTTCCAATTAAAATTAACCTATACTAGAAGATTGTTGCAACTCTCTTTAGCTGTAGAGAGCTGTAGTTATTTAATATGTAGTATTACATACTAAATAGATATTAATACATGTCATAGAATCATAGAATATCTTGAGTTGTAAGGGACCTGGAAGGATTATTGAGTCTAACTCCCTGTTCCTTGCAGCACTACCTAAAACTAAACCATATGACTAAAAGCATCATCCAGACTCTCCTTGAACTCTGACAGGCTTGGTGCCGTGACCACTTCCCTGGGGAGCCTGTTCCAGTGACCGACCACCCTCTCAGTGAAGAACCTTTTCCTAATGTCCATTCTGAACTTCCCTTGACGCAGCTTCATACCATTATGTATTATGTAGGGGCTCTGGTTCTGTTTAATAGGATTATTCATGGATAATTGCATCACTTACCACATATTTGTAGAAATAGAAGAGTTGTTTAAAAATATTGTGATTCAGGGCCTGAGTCCATCTGCACAGGAGGATTAAAAGAAAAAAGTGTACAAAATTGTTTTTGTATGTGAAAACATCATAACTAATTATTCAGTATCTAGAAATTTGTATGGGTTTTGACTTAGATGTAGGACTGTGTCTGTAAATTCTTTCCATGCACCTTTTTCACAGGCACCAGATCTTTAGTGTGCCATTACAGTGAGATTCAATATTTTCTGTCTCTCTCAGCCTCCTGGTGTGGTCAGGTTGTGTATGGTCTTACTTTTGTGTGTCGCTGTCCACTGGAATACAAAAACAGCACCTAAGGCAAAGGATTCTATTTTATGCGAAAATAAAACAGCAAAAATATCTACGTAGTGGACATAGCTTTTGCTGATAACGCAGATGTTTTTCCTTGATCCCTTTTCCTAAAGAGAAGTAATGTTGCCATCTACTGGCAGAGGACAGACCGCTTCTGGGATTTGGTACTTTGTTGCTATGTGCCTTCCCCTGGTGAGTTACAAATCTTCTTTTCTTTGACCCTATGTTTAATTCACTGATCTTGGCCATATATACCACACTGAGGCAATTATTTCTGCGTGAGGTCCGTGAGTTATGAAGAGTTGAATCAATAAACCATGTACACAGAAACTTTTCCAAGTACCCATTGGCCTTGTCCTAATAAAGGAGTTTAACAAAACATTAATAATATGATTCTTATTATAATTTAATTAATCAGTGAAACAGTGTTAATACAATTTTTCCTATGAAAAATGGAATAATTTTATGCCTTTGCTGTAAAACCAGGACGTCTTTTTCATTACCACCTAGATAGTAAACTGAATTTTCAGACTTTCTAACCTCAATCAGAGGTCTCAGCAACAGAGCCAACAGGAAAAGACAACAAGTCCCTCAGACCCAGCTGGTCTTTCTTTTAATGACTAGTTCATGAATGAATGTCATAACATACTCTCCAGGAAGGTGTGACCATGATGCTGCTTTGCAAGGACGGGGACACCAGAACAAGATACTGATTCAGTGGCAGTTGTCACGTTCTTCTTTGCTATTGAAATATGTACTCTTTAGATATGCCTGACCAGTGGCATTGTCTAGAAAGACACAGAAAAAACATTACTGTCTCTCTGACACTTTTAATAGTCTGATGCCATATCTGGCAGGTTAATCCTAGGGCTTCTCTTAGTTTAGCTTGGAAGAGCAGTTCACATTCCTCTTCTCAGTTTGAGGGAAACTTCTCGAGGCTGACTTCATTCTAGTTCACAGAGACTGTCAGACTTTAAATCTTTTCTCTCAAGCCACTGGCTCTTTGCAAAATGACTCTGTCTTTAACTCATTTCTTCGTCATAAACTTGGATCCATTTTATAATCTCATTTTGCTTATTTCCCCAGATATTAACTGTTATCTCAGTACAACTCCTGGAAATGCAGAAAAAGTAAAAAAACTGTGAACGCAGCAGAGTACTGTGTCACCTGAGGACACCTGAAATTCTGTTCATAGTGCTGTACTCACAGATGACTAGCTGCAGCTGGGAAACGTTGAAAGGAAAATTTATAAGAACTATATTAAAAAGAAAAGGATTCACTAGATTAAGATTTGTAAACAGCCTTTTCTCCTTATCTGAAATGTATTTTGCTTTATTGTAGTCCCATTTAGCTTCTTTGCTTTCTGCCTTCTGAACACAAAGTAAATGATACTGTTCTTCCTCTTTTCAGAAAACTGCTGATCCTGGGGAGACAGATGGAGGAAGTTTCCTGTTTTGACCTTGCTTAATTTTACAGATTTTATGTAGGTCACAGGATGCTGGTGGTTGAAAGCCCAGGCCTTTTGAAGGCTATGGGAATGCTTTTTCATGAGTAACCACAGAGGGGCTCTGAAGGGTGTGTGATGTTACACCATTGTCTCTGAAAAAGAACAGGATTTCTGATGTTGATCATCTTCACCAACTGCGGGATGAAGCAAGGTGCATTTTGGTTGGAAATGGAATGTTATAAATTTCTCCTCTGTGTAAACAAATGCTATGTCTCATGCTAAGGCTATTAAGAAGTGCTCTATTTGTTGTTGGATATCAAATGCTGTGGACTAGAGGAAGCAGTTGCTTTTCATAAGATAGAAATAATCTCATTTGTATGATAAGGTTGTCTTACAGGATGGTGAATGAGAATAGCACAGGTGTCTAGAGAGAAAAGATTTTGACTTCCTGGGGTTTTGGCAATTAAAGGCCAAGTTGTAGTAAACTCTGCTTAAGTTCAAGGAAGGAGGAGGAAAGAAACATGCTAAGAATTTGCAAAGAACCCTCTTAATTTAGGCCTATGCTGATGCCAGTGTGGCCAGATCTTGAGAGATCTCAGATCTCAGCCTTTGTGTGACTTGCAGGCATTGTTTGAATTGAAACTTTCCTCCTTCCCTGTCTCCAGAGAGAAGCAACCAGTTAGGGTTGCTGCAGATGACAGAGCATATCTGACATTCTTCTAATGAACAGACTAGTGTTTAGACAAGCGTATACTGGAGAGAAAGTATTTGTCAAACCTCCTGTAGAAGAAAAGAGGATTAATGCAGAAACTGAGGCTAATGCTCCCTGCCCCACATGGTTGAAACTGGATCAGACTTCCCATTGCTTCTCCATCCTCTCAGTTTTGTAACAGCAGGAAGGGAAAGGGGAAGAGGAGACTCCCTGAATGTAGCTGAGGAACAAAGCTGTCTCCTGCCATTTCATACCTAGGCCCAGGAGGAAGGTGGATGGTCTTTGAGGTTGGAGGAGGATAATAGGAGCATGCATAGGAGCTGAAGCAGGAAGCTAAAGCATGTGTAGTTACTTTCGGGGGATGAAGGAGTAGGGTGAGGTGAACACAAGAGGAATGAATTAGAACTTGGGGGATGGGAGGAAGGGGACTAACAGGAAGTTGGATGTCCTGAATCCTAGGGCAGGCTTTTCTGTAACCTAGGTTACTTCCCGTAACATAATTTTCTATTAAGATCTCCTGTATTAAAATCCAAATCACCTTATTTCTCTGTGTTTTGGAAAGTCGGTTGTTCTGCAGCCATGTTAGGTTTGAGTACTGGGGACTTGGGAAAAATAAAGATAGACCAAAGGAGTGATTAAAAACCCTATCCATGAACTTTCTGTGGTTTGGGTTTTCAATAGGTTGGACTGACAATACCACGTACCTCTGTAAACTGATATCGCAATTGAAATCCTTGCATAGCCAATACTCCTATTTTGTGGTGGTCACTTTATGGTTACTCTTATTTTCGATGATTTTCTCACTGTCTCAGCTGGAGGCACAGCTGTTTTGGATTAGTGCTTTTCCCTCAGGTTTGTTCAGTTTGTTTTCCCATTCAGGCAAAGTTAAACTTTTAGAGATACTTACTATTAATTTACTGAAGGATGTGTGACCTTAATGTGAAGTCTAATGGGATTACTTTTATGTGTGTGTAGACAGGATCTTTCCAACTGTTAGCAGTGGTCATATCTATTACAGTAGCAATAACATCAATGAGGTTGAGAACTACAAACTCAGTGAGCAGATTTCCCATATTAATCTTTTGAGAAGGACAAACTCTTGTGAGAAACAACCAAAATGTCTTAATATGAATGAATGACAGTTAAATCATATAACATATTTTTCTGTATTTTATCCTATATCTCATGCCAATGCTAGCAAAGCTAGACTACATGCTTAAGCTTTTGGCTGGACTTTGTTCCTGTTTTGTCTGTGTCTTTCAGAATCATAGAATCATTCAGGTTGGAAAAGACCTTTAAGATCATCGTGTCCAACCGTAAACCTAACACTGCCACACTAAACCATGTCCCTAAGCGCCACATCTACATGCCTTTTAAATACCTCCAGGGATGATGACTCATCCTCTTCCCTGGGCAGCCAGTTCCAATGCTTGATAACCCTTTTGGTGAAGAAATTTTTCCTAATATCCAATCTAAACCTCCCCTGGTGCAACTTGAGGCCATTTCCTCTTGTCCTATCACTTGTTACTTGGGAGAAGAGACCGACACAGAAGTGAATCCATAACTGACATCAGTAGAACATGTTTAATACGTGGACTTTTCACCTACATTTAGAGGACACTATACTCAGTAAAGGCATCCTTAGTATCATCCACTTTGCTAAAAGAGTGTGGGAACTGATTATCACTTAAGTGCAACAAATGGTTCTTGACAGGCCAGCAAATAGGCTTATTCTCTTAATTGGAAATACTGTACTTGTTGGAGTATAGTGCTTAAAGAGCTTACATGGTGAACTGCAACACCCATTATACTCTATTGAGGTTTGTTGTGATGTTATAAAATGGCATTAGAAATCAGAGGATGAACTCTAAAATAGCACAGAGGCCTCTAAATGAGATCAGTCCAAAAAGTGCTGCCTGAAATGCTTTGCTGTGCCTGAGGTTTCCAGCAGAAAATTCCTGAAGTGCCTAAAGATATGTTAATGTACGTGCTTTATAATCAGTGAATTTGCTTTAAGCTAACCATCTATGTGTCCTGTCTCCTTCCTTGGCACTATAAATCCAGGAACTAAGTGACCTTGCATTTAAACTCCCTGAAGAGACTGGTATGTTTGGCATGCTTTGAACATACTTAACTCCATCTGACTGTGCTGAGTGAGACTCAGGCCAACACTGACTCCAAAAATGTTGCTGCAGCCTGAGAAGGTTTAAACATAAATTTTGAGAGTGTCTTCACCACCAAAATTGTGGGAATGTGGTGGTGGATATCCCTCCATTCCTGCTGAGGCTAAATAACTGTGAGAAAGTCAACTGATAAATCAGAGGGAGCCCTGATAGGAAAGAGGGAGCCTGGTCAGCTGGGAAGTGGAGAGACCCTGAACACAAAACTTACATTGGTTTTTGGATCTAACGCCTCCTGGTGATCGTAATATAATGCACAATAACTGCAAGTGCCTAAGTGACTCTGTGAACCCGTCAACATTGTGATTTATGAAAAATAATCTGAAACAGCTTTCTTAGTTTCTGCATCAACTTGAATGCATTTCTTAATCATATTAAATCTCTGTGTTTACCATTACACTTCTCACATAGTTAAAAGCAATTGTGTCCCACCTGAGTGGGACTTCAGTAGAAGCATAGCTGTGGAACAGTAAGATTTACTTTACCTTGGCCCTTTTTTGCAGGTATTTAATTACATTGCATGCATACACTCAGAATTTTAATTCTCTATTATGCTTTCTCAAGCCAAATTCTATAGAAGAGTGATTTGAAATTGGCACTAACAGCTTTTTAAAAAAAGTGGTGAAATGAAGTGGTAGAATCAGTGTATGGCTTGTCAAGAACTTTTTGTTGCCAAAATTTTTATTCCTCCAAATAACAAATGCTCTTTTTATATAAGATGTGAGAAGTTCCAAAATACTTTATATTTTTGTTAGGGAGATTTCTACCACAGCTCCTTACATGACCTTAGATTTCCAGTTTTCTTCTCTTACTGTATTAATCCTGAATCTTTCGTGCAATTTCTCAGCTGTCAGTCTTGGCCACAACAGCTAAACGACCTTAAATAGATCTAACCAAAATACAGCACTCATTCCTACTTGAGCAAAATAGTTTGTTCTAAAAAGATAAGATTTTTGCTGGATTATTTGGAATGTACAAAAGTCACTTTTTACTCAGTGGTGATAGTTGCTGTAAGATTAATGAATTCACATTTATAATGAAACTGTTACCTCTGTGTGAATGCCATTAATTTCAACACTGAATTGAAAGATCTTTATGTTGAGGAATATAATTGAAGGAGAGGTTATTTAGTGCTTAGCACAACAGGTTCATGTCTGAGTGGACAGATCCATGCTACCGCTACAAAATGGGAGAGCTAGAGCTTTAGAAGTTCTTTGTCTTGGTCTAAGTCTGCCCCCAACAGATGTAGTTACAAAGCATTCATTAAAAAATAATGGTAAATCTCCCGTAAACATAAGAATATAAATTATTTTAAATTAATAGCAATAAGGCACATAGATTAAAATGTTGGAAAATAAAATATACTTATGCACTTAATTATATTAAGCAAAATGTATTTAAGTGGACAATATATTGTACTATTGAGCCTAAATGTAGGAACATAAACTAAACAATATTGGGGTTTTTTCACATTTTAAATTCGGTTTGTAGCCCTGTTTTTAATCCAGATGCTTTAACGATCACTTCATTTCAGTATGATGATTATAACAAAATACACTGTGCAACAGAATATGTGGCATTTTAACCTACGGTCACAGTCAAAACTCATTGACTTGCTCTGTTGCATACAAACACGACATAATATCACTACGTTATCACGTATGAGAACTGTCTATTTTTATGTTACGGGAAGAGGCTAATTTTCTTAGGAAATGGTTAGTAGAATCCTATATTCATGCAGCCGTAAGAAAGGCATTTGTTTACAAAACCGGAACTCCCTTTTCTTGCACCAGGAACTTGCCATAAGTCAAGTCACAAATGTGAAGATGAGTGCAAACTCCACATATATGCAATCTCATAATCATTCTTTTTTTATCAGTTGTGGCAAGCAGCTGTTGTTAATTCTTCAGCTCCTCCCAGAAGGTTTATTGTTTGTTCTCTTCAGAAACTGGGCAGAGATTAAATAATGACTGTCCTTACTGGCTGTTTATCTTGGGCCAGGCAGCTACTTTAATGACAGTGCTGTTCTTTCTCTATTGTAAAAAGAGTTTTCATTTTCAGTATCTCAGTATTACTGCAGCATTTCGAGAATTTAAAACTACTTCTTCAGAGCCATCAGCTTGTCTTCAGTGTTCTTCCCCACAGCTGGTCTGAGTTTTCTCTGTACCAAAATGATCAAATTTCAGAGATGCTTTCCTCCACAAAGAGCAATCACTGATTATTAATGGCCTTATCTTTTGATTGAGAATCCAGTTAATGAAAAATAAGTGTGTGATGTCCAATAAATTGAAAGTGCATGTCTGTGTTGTGATGAATGAAATATCATTCACCTGTTGAGCTGCATGTTAGTGCAGCTTATTACAATACAGTTCTGGAAGGCAGAAATCCTTTGTTGAGCATAGAGTTACGGCATTTGGTAAGATAGTTGTACAAACAGTGGGCTGTATTTGTAGGATCAGAAGAACACTTCATGCACAGAGCTAGTAATTGTTTTCTAATTTGCACTGTTCTGAAAATGAATGTGTGCACTGAAACATGGTGTGAAGTACCTATTTTTAAATTGAAAAGATACTTCAGTACTTAAGGAATAGAATAAATGTCTACACCTGGGGGCATAAAGCACTTAATATAATCAGAGTTGATATAACACACGTCAGTACCCGTTTGTGCTTCTTCACCCTGTCTCATCATAGTTTTGCTGATGCAGAGTGACCACTGGCAGCACTGAAAAATATATGAATTATTGCTGCATTTGATTATGATTTGAGTCAGATGAATGCCTGCCTACAGAAGCTAGAAAGAAAACAGCACATTCATATGCGTACTACTAAGGCTATAGTGATTTAACCTCAGTACCATTATCTAAGTTGGTTTTCAATTTCTGGCCAAGATATAAAAAGGCTCTAAATCTAATGAACAATAATTAAGAATATTAATGTTCTACAGTGTACAGTACTATGCAAACCATGATACCTGTTTCAGGCTTCATGCTTTTGCTTCTTATGTGCAACCTTTCTCAGTATTTATCTTTTAACCTTTTTTTCCAATCATGCTTACTTTTATGTGTGATCACTAGAAAAGTTGCCATACTTGTGAAGGTTTCTTTTCAAACTGGGTGTGCAGTGACTTTACTGTGACTTTAAGATGGCATATAAAAGGAAAAGGCTAAGCTGTAATGACATGCTCTTATTTATTACCCCTTAAACTCTATTTCCCACCTGATTGTTGCTTTAAAAAATTGAGGTCAGTACAATGCACTAGAAGACGTGCGGTACTAATGGTACCAAATGTGAAGGGACTGGTCAATCTATATGTCATATATGTGTGTAAATGCATACATAATGATTGCAGGGCTTTTTTCTAGTAATTACTATCCTGTTGTAGTTCAGTCATCAGTGTATTTCCTTCTCTTTTTAATGAAGAATATTAGATTGTCCCTGACAATCTATTGCAATGCAAGTATTAACAATATATGTTAGTTTTGCTACTGTCAAAATGTGTATGTTTATTACACACTAGAGATGGCCATACATTTAAGAAGGGCATAACTATGCAGTGTACCAACATGATTAACTCATGAATAAGGAAAAATTAGAACTGTAAATGGCTACCAAGGGAAATTTAACACTTGCTCACTTAGTCAAAGCCTACAGATGTCAAGAAGTGGAATATAAATTATTTCTGGAATTCAAAAATAAGAGAAGGAAACTATACAGTGGAAGCTCCTGGAAATGCTATCATTTGAGTAATTTACAGCTAGATTAAAGAAAATAAAAAGTATACTCCAGAAAGCAAGCATATCTGCAAAGAGCAGAGACAATAAAAAGAAGCATGTGTCTCTGCATTCAAATAAATTAGGCAATATCTTTCAATTGCATTTGTCTGTATTCTTTGACAGGAAAAGCCAATATGTGCATGATTGATCAAATATAGTTTTATATTCACTCTTTCTTAATGTGGCTTTTATTTGTCAGTCTTTTTTTGCAATAGCTTGAAATAACTTTTGTGACGTAAGAAGGAACTAGCACTAACATCTATAAAACTATTGTGTACATAAGCAGTTTAGTTAGTAAAAAGGATACATTTAAATGAAGTAGGTAAATAGAGGTGAAAAGGCAAGTCTTGTCTAAGAAATGAACCCCATAAAAGAAGTCTACCAAGTACCCACATATTACATAACATCTCACTGCAAAACTGACAGGAAGAGACAGTAATAAGCAGTCAAGCCCTCATAGTGAAAGGATTAGTCAGTGGTTCTAATTGTGGGGCAAATCAGGGTTTTTATATCACAAGTCCAATCTTGGCAGAAAGTGCTGAATATTGGTGTATTTTTCCCTTCCTACATAACACATTTTTCTGATAATCCCAAAGAGAAATTCAGAACTTTTTCTGCACTGAATGGTGTCTAAAACTGCGCAGAAATCACTGTACTAACAGAAATCACAGTACTAGCTGTAGACACAGAATCCTATTCTACTTTAGAGAAGATGCTGGTTACATGCTAGGACTGTTTTAATGTACTTTTGATTATACATACAACATAGGAGGAAGCAGAAGTGGAGGAAGGAGTCGGAAGAAGGAGAGAAAGCAGATAAGACTGAGAGAACAGATTATGTATCTGCTTAGTAGTGTACGCGCACAGCAGTTATATGTTCAAAAAAACTGGCACTGTTTTTTCTCACACTTTTTTTACAAAGCTGGTGAAATGGACTCTTGAAAACATACACCTGGGAAAAAAACCACCCCCACCCCAAAAAAACAAAACCCTTTTAAATTAGTTTGAAAAAATGAATTACTGACTAAACATGCTGTCTGGAGAGTGTTCATCTACTCTGCGAGTTCTCAAGCCAGTCAGACTAACTATGGGACTGTACTGCAAATACTACAATGCTGTATTCTGGCTTGCTGAAGAAAAGACTTGATGAAAGGAATACCAATCAAAAATCCCATTGTTATATGAGATAGGACTGTTCCAAATATTATGTTACCCTGTTAGGGTGTCTGTATTCATCACCACCTTTATTGAGAGGCTGTGGGGGTTGTATAAATAGAAAAGGCCAAGATAGGGTACTTAGAGTGTGTTGAATGACCTCTATTCTTGGACTGCATTATTCTTTATACAGTGACTGTACATCATTCTGAAGTCTTCCTTCAGAAGAATACTGACTAGAGACTATTAGCATGTGCCTAATATGTGTTCTTAAGGCCTTTGAATGCAGCACGTTGTGGAATGGTTTAGGTCCAATGAACTTTACTGTTTTACTTCAGTTGAGATTTTGGCCCCACACCTCCACAGGTGAGGAAGTTATGCTCTACTTTTGCAGTAAAGAAAATAATAAAACATTTGCCTGAGCTAGTTTTTGTTTTCAGCACCATGGCCAGGGCACAAGGTAGGGAATACGTAACAGCGACAATAAGAATATGTAAGTCATTTGTAATAAAAAATAATTTTACCATGCATATGTTGCTGGCTGTACTTTCAGTGGATGATCAGTATTATATGGTCAGCTAGATTTTCCAGGCATGAAACTGCTTGATTTCCTCCTCCTCCTGATAGTCAGCCATTAACAGTATGTTTGTTTCTCCTGTAAGTCAGAGCCGTCAGCAAGTAAGATAAATTGCAGCATTATTTATAATCTCTTAATCAGAAGTGAAAGACGTTATTGATTTTTCCAGACTTTAAATCAGGCCCAAAGGGAACTACACTAATGTCCTATTCTGTGGTGTCTTACTTGGTTTCTTCCTTAGCACCACAAGTCAGGAGTTCAAATGTTTATTCTAGGAAACATTCCAAGTACGAGAAAAACACTGTAAGCATAAGGAATTCAAAACTGAATCTGAAGGTGTAGTTTAGCTTCAGAGAGTGAATAAAGAATATGAAGGATGTGCACGATTGCACTTCTCTTTCTGCCTTTGAATCGCAAGTATAAAAATGGTCTTCTTAACTCGTGCCCCCCACCCCCAATCAGTTTGTAATCAGCGGCATATCACTCTGTAAGAAAACTTATGTAATAAAATTAAATGTGGATCTTATGGGAAAGGAGAGCGATACTTATTTATGAAATCTCTAAATGAGTTTATTTTATCCTTTTTCATTCCATCTCTCCTGAATTTCACTCCTTTGCCCTTGCACACCCACATAGTTACAAGCATCGAGCTTGGGATACCAAGTTTGGACAGGATTGTTGGTGTGCAAAGTAGAAGACAAGAGACACTGCTGAGAAGTCCCCATTGCATTTTTTATTTCTTCTTGATTGGTGGTGACAAACTACTTTGGATAGATCTGTATATCCTTTTGTACTCATTGGCTGTTAAGACATGGTCCTTTGCCACAGAATATGGCTTATTTCAGCTTTCTTAAATCTTAGATCTGATTACTGCTCATGGTCTGTTTTTCTCCATTTGAATTATATGTCTTTATTCTGTTTTCTTGGTGAACTAATGGGAAAAGGAATGGTATATGTAACATGCTGCTTCATTGCCATCCTCCTGATATCAGGATACAGGGTCTTCCACTGTCATCTGTGCTGTGGTCTTAGCAGGGTGCAGGCAGGCCTTTTTTTCTGGATGTAAACAACACTCTTCCACTTTATCCCGGGAGCAGTGTCTTGGGAACAGTGTTCTTTGTTATAATTGTGTGCTGTTTTTTCAACCCTTGTTCTGCTGCTTCTGCCAATGCTTAAACACATTTCCATTCATATTACATTCACATTCATACCAGCCCCAAATCATGTGTCATTAATTCTGAAAAGGTTCTAATAGGCTGAACTGGATCTTCACTTTCACCTGTCATCTTGAGCAGTTTTTTTGCAGAGTCATAACTAGTTGTGACTGAAAGGACATTTCTGGTTTGGTCAGGCTGTAGAATTCATCTGTCTCACATACACTGTTGTTAATGTTGGCCATTCATGGCCAACAGAAGCAAAAAGCTGTGTGAACAAATAGCGTGTCACAAACACAAGAGCAAGTCTGAGGAATTTGCTGATGCTTTTATGATACCTTGCAGGATAGAAACATCATTTAAGCATCTCGGGAGTACTAACAAGAGATACTCTGTTTCATGGTGAGCAAGCCAAAGCACATAATAAGATTTTCCAAAGCTTAATGCTTCTCACTTCCCCATTTTATATATGTTGTTTAGTATGCATCTCTTGTCCTGGTGGCATTACTTGATGAATTAGTAATTTTGTTTCAGATGCATGACAAGGCATATTGTGCCTCTGTCCGCTAGGCTGCTGTGTCCTACACTAAAGTGAATTTACTAAATTTTAAATTTCTTTAAGAAAAAAAGTCTTTAAAGACCAAAACTGTGGTTTTAGAATAGACTACCAGAACATTAGTGGATCTCACCATTATCTACTTCTGGAAATCATTGTGTTTTAATGGTATAAGCCACACTCAATGAAACTTAATATATAACATATACACTTAGCAATGGGAAAAATGGTGTAGAAGATGACAGACAGCCATAGTCATCCATGTCCATAGCTGTCCATATTCAGTCCATGAGATGCATCTGAAGACACGCCAGGTCCTTATATGTGGTTAACACATCATCACTAGAACCTTACAGGTGAACTTTTGGACACTTATGGGAATGCATCCCATCCTGACTCTTGTTTTCCTTCTCTGTACCTTTTCAAGTTTTAAAATATGCTTCTTGGAATGGACTGACCAGAATGGGAGGTAATATTTTAAAATGTGGTCTCTCCATGAATGCATATAGAGTAATACAGTGTTACTCTGTGTTTTGTTCTCTATGCCTTTACTAACACTATATAAATGTTTTGACTGTCTGTGCTGGTTTTGGCTGGGGTAGAGTTAATTATCTTCATAGTAGCTAGTATGGGGCTATGTTTTGGATTTGGGCTGGAAACAGTGTTGATACTTCAAGGATGTTTTTGTTATTGCTGAGCAGTGCTTACACAGAGTCAAGGCCTTTTCTGCTTCTCATACCGCCCCGCCAGCAAGTAGGCTGGGGGTGCACAAGAAGTTGGGAGGGGACACAGCTGGCAAAGCTGACCCCAACTGACAAAAGGGATATTCCATACCATATGACGTCATGCTCAGCATATAAGGCTGGGGGAAGAAGAAGCCAGGGGGGGATGTTCGGAGTGATGGTGTTTGTCTTCCCAAGTATCCGTTACACGTGATGGAGCCCTGCTTTCCTGGAGATGGCTGAACACCTGCCTGCCAGTGGGAACTAGTGAATAAATTCCTTGTTTTGCTTTGCTTGTGTGCACGCCTTTTGCTTTACCTATTAAACTGTCTTTATCTCAATACATGAGTTTTCTCACTTTTACTCTTCTGATTCTTTCCCCCATCCCGACACAGGGGGAGTGGGCAAGCGGCTGTGTGGTGCTTAGCTGCCAGCGGGGGTTAAACCAAGACAGAAATACAATTTGAGTGCTGTGTTTTACAGTACTGACCAGACCGTCTTTTTTTTTTTTTTTTTTTTTAATAGCTCTTGGTTTTTTACTGTTCTTTTGCAACTTTTGACTCATATTTATTTAGGGATTTTTGTACTGAAGCAGTTCCAGACATAAAGTAGCTTTTGTGAGATGCATTTGATTACTACATGGGGTAATAGGAAACGAGAAGATGAATGGTGCCAATGAAAGACATGAAGGAACTAAAATCCAGTGCATTTTTCTATCCAAATGACAATATTTAGGCAATTGTTATTCTGACATACACATCTTGGATTGAATGCAAATATCTGTTTATGGATTATGTAGAAAGTTAGAAAGTGAAATCTTCTATTATTTTCATTTTCACAATGTATCCTTGTCTCTGTTTTGTTCTCTTCTCTTCCAGCTAATCAAATAAGAAAGCTTTTTTCTAAGACTCACGTAGACTGTGCGTATACTCTTACCTAACTTACGCTCAGTGACTCAGTAGTATACACTAATCTTCTGTTCACATCAGACTGCTTTTATATTTTTTAAATTTACTTTGTGAAATGGGGGTTACCAGATTGTATGGTAGTTTCTCAGGAATCACACAAAGAGGATACACCTTCTTAGTCAATTAGAGAGCTTATTATGAAGCTAAATGCCATAAGTTAAGCATCGATCACTTCCAAGGTCATTCAGGTGTGCTTTGTTTACTGGCTTATTTTAACATTATTTATATAACAGGAGTCAAGATAACATACAGGATTATACAAATACTGTTTAGCTTCGTAAAACCAAATTCTGTTAGTTCAAAATTACTGCCTTCACCCTTCATGCAAATCTCATCTATGCATCCCAGTTTAGGATGAGGTGAATTGGTCTTTCCAAGTTCATTGAATTCCCCTCAGTTAAAAATAATTTTTTCTCTTTGCGGTTTATTTTGGCTATATTCCCATACTAGCTTGCATTAGAAAGACCTGGCAAGTTCAGGGTCACAACATGAAAATGGCAGTTTCATCAAAAGAGGAAGTTTTTCCTACAACAGCTACAAAGCAGCTCCTATTAAAACTCAGACAATCCCTGTTTTGTAATCTGTATGTTTAATCAGTTCATATTCTGTGTGTTTCATATAGTTTTGTGTATAATCAATACCATCCCTTGTATAGTTAGTAGCAAATTAAGATCTCATACATCCTCAGTCAATTCAGGGGGATTTTTTGCTTTGATTTGAATGACCCAACGTGAAAAGATTCCTGTGATGACAAAAGGAAAACAAAGACTTTAGGACAAGAGATGAAAGGGTTGAAAAATGAGTTTTTCTTTGACATATATGTATTCCCATAAATTTATTGCAAAGAAAGGGAAAAGTTTACCCCAAAATGCATTTAACATTAACAGAAAACAATAATTTTTCAGGTGATGGCTAGAAGTATGATTTACATTTTGTTTTATTTTAATAGTCTTCTTCAAGAGCTCATGTGCCTATCTATCTCAGTCTTTCCATTTCCATAACATCCTGTTACCTTGAGCACTTTGTAATAAATCTGTGTTAAAGTCTGACCACTTTGTACCATTTTTGTTGTTTTGAACACCTTTTTTGAATGATGGATAATTTACAGAAGAACGCTCCCCTATTGTCAGACAGTGCTAGCGCTTGGATTCAATACCTGTAGAGTAAATGTCTAATTGCATTGTTAGTTTATAGACAAGCATGTTCAGTCTGGTCTAAAATACTAGAAAAAGATCCTTTTTGAAACAAGTGGCTCTCTGAGATGGTAAAGAAATATTTCTGTAATAATTTATGTACAGGTGTATTGGGTTTACGTGGCAAGATTTTGGTAGCAGGGGAGCTGCAGGAGGGGCCTCCATAGGAAGAGACTGGGACTGCCCTGTGTGGGACACAGATGCTGCCAGCTGGCTCCAGCAGACCCACCACAGTGCACAGCTGAGCCCATCAGCCAAGCTGATGGTGCCTCTGTGGAAATATATTTAAGAAAGGGTAAAATGCTGTGTAGCAGTGAGAGAGAGGAGGGAGGAAGAAACATCCTATTGAGGAGGGGGAGTGAGAGAGCTGCTGGGTGAGGGTTTGCAGCCAGCCAAGGTTAACCCACCACAGCAGGAAAAATAAAGAATCTTTTTATCCAATCACAGGTTTGCCTGACTAGAGCAACACTTACTGCAGTATTGATGAAGTACTGTTCTGAACTGGAAACTTTACTCTGGTTTCTGTCTTGGGAAAGTACAGAGAAGATATTATCACTTATCTCCTGGACCTGCTTTCAATTTAGCCTTTTTATTAAGGTATTTGCTTGCAGCAAACATCTCTTACAGAGTTGCTATGAAATACTTTTTCTCTATAATGTTTCTAACATACAGAAACATTGCCGGAAAAATAATTGTTCTGCAAACTGGGCAGAGAAAGATGATTTTACTCCGTTATCCATGTTCTGCGTGCTCTTACACATCAGCAACATTCTGCTGTGGTATGTTCAACTAAGTCTTACTGTCCAGGTCAAGATAAGAATTTAACTTTTTTTTTTAATCTTTCTCTTTGCATAAAGTGAGAAACATCTTTGTAAATGACCTTAAACAATTTGGGCTTATATCCATACCAAAGTTTCTATTCCCAGGATGTGAGCTATATTTTATATCAAATGTTTGGATTGACTGAGACCATGCTCCTCCTCCCTTTTGTCATCAGCAAGTCCCTCTAATTTCTGCATTGTAGAGTCATGCTTACTCCTGCTTTCCTTGTCTTTGGAACAATGAAGCTCTTAAGTATTCTGTGCAAAGCTGAAATGCTTCAAAAGGAGGAGGGAGCCTTAGAGCCCAGGGATTCAGGTATTAGAATAGAATTGTTCAGTGGGAAGGGACCTACAACAATCATCCAGTCCAACTATGTTCTCACAGGAGATGTGAATGTGAGTCCCCAAGACAGATTTAAGTATGCCAGGCCTCACTTGAATGAGTACTCAGTGAGCTGTAGAATGAAAAGAAGAGTCCTCCTCTGGCATCATTTTGAGAAAAGGCTCTGTTTTTTGAAAGGCATGAAGGACCCATGTTCATGAAGAGAGTTGTGTCTATGAAGGTATTAGTCATGATTCACAGAAAAGAGTTAAAATTTAGACATACTCCTTTTTTTGGAGATTTTCCTCTTGCCTGGTCCAGGCAGCTCTTTGTTCAGAGTGCTGGATGTGTACATCTCATTTTGAGCCCTTGCTGTGTATTGCCTAAGTACTTTCATGGTTCTGTATCTCTGGCTGTGTGTTTAATTCTGCAGTTGTAAATATTGGGACAGGAGTTTTGTGGAGACACATACATCAAAACTGTGAGGTATCCTGGTACTCTGGGAAACAGTTCTTCCGGACATCAGTTACCTATGATTTGAAGTTATAATCAGATTTTTTTTTCCAAATTTTTTTTATCCAGCCCTTCCAAAATTTGAATGTAGGTAGTCCTAGTAGATGCAACACATCACCGGATGGCATGAACTCTCAGTATCATTGCTGGCGTTTTATAGTGCAGATGATCTGCTTCTGAGAATTTACATTTTAAAAAGCAGTAACTGAAAAGGAGAAGCATTAAGGAATGCTCAAAAGTATTTCCTCCTGGTTTTGTTCTCTATTTTTTCCCTTTCAAAAGGCACCTTAACGAGTGATCAGATTCAAATTTTGAAAACGCATGGAGAATAAAAAAAACAGTGTAAAATATCATGGAAGTGTGTGAAGGAAAATATTTCTCAGGTTGTCTAATTCATCCTTCCCTCTCCTTTACTGTGTGGGAGGTAGCAGCTCTCAAAGTGTTCTTCAATATACACTGTTATATTCACAATGTTGCTGTGATACAGCACTCTGTATTGACAATGTTGTCTTTCTGATGATTCAAAAGTTAATTATAAAGTAATGTTGTTAGAAAATGTGCATGGCAGCTGGAAGACTTGGATATGAGTCAGACATATTCTTGCATTTGACGTAGTTTTTCCCTCTCACACAACAGAAGGCACTATTAATTATGTAACTGCTAATTTGCATAACAGAAAAAAGTTAAAATTTACCATAACTCTGGCAAGTGTAGTAAATTGTACCAGCAGGATTGTAATATTTGGTGGTAGGAGGAGGAAGACTAAAGATTCTTAGCTAAATGTTCATGCAAGGGAACTCAAGTTTCTGTAGT
Source organism: Gymnogyps californianus (assembly GCF_018139145.2). NCBI lineage: Eukaryota > Metazoa > Chordata > Aves > Accipitriformes > Cathartidae > Gymnogyps > Gymnogyps californianus. The sequence continues at coordinate 19,491,319 of NC_059475.1, read as the reverse complement.
GTCCTGTGGAACCATCACCATAGTTATATCATGGCTCAGAATATTGTTTAGCTCAGCTATTTGATATTAAATCTCAAATTTATTAAATTCTGTCGGGTCAGTAGAAGTATTGTCTACATGCCGTTAAGTAAGCTGTTCCATCAAGAGTTGAGCAAAATGGGAAAAGTTTAACCTATCAGCCAAGTGCCTAGGCTGGACATTTTGTAAAATAGGAGAATATACGGTATTAAGCAGGCATTCAGTGTAATATTTTGAGGGTCATTAAAAAATTCTGGTTTTGAAAGCTAAAAAATAACTCATAGCAAATGTTGACTTGGAAGCCATATCCATACACTGCTGCAAAAAGGAAGGGAAGAGCGAAGGGTTTGCTCTCTAGTTTTGTTTGTGGCAGTGAGGTGAGTCTGATTTCCCATATGGCACCTGAAAATATTAAGTAAATGCAAAATTTACTTCAGTTCCACCATCAGTGTCAATAGGAATTTTGAGACAAGGAGATGGCAGAAAATATTAGTAGAGGAACATTGCAACTAAAGCAAGTATGCTCACTTTGTTTCTTCTTCAAACTCTCTCTAACATCTCCTTGATACGTGAACTCCATTGAGACAACACAAGTTTAGGTGCACAAGCTTTGCCTAGAACATTTCCCAGCTTATTAGTGAGCTGTATTTTCAGAAAAAAGCCTTCTTCAGAGGACAGAGGAAAAAAACGCACATTTTGCCAGCATTTTTCTTCCCAGTGTTTCCTAGAAGGGAAATAAAAGATTTGGAAAATCCCACTCTACTGGGGTAAAATTGCTAGAGAGAAAGAAATGTGGAGTGTAATTCCTTTGATGCCTTTTCTATGTCATCTCTTCTTGGCTCTGCCCATTTGCCTCTAGTAAATCCCATAGATGCTTGAGCAAAGGAGAACTGCTTTAATCTTTTTTTAAATCATCAAATATTTTTTCATGTATATTGATATAGAATCTGTCGTACCAAGGCTTTTCACAGACATACCTTTTCTAGAAGGTAAGTGTTAGCAGGAAAGTTTACTAGTTAAAGTTATTACTTACTACCTCCATTCCTAGTCTCCAGTAATTGTGTGTCACGTGTTTATCCCCATTTGTACTTAACTGGAAGAGAAATAAATGTTTTGCAACCTCAGTCTCAGGGTATGAGCTACCGGCAAAAAGAAGGAAGTATTACGAGTGGAAAATGGATGCTAATCTTAAAATTTCTACACCAAACCATTTAAGGAAGGGCATGTGAGAAGCTAGCATCAGTAGATACCTTACACTATTGTATTTGCTTGAATAAAAAAGAATGCCAATAACCCAAAGACTTGCTGAAGGTCACAGAGATGAAATTAGTGGTAGGGCTGAGATTAGTCCAATCAGAAATCGCATACCTTAGGGTAAAATGATAGGATAATTAATTACATGATATTAGCCCGTTTCCAGAAGGGACCTAGGATCAATCAAAAGTATGCAGGTTTTTGTAACATTTCCTTAAATAAAAGCTTGACTGTTGAATACATTTAAGTGGACATTCTGTGTATTAAAGTTCTTTTCGTAAAAATAGTAACTAGTGACTCCCCATTAGAAAGTCTGAGAGAGCAATAAATTGATTATAGCCATGGGTTTTGCCACTTGTTTCTAATTCTTTAATAACATAAACCCCATAAATTAATAATTTCAGTCATTTTATACCACTTGTACATACATATAAATACTGTCTCCTTTTGTGTTGATAATTTAGGTTAATTTGTTGACAGCATACATATCAAAAGGAAATACGTCCCCATTACTTCTACGTCATCACTTTAATACTCTCTTTCATGCACCGTTCAGTCTTCTGCTGCTTGTCTCTGTGCTTTCTTAAGTTTTTGTCAAGGTGTGCTATAGAGTGCTTACTGGTGTCTTGGTCAAGGAAGTACCGTGATTGCGTGTCAGACATCTCTTAATTCATAATCTGCCTATATTTTGCCAGAGCTATTTTAGAATGGCTGCCAGGGAGTTCAGACAACCCATATCTGTGATTGAGATAAAGGGAGTGATGTGTATATCCTGCAGTTGGATGGTCATGTGGAAGGCTTTGTGTGCTCTGGTGAAATGCTGGCAGGTGGAAGAGTAGCAGAACAAAATCGCATGGCTACTTCTGCAGAGCAACATCACTGATAGAACATTGCTTCTTGGTTTGACAGCCTGTGATCAGCAGCAAGTCAGGAATATAAAAGCAGATATGGAAAAAATTTCAGCCACCAGGTATATTTGTACTTTCTGAGGTATTTGTACAGTGGTCATCCTGGGATTGCTGTGACAAGACTGCAATGAGATTTCCTCTTGGTGTGTTAACAGATAGAAACAGACCCCAACTTCTTAAAAAATTATTCATTCTTCCTAAAACAATAAGCCTAGCCAGGTCTCTGCTTAATTTTATCTTAAGTAATACAATTTTTCCATATAGGCCATTTTCTTCTGCAGTGTGAGTCAGAATGAATATAATCATCTGTGTAAGTTCTCTTTTTAAGAGAAAGTATACTGAAAAATAAATTTACACTGCAATTAATATGAACGTTAAAATTTAGCTATGCTGATGGAATGAATGGAAATAGTATTATAAAAGTTTAAGGGTAGGGAAACACTCAATGCATTGACACAGCTCTGACTCAAAACATATTTTTTATCTCTCCTTCTGCATCTGCTGCTATAACAAACACACTTGCCATGCAATCAACTTATTTTTCTAAACTTTAAATTTTAGGATTGGCTGTTGTAGCACTGGTGTTGGGACCTCTAGGTCAGGCATATAGTGAAAGATTATGAGAACTTGTTTTTCTACTCATGGACTTCAGGAACTTTTAAAAAACTATCATCTCAGTTAAGACTCAGCAGTGGGACCTAAATATGAAAACACTCCTTCTTATTGCTTGTTGTGGTGATGCCACTTGCACAGTGATAGCTTTTACTCAGTTAGGTTTCCATATGTTTTCAGTTGTAGCGTCCCTACTGGGAAAGGATTGAAGTGCATGCAGAATTATAAGAAGACGTATCATTGTATTAAAGGCAAATGAATGCCTGGTTCATTTAATCGGATGATGACTTCTGATTAAGATGGCCAGAAGCAAGGAATGGCATGAAGTTCCACAGACAACTCAGATGTAGAGAATTGATGTAAGTTTAAAGCAAAGGTGTTAATGCTAAAGCAGAATTATCTTTGTTCCAAAATGGATTGATTACTCTAGGTTGTCAAACAATTTATAGTAAATAAATTAATGCATACATATGGATGCAGAGTTATCTGTGCATTAACAGTAAGATTCTTCTGGATTAAAATGCGTAATCCAATAAGCTGTAAGATAGCTGAGCATGAAATAAAACAGGCTATGATGTCTACCTCAAAGACTGATTATTTCTGTGAGGCATATAAAGCAGCTGGTAGACAGGATCATTACCCTTCTGGCAATAAGGAAGCAGAGATGGTATAGTTTAGGACACTTTCTAATGGTAGCAAAAGTACAAATACTTATGAATTGTGAAGATAAGGATCTGTATTCACTTCTCCTCAGATCAGCACAGCCATGTAAGCTTGAGTGCAAATTCTGTAAGAGTGGTCTCAATTCTCAAAGGCATGTTGCTTTCCTTTGTTCTCCAGTTTGGGATGTCACAGCGAGCCACAGCTTCCTATATGTCAGAAGAAGGGACAATGAGAAGTTTTTGGTCACTCTGAGAAGAAAAGACTGGAGAAGGAAAATAGTCCTGTTCTAACTTTATAGCCCAAGAAGGAATCATGCTCCCTGTACAGGCAGGCCAGAGCTTGAGCAGAGAAAATCAGTCACTAAAATTTAATGGTGCTTGGCTAAGAGTGACTCTTCAAGGGGTTATACCTATCTATATCACCCCAAGAAAGGTGCATCTCTCACCTGCATAGGAGCAAAACACCAGCATATTGAACTGAGGTATGGTGCATCTTTAGGTGAAGGGTGATTGCCTTTCACAGTCCCAGCAAATGAATGAGGCTGGTGCCAGATGTAGAATTTTCGTGGCAAAGAAACCTGAATGGAAAATACGCAAGTATCCAACTTACACCTGTGAGCATACACATCCAATTTAATCTAAAAAGGAGTCAGGTCTGCTGTGTACATGGAGTTGCTGTAACAATTTGCAAAGACTGTATATGAATTAAATCATGGAGACTCTTTTTTCTGGGCAATAGTAGTTCCAGACAGGAGACTATGTGGAAAAACACAGGGAGGAAAAGAAAAGCTCAAAATAAAGTCCTTCGGGAATCTCCTAAGTGTTTTTAGAACACATTTCTGAACTAAAAGTTTTGGTGGCGTAAAAGACAGAAAATTCCAAGATGGGAGATGTCTCTGAGGTATCATAAAATGTTAAACCTGCTAAAGTAACCATCAGGGAAAGGTCTCTGTAGACAGTGTTTCTTCTTTTTTCTCTAAATGGTTTGTTCTAACTGGTTATTACTGGTTTTATTTTTATTTTCCAAGAAGGAAAATCAATTCTGTATTCTTCTAGTGATAGACTCCCAAAAGAGAAAAGGGTGACTACTTAATTTCAGTCATGAGTGTTGAGTGAATGGTACCCTATGTAAGGGTGCGAGAAGTGCAAATCTGTACCCTCAAATAGGAAAAGCAGAGTCTAAAACTTTTTGAGATGTATTGAGGGAAAACAGGAACATGTTCGGGTCGAGGATAGGCTGTCTTGAGATAAAAATAGCAAATAAAAGAAAACAACAGCTAAAGACCATGCCTTTATGACAAAAGGGTGTTTCTAGTTGAATAGAGCAGCCAAAAGGGCTGTGAAGAGTTTCCTTGGTGTTTTACAAAATATAAAAGTTCTATTTGTAATTTGAGCAATGAAAGTAAGGAACACTGAACAATTAAGAGGATTAGAGATTTCCAGACACCGCACTGAGAAACTTTTGATGACAAAATATAGAGCCTGGCCTGGGAGCTTTAAGAAGTAAACCCTATTAGTGCTATGAAGCAGCCGTGTTAAAAGATCTGTTGAAATAAGTGTATTTTACCTCAAGGAGACTGTGTTTTTTCTTCTGAAAAGAGTTGCAGAAACACCTTCTCAAATGAATTTTTCAACGTAAAATACAGTGCATGTGGAAATCTTGTATTTCTGAAGCAGCATTCTGAACTGATTCCTGGTTCTGTTTTCTGCTTTCTTCTTCTCCCAAGGACCCTCTTCATCTTTCTCTGCACAAAGCAAAGCTGACCTTTATAGCTGACCTATAGCTTTTGTAGGATCTGATGTGGGACAGTAGACTGTAAATTTATCATTCATGTAGAAGGTAAGCAAGAACAAGCTATTTAGGGGGATTCTGTCTGAAAACAATTGTTATTCAGTCTGGACAGTAAGGTTTTCCCCTTCCCCTCCCCCCCCCCCCAGCTTAATATGTTGTGAGAGTCTCTACAACCTTTTTGATGGACTTTCTGTTGCACCATGACAATGTTCGATAGAGTATCTCTTTTGCTGTGAATTCCTTGAACTTACCTTGTCACCCCATCTCAATTATGTTTTGGGCACAAAATGCAGTATGGGCTATACCTTGTTTTAGATGCTCCCCAGAGCTTTACAAATGAAAGGAATCTAACAATCGCCCGCAAAATAATTTTACAATGCATGGTGTATCATTCTTATTTGTAAGAGTTACTGTTGTCTACAAGGATCTTCACAAGCATCATTTAATTTTTACAGAAATAATTCTATGTGATGGTGAAAAATGAAAAATTCTTTGGCTTTCAAGTTATTGTTTGAGGGTATCTCATCCTAAACTGCCTTCAAGGGTTTTCTTTGTTCAGCCACTACAAAATTCACTATTTGTTATAGGAGTTACTGAAGGTTAAACTTGGTGTGAGCATTTGAAGGATTTAAGAGCATAGCATCCTGTAGATGAAATAGAGCAATAAAAATTTGCATGATTACTGAATCAATATTATACCATTTCCTGTATACTGAATTCCTTCATTTATGGTGAAAAATACCTGTCTGTTTACTTCTTATCTTCTGTAAATATCACGCCTATTTTTTTACCTCTCCTCTTTCCTCCTCCCTTTGTATCTCCTCTTCTGTGATAGAATCAATTGCATCAGCGGATATTATATAAAGAAAAGTTTTCAGTGGAGTTCCCAGTTCACCCACCTTAGCCACCATGGGGCTAAGAGTTGCCAGCCTTTTTATACTCTGGCTGGCTCTTTCCTATGCAAATGAAATAAGAAAAGGTAAGCTCTAGAAATGAAATGGTAGCAGATTGCCTCCTGGAAAAGAGGGACAGAATTAAAATACCACTGCAGAGGTAAAAGGAGGCAGTGCATTCAAATAATGCACTGGAGTTTTAAGGTGCCTTAAATTTCTTAAACTTTCAAATACTAAGGCTACATGGCTCAGCCAACATAGGTAGATACTGCTCTCTTTGGAGAGATTAGTACCTATATCTACTGCATTAATCTCTAGTTTGATGTGCTTGGAAAATATTTTCAGTGTTACTTTTCTTTCCATGTGTTGAGACTTTCCTACTACTACTTGGTAGAAAGCAACTATAGGAGTTTGGGAGACTCGTTACAGCAATGAAGAAAGTGGATGATTATGCCTTCTGTTACTTTGGAATGACATAAATACTTTCTTCAAAAGCGAATGTAGTAATATTGGACAAAGCTCATTTTGGCATTCAGGACATTAATAATCGCTCTGTAAAAGCTCTAATTTACTCTATTTGTTATCAACTTTGTTTGAAGTGTTGAAATGGAGCTCTCATACAGAAAACTATTTTTGGAGGAATAGGTGATGGATTTTGTGCAGTAATCAGGTTTGGGGTATTGGTCTTGGTCTGCTGTGTCTTGAATTCAGCAATGGGAGGAAAGCATTATCTTGCATTTGGTATCCCAGCTGTGAGCTCTGGGAGAATCTCAGTGTAGCCTTCCTTCTGGGGAGAGAAGCATACCAGCTTGGCTGGATGTATCTGGTATGATTGATACCATCAAAGTACAATAACTTAGAGGTCCCCTTGGTAGTTTCATTTTCTCAAATTAAACGCTGCAAGAAAATCTTGTGAAGATGAGTGGCATGTGTGCTTTTGGTAGCTTGGCAAGCTTCCCAAGTATGCTTGGCTTTTATGTTCACCCCTAATCTACAGAATCTTGAGATTTATCAGATACTGTGTTAATTTGTATTATTTGTTGGTATAGATGGCTGGGAAGAGAACAAATATCATCATCTTCATCTTTTGCTATTGCAAAAAAAATCTTTTTTTTTCTTTTGCTCCTACCATCGTTATTTTCTGACCTATCTTCTGAAGAATTTCTATTCTGTAGTAGTAGAAATCACTAATTCTGTTAGGAAAATAATGAATTCATTAAAAACTCCTGTGGTTCACAAGTCCTTTCATAACATTTAACCTATTTGCCTTCCAGAGTAGGAGTGGTACTTCCTTGGTTTCCTAACCCTGTTTCCTTTCTAGTGCATGTTGCGTCAGGGAAGAAAATAGCTCTTAGAAATATTTAATATTGCTAAAAATAATACTGTGATTCAGAATAAATTCATGTTTGGGAAAGCAGCTCCATTGCACTGATGCACCAGCTTGTCAGTGGTCTGAGCGTTAAGTTTCCCCACCTCATGCAGACAAGTTTCTTCACCTCAGTGAGGATTATAAGATATACCCAGGTCTCAGCAGTATTTGTTAATGTCTTATTTTCCATTAGAGATTCACATCTCTTCTGCTTAATAGGCAGATACTTGATCTGGCTTGAGATCTGTGGAATCACTGTGCACATAATTGCAAGTGATTTCTACTGTAAAATGCAACACTTACCTTTTCTTGACGCTAGCTTGTTCATTTCACTTTTTTCATGCCTGTTTCTTTTTTGTCGCTTAACAGGAAGGACAAGAAACCATGGCCACTATGTCTGCAGCACTTGGGGAAACAACCATTTCAAAACTTTTGATGGAGACATCTATCAATTCCCTGGCATTTGCGAGTATAATTTTGCTTCTGACTGCCGAGAGTCTTACAAGGAGTTCTCTGTCCACGTTCAGCGTGCTCTGAACAGCAATAACCACCCTGAGATCCAGTATATTCTGATAACAATCAAGGACTTTACAGTGTACCTCAGACCAAAACTGGCTGTGGTGGATGGGCGGATGTAAGTTCCTTTAGTATAATAGTATTTCAGAGAAATATGCTGGGAAGATAAAAGCAGGATTGATTCTTTACACAGCTGTCTGTATACTATTAAGGTAACTGCTACAAGCATTTCCACAATAAAAAAAAAGCTCTTTGAAATTCAGCATAAAAATTGCTTTGGGGAGGGGCTTTAGTATTAATCATCATTTCTACACTGGCATAAGGGATGATTTAAATGCAACTCAGGAAGAGGTTTGAGTGAATTGTTCTTCTGGTGGTTGTGCAGGAAACAATGCAGCTCATGAGCCAGAGCTTTTACTGGCATAAAATGACATAGCTTCATTTGTTTTATGGCATCATCTTGAGTTTACCTTAGCAGATGGTCTAGCAAATCCTCAAAAATGAAGATACATTTCTCCAGGATCTTTTTCTCTTATTTTGTGGCAGAGAAGAGGTGTTTTTTTCTGATCTTCATAAATAATTCTTTAAGGTCTGATGGCCATTCCTCAAGCGATTATAACATATAATGCAGGTCAAAATTTACACTGATTTCTATGTGGCAGTATGTACTTTTTCACAGTGAGCTGTAGGATTTTTCTTCTCCTGTAACATGGTTGCACAAGGAACTAGTCTGACACCATTACTGGTGCCAAATAGTGTCTTAACCTAGCCTTTCCTATCATTAGCCTATCCTTTCAGTGTTTGTATATATACACACTGAAACAAGTGAAGCAACTCATAGGTTAAGACATAGTTCTGAAGATGGAAGAAACTGGCTGTTAGGATGTCTTAGCATAATTTAAATAAAATTCTTTCTATTGTCATCGTAGGACTGTTTTTTGCCCAGAATTCAGCTTTTGCTCTGAAGTTTTGAAGCCACTGCAATGAAAATCTGTTCAAAGATAGAAAATAACATTCAGTTTTCCAAGGATCATACCAGAATGCATAACAAAATGACATGAAGTTATAAAAAATGCATTCTTGCCCCAGATTGGAAAAGCCCTTTATTGTGTACTCAGGTCTTAAAAAGAACTGCATGAAAAACAAGTTTAGAAATCCTTTAAAAATTGTTTTTCTTAAACCAAGCCTCTTTTGTCTTAGGTAGTGTTCATAAAACAATAGATCCCTTCTGAACAGGTTTTTGCTGCATGGGGCATTTAGTTTTTTGTAGAACTTAATTTCCCATATGGCTCTTTAAATGACATATGATCCATTGCCATGTAAAATAGCATTTCACACTACTGAAGTGGAAACTGTAAAGTAGAAAAAATGTATGAATTTGCCTTTTGGTACCTGATCCACTGATTGATTGAATGTCTTGGTATTAGAAAAAAAGAGAAATGTTCCATGCTGTGATAGCTGAAAGGTGAAAAGCTGCCCAATGTTTTATAAACCCTCTCCAAAACCGTGATCTCTTAAGGCCTCATTGTCCAGAGGATGAACAATGCACCCAAAGTAGAAATAATGACTTGTGAGTTCCTGCCTAGTGTTTAGATAAGCCATTTGGCCATGCTAAAAATGCCTGAGGTAAATAGTTGGAAAAATCCTGGTGACAGGAAATTAGGAGATAAAATTCTCCAAGTCAAGAGATTAGTTAAGAGGAGATGTGCATAGACATACATGAATCCTGATAGGTAACAATTATATTGGCAAATCAGTAAAAAACGAACTGGTTATTTTGACTGGATTCCAGTTTACACTACTTCTGTTTGAATAGACTCTAGTTCTTTAGATTTTATAGGATGAGGCTGCTTGCCACAATCCCTTTATTGCTGAATGTGTGTGTGACTTGTTACATCGTGCACTGTAAGACAGACATAAAAGAACAGGAGAGAGATCTGGTGAATTGATTCTTTATCAGACAAAAACATCTATGCTCAGCCTACTGTAAAATATCTTCTGTTACATTAACGTGCCTTGCTGTCACCATTGACAAGCTTGGTTCTGGCAACTGAAAGCTAATGAACTAACTACTGACACAACCTGCTGAATTCCTCTTAACATGCTCCTTTCTTCTCAAACTTTTGTCGGCAGTCCCTGTATCTGCCTGTGCTTCTTGAACTCTCTCTTGAGGAGGAAGATCATTGCAAAGGAACACTCATTCTCTCTGAAATGGTTGTCAGAGCTTTTGGTAAAGAAAAGCTTCCATTTATGTTGTTACTTCTTTCATTGAAGTAAATTATTAGTGAGCGTTTGAATATCCTCTATTAATACCACAATGATGATGGATTTTCCTTTGATTAAGTTGAAGACATCTGACATTTTGGCTTTTTTCTTAAAGAACCCATACCTTGGGGAGGCTTTGCCTCTGAAATTGCTTTGACTTTTAAAGGCAATGAGTTATCGCATCAAGTGTCAGAGAGAGAGGATTTAATGCCTCATTAAAACAAGGCATCCTGTGCAGCTAGGATCAGGTAGACAGAGACTAGTTTCTCTATTCATTAGGGTATTTGGCTTATTACAGACTTTCTTGTCACCCCTTATGTTTTTGTACTAACGCAAAGTCTGATTTTCTTCCTAGTGTGAAGACACCTTACTACAGCTCTGGTGTGCTCATTGAGAGCAATGACATTTACACCAAGGTTTATGCCAAATTAGGCCTGATTCTGATATGGAATCAGGAAGATGCACTGATGGTATGTATGATCCAAATCTTCTTTATTGGTATTTCCTGGGTTTAACAGACTACTGTATACTGAACAGAAGTAGAATCTCATGAACTGAACAGAGCTAGAGTGTTAGACTGACTCATCCAACTGACACTCATAGTACCCTATTTTAAAAACACAAAGATCCTTTCTCTGCAGTGTGATAGAGGTAGCAGTATGGCATGCAGATGATCTCACTGGTCTCAAGACAGGGAGAAGAAGCTTTCTGAGAAATAGCTAATGTTTGTGCTATAGCACCCCCACAATCCAATCTGCATTTTCCTTCATTTGTCTTTTAAATGACTGCCATCATCGGCTTTCCTAATTTCTAGCAAGACTTAAATCTTATCCAAGTAGGGAAAAAAAGGAGAAAAAAAAAAAGTCCTGTGTTTTTAATCGAAGATGCTTTCTTTAATCGAAAGAATGCTTTCCTTTTCATCTGTATCACCATGGTGGTTACTGCCATTATTGAAATAGAAGAGCTTCAGTCACTTCTTTCTGTTTTCTGTGTTATTTTTTGCCTCTAACTGTGTGTTTATTAACTATGTTACAAGTTCATTTGCAATAGCCACTTCTCTAAGAGTTTTGGGTTCACCATCACTTCTATAATCTAGCAACTTCCCTTTCGAGTAAACGTATTTGCTTTGGAATGTCTTCCTGCTTCAGATAATTCTTTGCTGTTTTTTCTTTTTCTTTCCATTACCTAGGTGGAGCTGGACAGCAAATTTAATAACCATACATGTGGTCTCTGTGGGGATTACAATGGAGTTCCAATCTACAATGAGTTTATCAATGGAGGTGACTCATCCTACCATACTGACAGTTATCACAGAAGATAGGCTGATAAGCACTGTGCATAGGAGCATCACAGGAGAGCAAATTTCACCTGAGAGATTCCTGTGATTGCCCCAGAATAAACATTATGTTCCAGTGCTGCATTCCTGGTCTAAGGTTATTTTATTCCCGAGGAATAATCATCTTCTTTTCTCTATTGGCCTTCTTTTCTCGTTACCACTTTAAATTTTTAAGCACATTTAGACATAACAGACATAATTCAGAGCAAAGACCTGTGTCTGACAGGCATATATGATACCATAGTAATGGTTTTCCTTGATCAGTAGAGTCCCAGGAATCAGATGCTCCTTGTTGTCAATTTTTGGGGCTCAGCAAGTCCTCTTTGTAATTTTTTCTCATAGTTGCAAGCTACAATTCAATTACATATGGGAATTTACAGAAGATCAGCAAACCCAATGCCATATGTGAAGATCCTGATGAAACTCAGGCTATTCCAAGCTGTAATGGGCATGTGAGTATTCCTACTGGTGAACTCCTCTTGCATGGGCACATGGAGACATCCTTCAGAGTTAGTGTGTGAGCAGCGGGGAAGACTTTGTCCCTTCCAGGGCAGATGGTTTCTTCTTCCTTTCTTGAATAACTGTTGCTGTTCAGAAGACAACAGTTTCTATGACAAGACAGGAAGTGTCTAGAAGCTCAGGCACTTACAAATCTCTTAAATATTATTACTCTTCCTCCTTAGCGTGATGAGTGTGAGAGGTTGCTGACTTCCTCTGCATTTGCTGATTGTCGGTTACGTCTTAATTTGGAAATGTACATCCAAGCCTGCATGCAGGACAAGTGTGCATGTAATGGAAATGAGGACTCCTTCTGCCTCTGCAGCACCATCTCAGAGTATTCTCGCCAGTGTTCGCATGCGGGTGGCCGGCCGGGTGAATGGAGGACACAGTACTTTTGCTGTAAGCAGCTATATAAATTTTACAAAGAAACAAATATTTCATGGATGTAGCACTGTGAAACATTTAAATTAATTCCTTCTTTACAAAAGTATAGGCATATATCATGAATTTCACACCAGCAGTGCAATGAACTACATACCATGCTCTTCTTGGTTTCTTCTTCTATTGCCCTTGTTATTAAGAAATCTTTTTCAGCAAGTAGAAATTCTGTTCCCATTAAAAAACTGTGAGGTCTGATGCTGCAGGTGACTGGGATAATTTGACCTATTCGAAACCAAAAGCAGAAAATAAAAAAAGCAGGGAAAGCAGTTCAGAAACAGAAAAACATGCTTTGCCAGATGGAGTCTGGCTTGGGACACCACTGACTTGAGGGGAGTAGGGGATATCATCTGTGGTTTCTGAGGAATGATGGACTTTACACTCAAATAACTGTTGGTGTCTTTCTCATTCTTTCAGCCAAGACCTGTCCTGACACCATGATCTATAGAGAAAGCAGCTCACCCTGCATGGATACTTGCTCACACTTGGAGATCAGCAGCCTTTGTGAGGAACACTACATGGATGGTTGTTTCTGCCCTGAAGGCAAGTGTTATTCTAGCTATTGTATATGGAACAAAACAAAGAGCTCTGGCAAAGGAGGTCATAGCTAAAATATGAAATGTAGTCAAATAATGTCTTAAAAATTAGTATTGCTACTCATTATATTCCCCCCTAGGGGAACATAATTATAAGGTTTTTTAAAAAGGAGGTCATAATTGATTAATTAATCAATGATTTTATATTTAAATCATATTAATTTAATGACAGGTAATAAATTTGCCTTTTACTTCTCAACAAATGGACTTCTGCTAATATATAGAAAATTATGCTTTTTAAGTTGAATAATTCTGAGACAATGGACATCATTTGCCCAGAGAGTGATAATGAGGGACAGTGAGTGAAATTATCAGACTTACTGCGAACCTTAGGAAAAAAGATTACAATGATAGTCTACAGAGTATGCCAGAAGGACTGAAAATCCAAACATGTAAAATTCTGAGATTGTTCTTGTATACTCATATTAAGCTTTTCATCTGTGTATAGTTATATAAGTGGATAGACTTAGATTTTCAAAGCTGGATAAAGGTGCTTTCCATGTGTCCTATATTTCAAAAAGTAGAAACAGTATTCTTCACAGTTTTGATAATCTCAGCCTCTGCTTTCTGTGTCAAGCTGAGAACATGTCTCCTCTGAGAGTTTCTCCTCAGTGGAAACTGCTTATTTCAGAAAGAGCTGGAATAGGTTACTGTTGTGCTTTACAGGAACTGTGTATGATGATATTACTGAAAAAGGCTGCATACCTGCTAGCCAGTGCCACTGCAAACTCCATGGAAAGGAGTATTCACCTGGAGAAAGCATTACCAATGAATGTGAAGAATGGTAAGGATCATGGTTGTTTATATACCTGTCTTTGAATGATTGTAAATGGGTCTGCGTTTTTCAATCTTCCACTTAGTCACAGGAGACTTCCTGAAAACATTCTGAACTTAACGTTTATGTTGCATGTCTATACAACCAATTTTCTGAAAAGTTTTCTTGTATCTGTGACATACGGCAGAGGGGAAATCTTAAGGAAATGGTCAAAGATACAGTTTTAAAACACCTGGGGATATCTTGCTGTTTGCTAGGTATACAGATGCTTTCAGTGCTCTTAGCTCCTGTAATATCTACAAGCATTTTTTTATTATTTGTCTGTTTATAGCACCTGTGATTCAGGCAGATGGACGTGCAAAGATTTACCCTGTCCAGGCACGTGTTCAGTGGAAGGAGGTTCCCATATTACCACCTTTGATGGGAAGAAATACACCTTCCATGGAGACTGTTATTATGTGTTGGCCAAGGTACTGTGTACTGTAGGGCTTTTCTCTTGTAGATTAAATACCAGTGTCTGTGCACTGATATGTAACAGCTGTGAATTGTTGTTTTATTCAATTTCTATGGGATGAGGGAAGCAGAAATGCTAAAAGCTGTACTGGAAAATTCAGGATGGGCTGTAATAGCCCTAGGGGGAAGTTGGGCATTTACTGCAATGGATGGTTAACTTAGTCAGATAGTAGACTACATATGCTGTCATTATCCAGTGGAGTCCTTCATGGGCAAGAAATCAAAGGATCTCTGGCTGCATGGATAGGTAGACTGCAAAAATTGGCAGTTCTCAGGGTTAGAAGCTCCCAGTCAGATCTGTAATAGCTGTTTCTGTGTCTGAGTGTCAAAGTCAGCTAGGGAAAGGAGCTAGGCAGCTACTTCATCCATCTGTCCCTAACATATCTGGTGCCTGTTCTTCTAGAGAATGACAAAGATCTTGTTGAACTAGAAACCATACCACGGAATTTGTTTGAAAGACATTTCAGGTTCCAGAGCCAGTGCTGAAATGGTGGTCTTAACAGCTAAGTTCTGTAGTAATTGTTATTGCAACTGATGAATTTAGTCTTTGTTTTGGAAATCATCTTGTGAGATTTTTGATTGGACTAACGGACATTTATTTCCCTGTGATTGTAGGGTACTGTAAATGACAGTCATGCTCTCCTGGCAGAGCTGGCTCCCTGTGGCTCCACAGACAGGCAGACCTGTTTGAAGACTGTTGTGCTGTTAGTAGATCACAAAAAAAACGTAAGTGTTCTGTGGGTTCTGCTAGATATGTTGAAAATTAGCATATTTGCCTTACTGTGGAGCAATAACTAATTCTTCTGGAGTTGCTATTGTGGATAGATAAAGCACCTCAGACAGGCTGAAAAACAACTCAGGCTTCTGCCTCAAGAACTCAAAATAGACCTAAACTGAACAGAAGATGAGATTCAAATAAGCTGACGTTTTCCCCTCTTCCCCTCTCTGCTCTGTGCTATGTGATTATTCTCACTGTATTCCAGGCTGGCTGGAATTAAGAGTACCATTCTTCCTCCCTTCACAGTGTTTTACTTTATTCAGATACTATTGTATAGATCTAATTGAGTCTTTTTCAGAAGAGATCCCATCTTTGAATGTTGATACAATCCAACCTTCTTAAATATTTATATTTTCATTCACTTTAGTATTCTGTTTGGTTATGGGAATACCTAGACTATATTTATACATAGTTGTACATACATGTACACATATTTTTCCTCCCGTGTTTCTGGTCTTCCATGTCCTTTCCAGCATAACTAGAACAAAACCAAAGCAAATCAGAAACCCATCATTTTATGTTTCTGTATGTACAGACTAGCATTTTATGAGGAAGTTTAACAAACTGCTTTCTTACCATGCCAGAATCATGCTAAACCATTACATTGAAGCTGTGGCACATGCTTTTATAGGGAATAGGAACTTGCTATAGATCCTGAAGACCAATATTTTCTTTTACTTGCTGAAACCAAAGTGCCCAATATAAATGAGCTTTGCATTTCATTACTGCTATAAATTGTTGTAGGCAGGTGTAAGTGAAACACTGAGTAGCAAAATGAAACCTTACTTGTATCCTACAGGTCTGCTGCCACATTCAATTTTCAGACAGATCCTTCCTTTCAAAGATTATAAGTTCTAGTCACAGTCTAAATGTGCAAAATGTCTCCCCTCTTAATTTTGTTTTTTTATTAGTTCCTTTTCCTCTCAGTACCTGGAACCTCACTGATTCTATTTGCTATTATACAGGTGGTGGTTTTCAGATCAGATGGCAGTGTGTTACTGAATGAGATGACAGTGAACGTGCCTCATGTGTCAGGTAAGGGACATAGCCTGGTGTGTCATGTGTCACACACCTGACTTCTCACGTGGGGGTGTATTTTTTCAGAGGCAAAAGTGGAAGAGAGGCATATGAAATTTGTTCAGATTTTGGAACAATTTGGGGATGGATGTGATTTAGTAGCCGTCACTGAGAATTTCATGGGCACACTGACTCTATACAGTGGATGACTGAAAAAAATATCCCTTCACTTTATTCATACATCTTGAATATAGTTCGACGTATAGCTTGGGAAAGAGGAATTGTCATGGCTTAAATTTAAAGCAGATAACTTAACCTGCCTATGAAAAGGGATATTTAGCACTTTCCAAGTCTGACTACGTGATGTGGGCATGTCCTGGCTTTCAGTCATGGTGAGGCTCAGGCATGTCTACCCCACCCCACCCCACTTCTTCCCCATGCTTTTTTTTTTTCCTGTGGGAAGAAAACCTGGCAGAAGGTAACTGCTGTGTTTTCTGGTCAACCAGGGCAGGAAAGAAGGATGTAATGTGTAGCACCTTCTCATCTTCCCAGCTCACTTGAGACATCAGCATCTTTTTATATACTCAGTGGATTTAAACACTTTCAGAGGCTGACTCAGATCACCTAATTTAGGAGCCTAACTTCTGGTGGAAGGTCACTATCAGACAGCAGCTGTGAGCTCTGGGAGTAACTTTTGAAAGGAATGTAGAACTTCTCTTTATCACTCCTTTTTAGATATGTTCAGGCAGCACACTGACACAGTATGTGTTGCTTCTTATTTACTGGCCTATCTGCAGATAGCAAGTTACTTGCAAGAAAGTAATTCTTTATCTGAAAGGACAAGGATTCATGGGATGATATGTTCACGAATGCTTGCGCAAAAACAATTACAGTGCGTAGCTGAAAGTTTAGAGAAATTAAAGTGCTCTAGTCAACAGAACAGACCATCTAATAAGTAGATTAAATAGATAAATAGAGCATATAATAATAGATTGGCTATAAGAAATTTATTAGCCAGTAGATGTTGGTTTTTTGGACTTTAGCAAAGCTTTTGATACTGTCTCTCAGAGTATCCTTCTGGACAAAATGTCCAGCATACACCTAGACAAGTCCATAATACGTTGAGTGAACAATTGGCTGACAGGTCAGGCTCAAAGAGAATGAGATGAGATTACATCACGCTGGTGGCCAGTCACCAGTGGGGCTCCCCAGGGCTCAATTTTAGGGCCAGCGCTCTTTAATTTTTTTATAAATGGTCTGGATGCAGGAGTTGAATGTACATTAAGTAAGTTTGCTGATGATACTAAATTAGGAGGAGCTATGGAATCCCTCAAGGGTAGAGAGATCTGGACAGACTAGAGAGCTGGGCAATCACTGACCATATGAAATTTAACAAGAGCAAGTGCCGGATTGTGCACCTGAGACAGGGTAATCTTGGTTATACATACAAATTGGGGGATGAGATGCTGGAGAACAGCCCCGCGGAATGAGATCTGGGAGTTTGGGTTGATGACAAGTTGAATATGAGTCAACAGTGTGCCCTGGCAGCCAGAAGGGCCAACTGTATCCTGGGGTGCATCAAGCACAGCATAGCTGGCTGGTTGAGGGAGGTGATTGTCCCACTCTACACTACACTGGTGCAGCCCCACCTCGAGTACTGTGTTCAGTTTTGGGTGCCTCAATATAAGAAGGACGTCAAACTACTGGAGTGTCCAGAGGAGGGCGACCAAGATCGTGAAAGGTCTCGAGGGCAAGACTTGTAATGAGCAGCTGAGGTCACTTGATTTGAAGGCTGAGGGGTGACCTCATCGCAGCCTACAACTTCCTCAAGAGGAGCAGCAGAGGGGGAGGTGCTGATCTCCTCTCTCTGGTGACCAGTGACAGGACACGAGGAAATGGTATGAAGCTGCATCAGGGGAAGTTCAGATTGGACATTAAGAAAAGGTTCTTCACTGAGAGGGTGGTTGGTCACTGGAACAGAGTCCCCAGGGAAGTGGTCGCAGCACCAAGCCTGTTAGAGTGCAAGGAGTGTCTGGACGACGCTCTTAGTCATATGATTCAGTTTTAGGTAGTCCTGCAAGGAGCAGGGATTTGAACTCAATGATCCTTACGGGTCCCTTCCAACTCAAGATATTCTATGATTCTATGATTCTAATTAGGAAGCCTGGTTCCTCCACTATGCTGATTTTGTATGTCGGTTCTGCTGATTTTTCTATAATGGCTTGATTAACTTATGTATAAGCATCTAACATTTTATAGTAGTAGTATTTAGCTATGTATTGGCTTGTAGAGACATGCCTATTACTTATTGTATGCAACAGTGCTGGGATAATACTTTCTCAGAAAAACTCTTGCTCTTCAGATTGCTCAGCATTAACGAGTTAGCACTGAAGCTGTATTGCAGAAAATCTGAATCTGGTTCTGATCCTAGGGATGAGTCATTATAGGTAATCAACTTATTAAGTTAGTGGGGACCAGCATTGTATCTAGATGGCCAGCGCTTTTTAGAGGAAAAATATGATTAATTTGATCCTGATCTCAGAGTTTTCATGGCAGGTGATACCTTGGAATCTAACAAGTGTTTCTTTTTGGGAGCCTATGTGTGTGTTTACGGCACAGTTCATGTTTTGTTTTTCAGCCAGCTTCTCAGTATTCAAGCCATCTTCCTACTACCTTGTTGTACAAACTTCTTTTGGGCTTCAGCTGCAGATCCAGTTGTTTCCAGTCATGCAGCTGTTTGTGACTGTGGATCAATCAGTTCAAGGAAAACTTCAAGGCAAGTGTCTATTCAAATGGGAAGCAAAGCCATGCTGTTCCATAGCTGAAGAGTCATGTATTCTTTACATGAGTGATAATTCGTGCTACTTATTGATTCAAGAGAAGGAAACTAAAAGCAGAAACCAAAAGACAGGAAGAGAATGGACTCAAGCAAACCAGAAATGCATTTTTATTATTTCATATTGAAGTGACCTATCACTCCAGTGCCAGTACATGAATGTTTCTTAGAATATTCCTTACTTTTGTATTCAGTTTAATTTTTAGCTATCCACAAAACCAGGCTTTTGGTGTGTTTTGTGGTTTTAATAGCACCAGAAAGCATAAAAAATGCAGGTTAGGGTGGTGATCTCCTGAGGCAGAGATATCTTAATGAAGATTATTCTTCTCAAGAGGTTAAAGATTTAAAATAGGGCTCCTAAATCTTCAGTACTTATAGTATGCATTAATATTGAGGTGATATAATCAGCTGTATGAATTTCTGTTTCTAATGTTTGTGATCAGTTGTCCCTTTCCCTTTGACCTTTTAGAATGAGAATGAGTAATAATTAGGTAAAATTTTTACCTTCTTTTTCAATAGGTCTTTGTGGAAACTTTAATGGAATGGAAGGCGATGACTTTAAAACAACCAGTGGGCTGGTAGAAGCTACAGGATCTGCCTTTGCTAACACCTGGAAAGCTCAGTCCACCTGTACAGACCAGGTAGAAAAGCTGGAAGACCCCTGCAGTCTCAGCATTGAAAGTGGTAAGCACACTAATAAGTCAGATGGTTGGCTTCTGCCAGAATGACCAGTGTTTGCTGTGTATTACTGCAACAAGCGTGTAAGAGTTGTAGTGTGGCATTGAAGTTTTTTTAGAGGACTGTCAAATTAATAACTAATTTCTGCGAGTATGTATATGTACGAGCAATGATTTCCCATCAAATTGAAGTGAAAGTTTAGGGGGTGATTGTAGAGGAATCCTGAGCTAGAAGATAGGGAAGCAAGGTCGTTAATTTATATTATCTGCAAAGGCAGCTTGTATTTCCTAGTATTATTTATCCCTATATTTACCTTAGCTTTATGGTCCCCAAATGGAAAGGGCTGTCACAATTCCATGTAGACAAGTTGCAGCAGTAAGATAGGATTTTTGATTTTATGATTGCGTGTCCACTGCTAGGTAACTGAATCAGAGAATAGAAATATATGTACAGTGATTGCATGTAGTTTCTCCACTCCCCAAAGTGCACACAGTTCTCTCATTTATATTGTTGCATTGCATTTATGTGACAACATAACTAGACATGGCACAAGGAAGATTAAGTGAATATAATGAATATAATGATATAATTTAATTTTTCTCCTTTTTTGCAGCAAATTATGCTGAGCATTGGTGTTCTTTGCTAAAAAACTCAGAGGGTCCTTTTGCAAGATGTCACTTAATTATTGATCCTTCAGAATACTATAAGGTATTGTAATCTTGCACTCTTTTTAGTATTGCTTTATTTCAGATGGATGACTGTAGACATTTATCATTGTTCAGACATTTCAGACATTACTGAGTAGCTTGCCCATAGGAGTTGGTGAAGTTTTTGCACGATTAACTGAGGCAGTGATTAACTGAGGCATGCATCCAAAGTATCTCCTATGATGAGATTCTTATGGAGTGCTGCTGAAGAAAAAGGTAAATTTGTTCTTCTGGTTTCTTGTGGTTTGCATTTAATGTACATTTTTATTGGATTGGATATTTGAACTGGAAAGAAGATTCAAGAGATACAGGTGTGCAAAGAAAGTTTAAGTCTACCCTTACACATTAGTTGCTATTAAGTCAGAAAAAAAAAAAGGTAAATATTTATTAAGTTTCCTATATTGGTTGGAATGTAACACCAGATAATTTTCATGCCAGAATCTCCATGGTTTCTTTTTCCCCTGTGCTTATCACTGTTGAGTGGTAAGTGAGGCTTACCTGAGCAAAAAAGAAGAAATTCCTAAGTCTTTGCTCATACCTGGAACTCAGTCTGAGCTCGAATTTTGTGAAGGTCTTCATAGGTCTGGTTAGTATTTTGCCATGATAATTTTTAATTTTTATGGATCTCTGCATTTCTAAGTTGTAACTGAGAAAGAATGGTATCAAAATCCTTTAAGAAAGGTGTTTTTAGGAGGCTGGCTACTTTTTAAAGGTTCAAGAGGCTTGGCTTAGGTTAGGATAAGCATCCAAACATTTTCATTGTGTATGAAATGAAGCAGCACTTTCAGTCTCTGGTCTTTGTCCATTCCTTCCATTGTTCTCTGATCATGGGAATTAATAAAAACAACATCAGAAAAAGGACACAGGATATTTCATAGCAACTGAGTTGCAATTCTCCATTGGTGTCCTGTGGGCTTACTGAGCCTTTCATTCTTTTTTCAGAAATGTAAATATGACACCTGCCTCTGTGAAGACAATGAAGAATGCTTGTGTGCCGCCCTGTCCTCTTACTCAAGAGCCTGTGCTTTCAAAGGGATCATACTGGGAGGCTGGAGAAAAAGTGTCTGCAGTAAGTAGTGGAACTGTAATCCCCATGGAATTAATTAACCACGAGAAATAAGCGGGTTCTCTCTGAATTTGGTTGTCAGTGATCTCAATGTTAAGAGATTTGGAGTATCTTAGAACTGTCTAATGGACTTAAAAAGATAATGCTTATAATGTTTACTAAGTCATGTTATATTCTTTAGCTGTCATTTGTTCATGACATTTAAAAGTAGAAAGCAGTATTTTTCACTTCCGCCTTCTTTCCCCAGTTTAAATAATAATGCTATTTCTATCTTTGACTAATGGAATCCCAGCCACCATGGCTTTTACATTGTCTTTGCTTATCAGTGTCTTTGTTTATCATTGTGCTTGCTTTTCATCAACAGTACAGTATTGTTGAGACGATGAGTTTATTATGTTGTGCTCTCTCTCTGATTATCGGTATGTGAAATACAGGTATGAAAGTAGAAACTATTAGTAGCAGTGAAAAAGAAGTCTTCAACTGGTAAACAAAGTTAGCATTACTTGAGACTTATGATATTTTTGTACTTTAATAAAATCTAAGGGAGTATTTTTACCATTACATGCTGCACAGCCAAAGAAACCAAAACGGACATGTCAAGGTTAAATTGTCCATCCTGCATCCCTTATTTATCAGTTTGTTTATTTTTCCTCCAGCTAGTGAAATGTCTGCCTGCCCAGGAAATCAAATCTTCCTTTACAATCTTACAATGTGCCAGCAAACCTGTCGCTCCCTTGCTGATGGTGAAAAGCATTGCTTGCAAGACTTTGCCCCTGTGGATGGCTGTGGCTGCCCGTATAATACATACTTGGATAACCAGGGTACCTGTGTGCCTATCTCCAAGTGCCCATGTTATTACAAGGGATCATACCTGGAACCAGGGGAATATGTCACAAAAGATGGAGAACGTTGGTATGTTTTATTGTGGCTTCTTGTTTGTGGGGATAAAAGCCCTTTTAAAAGTTGCTTATTAGGTGTAAGCTGCTTAGCTTTTTTTGGTGCTTTAATGAACATTTGTGATACGTTTCACAACATCTTCATGCTAAGCAAAGCATCATCCTGTTGCAATGTAATTTATTAATAATTGAGAAGTGCAGCTTTGGAGGTGTAAGTACTGGCCTTCACAGATAAACATTACTCTGAAGCTGCACTGTTAATAGGGCTTTGTTGAGCAGAAGGGTAAAAGGAAGATAAAAGGCCAGCTATACTGTTATGTTGCTGTTTCCTTTTCTGTAAGAGACAGATTGCTTGTGTTTTCCATGGGAGGAAGGTCCCCTTGATATGTATTTACTCTAGTATAGGCTTTTGAAAGCAGCTTTCACAATTCTGGTATTTTTTTATCATGAACTCTGACAGCTGTTGGCTGCATGAATCATCAGTGCAAACTGTGAAATACTTCCTTCTCTGAAGGAAGCATACAAGCCAACAAATTTGCAGCATATGAGTTGAATAGGCATGAAAATACACTGTGTAACCAAACGAAGGCCTTGATTTAAATTATCATTATTATCTGTTTCCTGAGTCATCAAAAAGCATAGTATTAAGGATTAATAGAATAGCTGTCATTCCTTAAAACATAACCTTTCTGTGCATTATGCCTAAAATCTTGCTACACTTATTCTCCAAGTGAAAATTAATGAGTGCGCTTCAATAGAGTTCACCTTGAAACATCAGTAGAAATTATGCAGGACGTCTTTGATAAATTTATACAAACAAATCCTTAGATTTAAATTGAAGACACTGAGCTTACTTTTTTTTTTAATTTCTACTTACTTCACTTCTTTTCTAGTGTTTGCCGAAATGCAAAGGTCCAGTGTACTTCAGTGACAATAAGAATGAAAAGTAAGTGACAGTTTATAAAGTAAAATAAAATAAAAACCATAACCCAACCTCCAAACCCAAACCTACACTTTCCGTTTGAATTCTCCACTTATTTGTTTTGCGTGTTTGTTTTTTCTCTTTATGTGAAAGTTACGCATTTTCACTTTGTTCTGTCTTCACCAAGGCTTTTTTTCATAAGGATAGGCATACCCTGAGATTTCTGACTCAGTAACTACCACCTCTCACACGCATTTCTTTTACGTTTTCTTGATTCATCTAAACCAACAATGTACCTTTCAGGTGCAACAGAATGTTCTTCTAACAAGACGTACTTTGACTGCAATGCATCCCCAAAGTGGACTTTGCAAACGCCTGTACAACTTAGCTGTCATACTCCTCGAACTAATCATGTATGTAATCAATTTTTCTCCATGTCATGTTTTCTTTATTCTGTATTCTTTAAATGACACAGTGCAACACAGAAAACGCAGTTGTAACTAACAGTTTCTTTTTGGTTTAATCTTCCTTTCTTTTCTCCCCAATGATATTACTCCTTTGCCAATTTCACGATGATTCCCCTTATGGTTTCCCTCTCCTTTTTCTTTTTACTGTGTCTTCAGTAGAGTTGTACCTCCCAAGTGAAATACAATTTGGGTTCTTAGACAATCAAAAAAGAAAAGAAAAACATTAGAAACCTAGAAAGAAAAACTTTCTAAAACTAGTCAATATTAGGCTGTTTGGTTATAAATGGAGTTTTTACCAGACTGCTTATGAAGAAGTGGAATTAAAATGCAGTGCTTTTTCATAAAGTAACAATTTCTCCTTATATTCCTTAGTTCCAGGCAGAGTGTATCTCAGGCTGTGTGTGTCCTGAAGGTCTATTTGATGATGGGAAAGGGGTTGTGTTGAGGAGAAGGACTGCCCATGCATTCATAACAACCAGTGGTATTCTCCTGGACAGAAGATAACAGTGAACTGCAACACCTGGTAAATTATAATTTTGTGCTCTCTTCTAGAATATGTTCTATGCAGTAAATTAATACTCATGTCTAGGCTTATGTACTACAGTGGCTGCCATAGCTGCAAGTAGAAACCTTTATTTTCAGGCATACTTTTTGCTCTCTGAGGAAATACAGATTGTACTGAAAATACTGGGGTAATAGCTACCTCTGTTTTCAGTAGGCATCTCTTATTGGGAAAGTGCACTCATTTTTTAAATATAAACACTATCAGATCTAAAAAATGTAGCTGGCCAGAGTTAAAAATCATGTTATAGGCTTAAAAACAGGCTAAACTATTGAAGTCGAAACCTAAGACACTCTGTGACACTGAAATGGGTATTGTGCATGTTATCACATTATATCAGGTAGCTGCTCGGTTTGTTCTGCAGTTTTCCAAACAGCACACTCTTGGTGAGATCTGAAAATTCAACTCTTCTGCTCTCTTCTAGTACCTGCCAAAAAGGGGTTTGGAGCTGCACTGAAGATGTGTGCTATGGGACTTGTATGATATATGGAAGTGGCCATTATATCACCTTTGATGGAAAATTCTATGACTTTGATGGGAGTTGTGAATATGTTGCTACTCAGGTAATGCTCATCAGGAGGGCTGAAATGGCATCTGATTGCCTTGAAGATCTACTTTCCTCTTTGGTTTTGTCATTTCTTATTGCCTGCCATCACTGTTCCTGAGGTATTTACACATTCTGCCAAGATAAATTCTGTATTTTCAGTGCAGACAAGCTGTGTGAATGTGGTTTTTTTTCTGATACAGTGGTCATAAATTGTATGTAACAGGACTATTTTATAGTGAAAGCTAACAGCTCATTATGAGTTGTGAAATAAATCAAAATTCTAAGTTTACAAACCAAAGATATTTATATTTAAAGATATATTCCTCATTTTGTTTTATTTTCTCACTTATTTCCCAGGTTTTGCCACATATGAGACTGTATTAACTGTTTATATGTATGCAGAGATGTATGTGTATATGTACATGCGTCTGTAAAAATATATGTATGTAGGATTTCACATATGAAGCAGCAGTAACAATTTATACATTGTGGAGATTTAAATGATTGTAGTTATTATGAGATTGAACTAAAAATTAAATATTCCACCTAATTTTCTTATGTGCATTTTTTCCTTTTTCAACAGGATTTTTGTGGTGACAAAAATTCCAGTGGCTCGTTCAGTATCATCACAGAGAACGTCCCTTGTGGAACTACAGGAGTCACCTGCTCAAAGGCTATTAAAATGTTTCTAGGGGTGAGTAACAATACTCAGTGAGTATATATCGGTATTCAAGTATTTCAAAGAAAGTAATGCTCCAAAGCCACGTCCCTAAAAGCAGCTATAACAAATAAATGTTAGAGGCCTTATCAAATTAATCTGTAAAAGTGTAGATTATCTGGTACTGAAACCTCTCTCAAACAAAGGTGCTACACCACTTTCTGTCATCTTGGAAAGTCATCCAAGAGTTTGAGCTATTGGTTTCACAATGAGTTGTATTGTTACGAGCATCTAATATTTTATCTCATCATAAAAGTTAGTGTTAAAACATTTCTCTTTTTATCTTTCAGAAAACTGAACTGAAATTGGAGAACAAAGGTTATAAAGAAATTCAGCGAGATATTGGTGATGATGTGCATTATTGGAACAGGACAGTTGGCCTCTACCTCGTTATTGAGGCTAGCAATGGTGTGATGCTTATCTGGGATAAGAAGACTACTGTTTTCATCAAGCTGACCCCTGATTACAAAGTTAGGACCTGTCTGTCTTTTTCTGAAGTAGTAGTATGAATTGATAAATGAGATAAGGAAACATAAATGTTCTTTTATTCTGACTCCGTGTTTAATTCCTATATCCTCTGCACATTGATGATTAGCTTACATTATTACTATCACAGCTTGCAGAGGTGCTACTGGAGTTCCTTACAGTCCATCACAATGCATTGCAGAGGATGCATAGCATATGACTGCAATAAAGCTAAACGTCTAAGGCATTCTGAGTTTGTGAATATTAAGAGCCAAGCATCCGAAGTAATTTAGGGCATGCAAACTGACTGTACATGCACTTGGAAACCTGCATGGAATCTCAGCCCTGAGTTAAAATCAGACTCTCTATGCAATGTATGGAGATGGTTCTGATTTCTGAAAATCAGCATGCTGAATTATAGACTACTGAATTCATTGGGCTGAATGAGGAGGTGTGGGGTTGTATAAACAGAGACATACTGTTGCTTGAAGGGGCTGATGTACCTTAAATAGCACTACCAAAAATTCACTATTGTGAGCAAGTTGCTAAATTCTTTTGAGAACAATGAGTCCCTGTCCATTTTTTCCATGGATAAAGAAATGGTGCTCATTGTGTTAGAAGCTTTTAATAAAAACAGTTTTGAGCAGAATGAAATTCCCTCAGGCTTATATTAATAGCTGAGTTATGATAAAGTGAGAAGAATAGAAAATAAATTAATTCTTCTCAGCTGAAAGAGGCTTAGCCACTCTTTAGTGTTATAAGTTGGACGAAGGGCCGCCACAGAGACATGGAAATACACTAGATATAATTGGTTTCAAGGAGGGAAGACATGGCAGCTGAATAGTTTGCTGAGTACACAGACAAATGAAGTTTAATTTCTGTACAAATGATTTGAAAGTAAAGATGAAAATACGACATTTACAAAGAGAGTCAGTTGTCCTTTTTAATGTTAATGTTTTGCTCTTACTTTACTCGAGTCTGTTTCTCACTTCCATGGTATATTTAAAAGCTGTGGATATATTAATTTTCTTTTCCAGGGCAAAGTGTGTGGTCTATGTGGCAACTTTGATGACAAGTCTAACAATGACTTTACAACAAGGAGTGGGCTGCAGGAGACTAATGCTCTAAAGTTTGGGAATTCCTGGAAACAGTCTTCCATGTGCTCAGATGTCACACAAGAGATTAAGCCCTGTGATGTGAAACCGCATCGGAAGTCCTGGGCAGAGAAAGAATGCAGCATCATCCGGAGTGAAGTCTTTAAAATTTGCCACTCCAAGGTTTGTAGAGGGCAGTAAGTGATGGGACAGCACAGTGCATTTCTGTTACTGCAGAAGCAGAGAGACCATCAGAAATGAATGAAGAGATGGTTAAATAGAATGATCTTCAATTAAGTCTTCAGTACAGCTACAGGTGTCAGCACATTTCAGCTAGCCTTAGTCAAAGTAGTTTGAGTATCCGTGGCAATGGGACTGTGTCAGTAGTGGTGCCAGCCCCAGCTGTACAAGCCCATATTCATCACCACAGTTTCACTGCTACTGCTGTGCCAGCTAGCTTCATAAATCTAGCCTGAACAGGTCTGTATGTGCTGCAGTTGCACTGTCTCTTGTTGAGAGACTATCAATAGTATAAGTTCTGAAAGGCCTTGCGATCATCACACTCGTCTTCTGACAGAAATGCATACTATACTTGAAAGGTGGCTGTTGAAGAGACCACTGATCCTTGTAATATTCAACCCACAGAAGGGATCTTCTTGGAAACCACTGACATCACGCAGTTTAGACAGGCTTAGCTGCTAGTACTGTGCCTCCAAATTGTCATAACATGCACTATGTCAGGCCCACAGCATCCAGAGCACAGTGCACAGAGAGCACTCCTATTTGTTTCTTGTCTCTTTCCTGAAGTATGGTAATATTAACAACAGTTTGTTCTTAACTCACAGTGGAAAAGTCACAAAAAATTATTAATTTAATTAACTTAGTATGTGTTTCTATGTTGATTCCTTCAGCAGCTAAAATCCAGTCTAAGTTTCTCCTCTTGCAGTCCCAAGCAAAAAAGTGGAAATGTTTTGCTAATGTGTCATTGGATAAACTCCAGACACTGGCAAGCACAAAATTCTCTGCTTCATGTTTGCTGTGAAGTGCAGCCTTTCTGATATTGCTCACCACTTGGTTGGCAAAGCTTACTGGAAGATAGGACTTCCTTGGCATCAATCGAACTTGGTTTTGAGAGCAGTAAAATGGAACTCCATTAGAAAATGTGGGCACTGCCAAGGACTCTTATTTTATTTTTTCAGTCATAGCAAATTATGAAGGTACTATATTACTTTAAGTCTGTTATTATCCAAAATACGTTAAGCAGCTTCAAGCCTATAATGTTTGTTTGTGATTTGGTAGTTCTTAGAAACTGTCTCATTCCTGCTCGGCTCAATTCCCATATCTCAAGAGATTTCTCAAGCTTACTAGTTTGAAAACTAATTTGAAGATGAACTGGGGCATCATTTCTTTCCCCAACAGGTGGACCCAATTCCTTTCTACGAAGCTTGCGTTCATGATGCCTGTTCTTGTGACAGTGGTGGAGATTGTGAGTGCTTCTGTTCTGCAGTTGCTGCATATGCTCAAGAATGTACCAAGGCTCAGGCCTGTGTTTTCTGGAGAACTCCTGATATATGTCGTGAGTAACAGTTAAACACAACTGTGTCTTTCTGGCTGCTGTCAGAAAGCCTATCAAATAAATCATTAATACTATCACTGTAAGGTCATGCTGGCTATGCAATGCAATTTATTTTTGCAGCATATCGGGAACAAACAGAACTATTAAATTTGTATATTTCAATTATCTTTTATTCAGCCTGGCTTTTGCTTTTTCTTTTTCTTTTTCTTTTTCTTTTTCTTTTTCTTTTTCTTTTCTTTTTCTTTTTCTTTTTCTTTTTCTTTTTCTTTTTCTTTTCTTTTGCTTTTGCTTGTGCTTTTCCTTTTCCTTTTCCTTTTCCTTTTCCTTTTCCTTTTTCTTCCCTCTCCTCTCCTCTCCTCTCCTCTCCTCTCCTCTCCTCTCCTCTCCTCTCCTCTCCTCTCCTCTCCTCTCCTCTCCTCTCCTCTCCTCTCCTCTCCTCTCCTCTCCTTTTTTTTTTCCTATTAAGGCTAGGTTTCAAGTCATCCTTCCATTTTGCTTGATAATTGGTGAACTGCAACTCCTGTTATCTTTCTCCTCTCTCATTTTTTCAAATTATTCAGAATTTGATTTTAGCAAAAGTATATAGAAGTACTCCTGTGTAGATGAACCTAGTCAGTATTGAGTATATGAAGCAGTGTCCATTTGTGGTGCTAATGCTCATACCAATATGTCATAAAATAATGTAAAATAATATTTAAATTAATATTTCCTCCAAAAGCGCTCAAATCAAAATTTTGAGATTCTAAGTGGCAGAAATGTAAATTTTTTTAATTTTAAAAATTCATTCTGATTCGGAATTAAGGTTAGTTGTAGTTTTTAAGTGTAAGAAGTCAGTGAAACAGAAGTTATAAGTTTCAGTCAGCTCTGATATATAAGTTTATAAAAGCTCCTTCCTCTGTCCATAGTCATCTAAGCTGAGTTCTGTTTTAAGTTGTATCCATACCGTCTCATATGTTTGCTCTTGGCCTGCTGGAGGTGACTCTCAGCCCACGTGATACAGCAAGGTAGAACTATTTTGAATATACTGCAAGAGTTTTTAGGAGTTTGCAGGTAGCTAGGGAAGAAAAATGCTCTCAGAAATTTACCCTTAATTTTAAATTAAAATGGACACTAATTCTTTAATTTTTTGTGATTTGAATCAAACATTTTTACCCTGCAACCTGAGTTTAATATGAAAATCTTGGGCCCCAGAGTTTTGACCCCAAATTTTGATGTACCCCATGTTTAAGTATAGTAGAAGAAAGTCTAGGTCCTATACCTCAAGAGAAATTTTGCTGGCTTAACATGTAGGTTCATTTAGCTTGTACCTTTAAAGATCTGATCAGAGCTGCATTCTGGCAATCATGTTTTTAATCAGCTTCTCTTTTTTTCTCATCAGCGATATTTTGTGACTACTACAACCCTCGTAATGAGTGTGACTGGCACTATGAGCCTTGTGGCAGTAATATCATGACCTGCAGGATGATTAATAATGTCAGCACCAACTTTTCAGTACCATACCTGGAAGGTAGTAAATTCCTTACCGTTTTTGTATTTTACTTCATATAACTTTCTCCAGGAATCATCTAATGAATATGGAATAGTCAGTCAGCTTGACGAGATGTTCCTAAATCTGTTATGTTGAATTTGTCTCCACTCTTACATAAATGTTTCCTATAATGTAATTTATTATTTATTAACATCAGTGGGTGATAGTTGCATTGCTGTCAGCCATAAAACTAGGTCTCTTCTTGGATAATATCCTGAAACATGCAAGATTATTCCACCATTGTTATTTTGCATCCCATCCTAAGGGCATTTCAAGAGAAGGAAAACATTTTACATGGCAAAGAAGTAAGTTACAGATAGTTGGGGGTTTTTAACCTTATCATTCTTTATGCATCAGATCCATCTTGACTTTATTAGATTAATATGCAGCATCTTCCTATCTTTACAATTGAAAATATCTTTGATATCAGACACACTGGTGCTGCTATATATTGGATTCTTAACAGAGACCACAAAATGTTGTCTGAGGGCTACTGGGGACTACCTCCATTTTTAGTGTATTTCATTTATAAATGTATTAGTAGGTGAAAGTCCTTGTGCTTGATAACTGAAGATGAATTTCACGTTATGGGGACTGCAATGATCCAAGAATGTGAATGACTTTACAAATATCTTCTGGTTTACCACATGATAAAGTTGGAGAAAACAGCCACAGTTTTGGCCATACAGTCTTTTTGATCTGGACTGGAAGCAGTTACCTCCAGTTTAGGGATTGGAAAGAAATGCCCAGAGTTTGACTTTGTTATTTTA
Organism: Gymnogyps californianus; assembly: GCF_018139145.2. Classification (NCBI taxonomy): domain Eukaryota; kingdom Metazoa; phylum Chordata; class Aves; order Accipitriformes; family Cathartidae; genus Gymnogyps; species Gymnogyps californianus. The sequence continues at coordinate 19,460,244 of NC_059475.1, read as the reverse complement.
ATCCTTGAACTGCTGGTAACAAAACAAAAAAACCCCCAAACCCATAACCAAAATATATATTAAAAAAAAAGTAAAAAAAAAGTTAACTATGTTTTGAAATGGATTGTCTTAGATTAATAGGAAGATTTGGAAAGTGTCAGAAGGCAGATTATTATATATCCAATTATCTTTCTAAATTTTTTTTTTTTTAATCTTCATTGGAAATATAGAGCACACTAGGACATCTTTAGTCCAGTCTGGCAGTGTGAAGTGACTTTTAAGTACCCGTTAATTACATGGTCATTCAGTTTATAGGATATTTAGAACTCCAGTGCAGTATAAAGAAGTCTTTATGTAATTAAGAATTGGATTTTATGAGAGTTTGTTTGGAAGCAGGACACAATAATTTTTTAAAAGTGTATTTACATGAAAAATGCAATGAGAATTGACAGACAATTAAACCCGTGCAGGTGGGGTGTGCGTCACTGGCGAAGGGTATGGAAAAATACAGATAAATTATCTGTTTGGGGTGGAGATACCTGGTCTATTAAAGGCACATAAACAAGGTCTAGTGTTCCAATAAATGTAGTGAAAAACCTGTTTGTTAATGAATCCACTTCCATATTCTTCACAAAAGTATTATTGATATAGTGATCACATTTCAATATCTGTAGAAAAAGCAGGATGTTTCTTTCTCTTAAAATTACTAGCTGCCCATAGAAATTTCTATAAATTTGGGGTTTCTCCAAGATCTTGAACTAGGAAAAAACAACTTCCCTAGTTTTCATGACTAAACTCTTATTTAATCCTCCTCACCCCAGTATTATCAATGAGACTTGTCTGATTTAAGTCTTTTGGAAAGACCAGTTGTCCAAGGATTAATTTGAATTGGAAATTTTCGATTCCTTTCACTATGCTTGATTCAGTGAGAATCATTTACCTTCAGAAGGTATCCTATCATTGAATTAACTCTTCACACTTTTTCTTCGTCCTGTATACTGTTCTACTTGTCATCAACAGGTTGCTACCCCAGATGCCCTAAGGACAAGCCTATTTATAATGAAGAGACAAAGGAATGTGTGCCTGAAGATCAATGTTGGTGTTACATCAATGGAATTTATGTTCCCCCTGGGAACGAAATAGCCACAGAAGAGAACTGTACAAAATGGTATATAAAACATGCAGAAACAATTGCAGTAGTTCAGGAAAGAATTTATGTATGCTGAGCCCCTCATTTACTTTACTGGGCCTCAAGCAAATAGACATGCAACTTCAACTGAAGAGCTGGCATATTCTAGCATTTATCTATACAAATCAGAGGAACAATGCCATTTATTCCAGTTGAGACTTAAACTCAAAAAATGCTGCACTTCTTAAAATATGTATAGATTCTAAACTTTTCATTCATAATTTTCCAAAGCCATCATAACCCAGATTTCAGGTTGATAGTGTCATTATAATAAGTGTATTCATTAAATATACTCTTCGAAGTGTCATGAATTATATGATGGCGTGAAACCTAGGTGTGTCTCTAGAACAACCTTTTGATTCTCATTGCTCTTTGGGAAGAGAGGGGCTACTCTACCTTGCACTCTCACTTAAAACTGGGATTTCAAAATCACTGTAATCTGAAAAGATCTGTACTAGCCCTGAAAGAGATAGTTAAGTCCTAACTGCTCATTCCTAGGGCCTTACTAATGATAGCACTGACATCTATGACTCCACATGGTGACCAGAGACAAAAAAACCCTGATCTAGCTGTGAGATCACTGCTCTGAAAAACAGTTATTATTGCACTATTGCAACTTGCAACACAAAGCGGTTCATGATAGTTTTAAGATATTGTACTTAAAGAATGAAAGTGATGACTTAGTTTGAATGAAATAATGATAGACAATATTGGAATATATTACACCCAGAAAAATATCCAGTAGTATGAATGAAGATAAGTGACAAATTTCTATGTTTCTGTGCTTTTGGCTCTGCTAACGGGTGCCATAAAACATCTGCAACATTTTAATTTTTGAAAATATTGCTTTTAGTGTCTGTGGCCCTTCAGGATCCATACAGTGTACACCAATCCTAGGTAAATAACGTTTCTTTTTTTCTACAAATAAAAAGAAAAAAATGCATAGAACTGCTACGTCTGTCTCTACAAAAGACTTAGTACTGATTTGGAATAATTCTTTCCAGTGAAAGTGAAAGTTATGGCCAAAGAAAATTGGGCAGCACTTTTGTTGAACCTTGCTGTTAGTAATTCTTGTTCAACCTTTGTCATGTCCCTTTATTCTTTCTCCCCATCTCCCATATCCAAACTAATGGATTTCACTACAAGAGTTTGCCCTCCCAGAACATGTAGTATTATAGAAAAGTGTCAGATGATAGATAGTAAATTGCAGTTGTTATTTCTCTCAGAACATTTTGAAACCTGGTTTGTAAGTCTGTTCTTCTCAGCATTTTATGCAGGGCTTTATTAAATATGTTTTAATGTTCCTCTAAATGTAAAGATAAATTAGTGCAATGTATTAGATCTAAGCTCCAGGTATAGCTCTGAAAGGAGCACACATGACTCATGTAAATGCTTACTTGTCCATAAGTATTTTGCCTTTGTCTCTTACCTGGTAGTAGAAACATTGCACAGTAAAGATCTTTCTTACAGGGTGTCCTTGTGTCATCAATGGAACGAGTTATGAAGTGGGTGAAACTGTGGCACAAATACAGGATGGAAATATATGTATAACATACATTTGTGCAGAAAATGGTTCTATAGTTGTTGGAAGTACTTATCCTTGTCTGACATCTACTTCACCTACAACCATTTCAACCTCCTTTCCTACCAGTACTCTTACCACCACAGGTAAATCTTCAATAAAGTGCATCTAAAAATTATTTTCTTTAAGGAAAATACTTTAAAGATAGAATGTACAAGTATATGGGCTTATAGTTGACACAAATAGAGCGATACTTATGAATAGTTTTATCAGACTACACTAAGAAAGATTTTTAACACTTTGAGTTGATTTACTTCTCATGGAAGAAATTGTAACTGCAAATGTACAGGGTGCCTTCCTAATTCTGAAAAACATGTTAGCATCTCAATATCCTGCTGGGATAGTAGAAATTGTCTCAGTAGTCTCAGCAAAAAAACATAATTAGGATATTTAAAACTACTATTATATTTTTTTCTAAAGCTTGCAGATGATGGAGTAATCTTTTTTTTCTGTTTCAGTTACCACTACAAGTCCTCCAGTAATTACAAGTAAGTTTTAAATAGAAAACTAAGTTGTTAAAAAATGTCAAAGGAACATTTAAAGGAAGAGTAAATTAAAGATGGCACTACAGAAAAATATATTTAAAACAAAAATAAATAATTTTTTAAAATTGCAAAAGTGTGATAAATATAGAGAGAAGAAAGACCTTTAAAGGCTTCAGCTCGGTGATTTTATTTTGATGTGAAGCTTCCTGTTGAAAAACCTGGTAATATAGAACCAATTTTAGAACTCTTTACTCTTGCAAAAATTACAAGTTGCAATGCATTGTTCTAGTCCTTAATGGAATAGAATACAAAATTAATCTTCTCAGAATGTTCTTTGTAAGCTCAGATGCTGAATCTCTCTCTTTTCTTGCAGCTCCATGCTTTGGATTAATCTGTAATTGGACTGAGTGGTTTGATGTTAGTAAACCTGAAGAAGATGGCGGTGACTATGAAACCTACGATGCAATAAGAAATGAACATGGAAACAAAATATGTAAAGCTCCTGAAAAAATTGAATGCAGGGCTAAAGATAACCCCGATGTGAGTTTAGAGGAACTTAGCCAGAAAGTAGAGTGTAATGTTACATATGGACTAATCTGTAAAAATGAGGAGCAAGATGCAACTATGTGGCAACTTTGCTATAATTATGAAATCAGGGTAAACTGTTGTGAGCGGCGTGAAATTTCTTGTGAGACTCCGAGTACGCTGAGTCCAACACCAACTACAACTTCAACCACCACCAGCACGACAGTACGCATCACCACTACAGCCAGGCAGCCAACAGCAATTACCACCACACCCATACCCACCCCAACCATCACAAGCGAATTCACACCATCAGTCACCACCCCAGTAACTTCAACCTCTTCAGGTATTTAGCAGACCAATACTCTCTGCTCTTGCTTTGCCACAGGAGAAATAAAGGGCTGTCATCTACTAAAGGCATGTCATCTCCACAGCAGATACTGATCTGGCAGGACGTCTTACTTATGCTGGTTTGGAGCTCTGTCCTTCTGCTGGAAAGAAGATTCTCAGAAGGACCTTTTGCGTGAGATTAGAATAGGCCTTGATTTAGAGTACCATCATATTAGGCATTGTCTGGTGGGGCTGTGCAGAATTCCTTCCCTTTCTCCTCCTGCTTTCCCGCTGTGCTAACGTTTGCCTGTGGTTATAGATCTAGGAAGGAAGGATTCCCCTGGCAGGCTTTCGGGAACATTTTCACTCTGCAGGCTGCCACTTGGTGTGGACTGTGGTCTTTGGTTGCTGAGATCCACTAGTACTCTGTGAACCTCTTCATCAGGCTGACATTGCACCACAGGGAAATAACATGACAATCAGGCAGGAACATATTCCTGTGCATGCTTCCTTCTCAGACCACAGCTTCCCCTCTCAGTTCTTACTCCATGAGATGGGAAGGTGTTCTAAGCAATAAGGCAGAGATAGAAAGCCTCACAGAGCCTTACTCCTCCTCATGTCTTACCTATTGGTAGGTATTTTTGATTTAGTGACAAGCACATTACAGCAACATGCCTAGTCTCTTTGCTAGGAAAGGATTGTCATGACCCTGCCAGTGCACTGATTTGCAACTAGTCTGCTTTCTGTGGCCAGAAAGGAACGCCTAGTGATACAGGCCTTTACTGTGATAAAAGTGGGCTGCCAGCTATAGATTTGTGGCAGCTGCCTAACGCATAACTTCTGTTCAGTGCATATCGCGTCCCACTCATGCATGTTGCACCTTTGTCTGTTTTCTCTGTCCTTGCTGTTTCTCACAGCCCCACCTTCATCCACAACGAGCACAGTGTCCTCTCCACCCATATCGACAACCACTCCCACGCCAACGCCAACGCCATCGGAGCCTCCCAGCACACCGCCACCACCACGATCCCCCCAGCAGCACAACCAGCACACCCTGCGACAACGATGACTGTCCTAGCACACCAGCACCCACCCCAACTCCGAAAGTACTTCCCACACCAACAATAATCACCAACCTCGCTGCCTCCGACTTCAGAAGCAATAAGTAATTCTCTGCTGCGTTTCGTTTGTTGCCTTGCTATGGAGAATCAAGGTCTTGCAGCTTAACGTGTTCTTAATTTTTTCTCTGAAGTGTAGTTGATTTATTTCCAAACAATCGTGAATCATAGATATTTGTTTGAAACTTTTAAAGTCTTTTAGTCCAACCCCATCCTGCTATGGGCGGGGACATCTTTCACTACATCAGGTTGCTCAGAGCCCCATTCAACCTGACCTTGAACGCTTCCAATGATTGGGCATCCACAACTTCTCTGGGAAACCTGTTCCAGTGTCTCACCACCCTCATCACAAAAAATTTCTTCCTTATGTCCAAGCTAAACCTGCCCTCTTTCAGTTTAAGACCGTTGCCCCTTGTCCTGTACCTCAAGGCTTGGTAAAACCTGTCTCTCTGTCTTTCTTCTAAGCCCCCCTTATATACTGAAAGGCCGCAAGAAGCTGTCCCCGGAGCCTTCTCTTCTCCCGGCTGAACAACGCCAACTCTCTTAGCCTCTTTTCACAGGGGAGGTGTTCTAGCCCTCTGATCATTTTTGTGGCCTTCCTCTGGACCCGCTCCAACAGTTTCATGTCTTTCCTTGTACTGGGGACCCCAGAGCTGGATGTAGTACTCCAGGTGGGGTCTCACAAGAGTGGAGTAGAGTGGGTCCTGTAATGAGCTCCCCATTTAGGAGGAGAGTGCACAACACGTTTCTGGTTCTCGGTTCCATTCCTTTGGTTATTGGGAACATTAGGAGTTTTTTCATCCTTGTGCCTCTGCCCAGCTTAGACAGATACTGAGCTGATGGGAAATCTTGCTTTTGCTGCTGTTGGACCTCGTCCTTCAGCTGGAGAGAATGTACTCAGTGGGACCCATGGTGTGGGACGGGAGTGGGCTTGGTTTTGTGGCACCGTCATTTCAGGCGCCGGTTTGGGCGCAGCTGTGCAGACTTTCTTCCCTTTCTTCTCTTGCGTTGCCTCTGTGGCCGTTGCTGCCACTCACCTGCAGTTCTGGCTGTAGGAAGCTTCGAAGGTTTTCCCCGGCAGGGTTTGGGAAAGGTTTCAGACCGCGGGTTGCCCCTTGCTATGGACCAAAGCTCTGGGCAGTCGGGCTCTCCCAGCATTCCCATGAGGGTTGTTCTCCAGCTTACCCCGCACTGCTGGGAAGCAAGCTGACGTTTTGGCAGCAGTGTGTGTCCTGTGCCTGCTTCCTTTGTGGTCACGACCCCTCCTGGTGTTTGATTTCTCCCTGAGATGGTGAAGTGGTGTGAGTGGCACGAGAAGGTGAGGGAGTGGCGGGAGTCCCTGCTTAGTCCTGCTCCACCTCATATGTTGCCCTTATGTGAGTGGTTTTTGCACATGAGAAGCCCAATACAGCAATGTGCCCTAGCTGCGAGGGGAGACGCACATGGCTCGGCAGTGCCTGTGTCCTGATTTGGCCCTAACGTGTTTGTAGGGCCAAGAAGGGAAGACCTGCCCACACAAGTGCGCTTTGTTGTGGCCAGGGTTGGCTGACTGGTGTGGCAGTGCCCGAGGGGCACCCTTGTGTGCAGTGGACGCCCAGAGCACCACCCACGAGTGTGCTGGTGCCCCGGCTTCTTGTCTCTGTTCCGGCTGTTTCTAATTGTTCCTCTTGTTGTTGTCCCCCAGAATGTGACTGCACCTGGACAGACTGGATTGATGTGAGCTACCCACATAGTTCTGACAGAAACGGTGGTGACTACGAAACCTTTGAGAATATTCTGAAGAGCAACGCCTCCTGGGTCTGCGCGAAAGCTGAGGATATTTCATGCAGAGCAAAGCAGTTCCCTCACACTCCCATTGCAGATTTAGGGCAGACCGTGGAATGCAATGTTAACACAGGGCTCATCTGTAACAATCGTGATCAGGTCATAGGAGGCATAATACCGATGCCGGTCTGCCTCAATTACGAGATCAGGGTCTGCTGCCTCCCCGCCGTACCAGAGTGTATTACAACTACCACCACGAGCACCACGACACGCCCCACCTTCGTCCACAGCGAGCACAGTGTCCTCTCCACCCGTATCGACAACCACTCCACGCCAACGCCAACGCCATCGGAGCCTCCCAGCAGCACCGCCACCACCACGATGCCCCCCAGCAGCACAACCAGCAGCACCCTGGCGACAACGATGACTGTTCCTAGCACACCAGCACCCACCCCAACTCCTGAAAGTACGTTCCCAACACCAACAATAATCACCAAAACCTCGCTGCCTCCGACTTCAGAAGCAATAAGTAATTCTCTGGCTGCGTTGTCGTTTGTTGCCTTGCTATGGGAGAAATCAAGGTCTATTGGCAGCTTAACGTGTGTCTTAATTTTTGTGCTCTGAGGGAGTGTAGTTGATGTATATTTCCAAACAAATCGTGGAATCATAGAATAGTTTGGGTTTGAAGGGACCTTTTTAAAGGTCTTTTAGTCCAACCCCATCCTGCTATGGGCGGGGACATCTTTCACTACATCAGGTTGCTCAGAGCCCCATTCAACCTGACCTTGAACGCTTCCAATGATTGGGCATCCACAACTTCTCTGGGAAACCTGTTCCAGTGTCTCACCACCCTCATCACAAAAAATTTCTTCCTTATGTCCAAGCTAAACCTGCCCTCTTTCAGTTTAAGACCGTTGCCCCTTGTCCTGTGACCTCAAGGCTTGGTAAAACCTGTCTCTCTGTCTTTCTTCTAAGCCCCCCTTATATACTGAAAGGCCGCAAGAAGCTGTCCCGGAGCCTTCTCTTCTCCCGGCTGAACAACGCCAACTCTCTTAGCCTCTTTTCACAGGGGAGGTGTTCTAGCCCTCTGATCATTTTTGTGGCCTTCCTCTGGACCCGCTCCAACAGTTTCATGTCTTTCCTTGTACTGGGGACCCCAGAGCTGGATGTAGTACTCCAGGTGGGGTCTCACAAGAGTGGAGTAGAGTGGGTCCTGTAATGAGCTCCCCATTTAGGAGGGAGAGTGCACAACACGTTTCTGGTTCTCGGTTCCATTCCTTTGGTTATTGGGAACATTAGGAGTTTTTTCATCCTTGTGCCTCTGCCCAGCTTAGACAGATACTGAGCTGATGGGAAATCTTGCTTTTGCTGCTGTTGGACCTCGTCCTTCAGCTGGAGAGAATGTACTCAGTGGGACCCATGGTGTGGGACGGGAGTGGGGCTTGGTTTTGTGGCACCGTCATTTCAGGCGCCGGTTTGGGCGCAGCTGTGCAGACTTTCTTCCCTTTCTTCTCTTGCGTTGCCTCTGTGGCCGTTGCTGCCACTCACCTGCAGTTCTGGCTGTAGGAAGCTTCGAAGGTTTTCCCCGGCAGGGTTTGGGAAAGGTTTCAGACCGCGGGTTGCCCCTTGCTATGGACCAAAGCTCTGGGCAGTCGGGCTCTCCCAGCATTCCCATGAGGGTTGTTCTCCAGCTTACCCCGCACTGCTGGGAAGCAAGCTGACGTTTTGGCAGCAGTGTGTGTCCTGTGCCTGCTTCCTTTGTGGTCACGACCCTCCTGGTGTTTGATTTCTCCCTGAGATGGTGAAGTGGTGTGAGTGGCACGAGAAGGTGAGGGAGTGGCGGGAGTCCCTGCTTAGTCCTGCTCCACCTCATATGTTGCCCTTATGTGAGTGGTTTTTGCACATGAGAAGCCCAATACAGCAATGTGCCCTAGCTGCGAGGGGGAGACGCACATGGCTCAGCAGTGCCTGTGTCCTGATTTGGCCCTAACGTGTTTTGTAGGGCCAAGAAGGGAAGACCTGCCCACACAAGTGCGCTTTGTTGTGGCCAGGGTTGGCTGACTGGTGTGGCAGTGCCCGAGGGGCACCTTGTGTGCAGTGGACGCCCAGAGCACCACCCACGAGTGTGCTGGTGCCCCGGCTTCTTGTCTCTGTTCCGGCTGTTTCTAATTGTTCCTCTTGTTGTTGTCCCCCAGAATGTGACTGCACCTGGACGGACTGGATTGATGTGAGCTACCCACATAGTTCTGACAGAAACGGTGGTGACTACGAAACCTTTGAGAATATTCTGAAGAGCAACGCCTCCTGGGTCTGCGCGAAAGCTGAGGATATTTCATGCAGAGCAAAGCAGTTCCCTCACACTCCCATTGCAGATTTAGGGCAGACCGTGGAATGCAATGTTAACACAGGGCTCATCTGTAACAATCGTGATCAGGTCATAGGAGGCATAATACCGATGCCGGTCTGCCTCAATTACGAGATCAGGGTCTGCTGCCTCCCCGCCGTACCAGAGTGTATTACAACTACCACCACGAGCACCACGACCGCCCACCTTCGTCCACAGCGAGCACAGTGTCCTCTCCACCCGTATCGACAACCACTCCCACGCCAACGCCAACGCCATCGGAGCCTCCCAGCAGCACCGCCACCACCACGATGCCCCCAGCAGCACAACCAGCAGCACCCTGGCGACAACGATGACTGTTCCTAGCACACCAGCACCCACCCCAACTCCTGAAAGTACGTTCCCAACACCAACAATAATCACCAAAACCTCGCTGCCTCCGACTTCAGAAGCAATAAGTAATTCTCTGGCTGCGTTGTCGTTTGTTGCCTTGCTATGGAGAAATCAAGGTCTATTGGCAGCTTAACGTGTGTCTTAATTTTTGTGCTCTGAGGGAGTGTAGTTGATGTATATTTCCAAACAAATCGTGGAATCATAGAATAGTTTGGGTTTGAAGGGACCTTTTTAAAGGTCTTTTAGTCCAACCCCATCCTGCTATGGGCGGGGACATCTTTCACTACATCAGGTTGCTCAGAGCCCCATTCAACCTGACCTTGAACGCTTCCAATGATTGGGCATCCACAACTTCTCTGGGAAACCTGTTCCAGTGTCTCACCACCCTCATCACAAAAAATTTCTTCCTTATGTCCAAGCTAAACCTGCCCTCTTTCAGTTTAAGACCGTTGCCCCTTGTCCTGTGACCTCAAGGCTTGGTAAAACCTGTCTCTCTGTCTTTCTTCTAAGCCCCCCTTATATACTGAAAGGCCGCAAGAAGCTGTCCCCGGAGCCTTCTCTTCTCCCGGCTGAACAACGCCAACTCTCTTAGCCTCTTTTCACAGGGGAGGTGTTCTAGCCCTCTGATCATTTTTGTGGCCTTCCTCTGGACCCGCTCCAACAGTTTCATGTCTTTCCTTGTACTGGGGACCCCAGAGCTGGATGTAGTACTCCAGGTGGGGTCTCACAAGAGTGGAGTAGAGTGGGTCCTGTAATGAGCTCCCATTTAGGAGGGAGAGTGCACAACACGTTTCTGGTTCTCGGTTCCATTCCTTTGGTTATTGGGAACATTAGGAGTTTTTTCATCCTTGTGCCTCTGCCCAGCTTAGACAGATACTGAGCTGATGGGAAATCTTGCTTTTGCTGCTGTTGGACCTCGTCCTTCAGCTGGAGAGAATGTACTCAGTGGGACCCATGGTGTGGGACGGGAGTGGGGCTTGGTTTTGTGGCACCGTCATTTCAGGCGCCGGTTTGGGCGCAGCTGTGCAGACTTTCTTCCCTTTCTTCTCTTGCGTTGCCTCTGTGGCCGTTGCTGCCACTCACCTGCAGTTCTGGCTGTAGGAAGCTTCGAAGGTTTTCCCCGGCAGGGTTTGGGAAAGGTTTCAGACCGCGGGTTGCCCCTTGCTATGGACCAAAGCTCTGGGCAGTCGGGCTCTCCCAGCATTCCCATGAGGGTTGTTCTCCAGCTTACCCCGCACTGCTGGGAAGCAAGCTGACGTTTTGGCAGCAGTGTGTGTCCTGTGCCTGCTTCCTTTGTGGTCACGACCCCTCCTGGTGTTTGATTTCTCCCTGAGATGGTGAAGTGGTGTGAGTGGCACGAGAAGGTGAGGGAGTGGCGGGAGTCCCTGCTTAGTCCTGCTCCACCTCATATGTTGCCCTTATGTGAGTGGTTTTTGCACATGAGAAGCCCAATACAGCAATGTGCCCTAGCTGCGAGGGGGAGACGCACATGGCTCGGCAGTGCCTGTGTCCTGATTTGGCCCTAACGTGTTTTGTAGGGCCAAGAAGGGAAGACCTGCCCACACAAGTGCGCTTTGTTGTGGCCAGGGTTGGCTGACTGGTGTGGCAGTGCCCGAGGGGCACCCTTGTGTGCAGTGGACGCCCAGAGCACCACCCACGAGTGTGCTGGTGCCCCGGCTTCTTGTCTCTGTTCCGGCTGTTTCTAATTGTTCCTCTTGTTGTTGTCCCCCAGAATGTGACTGCACCTGGACAGACTGGATTGATGTGAGCTACCCACATAGTTCTGACAGAAACGGTGGTGACTACGAAACCTTTGAGAATATTCTGAAGAGCAACGCCTCCTGGGTCTGCGCGAAAGCTGAGGATATTTCATGCAGAGCAAAGCAGTTCCCTCACACTCCCATTGCAGATTTAGGGCAGACCGTGGAATGCAATGTTAACACAGGGCTCATCTGTAACAATCGTGATCAGGTCATAGGAGGCATAATACCGATGCCGGTCTGCCTCAATTACGAGATCAGGGTCTGCTGCCTCCCCGCCGTACCAGAGTGTATTACAACTACCACCACGAGCACCACGACCGCCCCACCTTCGTCCACAGCGAGCACAGTGTCCTCTCCACCCGTATCGACAACCACTCCCACGCCAACGCCAACGCCATCGGAGCCTCCCAGCAGCACCGCCACCACCACGATGCCCCCAGCAGCACAACCAGCAGCACCCTGGCGACAACGATGACTGTTCCTAGCACACCAGCACCCACCCCAACTCCTGAAAGTACGTTCCCAACACCAACAATAATCACCAAAACCTCGCTGCCTCCGACTTCAGAAGCAATAAGTAATTCTCTGGCTGCGTTGTCGTTTGTTGCCTTGCTATGGGAGAAATCAAGGTCTATTGGCAGCTTAACGTGTGTCTTAATTTTTGTGCTCTGAGGGAGTGTAGTTGATGTATATTTCCAAACAAATCGTGGAATCATAGAATAGTTTGGGTTTGAAGGGACCTTTTTAAAGGTCTTTTAGTCCAACCCCATCCTGCTATGGGCGGGGACATCTTTCACTACATCAGGTTGCTCAGAGCCCCATTCAACCTGACCTTGAACGCTTCCAATGATTGGGCATCCACAACTTCTCTGGGAAACCTGTTCCAGTGTCTCACCACCCTCATCACAAAAAATTTCTTCCTTATGTCCAAGCTAAACCTGCCCTCTTTCAGTTTAAGACCGTTGCCCCTTGTCCTGTGACCTCAAGGCTTGGTAAAACCTGTCTCTCTGTCTTTCTTCTAAGCCCCCCTTATATACTGAAAGGCCGCAAGAAGCTGTCCCCGGAGCCTTCTCTTCTCCCGGCTGAACAACGCCAACTCTCTTAGCCTCTTTTCACAGGGGAGGTGTTCTAGCCCTCTGATCATTTTTGTGGCCTTCCTCTGGACCCGCTCCAACAGTTTCATGTCTTTCCTTGTACTGGGGACCCAGAGCTGGATGTAGTACTCCAGGTGGGGTCTCACAAGAGTGGAGTAGAGTGGGTCCTGTAATGAGCTCCCCATTTAGGAGGGAGAGTGCACAACACGTTTCTGGTTCTCGGTTCCATTCCTTTGGTTATTGGGAACACTAGGAGTTTTTTCATCCTTGTGCCTCTGCCCAGCTTAGACAGATACTGAGCTGATGGGAAATCTTGCTTTTGCTGCTGTTGGACCTCGTCCTTCAGCTGGAGAGAATGTACTCAGTGGGACCCATGGTGTGGGACGGGAGTGGGGCTTGGTTTTGTGGCACCGTCATTTCAGGCGCCGGTTTGGGCGCAGCTGTGCAGACTTTCTTCCCTTTCTTCTCTTGCGTTGCCTCTGTGGCCGTTGCTGCCACTCACCTGCAGTTCTGGCTGTAGGAAGCTTCGAAGGTTTTCCCCGGCAGGGTTTGGGAAAGGTTTCAGACCGCGGGTTGCCCCTTGCTATGGACCAAAGCTCTGGGCAGTCGGGCTCTCCCAGCATTCCCATGAGGGTTGTTCTCCAGCTTACCCCGCACTGCTGGGAAGCAAGCTGACGTTTTGGCAGCAGTGTGTGTCCTGTGCCTGCTTCCTTTGTGGTCACGACCCCTCCTGGTGTTTGATTTCTCCCTGAGATGGTGAAGTGGTGTGAGTGGCACGAGAAGGTGAGGGAGTGGCGGGAGTCCCTGCTTAGTCCTGCTCCACCTCATATGTTGCCCTTATGTGAGTGGTTTTTGCACATGAGAAGCCCAATACAGCAATGTGCCCTAGCTGCGAGGGGGAGACGCACATGGCTCGGCAGTGCCTGTGTCCTGATTTGGCCCTAACGTGTTTTGTAGGGCCAAGAAGGGAAGACCTGCCCACACAAGTGCGCTTTGTTGTGGCCAGGGTTGGCTGACTGGTGTGGCAGTGCCCGAGGGGCACCCTTGTGTGCAGTGGACGCCCAGAGCACCACCCACGAGTGTGCTGGTGCCCCGGCTTCTTGTCTCTGTTCCGGCTGTTTCTAATTGTTCCTCTTGTTGTTGTCCCCCAGAATGTGACTGCACCTGGACGGACTGGATTGATGTGAGCTACCCACATAGTTCTGACAGAAACGGTGGTGACTACGAAACCTTTGAGAATATTCTGAAGAGCAACGCCTCCTGGGTCTGCGCGAAAGCTGAGGATATTTCATGCAGAGCAAAGCAGTTCCCTCACACTCCCATTGCAGATTTAGGGCAGACCGTGGAATGCAATGTTAACACAGGGCTCATCTGTAACAATCGTGATCAGGTCATAGGAGGCATAATACCGATGCCGGTCTGCCTCAATTACGAGATCAGGGTCTGCTGCCTCCCCGCCGTACCAGAGTGTATTACAACTACCACCACGAGCACCACGACCGCCCCACCTTCGTCCACAGCGAGCACAGTGTCCTCTCCACCCGTATCGACAACCACTCCCACGCCAACGCCAACGCCATCGGAGCCTCCCAGCAGCACCGCCACCACCACGATGCCCCCCAGCAGCACAACCAGCAGCACCCTGGCGACAACGATGACTGTTCCTAGCACACCAGCACCCACCCCAACTCCTGAAAGTACGTTCCCAACACCAACAATAATCACCAAAACCTCGCTGCCTCCGACTTCAGAAGCAATAAGTAATTCTCTGGCTGCGTTGTCGTTTGTTGCCTTGCTATGGGAGAAATCAAGGTCTATTGGCAGCTTAACGTGTGTCTTAATTTTTGTGCTCTGAGGGAGTGTAGTTGATGTATATTTCCAAACAAATCGTGGAATCATAGAATAGTTTGGGTTTGAAGGGACCTTTTTAAAGGTCTTTTAGTCCAACCCCATCCTGCTATGGGCGGGGACATCTTTCACTACATCAGGTTGCTCAGAGCCCCATTCAACCTGACCTTGAACGCTTCCAATGATTGGGCATCCACAACTTCTCTGGGAAACCTGTTCCAGTGTCTCACCACCCTCATCACAAAAAATTTCTTCCTTATGTCCAAGCTAAACCTGCCCTCTTTCAGTTTAAGACCGTTGCCCCTTGTCCTGTGACCTCAAGGCTTGGTAAAACCTGTCTCTCTGTCTTTCTTCTAAGCCCCCCTTATATACTGAAAGGCCGCAAGAAGCTGTCCCCGGAGCCTTCTCTTCTCCCGGCTGAAACAACGCCAACTCTCTTAGCCTCTTTTCACAGGGGAGGTGTTCTAGCCCTCTGATCATTTTTGTGGCCTTCCTCTGGACCCGCTCCAACAGTTTCATGTCTTTCCTTGTACTGGGGACCCCAGAGCTGGATGTAGTACTCCAGGTGGGGTCTCACAAGAGTGGAGTAGAGTGGGTCCTGTAATGAGCTCCCCATTTAGGAGGGAGAGTGCACAACACGTTTCTGGTTCTCGGTTCCATTCCTTTGGTTATTGGGAACACTAGGAGTTTTTTCATCCTTGTGCCTCTGCCCAGCTTAGACAGATACTGAGCTGATGGGAAATCTTGCTTTTGCTGCTGTTGGACCTCGTCCTTCAGCTGGAGAGAATGTACTCAGTGGGACCCATGGTGTGGGACGGGAGTGGGGCTTGGTTTTGTGGCACCGTCATTTCAGGCGCCGGTTTGGGCGCAGCTGTGCAGACTTTCTTCCCTTTCTTCTCTTGCGTTGCCTCTGTGGCCGTTGCTGCCACTCACCTGCAGTTCTGGCTGTAGGAAGCTTCGAAGGTTTTCCCCGGCAGGGTTTGGGAAAGGTTTCAGACCGCGGGTTGCCCCTTGCTATGGACCAAAGCTCTGGGCAGTCGGGCTCTCCCAGCATTCCCATGAGGGTTGTTCTCCAGCTTACCCCGCACTGCTGGGAAGCAAGCTGACGTTTTGGCAGCAGTGTGTGTCCTGTGCCTGCTTCCTTTGTGGTCACGACCCCTCCTGGTGTTTGATTTCTCCCTGAGATGGTGAAGTGGTGTGAGTGGCACGAGAAGGTGAGGGAGTGGCGGGAGTCCCTGCTTAGTCCTGCTCCACCTCATATGTTGCCCTTATGTGAGTGGTTTTTGCACATGAGAAGCCCAATACAGCAATGTGCCCTAGCTGCGAGGGGGAGACGCACATGGCTCGGCAGTGCCTGTGTCCTGATTTGGCCCTAACGTGTTTTGTAGGGCCAAGAAGGGAAGACCTGCCCACACAAGTGCGCTTTGTTGTGGCCAGGGTTGGCTGACTGGTGTGGCAGTGCCCGAGGGGCACCCTTGTGTGCAGTGGACGCCCAGAGCACCACCCACGAGTGTGCTGGTGCCCCGGCTTCTTGTCTCTGTTCCGGCTGTTTCTAATTGTTCCTCTTGTTGTTGTCCCCCAGAATGTGACTGCACCTGGACGGACTGGATTGATGTGAGCTACCCACATAGTTCTGACAGAAACGGTGGTGACTACGAAACCTTTGAGAATATTCTGAAGAGCAACGCCTCCTGGGTCTGCGCGAAAGCTGAGGATATTTCATGCAGAGCAAAGCAGTTCCCTCACACTCCCATTGCAGATTTAGGGCAGACCGTGGAATGCAATGTTAACACAGGGCTCATCTGTAACAATCGTGATCAGGTCATAGGAGGCATAATACCGATGCCGGTCTGCCTCAATTACGAGATCAGGGTCTGCTGCCTCCCCGCCGTACCAGAGTGTATTACAACTACCACCACGAGCACCACGACCGCCCCACCTTCGTCCACAGCGAGCACAGTGTCCTCTCCACCCGTATCGACAACCACTCCCACGCCAACGCCAACGCCATCGGAGCCTCCCAGCAGCACCGCCACCACCACGATGCCCCCCAGCAGCACAACCAGCAGCACCCTGGCGACAACGATGACTGTTCCTAGCACACCAGCACCCACCCCAACTCCTGAAAGTACGTTCCCAACACCAACAATAATCACCAAAACCTCGCTGCCTCCGACTTCAGAAGCAATAAGTAATTCTCTGGCTGCGTTGTCGTTTGTTGCCTTGCTATGGGAGAAATCAAGGTCTATTGGCAGCTTAACGTGTGTCTTAATTTTTGTGCTCTGAGGGAGTGTAGTTGATGTATATTTCCAAACAAATCGTGGAATCATAGAATAGTTTGGGTTTGAAGGGACCTTTTTAAAGGTCTTTTAGTCCAACCCCATCCTGCTATGGGCGGGGACATCTTTCACTACATCAGGTTGCTCAGAGCCCCATTCAACCTGACCTTGAACGCTTCCAATGATTGGGCATCCACAACTTCTCTGGGAAACCTGTTCCAGTGTCTCACCACCCTCATCACAAAAAATTTCTTCCTTATGTCCAAGCTAAACCTGCCCTCTTTCAGTTTAAGACCGTTGCCCCTTGTCCTGTGACCTCAAGGCTTGGTAAAACCTGTCTCTCTGTCTTTCTTCTAAGCCCCCCTTATATACTGAAAGGCCGCAAGAAGCTGTCCCCGGAGCCTTCTCTTCTCCCGGCTGAACAACGCCAACTCTCTTAGCCTCTTTTCACAGGGGAGGTGTTCTAGCCCTCTGATCATTTTTGTGGCCTTCCTCTGGACCCGCTCCAACAGTTTCATGTCTTTCCTTGTACTGGGGACCCCAGAGCTGGATGTAGTACTCCAGGTGGGGTCTCACAAGAGTGGAGTAGAGTGGGTCCTGTAATGAGCTCCCCATTTAGGAGGGAGAGTGCACAACACGTTTCTGGTTCTCGGTTCCATTCCTTTGGTTATTGGGAACACTAGGAGTTTTTTCATCCTTGTGCCTCTGCCCAGCTTAGACAGATACTGAGCTGATGGGAAATCTTGCTTTTGCTGCTGTTGGACCTCGTCCTTCAGCTGGAGAGAATGTACTCAGTGGGACCCATGGTGTGGGACGGGAGTGGGGCTTGGTTTTGTGGCACCGTCATTTCAGGCGCCGGTTTGGGCGCAGCTGTGCAGACTTTCTTCCCTTTCTTCTCTTGCGTTGCCTCTGTGGCCGTTGCTGCCACTCACCTGCAGTTCTGGCTGTAGGAAGCTTCGAAGGTTTTCCCCGGCAGGGTTTGGGAAAGGTTTCAGACCGCGGGTTGCCCCTTGCTATGGACCAAAGCTCTGGGCAGTCGGGCTCTCCCAGCATTCCCATGAGGGTTGTTCTCCAGCTTACCCCGCACTGCTGGGAAGCAAGCTGACGTTTTGGCAGCAGTGTGTGTCCTGTGCCTGCTTCCTTTGTGGTCACGACCCCTCCTGGTGTTTGATTTCTCCCTGAGATGGTGAAGTGGTGTGAGTGGCACGAGAAGGTGAGGGAGTGGCGGGAGTCCCTGCTTAGTCCTGCTCCACCTCATATGTTGCCCTTATGTGAGTGGTTTTTGCACATGAGAAGCCCAATACAGCAATGTGCCCTAGCTGCGAGGGGGAGACGCACATGGCTCGGCAGTGCCTGTGTCCTGATTTGGCCCTAACGTGTTTTGTAGGGCCAAGAAGGGAAGACCTGCCCACACAAGTGCGCTTTGTTGTGGCCAGGGTTGGCTGACTGGTGTGGCAGTGCCCGAGGGGCACCCTTGTGTGCAGTGGACGCCCAGAGCACCACCCACGAGTGTGCTGGTGCCCCGGCTTCTTGTCTCTGTTCCGGCTGTTTCTAATTGTTCCTCTTGTTGTTGTCCCCCAGAATGTGACTGCACCTGGACGGACTGGATTGATGTGAGCTACCCACATAGTTCTGACAGAAACGGTGGTGACTACGAAACCTTTGAGAATATTCTGAAGAGCAACGCCTCCTGGGTCTGCGCGAAAGCTGAGGATATTTCATGCAGAGCAAAGCAGTTCCCTCACACTCCCATTGCAGATTTAGGGCAGACCGTGGAATGCAATGTTAACACAGGGCTCATCTGTAACAATCGTGATCAGGTCATAGGAGGCATAATACCGATGCCGGTCTGCCTCAATTACGAGATCAGGGTCTGCTGCCTCCCCGCCGTACCAGAGTGTATTACAACTACCACCACGAGCACCACGACCGCCCCACCTTCGTCCACAGCGAGCACAGTGTCCTCTCCACCCGTATCGACAACCACTCCCACGCCAACGCCAACGCCATCGGAGCCTCCCAGCAGCACCGCCACCACCACGATGCCCCCCAGCAGCACAACCAGCAGCACCCTGGCGACAACGATGACTGTTCCTAGCACACCAGCACCCACCCCAACTCCTGAAAGTACGTTCCCAACACCAACAATAATCACCAAAACCTCGCTGCCTCCGACTTCAGAAGCAATAAGTAATTCTCTGGCTGCGTTGTCGTTTGTTGCCTTGCTATGGGAGAAATCAAGGTCTATCGGCAGCTTAACGTGTGTCTTAATTTTTGTGCTCTGAGGGAGTGTAGTTGATGTATATTTCCAAACAAATCGTGGAATCATAGAATAGTTTGGGTTTGAAGGGACCTTTTTAAAGGTCTTTTAGTCCAACCCCATCCTGCTATGGGCGGGGACATCTTTCACTACATCAGGTTGCTCAGAGCCCCATTCAACCTGACCTTGAACGCTTCCAATGATTGGGCATCCACAACTTCTCTGGGAAACCTGTTCCAGTGTCTCACCACCCTCATCACAAAAAATTTCTTCCTTATGTCCAAGCTAAACCTACCCTCTAAACACACCTTGTTAGGGTGTGAAACCCCCTAACATCCTAGTCAATCTGCTTCTTGACAGTATACCATATTTTTCTATATTTCTTTCTGAACAAGAAGTAGTTTGCCTGTCCTCACCCAAATGTGAATTAATTTTAGTTGAAGGACTGTCCTTGTGGACTGTGTGCGCAGAAGCAGCATATCTTACTTCCTCCTATCCTCCAGCATTATGAATGCACTCATGATGTGCACAGTGCTTCTCTATCTGCCATGTGTCTCTTACATCATGCTGTAAAAGCACAAACAAATGGTTCTGAGGCTGGTCTCTGAGAATCGTGAGCAATTTATAAAATGCTAATCAAAAACTGTTTTAAAGGAGCCTGCATTAGGGCCCATAATGAAAACTGGCTTTGTCATGTGAGAAGGAAAAAGCAGAAAAGTCAATTTAGGGTTCCTACCATGCAAAAATAGCTTGTGGGTGAGTAGTCTTAAAGGCCTGGGAGTTAGGTATGGAATACAGATTGCCCCAGCAACTGCTCAGTTTCAGCAGAATCAAATGACTCTGAGCATAATCAATGCTGGTATGAACATGCCACATGAAGTAGCACAGGGAACAGTGGTCTATCCATAGAATATAGCATGACAGTAATACAGAATTAATCAAAGAGTTCACTGATAAACTCAATGAATTCCCCTGTATTTAGGACTGCTGAACTTTTCTCTGTAGTATAAAGTTTTAATACTACGGACAGCTGTTCCATCTGACATTGATCATTGATAAAGTGTTTACATCAATGTCTCCCATGCAACATGTAGGAGATTTTTAAAATAATCCCTCTGTTATGCAAAAGCCATTAATAAAACAGTTTCTGCTTTATTCCTATCTAAATACCCTATGCTTAGGTTTTTTGAATTTCATTTGCTTATTAAAAATGAAATGAAGGTAATAACAAATGCAATTTGCCTACTTACTTAAACTAAACTACTGTGTTTTCTCCCTGTCTTAAAGAGGATACAACATCTGAATCAGGAACAGCAACAACGATGAGTACTACAGTTACACCTTCAGCTACCCCACTGCCAACAACTAGAACGACAGAAATAGAAAGTAGAGCGTCTACCATAAGCACCACTATTCAACGGTCAACACCATCGGTATCAACAAGCCCAGTGACAGTCACCACCTCTGGAGTCACTGAAACAGGATCGACCACCAAAACCACTACTTTGGCCCCCACACCCTCAAGATCCACTCCCCACAGCACCACAATAGTAATGGAAACATCTAGCCAAGAGACCACTACCACAAGGACTGGGAGCCCTCCAACAAGATCACCCACCACCACCATCAGCACCACAACCTCAGGACCATCTTCCCCGGAGCCTACAGCCAGCACTACTGTATCACCACCATCAGTGTCAACAAGCCCAGTGACAGTCACCACCTCTGGAGTCACTGAAACAGGATCGACCTCCAAAACCACTACTTTGGCCCCCACACCCTCAAGATCCACTTCCCACAGCACCACAATAATAACGGAAACATCTAGCCAAGAGACCACTACCACAAGGACTGGGAGCCCTCCAACAGGATCGCCTACCACCACCGTCAGCACAACCTCAGGACCATCTTCCCCGGAGCCTACAGCCAGCACTACTGTATCACCACCATCAGTGTCAACAAGCCCAGTGACAGTCACCACCTCTGGAGTCACTGAAACAGGATCGACCTCCAAAACCACCACTTTGGCCCCCACACCCTCAAGATCCACTCCCCACAGCACCACAATAGTGACGGAAACATCTAGCCAAGAGACCACTACCACAAGGACTGGGAGCCCTCCAACAAGATCACCCACCACCACCATCAGCACCACAACCTCAGGACCATCTTCCCCGGAGCCTACAGCCAGCACGACTGTATCACCACCATCAGTGTCAACAAGCCCAGTGACAGTCACCACCTCTGGAGTCACTGAAACAGGATCGACCTCCAAAACCACTACTTTGGCCCCCACACCCTCAAGATCCACTCCCCACAGCACCACAATAGTAATGGAAACATCTAGCCAAGAGACCACTACCACAAGGACTGGGAGCCCTCCAACAAGATCACCCACCACCACCATCAGCACCACAACCTCAGGACCATCTTCCCCGGAGCCTACAGCCAGCACTACTGTATCACCACCATCAGTGTCAACAAGCCCAGTGACAGTCACCACCTCTGGAGTCACTGAAACAGGATCGACCTCCAAAACCACTACTTTGGCCCCCACACCCTCAAGATCCACTTCCCACAGCACCACAATAATAACGGAAACATCTAGCCAAGAGACCACTACCACAAGGACTGGGAGCCCTCCAACAGGATCGCCTACCACCACCGTCAGCACAACCTCAGGACCATCTTCCCCGGAGCCTACAGCCAGCACTACTGTATCACCACCATCAGTGTCAACAAGCCCAGTGACAGTCACCACCTCTGGAGTCACTGAAACAGGATCGACCTCCAAAACCACCACTTTGGCCCCCACACCCTCAAGATCCACTCCCCACAGCACCACAATAGTGACGGAAACATCTAGCCAAGAGACCACTACCACAAGGACTGGGAGCCCTCCAACAAGATCACCCACCACCACCATCAGCACCACAACCTCAGGACCATCTTCCCCGGAGCCTACAGCCAGCACTACTGTATCACCACCATCAGTGTCAACAAGCCCAGTGACAGTCACCACCTCTGGAGTCACTGAAACAGGATCGACCTCCAAAACCACTACTTTGGCCCCCACACCCTCAAGATCCACTTCCCACAGCACCACAATAATAACGGAAACATCTAGCCAAGAGACCACTACCACAAGGACTGGGAGCCCTCCAACAGGATCGCCTACCACCACCGTCAGCACAACCTCAGGACCATCTTCCCTGGAGCCTACAGCCAGCACGACTGTATCACCACCATCAGTGTCAACAAGCCCAGTGACAGTCACCACCTCTGGAGTCACTGAAACAGGATCGACCTCCAAAACCACTACTTTGGCCCCCACACCCTCAAGATCCACTCCCCACAGCACCACAATAGTGATGGAAACATCTAGCCAAGAGACCACTACCACAAGGACCGGGAGCCCTCCAACAAGATCACCCACCACCGCCATCAGCACCACAACCTCAGGACCATCTTCCCCGGAGCCTACAGCCAGCACGACTGTATCACCACCATCAGTGTCAACAAGCCCCGTGGCAGTCACCACCTCTGGTACAACTCCAACAGAATCTTTTACCACCACTTCAGGAACAACCTCTACTAATTTTGCCACAATCACTGCAACCACCACCACCACCACCTCCGAAATTGTTTCCCCTGGCTCAACTAGTACTTCTGGGCCAACTGCAACATCAAGTGCAGTCTCCATTGCAGGAAGTTCTACATACAGTACAGTTACTCCACTCAGCGCTTCAAGTTCAACTACAAGTCCACCACCAACCACTCCTGGAAGAAATTGTTCTATTTTACCTAATGAATCTTATGCGGTGGGTAGATTTCATGAGTTTTTTTAACGTTCTGCTTTGGATGGAGACTAGGCACATAATTTCAATGTTAGTAACATACAGAGTAGGTATTAACCTGGATAGAAAAGGAAGTATCAGTCCATTCTATTTCTTTATGTTTTCTTGGGTATCAGTATGACTTCCAATGATATTTGGTTTGATAGCTTATATACTGCTATTAGTTCTTTAAGGATACTTTTAAAAGGGTTTCTTCAAGGAGTTAGATCACAGCTTAATATTTCTCTTTATTGTAGGATAGCTTTGATGAAGAGGTGACCAAGGGCTAAGTGGTGCTAAACTATCTTTTATGTTTCTGCTTTTGAATAGGTCCAGAGTGGGGAAAAGTTGTTTCTGTGTGTACAGTGCAGCCCAACAAGAAACCACAGGGCTGAACTAGTCCAAGTTTGGAATGAGTCATACTTGGTCATAGTCTGGTTTCAGGAGAGGACTGTGAAACAGATCACCACATTCAAATGCTCGTGAAATTTGACTCAGAGTTCTGAGTTTTTTGGAACCCTCCATCTCTTACACAGACAAGCTAATGTCTTGTACATTTCTAAAGCCTCCTCGCAGCTTTGATGTCCCAACTTGCTCAGTAGATCTGCAGGGATAAAAATTATACATGGCTGAAAAACTGGTGGAAGATAGAAAAAATGCATACAGTCACAATGCATGCACATAATCACCTTAGACATTACTCCCCAAATAGCTGGTGTTCACTGTAGCTTTAGCTGTTAATCTGTTTTAGGCATTCAAGGAATAGGATTGATCACATATTGATCACTGATATTGATCAGTGTCTTTCACTGTTGATTAGAGAGGGAGTCTAGGTGATGAGATTAGATCAGACATCTAGCTTTTAGATAGCTGAAACTAAAAAAGGCAATTCCCACTTCAGGTTACTGGTTTGACTTTTATAAGTAATGCTTTTCACTTAGCAGCTCTCAGTCGTGCTAGCTCATCTTGCAGGCCTTGATGGTGCTGACTGCTGCACTTCCTTCCCATTTTCAGACTTCTAGTGGGGAAAAATTGTCAATAAACGTACGGTGTTTTAAAACTCTGCAAAAGATATTCAGGTATAACTGTTGTCAGTCTGACTGTTTCATAAGGTTTCTCTCTCTCTTCCCCCTCCCCGACTCTTTCCAAACACAGCCAGGTGAGTCATGGTGGCTCTGTAACTGCACTAAGGCAATATGTATAGAAGACAATATAATCCAAATGGTTCCCATAATCTGTAATCCACCTCCTAAACCTACCTGTGCCAATGGGCTTTCTCCTGTGCCAGTCATTGATGAGGATGGATGCTGTTGGCACTGGGAGTGTGATTGTAAGTAAATATTTTGTTGAGTATTTTATCTCCTGTGGGAACAATACTAGTGTCAAGAGCAACAATATTTATCAGGGGACAAGTATCGCACAGGGCAGTGACCCTCAGACTTCTAGTGTTGAGCTGTTTGGAGTACTTCATTGATTCTTTTTAGCTAATTGGGGGCTTTTAGTTAATTTGCCATCATTTCTACATAACCATTGTGTTAGTAGAACAAATTGGTCTCCCAAGGCAGGATTTAAATGTCCAGATGCAGACATCTATAGGCTAGAAGCCTGCGTATAAGTTACTTGTTTGGACTATCGGTAAAAGTGTATCTAGGGTGCAGTTAATCCTATTCTCAGTTGTCTATAAGAAATGTGAGATGAACTATGCCCTGAAAGTGCCTGTTTTTCTCTATTATTTATGAGTTCTGGCTAATGAGCTCATGCATTGACATATACACTTTGAAAATGTAAATGCTTGAAGTTAGATGAGATGAATCCCACACATACAGATATTGTTTGTAGTCTGATCTGATTCTGTATGTTGCCATAAGAAGCTAACCTAGCTGTATGTTTTTGCAGGCTACTGCACTGGCTGGGGAGACCCACATTACATGACTTTTGATGGACTGTACTACAGCTATCAAGGGAATTGTACATACGTCCTTGTGGAAGAGATTTATAAGAAAGTTGACAACTTTGGTGTCTACATTGATAACTACCATTGTGATACACGGGATGTAGTCTCCTGTCCTCGAACGCTCATTGTGAGACACGAGACTCAGGAAGTGCGCATAGCAACAGTCAAACCAAATACTCTACAAGTAGAGGTATTGGAGAATGTTACCGTTGATTTCTTGATCAAAATATTAATACAGCATCAACCTGATAATTATATTCACAATGTTAGGAAAAAAAATTAAAAAGGAATCTGTGTTTTAGATTTAATACCAGTTTGGATTATATAATATATAAAAACTGCTTTAAAGGACTGCTTTTTTGACTCTGCATATGGGGAAAAATTTCTACAGCTTCTTCCCTTTTTTATCTCAAATATTTGCAGTGCCTTATCATTCCTAAATACACAAATGTGGACAAATTGTTAAGAGTTAAGGATATAAAATAAAGTAATTTATAATTAATATTAATGTAACAAAGGAAAGAATAAATGTTGAATGGGAGGATATAACGTAAACTAGACATAACAATAAAGTATTGGGCTTAAGCATTTTTAAAAAGTACCATTGCTAGCTTTGATTGGTGTCACCTTTTTAATTTTTCAGAACAGGGGCTCTTATGTGTTTATTTCATTGATAAACATGATGCCCCAGCTTTGGGGCTTCAAAATTGGGTGAGAAGTGTTTGGTTTTAGGCTTTTGTGGGGCTTATTTGGTTTATTTTTGTACATTACTGTGTAGGAATATTACAAGTTAGGTTGCAACATATTATTGAAAATTTGCAACATTTAGACCTCTTTTTTTTCTCCAAAGCAAGGAAATCTACCATTGCTGAGTAAAAATAGTAGTGTTAGTTCCACAGGTATATCATGGCTACTGTATTTAAATAAATAGTACAGATTTTGGCTTATTTCTTTCGTTTAATTTTCCTACAAGCATGTTCCCTTTATACCAAGAAAGTTAAAACTGTGTGCACTAGGAATTTAGAAGAATTTTAAATTGCACTTTCACAGGGTGTCCTCAATGCCATAGTCACTGTAATAAATCTGTTGAGTGTTAGAATTTAGCTGGTTTAAACTCTGAATTTTAGCCTAGTTTATCAGTGGCTGATAGGCCTGTTCTTTGGCACAGAGAAGAAAAGTTTGACTTTCCAGTAACATAAAAGGAAACACAGGGACACTTGTTACAAACTAAAAGCACGTTATTTGCCTTTACATTCTATCTCCAATGCAAAGTAATGAACAGTCAATTATTTTCTAAAGTCAAACTAAATTTATGTCTCTTCTGTTTTCTTTTATTTATAAGGTGACAGTAAACAAACAGGCAGTGGCTTTGCCTTATAAAAAATTTGGCTTGAGCATCTATGAATCAGGCATAAACCGTGTAGTGGAAATTCCTGAACTAAAAATGAATGTGACGTACAATGGCTTGTCCTTTTCTATCAGAATGCCCTACAGCTTGTTTGGCAACAACACTTATGGGCAGTGTGGTAAGGCTTACTTTTGTAATTTTTGTACTCTCGGAAAACCACAAATGGGT
This sequence comes from Gymnogyps californianus, assembly GCF_018139145.2. Classification (NCBI taxonomy): domain Eukaryota; kingdom Metazoa; phylum Chordata; class Aves; order Accipitriformes; family Cathartidae; genus Gymnogyps; species Gymnogyps californianus. The sequence goes on along the minus strand of NC_059475.1, from coordinate 19,433,925 downwards.
AAATGACAGCCCTGCCACAAAGATGAATGGAATTTGATAACAAATCTGTGAGTGAATTCTTTCTCCCCTTACCAATTTTAGGTACTTGCAATAACAACACAGCAGATGACTGCATGTTGCCGAATGGAAACATTGCAGAAAACTGTGAAACCATGGCAGACCATTGGCAAGTTGTTGACCCCTCCAAACCACAGTGCTCTCCAGGCCTAATTCCTACAAAAGCACCTAGCACAACCCCAACGCAGTCTTGCAAAGAATCTTCCATCTGCAAGCTTCTTTTGGGAAGGTAGACATTCCTCTGGGGTTTATAAGCCTTTGACCTTCAAATTAACTGGCAATTTTAGGATTCATTTCTCAATAAAAAGTGTTTCTAACTATTGCTCCATTTCTTGTAGCTTTGTGGGTTGCTTCCATTCCTTTAACTGTTTCTAGATGTCATTCTTTGCTGATAGTTTGCTTCGCTACATTAACCTTTCTTGATGTTCTCACGTTCTCCTATGCTCTCTGCCCTCCACTGTCCTATTCTCTTGCCTTTTCCTACGCTCACTTAGCAGAAAACAGAGTCCAACTGAAAAGAGAGATCTTCATCTTTAGAACGTCGTGTCAGAATTAAAAAAAAAAAAAAAATCAAACAAAATCTTTTTAGAAAAGCAGTTCATGGTTACGCTTGACAATATTCATGTAGCTCCTGGACAGAAAATGTTGGTGCCTGAGTGGTTTGTAGGTGAGGGGAGAATACTTTAAGATATGTTGAAAGGTTACAATCTAGATAAGTGCTCTTAGTAAAAATCTCTCAGTAATAGCCCCTGTTCACCTCTCCTTAAGCACCAGTGTTGCCACATTATAACATGTTAAGCACATTGAAGAATTCATGGATTATTCAGTAACTAATAATGATAAATGTTTCTGTTTCCAGTGTGTTCGAGCCATGCCATGGCTTTGTCCGGCCTGAAAAGTACTATGCAGCCTGTGTTTTTGATAGTTGTGTACTTCCCAACTTAGACCTGGAATGCTCAAGTCTGCAGATCTATGCTGCCACCTGCGCTGATCAAAGCGTATGCATTGACTGGAGGAGTCATACCAATGGTGTTTGCTGTAAGTATTTGGCCATTTATCTTGAACTATTAGGAAAGCTTATATGGAACTGTTTCGGCAATAATGTCCTAACGGTAAGTCATATTGTTTTCTGAGCCAGGAAGACACCAATAAATCACACTGGCTGCTTTCCTTAAGTAATTTTACAAGCAACATTTTTAGCAATGGAAATGATAAATGAGCCTGCAAAAACATACATCTATTGACTGTGCCAGAAACATCTGTATCAGTAGATACTTTTTTGTACACAGGCAGTTTTGTGTTTTGCAGGCATTAGCAGATCACACTGTATTTAGTGAGATATGCATTCATTTTCAGCTGTAGTAAGAAAAGGACAGAGGGTCGGAATACACTCCCCTTTGAGAACTTGTGCAAAAGAGACCGAAATTATGAAAAAAATTGTAATCAAGATGTAGACTCTTGGCTTTATCTCCTTAACGTATAGTATGGTGCTATATCTCTACGGCTAAATTGTGTAAAATAATTCCATTCAGAGACACGAATCTGATATCTGTTTTTTTTTCTCTTTGCTTCTCAAGATTGTCAAAGATACATAGGAAAATGAGTAGTCAGTGTTTAACTTCTTGGCATAAGGTCATGGGGCTTTTATATGATATTGTTACTGAGCTCTTCCTCCTTTTTATTCTCCCATTCCAGCTTATAAATGCCCCTCAGATAAAGAATACAGAGCATGTGGTCCTATTAAAGAGATAACCTGCAAATCAAGGTAAATAATTCCTTCACTTAGTTATAGCTCATACAACTGTTCAGTCATATCTAATACATAGGTGGATGAGAGAAATCACCCTCGTGTCATGTCTTAAATTGACTGTCAAATTTGGTACCACTGTTCTGTTGATCCTATATCTGGGTGCCTGTACTGTATATGTTGTTTGGCTATACCAAACATGAACACTGACAATCCCTAAATTGCAAATGTGCAGATCATTTGCCACTGTATCTTCAGTGAAAGGTTATTTGGCATAATCTGCTCTGCCTGCCTATAACAGTAATGGTGTTCCTCTGAATTTTGTCTCATACAGTCAACAAAATGAAACTTCAGCTAAAAAAGTGGAAGGCTGTTTCTGTCCTAATGGAACAATGCTGTATGACTCTGGTGTGGATGTCTGTGTAAAAACCTGTGGTGAGTTTTACTGCTTCACTTGGATGCATGTTTGTTTTCTCTTTGTTGTTTCCTTCTCATGTATGCAACATAGATCTGACTGTATGCAGTACTCATACAACATACAGTAGAGATGTCTACTGTTATATGAGTGGTAATGGAAATTTATTTTGATATTTTCACAGGCTGTGTTGGAGTGGATAAGATACCAAGAGAGGTATGCTGCGATATGCTTTGGTATTTCAAGTAGAGGCTGGGGGTGGGGAGAGAAGAGTGGTCTCCACTGGTGCAGTCTTGTTTTGTGGTGTCGCAACTTTTCATTCCTGTTTTTACTTCAGTTCATTTTAGTTGGTAGCCATGCAATCACTCACTTTATTTTCTTTCATGACAGTTTGGGGAAAAGTTTACAGTAGACTGTCAGGACTGTATTTGCCTGGAAGGTGGAAATGGCATTGTATGTGAGCCTCATGAATGTGCCAAACAAAATAAGATCAGTTGTGATGGAGAAGGCTTCTATGAGGTCAATGAAGTCAATTCTGAAGACTCTTGCTGCCCCATTGTCACTTGCAGTGAGTTTATACTTTTGTTTCTAGTCTTTCTATACCTTTTAGGAGTAGAAAGGAAAAGAGAACTGAACAAGTTTAACATCAGAGACCTGCAGCAGGGAGTCACAAAGTAGTATCTTTCCTCATGCTTTTTAAAATCAGCTTGCCCAGTGTTAAGGAAAATATGTTTTAATATTGCATTGACTCAGCGTAACTGAATTTAAAATTAGGGCACTCAACATAACTGAATCCATAGTTCTTGAGTTCAGGGCCACATTTTGTTCAAGTAAAATGCAGATAGATTATGGAATTCTATGTGGGTTTTCATTTTGTGGCAGTTGCCTACAACCTTGGAGACAGTAACAGTTGTCCACTATTTCTCTGCAAAGAATTGTTACACTTTTTTAACACTTGGTAATTACATAGTAGAAAAAGTTTCATAAACTAGTGCAGTCCCTCAATCCAGTGCCTGGATTCACTAGGAAAAATATGTTGTCTTTCTGCAATTTGTTTCTTTGGAGAGGATCTGAACTGTTTCCTAACAATGGGAAGTCTATCCTAAATGCTTTGATAGATGCCTGTTTCTAGTAGCCATGATTTAGTGGCTTATTCCTTTTTTTTCAGAATGCAATACAAGCTTGTGCACAACTAAAGCCCCCAAGTGTACACTGGGATTTGAAGTTCATTCACATATTCCCAGTGGTCAGTGCTGTCCTGTGTACCAGTGTGGTAAGTCCCTTGGAAATATATTACAATGATTAGCATTATATATTACATAATTTAGCATCACACTTAGTAAGACTGTATGCAATAGCCTATTGAAAGAGGTAATAAATACAGTCAGATTCTACAAATTGGTTACTATTAACATTGGTTACTACTGCTATGGTTATGACGAACAACTACAAAATCAGATATAACTCAGGTGGCTCAAGTTCAATTTTCCTGTTTGTAAGTACATGTAAGAACAGCTACAGAATTAACTGGGACTGTGGTCTCAGCTTAATCTAGTAAAATGTCCCTGTAAGCATCCCCAATAGAAGGCAGCTTTATAAAGTCTGCATTGTTCTTGGTAATTGAAACAAGGAACTATTTGTACCTGTTAAGTGTGCATTCTTGGCTATGCACTGGACTGCGTATATCGGCCAAATCTTCCTCCCTTTTTGCACATGCAGTATTTGTTCTTATACTTTATATATGTCATATCTGCTACCAGAAATGGGGAATAACCAATGTATTTGACCATATGCATTGTGATTCATTGTGGAAGAAATGAGTTTGACTAGAGTGGGGTGAAGAACTTTCCCCACCCCCCCTTTTAACCACCTAAATCCTTGCTTGTTAACAGTTCCCAAGAGGGTTTGTGTACATCAGAATGCTGAGTTCTTGGTAAGTTCCTATTTCAACAGTATTCTGAAAATGCTTAAAAGACCAGTTAGTATACTTTATCATCAGAAGTGCTATGAGGAGGTTTATCTAGTGCAATCATTATTTTAGAAATTTTCAAATTTCTGTCAGGAGTTCATCAATTTCACAAAGCCTAAATCTTTTCTGAAAAGGTTGCTGTGTATGAAAGAGACTGAAGAGTTGTTTCTATGCCAGTATCAGAGAGAGATTTGGGTTTAGATTTAAGTGTTCATGCATTTTAAAAAGTCAGTCCACATTTACTGTCAGCGTGTTATTGCAGTTTTTAGACTCTGCTTTCAAAAATGAAAAGATCTGTAAATAAGTATTATTCTAAACAGACTTAGATTCCTAATAAATTCTGTTGGGTCTAGTAATTGTTTTATTGCAGATATTTGTATGACACCTGTCCTTTTAATATCTGAGTTTATCATTGCTATATAGGACTTCAGTAAAGACATACGTTAAATTAAATTTGGTATTTAAAATGTTGTCTTCATAAATGACTAGCCAAATAGCTATCCAACAGTTGTTATGATTGTTTCCTTTTCCATTGCTTGGTTTACAGATTTTTTTGAAATTAAGAAATGTCTGTCACATGTCATATCTCAATATATGAATCTTTTTTTCTTAAAATTTATAGCCTAATTCCTCAGTCTTTGTTGATAAGTGTCAGAATTGTTTCTGCACTAACGAAGTTAACGTCAGCACTCAACTGAATATCATCTCATGTGAACATATTCCATGCAACACATATTGTGAACCAGTAAGTGACAAACTTAAAACAAACAAAAAAACCCCAAATACCCATGTACATGAAAAGCAGTTTGATCAATGAGTGGTATAAGCAAAAGACAGGGAACAGAAATCCAGAGTCCAACTCCAGCATGGATACCAACTGTCCTTGAGCAATCTATTGCATGAAGCTTGATTGTGTTACTTACAGTATTCAGTTCACATTGGGATGATTAGCTGGGAAATTTCTGTAGAGCACTTAATGGAATGATATTTAATTATTAGGCATATTTATTATAGTGCTTTAATTTATTCCATCTATAGCCTGCTTTTATTACTTGTCTTCCATTGAGTTGGAACACAGAAAGGCACAGAAAGGCACAAATTTAGAGTGCACTTCAAAGCATAATCAATTAATGGGTTAGTATATTTTCATTTATTTCTCAAAAACACATCTATCAGTGCTTTCATTTTTAAATAATTTTAATATCTAGGGATATGAACGTCAACCAGTGAAAGGTGAATGTTGTGGAAGATGTGTGCAGACTAAGTGTGTTGTACATACAGCAAGCAATTCTGACCTCATCTTGAGTGTAAGTATGCTCTACATCTTATGTTTCTACCAAATTTGTAAAGTTCCCCCTTTCAGAGAGGGAACATCTTCTTGTCAGAGATAGGCTTAGTGTAAGTTTGCACCTGAAAGGTTAGAGGCTCACCTAAAGCAAAGCCTATCTACAATTTTTTAGCCTGAAGGAAGGACTCATGAAATCAAATTTTCTGGAAGGCTCTTCCTGGAATGACAAATCCAATACTATTGGAAGGGTTTTTCTTGCAATATCTGGAAGCTTGGGCTTTTCTATATTATTGGATTTCTTTGTACTGAAAAACACTAGTAAAGCCTGTGTATGAAACAATTTTATTGCCCCTCTAAGGTAAAGGTTGAGGATTGTTCTTAATTACCATATAACAGTTTAGCTTTCCCTAGGCAAAACCCATTGGCATGGATGATTTTGTTAATAACTCTGATGTACTCTACGTACTTTAGAGGGATTTTTCTTTTCCAAGGGAAATCCCATGTAAAACTGAAGATTCTCTCCACGTATAGCATACTGCAATATATGTAATAATCTGTATCCAAAATGACTGTTAACCTAAAAATAATTGACTGGGAAACAGGAGGAAAGTCATTGTCAGAGGACAGGAAAATTTCTGTCTGAGCTCCCTTCAGCTTTCCTTATTACATTTTGTATTTCACTTGCAGCCTGGAGAGTTTAAAAATGATCCTTACAACAACTGCACCATTTATAGCTGTGTGAATATCCACAACCAGCTTATCTCTTCCACATCTGAGATTACCTGCCCGGCATTCAATGAGGAGAGCTGCAAACCTGTAAGTAAATATGGAAGACTTACTCTCTACTCAATGCATAGATTACTTCGGTTTAGTTCAGCCACCTAACTAGCAACAAAAGTCAAATTAAGCTCTGATGACCTTTCACCAAAGTTTCTCAGTCCCAAGGGCAAAAGTTTCTGCTGCATCCATGCACAGACCTATAGAGTGTATAAAATAAGATATCTGGGTAAGAGTTCAAGGCTTATAATGGCAGCTGTCTCTCAGTAGCCAAAACACTGGCCAGCACTGAGATACAAAGTCCTTGCTGACTGCTTTGTGCAGGGTCCTGTCTGAACAAGAACCATGTTTTCTTGAATGTTACAGAAACACAAGCTGTTCAGTCAGTAGGCTGCCAGTAACACCATGCATACTTGTGGTTTAACCCCAGCCAGCAGCTGAGCACCATGCAGCCCCTTGCTCACTCCCCCCACCCAGTGGGATGTGGGAGAGATTCAGAGGAAAAAAAAAAACCAAACCCCAACTCGTGGGTTGAGATAAAGACAGTTTATTAAAACAGACAGGAAGGAAAATAATGATAATGACAATGATAATGATAGTAATAATAATAATATAATTACAATAATAACACTAAAAGAATTAGAATATACAAAACAAGTGATGCACAATGCAATTGCTCACCACTTGCCGACCGATGCCCAGTTAGTTCCTGAGCAGTGATGCACCCCTCCCGGCCAACTCCCCCCAGTTTATATACTGGACGTGACATCATATGGTATGGAATATTCCTTTGGCCAATTTGGGTCAGCTGTTCTGGCTGTGTCCCCTCCCAGCTTCTTGTGCCCCTCCGGCCTTCTTGCTGGCTGGGCATGAGAAGCTGAAAAATCCTTGACTTAGTATAAACACTACTTAGCAACAACTAAAAACATCAGTGTGTTATCAACATTATTCTCATGCTAAATCCAAAACATAACACTATACCAGCTACTAGGAAGAAAATTAACTCTATCCCAGCTGAAACCAGGACAATACTCCCCATTCAGATACAGAAGTCTCTGAGAAAACATTTTTTGGAATTGTTTCTGAGGAAAAATTGCATGATGTTACCTGTAGACTTCCTTCAAAGCATTATCTTTATTTCCACAATCCTTTGTAAATTGATAGATTTCAAGTCTGAAAGAGACCATTATCTTTGTTTATTCAGATCAACGCTACAGTTTTCGCTGGTTATTTCCAGCCATTGAGGAATTTCTCTCCTCAGTTATTGGCCTAAAAGCCTGTTTAATACATGGAAAGAAAATAATATTATTTTTTCCTGTCTCTTTTTTCTTTTAGGGAACTATTACATTCTTACCTAACGGTTGTTGCAAAACCTGTAAGTATGCCAGTGTACCTGAATCAACAATACAGAAAATTAATTTTCTTCTTAAATCAACCTGTTTTCCAGCCATAGAGGCTGATATGTTTGTATTTAAATAGATACTTTTATATTTATGTTTGTTATTCCAAGCATTCGCTGTCCGATCTCTCTGGGAAAGTTTAAACTGAAGCAGAAAGACCACTTAAGACAATTCTTTGAGTGCACTAGTGAAGCCCAGAGAGTGCTGAACTGCAAGGAACTTCTGGATCTATTTCACTGAAAGTATTTTCTCATCTTTCCCTATAGGTGCACCTCTGGATAGTCCCACACCGTGCTCTGTCCGTCAAAGAAAAGACTTTATCGTCTATAAGGGCTGCCGTTCTGTGGACAGAGTTGTCATGGCTGAATGTGAAGGAACATGTGGAACTTTCTCGCTGTAAGTAAACTGATCAGACAATGAGATTTGAATTCTGCTGGCACTGGCCTTGTTTATATAAGAGGAACAATAAATAGGTAGACTACAGAATGGTAGAAGACATGAAACTATCAACTCCCCAAATCACGGGCACAAAATCATGAAATCTGTGACTGAACAGTTGATTCATCTTAATACAAAGCAGAAAAGTGTATCAAATTGCCTTGGGATTCAGACAGCTATGATAAAGTCTATTCATCCGTTAAGAGCTGGCTTGTCTGTCATTTGTGTCAGACCGCCTTGGCTAGAAATTACCACAAAAGAACATGGATTATTTCCTGTAATGGGAATGAGCTCAGAGAGCAGCCATACCTGATGCTCATAAGATGAAAAGCTGCTTCTCAATAATTAACATCTAAAATGAAATACACATACATCTTTTAAAGGAAGATTCAAACACGCACAATTTTTATGCAGTAAAGAAATTAGAAAACAAATGCTTTAGGGGTGGTGTTAGTAGAGTAGTTTTACTGTACATTTTTCTCAGAAATGAGAGAATCTACAAGAAAGTGGCTATAAGAAAGTGGCTATAAGAAAGTGGCTAGTAGGACACCTGGTACTGAGCTATTAAAACACTGGAAAAACAATTCTAAGTCCCCAAAGAAATTGTCAACATGCCTATCACTGAATATGCCACAGGGCACCTTAGATGGGAGAAAACTGATCTTTAGTCTCAGATTGAACCCCAATTAGCCAGGGGGTTTATTAGTATTTTGAAATACCTTATCATCTTAGAGTCTTGCTGTGGTTGCCTCTGCACACAAATACAAGAAAAAGATGGCTCTTGACACAGTTTATAGCCTGATATTGACAGATTCTGCAGGTTAGGAATGGTGCTTGGGAAGCTGATGAACACAAGGCTGCAAAAAATACTTTGCTGTGAGATAGGAACAGAAAGAGCTGCTGCTTCCCCCTCCTGTTAACACTGCCTGTTTTGGGATATGCACTTTGATTCACATCATGCAATTGTAGCCCTTTTAGCCAATCGATTGATGTGATGCCATTGTAGATGGCATTGTAGCCACTTGTCTATGCAGTTTTCTTATTCAGGTCAGGGTTTTGTCTGCCCTTAATTGTTGATCTAGTGTATTTAACAGTCCATATCTCACTGGGCTTTTTACTAGGGCTTCGATACTAATTGTTTTACCAGAAAAAATCTCAGCAAATGCAATGAATTTTAAAAGCATACTGTTATAACCACTGCTCTGTCAGATGAGCTTAGCACTTTCATTAGCCACAACTGTGGCTCTTCTACATATTATTCCAAACTTCTCACAAGTTCTGTACCTAATTTCACCCCCTCCTCTGTATGCTGGCTTCTGGCACAGAGTAATTTTGCCATTTTCCATGTTAACAGATACTCTGTTGAGGCCAATTCTATGGACCACAGCTGTTCCTGCTGCAGGGAATCAAGGACTACTGTGAGGGAAGTGGAACTGAAATGCCCCACTGGGTATTCAATTTCACATAAGTATATATATGTGGAAAGCTGCAGTTGTCAAGACACTGAATGCAGCAGCTCACAATCCAGTGAGTTGCGGAGCACAGAAGAAAATGACAAGGCGAGTACTCTGAACCGTATCAAGAGGGCCATCAGCTTAACATCAAAGTGAAGGGCAAAAAACATAGCAGCATTCAACTAAAAGGACTATGCACCATTCTCATCTTCCTTGACTACTTTTGAACTTTGCTTTTCCCAGTTACTGCATCCTGTTTGTTCTCTGATTATTTTTAACAATGCTCTATTTATTTGTGCACAAAATAAGAACACAAATTTGTATTCTTCCAAGTGCACAGCCTTTTGGGTCCTTTTATAATCAGCTTATTTTCTCTGAATGATTAAAAGCGTATTTCAAAAAACATGAGTTTTGTACTTATTCACATGCTGCCTTGATGAGCCTGAGTTTTAAAAGAGAAGAAAAGTTCTTTTTCAAGTTACAGGAAGTCAATTGACATATTTCCTAAATTTTGGGGGTATCTATTTCTGGCTCCTTAAAAACTGAAATATTAGAAGGTACTGTCTGGATGACCCAATGTGTAAGGTGGGGCAGAAGTTGATGCTGTCTGCTAGAACAAAGCCAAAGATGAATAATGCATCATGAAGTGATTCAGATGACTAGGAGAAACTTCTAGTTCAGCACCAGATTTCATTTTAGCAGGGCTGTGTATGTTAGAACTGTCTCAGTTCATCACAATTATGTATTTTCACTGAGAAAGCAGTCCCTCAACTATGAGAATATGAAGTTCATTCACAGTGCTTGAGGCATGTATAGTTAGTACTCTAGTAAGAGGTCTCCAAATTCCAACGTTTGCAAAACAGATGCCCGTCTCTGAGCTAGTAATCCTAGGCTTCCTCTACAGGAAATTGAGACAAATAGCCATTTTCGACATTCATTTGTCTCACAACAAAGGACATAGCCAAAGGAGGTTAGCTGAATTGCATTCTAAAGTGCCTGTTTATCTGATCTTACTGTAAGGGGAGATGAAGGAGATTAGCTGAGAGATGGACTTCTCTCTTGAATCATCTGAAGTACAATGAGGGTAATCCACACCTTCTGTTATGTGTGAAAAATGTTTTTGGTATTATTTTGTCCTGTTAATGAACACTAATTGTGCTTTACCCTTCTGAGAACTTAAAGTAACTGCTTGAGCCACAGCCAACCTGAATACAAGCATCTTTGCTAGCTAAGGAATTGGTGGCACCATTTTGTGCTACTAGCCCTGCCAAATGTGTTGCAGCTTAGAAAGCAGACACTGACAGGAATGCACAGAAAATGAAACTGCAGAGGTTTTCCATCTTTAGAATACTATGATTAGAGAGCTAATTTCTGTGGACGGGAGAGGTAGCTGATCTAAGAAGAAGGAAGTTTTGTCAGTTTACAAAGCAAGCTCCAGAACTGATGAAGGCTGGTTTCTGCTTTAGTATGGGTTTCTAAGGATTTCTATCTCTAGGTTCATTGTGAGATGTGACTGAGACTTTTCTCCTGGGGCATTTACAAGGTCACTCTCCTCTGTGGATTCTTTGTTGCCTAACAATTTCTGTGCTGACACTACAGCCATACATTTCCTCGAGTCGTTTGCAAAAAACACTTTTCTAAAAATCTGTTGACATTTGGCTGTCTTTGAGATTCATTTTTGCAGTTAAATTTGGCTGAAGTCAGCAAATAGCTTCTGGAGACAAACTGATACAAGGTGTGATCAAATCTGCCTTGTTTCCTACGAAAAAGTAATAAAATATTCCAAGACCGTAGTGGCATTTTGCTGCACACTATATTTACACTGAAGACTAAAATCTCCCTTGCTTAATTTTTTTCGTTTGTTCTGTAGTTTGCACGGGGTCTTTCTGTTCCTTCTAGTGATGGGCAAACTACTTCTAAATAAGGAAGTTAAAAGATCCTGTATAAAAGTCAGTAAGGCTGCAGATTTTGGCTTCGCCACTGCAGGGCAGCCTATGGCTAAGAATGTAAAATCACTTCGGACACAAAAAAGCAAGCTGCCTCCAAAAGGGAGTTTGTACTTCATCAAGTAGAGGGTTTTACCTCTGAGAAGAATGAATGCTGGTATTTCCCCGCAGACACTTGTATGCTCTTAGTAAGCACTGAAAAAAAAATTATTCTGACAGGAATTTACATGCATGCACAGGATGGCATTCCTTACAGTGCTCTGGATTATAGCAGCCCCTTCAGTTTTGGTGCTGTGTCAGTGCTGCCCATAAGCAGGCTCCCAAGCAGGTGCTGTCAGAGAATTCTTACTTACAAGTGCTTGGCAGTTCCAGGTCAAACTGTACAAGTCAAACCTCCACCCCTTTCTGCACTCTTAGTCACCTTAGAACTTTGCAGTTCAGTTCGCACCTGTATTTCCATTGGAACCGCATGACAAAACTGAAGAGATTAAACTTTTTCCAGCAGAGAAATCCACAAATAGTCTTTTGGAGAGAAAGGAAGGAATGAAGCTTTAACTGTGTATCCCTACAAAGAGAGTAGTAGTGGCAGTGAGCAGTGATTTTGCTCCTCCCTGTAACCCTCTTCGAAGTAAATGGAGACCTGTCCTACCTGATCCCATGGAGCATTTTGTTTCTTAAGCAAGAGCTGTTGGGTCTGCAGGTCACAAGCAGAGATTCGTCTGGAAAACCCAAGGGACAAACTGAAGAAATCTCTCACAAGGCAATGTCAGCCCTTTAGGGGCTCAGAGGAGGTGGTGGGACTTTCTGATCCCATTGTCTCCCAGGCAGGACCTACTGCAAGGGGCACTGGCAGCTTCAGAAAAAGCATTGGTGCTGGAAGGGAATGGGCTTGACTCCCTCTGTCCTCTGAGAATGACTCCATTCTCCAGGAATTTCCTTGTCTTCTGGAGTCTGGCAAAAAGGGAGCAGTAGCAAGAGCCCCAGCAGAGTTCAGCTGGGTGGCAGAGTGGCTAATACACTGTCATGTCTCCATGCCCGAGTCCTGTGAGACTCTGAGACTTTCATTGGTGGCAAAGGGTTTCTTTTTGGTTTGTTTCTTTTTCTTCATCTCCAGTTACTTAGCAGTTTCAGTTTTGCCTTGAAAAAGGAGGAAGCCTTCTTGGGAGGCAAGTGGGACTTCTAGCCACACAGCCTTTGAAGACACCAAAAGCCAGGGTCCTAGCTCTTGCTCTCCGAGAGCTGCTTGGTTTGGCCTCACTTTGTCACATTGTCCCTAAGCAACACATGAGCAGAGTTCCTCTAAACATGGGGTTTGAACATGTCCCTGAGGCCTTCAAAGAAGTGCTTGAACCTGCTTGGACATTCTAGTGAACAAAACAAAACAAAACAAAATCATGGCCTCCTTATTGCTGCTTTCCCTAAGGGAAGGAAGGACAGATACGGGCAGGCTGAAATTCCCAAGTACAGGCTGGAGCTGGCGTTTACCTGTAGCATGATTATTGCCTTGGTTGCCAGAGGTTGTGATTTTGAGTCCTTGCCTCAGCTGCAGGCTCCTCCAAGGCAGTTGGAAGCTCAAGGAAATCCTTCTCAGGCAGCTGCAGTCTTACCGGAAGCTTCTTACAGCGTAGAGCTAGCTGTAGGAGACCACTGCCAAATGCTGGAGCAAACCTGAGGGGGTTAGCTGCAGCTCAGGGAGGGTGTTGTTGCCACACGAGAGAAGAGCACTGCAGCTGAGGGCCTCCAGTGCAGCTCTTGACACACTTGGCCACTCTAATAAGCAAAAAGAAAAAGCTCATTGTCCTATTGCATTGTGGGCCATTTGGTGGGGATACACACAAGTATTCCCTTAGCTGCACCCTGAGCCTTCCTTATGGTAGGTTACATGCTTCCCTGGAAGCAAGGCAATTGTGGCGTGCACCTTATCTGTGGAAGTACATGGGTTTCATTTCCAGTTGTATTCTTCTCCAAGGTAGTTTGAAGCTCAGACAATTTCTTCCTAATTATCTGGAGATGCACTGGAAACTCAATATTGTTCAGATGACTCTACAGTAATACAGTGAGGACTTTCATCTAGAGTTAAAAAGGAGTTCTCAGAAGATTTGCTGATAAAGTGAGCACATTTGTTTTATGAACCATTACTGGACAAGTGTTTTGAGAACACCAGGGGCAGAAAGGAAAATACTTGTTAGCAATATGGAAAAATCACTGCTGCTATCTGAGATGAGGTAGATGGGATTCAGAAGGGGGGAAAAAGCCACATGCAAACCAAGAAGAACCCTCCCCAAAATAATACAAAGTAGGGATTTCTGATCCAATAACTATCTTGTTTAGTGATGTAACTGTGTATTATAACTATCATTTTGTGCTGTAGGAGAGGAAGGGTAAGATAAAATTTTCAGTATGTTTACTGTTGGACTGTACTTTGCTAAACCACACTTCACCGAGCTAAGCACATGCAACTCTGCACATAAGCCCCAATGAAAGGACTTCAGCAAAGGCAAAGTCCTGAGTAAATAATCATGTAGTTACGGCGCTTGTTATACACTGTTTGAACTTGTGTAGCAAAGCAAACTCAGATACTGGGAAAAGAGGCAGAAATAGACTTACAAACTCTAAGATCATAAGAAAGAAAATTCTTGTGAACTTTAGGTGCCACAAAAACTGAAATACATTTAAATAACTTTAACATTGATATACAATTTCTGAAATTTCATGTCCCAGCAGAAGCTTTGAGGAGTAGGGGTATTTTAAGGCAGAACAAGTTCTTCAAGTTAAGCAGCCCTCTTCCTCGGCCAAATTTCCTAAATTAACTCCATCTTTTCAGGCTACCACAAACAGCTATGTTCTTAACTGGCAACCTCCCAGACTAACTTCCAACCAGGCTAAGTAAGCCATATTCCCATAACTAATGTAGAGAATCCTGTAAGTTCTTTTTCAGCATCACCCTTTTAAAATCTGATATGTTCAAACTGGACGTCCTTTAATGTTCCCGTTTTTCGGCATTCATATGTAAAATGCTTGAATTCCTTTCACAGACTTGTCTCTAGAACAGTGAAAAACACCACTGTAATTTTTTCCTTATTCCAAGACTTTAAGAAAACTCACCAAACATAGTAGAACTCATAATGTATTTTTGATATTGCTTCCATGAACAACTTCCATATCAGAACGTCTTTCTGTTGCAGAGTGGTTTAAAGACAGAAAACACTTTATGTCACCTTTTGCTATGCTTTTGGCTAGCCTCCTCTCCACATTTGACAAAGAAATGGGTTCTCCCAACTGCCATTGAGCTTCCTTAGTTCCAGGAAATCATGGATCTTCCAGTGATAAGCAATTACTCTTACAAAGAGTAGCTTGTAAGAATTGTTCTGGAAATTTGTTCCTGGTCATATTATATGGCATATTTGACAGGTGAAAACCTTCTCATTTGCTTTGAAGGCTAAACAGAAGGACTAGTCATGAGAGCCTAATTCAGTTAGTCACACAAATGCTAATCTTCGCACATAGAAGAAGCTACTGCCTGACCATACCAAGGCCATTAATCTCAGTCTGACTTAATGATAAGAGAAACATTACAGATTTTCAAATCATGCAAAGATTAGCGTGTATGTGGGGAGCAAGCTGGAGAAGAAACCTCGAATACTAAGTGAAGCAACATATATACAACTACCCTATTTGGCAGAAATCAAGTAGAGAGCAAGTATGGCAGAGCTGGGGTGAGAAGGAGCACCTTTGCTTCATGCAGCTCTCTTTTAAGCAGTAACAAAAGGCAACAGGAACTGTGATCAAGGAACATGGCTCTACACAGTGCCTGTGACCTGACACAGCAGTGAAATTTCAATAGCCTGTCCCTTTGGACTAGTGTAGTTGAGCACTTCTTGCACTTCGTTTGGAGCATCTATGGGAGCAGTACGCTCATTCTTCTCCTTCTTAAAAACACAGGGACCCTGAGCTAAACACAGCACGCTAAGGGCAACTAGCTATTGGGTGGCTAATTCTAACTTCCGCAACATGCTAAGCAGAGACCTGGGGAAAGACTGTGGCCCCATTTGTCTTGTTTTTCCTCTTTCTGGATAGTCATTTGAATTTAAAAGAAAATTGGTATTCAGCCACCTACAAAACTGCTTTGGTTTTAGTGGCTACAGCATTTAAGGCAAGGCAAGCTCTGAAACTTGGATGACGTAGAAAAGTTAGCTGCTTACTGCGAAATATCATGGTTCATGTTGGAAGGATCACAATCTCATGAGTCCCGTAGAAATGCTCTGACAGAATTTTAGATCAGGTCCTTAATAAGGACCTAGTGTAAGTCCAATTTAGGAAAAAAACAGGCCTAGGTTGCTTAGCTTCTCACCTCAACCTGTTCTCTGCCCCATCTCTCTGCCTTTGTTTTGGCTTGCAGTAACTTTCAGTCACGGTGGACATGGTTACTGGGTATGTAATTTCATGTAATTTCAGGGTTATACAGACTTCAGCATTAAGTATGCAGTGGCCTTTTCTCAATTGTCTTGGCATCCATGAAATAAGAAATTTGTTTTAAAAAAAGGAGTGGAATCTGCTCTAGCCTGAAACCCATAAAGTTCTAATTCTTAAAGCAGAACGTTCATATCCTTCCCCACATGGGGCCCTGGGTTCCCTTTGTTCTGCTACTCCATATTTTTCACCAGGAAGGTTATTTAAAGAAAAATCTTTCAAGTAGAAAAAGCTCAAGGGCCCAACCTCCTGATGAGATGGCTTTCTATGCAGGGAGTCTTTCTTACCTGAGGAAGTGCCAATAGGTCAATGAGACCTGTGTGCGCAAACACCAATCAGCCGTGTCATTACTCCTTGTATGTGGATTTTGAAAGATCTACATCTTCTTAAAAAAAAAAAAAACAAACAAACAGAAAAGAGCAGCTGAACTGATTCCTTGCAAACAGGAGTAACTAATGCCCTTGATTAGTTCAGGAAAAGTCAAGGAAGCCTATGGCAAGATGAGAGGTTAAGGAGCTTTGTGTTCATTCTAAGGCAAAATGTAAGAAAACACCCAACCATCTCCTATCAATCAAAATTAAAATACTGAAGGCATTCTTCTTGTATTTTAATCGACAGTTAATGAATGACAGAGATCCGTTCCCTGCTTTTCCTCTGCCTGTTGCAGATCACCTTATACTTACTGCCAGCCATTTCAAACTGTGTGGTGGATGCAAACCTGATGGATCAAATAAACCGTTGACGTGAATTTCTTAAATTCTATGGGATTATACCAAGGATAAAAATATAATCCATGTTGTTCTTGAATTCTTCTGGCAACTTAGAATGTGCAAATTAGTGTTGTAACCATCAGTTATGTAAAACATTTTGCCAAAATCACTTCAGATGTTTTTATCATGTGGATTATCGGCACAAGAGGGCTTGACATCAAATCCAAATTAATTGTTTTCCTCGTTAACATTACCTTATTAATGAAGTACACAGCATTTCTCTAGAGTTATTTTCTAGGCAGTGCTTGTAAAACACCATTTTATAGTGGATTCACATTTTAAGAAGCAGTACCAGCTTTGCCTGAAGTGAACTGGAATATTAGAGGATTTCCAAGCTGAACCCTACCAGTGCTCAGACTGACCCAGGATGGCGTGTTATAAAAGTCTTGGTAGCCTTAACGCTTTACAGTACTTATGGGATCACCTTTTGACAGAAGGGTATGATACAAACGCAACTGCCAGGCTTCAGTACAGTGGCTGGCTATGAATGGCATTAATCCACCAGATACCCCCAATTTGAGTGTCTCTCTGCCAAGTTTGTATCAAAGAATATGAGATGTGAGTCACTGGTGTATTACATTAGCTTCATGACGGTTTATCTCCAGTGAGTCAGTGGCAATAAAGAAGCGGAGTTAATATTTACCTATTGTATTTACTAAAATCACATACCTTTAAATGGCAAATGATCCATGAAATGAGCTGTAAAGGGGCCAAGAGGAATTGTTCTTTTTGCTAGTACAGCTGCAGCAGAGTGAAGGCCTCTTATGCCACAGGGTCCAATAAAGGGAAGAGTTATTAATCCCAGTATGTCACTGCAGGGGCAATAGTTACAACTTGCGTGCCTGCAATAGCAAAGATTCAGTGGTGTGATCAACATATTCACAAGCTCCCTGTCAGTCTGAATTTGCTTCTGAAAAGCTACCATGTATTTCTTCTGAAAACCTCAGTGTTGCCACACTTGAATATAAAAACTTCATTTTAATGCAAATATCCTTCCCCTGTCAGTAGCTCTGAAATCATTGCAGGGGATTGAAGCATCCAGTGATTTCTAAGGAGTGTAGCCAGCAATCTCTGTGGAGAAGCCAGAAACAGCAGCTCTGGTTAGTCACTGACAGGAACTCTGCTTCCCAAGAAATGGCAAAGGAATGGCAAAAATGACAGAGCAGACAAGCAGAGGTAAGAAAATGGCTAGGTACAAAGCAAGAGGACTGGGTTTCCTGTTTCTCTGAGTAGCAAGAGATGTGCTCTTGCTTTTCTCAGGGGAGGATCCCAGAAGACTGATACTACTTTCTCTGCTGAGTGGAGCGTAAGTGGATGGTGGTTCAATGAATTATTTGTTTTATTCTGTCTGTTCCTTGGACACAGTTTTAACATGAGCTGTTCATGTTCTTCCCAGGCCCCTAAGTGCTAAGTGGGGCTTGCAGGGGGAAATCATGCCTTAACTCATCCCTCCTGCCCACCCTGGCATGCCCCTGAACCACCCCACATGTAGAAGACAAAGGGCTGGGAGTTGCAGTGGTCAGCGTCACCATGTCTTTGTCATCT
This sequence comes from Gymnogyps californianus, assembly GCF_018139145.2. Classification (NCBI taxonomy): domain Eukaryota; kingdom Metazoa; phylum Chordata; class Aves; order Accipitriformes; family Cathartidae; genus Gymnogyps; species Gymnogyps californianus. The sequence continues at coordinate 19,415,649 of NC_059475.1, read as the reverse complement.
AAGGACTACTCCAACCTGAAGTAGTTGAATCTTTGGCAAGTAGTTCATATGTGATTCCTGCTGCTTTTGTGCTGCCCGCTGGGAATAAAGGGATTTTTTTTCTAGCGTCAGGAATCATACTCCTAGAGTCCTATTCTTCTTTCTGCTCTCATACCAATATGAATGAAATAGGTGCCTTGATTGCCTGGGTGGGAATGGGAAAGGAAGAGGACTGTGATTTAAAAAAAATGGACTCTATCTCAGCAGAGTTCTGCATTTGGATTTTGACACTAACTTTGATTTGGGAAAATTAATAGGTTTCAGCTTTCCATCTTTTAACTAAGCTCTCTTTGTCAGTGTCTGTGGTCTACTGACCTATGTGCTTTTTCTCCTGGGCTTCACAGTCCTTCCCCACACCTGCCATTAACACTGTTCTGTGGCCTGAACAAGAACTCAATTTGAAAGTTACCATGGGAATCTGCTGAATTTGAGTGTTACTATTGCACTGTATTTGATTTCAGATCATCGTCATATCTACAATGTCATATTCTCGTGGTATGGTTTATCTACTAGATACTCTGCTGGTTTACTTCGTAACTATTTGTATGGAGATCAGCAGGGAAGATGTGTTGTGTTTAAAAGGAAAAGCAGCAGAAGCCTACTACTTCTGTCACCAGTGCCGTAAAGTCTGTTGGTTCTGTATTCCAGCCAAAATGGCAGGGCTTCAAGAACAGACTTTACCTTCTAGTAGTGCCCTGCCTCAAGTGCGACTGACAATGGAATTAATGGGGCACGGACAGTGGGAAAGGGGTAACATGAACTCATGTTTCATGTACTGCACAATGCTCTCGCCCGCTAGTGCAGGATTTTCTTAAGAGCAACAGCAGCAGCAAATCTTTATCTGGCAGACGTTTGCACCTGCAATTCTCCAAGCCACTTAGTAAGTGGCTCCTAACTGTGTAGGGGGAACAGCTGAAAGAAGCAGTGGACCAGCTTTAGGACACTTAACTTTGTAAATGCTGGAAAGCTTGGTAAAGTAGTGAGCAAGATGCGGTTCTCAAGGACCAGGTTACTGTCTGGCAACAAGATAAAAGGGCATGCATATTCCCCAGTAAGTGCATGGACAGACTCAACCTGAGGGCTTGCAACAAGGGTGAAATCTAAGTCCACTTTAAACTGTATTTGTGCCCACTTACTACTGGCAATCATTCTGGCATTAGTGTATTCCCAAAGGGGCATGGTGCAGTTGAAAGTGTGGGGATGTCTGTTACCCGTGTTTGATTTGCTGGGATGAGGTGAGAGGCTTCCTCTGTGTCAGGAGCAGTTCCCCCAAGGCACGGATACGGTGAAGAAATGCTAGGTCAGCTTGTGCCAACAGACCAAGTAAATCTCTAAAAGAGACCCTAAAATTACTAACATCAAACGTCTGTGACAGGGTATCTAAGAACTGTCCTACAGTGGAATGTAGATCAGCTCGTGACTGAGCCTGCTAGATTTTTTAGGGGTATGTAATAGGGTATTGAAGCACTCTGATAGCATCAGGGGACCCTTTTGCAGCAGTGTAATTTAGGAGGTGAAGGAATAAATTGTGATCTACATTTTGGTGGGACTTGGGCACTGCTCCCTTATCTTGTTTGGAGAAACCACCACCTCTGTGTGCATAAAGAATAAACTAACTTCCCATGTCTGACTGGTGCAATTAAATCCCATTTGTGCAGTAGAGGTGAAAAGTTTGCACTTTGTGGACTAATGTCATTCCTGGTCTGTTGAAGCAGTAAATCTCTGGCCTTTTTTGCAAGATATTTTGGATACACTTCTTAAAGGACATTGCCCTCCTTCCAAAAGTTTTTGCTCTAAATAAACCATACATTATGCCTGACCTTACAATATTTTTTGCTCTAACATTTAGAAGTCACCATCAAGCTAGCAGAGGCAACAAACACTTTTTCTTGAGCTGGGGAACTGTGCTGATGTGGAAGCCAGAGAAGAGCTCTGGAAGAGGGCAATGATTGCTTGTTACTAATCAGATGTTATGAAAAACTATTGTTGCCAAAGAAACAGCAACACTGTAGGGGTGGGGATAGGGGGACCTATGTTAAAGAAAGGAAATAAGAAAAGGACAGCTCTCTGTCTCCACATAAAGCAAGAGAGAACTGAATACCTGTCTTATCTGAAAGACAGGAGGTTGCTGGGTGCTAAACATGAACCACTGAAAGAAAATTGAATGAAGCTCCACCTTTCAGGGACCCTGCCATCAATGTTTTGTTCTCATGCCAAATTCCTGGACTATAAAAATCTGCCTATAAGCCAAGAAAAAAACACTTCCCTGGAAGGATTTTCAAGTTACCGCTTCATGGCAAGATGGAAATAAAAAAGGGGAGGTCATTTTGGATCTTCTGCCTAATTTGGAGTTGTTGCAAGGGCAAAGAACCAGTTCAGATAGGTAAGAAAAAAATCTAATTCTCAGACTATTTGCTCACATATTGCTCTCCATAGGTGACAAATAGAGTTGTCAAGTGAAAATGTGTACCATATTCATGTAAGAGCTGTAGGCATGCCAGATACTGTTTAACATTGTACATTTTCATCCTTAACGTCAATCATTTAAGTATTTTACTTTTTTTCATTCACTACTAGGTAGTTTATCAATGGTTTTATGTTCTAAGTGACTAATCTTAAAGAGGAGACTCTCTGGATGCAGTTTGCAGTATAAAAAAATGGTGACAACATTTTCAACACATTTCACATATATTCTTTATAGAAGAAGTATGTTACCATAATGCCTGCTAGGCTTGATTGACCAGTATGAAATACTGCATTAGGAGTAATCACATTTTTTGTGGTCTGCTGCACTGTTACCTCCTGGTTTGGTTTTGAATGTCTTACACTTTTCCCAGTTGCTTGATACACAAACAATTGATGTGACAGTTATTGCTGTCTTAGTAATTCTAGCAACTCTGCTTCCAAGAATAGCCAAACTGTCTCATCTCCCCTCATTATTGCGTAGAAAAGTGCTAAATTACCCTACTCCACTTTAGTGCTGCAAACACCTATGGCAAATTACAGTTCCTTTAAAAAGGTGTTTCTGTAAGGACCTCTTGGCACTTGAGTTTGTGTTGCACATTTCTAACATCAAGATCTGAATTTTTCAGTGTTCCCCTGCTGGTTCTTAGGTAGGAATATTTAATAACATTTTAGAGTTCACTGAGTACATTAATGACTTTTTTTTATTTGATCTGTGATAGATGTTGCTATGTTGATTTTCCTAAATATGTTACATAAACAATACAAAGAAATTTGCCCATTTTCATGTGTCATTCTTTCAGATGAGCCTAGAAGAAATGCTAAAAGCATTTTGTAGCAAGCATATCTTATTTAATTCAAGGTGATTCATACTGGCTTTGTGCAGCTCAGTGGTATGAAAACTACTTTCTGAAGTTATGTCTTACATGCACTTAAAGTATGTATCAATACTTTTGACAGAGGTACAGCTCAGAGGTCCAAGACATGAGTTTTGGTTGAGATGAAAAACAAGTAGCTCTGAGTCAACTGCTGAAGCTGCTTGCAGCCTCAACTGCTGAGATCAGTGGCTGCCATTTTACTGAAAAGTCATGCGACCTGTGATATCTCCTGGAAGGGACTCAATTCAAGACTTTGGACCAAAGCCTTGCCTGTGTTAAGAAGCAGGATTTCAAAAGTATAAATGAGATTTAGGCAGACAGGGTGGGATTCCCCTCACTTCACTTTAGATATCTACAGTGTAAATGTATCTACAGTGTAAATGCTGAGGGGTGCCATCTACATTGGCACCCCTCAGCAACCTTTACAGACAATGGAGAGAAACATACGGTCTTGGAGCATCTTCTTCCTAGGTGTGATGCTTAGTTGCCGGCTGGGGTTAAATGACAACAGTAGATCTGTAAGGTAGGGAAGCTGAACCTCTTCTGCTTCTCACTGTTAACTTCAAAGAAGCCTGGGCTCATCTGCTCACATTGGAGGTATCTCTGGCATGGACTTCAAAAATTCAGTGAGATGGAACTCCTTCCCACAAGCTAGTATCTTCCAGAGGTTAAATCATTTTTGCCTTTGAAAATCTCTCATGTTTTTCAACAAAAAAAAAAGCAAAGCATCCCATGTGGGGTGAATTTCTAAGCTCTCCTCCTATGACTCTTTCTTTAGTCCAGGTCTCTACTGTCAGTAGGAGTGAATGTGCCACCTGGGGCAATTTCCACTTTCATACATTTGACCATGTTAAGTTCACTTTTCCTGGAACCTGCACATATGTCTTTGCTTCGCACTGCAATGACAGCTACCAGGATTTTAACATCCAAATCAGGCGCAGTGACAAGAATAGCTTCCTGATCTACTTCACTGTCACCATTGATGGAGTCATCTTGGAGGTGAAGGAGACAGGCATCACAGTGAACGGTAACAAGTGAGTAAAGACCATACTGTTGTTTTCTTGTGCAGCAGTTTTATTGCCATGTATTAGCAACAGGTGGTCTGTCTAGAAAGTGGTCCTATTCTGCAGAGGTGCAAATGGCTGTGTATGATATGTTCATAGCACTTTGAACAGGATATTGTGAAGAGTTCACCCCGTAGTGGTGGAGGAGGCAAGAAGCATGTAAACTACATCTGCCAGGGATCAGCACCAACGTGTTAAACAAAAGGCAATGTGTATGTTATAAAAACAGAAGGTGTAGGTTTCCTTAATGTTGCTTTGATTTGGGAGGGAGAGGTGGAGCGAAGGAGATAGAATCAACACTTTATTTATAGAAGGTTTTGATTTTGTAGAAACTTTGTATTTTTTTCTCAAAACATTATTTCTGTTGAACTAACCCTACTGTTCTATGTTGCTGTTCAGGAACAGATGGTCATTTTAGAAAAAGTTTTCTCTTTCCAGACAGATTAGTCTAGAAAATTGTACTGCTTTGCAGATCATAGCTTGCCTTGGGATCTTCTTACACAAAAGACAGAAGTTTCAGAAGTCAAAATCCACACCTTTAATTCCAATCTGAAATGAACCAGAAAGCAAACTGCAAGCAGAAGGGTAAAAATACTCCATAAGTAAAAAGTCATATGCAACAGTAGCTGAAAGTTCGGCGCAATTTTAAGGGCAGCCCTCATGAGAAGTGCAGTGACCTGCTCCCAGCATATAGGTATGAAGGGCCAAGGCAAGCTTTGACTCTGGGAAAAACCCTCACCATCTTGTTGGAGAGAAAATTGCAAGCATATGGGCTATCTTCTGACAGCCTTCTAGAAACAACCAAATGTAGAATAGCATCACTCAGTTGTAATTATAGTAGCAAAGCCCAGATGTATCTTCTAAATCAAAGGGGCAAGAAATCTCCTATCTTTTAGCCATTTTCTGATTTTCTAAATTTTTCAGGCTCTGGGAAAATGAACTGTAATTGTCTTGGTGAGATGAAAAAGTAATGTAGGTCTGAGTCACGTCAGTACGTAGGTAACAGAACAGAGCTCATTTCACATCTCTGTGAATCCCAAATGTCAAGGAAAGCCTGGAGGGATGATGAGAACCTGCAGTATCCTCATGTGGAGGGCCATTTTCCCAGTATTGTGATCTTTCTCCTTATGACCTTCTGAGTTAGATCCTCAGGATATGTAAACAAGCAGAGCTGCACTGGTATCAGTCGAGTGGCTAATGTAGTATTGACACACTCATGACCAAAATACATGGTGTTGTGGATTAAGGTTGGTAAAAGGTCACAGTGGACAAGGCGATCGTACCTAAATTTAATGCATCGTGTGGAAGAAGGCTGACCTTGAAAAGAATGTCCCCATGGCTTATTTAGCTTCTTTTGACTCTAGTTTTTCTTTCTATATCTCTGAGAGGATTTCATCAGTCTTTTTTTCAATGCAATCTGTTTTGTTCCTTCCAATTTCCAGGATCCCCATGCCTTTCAGCTTGAAGAGCATCCTGATTGAGGACACCTGTACTTACTTCCAAGTTACTTCCAAGCTGGGCCTGACACTCAAGTGGAACTGGGCTGACACTCTCCTAGTATGAACAGCCAGTTAGTTGTTTTTCCCTTGGTGAACCTCATCAATGATGAAAAGCAGAGCTGGATGCAGGCACTGTGTTGATATAAGAGAATGGGGGCGGGGGGGAGGCATCACTGTATCCATAAGCTGATAGGGACATACCAAACTAGGTAGTAGTTTCATGGGGCAGGGGCATGGAGTCACAACCCCCAGGCATTCCCAACTAATTTTATGTGACAAAAGGTGCCACTGTTAACCCTGGAGATAGCACCTCTGTAGTTATCTGCTTCCTCCATGGGGCACTCTCTCCAGCTCTGACTTACTAGTTACCCTCTGTCTTGATGCACATCTTGTGTGGGAAACTAATCTGTGCGCCCAGTTCAGACCTTGGCCTCTCTCATTCCAAAGCCTTGCTATGTGGGAGTTCCCCTTTATACATCCACCCCAAAATATCCTCTTCTACAATAGTGTATTTACACTTTTGGGTGTGAACACTTATAATCCACAGTCAGGACAGAGATTAGAGAAATGAAAGTTGTATGTCATGTTTTGCAGTTCAGAGAGACAGAGAGAGGGTAGAAGGTGAATAGACAGAAAAAAAATCAGGAAGCAATCAAGTGGTATTCAAATTCTGATTTAACGAAATGTTTGCTTCCCCCCTTCCCCTGTACTGATTAATACCGGAAGTATTACAGGCACCACCTGTAGAGTGGACACAATTTTAGGGTGACACATTTCTAGGAAAAGCATCGCCTTTTTTTGGTGGACCTGAGTGATGCCAGTACTACCCTCCAAGCATGTAGGAGTGATTAGGTGCAATAGTTTTATCTAGCAAGGCAATAATGTGCTAACTTGGCTCTTTTTTGCCCCCAGGTATGGGCAGAAAAAGTTATGTTGGACAGACCCACCCCTAGAAATGATATGAAGTTTTCCATTTAGCCTATGGACTAGAAAAAGCTTTAGATATGGCTAAAAGCTGACCAGAAGCTGCTTTTTTGCAGCATCCAGCATCAGAGCACAGTTATCTGACCTGCCCACAGTGGAGCTGTGGTACCTTGCAAGAGGTACCACATGTCTATATACCAGTGTCTCTATACTGGGAGATACTGGTCCAAGGATTAGTCCAGTATTCAGCATGCTTCAGTTAGCTCTTTAGTAGGTAGGAATGACAATTGCTAAAGGATTATCTTCCCATTTAAATTCAACCTGTCCGCAGGTATGTTTTGTGGCAGGTTTGTAATGGAAAAGGAGACTGCTACAAATTGGTAATGAGCATTTCTGCTAGTGTGCTTTTCTATTGTGAACTACTTTGTAACATGTCCTGCTGATGTGGGGAAAAGCCTTTAAACTCTGGGTTTCCTCTTTCCTTTTGTTTTGTAGCTGGACCTGGAAGAAACATATAAAGAGAAAATATGTGGTCTATGTGGGAACTATGATGGCAGTGAGAAGAATGATTTGATTTTGGATGGTAGGCCATGAATACAGCATATTCCACATAGAACAGAACTGTTAACACATGACACGAAACTTGGTATCTGTTTCCTCTAAGCAGGGTTTCAGATTTCCTGACAGACAGTCTGAAATACATGAACATTTCCATATACAGGAGATGTATTTTAAGAGGTTCTGGGATGATTTGGGTTCCTCTGCTGTTTGCAAACTTGCAAGAGTCTCAAACCTCTTTGACCCAAATTAATTGCCTGGCTATCATGCAGCAGCATTGCCAGGTTTCCTACTGATAGTAGCAAACTTCCAGGAACTTGTAGTCTCAAATGAGGCACAAATGCATTTTCTGTCCTTCCATTTTCATCATTTCACAGCTGGGTATCAAGTGCGATTATTTTTGCCTCTGTAATGAAATGAAAGCATCGTCACTGAGCCAGAGAGATTTCACTGAGCATCTTTGCAGAAACCGTGGTGCCATCCACTGACACCTTGAGATATTGCACTGAACTGGAAAGAGGCCAACAAAGCAAACAGCTGAGGCTACAATTCTGCAGCAGGTTGTATGAGAGGAAAGAAACCTGCATCCTGGGATATTATCTGCAGGAGTGAAGCCAAAGTTATAACATCATCCCTTCATGTAATACATGGGCTTCTTAAGTCATCAGAAAAATATTGTCATCTACCTCACCCATTCAGAAAGAATCCTGAGATTTGATTAAAAATACCACTTGTAGTGATAGACTTGGGGTTCATTTTCGTATTTCATATTAAGATTTTTGCATGCATCTTAGTCATGTTTCTGCCCTTCACTTTACAGGCGCAATAGTTAAAAACTAAAGCTGGCTCAAATTTTTCTGAAGAAACAGTTTGCTACTGAGAAGCATTGCTCTAAGAAAAACAGGCTCTTTTTTTATGCATCTGGTTCCACAGATAACAGGTTCCCACACCCAGGGATCAGGTGGCCTCCCACGTCCCTCCTTTCTGCTCTGAACACATCCTTCTACCTAGGCTGAGCAGACTGCAGTCAATCATCTGCCTGCCCAGGCTAAGATCCACTGCACTTAAAGGTCCAAAATTTCTTCTCACTTTCAGACTCTTTTCTCTTGAGGAAAAAAATTACCAGGAAGAAAAATCCCATTTTGCATGGAGTAGCTCTTCTTGAAACTTTATTTTTTATATTCCTTAATGTCAGTTGAGACCCTTCGCAAATCACATGGCTCCAAGACCTCAGGGCTTTAGAGGGGCTTCTGTTTCCAGAAAGGTTAGTACTAAAACACCTGAAAACAATGCTTTAGTGGAAGTCATTCTCTCAGGCCTGCACTTAGTTAAGGGACTGAACCAGTATAGGAGAATAGACTGGGTCAGAAATCTGTCTATTAAAACTTAAAAAAAAAAAAAAAAAAATCAGAGAATGGCCATACTCTTCATAAAAATATATAAATTTCAAACTTTGTCAGAAAGATTTCTCACATTCAGGATCAAGACTCTGGTAATGCTTTGGGAAAATGCACCCCTCTAGCTAGTATAATGGTTATCTACATGTATTTTGTGTCTGTCTTCCTCCTGCTCCCTCTTCCCATCTTCTCTAGCCTGTAAAAAGTAATAGATTTCCAGATGATTACAAACATATGCACCTAAGGCTGTACTTCAGGATGTCATAGTAGAAGGCAAACTAAAATGTATGACCATTACACATGCAAATACAAAACTCTGTAAGATCAAATACACCCATAACGAACAGAATTCTTTGGAAGTGATGAGGTGCAATAGAAAGGTCAAGAGTATCACATGATTATAAATGCCCAGGCTGACAGCAAGCCTTGATACAAGTGTTCCAGATTCCTGGCTCTAGCTCAACAGAAGTTATATCAGGCTGTCATGCTCTATAACATGGATGCTGTGGTTAAATTTGGGCATCTGCTGAAGAGCATACTGCCTTAGAGCCCAAAGATTAAGTGCATCTTTATAGCCCATTAACTGATCTAAAGAATTGCAGGCAGTTACTCAGATGCATCTGGGGATTTTGCAGGGTATAAAATGCATCCAAGGCAGTTTGGAAACTTCCACAAAGTAGAGGATCCATCAGAAAAGTGTGCTGATGTGAGTCCAGATGACCACACTGGAAGACATCCTAGGAGGGAAGATGATAGATGCAGTAAATATGTAAGTATGTGTGGCCAAGAAGTATAACTCCTCCTGAACTACAGCCCTGGAGACACTGTGTTGAAACAAGTGTTAGTTACAGAGCATGCACTGAACTGAATTTTTCAGGAGTCTACCCATGAATCTGAGCAAAATGTTGATCTTATAGCTGAAAGGATATTCTATTATAGTATTAAAGAAATAGATAGTGGGAAAATGCACAATTGAATGACAGCTTCCAGTCCAAGAAAAAGGACCTCATGACAGAAAGTTAGACTGGATAATCTCCAGAGGTTCCTTCCAATCTGAATTATCCTATGACCCTGGGATAGTGTCATCAAAAATTGGGATACACATCCATAAACCTGAAAGTTGGTAAAACGTCCAGTGTTGCTTTTCTTTTCCTTCTTTTCTTTTTTACAGAAAAAAAGATGCAAGAAACTTATGTCCCGTTTTGGAAACTGCCCCAAAGTGGTTGCATTTGATGACTATGTAGAGACGTGCACTGAGGATATGTGCCACTGTGCAGTTAATTCTTCTCACTCTGATTTGGTTTCCAGCTGCATATGCAGCACTTTAAACCAGTACTCTCGAGACTGTGTCCTCAGGAAGGGAGACCCTGGGGAATGGAGAACCAAAGAACTTTGCTGTAAGTAACTACTGCTCTGGAGATTTCTTTCAGGTTAGACATATACCTATGTATTCTGATCCTAGCAAAGCAAAGCTAGGAGCTCTATTAACTACTGTGAATCAATCTGTAGAAGTACTTTGACAGAAACATTGTTAATGGAAAAGCTTCTACAAATTTAACTTGATTTTGCTCCTTAAATTAGAACTATATCTTAATATTGTCCCCCTCCTCCTTATGGCTAAGTTTTCTCCAGTTCTTTTTTTTAATTTTACCATGCACAGTTAACTCATAAACAGCCTTGTTTTAAATGTTGACATCTAGTCAGAAGAAGTCACTGAGAAGTCTAACGTGTTTGTCCTTAGGTTATCCTGTGCTTTCATACTCAGTAGTCACAGCTACCAAGCAGAAAATCACTGTAAATCCAGGGGGAAGGCTACAGGTAGTTCTCCCAAAATGCTGGTGTGGATTGGGATAGAAAATTAATGCCAGAATGACTGAAGCTTCAGGCAAAAATAAGCTATTATGACTCCATAAATGATTCCAGTGTCCTTTGCTTGTATCTTGTCTTCAGCCAACCTTGAGCTAGTAAAATAATGTGAAATAACTCATATTTCCCAGCAGTACAGTTTTCTCCAAAGATGAAGTAAAAGTGACCATAAAAAGTTCCTGTGGAGGTTAAACAAGCATGACACATCTGGATAGAAAGTTTTGCAAACAAGATATGGGGGAAAGGAGGAAGAAGGAGTTGGGTAATCATAAAATGATTTGAGAGCTCTTATAAATACATCATTAACACACCCCATTTTCATTTGGTCTTGCAGATCAGGAATGCCCAAACAACATGAAGTACATGGAATGTGGAAACTCCTGTGCTGACACATGTGCTGATCCAGAAAGGAGCAAGATTTGTAAAGCCCCATGTACGGATGGTTGTTTCTGTCCTCCTGGTAAGGGAGTTCACTTCTTCCAATGGGTCACACATATCAAGGGAGGGAGGTTGTTCCCTTTCAGTTAGTGGCATTTTTTTTTTCTTCAACATTTTACACTAAAACCAATGGATAAACTGTTTCTTCTAGCATAATTTAACAACTTTCTTCTTGGAAGAACCAGATCTCTAAAGATTCAAGATCCTAACACTGGAGGAGGGGAGGGAAAGATTTCTAAGGACTAGATAGGAAAAAAAAGTACAGATGTGGAAAGAGGAGAGGTGTTGTCTAGACAGTAGGTGAAGATGTCTGGTGAGGTGCCTCCCTGTTACGAGGCTAGATCTTGCTGTAGCTTAAGTCACACATAATATAAATGCATTGCCAGGTATGTGCATGTGTAAGTTTGCACATGAACTAGAGGCTAAGATGAGGGTCTGATTTCTGTTAGATTCACTATTAGAAAAGGATGGAAACTGGCTCACATCCTTGCAATCTGGCACTTGATAATCCTACTCACAGTGACAAATTCCAGTAACATGCAAAGATATTCTTTGGGTTTTGCATTGCTTTCTTTTGAGCTCTACTAAGAAATGTTTCCCATTCATTAACACCTGAAAGGACCTAGTGTGGTGTTTTCCTTAAAACATATCCCATTCATTTACAGAAATGCTGAATACTCCAGAGTTTTTTCCTTACTCTAATCTTCCTTGATGGTGATTCCCAGACTCACCAAAGGAATATTAACTAACCAATGTGTCTGAACAGGAACTATCCTTGATGACCTCGGTGGCAAAAAATGCATCCCCAGAGACAGCTGCCCCTGTATGTTTCAAGGCAAAGTCTATTCATCTGGAGAGACTTACTCCACTCCCTGCCAAAACTGGTACTGTCGTGAACTTGATTTCACTAACAAGGCAGAGGCATTTATTTCAGAGCATTGATGAGTTGCATTCTGTTCTTTTCTCCTTTTTTTTTCCTATTCCTAACATTTGTCTTAAATAATAATGCAAAACCTGGGTCTGAATTTCAACAGTACAGGAAAACTTACAGGTAGTCCTCAGCCTCACATAGTTAGCCACCTTCACTTGGAACTGCCAGCTCAAGATTTCAGAATGCAGGAAAATGAGACTCTTCGCTGGTTAGTTCAGAGGCATTGACCACTAAAGTGAGGCAAGGAGTCATACTATGTTAATGAGTTACATTTCCAACCACCTCTAGATCTACAAAAGGCTGTTTCAAGGTGTGGATCTCAAAAGTCCTGATCCTTAGGAATAGATTTGATTTAGAAAAAACCCTGTAGCTTGAACCGATCTCCACTCTGCACTAGTGAAAGGTGATAGGACCTCAGGTATATTATTCTCAAAACAGTTTTACTTCTTACTCTGATATCCATCTAGTGAATGAACAGTCATATGTATTATCTGAGCTCCTGTGACACAGCATCATTTCTTGACCATAGGCCTAACCTTTACTATAGGGAGGAATGAAATATGCTGTGGTGCCTGGTGGGATAGGCCAGATGTTCTGCAAACCCTTTTGAATCGAATATTTCCTGCATTTTGAGGAAATACTCTTCAAAACCTGCAATTTTGAGGAACTGAACTTGATGGGCTCTGGGTGGTTCCCATCTAGCCACATCCTCACTTACTCCTCACAAAGCCTGAGCTAATGTGGCCTGGCTGTTCTCTTTTTGTGTGCACAGCTCTAAGAATTCTAACTGCTCATTATCTCAGGTGCTCCACAATTAGTTGCTGAAATGTTGCACCAGCAACTTGCTGAACAGTTGCATCAGTAGCATAAAATGTTGCAAGATCCTGCTTGAAGAGGTTCTTTCTTTCTTTAAAATGTCAAATAAACAATTCAGGCCCTGAAAAACATTTCTTGCTTGACCAACTCAGTGTCTCTCTGAAGGAGCTAGTTTGAAGCCCAGTGCAGTTAACTCATTGAGAGGCATTCAACCTTCACACTTTAAGGGCCTAGTGTAAAGTCTTCCTCCTACAGGGATTTAATAAGCAGCTGAATAACAAGCTAAAAAGACAAAGAGGGTGTCATCTGTGCAGATTCAGATACAGATGTTATCTCAGCTTTGCTCGTTTAAAGATATGTTTATTCTGACTGCTCCTTTTTGGGTTTTGTACAGTACTTGCAAAGGAGGCCACTGGAGCTGTATTTCTCTACCTTGTTCTGGAAGTTGCAATATAGATGGAGGATTCCATATAACAACGTTTGATAATAAGAGATTCAATTTTCATGGCAACTGCCATTATGTCTTAGCTAAGGTATGAACAGTCTCCCATTTCACTCCTAAATCTCTTGATTAGCATGAGGCATTAGGCTGTGTTGGAGCTTTATATGACTAAATTTAATTAAATGCACCAATCCAGCAAAGCACTTCAACACATGCTCAGTCTTAAACCCCATGAATTTTCCCATTTGCAATGGATTGCAAGTCAGTTGCTTGATGCTTAGCATCAAAGTTTTGCAGCTTCAACATAGTTTTGCATCTTTTTTTTTAATGAATTAATTTTCTTAGTGGATGTATTAGTGTAGAATTAAGCATTTCTCCTGAAGCTTTCTTCATGTATGACTGTCAAAAGGAAGTGGATGAGCAAAAATTCCTGCAAAAAGATTGAATTCCGCGTGACTGTCTGCAAATACGCAATCCACACAGGGTGATAGCAAGGAAAGAGTGCAGAGGAAAGGCAGTGAACATTATTGATTTTGGCAATGAAATAAAGCAGTTTGCAGTTAGAGATTAAATGCCCCAGTTCTTTCATTATTCCATTTTAGCCTTTCAGAGTCACCTTTTTTCTCTTCTAGCTCCCTTCCTGTAACATGCTAACAATGTCTGCATGTCCCTTTTCTCACATCTTTTCAGAATACTGACGACACATTTGTGGTGATCGGAGAGATCATCCAGTGTGGGACATCAAAGACAATTACTTGCTTAAAGAATGTATTAGTCACACTAGGAAGAACTGTAAGTAACTTGCTTTAATTAGTTACAATTAGTAAAATACAACAAGTTTAATTAGTTAACTTACTTTAATTAGTTGCTTTAATTAGTTAGGATCTCCAAAGGACAAGTCAGCCCACCTAAGGTATGAGGTGTTCTTCTGGAGGGGCCTGTCTCCCTCCATTGACTACTGAGGGCGTCTGAACCAGATAGCTCTCATTTTGGGCATGTTACATTTCCAATGAGATGGATCCAAACCTACATGTAACATCTCACATGTGGTTCTCAAAAAGGTAACTAACCTCTTAGGTATGTGAGAACACCCAATCAAAGCTGTTGCTTATGGAGAGGGTTTTTCATTTTTTGTTATGGCCTAGAGATTTGTTCTACGTTACTGTATGGCATCCAGACACTGGGTTACATTGACCCCAGAGGTGATCATGTTTTGAAGACATTACATCTTAATACTTAATGAAGTTTGTCAGGTTGCTGTTGTCTGTCTCATGTCATATGCATTCACTACTGTGGGCTTTTTCTTTTTTCTTTTTCCCTGCAGACTATAAAAATATGTTCCTGTGGAAATATCTACATGAACAATTTCATTGTGAAGCTGCCAGTAAGCAAAGGTAAGTGTCCTTCTTCACATCTTCCCCAGACCAGCCTACATCTGTTTACAGAGGGATTCCTGCTCCTTTCTCTGAAAAGAACATGATCCTGCTCATTGTTAGGTCATTTGATCTGGGACTCCCTGGGAATTCCTGTGTTACACTGGATGCACTGGTAAACGGAAGTTTCTGTTTACTCAGCTTCATAAAGATTTGCAGGTACATACATCTTTTTTTTTTCTTTTTTTCCTCTTTAGATGGCATCACCATCTTCAGACCCTCTACATTTTTCGTCAAAATCTTGAGCTCAACTGGAGTACAGATTCGAGTGCAAATGAAACCTGTAATGCAGCTCTCCATAACAGTCAATCATTCTTATCAGAATCGCACATCTGGTAGGACACATCATGCTCTTTCAGTTTGCTCTTAAACTGAGTTATAGCTGTTTGTCTATCACTTTAAGTGAACAAATGATTTGATTTGATATTGACTTTGGTATGTTAGAACCCCTGGTATAAATCTATAGCCTTCCTGAAACAAAGCGTTGGCTAAACCCTTCAATTTGCTGAAGAAAATTAGATAATCTCTGTGATGTTTAGAGTGTGCAGGTCTTTTAGACTTTATCTGCAAAAGCAGGCCTTCATCAGAGACTTGCGAGATGCACTCTATGTTCTTGGTTTTGCCACCAATCTCCTGTTTACATCATTTAAGCTTTTTGTGCTTCTGTTTCCCGTCTGTGTAATGGGATCACATCCTGTCTCTCTGACCCGTTTTGTTTTGCTTTTGCGATTTCCTTTGCTCATAAGGCTTTGGAGAAGGCACTTCTCTGTCTGTCAGTGTTTACTAAAGCACATTTAAGCAGCTTCCAATCTCTGTGCTATCACTAAGTGCTACTGTAATGCAGAAAAATAATAATTACACTCTAAATCCTGTCTGATTTGTGGGAACATCAGGAAGTCTCTGAAGGAAAATGGACTTCTGTCAGGCAAGGTCCATTATAGAGCTAAGAGTGTTCATCTAGAAGCCATTCCTTTTTCCACTCATGTAGTGATTTCTTCTTTTCTTTTGCTTTTTTTTTTTCCTGCCACCCACACAAGGTCTTTGTGGCAATTTCAATAACATCCAGACTGACGACTTCAGAACAGTCACTGGAGCTGTGGAAGATTCAGCTTCTGCTTTTGGTAACTCATGGAAAACTAGAGCCAGCTGTTTTGATGTTGAGGACAGCTTTGAAGATCCTTGTTCAAACAGTGTGGATAAAGGTAGCAGGCTTCTCATCCCTGAATTATCAGTGCTAAATAATTTTTGCATGACGGATAACCAAAAAAGCTTTAGAAATCTCATAAATATCAAAAGCCACTGCCTTTGTGGCTATTACTAGAGAGAACATGCTGCGTTTTGCAGGTCTTTAAGGTGGCAGCTTTGCTTTTAAAACAAAAAGACTGCACTGCTAGAGAAAGAGACACCACCTTCTTCACTGGTGACTTCAAAAACACACACAGCATCAATGAGAGCAATTTAGGTTTAAGGCAGAGCATAGCTGGTCGTCAATATTTGGGCAAAATCTTCATCCAATCTACAGCTGTGCTGAAGTCAAGAGGAATAAGTTACCAACAGTACTGACTTCAGCAAGCATTGTACTGTACTAGGTGCCCTCTCTGGTTTCTCACTTTGACTGGGTTTGGATATATATAGGATTCAGACTGCACTCTCCTAGGTATTGCCACATGTAATTAAAGCTGCAGCTCATAGCCACGCAGCTTGCTGATTATTACATGCTTGATGTCATTGCTTGCCTATAAAGATTTGTCTGACTGTAAAGAATTAGGAAAGTTTGATGAAAAATTATGAGAATGGGGAGTTTTTGCAAATGTTCTGCAAATCCAGCCACAGTAATAATGTCAGTACTTGGAAGGTGAAACCTTTCTTTTAGGGAGATGGCTCGTCACCCATCCAACTATGCTTATCACCTTGATATGTTAATGCCCCGTATTTCCTTCTGGCATTATCTGAACATTTCAGGACATTCTAGTTCTGTGTGATAACTGATAGGAATATTGATTCAGACAGTAATGTGGTTTAAATGACTATGGACAATGATATTTTTTCCCATTTCAGAAAAATTTGCCCAGCATTGGTGTGCTCTTCTGTCTAATACAAGCAGTGTGTTTGCTGCCTGTCATTCTGTTGTAGACCCTTCTGTGTACATCAAGGTAAGGCACTGGTCTAAATGTGTGGTTTAATCTAGTCCAGAGACTGATATGCCATGAAGCTAGTCTGGCCTAGGGGAGTGAAATAGGTTACAGTAATGCCTGTTTGCAAAGCAGTTCACTGATGCTGATGAGAAAAATAACAAAATGAGAGTTTATGCAAGATACGATGGGCCTTTTTGGCTGCAGCCCTGAAAACATTAAGTGACTGCCATCACTGACAGTTCTGTTGCATGATCCAAGAGCAAAATAGGAAAAAATGAGTTTACTGTTCTTGAAAACTGTTCACTCTTTGAAAAGCCAAATCAGTGTTTCTGTGTGGAATTGAACTGAGAGTTTTTTCAGCCCTGTGGATTCTTTCTGACTTGGTTTAAAAGTCACATCTAGGGGGAGAATATATACTATATTTACGTCATTTATATCCTATTTATTACTGTGGAATCACATTAGTCTCCTCATATTTAGAATGCAAGAAGCTGCCCATAAGTACTCTTGGTGTACAGCTCCATAATGCTGTTGAGGAAGTTGGCTGAGCTAGAGAGTTGCCGCATTTATGTGAATAGAGAAGAAGTTTCTGCAAAAATGCAGAAAATTCGTGCAGGGGGTGTATGCAATACAACTTACTGAGAAAATACCTGAGCCTGACAATTTGCCTAAAACTTAATATGTCTTCAGGTACCTTTAAAAATATGGCTTATGCTTTACCTGTCCCAAGTTTCCCTCTGAAAATATGTCTACTTGAGAATTCATGTTAAATAAAACAGGAATTTGCAATTTTCAATTAAGGAAAAGTAATAATCACTTTCTTATGGATATGTCAGTTACTGCTGCTGATCTCATCAAATTTTAAACCATGATTCATGGAAGCATTTTCTATTACATCAGTAATGGCAGGATAAGTCACCATCTATGCAGTATGACCCTATTGCTCGAGTGACTGGCTGTATCTGGGTTCTTCTGTCCAGCCACCCAATTAAAAGAGCTTTAAATCCCCTTTATACTTACCTAACTAGTTCTTTAGATGTCATTACCTATGATTTCCTATTAAACCATCTTCTGTTATGCACCTGTCATTTAATTGGGTGTATCTTATCTACACACTAGATAGGTACACAAGTGTCGATCATTGCTGTGTAATATTTTCAGTTCTGCATATTTTCAGATGACATATTTTGACATGTCCTAGATTGTACACCCTCATGAGAAGCTGGTATAGACATTTCTTAGTGCTTTAATAGGTGCCCTTAGAATTCTTATTATTCATCTATTCATGAGTGTTAGACAGAACGTCATTGCAGTTACATGACAGTAATTGATTTCCTATTTTTCAGGTTTGCGTAGTATTTCCTTAGCATACGTTTTGTCTTAGACATATTACAAATTAAGTTTCATTGGTAATAATACTTTTTTAAAAATATATTGGTTGACTACTTTTTGAATTGCTATATGTTTCCCTGTTTCTTCTGTGAGCTGGGCATAATAATACCCATGTCCTTTTCTGTCCCCTAGAAATGTATGTATGACACCTGTAATGCTGAGAAGAGTGAAGTTGCACTGTGTGGTGTGCTCTCTACTTACTCCAGAGACTGTGCTGCAGCAGGCGTGCCCCTGAAGGGCTGGAGGCAGGGCATCTGTGGTATGCATCCTAAAATACCTTGGGTAGGGATATGGGGGAACAGCTTCAGGAGAGCCTAGTCTGTAGCAGTGAGTATCTTTTGTGCTTAGTCATCAAGTTAGTGGGTCTTTGAAAAATAGAATAAGCACATATTCTATAAAAAAATTCTACCTGCCAAAATCAGTTCATGTCCACTTCATGCTCTTACGATGCATGTTCCTTGTGCAAAATATTAGGTGAATTCAGTACTCAGAGAAGCAAAAGAATGTAAGGCGTATTAATCAAATCACAACAAGGAGTTGCAATTAGGTTAGTTTTGAACACATGGGACTCCCCATGTATTTTAATTCTGATACATTTTTGCAGTTCATCTCAGCCCTGTTGTCTCAGACATTGCCCATACGAATGGTATCACTCTCGTTAACTGCATTTTTCCATGTTACAGTAAAATAGTAATGGTTTTTAATAAATACATATTGGTGATATGTGAGAATGTGGAAGTGTTTAAAGGCATTTTCAGCTCATGACTATCTAACAAATGAATAAAAGTTTCTTGGACATACACATTGTCACTAAATCCTGGGTTCGGAGTCCACATATGTATATATTTTCCTTTGGCATTGCCAGAATTCATTATGAGATGGTATCAGAGCTGAGAATAAAACTCACAAATCCCAGCTTCTGAATTTTACTTCAACATTTCCATTTTTCCATTGACGATCAGATAGTTCAAGTGAGATTTGCCTATATCAACATGAAAATAGATGTATGGGTTTCTTGACTAATAACACATCTGAATAGGAAACATAACAACAATTATTTTTATGCAGCTTTGATGCAGCTATGATCTATTTAATAGTCTGACTTAGAGGCTACCTGGGATATTTAATAGAGACAAACAATGTAACCAGTATGGTGCTTTGTTGAAGGCATTTGAGATTGCAGTAAGAACAATTTAACAAACCTGTGCTGCAATAATTCAAAGCGAACCCAGTGTAGTCCACAGCAAATTATCCTAGAATCATGCAGATTTATGTACTAGACATAGTCCCTGTTTATTGAAAGCTTTGTTATCGACATAGAATTACTGATGTTTTTTATGCCAAAGCGAGACTGGTTGGCAACACGGGTTAGACTGAAATCTGTGGACTCATGGCATGGTAGGTAATACTGACTCAAACAGTGCAGTAACCTTGGGAAAAAATGCTAATGGCTTAATCAGCACAATCATTTTAGGCCTTATTTAAGAGGAAATAATCTTTCAGGAACATGCCTGTGATAAGATTGAAGGTTGCGCTATTCATGAGTGAAAGAATAAATGGGCCAGAACAGTCACTCTCAGTGGTCTGTCCCATTGCAGGGGTTGGAAAGGCTCTTCCAGCTCCTACAGCTGTGTCCAGCTGTGCTGGGCTGCAGGTAGCATCCAAGGCAGGTTATATCCTAAGGGGATGTCTACAGTGCAGTAAGTAGACTGTAAGAAATAAGTAAACCCTACTAGCTAACTGTTGGCAGTGCGTGTATGTGACACAATCTTTAGTGGAAGCATGAACCATTACTTGAGTTACTGGTTACCCAGGAGACCATTGAGGTTAGTAGCCTCTGCTAAGTCATGGCACTTTTTCTAGCACTCCTTGTGCAAGCTAGGTTGAAGCTATCTTTGGTATGCTCATGTTCTCTGCACTCATGCCTCCAGCTGTGATGTACGTAATCTAAGATTACAAATCTGTGACCATGAGTACTATAATCAAATAACTTTTTTCTTACCAGAGCTCGCTTTACCAAAGTTGATCTTTTTCCTCTATGAAAAATTAAAGGGAGAAAGTAAACACATTATTTTATTGCATTAATAACTAACAAGACACCCATTCAGGTAAATCTGATGTAAACTCATGTTCAACATCTTTATTAATATCTTTCTTATTTGGCCTATTTTGATTTACAAATAGCAGTTGCTGCATCTTCATAGTATGCCTATAAAGCAGGAGAATGTGGCCTGCCTGATTTATACATGGGATATTGTGTTTGCTCCAGCTAAGACCAGGAAACCTATTGGTTTTTGTTGGTGGAGGTGGTGGTTTTGAATGTGTACATAAACCTAGCACACTAACTAATCTAAGAAAGTGTACTATGGTCATGGACTGGAAAACCATACAGACCTTTTTTTAAGCATGGAACCTGTTGCCAATATGGTGATAACATTGCTGCAAAGCTGATGAGCACAATTGCCCGTGAACAACTCCCCTGTACCTTCTAGTACATCTGTGTGCATCTGAAAAACAGCTGTGGGGTTAAATCTGCGGATGTGAATTAGAAAGAGGTCCAAGATGAGTAGATCCCCAGTTCTCGTTGAATTTCAGAGGAATCTGGATGCCGGGCTTTCTTGAAAACCACAGCCTTAATGCACGTGATATTTCCTGACAAAATTTTATGTCATCCCTGTGGGTCACTACTGCAGATTTTATGGCAGAGTTTTGAAGGTGTTGTTTCTTGGTAGCCTGTGAAAATTAACCAGCTTTTCACTGTCTTACAGGGTCAGTTGAGCTCTTTCGATTTTGGTATTTAACTGTCTGGTCCACCCAGAGTTCTTAGAAACAGTTGTTTCTCATTTCCCCAGAGGATGACAACAAGAATTTTCCTCAAGACGTCTATGAGAATTCAAACACACTTTCTTTGGTAGCATCAAATGATTAGCAGAGTTCCTTGGCACTGCCCATTTAACGTCAAAATTTACCCCTTACAAAATATGCTTATTTCTTAAATTATTCCCAGCCAAAGAAATCATTAGTAAAGGACAGAAAATTAATTTTTAACAACAAGGACAAGTCAGAAGTTACTGGTTTCAGTTCTTGGCATAAGATAGAAATGTAAATTGTACAAATTACAAAATTATACTCATTCCCTTATTCAGTCAAGATATACCCTGCTGAGTATTTCAGTATTCAGCATCATGTAGTTTAGGCTATGTGAGCACACTTCCCCCAGACCACTGAGAGACAAGGTCTTCTAGTTTGAAAAAAGCACATTTATGGCTACCAGTGTGCAGAAAGCTGCATTAACAGCATGAGTGATGGTTGCACAGAGAAGGCCATACATCCATTTTATTTCTCTTGCAAAGATCCTTCTGAGGAGTGTCCTGAGACTATGGTTTATAACTATAGCGTGAAGTACTGTAACCAGTCTTGCCGCTCGCTGGATGAACCTGATCTGCTGTGTAAAGTTCAGATCACTCCTATGGAGGGCTGTGGTTGCCCTGAAGGGACCTACCTCAATGACGAGGAGGAATGTGTAACTCCAGATGACTGTCCCTGCTACTACAAAGGGAAGGTTGTTCAGCCTGGCAACTCCTTCCAAGAGGACAAATTGATGTGGTAAGCTGTTCTGATAATACAAAGGCTGCATACCTGGGGGATGTCAGGGCTCACTGGGGAAGTCCCTGCTCTAATCCCTGAATGGTGTCATTTTACCATAAGGAATAATGACAAATTTTTCCTAGATTGTACGAAAGCAATTATCCCCCTGGCAGGAAGTGCCACAGCAAAGGTTAAGATCGTATATTCCTGCTAGCAAACAAGAACCTGAAAACATGTGAAGTAGAGTAATGTTTGCAATCTATCTCTATGCAAAGTTCATTGTTGTGTAAAAAATATCCATATACAGTGGGAGCAAGTTTTCTAGAAGATGGGGGCTTGGGGGAGTTTCTGGCTTTGAAATGAAAAAGCAATGTAAAAAACACCCTCCAACACACCATCCTGCAGACTATTTAAAAAATAAAAATGGTCCAGGAAAAAAAGCCAAAATCTCAGTTTTTAAACTGAGTTTTTTAAAAAGAGAGATAGAGAGAAATTTTGGGGAAAATACTAAAAATAACATAATTAATTTGCATCTGCAGTGAAAAACAATTGTCATTTTCTCATTTTCAACCAGTTCAGGGCAGCAATGCAAACAAATACTAGGGGAAGCCTGTTTTATTCAAACAATTTGTTTGTATCTTTAGATGTCTACATATACTCTCTCTTTTCCCTTCTCCAAGCCTTCCAACTCCCATATTTTTTTCTGAGGATTCTAGACTATTTTGTAAACACAGGTTCATTTAGTAATGTAAGAGGTCTCTTATTTAAGAAAGTATTAGTCTCATCTCATGAAGTGGAAAATAGATGCTTAGGAAAAACTTGATTTAGGGAAAACACAGTAAACCAGCGGCAGATGAAGGAAGAGTATTTAAGAGCTGGGTGTCTTAATCTTCCTTCTGGGGATGGTAATTCATGTCTGTGAACCTGATAGCTGTACCAAATATTCATTTTGATAGAAATTTGTTTTTTGTGTGACTAGTGAAGCTTTGCAGTGCCTTTCTCTCTAGTGAGAGAGAAATGTGCAAAGAGCTGATGTGTTTCATTTTATGGAATCTCTTTAGCAAATGCATTCAAGGAAGATTAGACTGCATTGGAGAAACTGTCCTGGTAAAAGGTGAGATTTTGTTAAATAATAGCATTATGGTGTCAGCTAGTATTTATAATGTTTTTGTGTGTTATCTCTCACTTTCTGTAACATTTTAGTATTCTGCACATTTTTGCCTTCTCCCTGAAATGTGCTGGTTATTGATAATAGTTGTCTTCGTAAAAATGTCACCAGACTTACCGAATTCTTTAAAAAATGAAGATATTTCCCAAAGCTTAGAAGTTATCTGCCTCCTTCTCCCAGCATTGTTGGTAGGCAGAAGCAAAAGCTAATAGAAACCGTAAATGAGACACATGCTGCCCTCTGAAATGCTCCACTCTGTTTTACAATTGCTGATGGTATGCTCATTGCTTTCA
This sequence comes from Gymnogyps californianus, assembly GCF_018139145.2. Lineage (NCBI taxonomy): Eukaryota > Metazoa > Chordata > Aves > Accipitriformes > Cathartidae > Gymnogyps > Gymnogyps californianus. Next base: position 19,392,325 of record NC_059475.1, on the reverse strand, counting down.
CTAAATTACCTTCCTAAAATGTTTTCTTCCTCCTATAGATTGCCCAGCTCCTATGTATTACTTCAACTGCAGCTCTGCGGGTCCTGGTGCGATTGGATCAGAGTGTCAGAAAAGTTGTAAGACGCAGGACATGCACTGTGTAAGGACTTCACCTCCTAGCAGGAGCATGGGACAACATGATTGTGCATGTATGATTGTCCTTAACAAACGCTGATGGTAACATGTTAAGCTGTTCACAGACCGACTACTTTACTGATAACACAGCAGCTATAGCTACCCACGTAGCTGTGATACTTGTAGTTTGATTGTCACTAACTTGCAGTTATGGGATTTTTTAAAAAATCCAAAAGTTTGGCATCCAGAGCTAGCACCTCTGCTGGTTCCCTCTACTTTCTGTGCATTAATGAGTTGCCTTGTGTTGTATCTTTATATACGCAGTATGTCACAGAATGTGTTTCTGGCTGCATGTGTCCCGATGGGCTGGTATTGGATGGCAGTGGAGGATGTATTCCCAAAGATCAATGCCCATGTGTCCATGGAGGACACTTTTATAAACCTGGGGAAACCATCAAAGTGGACTGCAACACATGGTATGTTATTCCAGGGAGCCTTGTTTTATAACAAAGGCTGTTAACATTGTCAGTACATAGTGTGTCCATGGGGCAGGATGTATTTTGAAGCCTTCCTCTTCATCTTTAGAGCCATCAGGCTTCTAGTAAAAATAAAAGGGGAAACATTTCCTCTCTGCAAAATGCTGCACAAGCCTGCACTTGGGAAGAACAAGTACCAAGATCTTCTGTCAAACGATTTCTATCCTTTTCTGCAAATAGCTTCCACACCAGCTTTAGAAGTACCAGCCTCATCCAGGTTGGTCTGTAGCTGGTCATTCTACAAGGGGGAATTGAGTCTGTGTCTGTTGGGCACAGCTGAACCGCAGAAAAGGATTGAATTTAGAGAAGGGAGGAATCACAACGAACTTCCAGTGACTTGCAGTGCTTCCAGGTGCATAGTTCTCAAATAAGATAAATGAATGCTCTATTTGCTCCAATTGCTGGTATAATTCTGCCACAGACTTCGCTGTTATTATTGATCATGGTGAGTAAAATGCTTTGAATCTTTATCCATTATTTAGTGAGGTTGAAACTGTATAGTCCTGCCAAGAGGATGCACAGAAAATAAGAGCCAGAAACACTTTGGTGTGATCACCACTGGTACAAGCATTCAAGTTTAACATGTGAAGCCAAACCCTGATAAGCAGTTGTCACCACAGAGGCCATTAAGAGGTTTTATTGCAGTGAGGGCTTTGTTTTCTTATGAGAAAAGGACACACATGGGAAAAAAATTGCAGTCTCTGTGTCAAGGGTGTAACAACTAAAATTTTCTGTCTGTGGTCCCCTTGAACTGGAGGTAAAGTTTGTCAAGGTGTGGTGAGTTGACCTTGGCTGGACACCAGATGCCCACCAAGCTGCTCTATCACTCCCCTCCTCAGCAGGATGGGATTGGGGGGGAGAGAATAAGATGGAAAAAAACTCATGGGTCAAGATAAAGTCAGTTTAATAAAGCAAAAACAAAGGTCGCACGTGGAAGCAAAGGAAAACAAAAGATTTATTCTCTACTTCCCATCAGCAGGTGATGTCCAGTCACTTCCTGGGAAGCAGGGCTTCAGTATGCGTAGCAGTTGCTCTGGAAGACATACGTCATAATAACGAATGCCCCCCCTCCTCCTCCTTTCTCTTAGCTTTTATTGCTCAGCAGATGTCATATGATATGGAATATCCCTTCAGTCAGTTTGGTCAGCTGTCCTGGCTATGTCCCCTCCCAAGATCTTGCCCACCCCCAGCCTACAGGTGAGGGGGGAATGTTGGAGAGACAGCCTTGATGCTGTGGAGCACTGCTCAGCAGTAGCCAAAACACTGGTGTGTTATCAACACCTTTCTAGCTACCAATACAAAGGACAGCACTATGAGGGCTGCTATGGGGAAAATTAACTCCATCTCAGCCAGACCCAATACACAAGGGAAGACAGGGATAATACTGGTTCACACCACTGTAGTCAGGAACAGAACTGACTACATGGTACCTCACAGATTAATAGTCAGAAATGGTTGAAATATTCAGTTCTTCACTGTGAATTTACCTCCTAAATCCCCACTGTCTGCTGCTAGGACTTAATGATTTAAAAGGTATTTGAATGAAAAAATAGAATAAAAATAGACAAAGTTCAAACGTGTCTTGGTAGTAAACATGAACTTTCTGATTAGTAAGCCATCTCGTGGCATGGTCTCAGAACAGTTGAGAGGGTAAGTCTGGAAGAGCGAGATGATTGCTTTCTTTGAAGTACTTCGAAAGACAAACCTTTGAATTACTCTGCCCCTGTTTGGGGTTAAAGAAAAACCATGCTTCATACAAAGATTGTGGTTCTTTGCATTTCACCTCCCAGCACCTGTAACAAAAGGCAGTGGAACTGCACAGACAATCCCTGCAAGGGAACCTGCACTGTGTATGGAAACGGGCATTACATGAGCTTTGATGGGGAGAAGTTTGATTTCCTGGGAGACTGTGACTATATCCTAGCTCAGGTATCAATTTTTTTCACTTTCCTATCCATATTCTTTTCACAGCTTGCAATGTACGGTTCAGTCTGAGTAATTAAAGGGCTATCCCATGCAAAATAGTCAACACTGATGAGCAGAGCCTACTCCCCTCCTCTTGTACCTAGAGCAGATACAGTGAGATTTTCCATGTAAAAGCAAAGCAATTAACCCTCAGAAGTGACACAAAAGGGCACTGTGTGATCCTAATCGATTAATGCCTGGGCTGGATGGCCCTTTCCTGATGTAATTCCAGCATCTGCAAGGGAAAGGAATTGGTGTGGTGTTGAAAAGCTAAGTGTTTCTCTCAGCCATTCAAGACTGACAGTATTTTTGTTGTGACAGAAGGATGTAGAGGTTAACATGTGAGCCTCATGTATAATAATTGCGTGTAAAGAGACAGTATTCAGTGAGACATTTTGTCATCCCCAAATTACAGCTGGTTTTGCTAATTTTAATAAAAAACATTTTTACCTTTTTGGCTGTGCAGGACTGGTGCTATGAAAAGCTCAGTTTTTTCCTTAGCTTTTCTCTTTGAAATTCCTGGTCAAGTATGAACCTGCCACCAGGTCAGCTGCCACCAGAGTTTTCTAAAATGCCCAGAGTTTTGATGAATAAAAAAGTGACAAAATAGCAGAAGTCAGATTGGAATGTCATTCATTTAGAGCTCCTGAAAATGTTTAAGACTGGTCTAGTTGCCTGAAAAGATCTAATACAACGTTATCTATTTTTCTAAGGATTTTTGCCCCAATAATATGGATGCTGGCACCTTCCGGATTGTAATTCAGAACAACGCCTGTGGGAAGTCACTCTCCATCTGCTCCCTAAAGATCACACTGATTTTTGAGGTTTGTCTAGAATTGATTATAACTGAGGAGCTGTAGTCTTGATTTTGTAGCAATTAGTGTAGTATCTCCTTATATTCCAACTCAGATGCTGTTAAGAGTACGTGTGGAAGTCAAACAGCCAGAAAGCAGAGGCAGGCAAGCTGGGAAAGGTTTAGGTATTTGCTGTTAACAGGGCTGGACACTTCTGCAGGTAAGGGAATAGATGCAGGGAGTCAACAGCACTCTATGTATGTATGTGCGTGTGTGTGTGTGTATTTGCATCTGTGAAATTAGTGGTATAGGAGTGATGGTAAAGTTTTTAGAGGAGCATGTTTCTGTACCATGGCTTGAGCACAGGGCAGTTGTAACTACAGAGGGAAGAGTTTCTTCCCTCCAGTTCAGGCTTAGCATTTCCCCAAAGTGTACACAAAAGAGATTTCTCCCATAGTGGGGGTGAGGGGAAGGTGAAACAGAGCAGCGTGACTAGGGGTGTTCTAGCATGCCCAATTGCCCATGCACTCAGGAGCTGCTGTGCCAGCAGAACAGATTTCATCTAGAATGAGGACAATTTCTGTGGCCGTGAGGTAAGACTTGTCATGCAAGGGCAGACATATCCCATTGAACTCAGTGGGTCTTGTCTGTGGCTCACATGTCTGGCGATAGACCAAGTGTAGTGTAAAGACTACAGAAAAATAAGATGACGAACAAGAGACAGAATACCAGTGCTGTTACACTAAGTTTTCTATTTGATTTCCTTCCATGCAATGTATCTGTTCCTTGTAGAGCAGTGAAATCAGGCTCTTGGAAGGAAGAATTCAGGAGCTAGCCACTGATTCAGGAGCTGAGAAGAATTACAAAGTGGATCTCAGAGGAGGTTATATTGTGATTGAAACAAATCAAGGGATGAACTTCATGTGGGACCAGAAGACTACTGTTGTTGTTCACGTGGCACCATCTTTCCAGGTATGTATGAGATGGACTGAGAGTTATGATTTCAAACTCAAAGTTATGCATTCAGAACTGGAGCCCCAGTTTGAAAAGCAGGGTTTGGAAAAATGTTTGGTTCAGTGGACAAGAAGAATCAAGCAGGCCATGTCTTGTGTTTTATTTCATTGTTCAGTCATTATGAAACGCTCCAGAATATTTGGAGCTAGAAATAAAGCCAGACACTTTGCTGTATTGGAGGGCTAACAGAGTGATCTTGTCATTTGAAGTCCAGCTTTTTCTAAGACGTATTTTGATGTCTGTTTAGATATTTGCAGCTATTCTGCCTTGGCCTGTTCTATAGTTTAGTTCTGTCAAACAGTGGGCTGCACTCCAAATAACCAACCATTCACTGTGTCTACACAAATTACCCAGGGTAAAGTCTGTGGCCTTTGTGGGGACTTTGATGGCCGCTCAAGGAATGACTTCACAACCAGAGGGCAGTCCATGGAGATGAGCATCCAGGAGTTTGGAAACAGCTGGAAAATAACAAGCACCTGCTCAAATATAAACATGACGGACCTGTGCGCTGGTCAGCCTTTCAAGTCTGCCCTGGGACAGAAGCACTGCAGCATCATTAAGAGTAACATCTTTGAAGCCTGTCACAGTAAGGTAATCCTGTTCTCTCATCCTCAGTATTTTCACACTAGGTATTTGTTGCTACTATGCAGCACATGTGCACACAAATTTTTACTATTAAAGGCTATTACACAGCATCCTCGAGTACAAGGGCTACCTCTCTCAAAACCTCACTTTACAGTTATGCCAGCTGAATCTTTTTGCACAGTAATGAGGAAACAGCAGTGCCTGTTTTGAGCAACTGAAGACAAAGAGGTTAATAGTTGGCCACCAAAAGTAAAAAGTTAGGTTTGTAAAATCTAGAGATAAGTTAGCGTAGGACTGTTTGTATGGGGATCCTTGGGAAAGTTTATTCAAATTATCTGAAGAGATTAATTATTTGGTTTATCTTAGACACAAATTCAATTAATCGAAACAGAAACAAGGCTACTAATTCTTAATGAGAATGTCTATACAAAGCTTCAGTGCAGTTTAATAAGCCATTTTAAAAGCAAACTTGGCTTAGTTTCCTTGGTTAGTTCATGTTGGCACAGATTAAAACACAAGAGACGTGAAGTTCAGTGGAAATAGGATATCCTTTTATACTCACTTAATCACTATCTCTCAGTTAGAGAGTGCACATGCTATATAGTTGTGCTAACCCAAAACAAGGTAGTTCAGTCCTGCAGAAATTACCCTGGAAAGACATTTTGAGCATAAATGCCAGTATTACACACATGAGAATGAGAAGATTTAGAGTCCAATTCTACCAGGCACATGAAGATAGAAAACTACCTGTTGTAAAATATCATAGCTCCTTCATTACAATCCCAGTCTGTCACAGACACAGCCTGGTTCTGCCAAAGAAAATGCCAGTAGATGGAAGAAATTCAGAGCCCTTTCGCTCATTAAAACACAGTGCAGCAAGTACATCTGTGGTAACAGATCTGTTGGTATTTTGATAGGTGAACCCAATACCATATTATGAATCTTGTATTTCTGACTTCTGTGGCTGTGACAGTGTGGGAGACTGTGAGTGCTTTTGTACCTCAGTTGCTGCTTATTCAAGAAGCTGTAGCAGAGCTGGTGTCTGTATCGACTGGAGAACGCCTGCCATTTGCCGTAAGTATTGCACTGAAAATGCACACAGAAAAGCAGTGCTCCATGCACTCAGGCACATGGGAGATAAAGAACAGAATTCTGACATCGCTGTGCATGCATGACTTAACAAGCTCTTGTTTAGAAGATTTAGAAAATAACGCCTGCCCAGTATCTGAGACTTCGAGGGTTTTTTTCTTCTGTTCCAGCTGTGTTCTGTGATTATTACAATCCACCTGACAAACATGAGTGGTTCTATAAACCCTGTGGAGCCCCTTGTCTAAAGACCTGCAGGAACCCACAAGGGAAATGTGGGAACTTGCTGTACAGTTTAGAAGGTAATTCTTATTTGACTTTGATGCAGTTTATGGGAGTTGAAGCTATTAGTCTGGATTTAAATGTCTTAAGCATCAAGGCTGCTGAAAGGCTATCCCATTTGCCCCCGAAACTCATTGACCATGCCTCGCCTGGGCTAATTCCCCGTGTGATGGTGCCATTCATAGCATAATTTGCCTGTTGCCTTTAAATCTGGGGAGAGATAAAAAGTCATTCAGTCTAAATTTGCAAAGAATAATTATCTGTTGATGAACAGAGTTAATTAAAATTTTTGGGAGAGAGGGAAAAAGAGGACGTGGAAAAATAATTGGTAGTATAAAGAACTTTCATACTGGGATCACATTCGTTTTGGGATCAAATCTGCATCTGATAGAGGTACTTATGTGTTTTCCCTGGATCTATGTAAAGCAGACTAAGAATGCTTTGTTTACTTTAACTTTCCAGGCTGTTACCCAGAGTGTAGTCCTGACAAGCCATATTTTGATGAGGAGAGCAGGGAGTGCGTCTCTCTCCCCAACTGCACTTCATGGTAGGTCAGTTGATGGTGAGAGAGGTAGAATAGGACTGGAAAGAACAAGCTAGGCAATGTTTGGTTTATGTTCATAGGCAGTGGCAATTATCATTAAATCCTCCAGGAGTAGGCTTTTATGTAAAAGTAGATACCATGCAGACATTGTTATTCCACATACTGATTCAAGTCAATAAAACAAGTCTTCTCCTTTTCTCTTTATCTTCAGCAATCCTGAAGAGAAACTATGTACTGAAGACTCCAAAGGTAACTTTTCACCACCCTCACTATTCATTGAATGATGATAGGATTGAAACAACCCAACATCACATGTTACTGCGGGCGTGTTGGTAATAGGACTCCAGCTAGCTAGTTCAATAGGTGGATGCACAGCAGTACAGATATACTTTGATAAGCAAAACACAGCCTTTGACCTGAAGAACTGTCTAAAGGATAATCATAGGGAGCAAGGAGAGAGGTGTGAAATGTGGGATTCATCTCACCCAGGTAAATACCACTTCTCCATGTTTACACTTCAGTGGTAGTCAATGAAGACAGACAGAAGGTAGTCTGAAGCAGGCCATTCATGGTACCTATTTTAATGAGAACTTTTAGAACAGGGCAAATCTTGTAGAGGTGCTATTTCCTGTTGTCGTGGTTTAACCCCAGCCAGCAACTAAGCACCGCACAGCTGCTCCTCTCTCCCCCCTCCCAGTGGGATGGGGAGGAGGATCGGGGAAAAAACAGTAAAACTCGTGGGTTGAGACGAGAATGGTTTAATATCTAAAGTAAAATAAAATATAATACTAACTAATAATAATAAAAAATATAATAATAGTAATAGTAATGAAAAGGAATATAACAAAAAATAGAGAAATAAAACCCAAGAAAAGACACGTGATGCACAATGCAATTGCTCTCCACGCGCTGACCAATGCCCAAGCAGTGATTCGCCCCTCCTGGCCAACTCCCCCCAGTTTATATACTGAGCATGACATTCTAGGGTATGGAATACCCCTTTGGCTAGTTCGGCTCAGCTGTCCTGGCTATGCTCCCTCCCAGCTTCTTGCACACCTGCTTGCTGGCAGAGCATGGGAAACTGAAAAGTCCTTGACTTAGGATAAGTGCTACTTAGCAACAACTAAAACATCAGAGTGTTATCAACATCATTCTCACACTAAATCCAAAACCCAGCACTGTACCAGCTACTAAGAAGAAAATTAACTCTGTCCCAACCGAAACCAGGGCACCTGTCCACTAATTTCATAATAAGCCCAGGCAGCTAGCTTATGAGAGATACGTTTATGTGCCCAAAGGACACACTTGGTTAAGGTATGCTATCAGTTCATTCCCATATCTGGGAGAAACACATCGAAAATGCAGGGTGACCCAGTAGACAACACATCTTCAGTTTTGCTGATTTTGTTACAGTAATAGATATATTCCCTTGGGTTCCTGAATGTACATTCTCCAAAACCTGGAGAGCTTCTCATATATTTAAATGAAATTGTTTATCACTGCATGTTCCTCATTAGTGGATGGAAATGGCTGTGCAACACCTTCTGACCCAGTGTTTTATCACTCAGCAAGGCAGTAATCCCAGTCATGTTCCCTGCCAAGAGGGAATGCACCTGTGCTCCATGCTGGGTGAGGACAGTGACAGTGACAGTGTCTTTTGGTGCCTCAGATTGCCTTTGCTGCTACAATGGAAAGACCTACACCTTAAATGAAACTGTATACAGCCAAGTGTATGGGACCGAGTGCGGTGATGCTGTCTGCAGCCCTAACGGAGAGATCATTAAAACACTCATCCCTTGCAGAACACCATCCACACCAGCACAAGGTACTAGATTTATAAGAGGTTTCGTGCTGATTTTAGGAAAGCCTGTAATGGTGGTAAGATTTGTCCATCTTGGAAAAAGACTCCTACTGCATGTCTAGGATAAGCACAGAATTCAAGGCAGTTGAAGGTTCAGGAATGAGGGGTCAGAGCTTGTGGTTCTCATGGTGGCGAACAAAAGTGTAATTTTTATAGATATGTACTGTCAATGGGGTAAAGAAAGAATAGAGAGATTCAGCCATTTTTCAGCACATCTTTTACAATAACCTCGGGCATACCACAGTTGACACTCTGGTGTTGTTAGTCTCAATATTTCATCCTTCTAAACCTTGTTTTTCTCCTTCTCATCACCTATATCACACTATGGTTCTTATTGTACTGTTTTCTGCATTGGAATAAGTCAGTCTCAAATGGGTCACTGGAGCAAGAAAATAAAGCTGCCTGGTGGTTTACTCCCTTCCCAAAAGAGAAGTTGCAGGGTGAAGGGGATGTGAATGAACAGAAAATAGGAAGTGAAAAGAAATAAAGAAAAGGCGGAATTTTGCCACATGATTATAACAAAGAAAAATAAGTGGCTAAAAAAATGTGTATTATCCTGGTAGCAAATTATACAAAGAGGACAAGGAAAATTAAAAGTTAGCTTATCTACACAAGTGAGTGGAAGAGCTAAAGACTTGATGGTGAGCCCGTGCGTTTGGTATTTACTAAATGTCTTAACAAGTGGAATAAGAAGTATAATGGAGTAAGAGCTAGGAAAGGAAGGACTATTGAAAGGAGAGTGTAGGTGGCATAGTAAAATGTCTAAATGATCTGTCTGTATTTAAACCAACAGATTCTTTGCAACAAGACATTAAAAGGCAAAATGGAGCACCACTGAAAATCACCTCTCCAAAGTCAGGTGAAGCCCTGCAGGATTAGAAAGTTCAAAGAAACCTTAAATTGGAATGAATAAGCGACAGTAGAAGGGTGGTTTATTGTATTCTATGCAGAAAAAACCTAACTACAAGGGGGAGAGCGTGTGTATTTTTCTAGTAGTATACAGTGTAATAGAGTGTATACAAATACAGAGAGGATGGTTTTAGTGTGTACATGTACAGAATGTGGTGGGGGTATAAAAATGATTATTTTTTCCTTTTTTTGTGATTGTAGAGAATGTAATAGATGCCATAGGCCTTGAAAGTAGGGTAGCAGAGGATTTGAATATTAATTGATTTCATTTCCTGCAGAACCACATATGCAACCTGCAACATCTGCACCTCCATCGTCAATGGTAGCCACTCCCTGCTTCTGCAATGACAATGGACAATTGATACAAATGGGTGAGAAACCAAGCAAATTTTTTTTCTGCACCAATGTTGTGGGAAGATGTACTGTTAGATAAAGGTGCCTCAGCAAGAGCTCATTCAGCCTGCTGCAGTTACACATTACCACAAGCTGTTACATCTTTGAATTGTAACTAACACCTTCAGAACTACAACTCTCCCATATCCTATAACTTTGTCCTGGTTTGGATATCCCTGGTGTAAGGAAGCTTATACCAAATGCTAACTTGTGGACTCCAGCACAAACCCTGAATCCCAAACTGCTGAATATGGGTTTGTAATTCACAGTCATATTCCAAAAGCAGAGGAGGGAAGAGTCTTCTTCATCTCTTAGTAGCTCATGAACCACCAATCTCCTGGTCTTTGTGAAGACCAGATGCACTCAGTGATGTATTCAGTATTCTCTCCTCTTGTACTCATTTTCAATTCCCACTAATGTACTTAAGAGCAGAATTTCAGATGATTAGCCACCTGCGGCCCTCCCTCAGCCTTTGCCATTTGGATCAATTGAGCTCTGTTTCAGCCATTGAATTCAAGGAGCTGCAGACAGACACACCTGAACATGGCCATCGGGTACAGGCAGACCCAACCAGTTAAATGCAGGGCTGAGTATGTGGCTGATCTGTGATGCATAGGCCTTGAGAGTTACCAGTTTCATGCACAGTCCAGCACTAACAGTCGGGTTTTGGCCTTGCAGGAGAAAATGTTTCTCTGCCAGTGAATATATCAGGTCATTGTGCTTACTCCATTTGCAATGCATCGTGTCAGATTGAATTAATTTGGGCAGAGTGTAAAATTGGTTATACTGAGGCACTCAAGATCTGTGATCCAGACTCTGAAGCCTGTCCACCAACATCTGCTCCCAGTGCAACAAGCCGAGTTCCTGCTTCCACAGGGACTCCTGTGAGCGATTGTCTTGGGCTCATTCCTCCCAGAAAGGTGAGAGACTTGAAAGAAGAAGATGTGTTTCTTTAGCTACAGCATTGCCTGCAGCCAAGATTTGGTGTTCTGCTCTGATGCTGGTAACCACCACTACAGCTGGACTGTAGGTGTGGCTGAATCAGATGATTTAGAAGTATAGCAGAAGCCTCCAAATAATTGAGGGAATAAGTTGAAGATTATTCTATTCACCTGAAACATCTAAATAATTGTACATGGGCAGAGCTACCTAAGCTGAACAAAGGCTAGGAAACCACATCTAGCAGTGTCCATCATCAGAAGTGGTCAGGACCTTAATACTGAGTCCTATACAAAATGTTGTAGAACAGAAGTAGGTATCAAGGCTCTGTTGATTGCTATATGTTTCATATTGCCTGGTTTCCAGAGAAAGAGTAGATAGCAAATAATGCCATGCTAGACAATTAACTGAACGGAGCATAGTTGTTGTGTGTGATCTTAAAGATTTTGTTACATTACCTTGTTATGTGCCTGTCCCCTTCTTTTTCAATCCGTCAATAGTTTAATGAAACATGGAACTTTGGAAACTGCCAGAGTGCCACTTGCCTGGGAGAAGGAAACAATATTAAACTGTCCAGCATGACTTGCCCTCCTCAGCGACTGAAACTCTGTGTCAATGGTTTCCCATTCACAAAACACTATGATGAAACTGGTTGCTGTGAAGTCTTTGAGTGTCAGTGTAAGTACTGCAGCAGGAGAATTCCTGAAATTTATGTTATGTTCAGCTGAGCCTCAAGAAAGATAAGTCTATGTGGTCAACATCTCTATTATGTTCATATTAATTCAGTAGGATGTAATGGAACAGAAGTCCCATCTAAAATATTGGCTGTTAAGAGCATATAAGAGTGTCCTTGCTAGGCTAATTTTTTGTTATCAAACTGGTTATTTCACCTCCCACTGAAAGTGGGTAAAAGAGTTAAAACCAGCTTGTACTTACAGGAAGCTCAGAAGCCAAACTTGAAGTCTGTCACTGTGTCTTCCAGGTATTTGCAGTGGATGGGGAAATGAGCATTATGTGACTTTTGATGGAACATATTATCATTTTAAAGAAAACTGCACCTATGTCCTTGTGAAGTCAATTAATCCTGACTCTCACAACTTCTGGATTCACATAGACAACTATTACTGTGGTGCCATTGATGGAGCAATTTGTTCAATGTCCCTTCTCATTTTTCACTCCAACTCTGTTGTTATTCTGACACAAGCAATGGAACATGGAAAAGGAACAAACTTGGTAAAGTACTGTGTTACAATGAATTCTCAATATTATTTTGCTGTAGTTATATTACTGTACTGCCAAATGTCCTGTCACGACAAAGGATGTAGCTTGTAAAAAATGGAATGGGTAGGAAAGGCAATTACATTGCTTTCTCTGTCTCTCTTTTTTCCTTTGTGTCAACAAAAATTTGTATATTCTAAAAACTTGGGAAATAATCACATAATTGACATTTGTGGTTTTCTTCCTGAAATGAGTATTCAAACATAAATTACAACATATTAAAAAGGAATCATAGAGAACTGCTTAAATGACTGTCTTTGACAGACTTCATTTGGTGCACCTGAGGTTTGAATTTGTGCTGCTCTACTTTCCAGTTGCACAAACTGTATACCTTACTCAACAGAAGGATGTCCATAGAGACCTTTTGTTTCTCTTCTTTTTAGATTTTGTTTAATGATAAGAAAGTTGTTCCAGACATTTCCAAGAATGGTATCAGGATAACCAGTTCTGGACTTTACGTCATAGTTGAAATACCTGAATTAGAAGTTTATGTCTCCTACAGTCGACTTGCATTTTACATAAAACTCCCTTTCAGAAAGTTTTATAACAATACCATGGGACTGTGTGGTGAGTGTCCTCATCAGCTGACAGTAATGAATGCAATAATTTTTCCTCCTTCTTTCTCTCATCCCCTTGTAAACATCTCTAAATGCTTGCAATTCCACTGATTTCTATTTCTCAGAAATTTTAATAAATTTATCTCTATTTCTTGGAAAGACACTGTCAGGAGACAGAGTTTTAGGTCACTTCCTTTCATTCTGTTCATAGTCTGTTGGTGGATGGAGATAGGGTCTTTCTAAGCCCTTCCTCTTGATCATATCTACTCAATATGGGAATGTACGAAATCTGGAGAGTCCTGTGCTAGACAGAGATATCTCAGTTGCTTTAGCCACCAGGAGAAATGCATCAACCAACATGTCAACTCTGGTTTTCATGAATAACTGACAAACTATTTCTTCTGGCCCTCTCTTCCTATAAACAGTTCTTGTGAACTCATCCCGGACCACATGTGTTGTAACCTTCCCACAAGAGGACAACTTCTCTCCAGGTTTTCTCTAAAAGCAGCTTCATCAGCATCAACTGTCCTCGAACTGTCACTTTGTTTTTATATTGATACCAGGTACCTGCACCAACCAGAAGTCTGATGATGCTATGAAGACGAATGGTGAGGTTATTGAGTTCTTCAAAGAGATGGCATTAGATTGGAAAGTCCCAGATCCTACCAACAGATTCTGTAATCCAGGTGTCTCAGAACCAGCTGAGATTGAATATCATCAGCACTGTGAGCCTTCCAATCTGTGTAAAATCATATGGTAAGACAACTCCCAAAAGTGCCAGAAAAATAAGTCCACAAGATAATTTTGTGCTTCACTACACAACTTGGGTGAACTGCTTATAGAACATGATGAAAATATGAAGTCTAGCATATGGTGAAAAACTGGGCAGTGAACTGATGTGTGAATGTTCCTGAGTTTGACAGATATTTTTCAGCTGCATCATCAAAATCAGTCCTCCCTTAATAGTGTCTGCTGCTTGGCACTCCTTCTGCCTCTAAGTTCTGGAGAAGCCAACCAGGCACTAGCTATAATTCAGTATCTGAAAGCTCTGGATGAAAAGAAACACAGTCAGAATACAATAAGCAAATGTATGTGTCTGTTTTTAAAATAATTTTGTGGTTTAAAACAGGATTGTCAAGCATGCTGACATAAAAATGTCAGCATATAGAATTATAGGTGTGAGCTGTGCAGGAGACTTTTCTTTGCAGGTATCAGTCCAACATAAAATTGCTTCTTTTCAAAGCGTTGTAAAGAATTCATTAAGCTGCATGGGCATATTGCCTATCAGAGCAATTTGTAGTTGTATCTTTACCTTGAGGCTTTCTCTGGGTGAGGGTGGGTTTGGTTCTGAGTTGAATTCCTCCTTGGAAGTAACCCAAGGAAGTGAAATGCCATATCTGTCTCCTTGCTTTGCAAAGGAACCTGACTGAGTGCCATGGTGTGGTCCCTCCACAGCCCTACTATGAGGCATGTGTGGCCAGCGGGTGCTCAGAACGGCACCCCAGCACCGAGTGCCAGAGCATGCAGACGTATGCAGCCTTGTGCGGGCTCCACGGGGTCTGTGTGGACTGGAGGAGGCAGGCAAACAGGCAGTGTGGTAAGCCTGGGAAAGACCTGCTGGTGGTGAAGCAACTCCGGACTGTTCTTTCCTCATCTACACGCCTGTGTGTGTTCCTCCACATCATCAGGCTTCAATCTTTCCTGAGCTGCTCTGGACCTGAGAAAAAGCAGGAACAAATCAAAGAGGTTGTTCCAGTCCAGAACTGGTGCAAAACAAGTGGGAAACAGGCCCATAGTCTCTCCTGAGCAGCTCAGCTGAGGAGCCCTGTGTGTTACCTAGAGCTTCATCACTAGATGGCAACACACAGCTTCTCTCTGCGTGCTTTGTCCTGCTCAAGGGGACCCAGTGATTCAGGGGTAAGCACTACTAGTACTGTCGCAAGCACCTTGCTGAATCCATTGATCCCCTCTTGCTGAAGCTGGGCAGGAGCCTGGGCTGTGCCGACCCGTGGGGCGGGCTGTGTTAGCGTGTGCGGTTCGTCCGTTGTGCATCGAAGGGTACACGTGGGTCTGAGCTTTCTAACCTGCGTGTTGTAATGCTCCACAGAGGCCAGCTGTGCTCAGGATCAGGTATACAAGCCATGCGGGGAAGCAAAAAGAAGCACTTGCTTCAGCAGGTGGGTCATTTCCTAAGGCACTTTTCAAGTCCGTATCTTGAAAATTGCCGAGGAAGGCTGGAAGTTCACATTCCCCTGGGATTTAGGTGTCTGATTGCCCTGGGGCACATTTCTGCCTCTCAGTCTTTCCTGTTTATATTCTAATTGTGCAGAGAAGTCGTTATGGACACCCTCCCCTCCCAAAATAACACACCAATGTTTGTTGAAGGATGCTACTGTCCTGATGGAAAAATTCTGCTGAATGATCATGATGGCATTTGTGTTTCTGTCTGTGGTAAGAAATAATGTAAATGGGATGGGAAGGGAGGATAAGAGCCTGACTAGAAGTGCATATTAAGGGGGAAGTTCTGGGTACAGAGGCAATGTGGGAGACCTTGATACTGACCCTTTCTAGTTAGGCTGGAAATGTTTCAGATTGGCAGTTTCTGCCTGCTTTTATGCAGAAAGTGCAACTTTCAAAAGAACAAAGAGGAGGATCTTTAAGATGTTTTGGGTACACCACCTGTGACTTTGCACTCCGGATCTCTCTTTCTCTTCATGGCTGTTTCTCGGATTTCAAGACCTTCCTTCTATACCTGTCCTGCTTCTGTTGTTTTCCCTGGTTCAGCTATCATTAAAGGAATCTATAATTCATTTTATAGGTTGCACTGCACAAGATGGGTCAGTGAAACAGGTAAGAAAAAGGAAAATATTGTCTTTATACTATAGCTGAGTGCTGTGACCTCCCGTAAAAATGACTGCATGAGTTTCTTCTTTTAATTCTAAGCTTAAATACCAGTGAACTGCAATGACAGTGGGGAAGAAAACAGCAGATTTTATTAACTCCAGAACTTTATTAATCACTTGAGGTACAGAAGCATAAATAGCAGTTTGTGGGAATCACTGTTTCCTGGTAGAACTACCAGGCTTCCCTTCTGGAAACACGTAAACCTGCAAAGGAAGGTGGCAGATTATAGCATTTTTTCTTACTGTTCCCTTCTCCTCCCTCTGGGATTTGAACTCTGATTTTCCTACATAATAAATTAGGGCAATTCAGCCCTACCCTGTCTTGCAGAAGGCGTTCATTAATATAACGCTTCTAGTTTTTACTCTCTGAACTACTATCCCTATTTTTTTCACAGCCTAGAGAGGCTTGGGAGCACAACTGTCAATACTGTGCTTGTGATGAAGCAACCTTGAATATCTCTTGCTTCCCCCGCCCTTGCGCAAAATCTCCACCTATCAACTGCACTAAAGAGGGCTTTGTACACAAAATAAAAACACGTCTGGATGACCCATGCTGCACAGAGACAGTCTGTGGTAAGTAGATAATTCAGATGTCATCATCTGCCTTTAGCAGCAATCCTCAAGTGATATCTGATACCCCACAGGTACCAGATTCAAATAAACACACTGGAGTGGTCGTTTCTTCCATCTACATACCAGGAGCTCTTGCTATCAGAAGAGATCTCCTCTGGTCCAGCTTGTATTCTAAACTAGTGCCATGACCCACCAGATACTTATGTTGGAAAATCCCCTGTGGATCATTGGGACCACCAGGTGCTTCACAGGATCCTCTGGCTCTTGTCCCTTCTGAGATGAGAGGGTGATCCTTGCACAGAGATCCATCCAGTAAGGGAGGATGTGCTCATCTTCCAGGCTCCCCCAAGGCCTCCTGTGGAGGTTCTTGATATATGTTTGCCCTCAAATTTTCATATGCATCCTCCCAGTCCCAAATGCTCACCACAGCACAGGACCTCCTCATCAGCCTGCTCCTAACCCTGGCCATTCCCAGCACCTACAGGAAGATGCAGGACAGGGGATCCTGGCAATGGTGGTGGGATGTTTTTCAGTTCCTCATCCCTTCATGCTGCCAGGCAGAGGTCCATTAGGCTCCTTGGATGCCTTGAGGGAGCAGTGGGCCCTGTCAGGGTGTTTTGCCTTGCATGTCCTAACTTTTACATCTTTGGCTCTCATCCACTGGCTCTTCATTTTTTTCACTTTCTGACTCATTTACCTTTATCCCAACTTGTTTCTCTGTCACTTCTCTGACATGAGGGTGTTTAGTTCTTTTAGAGATGACATCCAGTGGGGGAAGAGAAGCAGGAACAAGAGCCAGAAGTGTATGTCCAGGGAAGAGCTTTACAGTAGAGCAAGCTTAGAGATAGTTCACCTGAGTAAGTCCCAAACTCCAAAAATGTGTGGTTCAAGAATTACCTATTTCTACCCAATTTCTTTGATGTTCAAGCTTTGTCTGCAAGTAACACTGCTGGACAGGATGCTTTGTCTTACTTTATCTCTGTTGCCTATTGCAGAATGCGATATAAAAACCTGCATTATCAACAAAACAGCATGTGACTTAGGCTTCCAACCAGTGGTTGCTATATCTGAGGACGGTTGTTGTCCTATCTTCTCCTGTAGTAAGTACCATGTTTCCTTAAGGTGTTTTATTTATTCCTTGAGCTATTTCATTTTTTCTAAGTGAGTCAAAATCATAAGCAGTAGCCTCTCCCCTTCCCTCTCAGCCTTTACAATTGGTGGGGTTTTTTTTTTGAGGTGGAGTAACTGGTGCAGGTTCTCTGTAGCTAGTGTAAGTTATTGATCAGATACTGAATGTCAGTTACATTGAACCCATCCAGAAGCTCTGCTGCTAAATTATATTTCCAGATTCACATACCTGACCCAGCTTCCCATTGGCTCTGTTACCAGCAAGGTGGTTAACAATAAAGAAAAGCTCAACTAATTTCAAGTATGGGTAAAAAAACATAAGGTAAATAGATTCTTCCATGTGGAAAATACCAGGATATAGAATTACCCCCCACTTCTGAGCAGATGATACATGTGGGCTTCTGAGTAACAATTAGCACCATGTACTAGTTACTTTTTTCGCCCTTTTATGCGGGCTATTAAGGCTAGTGAATAAGCTCAGTTCTACTCTGTCTCCTTTAAATCACTCACAATTCAGAGACGAGTACAGTAACTCTTTATATCATTCCTAGCACATCCTTTTAATTTTATTTTTTCTTACAGTACCAAAAGGTGTATGTGTTTCTGAAGGAGTTGAATTTAAGGTAGGTCTTCTTCCAGACACTTCTTTCCACGGGTTAATGCTGCCTGAGTCAGAATTTTCTGAAGCTGTTATTGTCAACACTCATATAAAAAGCAGGATTAGAATGGCTCATAATTTTTCCCTGCCGGTAGGCTTACGTACTACTCGAAATGTTACTGAATAGGTAACGCTAGAGACCAGTAGCTTGCTTACTAAATGAGATCTTACCTATGTTTTAGAGTCAAGAAGTCAGATTTGTGATTGAATACAAATTTTAAATCTCATTGGATGTTGTAAGATTAATTACTAGATCAAACTGAGCAAAAATTGATGCATGGAATTTATGAGATAACGTAATAACTTGTTTAACGTGAGTGGTGCACTTGGGAGCGTCAGCCTTGTGTTCATTTTGTGATACTGACAGTGTGAGGTTTTAGAGATCTGGAGGTATTCATTTCAGGAAGTTCTTCCAAAAATAAATCCCAAGCATAAGCATTCATTTTTGATAGTCCAGGGGATGTATGTTTATTCTAGAACCCACTGAATTCTTGCCGTGGCCTGTCTCCTCTCTCCCCTATGTTTCCAGCCTGGGGCAATGGTGCCTAAAAGCTCTTGCGAGAACTGTGTATGCACAGATGAGCAGGACGTTGTGACACAAACCAACCACATCCAGTGTGTTCCAGTGAAATGCCAAACCACCTGCCAGCAGGTCAGCGCTGCATGCTCAGCCTCCCCGACCATGAATGATGGCTGTTGAGGGGATGTACTGTAAAACTGGGATAGCATAACTGCTTCCTCACTGAAAGATAGCAGGATATAATCTTCTAGTAGATTTTTTGTAAAGTCCTTTCTAGGGTGCTGGTTATTTTTGCTCTAGCAAATTTAAGAGGTCACCCTTGGAAAGATGCCCTGCGGGAGAAAGATTGCAAACCTGTTAAACAGAAGTCTGACTACTGAAAGATGATGTTTGTGCTGTTCTGTTGGTGTTGCCCATTTTTAGCTCAAAAATTAAGATTGTAAAGAAATTGCGCAGTGGTTTATATGTTTCCAGACACTTCTCAGTACTCGTGAGCTGAGAGTCTGCACACAAACTGTTCAGTCTATTACTGAATGTAAGCAGAGTGGTTTCTTTTCCATTCTTGCCCAGATAACGCCAGACCCACCACCAATCCTAAAAATGGATAAAACCATTATCCTTTATCCTGAAGCCAGCCACACCCACACCCACCAAGAGACCAATGGATACCTGAAACACAGGGGAGGAAATAACTGATGCATGATCTTCACATGTCTGACAGCAGCAATTCTTGTGGATAATCATATCAGACCAAGCACTGGTGGTAGATTATGCAAGTAATCATATGCTGCATTAATTTATTTGGCCTGACTTGTGTATTAGCCTGAAGAAGAATAGCCAATGACAGGGTCTTCATGGTAACTGAAGTGTCCAGAAGTCACTATTCAATAAGGGAAAGAAATCGTCAGCTTTGATTGTCAGGCTTAAAGTGGTTCCAACAGGTTTCTAAAGACAACAGAAATGAAACCAGAAGGTTGGCTCATTTCCTCTGCCATCTCCAGGGTGGCTTTTATCCAAAGGTGCTCCATGAACAAGACATCAGGTAAATGGAAACTTTATTCCCACAGGGTTTCCGCTATGTGGAAGAGGAGGGTCAGTGCTGCAGCCAGTGCCAGCAAGTGGCATGTGTGGCAAATTTTCCATTTGGCAATGTGACCATTGAGGTAAGCACTCCCTTGCTCTGCACACAAGGCTGAATTATCAAAAAGATCTCAGCACTTTTTTGAACCAGTGTCATACATTTTGAGTCTGGGAAGACCTCTAGGAGATTTAAAAATGTCTGTATTTCCAAAGTACATGTAGATGTTTATACAGCTGCTCTCCGCTGTGTGCATCTCACAGGCACCACTGTGTTGAAAATTATGCGTCTCTGGCAGGAATAGAAATCATGTTACCCCTTCTCCTCCTGACATGCAACAGAGAGAAAGAATTTGGAGGGGATGGTGAAATTGTGTAATACTGCTCTTGCAGAAATATGTGAGCTGGCTTCACACCATACTGCTCCAATCTGGAAACAGTGTCATTATTTTGCCCTGGAGATACGGGGCTAAACAGTGTAAGCGAGCTGATATAGCTGTACTACCACTAGTTCTGAATTTGCTGAGGCAGAAATCAGAAGTGGCATAGCTGCTGTAGTGTAATGTGACTTGGTAACACACCCAGGTAATACATCATGCCTTGTGAGTGTAGGGTTGTGTAGACATGGGCTGAGCCTCGGGCTAGTTCTTTGGTTTTATTACAGCCTGCTACTCCTGTGAACAGTTAATGACACTGTCTCAACAAGCGACTACTGTCTTACATGCTGTTGTTTCTCTGGTAGCTCTTGTATTCTACATCTTTTCTATTTCATTCTTTTATTCCTTGATAATTTATCTTGCAAGCTAGCTTCTCCTGTGCCAATATACAATTTTTATGTTTCCATGAGGAGGCTTTGCATTTATCCATTAACCTTTATTATGAAGACTTTTCTCTTCTTTCACACTTTTGTTTCCATCTATTAAAAAAGAAAACTGTTGAAATCCTTTAAAAGAATTATTTTCTTTTGTGTATATTTTATTCCACATACATTAACACACCTACCTTCTGGCATTTCTGTTCATACCTCTATGCTCATTCTGCCACCAGCTTTTGATTCTTTCCACCTAGGTGGCCACAGAAGGGATTTTGCATAGGCTGGTAGTGGGTGAGCTTGGTACATAATTTGCATACATGAGTTCCAGACATCTCAGCATTTTCAAAGCAATATGAACAACCCAGTCCCTCTGCCAGTTCATTGACTGTATTACTGTTGCATTATTCTATTTTTATTGCTATACTATATTGGGTTGGGTGTTTTTTCCTCTTTTTATTTAGGTTGGAAAGAGTTATAAAGCTCCATATGATAACTGTACTCAGTACACATGCACTGAATCGGCGGGCCAGTTTTCCTTGACTAGTACAATAAAGGTCTGCCTACCATTTGAAGAATCAAACTGTGTCCCAGTAAGTATTTTAGAGCCAGAAAAAAAGACTTCTGGAATGAGCTTTGCTGCTGGTCTGGGAGTTTTCTTTACTATTTTGAATGAGCCACTTCAGGGTTTCTTGACCTTTCTGAGCTGATCATCCTTGTTTGAGGGAAATGTGCTTTTTCAGCCCTGAATGGAGTGTCCCATGGAAGTACAACAGAACTATTTGCAAACAACCCACACATTCTACTTGTTGTGGGATAAGCACTAGAACTTGCAAGAGAAGAGTGTTGGGGCAATACCAAGGTGGGATTTTTCATCACTTGAGAAACACCAGTGTTACAAAATGCAATTGAGCAAATGGTAACTCACAATGGACCCCTGGGGGAACCAATGAACACAGTGTCTTCTGATATGTGGTGCATCACTAAGCAAAGAAGTGAGCAAGGGTATCATTCATGCCCTGGCTTTCAGCAATTAGTGGTTTCCAGTAACTTTCAGAAGTGTTTTTGGGTTTCACAGCAGATCTGAAAACCAAAGCAGGGACAAAGACAGCCTTTGACTTGAATTAGCTTTGGGGTAGGTTCTGTGCAGGTCAGGCTGTTCAATTCCAGGAGCAACTGTCATTCTCTGGGGCTGGGGTTTTTGTGCTGGCTTCAACAGGACATGCATAAGGTCAGGCATGTGTTACAGGACACCTTACCTGGCTCGTGAGAAGATATATAGTTTTAAGAAAATTCACTCCCTTCCTTGCTGGATTTTTCTTTTAAGCAGTTTTATATATAATTGCTACACAAATAGGTCTGATGAGGAATCTGTGTTGGTTAGAGATGAGGGAATATACCTGAACTCTCATTGTTGCTACTAGCTGCTTAGCAATATGTGCATCTGAACTGTTCTGGTTATGTTTGCTTTCAATACAGGGGACAGTTGATGTGACTTCAGATGGCTGTTGTAAGACATGTGAGTGCATTAAATCACTGATTCCCTATTCCAGTACTGTTATGTTCTCCCCTGCTTGTAGTCCTGTTTCTGCATGCACTGAGAGCCTGCAGTTTCCACAGACTGGAAGACTTCTTACAGCAGCACAGCTGTTTTTCACCTCACAGCTGAAGCTAAAAATCCACTCACAGCTGAGGCTAAAAATCTGCCTCATTCTTCCAATGGGGACACTAAAATTCTTTGATCTCCATTTCTGTATTTTTAAATAACTGAAATACTGTTAGTTTGAACTATACTCCTGATAAGAAAATTTGTAGAAAATATGCTCTGTATTCTTCCATATGGAAATTGTATGGAAAAAAGGATTTTCTTTTCTGTAACATCCACCCAGAAATCATAGGTTGTTACAGAGTCACAAATGTAATTTATAGCAATTTTTAAAAAACCAAACCCTTCACGTCTTCTTTAGGTCTTGGTTCAACAGTATCTTTACAGGAACTTATACATAAGTCTTCATTTAAACTAGTCCACAAATAGAAAAGTGCCTTGACGAGCAGGAAATTGCTTTCCTGAATTAGTGCCTCTCTGCTTTCTCATTTGTTTTTTTGGTTATGCATTTGAACTGAAAAAAGTTTTAGTAGGATGATCTGCCCTTGGTTTCCTAGCAGATACCTTTCAAAACATTTACTCCCCAGTCTGAAGAAGTCTAAAACAGAAGTGTTCTCCTACACAGGTATTGACCTGCCGCATAAATGCAAACGCAATGTGAAAGAGCAGTACATTGTCCACAACAACTGTAAGTCAGCTGCTCCGGTCCCAGTGCCCTTTTGTGAAGGGACGTGCAGTACCTATTCTGTGTAAGTAGGAAACCTTTCTCTGTCCTCCCCCATGTCTGGTCTTCCTGGGTTCTTGTCGCCAATGGGCTGCAGCTGTTTGTCCCCTTCCTGCTGTTTAAAAGGACCTGGCTGGGAAACTGGGTGTGCAGAACAGCAGTCATTAGCAATGTGACCAAATGTCTTTAGTGTGACAGGAGTGCCTTATCTTAGTCAGGAAAATAGGTCCTTTTGAAAAGACATCAGCTAAATTTATTAACTATCTGTTCTTAAACATGTCCTTATGTGGTTTTTGAACAGCTCTGGTTTTTAGTGGAGTTTTTTCCTGCTCTTTGGTCTCTGCATGAATCGTTCCTTTCTGTCTTGCCAGAACGGGCCTAACCCAAAATCCACTGAAGTTACTGGGATTTTCCCCATTTGTGTCAGAGGATCTGGCCCTGCATGGCTAGTAGCATCCTGAGGAAAGACTGTTATGAATAAGCAGAAAAATAGATGGGAATTGTTGCTCCTCTGCTCCTTAGAAGTGCCTCCATTTGGAGCAGTAAATACAGATCAGTTTGGCAAGACAACAGGCAGTAGACTGATGTGTAAATCTCATTTCTATAGGTATTCCTTTGAGGCCAGTGAAATGGAACACAAATGCATTTGCTGCCACGAAAAAAGGAGTCACGAAGTGAAGGTGGAACTGGTTTGCTCTGAGCATAAGACAGTCCAATTCGCATATGTGCATGTAGATGAATGTGGATGTGTGGAAACAAAATGCCCAAAGAGGAGAACACGAGCATAAACTAAAGGAAACATTTCAGCTCCCATTTAATGCTTCCGTAGCAAGTGAGTAGTTTAGAAAACAGCTGTGAGTTACCTTCAAATGACCATACTTCTCTCTTGTGCTTTTTCCTTCTGGTATTATATGCAGTTATGGAAATTAGCTAAAGATTTTACTCTAAATGTTTGTAGAATAAACTGCATTTCAAAGAGGACTTGTTCTCCTGTTTCAGTGATGCTGCTAATGGGGCAAGGTGGCTAATGTCTTTAATCACATAGTGGTGTATAAACCAAGGTTATTACAAGACACTCTAGAGACAGATGATGCCTTTCAAAAGTCCTGCCTGAAGAAAGTGCACATTGTAAAACCATAACCACATGCATCACTTCATTTCCCTTAGAAGGGAAACAGCAATCATTTCCACAGCTGCAGTTCAGTTGGAGAGGCAGGACTCAGCTCGGGCACATTCACATTCTTCTCCCCAGTGGTCCTGAACCTACTTTGGCTGTGACTCTGGGTCACTGCAGGAAAGCAAGATGCTTTTTTCCTTCTGCACAGTAAGCACTACATCAGGAGTGTAAAAACATGTTTTACATAAACACTACAAAATTACTATATTTGCACCCTTATTGTGAGTCCTTATCTCACCAGTGTTTTTTATTATTTGCCAACATCAAACTCTGAGCTGTGTGTCAGGTGAGAGACCGATGTTCAGTCTCACTACTGGTTACATGACTATGATTTGTGTTATAAACAATTGACTCCCAGCTAGCATGTCCAATGGTACTGGTGACAGTATCTTATGCGGACAGGGATGAAAATGATCCAACAATACCTTCAGCATACGCAAGGAAGGCAGATGCTTCTGCTACTTGAGCAATTTGGTCTTTTGTGACCTGAAAGAGAACCGAGGACTGTGACTTTCTTAGAGTGCAGTGTCCTGCAGCCTGCTGTGTGGGGGCTTTTGGGAATTGTTTTGAAGGGAATGCTTTTGAACTGACCAAGTAGATATGAAGTGTATTAACCTTTAGCTTTCCATTTTAAAATGCTGCAGCTACTGAGCCCCAAGTAACCTTTAATTTAATCCTTTTCCATAATAAATCATTTCAGCTGGTGACAGTTTACTTTCATGTGTACTGTTTCGTTATGGTGTTACTGATCTTAAAATTGTGGGAATCCTTGACTTTGAATAGGCATAGGAGTTGAATGGTACATGTTTTTCTGTGCTCTCAACTCCCATGCTTATTGGGTCATCACTGTGATGCAATAGGGCAGTTCGTGTTATGCCTCTGCAGGATTCAGCTCAGATATTGTTTTAACTAACCTGTTCTCCAGCACCTTTCTCAAATGATTTGTCTCAGACTAAGTAAGAGCCCTTGGGAAGTTATCAGTTTCTCAGCACTGGGTATTTTGAGAGCCAGGGTAGCTGGCTTAGACTGCTGAAGTCAGAGGAGGTGAATTTCATCCTTTGTTTTTATTCTGTTTCCTTATAAATGATAAAAGAGATGCTGGGTATACCTAATGATCACAGTGGGAATAGGCGTACTGCAGGTATCTTTGGGAAACATGGACAACAAAATCCAACAAGGTGTTTGTGCTGAAGTAATGAATTATAGAATCATAGAATCATAGAATATCTCAAGTTGGAAGGGACCCATAAGGATCATCGAATTAAACCTAACTCTCCCATTCCAAGCCTCTGCACTGGTCAGTGGACCAGTTTACTTGATTATAAATGATAGGAATCTCCAAATAATTTGGTTAACTGTTAGTGCAATGCAACTCCCTTGGAAAGCATGTGTTGCAACTGCTTGACAGTGAGGCTCATGCATAAATTTCACATTAGCCCAGAAAATGTTCTTACTGATACAAATCAAGTGCATGCATGTTTTTACAATGCAAAGAACAGCAGCAAAAAAGGACATTCCTTTCTTTCCTCCTTGCCTTTCCCTGAGGAGGAAGAAATAATTCTTGAGCGGCTTTGTCGTCGGAAGAGTAAACAGAGTCAGATACACACTCATGTAAACCCTGCAAATCAATCATTCTCAGCAGGATGGCTTAGCAAGAACATGATCAGAAACCTTTCCCATCTCTGCATTATCTTCAGGTGGGAGAAGGACATAAAACACAATCTAATCTTACCAGGTGTACTTAGATTTCTGTTCTCCTGTGTGTTTTAGCAATGGTGAGGCTTTATACACAAACTGAGAATGGCATTGATTTAAAGGTGTACTTTCCTGTTCAGTTTTGGCATGCAGTTTTCTTTTCAGGGAAGTGAAATGCTGGAACCAAAGGCATATTCCCATCTCCAGAGTGCTTTTGAACAGAAGATCACGTGAAACCTCACATGCTCCTTCTCCATTCCCAGTTACACCTGGCACTTCATTTACTCACTCAGTCCAGCATCTAACTGGCCTGTGCAATACTATTTACAGCTCTGATGGCTGGGTAGTAAAGTGAACTCATTGGTCCTCTGTTCGCAGGTGCAGAGTCCTATTTAGCTGAGATGCAGCCAGCAAGGCAAAGCCTCTTTAATGAGAACTTTCAGCTTCCTCAGCTCAGAGACAGTCAATGGGTCAAACATCTCCCCCCTCCTCCCCACACACAAATGCACAGGAACAAAAATCAGCCTGAAAGCTGCTTGATCTGGAGAAAGCGTTACACTGGAAGCAAATAGATATAATGACCCACTTGCAGGTTGGCCCTTCTTGATGAGTGGCTCTGCCTCTGCATGCAGCAGCATTGCCGCTTGCACAGAGCAAGCTGGACTGCAGCTAAAGTCTGTGTCTCCTTCTTTAGGCTGTTGTCACAAGCCCCCCACCAGAACTGGCAAAGTTAAACACAGGCGGCTCTTCCAGGAAAAGCTTCCCTGTAAACATTTGACTTGACTGTGATCCTGCTGTCGCTGCTGTGTGGCTGCTTCTCACATGTGCACTGTCAAGCCCTCATCTGTAGCCCCAGGCCATCTCTTCCCGTTAGTGACTAGTGTCTGCAAATCAAACATTTCCCTGGTGTAACTCAAGAAAAATCAGTGGCATTGCTCCAAGTACTGTTTCTTCCTTTTGCGTGAATTCTTTACACCAGCATACACATCAGTTGGGTAACCCCAGGAGAACCAGCATTCAGCTGAGCCAGTTGGGCCAGGGCTCAGCTGGTTTCAGCCTGTAGTCATTCTTTTCTTATTATGCGAGGATGGTACTCCCACTTACTGAACATTTCTGAGGCAACACACCAGGAAGTACTGTCTCATATTGCTAAAATAAATATTTGCTGGAGATACTGCCTCATGTCAGGTGAACAAGGCCTAAGACACTTTATCATGTCACTAGTGTGCTCTGAGTCTGGGTTGCCATTATGAGATGAACTTTGACTTGCCTATTGGTTTGTGGCTTGGGAAGGTCAGTTCCCAACACTACTTTGACGTAGTTTAGCTAAATTTTTGTTTGGCTTTTGTTACCAATTATTGGTGTTTGCAAGGAGGAAAAGAAAATTAAAGGTGTGTTCTGGATTTTTATTTGGGGAGAGGCACTGTTGTTTTACAAACTTTTCCACTGAGTGGATCCCCTGGTTGTGGAATCAGACCTCTAGTGTTATCTACGGTGTGCTGTATTGATATCAATCTATTCTGGTATCTAGAATCTCGAGCTGAAAACAAAGACTGTGAACTGTAAATGCCCTCTAATACAGAAGGGATTGTTTAAAAGAATGCTGCACCTATTTTGCTTCAGCATACTGGCTTAACAATTAGAAAGTTGCAATGTAAACATGAAAAAAAATTGTCTAAATATCACTCAGGAAAGTTATCTGATTAATAATAAACCAGAAAAGAAAATAATCTGGCAAATTCGATGGATCATCTTTCAGGTAAGGGGGAGACCAAGCATTGGGTGGTCTGAGAGCTGTGCCTGACTCTTCTACAGATTCGTGTGCTCAAATACATGTTCTTGGCCTTGCTTATATTTCCTTTCTGATCTAAGATAAGGATAAAGGTAGGCCTTTGTTTCTTTTATGTGATTGTAACATTTAAGTTCATAAACCTTTTTGCAGTAGTATATAACATGCTATTTGCAAACCTGAAGCAGCTACACTCACTTTTGTCAGGCATCCCAAACATCCTTTAGGAGAAAGAACTGTGACAATTTTCCAAAGACACCAAGTCAAAGGTATCAGTTGTGAAAATCTTTCTGGTTTTTACACTTCAAAGGATCTGATTATTCAGTATCTTTAGGGCAACAATGGAGTCTCAGTTTACCTTGTACAAGGCCATTCTCACATTCATTTAATTCTTTGACAACCACAATCCCTCTCTCAGGAAAGCAACCCCATCGGTGGTGTGCCCAGGCAATTGCCTTTGTGTCAAAAGTAGGTCAGAGTTCGATCATGAAGCTACAGAGAGGTTGCAATTTCTTACGCATTTTTCTTCTCTCTAGATGCAAACACCAGGTTTTTATCAGTAGTGTCTAAGGCAGTTTAATTGATACTCACTGGCTTTAATTTAATGATTTTTTTAATTCAAAGGGAATCTGTTCAGTGGCTTCCAGTAACTGTAGGTTGATGCTTCTGTTTATAGATATCCCTGTTTCACTCGAGCTTGCTTTCTGTGAAAGCCTGTTTTTAAAATATCCTCCTTGTTGGAATGAAAATTATTTAACTACTGATCCTCCAGAGGATCCAGTCCAGTGAGGTGTCCCATTGATGTGAGTGAAGAAATCAAGGAGGACTGGGTGGGTAGGCTCTGGGTCATCCCATCTACCTAAAAAAATGTATGTATAAATTAGGACTTGAGGCACTGTAATCTTTCTGTGTAGTTGCTGAAAATTGCTATGCATCTTTCCTGAGAGCTCAACTGTCTTCTGGAAATACCACCCCACCCCCTTTTGACTTCATAGGCAGTCTAAGATAAGCACAGCCCTATCTCATCTAAATCCTTTAAAGCAATGTATGAAGTTGATCCCAAATGCCAATTTTATATATATGTAATGGGAAGCGCCATTACTGCAAATCCTGCCAAGCCTATGTCCTGCCTTGAACATCTCAACCATCCTCAGGACTTTCAGTGAAAGACCCTTTCACCCTGATTTCTAATAAGAATGATACTGAGAACAGTTTCATTATTTTTGATAGGTTCTTTGGCGAGGGCTTCATCTCACTTGCTTCTAACATTTGAAGTGGTCTTGTGAATTTTCCCTTTACTCCCTTTTGATTTTTTAAATGTAGTCCTTAGTAGCTGATCTCATTCTCAACCCTGTCACAGAGTGAGTCATATTTTGACCCACACCAATGTCCCTTAGCATGACTCCAGCAAATCCAAGGGAGCTTAAAATTGGGCTAACTTAGCAGGCAAGGAGTTTGCTGCCATCCCTATGTGTTTTATATGTAAGTAAGTTAGACTCAGCTTGAATTTCTGAAGGCCACTGAAGAAGTGCATAAACCCTTTTGTGTTCCAGCTCTGAAATGTTTTTTTCCATGTCACCACCTGTCCCTACACTGCTATTCAGAGACAGTCATGAGGCAAGTCCATTGCCACTCCTTTACAGCATCTTGCCTTCACTTCTTTACATATCCAGACATTTTTCTATATTGACTGATCCATTTCCCATAATGCCATAAAAACCTGGCTTAAAACCAGAGTTTAATCTGGCCCTCAGTTAGCATTGTTCTATAAACAAAAGGCTACCAAAGTGCAATGTAGCCATACCAGCTGCTACTTTATGGCCTGGAATTAGCTTTTCCCCCAGGGCTATTTCTCTCAAGGACCACAGCACATACCTTTACATCCCCAAGCACCCCAACTTACTTCTAGCTTGCCCCCTTACATTTTCTGTTTGCTCTTAATGATGTTCTCCGGCTTTTTCAGATGCAGTCATTTCAGGTTAAGCATGGAAAATATCTCCTGGGTATGTGATATATGCTATAAATCCATCTTTCTTTACTGTTACCCCAGGAAAACTTTCAGGAACTGCTATAATTCGTCACACCCTTCCTAAATAACTAGTTTGGGAAATCCTTCAAAGAATTTTTATAGCCTGCAATGCTTGGCCTGTATGGTGAAGTGCCTGTCTGGAGGCTGTTTACTGAGAACGAGACTAGCCCGTGGCACCAGTGTGGATGCTTGTTCTTCTCCATCACCGAATAAATTGGACTGGACTTCTTCCTAAAGACGTCTGTGCCTTTCCAGCAGCCAAGTAGTTGATTGGGTGACATTTTTGTATGCTATCTTGTGCTGCTCAGACTAGATTAGAATAATGACCCTTATGGCCTTTGTAAAAGGAAAAGCAGTTTCAAGCACATTCTCATCCTGCATCCACACTTTCATAACTGGATAATCAGGTATTCGATTACTGGTCATGCAAAGATTTCTGGCAGAAACACAAGATATGCCTATTAATTCACCTTTCCCTTAAGCTCAATGACTTGAAAAACATCTGACACCCCCCCTCAAGCTAAAAAAACAAACAAAGTTTTCCCAGTGGTCTCATATTTTGCTTTCAGAGCAATGCTTGAGAGTGTGCTCAACTTCCCTGACATGTTTTTATTAGTAACTAATGAATTAAGCTCCTTGCTTTTGGTGTTGATTTTTCACTGCAGAGTAAGACTCAGTGAAAGGAGTGTCTTTGCATCCTGGACATGAGTGTTACTGCTGTGTCTTAGGTCTACCTGACTGATATTTGTCCTGGGATAGCATGGCACTTCTGATAACAAAATTGTTTGTTATATAAAAATCCTAAAGAAATAAGTCATTATTTTATTTGATGGACAGTTCTACATCACTTTGTAATATCACCCTGGCTCGTAGATACTGGGGGATTCCATAATATAGTTACATTTCACTGGTGCTGAATCACTTTGAATTCTCCAGTTTCTAGTAGCTTTGGGCCTGATTCTCTTCTAGTTTATAGTTTATAAATCTGGGATAATTCAGGAATCATCTTTTTTTTTTTTTTTAATCACAGCTTTTTATTACAGCTTTAAAACTGAACTACATTTTTAGTTTTTATTTCCCTCATAAGGTGGGCTGCCTTGCCTGCAAAAGATCCTCCTAACAAAACAATAAATGACAAAGTTTTTCATTATCATCAGTAAAGATGAATGCTTTGTACATAGAGCTTGTAAAACACTGCAGGCTACAATTATTTGAACAAAATAGTCTGTTAATAATGCATGCAAGGGCTTATTAGTAATTAAGAACTGTTTCTCCTTGTTCCCGCAGTCAAAACACCAGACCAAACATTGAAATATGTAATCTTTGTTGCTAATGGATTCTGACTGGACTAGCAGGTCCTGCTTCGTCTACACAGCTTTCTTTGAAGGAAATACAAATTAGTTATGTGTTCAGTCTGCACTACAGCTGGAGACATGAGATGGGTCAGTACTGTCCTTTAGAGTGAAATATATGCCTACACCAGCAGAACCTGAAAGTGAGAAAAGCCCTTGCTCTCTGTGAAAAACCCAACCTGTTATCCAATACTAGCTGACATTGAAAGCGGTGTTATGATGTGACAGAAACGTGGTGTGACAGAATCCCTAGCCAGCCAGTTCACTGAAGTGGAATGCTTTTAAAGTAAAAAGGACTCTCCCATGCCAAAGAAATACCGGATACTTCCAGTCCCTACAGCTGGATTTTACTAGAGTACAAAATAATAATCTGCAACAAGATGACTCTCAACAGAGGAACTGCAGAGCTGTTGGGCGAATCTGATTTTAAAAGGTTTGATTAAATAGGTCCCCTGTCAGCTGTGTTCATGAAGAGTGGGTCCTCTCCCCCAGTCCAGCCCCTGCCAGCACCACTGAGGTTGCCAGGTCTGTTCAGGGCCCCTGGGAAGCCTCCTTCTCTCCCTCCCCTCTCAAGTTTGGCTTTGGGTCTGCTCTCAGCTGCAGAAAGCCCCTGCTCCTTCTCTCTCTGTCTGCACTCCTGTTGCAGGCTCATCCCATACCTTTCACACCCTGGCTAGATCCATTTGCCCTCCCAAATCTTCCCCCAGCTAAGCCTGTGCAGTAACTCTCAGGAAAGGAGCCATCTCCTCTTCCTCGAGAGGGTCTACTTCAGGCTCCAACGAGTATTGGGCAATCCCCAGTATCAGTGCAGACTAGGTGATGAATCGATTGAGAGCAGCCCTGTGGAGAAGGACTTGAGGATACTGGTGGATGTAAAATTGGACATGAACTGGCAATGTGCACTTGCGGCCCAGAAGGCCAATCACATCCTGGGCTGCATCAAAAGAAGCAAGGCCAGCAGGTGGAGGGAGGTGATTCTCCCCCTCTACTCTGCTCTTGTGAGACCCCATCTGGAGTACTGCATCCAGCTCTGTGGCCCCCAGCACAAGAAAGACATGGACCAGTTAGGTCCAGAGGAGGGCCACGAAAATGATCAGAGG
Organism: Gymnogyps californianus; assembly: GCF_018139145.2. Taxonomy (NCBI): domain Eukaryota; kingdom Metazoa; phylum Chordata; class Aves; order Accipitriformes; family Cathartidae; genus Gymnogyps; species Gymnogyps californianus. Next base: position 19,360,326 of record NC_059475.1, on the reverse strand, counting down.
GGTCTCCTATGAAAAGAGGCTGAGAGTTGGCATTGTTCAGTCTGGAGATCTTACAGCAGCCTTACAATATATAAAGGGGGCTTATAAGAAAGATACAGAAAGACTTTTTACCAGGGCCTGTAGTGACATGACAAGGGACAACAGTTTTAAACTGAAAGAGGGTAGGTTTAAATTGGATATAAGGAAGACATTTTTTATGATAATGGTGGTGGAACATTGGAACAGGTCACCCAGAGAAGTTGTGGATGCCCCATCATTGGCAGTGTTCAAAGTCAGGTTGGATGGCACTTTGAGCAACCTGACGTAGTGAAAGATGCCCCTGCAGGGGGGTTGGACTAGATGATCTTTGAAGGTCTCTTCCAACCCAAACCACTCTATGAATCTATGATTCTAAGTGTTATTCTTCTCTACAGAGACACACTCTTTAACAGAATGTGCAACAAACAACAGTTCTTTTCACCAACCTCGAAATCAGTAATGGCTACTTTGGGAGCTTTTATTTTTAATAAACACAAAGACCAGTGAAAAGCATGGCAGTGCTCTGCATCCCTCTTAGGCAGAGGAAACCACTCCAGTACCTACCACCACCACCAAAAATCCCTCCTTGCTTGTTCTCTGGGCCTCTGTCTCTAACCTGCCAGGGCACACTGGCTGGCTTTCTAGTTGTTTAACTCGCAGCTGGTGTCAGCCTTTTTGCAGTCATACCCCAGGCTTCTGTCCCACAAAAATATCAGCAAAGTAACCGCAATTTGTAGTAATTTCTGCTGTTAAAAAATATCATGCATAATTGCATCACTGGAACAGAAACCTCTTGCAAATCTGTCTTTCCCCTTCAGTGACATTGTTACTCCTGGGCTTACTACAAAATCTCAGCATGACATCTTATTTATTTTACATAAATCCTGGATTTCTTTGAGTAAAGATTTGCAATACTGTGTTAGAAAATAACCTTGGTCTGAACCTTTTGCAGCATTTTTAAATGTGACAAATTGCCAAGGTGAAAAAGAATCCAGAATTGAATTTTTTTAAAACTGTTTGACTTAGATTAGATTACTATACTGTTATATTCATAATATTACTTACGCTCTGGCTTTTAAATTATACTAGAGGTATTGTAGGCATTCCAGAAATGCTTCCACTTCGAGGTTCTTAATAAATTTCATGGGTAGACCAGGGACATGAGTTTTAGTGGCACAAGTCAGGAGGGCCGTGTTGATGCTTTTAGTGCACATCAAAGTCCATATTGCCTGTTTGGACAACATGTTCCTGACCGTTGGCGTATTTCTGTCCAGACAGCCAAGTTAAACTTCATCCTCTTGCTTTCAGTACATGATTTGACATAAATCATGGCTGCAATGGCATGTCCAGGACCTTTGCCAGACTGAGCATTTAACATAGCTTACGTCCTGAGCTAGTGTTCCTTACCCAGCCCTCACACTGGGTTTTTAGCACTAGCTTTATAATTTCTGTTATAATTGCAGTAACGTCACTGAAAGTCACTTTATCTTATCTGTGACCCTTTCTTCACCATGAACATGCCGATCTCAAAGCCTGAAGTTAAATCAAGTGACCTGGGGTTTTTTTGCTGTGAATGACAGGAAGATGTGGAGACTTGTAAGACTGTCTCTGTTTCATGATTCACGTATTGTTTGAAATTCACTGTCACAAATTCAGACTCTTTTGGGTGTTAATACTGCAGAAAAGGTGACTGTCTCTCCTTCATCCTAGCTCAGCCATATTTTCTTTTCAGAATAGCATATCCTCTGAGACCAAGTGTTACTCCAGTGGTATTCTACCATGCTTTGGGAGGTCCCAAAGGAAAACATTAGTGAAGCAAACTGCTGTGTGTCACTAGTGGTGTTCTTGCACTGGACAATGTTTGCTTTTCAAAACCCATGTTCAACAGAGGTAATAAATCATTTAACTGCTTTCCACATGTCTGTTGCAGCACAGCTAACCTCCTGCTTAACTGCCCAGGCAGACTTCAGCAAACACTATACACAGGAGAGATGAAAGGGGACCCAAACATAATGGCAGGAGAAAATTTGTTTCTGTGTTGGCAAAAGCAACATTTCTCCCTAAATCAAATGCCAGCACAATGGCATCACCCCAAAATACAATATATTGTGTTGCTTTTAGGTTTTAGCATGGGAGTCTGTGCCCTCATTGTTCTTTCCCATATACCAGTAAGCAGTAGTGTTTACCGTACAATTTCCATGGGTTCAGCTTTTGTGCTTAGTTAATTACAAGGAAGCAGCTACAATTTAAAGTCATTGCATTTCTGAAAACAGGACAAAGTGCTACCAGACAAAACTTTTATGTGCTGTAACAGAGCAAGCACTTTTGAAAGGCTTTTAAGGCACTACGGATTTCATTCTTCCTATCCACGTTCAGCCCCGAGTCTTCTTCACCACATACCAGTGAGCTCCACGTCAAAGGTGAACAAATTTAGGAGCTTAGTAAATTTGCAATGTCAGCCTAAGTGCCAGGAGCTACTTGGGGAGCAGCAGATGATGTACATGGGGTCTGGAGAAGTCCTGTGGCCTGTTGCTCAAATTACATACAGTGGAAGATGACAAGGGCCGACACTGCAAAAAGGTATTGATGTAAAAGTCTTTTAATGTGTTCATTGGAGATGCTAATAAAGCAGTAATGAGACAAACCCAGGTCTGCTAGACAAGGACCACTGTTTTCCTGTAAAAATGACCCAGAATTAAAGAAGCAACTCAGTTGCAAAGACAATGGACCCATCTCCTCCCTTTTAAACGGTATCTCAGGTTCACAATCTGGAAATGCTCCTGTGCAACAAACTTCCTAAGAAATGGGCTAAAACTAGCTGCATTCATGCTTTCTCCTAGTGATGTTACTAAAGATTCCTTATTTTTTTAGAAGAATTCAGTTTCTTTTGAGGACCCACCAAGGGTGAGTCTCTGTAGAGCCAAATGTTAGGATAGTCGCTGGAGGGTTTGCCTCTAAGCTTGTCAGATGTGTTGCACATCACCCAATGTCCTAAACGGTTCAAGTATACAGTAAAACCACTCCCAGTGACACCACTGGCTTTGGAAAAGCTGCTGCCTAGTGAAGTTCCTCGCTTTTTTTTTCTTTCCTTTATATTCAGCCCGTCCTTTTCAATGGTTGTTTATAATTTTGCAACCATTTTATGTCTTGGTTATCAGTTTATTTTTTCAACCGAGTTTATCAGCAAATGCTGGCTTGTTAAAAAAGAAACGTTTCTGATGGAAACTAGTGTGGGAGCACTTCTCTTATTTTACCTTTGACTTAAATTAAATGTAAATCCTGGAAAATAAACTAAGTAGTGAAACCACACCTCCCATTCTGCTTTCTCCACTTACACTGGTTGATTAGTGAACTTACTGAAAACTTATCTCCTTACGGAAGTGAATTTGGATTAAGGGTGTGTGTATGAATTTAAACTGTGCTGCTTGTCATTGATTGGCTTCCTGGGTGATTGCTCTTATCTGGGAATTAAGAGTAGTCTGTGCACAAAGCCATTTCAGAATAAGACACTCTTTCCAGCTTCAGAAAGCTTTTTTCTTCTGAATTACCTTCATCTACAAAGTACTGGGATAACAGAGTCACACAGGGAGTGAGTGTAAGTCCTAGCATGAGATACTCAAAAGAGGCAGGAAGGGTTGGAAGACAAGGGCCATGCTATTGGTCCTGTAGAGCATCAAGCACGAACCCGCCACCTTTTCCACAACCCACAAGAGCTGATAACAGTTGAGACAAGACATGTATTTGCTGCTGTTAAGTCTCCATATGCCTTCTGTGAATAATTTGGAATCTTGGACAACATTTACAATTCTTCCTTATTCATGGGCAATACAGTATTTATAGTATTTTTCATAACAGTAGAAGTGTTAACAACCTGGCATCCTGGATATATTCCAGCATGCATACTTCCATTTTGCTCACCCATGTTAGCCTTGTAGTTTCAGCTCCTGTAGCTAAAGCATTTGCTTCTTCTTGTTCTAAACCAGCAAATAATAGCCATGTTGTCAGTCTGTTGACTCACAGGGCAGGGCATTCCTATGGCTTGCACTGTTACTACATCTATCTGGTAAAGAAAGCTTGTTATATCACCCATGCACAAAACATTTTAGTTAACACCATCTTTCCATCATTCTTTTAAGTACTCAAACATTTACCTAAGGAATAGGCATTTTCCATGCTTGGTCAACAAGAGATTTGGGTTTTGTTTTGGTTTTACTGGAAAAATAGTTTCCAGACTTTGTTTTTCAGAAATGCAGTTTGACTTCTTCCTCTAAGATTTTTTTCATCATGAGTGATTGCCATTCTTTCTCTTTTCCCTATTTTCTGATCTTTAGATATGATTAAAAAGGCCAATAGGTACAATTAGCAGACTAACTCTAAGATCACAAATAAAAATCTACACCAAGAAGAATAGAGATTGATTAAATCTTGACACTGGACTTGTGAGCAGTGCCAAAATTGACTACTTCTACTATCTACATTGGCTAATGATAATAATAATATACTCACAGATCCTAAGAGAGAGAAAAAAAATTAATCGTTTCTCAGCATTCTCAGAGAGTAGCACAGATTCTGTGCTCTTATCCCCATCGCTCAGAGATGCTGAGGCAGTGAATGCAGTGGCGGGAAACACTCTATTTACAATGGCTCTGTATGTGCCATGCATGGTGGAAAGCATTTCACTGTCCAGTTCCTAACAAATTCCTCCAAAGCATCCGTGTTTAACCCTTGAGCAATAAGAGAAAGAGGAATCATTCATATTAAGTTTGTATTGGAAAGTTTTTACTTTGGGATTTAAAGAAAGACCCAGCTCCTTTAAACACTTCTCCATATGTTTTAGTTTCTGATGCGACTGTCCCTGTGGACCTAAACAAAACTATATGAGTCTTGCAAGCTTGTCTGTGTTTAATGAATCAAAAATTAAAAGGATTTTTGTTAGTTCATCTACATAAAGATGTAGGGGGTGTTTGTTTATTTCTAATTGACATACCTAGCCTAAATTGCCAGGATGTATAGTCTAATGACATTAAGCAGCATGAGACACAATTAAGAGTGTTTTTCCCAGGGTTGACCTCACATACCTTTCTTGAGTAAAAACAGCATGCATCTTCCTGCTTCACTCAAGACTGCGCAATGAGGTCTTACCTCATGTTTTCTCCACACCCAGAGTGTCAACAGTAATGGCTGAATGGAACCATTGAAATATTAATATTGTTCATTAAGGAGTCATTTTTCCACCACTGATTTTTGTCCTGTTTTTTTCAAAAATCATAGGAAATCAAATGTAACCAGAATGGCTGCAGCACTGCAAAGAAAAGAAGAGTTCCCCTAGGAAGATTGCCTAATGCTGCAGATTTCTTACACGTTTATTTTGGTGGAAAGCATTTTATAAGCTCTGTGGAGGAATGAGCAGAGGCATATTTAACAATAAAAAAGGCACTGAAAATGCAATGGATTGGTAGGAAAGTTAATCTCTTTATGTTTTAAAGCATGATTTACAGGCAGAGCTGCGATGTCGGATATGTTTTCAGTTAAGATAGCATACACGCAGTACAATCACTTTATTTCATAAGAGCATTAGGATTCTTGGTGAAGAAAGGCGCTATTATAAATGCAACGCATGATTATAATTATCAATATGTTAACAATTGTAAGAATTATTGCAAAGGAAGTGAGCTATTTGTTCAAACCATATCAGTTTATCATCAGTTCCTGTCTATGTACAATATAAATGGGAATGAATCCAGTCCACAATAATGTCAAAGTCCAAGTGAATTTCATTTACAGTGCATTAAGCAGGAAAGAAAGATAATTTGGGGAAGTGTAGGATGTTTGGACTTTGCTTATTTTGGCAAGACCCATTCCTGTATAATATGTTCCTGGCTCTACCATTTTTGCAGTCAACATCTATCTTTTTTTCTGTGTCAGGAGATCGGTGTGCTTCTTACAAAACCAGGTTACATAATGCTCCTGGCATATGTGAGCCGAGCAGAAAACCTCTCTATTCCATGTCCTACAGCCTTTTAAAGCCAGTGTTGGCATTTTTTTCACTCTGCTGCATGTGGTTAAATTTTTTTAACTTGCTGCAAGTAAAAAGCAGCAGCCCAGTGTTTTGAATGAGTGCATCTATCAATCACAGAACTAGATGGTCCCTGGCTTCATGCATTTGGGCCCTACACTGAGCCCATTTGGCTCTAAGCTTCCCCAGGTAGATCAGATTTTACTGCTGGCTTTTCCCTTTGTCCCTCAATTACATGTTCTTGGCATGGCCTCTCTCCCAGAAGGAGTGAAAGAGCTCCGGCACTGCTTTTTCATCACAACCCCCAGTGTCACCATTTGCTCTGCAGAATCTCCAGCCCAATGGGTGCTCTGGATTTACAGCAATCGCAGTCAGACTTTGCTAAGACTTGTCAACACATTTCCTCTTTAAATAGCACAAAAAGCTACATGGCAGGGAGGTGGGTGGGGGGAGTGCATCCTGAATGATATTGCAAAAGCCTGCATGGATTGCCCGATCTCCTTTCCCTCACCTGAGAGTGGGAGCACTCTCTGAGAATGATTCCTGCATCCCAGCTGCCTTGTTTGCACGTGGTAGGAGTGTTTGGTGGGGTGGGAGAGGGAGGGAAGGAAGTGGCAGCTACCAACTGTTCAAGATTATCCAAGGACCTTCTTCCAGGCCATGGATTAATTTCTGGCAGCTCCAGGTGTAAGCAATGCAAGCCTCTACCTGGAGTCCTGACCTTCTGGCAGTCCTGTAGGCCATCTCTACCCCTCACCAAATTACATCTGGCTGCCAACGTCACAGCATGCACCTGCATGGAGACTTCTGCCCCAACCCCCCCTTTTTTTTGTACTTTGTATGTCCCCCAGCTTAGACGCCTGCAGATAGAAATTGCCATAGAACAGCTGAAGCCACAGCTATGGACCTGCTGCCTGTACAATGGCTCACATCTTGTGGGACTCCTGGCCACTGGGAAATTGGGGAAATTGTTCCTTTCTAAACTGGTGTCCTCTTCCCTAGGGAGGTGTGGGTCAGGCAACATGAGGAGGGAGGAGTAGGAAGGGTGGAGAGGCAGAGAGTCACTACTCCAGTTTGAGAAGCCACTTGTGTGGTTGGATGCTGTGGGCCTTGTGTGGCCCTGGACAGATCTGGTCATTCCTACTGGGGGAGGGTGTCATCAAAGTCCAGCTTCCTGGGGAACTAAAGGTTGTGCCTCTCCACTGCAGCATGTACAGGATCTTTTACCTGCAGCTGATCTCTTAATCATTGACTAACTGCCCTTCAGATAAATTTTATTTGACCTTAGTTGAGTTTGTAGTCAGAAACAGGCTTCTGCATGGCCAAAATTTACTTCCTCTTGCCCCTCTCGCTATCCTCAGACATTCAGTATTATAAGACCTCTCACACACATCTCATGATTTTTGTACTGCTTTGGGAAAATTCCACTGCTCCAAACTCTAGCCATTTTCAGGAAAGTAAGTGAAAACTGGTTACCATTAAATTTTAGTCATTGTTCAGTCTGATCTTGGACCAGTCACTAATTGATAGCTCTTTATGCCAGTCTCTTGCGAAACCGGAGTTGTAGCTGCCACTCCTTTGCTGCTTAGTGCAAGAAGCAGGAGGTAGGAGGAGGAGGCAGAGACAGTTTTAAGACAAAAAAAATTCAATCCTGTTGTTACATTTACAGAGGAATTTCCATGTTTCTTAAAGAGTCACTGTATGCAGTTCTGTGACTTCAAAACGCACACAGTACCAGGAAGTTGATTACATTTTTGCTGATATCATATCAGAAGTATCGAGTGTTTGATGGACCATGTCTGTCCTAATGATGAAAAATCCTTAGTTTGTCAACGTATTGCCTTTATAGATCCTAAAGCTGTGTACATTTCTGAAAAAAAGGACATTTTTCCTTTAAAAAGTTAATTACTGAGCTTCTAGCCCATCCCCTCTTGATTGAGGTATGTTCAAGAGTCGTGGAGGGTTGGTCTTAAACAAATATCCCAATGAATTTGTTACGTCAAAGTCATGTTCTCTCCATTGTGTCTAATGCCAAAGGTATTGAGGAAATTCCATCAACAAAATCATTTTCCAGCCTCCCTGAGTTCATTGCCACGAACAGCATCAGCACAGCTGATAACCAGAGTTACTATTGGTTTGTAGCATTCTTTTCAAAGGAAAACCAAAGCAAAAAGAGCAGAGTCACTGGAGAAAAAAAAGCTTAAAACATCACTTTTTTGGTCCTCAGTTGAACGAGACTTTATGTGAAGTCAGTGGAACTTAGGCCTAAAGTGAAACAGATGCTAAAATTTGCTTCTTGAATAAAGACCCTGCACTGTTTGGGACCTGCCCATCTTTGGTGTAAATAGGCCAGTTCAAGGATGTTCAAAACTATGCTGTAAGTGAAAGGCTCCTCAGGGTGCAGTGCCCTTCCCAACTCATTTCATGCATGGTTGTTACCCTTACATGATGTGACACCTGCCTCCCACCCCATACAATTACTGTTCTCCAGTGGCCATTCCTGTTGTTGTTTTGGTCACTTCCATCTTTGCAGCAGAGTAAGGAGGCTGGAATGAGATAGATAATCTTCCTTTGTATCAGCTGGGATTTCTCTCTAGGAAAGTGAAGGAGAAGATTTAAAACTCTCAAAGGTCTAAGTGAGAGTAATTAGAATAGCTCTCACTATGCACCATCTTCAGTTACCAAATAAACAGAGGCCCTATGTGTACACACACAGTTCCTTATGCCTAAGGCCAGAACCTGTTCTCTCCCTCAAGCAAAACAGAAAGACTTCAGGTGTTTTTCAAACCAGATACTGGAACCAAAACCAACCAAACTTTAAGGTGTTCAAATTCTGCATTCTGATTTTCCATATGGGACCTTTCCCCATTTCACAACTCCTCTAAAAAAGAAAATAGAAGGATGTGGCTTTGCATTGCAGAGGCTAAGCTCCTTTTGAATTGCCTCTCCCACTGCTTATCTTCATTCCTCTACTCATTCTTTCCTATATCACGTGCTTGTGATGCAATTGCAGGAACAGCACGTGGCCTCACAGCCCATACTCACAGCAGAAATATTATAGCCCCAAGATTACTGCATTTGTAGAGCTGGAAGAGTTAATGAAGAGTAAATGGCAACACGCAACTTGAGAGGAGGGAGAGATGTTAAGAACTGAGGCATTGTTTTCTGGATTAATGGTTCCTACACAGAGAGGAAAGTCAAAACTTTTCCTGTTATAGGCAGTTGGGATTGGTAGAGTCTGGTCACACCTTTAGAAAAAAATATCTTAGCAACTTACCCCAAACAATTCCAAGTAAACTGAAACTTTCGAGGTTGTTTAGTCTACCTCCTGATATGTCATTTGGTGAAGATTTAACACTTGTGATCAGAGCTATAGTGTTTAACATCTGTGATTGGAGTTGTAGCAATGGGAAGGGAGAAGTGTGCTAGATGGATATATGTAAGCCTGAGCGTTCCTGCTCTGCTAACCATGGAGGACAGTAGGAGGTGACTGGCCGAAGCTGAAAGGGGTGAGTGCTTGGAAGGGTAACCAAAGCACTTTGAGTTACACATAGAAAAACCAATCTTAACAGTGGATCACTAAAAATGGCTATCCATTGTATTAACATCCTCTTAAATCCCTCTTATAAGAAAGATGTTATCCAGTTGGTCAATACAACTTTAGCTGCTATGCAGAACTATCTGTAAAAAGAAATTTATCTCTAGAAAAAGAAATGAGTGCATCTAGAAGAAATGTCTCCAGAAAAAGTGTTATGCAGATTCCCCAGTACCAAACAATACATGACAGTGTCTTCACTTGTTGACCAGTAGATCTCACTTTCAGTCTGTTTTCTCTCCCACACCGTGCCTTGTCTTTCCCTAGATGACTGCTTCTTCCCAAGGTAACTAAGATGATTTCTAAGTACTTCCATTCTTCATGAAGGTACTCAGCAGTTCAGTTCCATAGGAACACTCGTTTAAGCTCATTTAATGAGAAAATACAACCTGCTGCTTGACCTACCTTGCAAAATCGTAGATTGGCATAATACCAACATTGGTCACAAATTTTGCGGACCCCAATGTACAATAACGTGCAGATCCTTCCTCCATCTGTTCGTATGTTTGCATGAGCCAGGTGCCTAAGAAGAACAGCTGGAGCACAAGTTTGCTTGGTGGAGAAGCATACTGTATTGTAACATGATGGAAATGCATGCTGTATTGTAGCCCTGTGAAACAAGAGACAACATCTGTTATATATATTACAACAATGCTTAGGCATGAAAGAAACTCCTGGCAGCTCAGCTGTCAGGTGTTAGGCAGTAGTTCACAGCTACAGACCTCAAGGAGACTTCCCTGGTTCAATGGGACTTCACATAAATACAGATTTTCTGAGTGTCAGGGGTTTATCAAATTAGATTTTGGTTCCTATGATCCTCCTCAAGTTTTAATCTGTATAGATGAAGTCAGACCCTGAATACCCCAAATGTCACTTTGGGCTTATACTACCTAATTTAATCCATTTAAGTGCGTTAGTGAGTTAAGACCCGTAGTTGCCCAAGTGAATACCCCACCAAGGTAGTTCAGCCCATTAGAGATACAAATCTCCTTGTGTTACTCTCCACTGACTCAGGTCCTAATTTAAGTACCTCAGTTAAGTGCCCACATCAGACTGAGTGTATTTAGGGCCCCATATTTTATTAGCAGATAAGCTTTTGGCATCCATTAAAACTAGAATTTGCTATGAGTAATCATTTAAAGATACTCAGCAGGGCTCCAGGCTTGACTTAACGAGCACAGAGTGTTTCTCAGCCTCTCTACCTGTAACCCATCAAATGACTGTGGTCTGATATGGAGAGAGATCCCATCAGGAAGAGGCCCCACATTTGACCTTCCATTCTTTATCCTGCAATTTATTGTCCAGATACTTTGCAACTCCTTCTGTGTGCTCCTTGGAGGACCAAAATGCTTTGTAAACCCTCTTGTCCACAAAGCTCACAGTCTAACCTGCATTTACATTCAATCATACAGCAATAGACACAACAAATCCTGAGACAGGTCTGCTTGGAGATTACAGCGTCTCAGTGAAGACAGGAAAGGCAGCATAAAAATGGTAGTAACTTCATGATCAAGGAAATTTTCCATAACTTTAGGGAAGCAGAGTTCAGTTGTGCTGTCAGCAAATATCAAGTTAAATATTACTTTGATTTCCGAAGGCAGTCACTGATTCCATCTCTTAGTCCTGCAAAGCTGCCCAATCCTAGCATCACCCTTGTCATGTGTGCTTTTGTGATTAGTGGCATTTCATGGAAGTCAACTCAAGCCAGCAGACACGTGAGCTTCCAGGAAGCACCATGTTTCAGCATCCGGGGAAGGTTTCAGCATCCTGAGCAAAGCAGTCCATTTAATACAAAGCGTCAGACCTCAAGGGCAGAGAAGTCAAGGGAAAGATCCTCACTGACTACAGCTGGGTTTGGATCCCATCTGTCATCTTCATTTCACTGCCTCTGGTGATTTTGTGTATCAGCTGACACAAAGGGAAAGCACTCCAAAATAGGGTTGTAGCTACATGTAATACAGGGTGCCAGGAGGGAAGCCCTGTGCAGGGGCTGCAGGAAATCAAAGGACCTTCTTCAGCAGAACAGCAGGAATAACTCAGCAACAGAGAGGGCCACCCATTAGTCAATATGAAAAAGGCCTTATGCCGCCACGTCTGTGCTTAATATCCACTGCTGGTGAACAGCGGTAGTGGTTGTAAACATGTAGGAACTTCCTGTAACATGACTAAAATTAATTATAAAGAATATTTATTTTTGCAAAATGTCAGGGGTCTCCACTTTTATTAGGATCAGTTCATCCAGCCTCCTTGTATCCCATGAAGAACTTTGCATTGTGCATTTCCCTCCCAGCTCTCTCTCTCCATCTCATCCATCACAGCAAGCTTACACTTACTAGGTTACTTTGTTGGTGTTATCAGGACATTGAGGATCTACATACTGTATTTCATGCTACTCCATGAAGTGTCACTTAATGAAGGCTAATCCTTTTTTAAAATATGACCCACCTACTAAATTCAGCTGCTGGATTTTTATCCTATTTTTGGCCTCTACCTGTTTACCAACCTTCTACAAAACCTTTAAGTAAAATAGCAGGGACAGTCAATATTACAAGACCCAGGAAAATGATACCATTCTTTATGGATTAGGTTTTCCTGTATTAACTCTGGGAAATACTAGTATAGGGTACTGTTAAATTGTTGGACTTATAAAACAATATTATTAACCCACCATATTTACATGTTAGGATTTTGTTGTTTTTTCAGGCACAGTTTCAGGAGAACACTTCTTTGACTTTATTTGTTTCTTACATTAAAAACATCCTGATTAAGTAGAACTTCAGAATGATGATCACCAAATTGCTATGCAAAACTAAATGTGCCTTGATGAATGTTAATCACTCCACTTTGGGGGGAGATGAAGTCATAGGTAAATAAAAGGGAATAGTTAGGTAACATTTCCACAGTAATGAAACAATGGTTGTATGTTTGCATAGCTGTACTCAGACCAGAAGATTTCCTTTTTGGGGACACTGTTACCTATTTAAAAACAAACTTGTTCAAGTCTGTGCTAAACAGTTTGCTTTGACTGACTGGATGAAGCAGAGCCAGAAGTAACCCCAAAGGGATGATCTAGGTTGCTCAATTTAGACCTAATCAGTTCTTATAACTGGCCAGGGAGGTGGAGGTTTAGTAAGGTCTGCTCTACCACTTGAGTTTCTTCCCTATCCTACCTCCCCTTATCCTCATGAAGATACATCCCTTCTATCCGGCATCCTGCTTTTACATAGGGATTGGTGAGGAACAAGAGAGAGGGAGAAGTTACTGAGCTGTAAGTACCAGGTTTCTCTTAGCAGTGAATGTCCCTATATAGAATTATTTTCCTAGCAGCCATCTCCTTAATTTTTAAGATCATGTTTGTGCTGCCAATGGGGAGCACAGCAACATTCACTGGATGGACATTCAAGACCAGGACCCTTGCAGAATGGGTCAAGGTTGGAAATGCTACTGATACAGAGGGATTGAAAAGGCTTGAGTAGCATCAGCAAAGAGGATTATGGAGCTCACTGTTGGACGGTTCTGCCAGGAAGAAATCCTTGGCTTCTACTGCAGGAATGACTTCAGAGTAGGCAGGGCTGGAGATGAATAAGAGTAGGGACAATGGTCAGCTGTTATACCAAAATCCATCAGACACATGTCCCAGAAAACCAGAAGTGAAGGAAATGTGATCTATTGCAGGTTAAGGAGGTTGCTTTTTCCCCCAGGGAACCCTTCCCCATAGCCCAAGTAGTTAAAATGCACAGCATATTGTTTGCTTCATAGTGGCTACTTACGTGACAGCTCTCAGGGTTAAAGTACCGTAAATCCTATTTTTTTTTTGGTCAGGATGCTTAAAATTCTGATATAAATAGGCTCCTGACAAAAATGTTACACCATTGGAATGGCCAGGAGTCATTGATTTTATACGTTTACAGCTTCTCTTCCCCATATTCAAAACAATCCAGTTTACAGCTAAATGTGAGTTGTCATGGGAGCTATTTCAAACATTGAAAGCCAGTGATATCAATGGCTTAACAGTGACAGATCTAGCTAAGGGGAGTTGAGGTGCTTATTCCTCATGATAATATTACCCATTCCATTCCAAATTATTTTTCCAAATGTTTATATGAAGCCATTAACCCAAAGGGTAAGTTGCCCCTTACCTCAAACCAGTCTTAATTTGTGCTGGAGCTGTCATGGCACCACTACGGAGCAGGACTAGCAAGTCCACAAAGAGATGGGGAAGGTAAAACAGCAAAACCTTGATTACAGAGCAGCCAAAAATTTTACCCAAAGGATCTCCCTTTTATTTTATCTAAGAGGCAGGATCCTATTTTCTATTAAAATTAATAGGAGGTAGCAGTCCAAAAGTAAATACCCCAAAATCTGCTGGAACAGTTGTTACCCTAAGTGTATGTCAAATGAATGGGTTAATTCCACATGTGAAAGTCCTAGTCCTGCAGATGTTAAGAAGTGCATGGAATTGAACAAAATCTTCAAAGGTTAAATTTCAGTATGATCAGAGGTATTTTGCAGATTTCATTCAAAAACATGAAGGGGATGTTGATTTAGCTGAATTTATGGTGTAGTTTACCTGGAGGGTTAGGCCACTCTGTGCTCATGTGCGTGTGTTTGGAGTCAGGGGGAACAGGACAGACAAAATCTAAGCAATAAATTGATGTTAAAGAGCTAGCAAAAGATATGATGACCTTAATCATGTAGGAAAAATAGCATTTTTTGGGAATTACCAAATGCCTGTGTAATCCCACTGGTGCTCTTGGAAACCTGGCAACTGTGTAAGAAGCTTTTTCTTATGTTTCCAACAGGAAAACATTGTTTTATTACAGCAAACATAGAAAATTCATTTGGAACCAATAAATAAGTTTCAGAGTCTGCTTGATGGTGGCATAACAAGATTACAAGTGAAAAAAGATAAAGCATTTATAACCAGTTACATGCCTTAATGGTGCCTTATCAGGTTATGTGAATAGCAAAGATCAGAAAAGTGCCAGTTAAGAGTGTAATAAAGTCCATACAATATTAGGCTTTAGCGATGTTGACACTTGCAGGAAAGCAGAAGGTAGGCTGTCTCATATATCTTAATAAATCCCTTTTTAGTAAGCACTGCTTGTCATAAAATCAAATCACTAACACAGCTGTCTGTGCAGAATACTAGCTACACAGTTTTGGATAAAGAGGGCTTGTATCTTCATCCCTCAGTTTTCCTTGACAAATGGACAGAGCCCCTCTTCAGCAATTTGTCTTTTGTCAACACCTTCTGAACCATGAAATTTTATAAGTGACACAGCTGACAAGTTTAGCTGCTGGGATTTCAATGGGAAAACTAAACCAGGAGATACTCAACATCCAGGTTAGTTTAAAAATGAGTTCTTTGATGTGGTAAAAGGGGAAAAAAGTAATTATTTTCTCAGTTTTCAGTTTATTTGTCATAGTATTATAGTTTTAATTTATTTAAATGCTCTCACATACAAGCATACAAGCATACAAACATACATATGCCTTTCTTTTAGTATTAAATATAGTCCACATATTTTATATTGATATTTTCCCATAAAATTTTATGGGAATTTTTGTTTTACATAACCAAAAATTAATGCAAGCTAGAGCAACAAAAAGTGGCTCTAAACTGGCATTTTTACCTTGCTGAGACATTTTTTTCTTGATTAAAATTGTCATTTTCTTTAACATGGTCTTGAAAATATTTCCCTTTTTTTTCTTTTCAAGGCAAAAATGCTTCAATGGCATTTTCATTAATAATTTTCAGATTAGCTCAGTTCATGACCTTTGAGTGATTTTGCCTTTACTATTCTGTATTTACACAGCAGCTTGGGTTAAAATGATAGCATGCTACTACTATATACCACATTTGCTCCAGAATTCTACTAGATCTTCTGAAATGGTAACTGGTAAAAAACAGAAGTGGATTATGATTCCCAATAGAAAAATAGATAGTCCACTAAAATGCTCTGATGTGCCTGGACCTAGTACAGGGTCCACCAGAGTGAGCAACACAGCATAATGCTATTCTGTATCTTTTCCTTGGTTAGGAGGAAGCCACCTGATGTGTGGACATCATCTTTGAACATATTTTCCAAAAATTACAAATCTTTAAAGCTAATATTGGTATTGTGTGTTGATTTGTTTAAATCCCCCTAATATGCATACAATTGAATAGATACAAGTTGGTTCAGGTTTATCCTACACACAATGAAGAGAACTAGACTTAGGAGCTTATGTAGATCACTGTATAATCACTAAACAATCACTATAGGGATTATATAGATTTCCGTGAAAACCAGAGGATAAGTCAGAGGGTGTATATCAAACACTGTGAATGTCTGCTGCAGTGTCTCATCAGAGAGCTAACTCTCCAGCTGCTGGCTGCAAGAAGATAAGAAAGGGCTCAAGCCATAAAATAAATCAGATCTGGATTTCAGACACTTTTGAAGTGGAAGAGTTTAGTTTTGTTTGGCTTATTGCACTGACAGGGTCCATGAACAAAACAAATGAACAGACAAAACCTACCCAGAGCCAAAACCCAGATTCAAACACTCCCGGCTATGATGTGGGTTAAGACAGAATTTAAAAAAAAAAAAAAAAAAAAAAAAAAAGCCACATCCCCAAGTGCTCTCAACTAATGCCATTCCTGTGAAAACACCCAGCAAAGTTTCTGTTTTTCAGTCATTGTCCAGAAAGAAAAAAAATTGTTTTACCTCATGTAGGTATTTTCTAATTGCACATGAAATCAGAACTTTCTTGACTAGCTGCTCCTGTCTGGACAGAAATTACTGAAGGGTAATGAAGTAAGTAAGGCAGTGATTTTGGTATCTTCTAATATTATAAATGTACATAATCCTTGTCATACTAAAACATCATGTTCATAGCTTTTCTGTATAATAAGAGGTTGAGACAGTTCATTGTGTAAAATCTCTGTTTATATGGAAAGAAAAACAAATTTGTGCGTAAATGCGCTCATACATATACATATACATATGTGAATATAAATACAGATGGCTTGATTTCTTTTCCCAGGTCTTTCACTCAAACCTTCACTTGTTTGATTTGCTCAATCTTTCTCTTTTTCTATAAAATACATGTATTTTCGCATGTGATCTCTTTTTTCTTGAGTCTGTTGCTCGAAAGGATTAAGGACTATGAAGTAGTTTATAAAATAAGTTAAAAGAGCATAGCTTATAGCCAAAGATTCAAAGAGGGTTATGGCATTTCTTTGTATACACATAAAAATTTGAATCTGAAGTGGAGAGAAGAACGATGCAAAGAGAATGATGGAAACTGGAAACTGAAGTAGGCAAAATATCAGACAGTGATAAACCAGTCATGACCTTGAAAGTACCAGAGTTGGCACTGGTTTTCCAAAAAGCTATTAGAAGACTAAATAACTTGAAGATGGAGCTCGATCCCTACAGAAGGGTTGAGGTAAGTTTGGAGGAGAAATCCTGGAAATAGACTCTACAGTTGTGATACCTGCCCCATCCTCGCAATAGCTCCAGGGACACCCTGGTGTCCAGGGAGGGTGTTGAAGGACAGTGTAGGAAGCAATCATTTCCCCCATATCCCTTCGTGCATGATTTGGCTTCCAGGTATGTTTTTCAGACTCCAGAGTCCTGGAGATTGGGCAGAGCTAAGAGGGTGCAGCAGTGCTCGTGTGGCATTCCCCTCTCACAGGTACCCAGATGCCGTAACCTGTTTGCACACAGAGAGTTAAACCAGATCTTAAGCAAGAGGAATTTTTTTCTCACTGAAGTATATTGGAAGGGGTTGTTGGGTTTGGGGAGTTTCTCCTCTTTTCTCTGATATGGGTGTGATTCATCAAAATAACATACATAGCAAAACCTACATCCCATTCTTTTCTGTATCCTTTGCTCTGTTCCTCATTTTAAAGCTATAGGCTTTGGCTAGGCTGTTTTGTTTATGCTTTCCTGATTTATGACCTCCAGGTGAGTTTCCTCTAGGAAAGCAGTTTTTCAAAATTGTGCCTTTAATGTGATATGCATTCAAGAGGCAAGGCATACGTTTTTAGGAAATAAAATACAGTAGGGCACAGTGACATTTGAAATTTATGCCATCTCCCCTATGCAGCAATAGTGACAAGTAGATATCTGCTCCAGCATTTCCATGAAGTCTTCTGCCTACATAGCACCATTTATTTTATTGACAGCTCCATGCTCACTTTAGAGCTTTATCCTGCTATCGCTGCATTGAATGGAAAGTTGAGATTTTCATGCAACCTCTCAACATCAGCTACGTTTGCTTTAAGACAGGCACCAGAGGACTCTGAGGCTTGTCATGAAATAGTGAGTGATGCCAAGCCTGGCTTTAAGCATATAGTCTCTTTGACATGAGGAAATTTTCTGCAAGTGGAACCTATTCCTTGTTTTATTGGCAGATTTCTGATAGGTTCACTGTGCCTTGATTGATTTGTCTTTTCTTGTGTATAACAGCATTACCTGTAGCAAACTGGCTAGCCTCTACAAATCATTTGCTACATGTTCTTGGAAAGATATCAAATCCAGAAAGAAGTTTAATTCACCTTTGCGGTCAAGCTGATAAGGCACAAACTTATTTGCAGCAGTAACACTGGCTAAATACAGATGGTTAAGCTTGATGAGGACATGAGTTGTCAATATATCCTTTAAGCTTTTACTTCCCTCTACATATCATTTTGGCATTTGCCTTTTATGATATATCCCCTGCTATGAAATTTTAGATAGATGCAAATTCCTGGGAGGTCTGTGGCATGCAGTGTAAATCTCTGCATATTCCTACCCAAGGAATGAGAAATTATATCATCTGATGCGTTTCCCTGGCCTCATTTTGCTGTTTGAATGATGGCATACATGTACTGGTGAATCCTCTTGGGAATCCTTTTGAATGAAAGGTATTATCCAAATGTAAATCTTAACTTGTTAGAAATACCACTTCTAACTTTGTGTTAGCAATTATATGAATAGATGTTTGAAAAGCCTGGCTAATTCCCTCTGAAATGCAGGGCATAAGCTAGCACTGCCTGGTTTGAGTCTAGAATAATAGGAATTTGGGAGCCCAGGAGTTAAAAGCAAGGAATACTGGAAAAGACAGGCAAGGTCTGTAAGAGTTGCCACCCCCTACCTTCTCTTTCTTAGGAAAAAGAGACATCATGAAAGAAAGTGGTTGTCTTCATTCAAAGCTTATCACATTCCCAAGGAGTCTTGCCACTACCTTCATCAGCTTTGTTTACAGCTTTAAATTTCCCATATACCTCCACTGCTTTATTGATAACACAGCTTCCAGCAGTCCCCATCTCCATCAACCCTAGGAGCTGCTGCTCAACAAATTTACTCATTTTGCACCACTGAGAACAGGATGTGGCTGCATCTGCTACATGTTTGAAAAGACCTGACTTGTCCCAAAGAGTTGAGTCATTTTTACTGTGTTTTTTAAGGATGCATACACTGATTTATAAACACAGGACTAGAAACAATCTGTGTGCCAGAAATGTTCAGTCTTGTTTTGGAAGTAGGTTAAACCTGGCTTCAATGCACACCCTTTCTGCAATTGCCAAAGAATGGAGATGACTTAGAAGTTGTTTCTGCTGATGTTCAGAGTTGGCTTGTTTTGCCTTTTACCAGCCGTGCTCCCCCATTTACATCAGGTCCTGTGTCCTGTACTGAACCCATATATACTACATGCATTTCTTAAGTCAGCACCAAGATTCCTGCCAAAGGCCAGATGATGCCAAAGGGGCATCACCTTGCCATGTGATCTCCATTCCTGTGAAGAACATCTCTGCAGACACTTGCTTCTCCTCCATACATCTCTCTACTCTGTGCAGAATGTGAGAGAATGTATGCTGACAGGTCAGAAGCCAGGAACAAGGAATTGTGCAATTCCTGTCCATCGGCTTTCTGTGTTAAGATCTGCACGTGGGTAGACTCCAACCCCCCTGGAAAGTCAGCAGCAGCCGTGTCAGTCTGCTACGTGGAGGTGACCAGATCTCCCACCACAGTCAGGCTGCACTGCTGTTTGGGGTCAGGTAAAAAAACTTAGGGCTGAGATGAAATGCAGATAGGGGCCCAAGGCCAACATTAAGGACAATGTAATTTCAATTACAGCTACAGCTTTACTGACATAGCAGAATTATGCAAAACCAGGTAAGAACACACGTACACAGATTCTTCACTGAATGCATTCGTTAGGTCACCCCACTATTTGCAGTGGTTAAGCTTTAGGCAAAGCAGCAAGGTGTTGGCTTCCTCCAGAAAAGTTTTCGCAAGTGATAATCTCTACTGTTGACATAGCTGGAGAAAAAAACTGCTGGTCTTTCACTTCCCTTAATCCTGCTAGTTTGTAATGCTAGACAGTTAGGACAAAACTGAACCAGAATGAGAACAAAAACTAGTGGAATAAACGTTTCTACTATCTAACCTGCAGCATTCTCTGCACTTCAAGCACATACAGACCCCCAGTAACAACACTGTCTCACATTAATTCAGGGCCTTTCATCCTCTATGGCTTCACAAGCTGTTCTAAGAATATTGTGTGGATAGGAGATTTCCATTTGTAGGCAATGCAGAGCACAGAGAAACAGTGCATAATAGAGGATAATAGTAGTACTAGGTTTAGTTGAAAATATGAGGCAAGTTTTCTAACCATGAAAATTCCTCCAAACTGGAATCATACCACCATAGGATTAGTATCTTCTCCTTTACTGAATTTACCTCTGATGATCAATTTTTATCTATATAATTGTTCTTTCAGCAAAACATCATCTTCTAATGATATGCATGATGGATGGGAAAAAATGGTCTAATGCTGGGATAAAAGGTGAATGAGTCACCTACTGAATTGTTTATGCCACCCGTTAAGGGTCTCTGAAAGTTGCTATTCAAATACAAAATGGCTGAGATTATACTATCAGACTGTATCCAGCAAAAGTAAGTACAGGAATCACAGATATCATGCGCACTTACTGACATTGAAAACTAAAGAAGCAAAATATCAGAAATCTTTGCTAAATTCAGATATGCAATTGTTCTCTGAGGTTACTTTCCCGAAAGTAACTTCTCCTTTAGTAATGTTTTTATTAAAACTTCATGTCCTTCATGACACTGGGAAACTCATAAATACACAAACAAAAAATATCCAAAACAAAGCACTTATGGGCTGGTCTTAACAATCAAAATCTGAACATATCTCTCAGGTCTTTGTTCTTGTAGAGTCCCTTTAAAAACCTTGTGGTTTTTGACAGTTACTATCATAGTGGTTCTGCTCTAAAACATGGTGAGGTCAAGTGGAGCCTTTCCATTGATTTTATTGGCATTTGTATCAAGATCACCACGCCTAAGATTTTGCTGTACTTTCCATTGGAACAAATCAGAAAGTATGTGATTTAGTACGTATATTACTGACTTTTCAATGGATATGAGCCAATGGCCACTTCTGCCTTGCTTGCCCAATTTTTGATAGTTTAAAAGTCAAGACTCCTGGTATTTTTAGCTGCTGCTTTACTAGAAAAAAAAACCAGCTATGTGTCAAATTACTCTAGAGTTTGGAGTACTTTTCCAAATTTTTTAAGTATTACTTGTATAGTAAAAGTATACTTAGGAATGTAGAGATCATCTTGAAGATATCAGATGTTACCCCACTATCTTCAGTGATTAAATCTTACAGACCCCAGAAGAAAAAAGAGTAATATGGTCAAAACTTCCTTCTAAAGACCTTTCCCTAATCTCTACTACTGGCATTCATTTTGATCAACACACACTGCCATATAATCTCTATGGATATTTACTTAAGCCTTGCTGTTGGTTCACTGTTTTTACCTAGACAACAAGATTCATGGAAACATTCACGTATCATAATCTAATCACAGATGAGATACTGTAAACGAGCTTTGCGTGACTGTACTAGAGTGGCTCAACAGGTTTTGGTCCATGTCTAGTACACTTCTGAGTGCTTTTGATTTACGGTGACATCCCATCAGATTTCCATCCAGAAGGGCAATCTAACATTGGTTTGGAAACTTTTTACAGCAACCAGTTCCTACTTTGCCTCAGCAAATTCCTCCTATAATTGTTTTATTTATGTATTTATTGGTCACATGCAGTAAGTAGCGTTTTGAACAATTTGGAAGACCCTTTACTGTTTGGTTTTGGTTTGGGTTTTTTTCTCAAATCAAAGTAACCTGTCAGTGAATTCATCGGATGCAACCTTCTTTGCAACTGTGTTGACCTGTTTTCACAATAAACTTTCAGGTGCCTGCCTGTTGTTGGCCCAAGAGTGAGAAACTGAGCTTTACTGCCTCGGGTGGGACATGCTCCAAAAAACAGTTACTGTGCATCTTGCCATTGACTTCAGTGAACTTATTGTACATTGCTCTTTTGTTGGTCACACGTCTACTTATCGATCAATGCCTTTAATATGTTACCGAACCAAAAGGAGTTAGCAGGTGTTCTGTCTACATCCATACACAGATTGACCTGCTAGCTGTGTATCAGGAAGATGAAAAGGGATTCAAACAGCCGATTTTCTGTTGAAGTTACTGAATGCTGCAGTATGTTAGAGGAGTTTCTCTTTTCTGTCAATCAATTTCAATCAATGTTTCTCAAGACTTAACTGAAATCCAGGAGGCTGAAACATGTTCAGGGAAGGCTGATGCCCTGGAGAAATTACTGACAGATTTGTTTGAAGAAATGGAAGTTTAACCCCCTTTGGAGATAATCTCAAAAGTATAATAAAGATTTTATGCAATTAGTCAAAGAAATAAGCAGATATAAGTATGTCCACAAACACTGAGGAAGCTTGGGTCTGCCTCTTGTGAAAATAATATTTTTACTGTAGAGTGTTAATCATCAAAAAAGAGAAATAAATCATCATCAAAACAAAACAGATAATTGCACATAAATGATCTCAGTCTGTTTCTTTAACTGCTCTTTCAGCTAATTCCAGTTTCTTGGATTATATGGAAACAGGACAAAAGTGTAACGAGATTGTACAGTCTTTGAGAAGGTCTAGCAGTACTGCACTCCTTACACAACCTCTTTTCCATGAGCCCTGAGACCACAAGTTTTATGATAAAGTTCATCCAACTTTCTTTCAGTACTATGTTATGAATCATATTGTGTGAATAGTACTATAAAAGAGCCTGTTTCTGTCCAGACATTGCAAAGGGAGGCATAGGCATCTGATACAAACACTGCAGATATCCAACAGGGCATAAGATGAAGTCCACCTTTTTTCTTTTGTCTAATTAATTGCATTCTGGAAATAGTAGGCATATCTGTAAACTGTTATCATTGTTACAGATCTTTTGGGAGGTGCTCCTTTACGTCGTACTCTTTCATTCAATATTGTTAATGTAAAAATATGCAACACAATGTAGTGAGGTTTGTTATGGTTACTAAAGATAAAGATCTACATATTCACCCCCTGCCTTTTCGGAGGCAACTTTAGCCTGTTGGTTTTGTTCCTCCATGCATGGGTACAGTGTCTCTTGGTACTAGTGAGTCAGTGGGGTAAATACTACGCCAAAGGGAGAACGATCACTATATGTGACTATCTTTAAGTGTCTATGTGACTATCTTTAAGTGTCATGCACAGTCAGAGAAGCAAGGGAGAAGCTATATTTCCCATCTACACTCCTAGCTCAATGGATCACCAGGTCTGAATCTGGCTGATCTGGTTTGCAACAGCAAAAGGAATTTGTAAAGCCCCATATTAAATCACTCCACTAGGAAGAATTTTTGACAAATATCCGAAAGTCTGTAATGCATGTATGACTTCATCACATAGAAGCTGAAGCATGGACTACATTGATGGTGTGGTGCAGAACACATTTTCAGGGTTTTCTTGGATTATGTGAAATATGTTCCCCCAATAAAAAGTAAATATTATAGATATAATAAAGATAAAAATCCAGTGCCCAGCTCAAGGGTTGGATGGTAAGGAGTAAAGATACACCAGATGGGTGACTGCCCAAGTGAACTGCACTGCAACCTCTAAATAGGTGAAAATTCATTATTCATAAGTATGTCAAATCATTTGCCTTTTTTGTATAACATCGGTTTATCTGACTTGTGGGCAAGTTCATGTGGAGAAATACCCACCACTTTAGTTAAGAAAAATAATGGGCCATATTCTCCTGTGGCATGGTTTGTCATTCCTGCACCAGTACAGTCCATAGTGTGACCATGATTACAGCAGTATAGAGGTATTACACTCTATTGTAAGTGGTTCCCCTTAGTGCAGAAATAAACACTATGAACAAACCATATGTATATCACTCAAATTATAGCCATGCTACGTTTTCTGTTCTGGTAAAGGCATATGGCTTCTACATACAGACAAAGCAAATCTGAAGCAAAAATAACCGATCAAAAAACATTGTCTGCTTGGAGGGATACATGTAAAATTTAGCAAAACAAGTAAGGTTATGAGGAAAAAAACAACATGTTGCACGAGCTGTGGAACAAGAAGGCCTGGTTTCATGCAGATCTGCATTATTGGTGATTAGTTCATGGCTTCTCTGATAGATAACAAGGGTTGAGCTCTCACAATGGCCTTTCTTTTAATAGGGACATTTTTTCTTTTGCTTGACCCCCTATTTTCATGGAGCTTGCAAGAATCTAGGGCCTCTGGAACCACATACCTCTGTCAGATTTCCTGAAATCAGCCACTGACCAGGTGTTGTCTGGGAACAGCAGATGAATAGACAGACAGACCCACGCTGCATCACTGAATGACCTTAACTCCCACATAAAAACCTGAAGCAAGAAGAAAAAAGACAAGTTTTATTCAATACAGTAGATGGTTGGAAGCAGTGGGTTTTTATACTCACTTAAATGTACATTTGTCCAATATTCTGCTTTTCTGTTCCTCCTTCTGTTCCCAAGTCCAGTACATCAGTGAAATGGAGCACCACAACCTGGGGTAGAAAAAGACCTTAAAGGTAGAGGTGTAAAAATGCCCTTAGCACAGCTCACTCCTCAGAAAGGAATTGTGCCTTTCAGCAATCCATGTTTTCTGACTGGTCCTGCAGCAGAGCCAAGGAAGGGGTGACCAATGCTGAGCAATGAGGTGTAGTGCTCATGCACAGCTTTCTTGGCAAGCCTAAGGCCGTCATGTGGAGCAGCAGGGGAGAGGAGCCTGGAGGTGGCAGAGCAGTGAAACAAGATAGCTGTGAAAGGTTTTGTTGCTTTGCCTGTGCAAGAAGGGAGCCCAAGCTTTCCTCCCACACCAACTCCTGGGCAATGAACTTCCCGCACCTATACAGAGTCCCTTTACCTGAAAAATCACACAGCGAGCTTCCCCCTCCCCCCAGGATCAATTGCCTTGTAGCAGAAAGGAATGGTGTAAAAAGCCTTGCTGGAGAGAGAAGGAAACCTTTGAATGAGAGACTCCCCAGCAAAGGATGACCACACAGCCAGCTCTGTGTCACATGCTTTGCACACCTGGTAGGTGCATTTCTTCCAAACTCTCCTTGTTCCCGGACCGTATCTTGACTCACAGTGACAATGATCAGCTGGCATATGTTGGAGCAAAATAAATTGGCTGTAATGTGGCATTTCCCTCCCAGCATCCCCTTCAGTCTTGTGTGACACAGAAGCAAAACAGACCCAACAATGAGGACCACTCCTTTCAGCCCATCCTCAACAAATAGCTTCAGTTCCTCATTCATTTCCAAGATGTAGAAGGGACAACACCTTCCATGTGGGAGCTGCAAGATGATACCACTTTGTGTTCTGCCATCTGGGACTGTTTCAACTGCAAATCAATTAGAAGTATTTAGGTTGCTTAAAAAAAAATGTTACAACTTTAGCCTGCCAATGCTTCATATCTCTTTAGAGTACAGAAGTAGCAAGTAACCCTACGTATCCCAGGCCAGTTGTAGAGCAAAAACTTGCAGCAGCTTTCCAGATGCTTTAAGAAGGGACACAGAGTACAAGCTACTGAAGTTGATCTTGATGAACAAGCCCTTTTAAATCCAAATGGGATATAAACCCATAAGATCTTGACTAGGTCTTACCATCCTGCAACACACTTCCCATGAGTGATTGCCTCAGTATCTTACAACTTTCTGGGGAATGAGCTGCAATTGCTGTAATTTGATTTGAGGACTGTCAATGACCAGCTTTAGGACAGAAGGGGTGGGGGTGGGAAAAATATTTAAAAAGTCTATTATCATTACCTTGATTTTGGATTTTAACTTAGAAGAATTGCAGCAGGTCTCAAGGATGAAGCTCTGCAGAGGCACCGAACCGATTGACTAAAGACTTATTTATTGCTGGGTTGTTACATTAGAGTTAATAGAAAGGAAGGAATGAGTTTTTCTGGTCAATACATAACAACTTTTCTACTAAGTCATAAACAAATCCTTGTGCAATTGCCAAGTGACTTTTTTTTTTTTCCATGTCTGTGAAAGCATTTTGAACATTACAAGTGGACACTTTGCTGACATTAAGAATGCATCTCACTGAAAACTGGTGGTCACTGCTGAAACAGCAATCAAAGTTTTGCTTGGATTTCCATCCAGCAACAAATAAAACAGGAAATGACCACATGGAGACCATAGCTCTATTTCTTGAATGATCCAAGTCTAAAAATGACATCAAAAAGGAGGACTGCAGGGAAAAGATCAGAGTACAAACTGATTGAATGTGACTGTAGCAGGTCTATATTTTCTTCCAAGTGTAGTTACTCTATACAATAATTTACAATAATATTGTTCCCAGCTTTACTACTTTGCTGTCTCTGCTTTTCAGCAAATATAACTAAACTATGAATATTTGCCTTTAGCTGTCACCAGAACACAAATACTTCAAGTTAGTATCTACTGTATATACCTAGTTACAGATTTAATACCTCCAAATACTGCACAAAAATAATTCAGCCTCAGTCCGGTGACTGCAGTGTAACCTTTAATGTTGATAAAGAACAAGGGAAAGTTTTTGACCAAACTGATTAAAAAAAAAAAAAGCTGGAAATGCAAAGAAAACTTTAGTTCATAAGCTAGCACATGGTGGTTTAAAAGTACCAGCCTGTTCCCAGGATGCCACAGTTACTCAGTAAAAATTATATCCAGGCATGCCATTTTCAAAGCGGGTTTTGGGCTTCTAAGCCTGGAGCTTTGTTAGAAGCAGGGCTCCCTCAGCCTGTTCTCTGGCACTGATGGATCTTTCCAAACGATTTCAGGTTTACATGAAAATAATATGCTATACTATTTGCTTTAAAATAGTTCAGAGTTTGTTTTTGGATTGGAATTCTTGATCATGAGCTTGTCAAAAAACAGATTTAAAAGGTACTTGTTAAACTTTCCAAGTTAAACATTTTACCTGCACACACACGATAACAATGGTCATGAAAGCCCACAAAAACATCTGTTAAAGTGCATATTAAAGGTCACAGTGTCAATACATATTGAATATTAGGGATATCAGGAATACTCGACTTTAACAAAAAACAGAGATTACCAACATGGAAAATGTGGAGTAAAAGCTACACATTTAAATAAGGCTTTCAAATTATTCAAACTATTTAAAGTTAATGATACAGAAATATATGCATACAATGTTAAATGATGACAGGTTAGTTAAAAAGCTATTTTTTAAAATCAGTATAATGTTTCAATACAATCACAATATTTATTACAGTATAATAGGAACTATTTTAAGCAGTCCTAATACTCTAGAAGCTTTCAGTAATATCATCATATCGCAACAGTTTTTCTTCTCATACTCACAAAGTTTTTTGCTTAAGAGAAGCACGAATAGCAGAGGTTGGAAAGGAAGAGTTATTTGATTAGTTGTTTTGAAGGGGCTTGCATTGGTTCTGTATTTTATACCCCTTATTTTATTGGTTAACATTATAATTACATCACTTTTATATTATTACTATCACTAGAAACATAATGTCAAATATTAACTTCGTAAATGTCTTGAAAAGTACTGCTGGACTTAAAAGGATATTTGATGCTAAAATATCTTTACTGTGTAATTTATAAAGATTTCAAACTTACCACATGAATGCACTACAAGATTAATTGCTCATATTATTTCTTGAAAGGCAGCCATGTGACTGTTCTTATATTAAGGTAAACCATAATATACTTATTTTACTCTCATGTTCAATGCTCATACCTTCTTTTGTCTGTCTGAGCAATTATGCAGCTTTTAAGAAGGCCTCCCAAACACTTACTGGTTTCTGTTTGCACAGCTCTATGGCCATTAGAGTTAGAAGCTTTAATATAGTGAATAAATACCTCTATATGACCAGCTGACTGCCTTCCACATTCATGTACTGATGTATTAAAAAGCCTCACACAGGCTACTAATTTCAGCTCTCATTTTGTACATGCGCGTCTTCAACATCGCATCAGACTTTGTTCTTCACAGAACTGTGTTAGGACCTTCAGTGGGGACACTGAAAGGGGCCTTGTTGAGCTCTTGTGACACATGAAAAACCAGTTTAATCCTGATTTGGAGGGATGTGTGAGTGCACAGTAACTGGATAGAAACACAGAGCAACCACTTTGCAGAAAGCTCTTTTCATCTAACTTTGGGGATTTGAAGTTTGGGCACATAAGACCACATAAACACCTCACTTCCCCTATCCTAGTCACCTCAAGAGAGAGAGGAATCATCTTCTAGAGGTGCCCATCTCTCTCTCTGGACTGAGGGAGATCTATATGAACCCATAACGCCAGAGAGCTGTCTTCAGATGGCTCAGGTTAAGTGAAAGGAGTCCTGCTTAACATGACAGCATATATTCCTAGAGATTTTAGCTTATGTAAAAAATACAAATACTTTTATAAATCAGCTGCATCAGTACAGGCTAATTTAGATTCATTTTACGTAGGTTTTGTGGTACGTCTGGACTTTGCTGCTATTGGAGTGACAGCAGGGTAGACATGCCTTTAGGAAAGAGGATGTCGGTTTGTTCTGTGATTCACGCAAGACGCTGAGAGCCCTGAAGCCTTGACAGTGAATGTGCTGAGTGTAGGCTGGGTACCACTGGGTGTACACTGTTCAGTACTGCTTGAACGTACTACTTGCTTAGTAATTTATAATGCTCTTTTAAAGTAATATGAAGAACTGAAAATAAAGCCATGAAACAAACTAGACACTACATAATGAAAATCATCATGTTCTAGGTTCTTTCTGAAATTCTCAGGTCTCTCATTTTTAAAAAAAGTAGCTGGTTTCTGCACATCAGCAATATTTTCTTAAATAAGTGGTATGGTTAAAAAGGTAGCACAAAATCTTGAAGGCATCATTCCCCTTCCTTGGGCACTATGTAGAAAGAATTAGAAACTATCCCTGTTTATCTGGTGTTTATCTCAAACATGCATGAACTACCAAAAGTAAAAAGAAGCTATTTGTAGAGAACAAATATCTGGTTCCTTATCTACTTTTTCTTCAGGCCACTGAATCTTAACTGGCAAACAGAAATGGTTTTGTGGCTCTGAGACTTATCAGTCTTCATCAGAAACGTTTATTTACAAGCAGTTTCTTGAAGTTGACTGTAATATATGATAAATTCAAGTGTTTTATAAGCCAAGAGTCAGCACTTAAGCAAACTGATAAAACACCATTTACGTGAACAGTAGCACATCTATGTTTTTGACCCAACATGTTTACTTACAGCTGGAGCGTTAGTCTTAATCTGGAGGTTTTGTTACACTACAGTAGCGGAATTATTTCTGAGATTGACAAAGCTAGCTCAGTCTAGCCCCAGGGTAAAATATCAGGGATCCTCTTAGTTCATTAGAGGTACATAGAGAGGTTCATACAGAGCATGCTGCGTCTCCATCCTTCCTCACTCATCACCCTGAACTCCACCAGAATTACCAACCCCTGCCACAAGTTCATCACCCCCTGTGTCTCTACTGCTCATTTGGATATCCTTCAAATCCATGTATTTTCCTCTCTTTGGAATATCACTGAAGCTCCTTTACATAGGTCAGCTATGTGGCAGCTACATCCACATCAACAGCAATAAACAAAGCTGCTAGTTCACCCTGCAGCCCCTAACCCCACGCACCAGGTGACCAGGTCTCTCCGGCCGGTAAACAGATACTGAAGATCCCATTACACAAACCTTCAGGCTCCACTGCCTGAGGAGAGGTAGGAGTAAATTCCTCTTATTGGTGAGCTATTACTTTTCGCTGTCTGTTGTGAGGTTTCTTGCACTTTCCTTGGAAGGTGCTACTTGGACAGTCATTGCCAAAGGCAACTTACAGGATTTGCAGGCTTGGCTGCCGGAATTAGTCTGACGCACCTCTTTATAAATGTGTTCTTGGTGTTTACCTACCATAACTGCTTCACAGCAATTCCCAAGAAATCACAGAAGGGCTTCTTGGACTGCCAGCACTTGAGAAGACTGTATGTGGAGTCTGCCAGCACCAATTCCTCTTATTCCAAGAGGAAGAGCTATTTTATACCCCATACAGATGAACTATGCAGGGAGGGAAGAAAGTCCTGGGAGGCCAAAGCATGGGTAGGAGAGACAGGCAGTTCTAGCCTGTGGAAGACTGAATCCCTGTGAAGGAGGACATCTCCCTCTGTGAGCACTGAAGATGACTTTGGATTCAGATTAGGGTTCCTTTGTCCTTGAGACACTACCAGTTTTCTTTAAATCTGAACGATGTCTAATTTAGAGAGCTAAAGGATAAAAAATATTCCCCTTCATAATGTATTGCCTTAAAAATATGCAGATCAAAGGCATATAGACTGAAATTAAAGTAGCATGTAAACTGATGTCCCTTAGAAGCTTTGCCTGGGTGTACGGTTTGTTACAAACACAGATCCAAATCTACCAAGACACTGAGATTAAAAAAAATTCATGAGAAAATGAAAACCCAGTTTGAAAAATTAATCTAACAAGAAATCCCAGTCTCTTGAAATCTTCATGTTTTTTGGATTTTCAGTGGAAAAGCTTATTCATATTTCTCCTTTTTCCCTATATTTACCTTAAAATCCACCTCCCTACTGTTTCTTGGGGGATGCTTATGTTCCCAGATTCCAACATAAATAATTGGTCTTTTTCTGGCCATCTAGTTGTAGCTCGGTAGTATTTTAACATGCTTTTCAGTCTGTCAGCATTGCCTTGTGAGCACATTTGATCACAGAGGCAGGTGGCAGAGTTGCTCCCCTACTTAGCATTACAGACTTTCTCTTTAGTCAGTACAATTTCTAAGACACATATAATATTTATTAGAGACTGTGCATATCTTCATCTTACAGCCATGGTTGGAACTTACCTTAAGAGTCACACAAACACAAAACTAGAACCAGGAAAGAAGTTGCACTTTCCTGTTACATAGTTTCTCCATCAGCAGCAAACCCTCACAAAACCTCTCAGTGAGGAGTTAAACTTTGACATGGAACATACCTCCATGAAACATTTAAGTTAGAGAGTATTAACTCTCTATCCAAAATAGGGAAGATGGAAGGAAACACGATCGATTCTAAGTCTAGCTCTTGCAGGCTGCTCTTCCTCCCAAAGCCATGGTCTTTTTTTTTTTTTAACGATCTTATTGTTTTCTTTAAATATGAGTGATCCAGAAGAGTTATCCAAGCCAAGTGTGCAGAGGGACCTGTGCCTCACTCTATGAAACTGCAAATTTCAGAATTTTGAAGGTGCTCTGGGAAGAGAAACACACAATCCATTTACTACAGGTTTTGGTCTCTTTTTTCAGTTCAAATCAGTTTTGAAACAGCTTTCTTAATTTTTTAAGCTGCCTCTAAATTTGTCCCATCTGTCCTCAGTTACCTGGTCCCCAACACGCTTTGCTTCTTGCCTGTATTCTCCTAAAGCAGAAAGACCAACAACCCTTGTTCATTCCCTGTTTGCCCCTTCCCACCTTCTAACACCACAGGCTGTCAGACCATACACTCTGCTACTGTGCTAATGTCAAGGGAGCTCTGCTTTAAAAAGAAAATCAGGACACCAGACCTGGAAATATCTCCTGGAACACATCTTTAATAAGTTAACTGGAATCTGAGAAGTGAACTGAAGGAATCTGGAGCTGAACATTACCCATACTGAGGTTGTGGAGTTAAAATAGTCCCCCAGGCAAATGAAAACAAATAAACTGTATTATTTCCTGTATTGTATTTTCCAGAAAACCTTTTTGTTGTGACTGAAACACAACTAGAGACTTCCTTCTCAGCTGCTGAAGGACTTACTGAGGTGGCCCTTACAAATGTGTAACTTTGCAGAAGCAGGAAGAGAATCTGAATCCCCATGTCACACACAGTCTACAGTAAAATTTACACTGCTGGTAATGCAACTCAACACCCCCTCCTCACCCCCCCCAGGAGCATGACAAAGACCAGTAACTCATGTGGTGTAATACAATATGTCGCATTACTTGGCAAATCCACCAGAAGGACTGACCCCCACCATTCATGAACGTATTTTCTTTCACCTTTGCATGTGGATTAAGGAGAGGGGAGGAAAGGGAAAAATGTGGATGTCATACCAGGAACAATACAAATGAAAATACTGTTGCATGGAGAGCTAAAATTCCCTAGCCTGCTTTCCTAATTTCTCCAGGAGCTATATGTGCATTTGAGAAGATGTGTCTGCTGTCTTTTCTGCCTGATAGGCCGACAGAAATGCCTGCATCCTGCCCACTCTCCATCAAGCATTTGACTCAGGAAATAGTACCTCTTCACCTACAGGCATTCAAACCTAAGTTCCAATCAGAGTGTAAAGTCATTTCTTGTGCACTATGGGAATGACAGAGCAGTCCCCATTTCCTGAAAATGTTGGTCAATATGACTTAACTTTCAGGTAGTAGGGTGTTAAAGGGGGCTGTTTCTTGTACAAGGCTAAAGACTGGCAGGAAGTCACATACGGGATTGGGCTTTGAGCATGTGACAAAGCCAAAATACTGTCCAGAAGATGGCTATGGCTAACTTCAGCAAGGAAGGGAGACTCCAGTTTGCAGGGAGACAAGGAAGGCTGATGCAGAACCTTTGTGTACAGCATTGTGTTGTGCAGATTTTTATTTGGGTGAATGTCATAGCAGATATGTTCATGGATTCACCTGGAAAAAGCTGCCTGGGAGATCAGCAGAGGCTGCAGAACCTGTATGCTGTTCCCACAGTTCCCCCTCTACCAGAAGTATCAAAACTTGCCCAAATAAAGACCGAGCTTACCTCCAAAGGTCCCAAGTCCATGAGAAGAAACTTTGGACCAGGTTTGCAATGCACTTATCTTGGGAGGAAGAGCAGCTGCCGAGAGCTCCCTGTCTCAACACACATCTGTAAGAGGAAGCAGTGCTTGCTTTCTCCCACAGACAGGCCTGAGGGAGCATCCTCACATCTGAATTAGGTCCATCATTATTCTTCTTACTACAGTTTGCACCCTCATGGTAATGCACTGGATTTTGCTCCTCAGTATTTCACTTTGATGTCCATCCTTGTGATTTTGTGCAAATGATTGCTTACTTGCTGTGCAGAGAATCTGCTATGGTATTTCTGAGAAATGCACCTTTCAACACACAGCTTAAGAAACAAAAAAGCTGAGAAGGGCCATGGTAGATGCCTCTATTCAGCTGTCAAGAGTCACTCTGAATTTGACTGTATTTGAGTCAGAACTGTTTCCCAAATAAGATGCTGTCTTGGTTTAACCCCAGACAGCAGCTAAGCACCATGCAGCTGCTCCCTCACTCCCTGCCCTGCTCCCAGTGGGATGGGGAGGAGAATCAGGGAAGAAGGTAAAACTCGTGGGTTGAGATAAGAACGGTTTAATAACTAAAGTAAAATATAATACTAACAATAATAATAATGAAATATAATAATAGTAATGAAAAGGAATGTAACAAAAAAAAGAAGAGGGGGAAAAAAAGGAAAAAAACCCCTAGTGATGCACAATGCAATTGCTCACCACGCGCTGACCGATGCCCAAGCAGTGACCCGCCCCTCCTGGCCAACTCCCCCCTGTTTATATACTGGGCATGACGTTCTATGATATGGAATATCCCTTTTGCTAGTTCGGGTCAGCTGTCCTGGCTATGCTCCCTCCCAGCTGCTTGTACACCTGCTTGCTGGCAGAGCATGGGAAACTGAAAAAATCCTTAAGATAAGTGCTACTTAGCAACAACTAAAACATCAC
This sequence comes from Gymnogyps californianus, assembly GCF_018139145.2. Taxonomy (NCBI): domain Eukaryota; kingdom Metazoa; phylum Chordata; class Aves; order Accipitriformes; family Cathartidae; genus Gymnogyps; species Gymnogyps californianus. The sequence continues at coordinate 19,326,580 of NC_059475.1, read as the reverse complement.
TGTGTTATTGACATTATTCTTACACGAAATCCAAAACCCAGCACTGTACCAGCTACTAAGAAGAAAATTAACTCTATCCCAGCTGAAACCAGGACAGATGCATAGTGAAAGATAAATAGAAACAAAAGAAAGTGATCCCATTGGGGAGATGGAACGGTAAGACTCTCTATAAAGATGAAAAAAAGAGATTTCAGGAGCATTTCTCTCCATAGCTACAACTGATGAGTGACAGTAGAAAGCAAGACAATGAGAAAGCAGCCTTATTTCTGATAGTGGCAAATTCTGATGCACTGTGTGGGTTTTAACCCTGTTCATGAACACAGGTGGAGGAAGCTGGCTCTGAAACTGTATTGCTTTTTTTGTGGGATTCCTCAAGTTTTGTATCTCTCAAAATAACCTCCTAAACACACTAGTTTTAACCTTGTGACCCAAAGAGAAAACTGCAGAAGAGCTGACTGAATACTGAAGAAACAATTTTGAAATTAAGAGTTAAGAATTAACAACAAAGAGTTTGCCAAATGAGAAAAATTTGAAGTTCAGACTGAATTTATAAAGGAGGAATAGCAGTTCAATGAAAGTACCAGGAACCAAGACCTGAAAGTAGGAAGATGAGCAAAGCTTTCGAAGTCACAGACAAGCAAGAACATTATCCTCGTGTGCACAGATGGCAGAACAGAGCACAAGAGCTAGTTCAGACAACCAGGACGCTCTTAGTCTCAGAGAGAAGGAAGAATGGGGAAGAAAGGGCAAGAGAACTGAAAGTGCCTTCATGACTCGCAACGACTGGAAAGTACATGATTGCATGAAAAAAGTATGTCTTTTTTTACAGCTAAAAGGGGAGCTCATTCATTCCTCTCAGAACAGTAGTGCACAATGAGGGACAACCACAGTGGATTCATTCAGTTCCAGGGAAAAAAATCTCCTGAACAGTAGTTCCACAAACATCGGACCTGTCCGGTTTCCTAGAGGGTTCTGTCTTCTTGGTCCACCGAAACTTTAAATGAGTTACACTCAATGGAATTTTAATTGAACTACACTAACATTATTTATCCAAGCTAAGAATGTTATGAATGCGTCAGCTTTCAGTCAGCATATACATCTTAGTAGACATCACAAAATCCACCCATCAGGTCAGAGGTTTTTTAAGGTGTGGGGCAATGAAGCCTTGTTTCCAACATATAAGCATTTTGATGTCAAGCTCTCATGTTGATTCCCTGTGCAATAAGGGGTAAATTAATACTGGAGCTTACCCTGCAGTGGAAGGTCTTTAACAGAGATATCCTAATAAAGTTTCTTTCTTTTACTTGGCTAACTAATTTCTCTAGCTTTATAGAAACTTACAGAAACTTGATACATCTAGCCATCTGCCAAATTTGATTGAAATTGGCCAAAGGTCCAGACAATGTTCTGGGAAACAGACAGATGTTTACACCAGGGAAAAGATTATTATTATATAACACATATTGCAGAAATAATAGGTCATTACTGAAAAAGGCAATCTTTTCTACTAACTCCTGATGGTAAAGGTTGGAGTGATTTGACTGACTAGGAATATTTCTCTTTTCTGGACACATTCACAAGGCTTTGGCAAGTGCCCTTAGTAAAGCAGAGCACATGTCTGTGTGTACTCACTGCTGCTTCTGGAAAATACTGTTTCTGCAGACAGAGGTTGGCTTGTGTTCAGCAAGGCCAGAAAATACAATCAATTTTTGAATGTTCACAGGGTCAAACATTTGCATAGCTGGCATATTACTCCAGAGGGGGCAACAAAAAAGTGAAAGCATTTGCAGGAGAAACAAAACTGCAGGACAAGAATGGGGTGTGTATAATTTGTAAAGATCTCTGCAACTTCTGGCCTCCCATCCTCTAGTTTTGATTAAGCATTTCCTTACTGCTTAATTCCAGAGCCAATAAATATGGACTCAGTTCTCTATGATCTCCATTTGCTGCTTTCACTATAAATGTACATTGGCCCTCATTTGTTTGATAACAAGGTCATATCCTGACTCTTCCCTGATATTTACTTCTTGCAAAATAGAAACTCTTTATGTCTGCAATATTCCTAGCTCAGTTTACACTGGAATGTCTCTGGGATCGGTTTATCACCCACAGCTGATAACAAGTGAAAGGTATGCCATGGATGGCTCATCTAACTTAATGTGCAACCACCCCCTCTGGACATTTTGCCCAGGATAAATCAGACAGTACATCTTCTACCAGTAACGGCTAATCACTGCTTTTCAGCACACTATTAAGCAGTTTGCGATCCATGCAGACCTGTGGTATACGTGAAGGATTTCTCGCTGCTACCAGACTATAAATTTACCAGTGTGATCATGCTAATTGTGGAAGTCTTCCTCTTCCTTACAGATTTGCCAGTACATTCCTCTGTGCCTTTGCTTGTACATATACGTGTATATATTTACATGTATCTATTAGAGATGATATGGTATGACGTGATATGATTAGTATAATCTCAAAGGTACCTGGTCCTAACTTCACCAGATTGTCTCCTTGCCATATGTCCTTGCATCCTGGTACAATTCTGGGCAGGGCCTATCATTATGGTACCCGTGCCTCAGGTCTTATATTGATGTCCTGAGTTTGAATCCAGTTTCTGTTGTGTTGCTGCCCAGTAAGTAGTGGGTGGTACTCTCATCCAGAAGAGGCAATGTGAGCTATGTCACTAGCTTTCAACTGCATTTGCCCACTGTCTCAGAATGCTTTTATTGTACTTTGCCCCACCTATCCATGTACTGCCAGTACAATTTATGTCTTATCAACCTCCTGGGCTGCATTGGGCAGAGTGTTGCCAGCTGGTTGAGAGGGGGAGGGATCCTTTCCCTCTACTCAGGACTGGTGAGGCACATCCAGAGTGCTGTGTGCAGTTCTGGGCTACTTGGTACAAAAGAGATATGGAGCTATTGGAGCAAGTCCAGCAAACAGCCACAGAGATGATCAAGGGACTGAAGCATCTGTCATGTGAGGAGAGGCTGAGAGAGCTGGGATTGGTTAGCCTGGAGAAAAGAAGGCTCATGAGGTGCCTTAGCCTTGTGTATAAATATCTGATGGTTTATTTTCTTGCTGTTTTTCACGTTCCAAGAAGTTTCTAAACTGCTTATTGTAAGGTATGGCTGAGATATCCCAGAGGAATAATATATCTTACACATGCCCTGTTCTCACAATATTCTGTAAACATCTTCTGCTATTCATTCAGTTATTCACACTTTTTAGGTTGTCATATTTTCAGTAGAATACTTGTTGGACCATAACGTCCACATTCTTGGTGTAGGTCTCTGCTCCACTTCTGGAGATCCCACAGATGTTCCCTTGGTCTGCACTTGTGCCAGCAATGGCAAGTGGCTGTTTTGATCCCACCCCTGCCTGATCTGCCTAGATTGCAGTTTGTATCTGACACCATGCTCTCCCAACACTGCAAGCGCTTTTCTAGGCACTCTCTTCTTTCAAGGCCTGCTGGCTCTATCACCTTTTCCGCCTTCAGGCTCTCACATCATAAATTACTCTGAAGACTGTTGTAAAGTTATGTACTGTTCAAACATTTTACTGAGGTATGACTGATGTATGAACACAGAATATTTAAAGATTATCATATAGTTATATACATTATTGTATATATTTTTATAACTGCTACTTGTCTGTTAACAACTGCTTTTCTGATCAGCTGAGTCAGCCAAGGGAGGTTTTGTGCAAGAAACGACAATTCTAGTGTCAGATGTCTGCAGATACCTATTCCACCTAAGCATCGCTTGGGCAGTGTGACATTTTAAGTGAATATACATGGCACAGGAGACCTGAAAATACGAAAGGGACCAGAGGTAAAAAAGAAGGCTGTGATTTAGACATGACCTAATTCACAATCTAAGAATGGACACAGGACTTGGACTGAAATAGGGATATCCTGGGAGGACTGAATTTTGATCCAATAATTTTTGCCTAAGAGGGAGGATGTTGTTCAGTAGCTTCTAAAATAGTAGTGAAAGGTTGTTATCAGAGGAAACACTCTCTAAACTGGGTCTCAGCTCATGAAGTAAAACTGTAGTCATCCTAACAGCAAAAGCCAGCTCAGTAACAGCAAGGTTTTAAACAGATGGGCTTGAATCTTAAAAAAAAACAAACCAAAAAACCCCACCCTAGCACGGTGCTTTCTGGTTTCCCTGCATGTTGTTAGGCAGCGTGGAGGCAGGCTTATCCCAATCCCCAGTGCTCCACCAATGGCTTCCAGAACCGCCTGGAGCTCCACTGCCACCACAAAACACTGCTGGTTACCAAGGAGCAAAACCTCAGTGCTATCTACATCAGTGCTATCAGAAGTTTTTCTTGTTTAAACCGAAACAGAAAAAAGGGACACATCTCCTTCCTACATAGGTGCTTTGTTAAGGACCATGTTAGTAAAAGTTCAACACTGATCCTAAGATTAGACATCCAAAGGGAAGCAACAAAAGGAGAATCAAACTATGAAGTAAACTACATGGCATTTTCCCCATAGATGGTTGCACCCTTGGAAAAGGGAACGTAAGCCCTAATAGTATGTCTCACAATATGTGTCAAATTTTCCATTACTTTGTGATAGTGATGTGTGACAACAGTTTCACAGCGGGAAGGGTTTGGCCACGTTGTGGGAATAATGAATATATTTTATGACCTACAGTTACTGGATTACGTAAATAAGGAAAACCTTTCTTCCAGTTCTGGATTTGGGAATTTTTCTCAAATTGGATATAAATAGCTGACATTTCTGGTTAGAGAACTTATAAACCATCATGTACACCTCTGACCTTAAAACTCAAGTTTCTGCATTACTTTTTTTTTTCTTTTCCTTTTTTGACTTCTAAAGATGGCAAAAATACAAAAGCCCTAAGGACACTCAAATGGAAAATGAACCTTCTGATACCAAGTCTTTAGAAAACTGATCCCTATAAGCAGATGGGCCCCACCTTGCAGCAAATTGAGCAAATAAAGAATAATTTATCTTTAGGTGCAATAAGCATCATACGAAAGTTTGCCAAAGGCTGGATAATTCCATAAAGCTGCTCAACAAGAAGCCAGAAGTGATTAGAAATGAAAGGTCTCACAACACCACCCTGTGTACTCAGCTCTGAATCAAGTTATCAGACAGCAGGGCTTTTCTTAATTGATATAGCCTTTTATCAAATGAGGGTGTTATCTGATTGGTGAGGTCATAAAATATGAGTCACACAGAGTCAATAGGATATCTAGCACAAAGGCGATGCTATGCATTATAGAGGCTAAAGATATTGTAGGTATTGTAGGTGCTGTTTACTTGAAAGCAACTGGTGGTGTTGTGGCCCTCTTCGACCTTCAGAAAAAGTTGTTTTAACCTCATTTTAAGCTATGTCTACTGTTCACAGTAATTCTGCTAATCATGATTTGATATTGTTGCCTTGGCAATGCTGTGTGACACTTTGAACCCAGGGCCTAATTTCTCATAAACAACTGTAGTTCCACTGATTTTCAGTTGCCACATAGCTGAGATTTTGATTTAGCTAAGCTGAATGCATTCTCTGAACACTGAGTTTTGTGTAGTTAAACTGGCAACCAACTCACTCATATTAGGTAAAGACAAATGAATATTATGAATGAAGTATTTCACAGTTTTACCAAAACTTTTTCTTCAGAATGGCTGCCAGTCAGCACTGGACTTCTTATCTTGGAGATCCAGCTGTGATGACTCCTGGTTTCAAACCTGAATTCTTGTATGACTTTTGGCAAGTCTTTGGCTTTGATTTTCTACAACTCTTAGGTATCTAACTCTTTGATGGTGTACTCCTGCATGAAAACCAGTGTCTTAGAGTTTTCTTAGCTTCCTTTTTTTTTTTTTTTGGTCTATAAATTAAGAGAGAATGAGTCCATAAACAAAACCAAGGCATTCAGCTAACACTTAGAATCCTAGCAAAGCCCACTCATAAAAAAATACTTCCATACTAGTGCCATCATCTAGCTGCTAATGCTTTAAGTCAGAAAAAACAATGCACTGTGTTACAAGAGCCAGTCACAAGGTCAGCATGCAAAAAATTTTCTTTCTGAAATTATTTTTTAAACCAAACCAAAAATCTTTAAGTTGATTAAAACATCCTGTGTACATATTAGAAATGTTGTGTTTCACTTTCAAGCCCTTAATAATGCTTTTAAACATAGAATTATGCAAATACAAAAGGCAGAAAGAAAGGGGATTTTTCTTATCATAGAATATCTCAAGTTGGAAGGGACCCATAAGGATCAAGTCCAACTTATCGGTGTCTAATTCATCAGTGGTGGTAGTTAGACACCCACCTTTCAGGAATGAATTTCAACCTGACAAATACACACAGGGTAGAAGTGCCCAACTCGTTATTACAGTGCACTGGGTTTCTTTGTACAGCATCCCTAGCACACAGAGTACACAGTGACTCAGTTTCACTGTTTCGTTACAAACACCATCAGGGGTTGGTTTATCAGGCACACTGAGACTATGACTTCTCCCACCTTTCTTCCCACTTAGTTACTTAATGCAATAGTCTGGTCAGCCACATCAAGTGTAATGTTTTGTCTTATGCCAGAAATGGTGTAAAACACTATGTCTGATGGATAAATGACTTTATTCTGTTAAAAAGGAGCAACAGCAGCAGGGAAATGCTTCCAAGCAGCAATGCAACAAGAATGACCAGAAGAACAGAAGGTATCAGCTGACACAGGAAATTAATAAGTCTTAAAAATTAAACCAGTTATGTTCATTATAAATTTGCAAGAAACCCCCCCCCCCAGTGTACCCTACAAAATGACCTGAAGCTTCAGCTTCAAATAAGGTGAAAAACTGCAAAAGACCATCTAAACACTACTAAAGCCAACAGGCTGCAAAGGAAGCATTCACAGTTAACATAGGTGCCTCAGATCCCTAACTGTATTATCAGAGAATCTGAATGGTCCTAGGAGAACCAGAAACCCTAAGCAAAGAACTTCTCCCTGCCACTGACTGAACAGCTTAAGGTTATAGTGAACAAATTTCTACCGTCCTAGACAGAAACAAATCCCAACTATCACCTTACTGCCATTAGACCCATTCTGTGCATACTGCCCTCAACAGATCAGGTAGGAGAGCACTGCTTAAGTCAGCATTGACATTATTGATGAAAAGATTGTGTGCAATAAAAAAAGGAGATCATTCAGCTAAGAAGCCAAAAGTTTAATTTGAGTATTGCTTCTTAGATGTGAAAGCTCCACTGTCCTTACAAAGGCACTCCAGCAAAGCTGGAAATCGATTCCCTGTTTCATGATATATGCATATCACAGGAGTTCAATGTATCACTGAGTAACTGTGTCGTACTAAAGACCAGTGTAGTAATAAATTTTAAAGAAGATTAGCTCACTTAGTTGGTGTATATGAGATAATAAATAAAGAGTATATTGTCCAAATGAGAACTGGATAATCTCAGCTTACACAGGTTTATCCTGATAATGAAGTACAGGTACTGAATGGCTTAGAGAATTAATACTGAAATGTAAAGTCTTATTTCAACCGCCACTGAGGCAACTCCGAGCCTTAGTTCCATTAACTGCGATTTACCATCTCCCGACTGCTATGTGGTACAGTTCAACCTATGCTGTAGTTCAGTGACTTCCTATTAGGACAACTGCCATCAAACCACAGCATTGCTAACAGCCTACTAGAAAGGCAGCTCTTTATATAGTCACGTAAAATGACCTAATTTCCAGGTTTCCAAGGAGGTGAATGCAGCTCAGCTTTTTAGATATGTTTCTCAAGCTGTATGCAGAAGATTACAATGAGAGAGGTACTCAACCCACAGATTTTTGTGATAGCATCTTTATGCCAGCAGGGAAGCAATGGGTATGTTTTTGAAGAACTTCACCCACATTTTGGGCTCATTGCTACAGCAATGGTGTGGCTGGCTCGGTTGCACAGCAGTAGCCGTCACGAGGTTCTAGGTTTACTGCCTTCTCCCAACTGGCCAACTCTGCAGCAGTAGTGAATAGTCACAAAACTCAACTTCAGGGTTGCAACTCAGACACCTGAGGTGGAAGACCACATTCCCTCTAGAGTCAATGGAGGCAATCAAGCTCCTCCAGGGGAATATTTACAGCATCAAACTTAACATCCTGCTATTCTCCCCTAGCAGTGGAAGCAGTGGGATAAAGCTACACGAACACAGGCACATGGTACCCTTCGCAAGTATCTGGCATCACCTGTGGTTGCAGAAGTAGAAACGCACATATTCCCTGTTCATGCCTCTCAAGTATCCTGGGCCATTTAAAGGGCCAAAAGGCTTTTTCATTGGCACTGTATTCAGGCAACTAAATCCTACTTCTGGGGTCTAAAGAAGGATGTCCAAAATCAGGCTGTGCCTGGGAGTCCCCAGTGCTCCCAAATGCAAAAAGATAACAAAGTGCTGAGGGAGGAAGCATTTGTTCTCATTCTTGAGTAACAACTCCTTGCTAATGTATCAAGTAGTTTTCTTGAGTGATAACAGGTTCCACTTTCAGCCATATTTGGAAAAGAGAGGGCACAAGAATGTACGAAAATGTAAAGGAAAATTATGATGAGATGCATTATCTATAACCATAAAAATGGTGCATCATCCATCCAAGCCCAATCTCGTCTGACCCACTGTCAACAGAGCCTATGGAAAATTCCAGCTCCTGTTTTCAAGCTATATAGACAATAACAGCCTAAATTTCCAAGCCTAAGTTATTGGTAGTCACAGGCAGGTACAGAGTAATTAAACAGATACATCAAGAGATAATTTTTTTTAGTTCATTTGTCAAAGATTAAAAGGGAGCATTCTTGAAGAATGAAACAGGCACTGTATTTTTTTCAGAATATTAACATGTCTTGTCCTTCCAACATGCTTGCTAAGATGCATACCAAATATAAATTATTGCTGCTTAATATTTATGCTTTTATGGCACTATACTTGCTGCCCTAGAGGATACAGCAAAAGGAGGAATCCTGCTCTTGGTATTCTACCTCACTGGAAGGTATTAAGTGTACAAGCACAGTGAGTTTCCATTGGCTTTGAAATCCATTTTGACTTGGGCAGGTATGTCAATGGCTCATACCTGCTGAGCTTGAATTCTCATTGCAAGTACAAGCCCACTCCCTGTACAGTCTGGGAAATCCCTTCTGTAACCCCTGACAGAACTGCAATAGTATCCATGATCTATTATAATTATCCCATGAAAACAAATAAATTGTGTCTACATCAACAAAGCTTGCAAAAAGAAATTATAAACAATCATTCATGGAAAGCAAGCTGACAAGCAATACCTTTTCCCTTCTCTTACACCAAGAATGTAAGAATATACAGTGTTCCAGTCTTTGAGCCTGTTGTTTCTATTTTAATATTACAGGAAATAAACAAAATTGAAGTATCTTTTCCATTCTTTGTTGTATATTAAAGTTCACACCGTTAGGTAGCTAGGAGATGCTACAGTGGTCTAACAAGTTCAACATCCTGGTGCAAAAAATCTCACATCAGCCAAGTAAAAAAATAGCTCAACCACATTGTAAGTTTCCATCTAATTCCTGTCAATTAATAATTAGCAGATATTCTGAAATATGAGGTATATAGCTTACCTAACAGAACTGCAGACATATTCATTGTCCATATAACTAAGCAATTAATGTCTTTCTGAATTCTACCTTACTTGTAGATCTGCCTTTTCTGTCATTACAAACATTTTCCAAATGATATCTGAGTTCATGATATGAGAGGGAACCTTCAGCTGGCCACTAATTCTTTAAATTCTCTGTGTTGGTGAACAAAATGCAATGTTTTCTTTTAGACTGACTCTTGTAAGTGTATTTTAGAAAAGAGGATCACATTTTATGGATCTTATATATAACTTTATTTTTGACCAGCTTGTTATTTTGCCCTTATCTGTGTTTATTCTCTTCTTTATGGAAAAATATCTCATGAACTCCATATAACCACTCTGTGACAACACCTTCTGATGTGATGACAAGGCAATGTACTTGCTCTTGGAACTGTAACGATCTACTGTATCATCAGAAAAGCTAGTCACATAAAACAAAGACAGGATTCCCATCTCTATGTGAAATGTAATGGTTTCTTAAAGATCAATCCAAGCAATTTTCCACCAAAATGCAGTAGCTTCAGCTTTTAGAAGCCTAGCCACATTTCAATGAGGTCTTTAATCCTATATTCACATATATCGTCTTGGGTCAATTGGCTACTGGATCTGACTATGAACTTTTCTCGCCACTAAAATAAAGCCTGAAATCCACTGTCAGGCATGAACATTGCAAGCACCTCAAGCTTGAAATTAACATGAAGTAGGAAAATGAACATTCTCATTAAAGAAAAATAATTTCCTGTTGTTTTCAGCTCAGCTTGCAAGTAAGTTAAAGAAAAGAACTCAAGCTAAGAAACCGAAGAAGAAAAATAAGGTCACAGTAAATGACTGGGAATGAGAACTGCTCATCTGAAAACTGCTGTGTTATTGAGTTGGTATGTTTTACCACATCTGCAGCCACTAGAAAAAACTACAGGCATGTGCACTGTAAAGCAAACTGGATCTTACAAAATATCTCCCCATTTGCTACCTCACATCTCATGCACTTTATAATGAAAACTACCCAACCTTTTTAGAGTAAAGCAGTGTATGTTTCTTTACTAACAGTGATTCAGAGCAACAAGCTGTTGTAAGAATCTATAGGATCTCATTTTCACTTTGCTTCAAATATTTGCTCATACTTTGACCAAAAAGATGGGGATTTCCAGGCAGAGAGATACTGCAGTAAACAAGACCGTATTTAATGGTTCAGTCTGTTTGTCACCTGGATGAAATCCACCCATGGATTTGAAAAACCCTTAATTACAGTTCAGCCTAAAGAACAATAGGGCTCTGTAGGCCAACAAAAGTTGGCAAGTGGGCAGTCTGCCAAAAAATTCAATGCAGAACAGAAAAAAAATTAATGTTGAAAATATATGTTGGGAAGTCTAATTATTCCACATCCCTGTTGCCATAAACCTGGGAAGTCAGACATTAGTTCCTCCCTTACAAGAAATCTAACTGAGTTTCTACACCCTCATACTCACTCCTAAGTTCTGGTTTCAATTGCTCACTCACATCACGTGCATGCCAGCTTACTCCCAGGCTCTTTTCAGAAACAGATTAACTCCACCCAGGGTGAAACCTGGATTTGAGGGATACCTCCATTTGGGAACTTCCCTCCTGAGGTAGAACGAAGAAGCCCATGTTAGGACCAGCTCCCTCTGACCTACATGGTCCTTTAGCATTATCCAACCAGATCTTAAATCATCAAAAGTCCTAGTCCCATGCCCAAGCTTCACAACTCAAGTGTTTGCCATCATGCTTTAAGACACCCCTCTCCTCTCTCATTGATTTGTCCACTTTAGACTGAAAAAGGCCCAAACCAAACACAGAATAATTATGTTTTAGTGCCACAGAAGCCCCACATAATACCCAGAGGAAATCCAGGTCAAGAGCTTCCCAACAAGAATGTGGCCAGTCTGCTCCAGAGGAAATTAGCCTTGGCAGTCAGAGATTGTTTGGATGATGTCTTTAGCTGTAAAGGCATAGTATGGTGTCTATGTCTACAAATTAATTTCACTCTCTTCTGTAATAATCACACAGCTAAAACTTGACATCTCGTATTAGCTTTTGATTTTCTAAAGCCAAATACTTTACTTTTTAATATATTAACCTCTACAGTTTTAAACATGCACACACACACACGCATGCACATACAAGCCTATCAAAAATTAGATGTCTGAAACTGTTTTACACTTAAGTCCAACATACGTTCATTCCTTCAAGCATCCTTAGAAAATATTCATTTGAATGTTGCAGATGATCAGATTTTTGTTTCCTCCTTTGAATTCTTTCCCTTCCTTTCTGTATCTCCAAGCCCTTCGTCTCTTTAGGACAAATATAATAATAAGAAGACAGAGGTTCTTTTACTTTCATATTTTCTCTTGTACTTTTGGGTTTATATCGTGTTACTTTTCTGCTCAGTGTTGGGATAGTGATGTGGCACAGAAGGAGTTTCACCTGCCTTTTGAAAGTTCTGATAAGTAGCAAATAGAAAAATCAATAAAAACAACCCCACATATAATTAATTTTAGAATAATCGATGGAAAAGGGCTTAAAAACTTTTTATAATGGAATTAAAGTAACTGAAATTTTTTGATATTTTGGTAGAAAACTGGAACTAACTCTGTTTTCAGACAAGAAGAACAGCCCCCCCCCCTTTTTTTTTTTCTCTGTGAGGCTGCTGCCTAAGAGATGGATATGTCAAGTTGTCATTCACAAGCCTCTGCAATACTGGCAGCTGTGGAGGTCAGATCCCAGCTATGGGACATCTCCAGCCTGCCCACCAGTTGTGGCAGCCCTCGTTTGGTATTATGTGGTCATGCACATGAGGAGAATTGATTCCAGCACTACCGTGCATGTCTTTAATCAGGGTGTGTAGCTCACCATTTGTTTGTACAGGAGGAAGCATTAGATGGTGTGGGCATCACTTACTTCCTGCACAGCTGCTCCTCATCTCTTCAAGGGAACGGAGCCAAATAGGAACAACCGTGAAAGTGGACTGTGCCAACAGGATACAAGTGGCCCACCTCCGGGGACACCATTTTTTTTTGCAGGGAACTGATGTATAGTCAATGTTACCATAAAGGAATATGGTTTGCCACTGGCCATGGGTGCAGACAAGCTGACCGACTGATCCCATGGGCTCTGAGTGCTGACACCAGCCATGCAGAATTGAATCTTGTAGTCTCCCAAAAGACTTCCACCTCCCTGTTAACCCTGAGTGATGGGGGCTTTCTGTTGGTGGGCATGTCCAAGGGTATCAATGTAAAGATTCTTACTGACTGCTTGGATGGCATCCCTAAAGGCATCATGAAGGTGAAGCCTTTGCTACTTTGGAGTAAATAAGAATAAGTAAGAGTCCTACTACTGACTTTCCCAAGTTGAGTCAATACTTTAGGGAGATGATTTTATATAGCTGGTTAAAAAAAAAAAAAAACCAAAAAAAACCAATTCATGAAAACTTTTATCTCTTTTTGTGACCACAGATGTCTATTTCCTGTAATACATTTTATATGTTGTCAGGAATACAGACTTTTAAAAACTGAACTGGAAGCTTGATTTGGGGCACAAGGAAAACATCTGGAAAATGTTAACTATTCTGTTCAAAATGTGGTGGGCTCATCACCTTCTCTAACTATACCATTTGATCCTGTGAAGGGTACCAAGTATCTTGCCTGCCCTCACATGATTTCTCCAAGCAGGTATTTTCTCTGATGTGTCTGAGACTATTATTGCTGATACTCCCCCCTTGCTGCCAGGAAGAGGCTGAATGGGCACACAAAAAGTAGCCTGAATTGCATTCCTCTTTCACCATATCACTTGCTTGATCAGACTATGCTGCAAGAGACAGACAGTGTGGGTAATAAAACCATGGAAGTAGCAATGGGAAGTAAAGGGGGGGTGGGGTGGGGGTGGGAGGGGTGGAGGGGAGAAGATGCAGGCTGTTTTTTTTATCAGTTCATCTAGCCAGGGGCATCACATAAATATCATCATTGACACAGAGATTTGTTGAGTTGGAACATCACCCAGACTTGGTACAGGAAGAAGTCAGATTGTCTGACTCAGTAACTTCGAATGGGTTATTATTTCTGTGGTTATTAACTGGCATCTGAGAGCTGCTAAATCAGTAAATTGTTAGCATATTTGGGTCTGAACTCAGCAAGCTTGACTTGCTCATCCAGTTACTGTTGCATGTACTTTGACATCAACTTTAGCAAGGAAGAGGATCTGAACCAGGAACTCCTATAAACAGTTTTTCTTTGAAATCAGATTAGCAAGTCAGAAATGCGAAGTGATAAGAGAAGACTTTCCTTCACAGACTTCCTTTAGCAGTCCTGAGTCAATGGCATCAGGAGGACACAAGCCTTCATATCCACCCAAACAGGCAGAAAAGTCGATTCCCTGTCATCATGAAAGGTATAATTTTACCTTCACTTCAGCAAGCTATGGAACATAATTCGAGATGTATTAAAATCAGACATACCTTCCCAATTTTAAAAAAGAAAAGAAAAAGGTATAGTGGACTTGGAGGAAATGTTCACCTCAAATCTGGATTTAAAAAAAAAGTGAAATTATATGGGGGAGGGAATCAACCTGTAATGTCTTTGCTTGCTGGTTTTGACATTAAGGTTCTTTGCAGGTTAAAAGTGAGCCTTCCAAGCAAGCAGATGGAAAGCTGCTTCTTTTGGCTGGGGGGGGAGGGATAGAGGGGGAGAGTGGTTTCTTTTTTGGAGTGGACTGGGTGCTAGAAAGATCTTTTTAGCAAAATTATCCTGGCATAATGTTCCTGACCAGTTCTTCTAGTAGCAGCCCTTGTATTGATAGGAATTTAGCAACTTAGAGATGCTCAGCAAGAGACTCAGAAAAGCCCATGTTTTGAGGTGTGGTATGCTGACTACATAGCTGCACGTTGGCATCAAACCTGCAAAATATACTCTCTGAAGAGCCAGATACACTGAAGCCTGTGACTCCTCATCAAGCAGGCAGGCAAGATATACTGAGGAAAGAGTATTTGGTGAACATGTGGGAGGGCAATTTCTTTTCTAAAAATAACAGAACAATTTCCCTTTTTTTTCCTCTGTTGAACTATGATGATACCGGCCCATCTCAGACTCGATATCCTTTTTTTGGGCTGGAGCTCCAGGATGAAAAGTCAGAGTGAAAGCGGGAGGATATTATAAGCAATTTAGGAACCTGCAAGTATCCTAACTGCTCCCAACCAAAGAGAGAGCTGTCCAGCCTAAGAATTTTCATCCTTATGTCTGGTTTTTTGCATCTTTCCCCTAAAAATTTACCTTACAAATATGTTCAGACCATTGCTGTTACAAAAAAATTACTGCTACACTTTTTAAACTTCTCTATATAGCAAAAATACGATAATAGTAATTCCAAAATGTGGGATATTTCTACTATAGGCATCACATCAAAACCTCTAGCATCTATAAAACTGGGTGGGTTATTTTCCAAAAAGCAGTTTACAGAAGGGATTTCACATGCATTCTGGTTTACATTGGTCTAACAAAACCTCTCACACCTAGCCCATATCATCCTACCCAAAATGGAATCAGGAATTACACAGAGGAGGTGAAAAACTCAGAGTGTGAAATGCACTTAACTGAGTATCTTAAATCCAGCACTTAGTTTCTTGGTCCTCCTCTATTAACAGTGGAGAGAGGCACCCTCAGGAGGTCATTCAGCCCACCTAAAATCTGACTGGAACATGTAGTATAGCTACACCTGAAGTTACCGTTCTGTAGCAAACACCATTAAAGCAGCATTCAGAAGTAGCTTCTGACACCTGACCCAGGAAGATCAGTGTCACTCCTTTGACTTGACCAATTTTAATGCAAAAGAAGAAAACATATTATACTGCTGGAAAAATGGAGCTAAGCCCTGTACATCCAGTATTTTCATGCACAAGCTCTAGTCAGGGCTGTGATCTGTCATCAGTGTGGTGGGTCATTACCCACAGGCATGGTGTTTCTTCTGTCAATATTTGTTCAAGTCTGCAAATAAGTGGATTAAGTGCATGTATATGTCTCTGCGATGGTTTGCATGTTAAATTTGCTGTTATCAGATCACAGAGGGTGTAACACAAATTTGACTACATTCATTTCAAAGAGCTAAGCTCCTTTCTGACCCTGGTGATATATCACAGACTTTTCACAGTAATATCATCTCCAGGACAGAGACAAGATCAAAAGACATAAAATAAATGACAGAGCAGGAAAAGAATTCTGCTTCTTTTACTTCTCTAGGTATAATATACAATAACGTAGTCCAAAGATTTCTCATCAGAATCAGTTTTAAAGATAAAAATGGCTTTTTGAATAAATGTGAATTCACATTAAAAAACAACAACTCCAAAGGAAATGAAAAGAAAAAACTCAAGAGAAATGACTTTTTTTCCATTCTCATTTTCATAAACATCTGAAAGGTCAGGGAGAAGAATGTACTGAAGATGTTAATTCGACACCCCTTACATGTCTTTGCTACATATCTTGTGGAAAGGTGATTTTCCACCATGCTTTCTACTTACTGTACGAATTTTGTTACAGCAGTGGTTCCTACTTTAAAGTGAGCAGAGCTTTAAGGGCAAAGTGTCACAGAGGTGAACAGAGGATTACACATTTTCCTATCATGCCTGGAAAACAACCTATAGCACCTACCTTACTAAGCTGTCACAGAAGCCAAGATTGTGTTGAGTTATTAAATCAGGATCTTCCAGTCAATGGGAGAGTTTAAGTTCCTTTGAGGTTCCTCGTTCAGAGTTCATCTCCATTTTCAGACAGTAAATGGTGGGATTTCCTGACTTCAAAGGAAATAAGTATTTGCATTCATATCCTAGTGCAAGAATGGTATATTCCACTGATGGGGAGGGAAACTCTATTAGGACTTGGCTGTGAATATTCATTCTTTTGAACCTGTAAAGGGGACTTTCAGAGATGCTCTCAGTCTAAATGCTTCCTTGAGCAATACTTGCTCTAATTCAGAAGTAAAGCCAAGGAATTTGGTAGTTATAAGGACACTGAAATGCTGCACATGAAATGAGCAGGAGGATGAGACATGTAAGTTCCAAGTGGGTGATGAAGTCCGTTTTTAATGCTACGCAGCACTAGAGTTAGAGCTACCAGTAGTGGGCATTTGGAGAAGCACTTGTACATGCTTGCACTACATTATGATAGCATTGAATATGGAAAAAAAAAAAAAGAAAAAAATATGTACTTCAAAAATAATTAGGTGAAAGGGGTGGAGGGGTGGAGGAATGGAGGATTTTGCAAGTCTATAAAAGAAAATAATCATAATTATAACTATCATCTTTACTCCTGTGCATTATTTTTATATATTTGATTTTAGTTTTTCTCTGCTTCCTGTTAATACGAAAACAATGTATTTCACAAGGCACTTCTGTTAGTTTTGTTCCCAAAGGAATTGATTTCAAATTAAACTATATCTCTGTTTCTTTTATCCTTTTTCTTTCTTCTGTCCGTATTTTTCCTTTAAAAAATAATTAATTTCTTTTTCTAATTTATTTTAAACCAGGCAATTTTCTGCTTGATATTTTCTCGGCTAACGACAACTAATTTTTTTTCCCTTTTCCTTCTAAGTCCCTTCTTCTTCTTATGAGCTTCTGGCTTGCTTTCTTCTGATACACCTATACCTATCTCAAGCCCTTTATTGTAACATTTATGGATTTCATGTATGTGTACTCCACTTTCTTTGTATATTTTTTGTGTTCTCTTTAAAGGAAAGTACTTCTCTCTCTACTTTTCTACACATCGCTAACATTTTTATTGGCCAGATAGAGAATATGAGCTCTACTTTGACACATTAGTGTGTCAAAGGGAAGAGTAAATGAGTTTACTATTGTTTTATTAGATATTAAAAATGGTTTACCTGTTTCTTAAAAAAAGTTGGCACTTTTTTCTCTATATCGCATCCCATTATAATTATCTATGAAGTGTCCATGCTGCTATGGCTTCATATCTCTTCTGGTTTTGGCTGCAATTCTAACATGCAAATGGCCAAACAATCAGCTTATTCCCAAAAATCAGGTGAAATAACCATAGCTGGTAGGCAGCATAACTTCTATTGTTTTAGAGATATTTTAGCACATCAGCAAAAACAATTGTTCAGTGGAGGGCTTACATGCTTCAAGATTTTTTCTGCTTTCTCCCTTCCCACGACTGGTGATGCAGCTATCCCTCCTCCCTGGACACACACACAAAATCCAAACAGTAGGCCCAGATGGGGAGCTGTTATGGGTGAGCTCCACAATCTCTAGGACAGCAGGAACCTGTCACTAGATGCTGTGCCAGCTAATAGGCTGAAGTGTTGCTTCTGCTCCTCTGCACAGCAAGTACAGAAATACAGCACAGCTCTGCATCCTTGGGAAGGTAAAACTGTTTTATTCAGTAGCTTTGGGCTTTGGATCTGAATTTTGGGAGGAGCTGCTGGCTAGGAGACTCTAATTTTGAGAAATGCAACTATGAAATCACAGGGACTTCAAAGTAGTTAAAATGGAGAGTGTTACATCTGTTAAGGTCTATTCGTCTTTTTGTTCCATGGAGCATTACTTGGGAAGCGGTGATTAATGCAAATTCCAAAGGGATAAACCACTTGCAGAAGCTCAGCTTCCTCCCAGAGATCTGCATATGATCCACCATCCATCTGCATATGCACAGGACTAATAGGAAGATAAAGACCTGTGTTGACATGGACCAGGGATTCTTATTTAATCCTAGAACTGATATAATGTTATTTCAGGAAGCCACTGAGCAGAACAAGGATCCCATACGGTTAATTGGTGACCTCTGACTGTATCTCTGTATACAGGTGGAGATGAGTTATTTCTTTATGAGCTATTCTTGTAGTTACTTTTTACCATCAAAAGGTACTGTCAGAGCTGACTAGTCACGGGTGAACAAGGTCATTCCATCTGAAAGAGCTGAGTGCAGGTGCTGAATCAAAGTTAGCTGTGCTAAGACTCTGTTAAGGTAAGAAGTTACTGTCACAAAAATTCTGGACTAGGAGGGGAAATGAGAAGTCATGTTTGGAGATATCTTGAGATTTGATCTAGGGACCATGAAGAAAGCCAGGGGAAGAGAGGGAAAATATGTGCCAATTCTTGACTGCTACATTCATGACGTATATTACATACTGAGAACTCTAAACATTTTCTTGAGTGTTTTGTTCTGAAATATCCAATTTTTTTTTTTTTTTTAAATGAGAAATATGCTGCGTAACTGGGCTTCAGAAAAGAACACATAAACTTAATATGCAAGGCCTATGCCTAGGAGCAACTAGCTGAATACTAGTCTCAAGCCAGTAAGAAACGTAGTTGATTGCTAGTCAAAGATCTGTGATTTTGAAATATTTAAAGACATGTAATTGTGAAGGGCAAGAATAATTTGGAGTAAGACCTGCTTAAATATAAGTAATCAACCAAATTTCAGAAACTAATCATAAACCCTCCCTAACACTAGAACTTTTCCTCCTTTATAGCGTGGAAAGGATGGTGTAGGATATCAATAAGGAGAGGAAATTTGGGAAATTATGCAAGCTAGTGGCTGTAACCACACTAGGAGATCTTCAGTCACTCCCGAATTCCACCACAGACTTATGTGAGGGCAAAAAACAAGCTACATGACTGCTCTTTCTCAGTATTCACATCTATTCAGAGTGTGAGTTGGTCTAGGGAGGGACTAAATTTCACTCTACGTGTGTGGTGCTCAGCATTATGAGGTTCTAACCCGCAGGTCTTTAAAATGATAACAACAAAAAATTCACATACAGTAATCCTTTTTACCCAAACTGAACTCTGTTCTATTCCAGTTGCTGTTTCAGATTGCCACCCAGCAAGATCCAAGAGCTTTTCAGCAATTTATTCAGAGCTTCTGCAAAAGATTTTCACCTGTTTGCCACAAATCAAAAGCATCACACTAGTAAAACACATGTTCACAACTCTTCAAACAACCTTACACAGAAAGCCAGCAATTTCATTTTCATTGTAGCTTTTGAATCCTTTTTTTATCTGACATCCTAACTAAATGTTTAAAGACATATCAGTGAATCCCACTACACTTAAAAACAATGTAGCATCTTTTCTATTTTCTCACTTAAATCATATCACCTTTCCCACCTCAGTATAAAAGCAGCTAGTTTCCAGCCTTTTTCATTGCTGCTCATTCTCTTTCTTCTTACTCCTTCCAACCCAGGCACTGCTTCCTTCCTCCTTCTCACCTCCTGGCTATCTTCCCCTCAGCCCAACACTCTCCCTGCTCCTCTGACCGCCGCAAAATTACTGCAGCAGAAATACCTGGAAGCCTGGGGTCAGCCTCCCAGCCTGCACTGAGAAGACCAAAAGTGTTTATGATGAGATTGTCCTCTGCTCCAAATCTCATCTTTCCTATTGGCCCAGCAAACTGGTTGGGAACTGGTGATCTGTGTGGCACTGTCAAATCTGCTTTTAAGAGCATTACTGGAAAAAAAAAAAAATTAAAAAAGAAGGTCATTATCAAGACCGTTCTCCACTCTGAACGTTGCTCTCTGTTGACATGGCTGTTGAAGCAACAATAAACAGTGGCTATCGGTGTGAGCACTGGTTGAGAGCCTCTTCCATCAGCACTGTGATACAGTGAATACGTCTTAAAGGAGGTCCTTGTGAACCTCCTCATTCACTGAAGAGCTGTTTCTACAAATACTACATGTCTTGTCTAGCTCAGGTCTGTCATAACAGAGAGAGAAAAAAAAGAGAAACATCATTAGCTGTGGGTAACTGACTGAACACAAATAACTGGAGGGTAAAGAGGTTTAAAATGCAGCTCATTTCCCTCCTTGACCTAGTCCCAGCCTTAACTGTAATATCTTGGAGGTAAATGTTTAGAGGGGGCAGACATTTTTCCTGCAGGGTATTTTCATTTTGCATGCAGTTTCATGAGTTTCTCCTTTTATGAGTGTCTTATGCAATGCTGTGAGCCTGGCAGAATGGGCTGTGGCAGAGTATTTTGGCATTTCAGTCTCACACTTGCTCCTTCTAATCGAAGGAATGCCTCCAAGAGAACAGGTGTGTAGTGGCTGAACAGATTCACACACGCGTCCACTTTCATTGGACCTGGATAAATATCTGCAGTAATTCTTTGCTAATATTTACTCAAAGAGTTGTCCTCTGTGCATGTTCCACAGAACAGTTGCACTATACCCTGCTTCCACACTTTCTGGCTTTTGCACTTGTTTTTAACTAAGACCATTTTCCCATACGCTATTATTTGCTTGTCATCCTCAGCCTGTTTTGCTCTCTGTTGTTTTGTTCTTTGGTTGCAAGACCTTTGTGGCAGAGAGAAATACTTTGCCCTGTAATTACATGTCTAGCAGAGCAGACGTTTGGCCTGAAACTGATACATGTATATATATATAAAAGAAGGACAGCAGTTCATCTTCCCTTCATATGTTCACAACTTCATACCACCTTCCACAGCAACTTACTCAAGACTGGCTGTAGGTTACCCAACTCCTTCTCCTTTTTTCTCAGTTCATTGTTCCTGTACAGGGCCATCTTCACTCAATTCCCAACACTTCATTTTTACTAGACACGGGATTTGAGCCATGTATAAAATAACAGAGTTTTGCCCGCCATAAATGTGCAACATGCAAAGCCTAGTCTGTAAAGAGAGGTAAGAGCAAAGAGTGTGATCCAGATCCAAACTTTCTCAGGCTTTTGGAGGATGTAAATTATGGTTTCAGTGTTAATGTTCAGGTGTACATCTGAATCGCCACAGTGGAGGGCAGAGAATCCTAGTTTAGCATCTCTTTGAAAGATTATCTCTAGTGGCTGCGTGCTCCTCACTTACAGTACCTCATGTACCAGACTCATAATTAAATGAACAGAGCTAGGTTTGAAGTAAGTAGAAGAGGACTGGTTTACAGTGCCCAAGAATTTAGCTCCATTAATTTTTGGTAACAGAACAGAAATTTTCCTGCTTTAACTTAAATATTTAGAGGGCTTAAGTGTGAGACTGAAGTGTAGCACAACCTTTGTTCTGAAACCTCATTTAAGGGACCGATGTGATCCCTTGTTTAGGGAGATCACATATTAGAAATACAGGTCTTTTATATCTGGATGTTCATATCCACTGAATTTGGGATAAAGTAAAGAATTCCTACCCATCCTAAAGCATTATATCTGGTTTAAATATTGTCTATACACTGATATAATAATCATTCCCCTCTACAGAGCAGGCTAAACGCAAACCTAGTTCTATGTGCTTGTAAATCAAAGTCAGTAGATTTATGCCCATTTATAAAAAAATTGAGCTGGTTAATCATTACTCTGCCAGGTCTAACTTGCAAGTTTAACTGAACTTTACCTCAAGTCCTAATTTGACTTACTTTATCTTTTTTTTTCGTTTAAAAGAGACTTTGTCAGTCTTTCCAAAGGACTCATCTAAGTTATAAATATCTTTATCTTCTTTTTAGTATTACATTACTACACAATTAAAAACCAAATTAAATATTGTCAGCAGGATTTCCACTAAGTCACACTCTGTAAAAATTCAGCAATGGTCTCAGAGGTGGCAGATTTTCAAAGGTTACTGTCTCTTGCCTTGCTGGCTGCAGAGCTAATGCAGTGGTCAGATACCTCTGGAAGGCTGGTTATCAAAGGGGATATTAAATGAGATCCGCAAATGTCACAGGAAACAATTTCACAAAGGAGCCAGAGGGTCTGAGTTGGCAGAAAAAGCCAGTGTTAGCTGGTCCAGGACACTGCCTTCCTTGCTTCAGCTAGTTAAGTGTCAATAATCAAACAGCAGATCAAAACAGAAATCTTAAGAGTTCTGCAAAAAACCCTACTTCCACCATTCATATGAAAAACTGCATTTCTATGCAATGCATTTCTATGCTTTCATATGAAAACAGCATTTCTCTAAGGTTTTGTGTATTCCCTTCATCTTATTTGAGACCAAGATGATTTTCCACTCCTCCAGCAAGAGATCTGTATGACTGATGTGCCTTCAGGCAGCCTTTCTTGTTGTCTCATCCTTTGGGAGACTACAGCTCTCCTTCCAGTCTTTCGCACTACTGGTTGCTACATGCAGCAAGAAACGGAAGTGCTTTGCCACAAACACCAAGTACTCCAGCATTTGTGTCCTTAATCAAGTGGAGAGATGCAGCATTTTTAGGCAATTCACCTTTTGCCTTGGAAATCTCTGGTGGGCTCCTCTGCTTCTTTCGAGTTGGATCTTACTGGTGAATCCTGTTTCCCTCTCAAACAGTATTAAACATGACTCTCCTATATAATCCCAAGATGGCATTATAGTGTGGAAAGCACCACTTCCATCCATTTTCCCAATGTAAGAATCATGTTAGGAAAGTAACCTAAAATTTTTTCCATGATAAGGTAGGTGTTATTTTCCGTACTTACCAAAAGCCACTTCCCAGCTGGCACCTGGAACAAATATGGAAACTTAAACAAATAAAAGTAGACAGATATTGTATAACTCCCAAAGACAGCAGATACAAATAGGTGATCTGGAAGCTGTTCACTGAAACAAATAATTGTCAGAATAAACACCTCTAGCCACAACCATCCATCATTAAGTTCATGTGAATACAGGACTTCCTCTTTAAGTGGTATTTGAAAATTAAATGAATTATGGTGAGAAGGGTCAAAACCTCACTCCCTCATTTTCTGACCCTGCCAACTAGAAAAATGGCCTTTTTCCCCTTGGTGCCACAAAAGGAGTCTGTTTCATCCAAACTGCCCAGTTCTAACTCCCTCAGCATCATCACTCTATTCTCACATGAGCTTTGCTCCTTGAATCCCTACTTCACTCCTTGCCAGTATAGAGAAGCAACTAAAATGAGACTCTGCCTTTCCCCAGTTTCAGAGAGTCTTGCTGCCTCCCTGTAGCCTTGCTAGGAGACATAGTCAGGACTCATCAGCCAAATCTCTGCCAAACAAGTGGGAAATGAGTCTTGGAAGAAGGCTTAATTTGGACTGAATTTCACTGGGACAACACCAGAGTATTTTCTGAATTTAAAGTACTACTTTTCCAAGCAATGAAAATGTGCAATCTTGTCAACAGGAAGTTGCACACTGCAGATAGTCATGTCCTCAAACAGCCAAGCAAACAATCAGAAGTCACAGGATAATTACACAGATGTTTGATATAATTAACTACAAAGACTACAGGGTCAATATATTTCATTACTTCAACTGTAGATTTTACTACAGATAAAGACAGAATACACTTCACAATCCGGGGTTTCACCTGACCACAGTGTTTTGGTTCAAAATAGTTAAATTTCCTGACTGAAATGTGTTGATCTGCAAATGAATGTAATTATGGAAAGAACCTGGGGCATGCGCAGTGGCAAGACAGATTTCTGAGGACTCTGCTTATTTCCTGCTGTCGCTGCACCATAGCTATCAACCAGAACATGCCCTTTCAGGTGTGTTGCTCCCTGTTTAGTCAGTCAAGAATGAAGCTCGTGTTAACGTTCAGGTCATTTCCAAGGACCTGCGACAGATACAGTAACATCTGTCTCTTCTATTGTGTAAAAGATGCCATCTGACACCCCCAGAAGCCACATGTAAACTGGCATGCTTAGCGTATATGCTTGCTGAGTGTGGTATTCAGTTCAGTATATTTAAACTCCTTACTGCACCACAACACCCACCAGGAATAAATGATCCTTCTATTTACATTAGATTGACCAGGAGACCCCTTCAGGTAAAACTGCAATTTTGTTTTTTGCAGTCATTGCAGAAACAAACAGATTTAACCTTGTAGTGCTTGACATGTGAAATTTTGACTGAACAAGAATTCCAAATTTGGCACCTGTATGGTTATGGGCTGTATGGGTACTATCAAGAGAAAGCCTGGTATTTATCTGGGATAAAATGAAGTGGGAGTTCTGTACTTTGTTCTTACTGAACATGAGAAATTTCCTTTCAGATACCTGTCTGCACAGCACACCTAAGTATTAAACATACATTTCTGGGTGGAAACCAGCCAACAGATGGTATTCTTTGCTATTGTTCTTGTTGTCCTAGATAATGGTTTGAACAGGCTAGTCTTTGTTTTCACAGATGCTTGGCTCGAAGTTGTTCATTTAGTGTTTTGTACCAGAGAGAACAACTTTTTGGCAGTGCTGTGCATTCTCTAAGGCTGTGTACTTGCTAAATATTTTGTTTAAAAATACCGTTATGATAAGAATCTGCTCTTCACTCCAATAAAAAATACTGACATAATCAAACAGCACAGATTTTGCACTAATAACTAACAGAATGGGAAATTGCTATGACAGGAATTCTATAAATTAATAATTTTTTAAACTAATATAGCAAATTATTATTATATGTTATACTAATATCACAAATCATTCTAGTTCTTTGTATGAACATGTAAATTAGTATCTGTTCTGGACATAGTTCCATTCAGTGTTTCATTCATGGTTTGGATAATAGCATTTCTTGATGATACCAACCTTGGATGGCCAACAAGTACTCTGGAAAAAAGAATTGGCATCAAAATTATCCAGATAAACTGGAAAAATATCTAAAATTAAGACCAGAATATAAAAACTGGTATTTGAGAAGTTGATTTTGGTTTGGCAAAAGAAATTTGGGAATTGCGGAGGGAATTAGGTGCCAAAAGCCAGCCAGGAAAGTGGCATACAGTTTGCTATAACTGCCTGTTAGCATGTTAGTAAAATAGCATCATATTACTTCCATTCAGTTATTCTGTTTGCCATTGAGTAAGTTGTAAACTCATACTTCCAGAGCACTGCTGCACAATCTTATGTACGCAAGCTACCAGGAATTTATACTGCATCATCCTTATTACAGAAATTCTCAAATCAGACTTCAATCTGTAACTACCAGTGGTTCTTACAATAATTACATTTCCTGTTAGCAATAGTAGAGCATCAGGAATCACCATCAGACTTATGGCTATTCTCAAATAAAGCAGTAAAGGATATACTAAGGAGACCCAAAGTGCTGGGGACATGAGGAGCAATTGCCAGTAAACTGGATAGCTGCATAACTCTCTAAATTCATTATTCATTGTAAGGGTAAACCTTCTCTTTAAGCTCAAAGATGTTACTTGCAGATTATGGTAGTGACACATGAAGGAAGAAGTCTGTTCATAACACCTTCAGTTCAGCTCAGCCCCTTTCAATTGCATTTCCAGAAGGTGCTCTTTTAGCTCACCTTAACCAGTGTTGCAATACCTTCAAGAAACTGTGCTGTAAGCAAATCTCTTTCGTGACTGTGGCCAGAGCTTAAGACGTGACATTACCATTCTACTAGATACTACTAACAACTATCATTCCTTCCACTTTTCCTCCTTTATCTCCCAAAATTCCCATGAAAGGGACACAAGAAAATTCTCTGCATGCCTGCTGGGGCACATTCTGTGGCAGCACTTCCATCAAGGATAGTTGTATTCTTTGTGGTTATTGGAATGAAGAGAAAAAGCAATGCAGAGGAGATCTTTATCTGTAGCTGTTTCTCCAATACTGTGTATCACACCATTTCTTCCCTGGTTTGAATAGGCCCATGTCAAGAAGGCTGCCAAGAAAAGCATTGTTTCAGACTTCCAGTATTTCAACAAATACTGTTTCACACTATGAAATGTGGCTCTCAGTTTTAAGTGCCTTGTTTTCAGGGAAGAGTGATTTAGCTCGTGCACCCAGAGTGTGGGCACTTAAAATCATCATCATCAATGCCATAGCTCTGGCCTCCACCCTTTCTTAGCACTTAGCCTGCCATCCTGTGTTATTAAATCCTGAGCTTTGTTCTACAATGCCACAGACAGTGGCTAGGCTTGTTGTGTATTTAAGATTTTAATGGGATTTGTCCTGGCTAATCTTATATGTTGGAACTATACAGTTTAAAACAGTCATTGCTCTTTACACAGGGAAAGTGTCCTTAGATCCATTTATTTACCTATTCATTTACAATTCTGGCTCTGACCAGGTTTTTCAGGCATTTCTACCCTATCCCTTTATTTACTAAGGTGGGAACCAGCACAAATCACCATCCCTTCAACGCCTCTAATTTTTAAACTTCTAAGCTAGAAGCCAACTGTGCATATGTATTTTTACTTACCACACAAAAAATCCCCACCTTTTGCAGTTTAGAAGTTAAAAAGACTTATATTCCAAGCCCATGGAATTTTCCTGTAGCTTCTCTAGTGGAAAAGTAGATTGTCAAAGTAGATTGCTTATCAAGGTAGATCATCTCCCAGGACCACTGAATTTAATGGATTGCACAACACAGAAATAATCATTACTTCCTGTAGGCTTGAGGGCAAGCTGAGCAAAGGTTTTGCTTTTGGCTTTGAGAACAGCATAGTAAGTGAGTATCTGCAAAGGAATCCTTCAGTGGACAAAGTTTAATTGAATATCAGAAGATTTTATAGGTCAGATACACTGAATCCTGTTTCTACTACTTAAAAATCTAGGCTATTATAATGTTGCATGAGAGAAAATGTACAAAATTTGCATTATGAACTCTTAGTAATACTTATAAATTCAGCTTGGAACCACTAGAGGGGAAAGTGATTGTAGTAAGAAAACATCTTGTATTTCCTCAGCTAGCTTAATCAGTGTAAACTCAATGAATTCATGTGAGTCATGACAAGCTCGTTCAAATGGAGGTCTAGCTTGATGGAGCTTCAAGCCATAACGTGCATAAATAACTCAGTAGTCACTAAGCATTATACAAATTGTAAGACAAAACACAAAATCATTTAAGCATTTTGATACGCAGCACTTACAGCAAAGTTGAAATACACCACAAAGCCTAAAAGAGTAAACTGAAGTGACCATTGTACAGCTCCAATGTGGTCAGAACACCTCTGGTTACATGCAACTCAAATGATTCCTAACACAGTGAATGGGTTCTCTCTCTTTTTTCACCTACAGGCAGTATTTTGTCTTGGTCTGATCCACCTTCACTTGACGTGGGATAAAAATGGACTGAGTTCCTGGGAGCTGAAACTCTCCATGAAAAACAAGGCAGTCAAACCTATTTTAGTCAAATTTTAACATCAATCTTTCAGCAAACTGACTTAGTGCTCAGCTGGGCAATGCTTCAGCTGCTGATGTATGTATGCTTCCTCTCCTCGACTCTTCCCTTAGAAAAATAAGACTGTCATTTAGCAATGTTGAGTATATAACAACTAGAACAGCTTATCAACAGATGCAGTCAATTCGCTGTCTTTGTAATCTCTGAGCCAAGAAGGGATGTTTGCCTAAATGATTTGCCCTCAATCAAATGTAAATTGGTAACTTACATGAAAAAAGTACAGGATAAAAAGTGTATGAGAGTGTAGTCTGGGTTACAGAGGAGGTCTGGTTCAACAAAAATGATCACAATGCTCTCTCATGGCTTTAAATCTTTGAGTCTTGAAATGTACTAGAAGTTGTTTGGAGTATCTTGGAAAAGCATGGAATTCACATGCAGGTTTACTTATGCGCAGCTCAACTGAGTTATGCTGAACTACTTTGAAAGTATACCAGCATGAGAGACTTGAGTTTCCTGGAGTCTTGAATTCAATCCAAAACCTGTAAGAAAAGAAAGCGCTCCCCACCTGTTTGCAAGAATGATTCAGAGAGAACAAATGAGCATACAAAGGAGTTCCAAAACTGCAGGATCCACACCATAAAAGCAAACTTACTTTTCCTGTTTCTCTTCTTGTTCGACAGAAACAGAAAATGGAGATGGACAGCCTTCTGGATTATGCTTGTTTCAGAAAGCTTAAGAGCTCACTGTCTGCTGTGAAACATCAAATTTTTCTTTTTCTTTCTAAGGATTGTAGTAGACTAATTTATTTGTTCCTTCTTGTAAAGACAGAAAAAATGTCTCCTCATTTCATGACAACATTTTCTCTATCAAAAATGTTATTGCATTGATAAGGCTAATAACGGAAGACAACCCTTTGTGTCAATATTAATCTGAGATAAACTTCAGTAAGAAAAACTACTTCACTTTCAATTTCCACAAAAGTCAGCCTTTTACAGAAATATGTTTTGCAGCCATTTCCATGATCATGTAATTAATTCTACAATGGACAAGCTTTCTTCAGATCTCTTCAGCATCCACTGCATAGAGATTGTAAGATTGTCAGTTCAGATCCACATTTGATGCATTCATTATTGCGTATCTTATTTGCTGTAATGCAGAGTTTTCTATCTGTAGTGTCCAAAACACTTTCCAGAAACAGTAACAACATTCCTATTTTATTAAGAGGGGAATGGATAACAGTGTTGAGCTTAGCTTGAGTCAACAGTCAAAAGCTTGCTTTCCACAAAATTGCTTGAACTTACTCAACAACAGGGCTTAGTGTTTTCACCAATAAGCAGGATCTACTATTTTTTCAGTTACGAAATTGAAACATACACAAATAATATATTGCAGCCAATAAGTTCAATACATTCTAGCACAAATACTCTTGTTCTATCACATACCGTATTCTCAAAAGAAGGGAAAAAAGTACAGAAGGCACATGAAGAACTGACAGAGGGGTGTTTCCCTAAAGCTAGTTGTGGGGCAATATAAGCAAGAGATAAACGTGCTTTGTTGTGTCATGCAAAAGGAATCATAGCTCTTCTGCTCTGTACCTGTATAATGGCTTCAGCCCACAAGCATGTATCAGAACTAACCACACACAGAATAAGTCTTAAGACAACATAATGTAGGACAAAAGTAAGGACAAAAGTATCAGGAAGATAAAATTTCACAAAAAATTTCCACATATTCCACCTTACCACAATGGCCACTGTATCAAGAGAGAGATGAGATACAGAAGAAGACCAAGTGTTTGAAAACCTAGGGAAGCAAATGAAAAGCCAAATCTATCCTCTAGAAATTAAGTACTTGAATACCATTTCTATTATGAAAACTAGGTGAATTTGACACTGTCCAGGAAATCTAGAAATGTCATTAGGATTTCTAGGGTGACTAGAAACAGTTTATAATTTAGTCTTACTTTCTTAATCAGCAACTCACCAAAATCTGCTTCAGATCTGAAGTCTATGTGGGATTCTCTCTGTTCACTTTATTACTAATGATGCAGACTTTGCCTTTATTCAGTCAGAAATATTGTTAGCACTTGAAGGAGCTGCAGAGTTAGAAGATGTACTCTGTTAAAATTAGACAATGGCTACGGCAATCACTACCAGCTTACAACGTCATACTCCTACTGAACTGTTTGACAGTCGAACTGCCATTGATAAAGTTTGCCTGATTATAACAATAGAAAGCAGCAGAATCATCTTCTACTCATCCATAACTCTGGCAGTCATTTCAGGTCAAGGGAAGAAATTTCAGTCAATAGAGTTCTTATGTACAAAACATGAACATGCAACACCAGTTTTCAGTCACTTGCAGCAACGGATCAAAGCAGATAAGGATTTTCATAGTTTTCAGATCAAGAAAGCCAAAAACTGACTATAAAAGAGGTCAGCGGACAATTCGTCCACTGACGTATTGAATGTTTGATACAGTACAAGTCTAGGTGCTCAAGTTTGACAGCATTCTTGTTTTATATCATACTTTGGCATTCCAAAATGATAAGGAGGCTGACAGCTCAGCTTAGCAAACCGTGCAGACCTATTAGTCACCTCCATGATGCATATTTAGAGAATATATCTAAAAACCATGCTCTATGATAACTTACAACATAGAGCCCAGAGAAATGAGAATTTCTCATGAGAAGTTCTCCTCTACCCGCTCAGTCTCAATGAGGAAGGATTACTTACATGAGTAATGAGTGCAAGCTATCTGAAGTTGTAAAGTGCCATCTTTGTGCGTATGCAGTATTACACAATCTCTAAGTATATGATTGGATCCTGCTGTTCTCCACTGGGTTTCTATTTCACTGGGTGCACATCAAGCACCTGCTGTAGGGAGGGTGAACCCGGATTCGAGGTTGAATGAGGGCATGTTGTGAGTGTGATGGTTGTCTACAGTTCTCTTTCTCATTGCCTGGAGAATTTGGCTGTTGCAGAGTGAATGTGGCACAGAGATGTCACCATGTTGAAATGGATTCAATTTCTCCTGCAATTTGAATAGTTCTTTCACGATGCTGCACATATCTGTTTAAACTGAAATTTTCAGTCAGTGATTTGTTTTCTTCTGGATGCCGTGCTGAACACTTCAGCATCTCAGCTGCAGAACTGTGGGACCTTCACAGTTCTACCTGAAGTCTACACTCTAAACATGCACACTACCAAAATAAAGCTCAGTACTTTCAAAAATCAATCCTAGGAGTGTTAGACTGTTCACCTAAAATTACTGGATACCCATAACTTTCCTATGCCTCGTCTAGCAATACATAAAACAAAGATAATAAACCCCAAGTATTTCCAAACATATTTTCAAAAGCAATACATTACTATTGATTAACTTCTCAGGTACTCCAGTGATGGGCATCACAGAAAAGTAACCGAGAAAATTGATGAGTCTATACTCAGAGTAAGGTTTGAATAACACACAGTAACAAAGTCTTAGGACACATAGTTAAAAATAATTAAACAAATGACTGAAGAGATACTCATTATCTAAGCTCTATCTAAAAAAAGCAAGAACTCTCTAAGAAACATAATATTTCACTCATGTAATTTAAAACTATCGATCTCATGAAACTGCACTGATGGTCTTAACACCAAAACCTCCCAGTGCTTTGACCTTGCAAACTTAATAATATTTTATAAAAATAAATAGAAGCTTTGCATAAAATTTACTAAACTAAAAATAAAACAATGGATGAAGACAATGTTAATATAAAGCATCATACCAATAACCACATGAGTGAACATCAGGATTGTCTTCAAAGTACTTATGGTCCTGATCCCTGCTACTGCAATAAGGTCTTGCAGAACTGATGGCAATTGTTTGACGCTTACAAACCTTATCCAAATTTCCAAGTGAAATTAATTTGTGGTCAATTTGTACCTCCCTGTATTTTGTCCAACTAATCTTCCATTAGTTTAAGTCTTTCTGCTGTACTATTATCTAAATTCGTAAACTGACATGCTAAATACAGAAAAGGAACTTTTAGAAGTTATTTTACAACAGGGATTCAACACACACACAGACACACACCCACCCCATGCAATATATTTTCCCCTCAAGGAGGATGACATAACAGAAAATTTAATTATTAAAATGAATGGCAATATTTGAATTGAAATACTAAAGAGGTCTCTTCTAACTTTTATAACACAGCTATAAACTTAATTAATTTTTCAGAGTCTTCAATCATACATGGACTAAAGGATTTTGTTTCCTTCTCCATGTTGGTCTTTGTTTGCATTCATTTGATATATCTTCCATGCACTTCTTGGATAAAGAAAGTCTGCTACAGATTTAAACTAAGGGTATATTTGGAAAGGTCCAGTGGAGGAAGAACTGTATGACTTCCATTAATTATAGGACTTCTGACAAAACTCGCTAGTGGTAATAGTATGTATTTATCCACTTCTTACACAGTCCGTTGTTTATATTATTACAAATGTATCTGAGTGTCATTCAGCAGAATGATGTCCACCAGAGTATTCTAACATGTAGACTTTTTTGAGGTTGTGCGTCACTAATAGGTCCGTTTGAGGGTTTAGATATACTGCTCAGCTCAGCACTCCGTTTCACCCATTTTTTTAGTAGTTGTACGATTTATTTCTCTGAGCCTTCGAACACTTACCAATTGTTTCTAAAGACTAACTTTTTCTTTTGGGGCACTATTGCACTACATAACAGAGTCCAACTTTCAGCTGGCTTTAGGCAGTGCTGCTATGACCATACGGCACAGTACAGCCCTGGGTAGAGATATCAGCTTAGGTCCCAAACACAATGTTGCAGTGTCAGTGCCTCAGAGAAAGGCAAATTCTCTTAGCTGCAACTTCATATCAATGTAGTAACACTATTTCCTATTATAAATTTACCTTGGCTGTTGCTAGCAGAGGGATCTCTGCAACATGCACCACTGCACAACATAAATATGTCCTCAAGTATGTGTGTACATCAATTTTTTAGTCTACAATACCAATTGCAAATATTAGTATGCACAGTTGCAGTGTCTGTGTTTACAAGCTATAAAGAGGCTTAAGTGTTTATCCCCTTTACACACAGAGATATCCTGGACGTGTTCAGTCAACATGGAAACCTTACTCTGGCCCCTATGTTCATACTCCTCGTGGTACAGGATGGACATTATATTTTTCTGCAGAACCTTCTCTTACTCAGAGCATTGCAGGGATCTTTCTGGTAAAATTGTCTTTAAGATTTCCTGTTTTGTTTGTTTATTTGTTTGTTTGTTGCAGAACTTAAATTTGAAGTGACTGAATGAGGGAAACGCTGAAAAGAGCAAGGACAGTATCATCAAGCTGCTTGAATGCCACAAAGTTCATTTGTGATGCCAGTTAAAAGATTTATATCAAATTATAATTGTGGTTTTTAACTGTGCATTCTTCATTTTCTGGACAATCAGCTTGAAACACTGAGACTGAACGTGCAGAAGTGCTGAGCATTCAGTTACTGCTGAAACCAATGGAAGCCATACTCTGAACACATAGCATTGTATGTAACACCAAATACTCTGAAAAAAAAAACAGATCCCAAGTTGTCTTCAACTGGGTACATCAAGAAGAAGATAAAGGACACTGGAGGAAGAAGAGGAAGAGAAGAATGCAGAGCAGCATTGATTGCAGGTAGATCTGAAGCAAAGAAACAGTAATGATACAGATGTCAGAAGCAGCCAGTCATGAGAAGGGTTATTCTGTATGCAAAAATCCTGGGAATGACAACCTGAAATTTGGCACTGGAGTTGCAGAAAAGATGTGAAGGAAGGCATAGGCTAAAACAATGCTGTTCAACCTCTGAATGTTTTATTACAGGGAAAACACCTCATACCAGTGCAGGGTTACTCTGGGAACTCGTGGTAATCTCACATTATTGTGCTAATGCTATTGTCCACCTGACCCAGTCCACACTATATTTCAGATCTTTCCTAGGAAAAGGAAATTGGTTAACATAAAAGCATGGGTATATTTGACATGCAATACTTATAAACTGAGGTCTCTTTACTAACTTTGCATAGGTGGAATGTCTTAATGCAGGACTCTAAGATGTTCTGTGACTGAATTTCTTCCCAAAGGAAAACTGTTACACAAAATGAGAGATACTATACTCAATATATTTTACTTCCCAGTCATATTGGTGTAAACTGGCCTCTTATGTTGCAGCTAGACAGCTTCCAATGCCTGATTTAACTTGTTATGCTTTGCTTGGGTTCTTTGAAATGACACTGCAACCTTTGAAATGAACAGATAATAGAAATAAAACCAGAAATAGTTCCTAACCATATTACACATTACCTGTTTTACAGTAAAGCATAGAGGCTGCAATGGAGATCAGAGCATTATGTACTTGGTCCTCTACAATGTACACACTAAAAGACAGCAGGAGAACTACTCATGTTAATTAAACAGGTTTCAAATCTCAGGTATTAATGTGATTTGATTTTCAATCAATGAGTTCTATCTAAGCATTTGGAAGTAAAGGAATGGATCAATGGCACCATGTTTGACTAAGATCTAGTAAAGGACATAAAAAGAGTTGTATCCCTATTTCAGTCTTTAACTATAGCTTTACTTTAGATAGACTATATCATATCATACGATAAAATACCTACTGCAACTGTTTGAAATGTAGTTCATTTTCACATAATTAAGAGAACACCTATAATGTTAATGAATACCTTTTGAGTAGAAACTGATCAGTTGCATCACTTTTCCATAGAAACTTTCAGATAAAAAACATGGGTTTGAATTTGCACAGATCAAAAATTAGGGACAATCAGAATGGTACTTCAGCTGAATGCAAAGTCTAACGTCCCAGAACCAATTCTGGAGCTTAAACTTGGCCTCAGAAGTGGGCAAATGACCACCCAGAGAAAAGGCCAGCAGACAGATCCTTGTTAACCTGTATTTTAGTGCTGGCACAGAGGAAATGCCATAGTTTCTATCAATTACAAATGCGTTTATCCCTCCCTCAAAATGAAACTACTCCAATATAGCACTAGGTGGACTAGACACCTTCTGCATGTCTCTATGAGTCCATCATTCTATCTCTTAGAAATATAAATGGAGACACTGATTTCAACCATTACTGCATCTGAAAGCTAACCAAATTTGCATGACATTTTATTTGCATTCTACAGAGAGGATATATGAAAATAAGATATGAAGGTCTCATTTTTTCTTACGAAGAACCAGATTTAGAAATCATGAGTAAGATGTGTGAATAACATCATCACCATGGAGCATTTGATCATGTAGTATTAAAAAGAATGGATCTGAAACTGCTAACAACTCTTTTACTGAAATGTTTCATTTAATTTAATATTGCAGATGCAGAGAGTAGGAATATGATCCCATGAAAAAGAAAGAGAAGCTATAGAAAGAAGTGTTAGGGTTTTCACATCAAATGCAATGTCAGAAGCTATTTTCTTTTCTGTTAAAAAAAATAAAAAATATATATATCAATAATTTTTTCTAATATATTACTACTTCTGCTTATGCAGTCAACTGTACACTGATTTGATCATAAACAATTGCACAAATCTGGACATGTTACTCCAAACCAATCTTAAAAAAATACTCTCCCATGTCACCTGTGTAGGTCTATTGAGTGAATGGAGGTAAAATACAATTTGAAGAGGAATTATTACATTGAATAATTAGTAATACTACTAAATTAATTTATCATAAATATTTGGAAGTTATTTTTGCAAGTCTCATATTTTGACACATTTTATAATACTTTCCAAAAAGAACCAGTACAAGATAATGGAAGTTAACATGGCAAGAGGATTAATCAATGAAGCAACCACTTAGGAGTGTGAGGATAATGTGATCCATGACATATAAGAGATTTGAGACTTTCAGTCAAAAATGCAGATATAGGGAACCACTTTTGGTGGTGCCTTAAAGCTTAAAGTTAAATTTAACTGTAAAGCAGTTTCAGCCTAATTTGTAATGGCCATACAAAGGGAATCATCAGTAGTGACCAAACTGGGATCTCTGAGAGGTCATAGTACTTCCCTGAACACACAGGAAATGTTAACCTGTGTGTGTGAAACCACAGCATAAAAACTGCTGATATGAATTGATTTTTCAGTGGTAAGCAATTTCCCTTAAATTTTCACTGCATGTATTTCTGTATATACAAGTACCTTGTAGTCATCTTCTTTTCCTTATTAAATAACACTAAGGTAAATTCCACAGACTTACACATCAATGAAGTTGCCAGAGGTATAACTCATGACTGAAATGGACCAATTATTTTCCTCAACACTTCCAATTTTATTTAGGTATGTCACTTTTATTTAAATATTAATAACCAGTTGTATTTTTAAAATGTTCAGGAAAGACAGCATCTTTTCTTGCTTCTGTTTACTGCTTAGGGAAAAAAATGTGCCTTTTATTTCTCTCTTAATGTTGAAGTTACTTCCTCAAATATAACTGCTCCAACAGAGAGAATACATACTATTTTTCAGAAAAAAATCATAGAAAATCATGTTTGAAGGAATCTGAAATGGCCATTTAGTCTATTCTTCTGCCCCAGGGCACTATCAACAGCACTTACACCATTCTCAGGTAGGTGTTTTTCTAACCTGTTCATAAAAACCACTAGTGATGGAAATTCAACAGTCATCTTGCAACCTATGAGTACTTCACCATCCTTCCAAAAAGAAATTTTCTCCCCAATGTCTAACCTAAACTTCATTCCCAGTTTTAAACCTAATTATGTCTTGTCCTCTTGCCAGAGAATACTGAGACCATCGCAGTACCTTCTTCTTTGCAGGAACTGTTTGATCCCATGTGGGATTATGGGATCCGTCCTCCTACTGAAAGATTGTGTTTCTCTACACCCCAGGGTAAAACACTATAAAAGGTTAATTCACCAAAGTAATAGAGCTGTAAATAAATATATTAACATATTCACAAAACATTGTTGACTTTCTCATTGTTCCTAAGATAAGGAACATTCCAAAGGACATTCTTGCAAATCAGTCTTTTTGTGTCTCTAGGAACAGCAATCACCAAGAAAATCTATATTAACTTTTTTATTGTAGGTAGAATCAATCTAATTTGTTATGGTGAAATCATGTTTACTCAGAAGAGAAACAGCTGATGCAGCACTAAAACTGCCCATGTGAGAAGAAGAATCCCTCAAGGAAAGGTCCATAATATTACTGACTCTCCAATGCTCAAGGATTTTCACTGCGTAGTCCTGTGTTGTGCCTGGCCTGTGGATAAATGCTGACCTTAGACGGCATTTGATTTCTCCATTTTCACAGGCCAAGTAGCTACATAGACAGGTGCAAACTCATTTAAAAAAAAAAAAAAAAAATCTGTGTCAGATGGAACTTCTTTGGGTTTTTTGAGAAGTTAAGTTGCCATCATTTACCATAAGGAGGAAAATAAAAGAGTGAAGTAATTCATTCCAAGCTCCTGCTCAAAAGTCACTCAGAAGTCCCTTAAATTGTATTTATCCCATAATATATAACAATTTGGGAAGACTAAGCCTGAGCAAAAATTCTTCCTGCTCACTTCTTGACATTTCATCAAAAAGACCTCTAGAAAGAAGACTCCTCCTAGAGTGCAAATACCTGAGGGAAAGTCAGAGCATCCTCTATTTACCTGTGCAACTGCAAAGGAAAACTAAAATGTCTGAAGCCCCACCTTTTAAGAACCTTGTGAAACAATCTGGGAACTGAGCCAAAACCTACTCTCTCACTATATAAGACTCGGAAGCAGACAGGTGTTTCCTCAGAGGCAGGTTGTTCGGTAGTTTCTACTGGACTTCCAGAGGATGGGCACAGGTGGTGGGATGCGAATACCACTATGGATATCAATACTAGCACTTGCCTTCATACAGATCACAGGTAGGAAGATTCACTTGCTTGGTGTTTTTACTGTTTTAAAGAATTTATAACGTGCTTCAGAGTTTGAAACTTTTTTTCCTTGGCTTTGTGAAGCTAATGAACCTGTTAGCTTTATGCAAGATTTTCTTTTCTGTTACAATTACTTTGCTTCCTAAGAAGAGGAAATTAACTGTCTTGAAAATTTGTATTGTAGTCCATGCTTTCATCCTATTTTCTCCAGTCAAAATTTGGAATAGCTCCACTGAATTCAGTGGAACTCACTTGGAACTCACATTTCTACCAAAATGCCTCAAGATTTGCATTTAGCTTTTGATGTCCACTTCAAGGTGGTACAGCATTTCTAAATGCACAAACCAAAAGGTGCAAAAGTGGCTTTAGGAAGGAACAAAACAGTGGAATCTGTCTGCATGCATTATTAAAGATTTTGTTCGTTTTATCAGCTGATGATACAGTATTGAAAAAAGGAGGGATTTTGCTTGAAAAACATTGGACAACAGATTTTAAAAGTTCATCTATTCTTGCACATGAGGTTGCATAAAAGCTTAGAGCACAGGGTTGGTTTTTGATGGGTTGAAAACAAATGGAGTTGCCTTAAATATTCTAAGAGGGCACTTAATACTCACAGATGAGTGGAAATCTTTTTTACATATACTTCACCTGTTAATTTCCCTTAAAGTTTAAGGTAACAACAATGTTAGTTTTTAGTGCATTTTGATCTCAGATGCAGATCCTATTGTATTATTTTACTTTTTCCTACCTCCAGGTAATTCCACACTAACCTATGTTAAAAAGTGGTAGTGTCAAAGAATAGCCCATCAAAAGACTAGCTGTAGCATTACCACACCATACAATGGAAACAGCAATCTGCAATGCATATGGCATGAGGCAGAGTGTTGGAGCCATACAGTGCATGGAGAGAGAAAAAAAAGCTCTCTGAGGCTAGGCAGTGGAGAAGAGGAGCCCAGAAGCACTGAACGGTTCACAGCTTAAAACGGGCACAAAGTGTCCTTCCAACACCAGCTGCAGACCCCCAGCTGGTGCAAAAAAGAAGGGATTTACGGAGCTCCCTGCAGCTCTGATTTCAGCATTAGCCCCTCTAGCGGTGCTACCCACAGACTGCCCTTGTTGTGGGATGCAGCAAAGGGTGAGCCTGCCTTTTCGGTTTTCTCTGGCCAGCATAGCTTCCCCTGCAACCTGCCCTCTGATGAACTCTCACTAAGCGGTGCGTTAAAAGCACTTCTGGCCAATGCAGATTTTGTGTGTATTCCTATTCTGATGCCGCAGTGGAATGGAATGAAAAATGGTTTCTTTGCTGGAAACAGAAAGTTTTGCTTTGGGGCAAAATCAACAGTCACGAATACATCTATTAGAAAGCCCTATTTCTTTCTGTGTGGCTTGTGCGTTTATTTTCCTTCTGCTGCTTCTTACAAAAAGTGCTTGAAACTGTAAAATACAGAGTAACTTTGGCTTTCAGTAAGAGAGGACAGAGATCAGTCCTCTAACTCTAAAATGAATTCTTCCTGTAAAAAAGGGACCTATTTTTAAAGCCCTCTGGCTAGGCAAAGGGTTTGACTGATGCTTAAAGCACACAGTGATCATAAAAACTAAGAAAATGAAGTCCTTTATCTGAAAAGCTTATAAGGGCATCCAGGGGTACTGTGACAATAACAGAATAAGGATCTGCTCAAATTATCACAGGCATGTTTTTGATGGCTTCCTTGCGGTAATTTATTAGGAAAAAAAAAAAAAAGCTGAAGGAGTGGTATATGGCCATCATGGTTGCATGTAGCACAGGTCCTGATGCAAATCTGACCTCCTGTACTTGAACGTAGCTTTGCTGATTTTTGATATACTGATTGTTGCATGTTTAAACAGATATAATTGAGAAATTACGAGGGAACTCAAGAGAATTAGACACTAACATTTTCCTCCACTTTTTGATGCAGTTCAAGCCCAGGATGATGAACAACAGACA
Organism: Gymnogyps californianus; assembly: GCF_018139145.2. Classification (NCBI taxonomy): domain Eukaryota; kingdom Metazoa; phylum Chordata; class Aves; order Accipitriformes; family Cathartidae; genus Gymnogyps; species Gymnogyps californianus. Next base: position 19,287,031 of record NC_059475.1, on the reverse strand, counting down.
AAATCAAACTATGTTTCTCCATCCATCCTGCAGCGACAAAAATGTAAGTAGTTTTATGCTGATCTATTTCTAAGATTTTGTCCCAAATTAAATTGATAAATAATAAGATTACTAGAATCTTCTTATTTCTAGCTAGAACATACTTTCCCTTCCCCCCGCTAAAAAAAAAAAAAAAAAAGAGAGAGTGCTAAATCCTCTGTACGACATATCCAATTCCAGCCAATCTCTGACTGCTCTAAACTGGAGAACTTCCTTGGAGATTTGGCCCAGTGGATCTGCTCTACTGATACGATACAGTTATCTAATCTTTACCTTCATGAAAGTTACATACCTTCTATCTAAAAGTGTATTTTCAGAAGAGGTGTGTGTATACATATCACCAACGTACTTGATAGTAGGTAATAAAAGATACATTTTTTTTATGCTGTGTCAAGATGACTGCATCACTCACAAGAGAATAAGAAAACTGTAACTACCTTAAACATTAGAATAATTAAGCACTACAAGATCATGCATGACACATAACTGTACAGAGCAAACACCATAACTGTACAAGCAAAATAAGAGTGGAAGGATACAACGCTGACTAGTACATTAGTGATGACAGGCTGAAACAATTAATCATTAAGCCTGCCCTGCAATCTGCAGTTTGTGAGTTCACTAGCTGGCAATTAAAATAGTGATAAATCCAAAATGGAAGTGTACCACAAAACAGTTAATAATAGTGAGTGCATTTAATTACTGGAACAGATTGTCAAGGAAGGTAATATGTGTGCTTTCCCTTAAAATCCTTACATCAAGACTAAATAAGATTGTCTTTCTAAAACACATAGTTGTCTTAGTGATATTTTTTGGTCTAAATGCAGAAGTCAATGGCTGATATTGCACAATCTACAGTTTGGAAGTGATCAAATTCTAAGATTTGGACACTTTCAAGGGAGAAACTGCATCAATTCTCAGACTTCATGTTAAGAAAATCATATTGCAGGTTCTCTAAGTATTCTATCCCTTTCATTGCTGGATCCAAAGAGAAAACATTGGATTTGGACATGGAAAATTTAGGGCTGGATCCTACCAATAGAAGTCTTTGCATGAAAAGCACGTGATTAATGTTTCACAGAACTTAAACTGCTTTTTAAAAAAATCTGCTTAGAGTTGGTTGTGCAAAAGTGCATGTCTCAGCACAAAGAAAGAAATGAGCTTCAGAAAAAAAACATCTCCTGTTTCTCATCCTCAGCTTCTAATATTCTTCAGTAACTTTCTGCTTCTAAGTGTACTGAGAGGCAAAGGCAGACATTAGCACTGCTTTTTCTGCATGGCTATTACAACATTGTGCTCTAAGGATCAGATCGCTGCTTTTGAGTTCAGAACATCAGGGCCAGCATCAGATGGGAGTCTTGAACAAATAATGGAAGAAAGTACTACAGCCAAAGAGCACGGTCTTTGGGATTTAGTTGTTAGTGAAATATATAGAAAGACAGAACAGAAAGCACTGTGTGAAAACCACCAATAAAATCTTGTGGAAACTTCCCCCTAGAGTGTAACTAGTAGTAGAAAATGTTAATCACTAAAGAGACTAGGCAATCTCTATCCATTTTTTAGGACTTCTAATAAGATTAAACTTGATCGTATTTTCCCCTTTAGATTTTCCACCAGCTTCAATATCCCAACAAGTGAAAATCATTCCACCTTTTCAAAACACACTGAAAGTAAAGGGTAAGTTGAACAAATGTCATGGCTCAGATATCTGTGTTCTTGTTGATCACACAGGTAGAGCATGGAGTGACTAAAGAGATTAATAAGTTGTGTAAGAACCTTTAGCATCATAAAATAAAAAATGAACAAGAAAAGTAGTCAGTTCATCAGGTAACAAGGATAATCTAAATGTGACTCCAGTACTCAGCCTGCATTTTGTTAATATGATGCAGGTGAAAAAAAAAAATTATATTTTTATATATATATATATATATAAAAACACTGGGATAAATCATGCATAATATTTCCAGTAAAGAGAGGGAAATATTAATGCGTTCAAAGCATTGGTGAGACACCTTGTCTAGGGTATAGGGTACAATTCTGACTAGCCATGTTCAAGGAAGGTGAGTGTAAATCTGGAAGAGATGCAGAGAGGGACTGTGAGGATAATCAGGGAGATAGGAGAGCCTGCTTGTAAGGAAATGAAGACTGAAAAGAGATAAGTGATTTCTATAGTGGGTGGGGGGAGAAGCAGGGAGGTGGAACCCCTTCAAGGTGAAGTGTAATACTAGCACAAGAACAACCAGGCATACATGAGACAGGAATATGTTTTGGAAGATGCTGGCAAAAGTCTTCCAGCCATTCAAAGGGTGCAGCTATGAGTGGCCTTCCCTAGTAGGAGTACCAGCTAGTTTTAAACTAACTGTAAACTGGTTTTATAGTGAAACTTTAGAGCTTCATACATTTAGGAAAGCATTTATAGAATATGGCTTGCAGCAGAACCAGAGCATTGGACATAGTGACCCAGGAGGTCTCTTCTGATCCTAGGCCCTATATCCCTGTGCAAAACAGACTAAACACAAAAGATAACTGAACTAAATAAATAACAGATCAATAAACAAATAGCTTGACAAGAAGGAAAACAGAAGATGGGATTTTTGGACAGAGGCTAGTGAAAGAAATAAAAGGGGAAAAGCAACTAAAGGGAGGGCATCTACAGCAAATTACAGAAAATTCTTACTGCTTATTTTGAATCCACAGCTGGCAACCCCTCTCACAATGGCCGTGTGTGCAGCACATGGGGTAACTTCCACTTCAAGACCTTTGACGGGGACATCTTTTACTTCCCTGGGGTCTGCAATTACATCTTTGCATCCAACTGCAAATCTCCCTATGAGGACTTCAACATCCAGATTAGGCGTACAATGGTGGAAAATGCTACTGTGATCACTCATGTCATCATGAAGCTGGAAGGAGCAGTGATTGAACTGACCCGCGGCTCTGTCCTGCTTGATGGCAAATTGTATGTTCATAACTTGGAACTGCCATCACTGCTCTTGCTCCCAGTGGTCTCTTTGAGCAAGCATCCCTTTCCCTCATCTGATCTCGCATTGCTCCCAAGCAGCTGGAGGGCTCAGGTCCTTCCTGAAGTATCAACAAAAATAAGAGGGCCTGACAGTGAGCTAAGTGCCACTTCTGCAGATTATGCCTGTGTCCATTTTGTTCAGATGAGCTATATCCCAGATGATGCCCCACTGCTACAATTGTGTATGTATATATACAATTGAGTCTATAAGCTGGATTCAGCCAAAGTGTTAGGTTTTTACACCCTTTAAGTTTCTACTTTCCGTTCATTTTACCAGAACAGGATCCTTGAGAGGAATCTTTGACGGCTTTTGTCCTTGCACTGAACAGTATGCAGTTGAGCAGTGACTGCAGCTTGTACCTGCACTCATGTAAAATGAGCTAGTCTGGAAACTTGCTGTCTCCGTAGCAATGGTAGCACTGACTTTGGCACAGGGTGTGAAACCTGTCCAAAAGGCTGGGTAAATATTTGGGCAGCTATCCCACAGTGAGTTATGTATTATAGCAGCCTATGAGGAGCAAGCTAGTCTAAAGGTTATCTTGGGTATACCTTTGTGAATGGCACTCATGTCACAGAAAGCCTGAAGAGTCTATCCCTTTATTATCAAGGGCTTTAAGGAGTAAATAGCAATATCCTGAAGCATACTGCCTGCAAAACAGAACCTCCCAGCACTTTTTTGAACAATATAACCAAAGACACATGCCAACATTTTACCTAGCAAAACACCATTAACAGGGATAGCCAAAAGGAACAGCAGGGAAAGCAAGGCTGATCCATTTGCACAATGAGAAGCAATTGCATAGGAAACAGCCAAAATGTTACAAACCTGTGTTGTCTGTATTTAGTTACTCCTCTGACTAATTTCCTCACCTATGCGTGTTGAAGCTTCTCAAAGAGAATGAGAAAGGGTATCAGTGTGGACATTCAATGGATATTCTGTCCCTTCCCCCGCTGAATTATGGTGATCTTTCCCCAGGGTTCAGATGCCCTACAGCCATATGGGAGTCTTGATAGAGAGAAGTAACAGCTATTTGAAAGTTTCTGCCAAGTTAGGACTGACTTTCCTTTGGAATGAAGAGGATGCCCTCCTGGTAAGAAAACATCCAAAACATGGCAGAAAGCCTGTATCTTGAAAATAGTCTGTTTACATCTTTGCAGTCTTAATCAGCTATGCAGGCATTAGTTACTTTTGGATTTGTATCCATTTTTAGTGTATTGTTCTGTCTTCCAGTCTTCTCCCAATTTCCCCTTTTTTTCCACCAAGCTCAGCTCAGGATCAATAGATCGCCAATTATAACGTTCCTATGTCACAGTGAAGTACTCCTCAGATTCCAGACCTGGCAATGCGCTGATGTTCACAGCCCCAGGGCTAGAATAAGACCAAGTTTTTCTTGGTGGTCACTGACCTTCCCAATAGTGTCTATCTTGTTACCACATGACACAGTCTGTACAGCATACATATGTCAAATTTTGAGTACATAAGCAATATTGATGTAGGCTGTGTTCCTAACCATCAAGGCTGACATTACTATGAACCTAAGCTCTCTTTCCTCATTTCATTTAGGTGGAACTAGATAAGAAATATGCCAATCAAACTTGCGGACTTTGTGGGGACTTCAATGGAATTCCAATTAGCAATGAATTTATTTCAGAGAGTAAGTAATAAAAAACATTATTAAGTATTGGCGCTTTGTTTTGCTTTCTTTTAGCAGTATACTGTAACATAGGTTGTGGGTTGTATTAACTGCAAAACTGGTGATACTTCTTTATGTATTTCTATGATGTCAGTTATGTATAAAGTCAGGGCTTTGAGATGTATTAGGCTGCTTCCATCACTGTTAGATCTTTTAAGATCTGCCACACGCAACTTTCTACTTGTTTTCAATAGTTAGGATCCCGTTCCTTGTATACCTTCATCTCGTTTTGCCTTTCATATTATAGTGATATTATTTGGTAATCACTGTTCATGTCATAGCAGGTACTGTCACAAAAGAAAATATCTCCATGCAAAAGCTGGTAAACCAGTAAATATTATTCTAATATTTGGACTGCTTTTTGCAGAGACAAAACTGACTCCCATACAGTTTGGGAATAAGCAGAAGATGGATGGACCCACAGAGCAGTGTGCTGATCCTATTTCTCCTGCTGTTCTGGTGAACTGCTCAGCTGAATTTGTAAGAACCTCTCTCTCAAAATTTGTTTTCTCAGTGTAACATACATTCTCCCTGTCTTTGGAGAAAATCTACTAGAATTGGAAAAAATATAGCATGAATATGACTTAACTGTAGGTCTGGAAAGAAAACTTTTCTAAATTTAATTTTTTATTCTTTGCTGAAGTGAATGGTAAAAAGTTGCATTCCCCTTCCAAGAGAAGACTGGATATTTTCATGAAAGAGAAATTCACTGAGGATGTCTTAATACAAAGAAACTGTATAATGCTTGGGAAGTCACCTGAGCTGAAAGTAACTCAAGATGTGGGAAGATACAGCAGTTAATCAAAGGAGTTCCATGTCTGCTTGCCCTTGTTATATTTTTCCCTAAACATCTGCTTATGGCTACTGTTGGACAGGTTTCCGGACCAGACAGACCTTTGGTTTGTTCTGCTACATGCCTTAAATTATTAGTTTCATATTTTCTAAACACTTGTTTTACCTTCTGTATTTTCCCTCCTAGGCTTCTATCTGTGAGACGGTATTAACCAGTAAAGCATTTACAAGCTGTAATACACTTGTGAATGTTCAGGACTACATTGAAACTTGCATACAAGACCTATGCCACTGTGATAGCTCTTTGGCTGACTTCTGCATGTGCAACACCTTTGCTGAATACTCCCGGCAGTGCGCTCATGCAGGTGGACAGCCTCTGAACTGGAGAACCTCTGAACTGTGTCGTAAGTATCTCGGGAAGGGACTTTCACCTGTGCTTAGTACCTATATCTAGTAAACTTCAAATATGTGATTTTTTTTCCTGAGGAAGACAGCCATTTAAAGGTGCATGTAATTTTCATGAAATCAGTTTTAACCTGAGCATACTCAAGACTTTGGGAATACGGAAGTTTAGAGGATTTTGCATTTCTAAGGTTTTTCAATATATATCAGAAAATCTAAAATGTTGCAGCCTCCCTTGGATCAGGATTCCTCATTATATCTTGACAAAAAACATTCTAAATTTCAAATACTGTTTTCTCAACATTTCAAAGGAAAAGTCAGCATTATAATACTCTTTCTACTTTCAGCCAAATTATGTCCTTTCAACATGCAATACCAGGAGTGTGGCTCCCCCTGCTCTGACACATGCAGCAACCCGGAACGATCTGCACTTTGTGAAGATCATTGTACAGATGGCTGTGTCTGTCCTCCAGGCAAGCTTATTTCCTGCCCTTTTCTCATAGCCAAAACTGCTAGAACACTTACCTGTACACATTTAACAACTTTCCTGCTCTGTATCATTCTGATCACATCATCGCTGTTACTATCATCAAAGTAATAACTACATTTCTTCCTTGATACACATGCATCATTTCTATTCAGATTACTAAAAATGCACTTTTAAACAACAAACGTGCCTGAGACACATAAATAATGACTGAACTGAGAATAAGATACTTCGCTCCTAGCAATAATGGGAAGTCTTCTATTCTCAGCATCCATATTCAGTTCACAGAAAGTATGTAATGTTTAATCACATTTTGCCCACAATAACTCTTGGTGTTTGCAAAGGTACGTCTGGTTCCCCAAATTACCAAACCCTTCCTGTCCAGTGCTGCATGTCTAAACAAGGAGCTGAGAGAGCACTGGGCAGTGTGTAAAATCTGGCACTTCAGAGAATTACGCACGAGAACTGAATATCAGTACCTGATAAACAGTGCAAATGTGTTCTCTTTGTGCATACTTACTTCTGGGGCCGAGAATTGTTGCTGTTGTGAGTAACTGCATGGTAGGATCTTCACCCCTTGCAGCTCTTCTGCCCATCCTCCATGATGTCTCACAGAATTCACCATCACTTGTTTGTATAATAGCATTGACTTCTCTTAGATAATCCACTGCCTTTGGGTATAAAAATATTTGCTGTACAAATGTGTCCCTGGGCAGCCTTACAAATGGTTCATCTATTCCACCTCATTATCTAGTAATTTTAATCCTAATTCCATTCTAATGAAGTCCATAACAGAAAGGAATTTCCCTAGAGGTCTCTTTTGATCACCCTAAGATTTTAGATAGGCTTCAATGGAATATAGCCCTCCAATCCCTACATAGCTGGCATGCTATTATTTTAAAGTACTTTCTATTCATTTTCTGTGTAATACAGAAGAAACGGTACATGCTTTCAGGCATCTGCCACGTATGTGTACAAAAGCAGGTTCTGCAGTGCACAGAATGATTAACAGACCATTTCTTTCCCTAGGAATGGTATTTGATGACATTAACGGTGCTGGCTGCATTCCCCGTAAAGAATGCCACTGTACCTATGAAGGTGAAACTTATGCTCCTGGTGCCTCCTTCTCATCTAAATGCAGATCATGGTAACATACACCCTTTCTCATACTACTTTTTTTAGGTGCATTACCAGAACATTTTGAAGACAGGGAAAAATTACTAATTTCCCCTTAAAAAGAAATGAGGAACTACTTACCAACTGAAATTCCTTGATTACACTTTTTTAGAGGATACTTACATCTCTGTTTTCTCCTCACACTTGGAAGAAAAAATTTGAGTTTAGATATAGGTACTCCAACTTCAGGACCAATAAATTAAAGGAGACAATCAAATTCAAATACCAGAGGTGTTTAAAAATGTGAATTACTGTATTATGTCCTTTGAAGTACTACAGTGTATATCAGGATGCTCATGTAAATAGTATGGAGGACGTGACATTTAGCGACGTGTTGCGTTAGACAGAGTGGGAGATCACATTTGAGAGGCGTGTTTGACAGATACATATTTTTTCAATATCACTATAATTACTGAAGTATTATTGCATAAGTGTATGCAAATGCACCTATCTATGAATACAAGAACCACAAACATTCATGTTATTTTCCAAGAAATACTTAACATATTTGAAGCTTGAGCCATGCTAATGGAGATAAGGGGCGATCCTTCATATGCAGCAGAATGGATGCCAGGTTCACCAGGAATGAATTCTGTCCAAAGACTGGAAATGAACAGCAATATATAAAAAATTATCACTAATATAAATGTGCTTGCCCCATACTTATTCTGAGATTTCAAAGCAATGATGGTTTCTTTGACAGTACGATCAATGCTTCAAGAAGAAAATTAAGGCATCAACTGCCCTTATTTTCTCTTATTTCATTTACACTTGTGTTACCCAAGGTTACTGAATGCCTTCTTCATTTCAGTAACTGTGCTGGAGGTGAATGGTCTTGTATCACCCAGTCATGCCCCGGGACTTGCAGTATTGCAGGAGGCTCCCATATTTCAACATTTGATGAGAAATATTATTCCTTCTTCGGAGACTGTAGCTATGTCCTAACCAAGGTAAAAATGATTCACAATCCTTGCTAAAGCAATATGCTAAAGGAAAACATTTTTATTATACATAATGTTGTTTAATTAAAACTACTGGCAATCACATTAACTTTCTGAAACTTAGAGGGTCAACATGGAGCCTTAAATGAATTTCAGGGGGCTTTCTGTTAGGGTTATACTAAATAAACATATTATAGTAGTTTTGTGTTCTTTGATCATTGTTTAAGAATTACACTGAGTTTTTAGGTTTCATGAAACAATCTCCATGCTTCCCATTAATTTTTTAATTACATATTGCCTGTCTGGTGTTTTATAACAACTTCTTTCTGAGCAATGTGTTTATTATGTCCATTGTTACTGACCTTTTTGTCACAGTTAATATAGTTCAATGGCTTATTTGATTAACAGTATTCATAATGGAATTATTATTATACAGAATTCATGTGAGAGGAGTTACTTCATTAAGATGATCAACCTTCCAAACAGTCTTTCCCAGTAAACACAGAAGACTCTAGAGTTTAAAAGCATAAAGCTAAGAAGTCATATATATATTCTAAAACCTGAATTAGAAATTGATGACTTACAAAAATACCTAAGATTTACTGGAGTTTTTAGATTAGTAGGGACTGAATTCTGAGTAGATATATCTAAAATAATGACTACAGATTTGCAGATTTCAGAATCCTAGGTATATTTGTTGTTTATTTGTATTGGATGAGTGATGTAAACAATTTTCATAAAGACTTCATATTAAATAAAATCTGTTCTCAAAAAGCTCAAAATTAATTTTACCAAGAAAGAGAACCATAAAAACTTAGAAATGAGCTAGAATGAGGTAATTTAGAAATAGATTAGACTAAATCAATGAAACTTTTAAATGAGATTCACAAGCACTGGGCTCGATCCACACCGGGAGCATAGATCAGACTTACATGTTAAACACCCCTTTTGTCACCAACATGTAAAATTAGATTCTCAGAGGCTCTGGAGGTGCAGAAAAACCCTAAACTTGGACACAAAATGTCAAAAAGCCCACAATTTTAACATTAACTTTCCAGATGGCTGTAATTCTGCATCTCAGCTGTCCTCGATTTAATCTTCATTATGCCGAGAAAATGACAAGACGTGTTCAGAATCACAGCCTTCTGCATGTTTCCCTGTAACATCTTGGCCATTAGGCACACTTTCAATATAGCTCACCAAACACAGTCCAATGAAAATCAGAACCAAGAGAAAAACTGAATTTTACCTTTATTCAGTAGCTTAGTGAATAGTGATTTTAGCTTAATTTTCTCCTATGAGAGGATATTTAAATGCATATTTCCTACCTGTTAAAAGAATGTCCAAATCACCAGGGTCTTTGATAATCTGTTCAGTGCAGAAGGGACTGGAAACAATTTCTCTCCTCTCCCAGGTAAACATCATAACCAATAGGCAAGAAAGGCACACTTCCTTCTTCTTCTCTAGCATATTAAACTAGTATTACCTAAACATTAGGAACTAGTATTACCTAAACATTAGGAAGTTTTAATGTTCAGCTTAATACGTCTAACTTGCCCTTGAATGTCAGAAGTAATGGATAGTTTCCACTGTGCAGACTGCATGAATGCCAGCTTACTTGGTGACTGTATACATATATGTAAGAACATATGAGCAGGAAGAAAATTTTTAAAAACTCACTTTACTAAGAATGCTATTTGAGTGTGAACTTTTTAAACATAACAATATTTTAATATAACAAATCCTGTTAACTATATGTTTTGTTTTCTTCCTCTAGCTCTGTGACAGCAATGAATTCACTGTTCTGGGAGATATCCACAAGTGTGGCCTGACTGACACTGAGACATGCCTCAAGGGTATAGCCGTCAGCCTAAGTGGAGGACAAACTGTAAGTAGCAAATGTAGACACCTAACATTCTGCAGGGATGTTTTCAAAGCTTAATAGACAAGTAGTTTGCAAATGACACATAACCGCACAGACAGGAAATCTGCACTGATTTTTTGTTGTATCTCATTTGAACATTATTCAAAGAAAAATTAAGAATAAAGTAGGTACATTGGAAGTCAAGATCCTAGTAGTTTTCTGTCATTTAGTTATCTGTGGGCTTTTGTTTGTTTGTTTTGACAGTCAATGGACCACAGCAATACAGATTAAAGAAATAGTACAGGAATCAGAACGTCATCACAGTCTCCCCCCAGTTTTTTTCCTTTATCCTGAACAATACTAGATAGAAGATACTTGGAAAGTGTTTTACCTTTCCTAAATATGCTTGATAATCATTGCCTTTTCTTGTGGACAGAACATTGTGATCCAGTCTTCCGGCAGTGTATTTGTGAATATGATCTACACACAGCTGCCATTCTCTGCGGGTAAGTTCCTCTGGAAGACTTCTGTAATGTTTCTCATTTTTTACTTTAAAATGTTATTACATCAGTTAATCTAAAGCCAAATTCTACCTTTGGTTATACTGCAGCAAACCCAAGGTACTCCAATAGAGCATAGTCTCTCATTTTTAAAGTAATAGGGCTTGCCTATTCAACTCTTATAATTTTAGCAAAATTATGGTCTAATTTTAGCAATATCTAATTAAATGGAGATTCAATTCAAGCAAATAGTATCATTGCACACTTCCAGATCCAAACATTGCCATAAGAGAGGAAAGAAAAATTCTGATATGCAACAGGACTCCAATATCTCAAGTCATTTAGTTCCCTGTGTTCCCTCTGTCCCTTTGCTTGGTGCACCTGCATCACTGGAGAGTTTCTCTCACGCCAGTTCTTCTCAGATACTACTGCACCTGAACAGAAAGCAAACCATGAAAGGACAGAGTAGGTCCAGGTTGGAGTCTACCACTAAATCATGCTATATCATTTTCATCAAGCGAAGGTGGTCTTTTAAACAGCAACAGAAGTGTGTTCTTCCCCTTATTTTAAAACACCTGACAGAAAGCGGAGGGTTTTTATACACTTGTTGTTTAGGATAAAGATAGCCTGTTTTCGTGCTGGATTTGAAATCCTATATGGATCATTTTTCCCCAGTTCTTCAGAAATTAGGATCATATCAAACACAGCTGTAAAATCCCTCTATATAATGAACAGTTATTTCAACTGCTCATCTCATATGAAATTATAACTCTTATGTTCTTATGTCCCTAGCGAATGTCACCATCTTCAGACCATCATCTTTCTTCATCATTCTGCAAACAACCTTTGGCCTTCAGCTAGAGATTCAGCTCGTGCCTCTCATGCAACTTTTTATAGACCTAGACCCATCACATAAAGGGCAGACCTGTGGTAAGTGATCTTATTGTAACAACTGCCTTCATCAGTACGCTTCATTTGGTAGGAGACTTTCACAGCCCATCTGCTTCCTTTTAGGTCTCTGTGGAAACTTCAATGACATGCAGACAGATGATTTCAAAACTACCAGTGGTGTAATAGAGGGTACTTCAGCTGCCTTTGGCAACACTTGGAAAACTCGGGCTGATTGTCCTGATGCCAAAAATACCTTTGAGAACCCCTGTACTGTCAGCATACAAAATGGTAAGCTCAGTATATAGTAGCCTCTTCTATTCTCTTTTAAGATGGAAAGAAGGAATAAGCTGATCAACCACCAAGCATTTAGTCAAAATAACAGTGGGCCATTTGCACACACACTATTTTCCTCAGTTGACAGTAGAAGTCTTCAATTAATAAATAATAACTAGGATAATACTTTGGATCTTCAAAAATATTCCTTTGGATAAAGAAAGCAAGTGTTTTTGTCAATTTACTTAAAGGAAACTGGAACCACACAGTGTATCAAGGATCCATCCCTGATTGTCATATAGGAAAAAAGCTGTGCATAGCCCTACTGAAGGTTGGACTCAGTGTGGCCCTTCCACAGTTAGACTGAGAACCTGACTTAGAATTCAGAGCTTCATAGCTCTCAGGCTCCATTTCAGCCAATGAAATACGTAATTTTTGAGCATTCACAAGCCACTCTTCTGTTTTCTGAGATGAACCAGCATATTTTTAATTCACAATGTGAACCTTCTTCTTCAAAATTCAGCTAAGGATGTCTTAGTTTATTCCATGACAACTACCATGAATTAAGAGCATTCAGTTTATGAAGTGTTCATATTTCTGCATAGAGGAAGTGAAAGACTGTTTGTGTTTCAGCAAAAGCAGAGCTGAATTCTATTGTAAAGTTAAGCTGCTGCAATTTCCCTGCAGGAAGTATAGTTATATTGAGACAAGAGTTTAGACAATCAAGTGCAATAGAAATTCTTATCATGCTTTCAATTCACAGACCAGTATGCTCAGCACTGGTGCGGACTGCTCTCTGATACCATGGGACCTTTTGCTGAATGTCATTCAACAGTGAATCCAGAAGTTTACCAGAAGGTACTTGGCTCTTGACTTTTTCCCAATTAAAAGAAAAAGACTCAGATTTCTGATACTAACACCTGAGAGAATAACTTGCCAGTTGGGAGGAGATACATTCATGATAGTTCTTTTCAAGCCAAGGGTTCATTTTTATCTACACATCATAATAATTACTCCTCTGTAAAGGTATCTTTCTTTCCATTCCCAGGAGGAAAAACTTACAGGCATATTCCTGCTGCCTGTATTTTTAGGTACTAACCTAAATGCCTAAGCTAGGAGCTTGGACACTCTGGACTCCTTTATCAGGTCAAAGGACAAAAACCATCCCTCCTGAGATATAAGGAAAGCTTTAGTCAGAATCTTAACTAGCACTTCGCTTAGTTGCTTCGAACTGCTCTCAGAAGGCTTTTGCATATATCCAAGGACAAGGCAAGAAATGTGTGTAAGAAGCAGCAAAGAGATTTAGATAAAACATGAACAAAAATGTTCCAGGAATTCAAGGTGATGAAGCTCTGGAACAGACTGCCTGGGGACTTTACAAAGTCTCCCTGTTATTGGAAATCTGTAAGATTATGTTCAACAAACACAGTCTGGAATGAAAACATTATAGTCACCTTGCCCAGCATAGCAATACATTAAATGACTTCTTGTTTTCTTCGTTCCTCTGATGCAGAGAGCCCAAGCTGCTAAGCCTAAGCCCAAGCCCTAGAAGTTGGGTGGCATCAAAAACCCTCTACTCGTTCTCAGTATATATGGCACAGTGGCTACAAACTGGAAGTAGTTGGGAAACCTACCAACACCTGAAAAATTAAAAAAGAACAAGAAAAAGAAAAAACAGTTTAAAATTGTGGGCCTCTAATTACTCTCTCTCCTTGCAAACAATCTTTTTTGAAAGTGCGCAATGAAATCTTCAAATGAAAAACAGACATATGTTTACTTATGCATATGCATTACACTCACTTTTAGCTCTAACGAACAAGACACTCTAAAATAAAGCGCCATGGCTTTGACATGACAATCTGATGATCATATGTCATCCTCTGTTCCTAGAACTGCATGTTTGACACGTGTAACTGTGAGAAGAGTGAGGACTGCATGTGTGCTGCCCTTTCCAGCTATGTCAGGGCCTGTGCCGCTAAAGGAGTTCTCCTCACTGGATGGAGGAACAAAGCCTGCAGTAAGTTCTACATGCCTTTGCCTCTTGAAAATGATCATTCAGAAGGCCCCACACAGCAGCTCTCAGGGATTCCCACAGTAAATTATGTTAAATTGTGTTTTAAGTATAGCATTGACTTTCAAGAATTTGAGGAGGAAGGGAATACTATAAAAGACAAGCAGTAAGCAGGGAGAAATATAAAAAAGAGGCTTTATTAGATTACTTGCTCAGAACCAGCAGAAGCAATGTGGACCTCAATATCCTTGCAATAGGAATAAAATAAGTGGGGTGTTTCTCAATTTACTTTGACGAAAAAAATAAAAATAGCAATGAAGAAAAAACACATTATGCATTAATATAATTCAACTTTTTCCTTTTTTCAACCTGGACAAAACATTTGTATTCTTGACACATTTATAGGGGAAAATTCTGCTCTAGCAGTACAAAAAAAAAAAATTACATTATCGAGGATATCAGTAAAGCACATGTACATGCATTGCCATGTTTATCATATATACTTTACCTCAAAGTAAAAAAACCTGCATTTGTACCTACATTGATTCTTAAATGAACTACAAATGTAACTCACTTTTTTACTCTCAAGCAAAATACACCACCTTGTGTCCGAAATCCTTGAAGTACACTTACAATGTCGATTCCTGTCAACCCACCTGCCGGTCTCAGAGTGAGCCTGATGTCACATGCAGCATCAAGTTTGTCCCAGTTGATGGCTGCACCTGCATAAATGGAAACTACATGGATGAAAGTGGCGAATGTGTGCCTGCTTCTAGCTGTCCTTGTTACTACAAAGGAATGCCTCTGTCTTCTGGAGAAGTTATTCATGATAATGGTGTTGTCTGGTAAGAGATTTGTAAACAAAAGAATGAGATTGGATATAGGCAATCATGAAACCATATATACATTATGCAATCTATTCAAATCAAATGCATTTCTCTCCCTAATAATTTCAATACAAAAAAATCACAGATCCTTAAAAATTGTTAGGGCTATCCATGTTTAGAAGATTGTACTTAAGACTACTACCGGAATTCAACAAACCGTACTGTGGTGGGTTAGCCTTGGTTAACAGCCAAACTCCCACTCAGTCACTCACTCCCCACCACACATACTTTTCTTATCCATGACTGTAAAAGACCTGTTCCATGGCGAAAGATGCTTGATAATCCCATTACAGATTATTCTCATTATGAATGGAATCTAAACTATTCTGAAGGACAGTTTTTAACAAGGCAAATGGACAGAGCAAACCTGTCTTTATATAGAATATACTTGTGTTTTGGTCTGCTCTAATATAAAATATTTTTTAATAGTACAAACTATTCTGATAAAGGACACTTTTTCTCTGTTTTATCACACAGTAATTTTTCATAATTTCAAATTCATTAGGAAACAAGCTGAAACTTAACAAGGAGAAGCAAAAACTTATCCATTCTCTTTTTTTTATAGCACTTGCACCTATGGAAAGCTGAGTTGCATTGGACAGAAACCTGAACCAGGTAACATATCACTTAAGATTTTCTTTAATTCTGCTTTTCCATCTTCATCCTATTCAGTTCTCTCTTTTTTTATTACAATGATGCAAATTGTACAAGTCTGAAATCAAACAAGAAAATGAAATGATGACTTCTGTAATGTAGAGGATATTCCCAAAATATAAAGAAACACTGTCTTACCTTTCAGATGGCTGAAACAAGTTATAACCTCCTGGGTTACCCAGGGGAAAAGAATAGTTGGTCACCTCACTGAACCCAAGGAGAAAACTGTCCACATTTTAAATAAAATAAAAGTACTAAATTTTTTTTTTTTTCTGAAAGGAAGTGTTTCAGGAAGCTAACTAAAGGTTAATTTCCATGAGTAGTCCAAGCATGAGCACAAAACCCAGATGAGCATGACTTCAAAACAATATTCAGTTTCTCTTTCTGGTCAAATGCATTATATTAAGGTACACGTATCTCACAAAGGAGTCTTTTTTTTTTTTCTTCAGTCTGCATTAAGGAAACACAAAGATATAAATACATGGTTGATCTCACATTTCTCATGGCTTTTCTCTCTTTCAGTCTGTGTACCTCCCATGATCTACATTGACTGTGGCAATGCCACTGCAGATATGGTAGGAGCAGGATGCCAGAAGAGCTGTCAGACTCTAGATATGGAATGTGTAAGTATAGACTCTTTATATCGAGTTGAAAGCATATTAAACTAGATCTCTTTTACAACTGCCAGCTGCAGCTGGACTCTTCTATCAGGGAAACGTTCCAAGTCATGTTTTCTATATGATCCTTACAGTATAGAACCCACTGTGTCTCTGGCTGTGTATGTCCTCCTAATCAAGTGTTAGATGGCAAAGGTGGCTGTACAGCTCCAGAAGACTGTCCATGTGTTCACAATGGGAATTCCTACAGTCCAGGAGAATCAATCAGAGTTGGTTGTAACAACTGGTAAGAGTATATTGAAAAATATTATTTTCAAGCATCTGAAAGGGAACAGTTTAAGCTCTACATGAATTACAGCATTTTACTCTAGCAGTATCAAGATTTATAGGAAGGAATCCTACAAAAGATGACCCACTTAGGACCTAAAAAGCAAGCTCTGTCTGTTTTTTGCAATGGCACACAGCACAGAAATTGCAAGTGGTCAGAAGAACAATATGGTTTGGATGTTTTTGTATTCATTCAAGTTAACAAAGCTTTTTTCCTCGCAGGCAATCCCTACATTTCAATACATCTAACAAGATTCGGAAATGAGAGATTTAAAGTATTTTCTAACCCAAATTATTCATGACATCATGAAGTAACACAGTCTTTGGGTAAATCCCAAAGGCTCTTGAGCTATGCTGCATTTCTGAGAATAAGCAAACTTTATTTTTTCATTATAGGCTTAACACATTTTAAAATCAGATTGATGTACATGGAGGAATGTACATATAGCTATATCATGTGTATGTCTGGTTTTTACATTTGGAGTGCTTTTCGTCTTATGTAGCACATGTAGAAACAGAAAATGGCACTGCTCCGAGGAATCTTGCCTGGAAACCTGTTCTGTTTATGGAGATGGGCATTACACCACTTTTGATGGCAAACGTTTTGATTTTGAAGGAGACTGTGAATATGTTCTGGTCCAGGTAATAGAGTCCTTCCCAGACTTTGCACTACCTTGCATTTTACATATGACCATGTAGCATAGTTAACACTGAATATCATTCCCCTGTTTCAGAACTACTGTGGTCAACAAGGTATGAATCAGGGAACCTTCAGAGTCATCACTGAGAATATTCCATGTGGCACTACAGGAACCACCTGCTCTAAGTCTATTAAAGTTTTCCTGGGGGTAAGTATTTTCTTTAATAATTTGTACCCCAGGCCTAATGTGCCAGAAGGACGGAACGAGTTGCCCCAGATAGACTGCATCATAGAAGTGTCCTCCAGGACAATGAAAATGTTACTACACATCTTTGCTCACTGCTAATGATTCTGCTCTCTGCTAGAGAAAGCAAAGGAGGGAATTCTAAAGAGAAATTGCTTAACATGAGGTTGTTGAATAGAATCATTTTGATAATAGAGTTATTATTTCAGTAACAATTACTGGCAATATATAAAACTGTACCCAATAGGTGACTTTTTTAATTGGCCTCTAACTTTTTCTTTTCCTGTCCTAGAACTATGAGCTGGTACTCAGTGATGGACACTCTGATGTCATCCAGAGGACACCTGGAGGAAAAATGCCATTCCAAATCCGTTCCATGGGCATCTACCTGGTGGTTGACACTACTGTTGGCCTGATACTCATGTGGGACAAGAAAACCAGTATATTCATCAAACTTAGTCCCAGCTTTCAGGTACATTTTAAAATCCAAAACCTGGACAAAATGATTCCTGAAATATGAAAACTGAAAAATGAAAAAAATGGAAATTTAGGCTGTAACTGGAAGACTGAAAGAGCAGCAATTGCATATTATTATCCTTGTAGTGTTGACTTAGATTGTGTACTACACATTTTCCTTAAATTACATTATTCAGCAATGGCATGACAGCAACTACATCAGTAGCTTTCTTCATGAAAAGCCCTCACTGAAGAAGTACATTCAGGATTAGATAAAACTAATTAGCTCAATACTAAGAACAAAAAACATGAGTCTACTCTGCTTTCTATCCTTATCTTTCCTAACAACAAGTTAGAGACATCTCTTCTTGAAAGGTATTTTATGAAAATGTCCAAGACTATTACTGAAGAGGCTCAGATAATCTTAAATAAGATTCATCCTGAGGTCTGTTACTCGCAGATACTGAGAAACTGTACCTTAGTGATCCTTGTCATTTTGTGTTTATCCCTATGCAGGGACATGTCTGCGGACTTTGCGGAAACTATGATGGCAATGGAAATAATGACTTCACTACTCGCAGTCAGTCTGTGGTAGGAAATGTGCTGGAGTTTGCCAATAGCTGGAAAGTGTCTTCTAGTTGCCCAAATGCCAATCGCACCAAGGATCCATGCACTGCGAACCCATACAGGAAAGCCTGGGCACAGAAGCAATGCAGCATCATTACCAGTGAAGTGTTTGCGAAGTGTCACACCCAGGTATGACACAAACTTCAGTCTTAAATTCTCTTGAGCCAGAGATTACATTAATTTTTATGTGGGATAGCTGAAAAATACGCTAAAATACACTTTGTCATGCTTGATAAAGTGAAGTCAGACCAAGTTCCAGGGAGACTGCATAGAAAGTATTTTCACTTTCATTTTCTCAGCTTGTGCCTTGAACTAGTACATTAAAGAAATTGATACTCGTTTTCTTTTAATAAAAGGGACAACCACAGATAAATCTCAGCATATGTTTATTTTCTAATGGCATCATTTTCTACTAATATAAATATCAGCCACTTGATATATATGACTGTGTGCTAGATTGTAGTAATATAACAGTATTCCTTCTGCAAATGTATCTTCAACATCAAATAGTTCTTAGCATTACAGCTTATTACTAATAGCTTTATTCCTCTAATAGCAATTTTCCTCTTGATTTTTCAAAGCATTCTCATGGTTTCTTCCTTTCTTATCTTTCTCACACATACAGACTTGTCAGTTTCAGATATTTTATTCAGCTTTTTTAGGACAGTGAATGCCTTTTCAAAGAGAACAAGTGCATGAAAACTCAAATGTTTTCTCCAACAGATTGAACCAAATGAATATTATCAAGCATGCGTGGATGATGCTTGTGCCTGTGACACTGGAGGAGACTGTGAATGTTTCTGTACAGCAGTAGCCGCCTATGCTGAAGCATGCAATGAACTGGACATCTGCATTTCATGGAGAACCCCATCCATTTGTCGTGAGTGTCACCCTACTACTTGTTCAAGGGGTCCGAGGGAAAGAAAACAGAGAAGAAAAAAAGAAAAAAAAGTAGAACGAAGAAAGAAAGAAGGATAAAATTGTATTTTTAAGAGGCACCGCTGTATTCTAAAAACAGCAAAAAAACCACAAAGCAAGTTGGGTAAATCACTGGAAGCCAATCTATCTTCTTAAAATGAAATCATTGATAGTAACTTTACCAGTGGTGTCATTAGTATCTGTTTTACTTGTCTGGTATGATACACAACTGGTGAACTATAGCATTATATTACTCCCCCACCTGTCTACATCCGGCTCAGTGTAAATAAGTATTAGTGCACACTAGCTAAAATCAGTGATTCAATTAATTGATTTTTCATGCTTAATGTGTAACTCTGTTCTATGCTTTATAACTTTATTGGTGTCAAAAGGTGGTAGAAGTGTAACAATTGTATTAAATTAGAAATAAGACAATATACTGTTCACCACCTATGTGATTATGCTGATCACGTGGGATTTTTACCCAGCAAAACTGAAAGACTGTAAAGCAAAAAGATCAAAGGTCTTTTTCTGTCATTTCTCCTTCCTCTAGCTCTGTTCTGTGATTACTACAATCCACAAGGGGAATGTGAGTGGCACTACAAGCCATGCGGAGCCCCTTGTATGAAGACCTGCAATAATCCAAGCGGGAACTGCCTTCATGAGTTGAGAGGTTTGGAAGGTAAACATAATTATGCATATCTCATTCTACTTATAAGAAGCTAAAATACAATATGATTAACAAAATTTATATTATTCAGTTTATGACATGTTTATGTTAGATTATGACATGTTTATGTTAGAAATTATAAGAAGAGATTTTCTAATTAGTATCTTACTCCCTAATGGATCATGACCTTGTTTGGAGTGAAGACGAGGACAAAATGCTCCAAAGCTTAATGTACAATCAAAGGAACAGCAGTAACAGAGTCTGAAATTCCACTTACCATATGGGATAATTTGGGGAAAGCAGATATAAGCAGACTATAGAGTTACTTCTACTTGTGAAAGACCTAGTGTCAACATAACTCTCATTTTTTATTGCAGGCTGCTATCCACACTGTCCAAAGAATAAGCCCTATTTTGATGAAGAAACCATGACTTGTGTTTCTAATTGTGGTTGTTATGAAAATGGGAAAAATTACAAACCAGGACTGCAGATGCCTTCAAAGCAGAATTGTCAATCATGGTAGGATTAGTAAAGATTTTTAAACGTTGAGTTTAAAGTTGTGGAACATAATTCATCATGCATTAAGTTTTTTGTTTGCCAACAGGAACCAGGCCAATCAGAGGCTGCTGAATAATGTCTAATTTTCTTCCATTCCCAGGAACTTAAGTGATGACATGGTGAAACATTTTACCATAGAGAGATTAAATCACTACTTATTCTGTATTCTTATTAAAGTACCTTTAAATTATTATTATTATCATTATTAAATTAAGTAAAAACAAACTAAAATAATAATAGTTACGGCAATAGTCTGAGAATTTTTATTAAGATATCCCTAAAATCGTTACGTGAAATTATTTAGAAGTTAGTAGGCAACTAATCTTCATTGTTTTGAGCTTGTTTTTGTTATTGCTACTTGCATAGCTTGTTTTGTTATTGGTACTTGCATATTTGCAACAGTCAGCAAGTATTCCCACACATTCTGTCAGAATTGATGACATGTTGGGACAACTGCTGCTAAGCCTTCTATCAAATAGCACAAAGTTAGCAGAACCAGTTGTGAAGCACTTAACACCTATCCCAAGATACCTTTAAAGTAGCTACACTTGAATACTGTAAGCAGTGCAGTCAGAATGGCAAAGAGCTTAGCCTGAAGCCCATCTGAGCTAACCCAACTTTCATGGCATGTTTTGCAGTTCATAGACACCTTTGCCTGCATCATCTACGTTGTTAACAGCACTAAACCTAACTTGTTAAATACATATCTATATTTACTTAAGTTTATTTAGTGTACAGATGCCCTTAGTCACTGTAAATAGATATATCAAGATTCAGTTCTTAACAGATAATAGATAAATTCCCTTTAAAACCAGAATGCTTTCTTGCATCTTTTGGAAGTCTAATGGAAATTTTGCTGGGTAGACAACCTCAACATCCACGATACAGTGATCCTTTCTCAAATGATACATTTACTGCACTTTCCCCTCCAAAAAATAAGTATACCTATCAGGGAGATAAGAACATTTCAAATCACCCCTCCCCGCATCTTTGCCCAGGCCCCAAAAGCACCGATAAGGATACTACATGTTTAGTATGCTGGCATAGAAGAGTTGCCTTTCTTGCCAGAAAAGAGAGTGATCCTACCTAACCTGAATTTGTGCAGCAGAACTGAATATCTAACTCAGAGAAGACAGGGTCTTTCTACATTTAAACACACGATGAATAGCAAAGGATCAATAGAAAAAATTGAAACGTAAAATGATGTCATGAATCAATATATTCATATTCATCATCTCCTTTTTTCTCTTTTCCAGTGAATGCACAAATCATGGCAAAAAATGCAAATATGATGAATATGGTATGTTGAAAAAGTTGGTTTTATCTGAATAGGATGCATTTGAAGTACTCTGCTCTGTGTTTTCAGATACCAAGGAATAATACTGTCTTTTGATTTACAGAATGTGTCTGCATTTATGAGGGACAGAAATACAACTATAAAGACGTGATCTACAATACTACAGATGGCACAGGAGGGTGTATGGTCGCAATCTGTGGTCCCAATGGAACGCTTCAAAGGGTTGTGTATGACTGTCCAACCTCATCATCACCCACAACAGGAACAACGTTTCACTTCAGCACTACGCCACCTGCCACTACTTCCACAGGTACATCCTTTGTAGCCCATAAGAGCGTATTCTGTTCATTAGTGAGGAAAATATAGCTACAAAACCATGCCCACACTCACAACATAAATGAATTAATACAACCTCAAAATAAATGACAGTAAGTCTCATTTGTTATTAGCATTTGGTTTCAGTCAGTATTTGGTAACC
The DNA here is from genome assembly GCF_018139145.2 of Gymnogyps californianus. Lineage (NCBI taxonomy): Eukaryota > Metazoa > Chordata > Aves > Accipitriformes > Cathartidae > Gymnogyps > Gymnogyps californianus. Next base: position 19,264,566 of record NC_059475.1, on the reverse strand, counting down.
AAACTAATACAAGGAAATAAAGATAGAAAATAAAACCACTTCTGAAACACCAAAATGGAAACCACTGCACACCGGTTTGATACTATTATTTTGCTTATCTTCATAGTGAACAACAAAAAAACAGTATCAGATTTATTATCTGTAATTGTAACTATTTCTATACCTGGAATAATCTTTACTGAACGAATAATTCATTATTTTTCCTATTAAATTACAGAATGATTACTTTCTGTAAAATTCCTGGTAGGGTACATGGTATTTATAATTACAGTACTAAGTGGATTGCTCAGATACTGGCACTGAGATACTGAAATTTTCATTTCTAGAATTCCTGTTCAGCATTCTTCAGGTTGGTAATCTCTAATTACTATGGGCACTTGTTGTTTAATGAAATAAGTATTCAGTATAAAATTTAGAACTACAAGTTTTGAAATCACAGAAACCATCAGCACTGCTGGAATTCATTAGTCATTTTCCAGCCGTTTCACAATGAGAATTCACCTGCAAAAGCTTATGGAGTGCTTTCCAATCAATAAATCATTTCATAAAACCACAGCTAAAGTACAAAGTGTAGGGGTGTTAATAATGCTGCATTAGACATCTTTTACTTCAAATGGAGGAGCAAAGACAATGCAGCATATTACATGAGGAGTCAACTCATTTGGAAGAAAAAAGTACCTATGAATCTTGATGCATAGACTAAATATTATTCTTTCCACTGGATTTGAATCAGGCTTTGACATTCCAGAGAGACTAGTAAATATTGAAGAAAGGTATAAACCAAGCAATTACACTGAATCAAATGCAAAAAAATGTGAGATTTTTTTTTTTCCCCAATGTGTATAAATTATGCCCGAGACTTATTTCAGCACTTTGTAAAAGATAATTAGCATTCTCTTGGGAAGTGACAGTTCCAAGCACATCAGTACATTAAATTGCTGGGTGATGGATTTTCTGTTCTATTTCGTATTAAATTATAAGTACACTAAACTTATGCACTACAGGCTCGCAATGCAAGCAAATGACCTTAGGAAAATTTTCAACCCATTTAATATAATAAAAAAGAAAATGTCTACAGGAATTTATTCTAAGTTTCATGGTCTCTTCTTTTTCTCTTTCACAGTGTCATCAACTACATCAGTATGTGTTCATGAAGTCTGTGAGTGGTCAGAATGGTATGATGGGAGTCTGCAAACTCCTGGCTACGATGGTGGAGATTTTGAAACCTTTGATAATTTGAGAGCTAAAGGTTATGAAGTCTGTAAATCTCCACGGGCTATTCAATGCAGAGCAGAGAAATTCCCTAATATACCACTGAAAGACCTTGGTGAAAAAGTAGAATGCAGTACAGAAGCTGGGCTTATATGTTACAACAAAGATCAAATTTCAACAATGTGCAGCAATTATGAAATCAGAATCTTATGTTGTGTTTTTGTACCATGCTCTTCCACAACATATTTCAGCACATCAACACCGATCACAACTACAGCTAAGAGCACAGAAGCATCAAGTCCAACTGAAGAAACATCATTTTCAACCACTACAACATCACCAGTTACTACAACTTCTGAAAGTGTACCATTCACACCTTCAGCAACTAAAGAAACAATCACAAGCACAACCGAAATGACAACACCTGTCACCACTCCTCCTTCAACAACTCATCCTTGCATTAAAGAAGAATGTTACTGGTCAATGTGGTATGATGTCAGTTATCCAGGTTCTGGATACGATGATGGAGATTTTGATACAATTCAGAACATTAAAAATAAGGGATACAAAGTCTGTGATAACAGAAAGGCTGTTGAATGCAGAGCAGTAAGGTTCCCTAATACACCATATCGCCTCCTGGAGCAACACATAACATGTAACACAGAAGAAGGGTTGAAATGCTACAATAAAGACCAACTACCGCCCATCTGCTACAACTATGAACTAAGATTTAAATGCTGTACAAATATAATAGTACCGTGTCACCCAACAACAGCGCCGTATACAAATACACAAACATCAAAACCAACCCCAATTTTTTCAACAACGCTAAGGACATCATCCACAAAAGTATTCACAACACCACACTTAGAAACCAAATATAAGACAACTACAATATCAACGGCCACAGCAGAAACAGAACCTATTCATACCAGAATTACATCACAACCAATGACAACAACCAGAAATGAAACAAAGACCACAACAGCATCAAGTCCCACCACGCCAACACCTACCCCATCCTCCACCAGCCTGACCTCCACCACCACCACCCACTCCACTACCGCCTGCGAACCCGAACTGTGCTCCTGGAGCGAATGGTTCGACGTCGACTTCCCCTCCTCGGGGCCCAGCCAGGGAGACTTCGAAACCTACCAGCACATCCGCGCCGCCGGGAAGGAAGTCTGTCAACATCCAAAGGAAATCGACTGCCGGGCGGAGGACTACCCCGAGGTTTCCATCCAATACGTCAGACAGGTCGTGCAGTGCGACGTCCACTTTGGACTGGTGTGCAAGAACGAAGACCAGACTGGCAAATTTAAGATGTGCCTCAACTACAAGATCCGCGTCCTCTGCTGCAGCCCTAACTACAACTGCCCAACCACCAGCCCCTTGCCCACCACCAGCCCCACCACCAGCACCACCCACAGATCAGCCAGCACCGCCCCACCCTCCACCACAGTCACGACCTCCACCTCCACAACCTACTCCCCCACCACGCGGCCCACCTCCTCACAAACCACGCCGCAAACCTCCACCAGCACCACCAGCCCCACGCCGACACCTACCCATCCTCCACCAGCCTGACCTCCACCACCACCACCACCCACTCCACTACCGCCTGCGAACCCGAACTGTGCTCCTGGAGCGAATGGTTCGACGTCGACTTCCCCTCCTCGGGGCCCAGCCAGGGAGACTTCGAAACCTACCAGCACATCCGCGCCGCCGGGAAGGAAGTCTGTCAACATCCAAAGGAAATCGACTGCCGGGCGGAGGACTACCCCGAGGTTTCCATCCAATACGTCGGACAGGTCGTGCAGTGCGACGTCCACTTTGGACTGGTGTGCAAGAACGAAGACCAGACTGGCAAATTTAAGATGTGCCTCAACTACAAGATCCGCGTCCTCTGCTGCAGCCCTAACTACAACTGCCCAACCACCAGCCCCTTGCCCACCACCAGCCCCACCACCAGCACCACCCACAGATCAGCCAGCACCGCCCCACCCTCCACCACAGTCACGACCTCCACCTCCACAACCTACTCCCCACCACGCGGCCCACCTCCTCACAAACCACGCCGCAAACCTCCACCAGCACCACCAGCCCCACGCCGACACCTACCCCATCCTCCACCAGCCTGACCTCCACCACCACCACCCACTCCACTACCGCCTGCGAACCCGAACTGTGCTCCTGGAGCGAATGGTTCGACGTCGACTTCCCCTCCTCGGGCCCAGCCAGGGAGACTTCGAAACCTACCAGCACATCCGCGCCGCCGGGAAGGAAGTCTGTCAACATCCAAAGGAAATCGACTGCCGGGCGGAGGACTACCCCGAGGTTTCCATCCAATACGTCGGACAGGTCGTGCAGTGCGACGTCCACTTTGGACTGGTGTGCAAGAACGAAGACCAGACTGGCAAATTTAAGATGTGCCTCAACTACAAGATCCGCGTCCTCTGCTGCAGCCCTAACTACAACTGCCCAACCACCAGCCCCTTGCCCACCACCAGCCCCACCACCAGCACCACCCACAGATCAGCCAGCACCGCCCCACCCTCCACCACAGTCACGACCTCCACCTCCACAACCTACTCCCCCACCACGCGGCCCACCTCCTCACAAACCACGCCGCAAACCTCCACCAGCACCACCAGCCCCACGCCGACACCTACCCCATCCTCCACCAGCCTGACCTCCACCACCACCACCACCCACTCCACTACCGCCTGCGAACCCGAACTGTGCTCCTGGAGCGAATGGTTCGACGTCGACTTCCCCTCCTCGGGGCCCAGCCAGGGAGACTTCGAAACCTACCAGCACATCCGCGCCGCCGGGAAGGAAGTCTGTCAACATCCAAAGGAAATCGACTGCCGGGCGGAGGACTACCCCGAGGTTTCCATCCAATACGTCGGACAGGTCGTGCAGTGCGACGTCCACTTTGGACTGGTGTGCAAGAACGAAGACCAGACTGGCAAATTTAAGATGTGCCTCAACTACAAGATCCGCGTCCTCTGCTGCAGCCCTAACTACAACTGCCCAACCACCAGCCCCTTGCCCACCACCAGCCCCACCACCAGCACCACCCACAGATCAGCCAGCACCGCCCCACCCTCCACCACAGTCACGACCTCCACCTCCACAACCTACTCCCCCACCACGCGGCCCACCTCCTCACAAACCACGCCGCAAACCTCCACCAGCACCACCAGCCCCACGCCGACACCTACCCCATCCTCCACCAGCCTGACCTCCACCACCACCACCCACTCCACTACCGCCTGCGAACCCGAACTGTGCTCCTGGAGCGAATGGTTCGACGTCGACTTCCCCTCCTCGGGGCCCAGCCAGGGAGACTTCGAAACCTACCAGCACATCCGCGCCGCCGGGAAGGAAGTCTGTCAACATCCAAAGGAAATCGACTGCCGGGCGGAGGACTACCCCGAGGTTTCCATCCAATACGTCGGACAGGTCGTGCAGTGCGACGTCCACTTTGGACTGGTGTGCAAGAACGAAGACCAGACTGGCAAATTTAAGATGTGCCTCAACTACAAGATCCGCGTCCTCTGCTGCAGCCCTAACTACAACTGCCCAACCACCAGCCCCTTGCCCACCACCAGCCCCACCACCAGCACCACCCACAGATCAGCCAGCACCGCCCCACCCTCCACCACAGTCACGACCTCCACCTCCACAACCTACTCCCCCACCACGCGGCCCACCTCCTCACAAACCACGCCGCAAACCTCCACCAGCACCACCAGCCCCACGCCGACACCTACCCCATCCTCCACCAGCCTGACCTCCACCACCACCACCACCCACTCCACTACCGCCTGCGAACCCGAACTGTGCTCCTGGAGCGAATGGTTCGACGTCGACTTCCCCTCCTCGGGGCCCAGCCAGGGAGACTTCGAAACCTACCAGCACATCCGCGCCGCCGGGAAGGAAGTCTGTCAACATCCAAAGGAAATCGACTGCCGGGCGGAGGACTACCCCGAGGTTTCCATCCAATACGTCGGACAGGTCGTGCAGTGCGACGTCCACTTTGGACTGGTGTGCAAGAACGAAGACCAGACTGGCAAATTTAAGATGTGCCTCAACTACAAGATCCGCGTCCTCTGCTGCAGCCCTAACTACAACTGCCCAACCACCAGCCCCTTGCCCACCACCAGCCCCACCACCAGCACCACCCACAGATCAGCCAGCACCGCCCCACCCTCCACCACAGTCACGACCTCCACCTCCACAACCTACTCCCCCACCACGCGGCCCACCTCCTCACAAACCACGCGCAAACCTCCACCAGCACCACCAGCCCCACGCCGACACCTACCCCATCCTCCACCAGCCTGACCTCCACCACCACCACCCACTCCACTACCGCCTGCGAACCCGAACTGTGCTCCTGGAGCGAATGGTTCGACGTCGACTTCCCCTCCTCGGGGCCCAGCCAGGGAGACTTCGAAACCTACCAGCACATCCGCGCCGCCGGGAAGGAAGTCTGTCAACATCCAAAGGAAATCGACTGCCGGGCGGAGGACTACCCCGAGGTTTCCATCCAATACGTCGGACAGGTCGTGCAGTGCGACGTCCACTTTGGACTGGTGTGCAAGAACGAAGACCAGACTGGCAAATTTAAGATGTGCCTCAACTACAAGATCCGCGTCCTCTGCTGCAGCCCTAACTACAACTGCCCAACCACCAGCCCCTTGCCCACCACCAGCCCCACCACCAGCACCACCCACAGATCAGCCAGCACCGCCCCACCCTCCACCACAGTCACGACCTCCACCTCCACAACCTACTCCCCCACCACGCGGCCCACCTCCTCACAAACCACGCCGCAAACCTCCACCAGCACCACCAGCCCCACGCCGACACCTACCCCATCCTCCACCAGCCTGACCTCCACCACCACCACCACCCACTCCACTACCGCCTGCGAACCCGAACTGTGCTCCTGGAGCGAATGGTTCGACGTCGACTTCCCCTCCTCGGGGCCCAGCCAGGGAGACTTCGAAACCTACCAGCACATCCGCGCCGCCGGGAAGGAAGTCTGTCAACATCCAAAGGAAATCGACTGCCGGGCGGAGGACTACCCCGAGGTTTCCATCCAATACGTCGGACAGGTCGTGCAGTGCGACGTCCACTTTGGACTGGTGTGCAAGAACGAAGACCAGACTGGCAAATTTAAGATGTGCCTCAACTACAAGATCCGCGTCCTCTGCTGCAGCCCTAACTACAACTGCCCAACCACCAGCCCCTTGCCCACCACCAGCCCCACCACCAGCACCACCCACAGATCAGCCAGCACCGCCCCACCCTCCACCACAGTCACGACCTCCACCTCCACAACCTACTCCCCCACCACGCGGCCCACCTCCTCACAAACCACGCCGCAAACCTCCACCAGCACCACCAGCCCCACGCCGACACCTACCCCATCCTCCACCAGCCTGACCTCCACCACCACCACCACCCACTCCACTACCGCCTGCGAACCCGAACTGTGCTCCTGGAGCGAATGGTTCGACGTCGACTTCCCCTCCTCGGGGCCCAGCCAGGGAGACTTCGAAACCTACCAGCACATCCGCGCCGCCGGGAAGGAAGTCTGTCAACATCCAAAGGAAATCGACTGCCGGGCGGAGGACTACCCCGAGGTTTCCATCCAATACGTCGGACAGGTCGTGCAGTGCGACGTCCACTTTGGACTGGTGTGCAAGAACGAAGACCAGACTGGCAAATTTAAGATGTGCCTCAACTACAAGATCCGCGTCCTCTGCTGCAGCCCTAACTACAACTGCCCAACCACCAGCCCCTTGCCCACCACCAGCCCCACCACCAGCACCACCCACAGATCAGCCAGCACCGCCCCACCCTCCACCACAGTCACGACCTCCACCTCCACAACCTACTCCCCCACCACGCGGCCCACCTCCTCACAAACCACGCCGCAAACCTCCACCAGCACCACCAGCCCCACGCCGACACCTACCCCATCCTCCACCAGCCTGACCTCCACCACCACCACCCACTCCACTACCGCCTGCGAACCCGAACTGTGCTCCTGGAGCGAATGGTTCGACGTCGACTTCCCCTCCTCGGGGCCCAGCCAGGGAGACTTCGAAACCTACCAGCACATCCGCGCCGCCGGGAAGGAAGTCTGTCAACATCCAAAGGAAATCGACTGCCGGGCGGAGGACTACCCCGAGGTTTCCATCCAATACGTCGGACAGGTCGTGCAGTGCGACGTCCACTTTGGACTGGTGTGCAAGAACGAAGACCAGACTGGCAAATTTAAGATGTGCCTCAACTACAAGATCCGCGTCCTCTGCTGCAGCCCTAACTACAACTGCCCAACCACCAGCCCCTTGCCCACCACCAGCCCCACCACCAGCACCACCCACAGATCAGCCAGCACCGCCCCACCCTCCACCACAGTCACGACCTCCACCTCCACAACCTACTCCCCACCACGCGGCCCACCTCCTCACAAACCACGCAGCAAACCTCCACCAGCACCACCAGCCCCACGCCGACACCTACCCCATCCTCCACCAGCCTGACCTCCACCACCACCACCCACTCCACTACCGCCTGCGAACCCGAACTGTGCTCCTGGAGCGAATGGTTCGACGTCGACTTCCCCTCCTCGGGGCCCAGCCAGGGAGACTTCGAAACCTACCAGCACATCCGCGCCGCCGGGAAGGAAGTCTGTCAACATCCAAAGGAAATCGACTGCCGGGCGGAGGACTACCCCGAGGTTTCCATCCAATACGTCGGACAGGTCGTGCAGTGCGACGTCCACTTTGGACTGGTGTGCAAGAACGAAGACCAGACTGGCAAATTTAAGATGTGCCTCAACTACAAGATCCGCGTCCTCTGCTGCAGCCCTAACTACAACTGCCCAACCACCAGCCCCTTGCCCACCACCAGCCCCACCACCAGCACCACCCACAGATCAGCCAGCACCGCCCCACCCTCCACCACAGTCACGACCTCCACCTCCACAACCTACTCCCCCACCACGCGGCCCACCTCCTCACAAACCACGCCGCAAACCTCCACCAGCACCACCAGCCCCACGCCGACACCTACCCCATCCTCCACCAGCCTGACCTCCACCACCACCACCCACTCCACTACCGCCTGCGAACCCGAACTGTGCTCCTGGAGCGAATGGTTCGACGTCGACTTCCCCTCCTCGGGGCCCAGCCAGGGAGACTTCGAAACCTACCAGCACATCCGCGCCGCCGGGAAGGAAGTCTGTCAACATCCAAAGGAAATCGACTGCCGGGCGGAGGACTACCCGAGGTTTCCATCCAATACGTCGGACAGGTCGTGCAGTGCGACGTCCACTTTGGACTGGTGTGCAAGAACGAAGACCAGACTGGCAAATTTAAGATGTGCCTCAACTACAAGATCCGCGTCCTCTGCTGCAGCCCTAACTACAACTGCCCAACCACCAGCCCTTGCCCACCACCAGCCCCACCACCAGCACCACCCACAGATCAGCCAGCACCGCCCCACCCTCCACCACAGTCACGACCTCCACCTCCACAACCTACTCCCCCACCACGCGGCCCACCTCCTCACAAACCACGCCGCAAACCTCCACCAGCACCACCAGCCCCACGCCGACACCTACCCCATCCTCCACCAGCCTGACCTCCACCACCACCACCCACTCCACTACCGCCTGCGAACCCGAACTGTGCTCCTGGAGCGAATGGTTCGACGTCGACTTCCCCTCCTCGGGGCCCAGCCAGGGAGACTTCGAAACCTACCAGCACATCCGCGCCGCCGGGAAGGAAGTCTGTCAACATCCAAAGGAAATCGACTGCCGGGCGGAGGACTACCCCGAGGTTTCCATCCAATACGTCGGACAGGTCGTGCAGTGCGACGTCCACTTTGGACTGGTGTGCAAGAACGAAGACCAGACTGGCAAATTTAAGATGTGCCTCAACTACAAGATCCGCGTCCTCTGCTGCAGCCCTAACTACAACTGCCCAACCACCAGCCCCTTGCCACCACCAGCCCCACCACCAGCACCACCCACAGATCAGCCAGCACCGCCCCACCCTCCACCACAGTCACGACCTCCACCTCCACAACCTACTCCCCCACCACGCGGCCCACCTCCTCACAAACCACGCCGCAAACCTCCACCAGCACCACCAGCCCACGCCGACACCTACCCCATCCTCCACCAGCCTGACCTCCACCACCACCACCCACTCCACTACCGCCTGCGAACCCGAACTGTGCTCCTGGAGCGAATGGTTCGACGTCGACTTCCCCTCCTCGGGGCCCAGCCAGGGAGACTTCGAAACCTACCAGCACATCCGCGCCGCCGGGAAGGAAGTCTGTCAACATCCAAAGGAAATCGACTGCCGGGCGGAGGACTACCCCGAGGTTTCCATCCAATACGTCGGACAGGTCGTGCAGTGCGACGTCCACTTTGGACTGGTGTGCAAGAACGAAGACCAGACTGGCAAATTTAAGATGTGCCTCAACTACAAGATCCGCGTCCTCTGCTGCAGCCCTAACTACAACTGCCCAACCACCAGCCCTTGCCCACCACCAGCCCCACCACCAGCACCACCCACAGATCAGCCAGCACCGCCCCACCCTCCACCACAGTCACGACCTCCACCTCCACAACCTACTCCCCCACCACGCGGCCCACCTCCTCACAAACCACGCCGCAAACCTCCACCAGCACCACCAGCCCCACGCCGACACCTACCCCATCCTCCACCAGCCTGACCTCCACCACCACCACCACCCACTCCACTACCGCCTGCGAACCCGAACTGTGCTCCTGGAGCGAATGGTTCGACGTCGACTTCCCCTCCTCGGGGCCCAGCCAGGGAGACTTCGAAACCTACCAGCACATCCGCGCCGCCGGGAAGGAAGTCTGTCAACATCCAAAGGAAATCGACTGCCGGGCGGAGGACTACCCGAGGTTTCCATCCAATACGTCGGACAGGTCGTGCAGTGCGACGTCCACTTTGGACTGGTGTGCAAGAACGAAGACCAGACTGGCAAATTTAAGATGTGCCTCAACTACAAGATCCGCGTCCTCTGCTGCAGCCCTAACTACAACTGCCCAACCACCAGCCCCTTGCCCACCACCAGCCCCACCACCAGCACCACCCACAGATCAGCCAGCACCGCCCCACCCTCCACCACAGTCACGACCTCCACCTCCACAACCTACTCCCCCACCACGCGGCCCACCTCCTCACAAACCACGCCGCAAACCTCCACCAGCACCACCAGCCCCACGCCGACACCTACCCCATCCTCCACCAGCCTGACCTCCACCACCACCACCACCCACTCCACTACCGCCTGCGAACCCGAACTGTGCTCCTGGAGCGAATGGTTCGACGTCGACTTCCCCTCCTCGGGGCCCAGCCAGGGAGACTTCGAAACCTACCAGCACATCCGCGCCGCCGGGAAGGAAGTCTGTCAACATCCAAAGGAAATCGACTGCCGGGCGGAGGACTACCCCGAGGTTTCCATCCAATACGTCGGACAGGTCGTGCAGTGCGACGTCCACTTTGGACTGGTGTGCAAGAACGAAGACCAGACTGGCAAATTTAAGATGTGCCTCAACTACAAGATCCGCGTCCTCTGCTGCAGCCCTAACTACAACTGCCCAACCACCAGCCCCTTGCCCACCACCAGCCCCACCACCAGCACCACCCACAGATCAGCCAGCACCGCCCCACCCTCCACCACAGTCACGACCTCCACCTCCACAACCTACTCCCCCACCACGCGGCCCACCTCCTCACAAACCACGCCGCAAACCTCCACCAGCACCACCAGCCCCACGCCGACACCTACCCCATCCTCCACCAGCCTGACCTCCACCACCACCACCACCCACTCCACTACCGCCTGCGAACCCGAACTGTGCTCCTGGAGCGAATGGTTCGACGTCGACTTCCCCTCCTCGGGGCCCAGCCAGGGAGACTTCGAAACCTACCAGCACATCCGCGCCGCCGGGAAGGAAGTCTGTCAACATCCAAAGGAAATCGACTGCCGGGCGGAGGACTACCCCGAGGTTTCCATCCAATACGTCGGACAGGTCGTGCAGTGCGACGTCCACTTTGGACTGGTGTGCAAGAACGAAGACCAGACTGGCAAATTTAAGATGTGCCTCAACTACAAGATCCGCGTCCTCTGCTGCAGCCCTAACTACAACTGCCCAACCACCAGCCCCTTGCCCACCACCAGCCCCACCACCAGCACCACCCACAGATCAGCCAGCACCGCCCCACCCTCCACCACAGTCACGACCTCCACCTCCACAACCTACTCCCCCACCACGCGGCCCACCTCCTCACAAACCACGCCGCAAACCTCCACCAGCACCACCAGCCCCACGCCGACACCTACCCCATCCTCCACCAGCCTGACCTCCACCACCACCACCCACTCCACTACCGCCTGCGAACCCGAACTGTGCTCCTGGAGCGAATGGTTCGACGTCGACTTCCCCTCCTCGGGGCCCAGCCAGGGAGACTTCGAAACCTACCAGCACATCCGCGCCGCCGGGAAGGAAGTCTGTCAACATCCAAAGGAAATCGACTGCCGGGCGGAGGACTACCCCGAGGTTTCCATCCAATACGTCGGACAGGTCGTGCAGTGCGACGTCCACTTTGGACTGGTGTGCAAGAACGAAGACCAGACTGGCAAATTTAAGATGTGCCTCAACTACAAGATCCGCGTCCTCTGCTGCAGCCCTAACTACAACTGCCAACCACCAGCCCCTTGCCCACCACCAGCCCACACCAGCACCACCCACAGATCAGCCAGCACCGCCCCACCCTCCACCACAGTCACGACCTCCACCTCCACAACCTACTCCCCCACCACGCGGCCCACCTCCTCACAAACCACGCCGCAAACCTCCACCAGCACCACAGCCCCACGCCGACACCTACCCCATCCTCCACCAGCCTGACCTCCACCACCCACCACCCACTCCACTACCGCCTGCGAACCCGAACTGTGCTCCTGGAGCGAATGGTTCGACGTCGACTTCCCCTCCTCGGGGCCCAGCCAGGGAGACTTCGAAACCTACCAGCACATCCGCGCCGCCGGGAAGGAAGTCTGTCAACATCCAAAGGAAATCGACTGCCGGGCGGAGGACTACCCCGAGGTTTCCATCCAATACGTCGGACAGGTCGTGCAGTGCGACGTCCACTTTGGACTGGTGTGCAAGAACGAAGACCAGACTGGCAAATTTAAGATGTGCCTCAACTACAAGATCCGCGTCCTCTGCTGCAGCCCTAACTACAACTGCCCAACCACCAGCCCCTTGCCCACCACCAGCCGTACCACTATTACTACCATACCTGAACCATGCTGCATCTCCACTTCTTCTACGCCTGTATCAACACCATGTTTTTGTAAAATTGGCGATGCTATTTTTTCACCCGGTTAGTTTACCTTTTTTATTATTCTATTTATCTCATATTTAATGCTTTGTGTTTAGTTTTCTTCACATTTTTCCTAATTTTCATGTACAATATATTCACAAATTTTACTTGGAAATTTTGTAGGGTGGTCTCTAAATTTTGAACTTTTTTTTAATCTTTTTTTTTCTTTGTATCTTACTGCATTTTTTTTTTTTTCAGGTGATTTGATTTACAACAGAACGGATAATGATGGATGTAGATTTTACGCCATCTGTAGTCCAACATGTACAGTTGAACGACACACTGTACCTTGTAATGTTACTACTCCTCTAACCACTACTTCCCCTGAATGGTCTACCGTAACAACATCAGTTCCTCTGCCTAGCACTCATTTTCCCGGCTGTGTTTCTGCTACTTACCCTCCTCTACTCGTATGTAGTTTCTGCGTTATGTTATGATTGTTGAAATAACATCAATGTTAGGTTGATACCTGAAAGGAACAGTTTGCAGTCTTTAAACCTTATATGTGCAGATTTCCAGAACAAGTATTGTTAGTGATGGGCAATGTACATGACATAAAATTTGTATATGCCTTCTTTATAATTTTTTTTCATACTGAGAAAGCAAGCTACAATAATCTTTTCTAATTACTTCAGTGCTCGGAAAACACTTTCTGATGCACTGCATTGCATAAATAACAAACCTTCTTACTGAAACAATAGAGGAAATTTTCCTGTGCATTTTGTTTCTTCACTAAACAGAAAAATTTAAGCTACTGTGGAGGCTTGTATCTGTTTCTCTTCTCCTGCCCTCTTACCTGTACTTCTGTACATTTTTTTTTTTTTTGATAGTGATGACCTGTGCTGATAGTGGAGTACAGTATACGTAGCCAGTATAAAGGACATCAGTTCCCTTAACCTAAGACCTATCCCCTCAAACCTCACAAGAGCTCCTTATGCAGAAGAAATAGCTGGAGTTAAGGTTCCCACCTCCTTTTAGCATAAAAAAATTAATTGTGTAGAATATTGACAACCTGTGAATATCAGTGAATATTTTCATTTTAGTCTTTGCTTTAGATTTGGAAAACAAAACAGTTTGTCATCCTCCATATCATGTTCAGAATTATGAATACCTCTGGTCAACATTACAAATCATTAGTACTACAAATTGAAGAGAACTAACACATTAATTTCCTTTCCAACATCACCATTACTGGAAACAATATACCATTAAAATAAAAATATGAGTAAAGTTCATATCTGTTTGCAAACTCCTGTGACAGCAATTTTTGTTCATTTTGCAGCCTGGACAAAGATACAAATTATCCAACTGTACAGAAGTCCTCTGTAAGGGAGACCACAAAGTAGAAGTAATTCCAACGCACTGCCCGCCTGTAAAGGAAATCACCTGTGCGAACAAATATCCGGCAATGCTGGTACCTGATGAAAATGGCTGCTGTTACCAATATGAGTGTCAATGTAAGCACCAGTAGATAAGGAATAACCTTTTTTGAAAAAAGCAAAACTTTGCACAGATTATATGGGCATTTTGTTTTCTTAGGGTTGCTCTATAAATTGTAGTATATTCACTTCAGTTTCTAAAGTCTCTCTTCTACATTAATTTTCATGTTAATCTTCTAAATACTTTCTCTCTACCAGGTGTGTGCAGTGGATGGGGTGATCCTCATTATATTACTTTTGATGGAACCTACTATACTTTCCTTGAAAACTGCACTTACGTCCTGGTGAAACAGATTGTACCTAAATATGACAACTTCCGTGTTTACGTTGACAATTATTACTGCAATGCAGAAGATGGACTTTCCTGCCCTAAATCCATTATTATTTTCTACAAATCTGCAGAAGTGGTGCTGACCCGTAAACTCATGAATGGTGTGATGACCAATGTGGTAAAATACACATTTTTTATTTCTCTATTTTTGCAAAAAAGAAATAAGGTCCATAGGCCTTACTGATTCTCTACTGATTGAAATACAGTCTGTTAGAAATATCATATCACGGAGGTGATGAGGGCAGAGGGTATCATTAAGGAAAAAAAAGATTACACCAGTTTCTAAGAACAAAATGTCAGAAACAGATTCCGGTTTCATGAAAAATAGTACATTGTGCCATTCACTTATGTAAACAAACACATTACGAAGAAGCACGAATGCAAGTCACAAGTGTGATTCTTCTCTCATGGTGAAGATGGGTATATGTACCCCTTATCAGCTGGATGACTAGGGACTGCTTCCTCTGCATAGGGAACTTCAGGCACCAAACAGAGCCATGACATGATTCCCCCTCAAACTCCCTGCTGGGAAGAGAGGTATAGCTGAAGAAAAGGGGTGACTGGGGGTGTCACTTCACCTTTATGATCCTAAAGTAGTGCTGGCAAGCCAGCAAAAATGAAAAGTCAGTCCCACTGTTACACTAGGGAATTTATTAGTTGATTAGAAAACACGAAGAGGTGGGAGGAAAAGTTTGTCTCAATATGCACTCTTCCCCTACAGAGCCATGCCAAGTTCTCCTTACCTACAGTCAGAAAGGCATGCTGAAACAATTAGTCCAGTGATTCCCTGTGAAAGAAAACAGTAACTGACAGTTTTAAGTCTTACTTTATCCCAATTCAATGAGAAGAAAGTTGCAGAATAATTCCTGACAAAAAGTTAGTAAGCAAATATGTCCACCTTCATTAGCTCATATAAGATACAGGTTGCAAATGGAACAGCTTAGATTAACAAATAAATACAACCGCTACATGAAATCAGCACCAGGGACATTTGACTTCATTTTGAATTCAGACAACTCTTCCAATGCCAAGCCACGTGTAGTATAGGAACAGTGTGATTTTGCAGCAAAGTTATTACATAATAATGGCAGGAATATTTCTGTAGTTAAAGAAAACTACCACTCATTTTCATATGAAAAATGTTTACAATAAATAAAATGATGAGGGATACAAAGAAAATACTTGGATTTAGAATGCTGTGTATTAGCACACAATCTGCACAAACACGATACATAGAGGCCACTTATATTATTATCACACTGTAGCAATATAGCAATACAAGCTGAGATATTAATGCATATATATGCTGTTATTGCGATGCCAATGGCCATTGGATGTGATGCACAACAATATGGAGTTATGCATGATTATGAAGATTCGAAAATATATTATTTAAAACAATGAGGCAGAAGCAGTGCTTATTCTGAAGTTGTGGCTTTTTTAACCCTGCATTCAGATGTACTTCAACCAAAAGATTGTCAAACCAGGCTTCAAAAAAGATGGCATTTCTTTCTCCACACTTGGCATCAACATGATTGTTGAAATACCAGAGATTGGTGCAACTATCACCTTTAGTGGGCTGATTTTCTCCGTGAAACTCCCATACAGCAAATTTGGCAACAACACCGAAGGACAATGTGGTAAGACAGATGCACTAATTGGACGTGGGACTCTTTCCCCACCCTACCGTGGTTATTCTCACACACTTCGGCTATGCAGTCTCATGATTGACAGAAATTTTTAAACAGCAGTAAAATGGAAATGAAAACAGTTTTGCTCTTCAACTTCTGTACGATCAAAAGCTCAATATTTCACCAACCTGTTTTTTTACTTTGGGGCTGGAGTTTTAGGTTTGTTTGTTTTTCCCTAACCTAAATTAAAGATCATATAACTGTAAAGAAAGCACTCCCTATGAAGCAAGGCACTTTATATATTTCATGAGTACATCACGTTTAAACATATCAGCACAATAACATATTGTGCATCTCTGATGTGGCTTATGAGACTTACATAGCTTCTCTCTTCCAGGAACATGTACAAATAATAAATTAGATGAATGCCGCTTACCAAGTGGTAAGATCATTTCTTCCTGTCCTCAAATGGCTCATCACTGGATCGTTGATAACAACAAGTCATGCCATGGAGTACCAATACCACCAATTGTAACCACACCTTCACCAAAGCCTCAGTGTGAAACGCCTCATCTCTGCAAGCTTATCTTGAGCAAGTAAGAAAAAAACTGAATGAATTCACTCTTTCTAGACAAAACTGTCTCGGTATCTTACAAAAAAGATTAAGAACTATGGCCTTAGCATGTGATAATAGCTGAAAATGTCAGCTTAATGACAGGATATATATAGTAAAAGGTCTTTGCAAAAGAAACTGCTCCTCTTTAATGACTTGCATAGCAAAGATAACTGAGCAAGGATAGGTGAAGTCAGAAAATCAGGGATGCAGCAAGCACTAAAATCCATACTCCCTGGGCTGCAACCACACAGATTTATGTTATCTTCCTCCCTCCCTACTTTCCAGGGTATGCTCACTCACTTTTAGTTACACTATTAAGTAAAGACTGAACTCTAAACTTGAAGTGAGCCTTCAGTACAAACCATAAAGAATTTGGTTACCAACCAGGTTAATAGAGCAGACAGAAACATCTCAGCCAAAAAGCATCCTTCATTCTTTGTACATTTTATGTAGATCATGGAGCTCCAAAAGCACAAAGGCTTGTTTCCTGCAGTATTTCCTACACTTGTGTGAGCTCTGACAAAAGATTTTTTTCAGCTTGGTCACTTACAAAGGCCCTCTTACACATGCTTGCTGTAGTGTCTAATAGGTTATGAGCTATTGTATGTGCAATTTTCTACCTCTTGGCTACTTTTATCATCCCTTTTTCCTCAATCTGATGCAGTTCCCTTTTTCATGAAATTTCTGGTGTGAGACTGATGAAAAGTTGTGTACACATACAGAAACACTATGACCATTAACCTCTTTAGAAAAAAAATGGAGCTTCAAATTTCCTAACCTTTCCTTTCCTGAATCTATCTCCCAGATTATTGGCCATTCTTAGGATTTTGTTTCTCGCAATACGTTCCTTCCTGAAGCAGAGTCATGTGCCATTAATTGGGAAGTGCTGTCTGACATGAACAGATTTTATATAATGACTGGTTAACATAAAAGGGGTTTGGTTTCTTTTCTGTCTGCAGGATTTTTGCAGAATGCCATGCCGTGATACCACCAAAACCATTTTTCCAAGGCTGTGTTTTCGATGGATGTCGCATAGCTGATGAATCCATGCAGTGTTCCAGTTTGGAGATGTATGCTACAGAGTGTGCTGCTAGAGGTGTCTGCATTGACTGGAGAGGAAGGACCAACAATACATGCCGTAAGTATGGCAGAACTCAAAAATACGTGTGAGAAGTGATAGTAATTAGAGTTTTATTCAGTAAACATATCTTACATCTAACATTTGACTACTGCCTACAAAAATACAGTGATGTCCTTACCCACAGAAGCTGCAGATGAAGGCGGCAAAGCTGTAGTCACTTTTGCTGCAAAAATGCATCTACTGTCAATTTTTTATTTTTTTTTTTCTTTTTCCATACAGCATACAACTGTCCAGCAAGCATGGTATACAAGCCATGTGGGCCCATTAATCCTGCTACCTGTGACCCAAGGTATAGAAAGACAAAAAAACCACCTCAAAACAACTGCTTATATTTTTCTTTTTTTGTATTTTTACCTATCTACTTTCCTTAGAAAATGGAGTTAATTCATAATGAAATGTCTTGTGAATTTGGATTATTTATTCAAGATTCATAAATATCAATCAGCTCTATGAACATGCACTTCCTGTCGCACTTCAGAAAATGTAAATTCTTTTGTCTCCCTTGTATCTGACATGGTGACCTTCTACATATGCTGCTCTCTCTCCTGCTTCACTGCAAAAATGTTGTACTCAAATACATACATTCCTCCCACTCTAGCTTTGTTGAGCTTCCTGGCTATGGAGTAACCGAAGGATGTTTCTGTCCTGAAGGAAAGACACTCATGAGTAAAGACAGCAACATCTGTGTCTCTGAATGCTGTAAGTAATCTGTAGCTAGTTTGGGGAATAAATAGAGATCAGGATCGATAGTCAGGAGGCCTGTGTTCTGCTGCCATCTTCTACATGGTCAGATCATGGGCAAATCAGCCTCTTTAAGCTCCTTTAGTCTCCCCATCTAAAAATCAAATAATCATCAACATTACCTTTTTTCCGTCTTCCTTCCTTACATGAGACCTACCAAGATGGTAGAATTCTACATTTCAGAATAACTAGTCTGCATATTCATTTTCTTGCTAGTTCTATCTTCACAGTATTTGTATTTGAAACTGCATAAATTTACTCCTTTATGTCAGTTTTCAGTGGTGTAAATCTCCATTTGTTTTTTTTCTTTCCAGCTTGTAGGGAACCAAATGGAATATCCAGATGGGTGAGTATCAGAATCAATGTGGTTTATCAAGCACAGACAAATGAAGCAAGAGGATATTTAATGTTTCATAAAAACAAAGTTTTGCTTAGGTTGGGGGAGACTTTAGGGTTTTTTTTCAAATGTTCGTTCCCTTTCAGTCTTAAAAATAATTATGAGTGCCAGAGCAGAAACCACATTACTCCCTGAGAAATTTAACAGTAAGTGATGGGATATTCTTTCAAAAACCACCACCTCACATACGGGGGGGGGAAGAAAAAAAGAAAAAAGAGAGAAAGAAAAAAAAAAAAAGAGATAGATGGTAGTAGTGGAACTTTGGCATATGTGCTTCTTTTATTTCCACGAATTTGGCTCACTAAAGTTACTAGAAATGAAGGGACAGATGGATAACAAAGTTTACCTGTGGCTGATAATGTTGATAGTCTGCATTCTTAGTTCCTCAGCTGCATACAAATTATAGAAGTTTCTCTCTAACCTAATGTGCAAATGAGTATGTCGTATAATTTCGTATTCAAAAACGCATGCAAAGCTCAATCACTTCTCCTTTAGACCTCCTGTATCCCTCATACTAACACTACTAATAAATACAAAGTGATAGCTGTGTGAACACGCTCAGAACCTTCAGTGGCCTCCAGTATCTTCCCCTAATTGGCTTCAGTTTGAGGCTTTCTAATAAAATCTAAAAATACTAGAAATATAAAAAGGCTGATGTAATCAGGTATCACTGTACCCATGAATAAGTCAACTAGAAAAAAATACAATTATTTTCATTTGAATTTCTATATAATTTTTTTCTTCCTTTTTTTTTTCTTTTTCTTTTTTATATAGCCAGGAGAAAAATGGACAAAAGATTGCCAGGAATGTGTCTGTGACAAAAATACTCTTGAAGTGCACTGTACAAAACATAAATGTTCTCTGACACAGCAAGTATTTTGTGATGAACCAGGTTACATGCCTGTTCAGATACAGATGCCAGAAGATCCATGCTGTACCAGGACTGAGTGCTGTAAGTACTTGTCTTAGTTCTTTATCACGGGGAATATACTATATTCATTTTGGGGAACCACAGCAATAGTTTCTCATTTTTTTAATACTTTGCATTGATTTCATAATGTTTTTCTCCCTCATCTCACTTCTTAGGACCTTCTTGCAGAGCATTTACTAGATGCCTGACGAGAACAAATTTAAAGATGAAAAGATTTTACATAGTTAGACACAGAAAAGTAACTGGAAATCTCCTATAATTTAACATTGAAAACCTTTAATGCTGCCTCACCTGAAACAATATTCGAAAACTATTCAAAGCATTTTCTGTTTCAAAGACCAATATAAAAAAAAAAATTGTCTTAAAAAAAAAAAGTCTTGAACATTTAAAAATTGCTCAAGAAGGTTCCTGAAACTCTGAGAGTCATCAGATTTCCCAATTGGTACAAATTTCTCTTTGGAAGTATCTCTTTCCAGGTATCACCACTCTGTTGTTCTCAGACAATGCTTTGTTTTATAAAGGTTATGGAAAAGCCCATTCACTTTAAAGATAGCTGGGCAAATATACTGAACTAGTCATTAAACCAGCTTGTGTAAACACCACCATATTTGCCCCATGGGAAACTTCTGAAGTTCATGCAAAACAAAATTTACTTTCATTTAAAGGTTCTGAGTTCATTATTTTCTATATTCTTTTACATTAAACAGACTGCAACACTAGTCTCTGCCCTGAGGTCACACCCCAGTGCTCAGAAGGACAGGAAGTAGTCACAATAATGCAGCCTGGAAAATGCTGTCCTACCTTTGAATGCAGTAAGTACTATGCACCTTCTTCATGTGTTATTCACAGCCATATTTTTCTAAGTTTATGACTACAAAAACCTTAAAAGAGAAAGATGCAGATTACCTGTGTTATCATATTGGGCCAACAAAGCAGCAGTTTTTTCACGTACTTCTGCTTCTTAAAACTTACATCTCTATGACAGCATCTTTCTTCCTTCTTTACAGGACACGGATGTGTAGTCAATGAAACCTACTATGCAGTAAGTACACAGAGTAACTCACTATAAAAATACACCTTGACATAGGTTCACAGTGAAATGTTTTTGAGTCTCCTATCATGGACCATATTTTGCAGAAAGGCCTGAGATAAAACGTTATTAATTATTTAATCGAGGTCAGCATATCAACACCTGCCCTACAAGCAAAAGCATTTTCTGCTCTCCTTTCTGCATTAGCAGAATTTAATTCCAAAATGGATATTACCAACAACAGAAACTCTGCTTAAGTAAAACAACCAAAATTGTATTTACAGATAGTTTAGCCCATACATAGTTCAGCTTTGTATTGTCTGTGACGTACATACACAAAGTAACTTGCTTTTACTGACTAATCATAACTTTTTTTTCTGACTTCCCCTAGCCTGGAGCTGTCATTCCATCAGGCCCCTGTGAAGAATGCACCTGCTCTGAATCTTCTCACTCAAGCCCTCACCACGCTACTGTCAAGTGCAAGCCTGTTATCTGTGACACATACTGCCCAGCGGTGAGTGCTACTTTGCTGTCAGTAATTCCTACCCCACTCAGCTCAAATATCCAGTTAAGGTCAGTGTCCTGACTCAATGTCATTTCCTCTCTATTTCTTTCAAAACAGGGTTATAAGTATACAAAGAAACCTGGACAGTGCTGTGGCACGTGCAAGGCAGCGGCTTGTATAGTCACTGTGGGAGACAACATTACACGTGTGCTCCAAGTAACTATCCCTCTTTTAGTTCACTTTTGGTGAACTCTGCTAGTCTTTTCACTCTTTCCTCTCCTTGGCTTTGTCACATTTATTTGCTGCATCTTTTCTCATGTTAGACAAATGCTTATTCAGGCAGGGAATGGACTATCTCACACAGCTTGAACAGTACCCTAAGCCATGAAACTCCAGTTCCTACTAAGACTTCTGGAAGCAACTGTGATACTGAACAATGGCTTTCAGAAATCAACATAGAAAAATACATAGGTGAAAGCAATGGGCCCTTATTTGCCTTCAGCTCTGAAAACATACCACCCATTTTGCTCAAAGGATAATTTTATCTCTAGAGGCAGTTTTCTGCTCCAAACAGCCAATCTCAAGTTAGCTGAGAGCTTTAGGACAGGATGAGTCAGTGAAGCCAGCAGAAATTCTGCCATGTATCTGAATGGACATACCCATAAATTCTGATGACAAAACCATTGAAACACAAGTTAATCTTTCCAAATGAGTCTACATACTTATCCTATTCACACAAAAAGCATGTCCATATCCAGATAATAATACAGCCTCTTCACTTGGTTAATGAAAAAATCTTACAGCAGTATGATAATATGACAAGTAACTATCAGCTTGAATTCAAGGAAATTGTTCGAAATAATCAAATCACAGTAGGCAGCAACAATAAGACACTGGGGTTTTTTTCATTTCATTTTTATGTAAGAACATTTTTATTCACTTTAATTTTAACTACTTTCAGGTTGGAGAATTCTGGAACCCACCTGGTGATAACTGTACAACTTACACATGTGAAAAATATGATGACCAGTTCATTCAAGTCGTCTTACAGAAAAACTGTCCTACCTTTAACCCTGGTGACTGTGATCCAGTAAGTACTCTTCTACCAGTTCTCATGTTTGAAAAGGTTGCAGTGGCTAACACCAGCGATAGAAGGATCATGGTATCCAAGGAAAATACCTAGCAGAAGCATCACACAGGATGTAGCTCTCATTTTATCCTCTCTGAATCTGGTCCCCGTCAAATTTCATTTCAGAAAAGCAAATCAAAATTAAAATGGGTGATATATCAATCCTTAATGAGGATTGGGCACTACAGAAAAGGGTACAGCGTAATGTTTTGGATTCCTAAAAGTGTCAGGTGACCTAGAATCAAGAATCTTAGTGAAAAATAATGGGATTTTTATTCCTAAATTATTTAAGACTATACATTGTCTTTTAGAATTCACTTATTGAGAGCGAAGGTGAAGGAAAATAAGCTACTTCAGTTCACAACTTCATTCAACTTAATACAGCTCAGGGTAGATTAGAACCGGGCCCACATCTCTGGGGAGTCAGTTATTTCATTAATTGTGTTACCCTGTCTGACATAATCCTTCACCTGTACTGACTTTGGTCACTAAAAATATCCCCCATGTGCTACAAACTTTATTTCTGAAATTTTACTACTGAACTCTGGTGACAGCAAAGCAGTTCCAGTCCCCCTCAATGTCAGCTTTCAACAAACTCTTATTAATATTGAATTAAAGTAGTTATGTGCCCTTAATATTTAGGCTTGCTTGAAATTAGATTCCATGTCAATACAAAAAACTTTCTGGTGCCCGAGAAATTTAGGAAGCAGGGAAAGTCTCTGCTTTAGTATGAAGACATGAAATCTGAGTTATCTTTTTCTGTTTTCCCATTCAAGGATGACATCAAGCTATCTGATGATGGCTGCTGTAAAGAGTGCCAAGGAAAACTGAAGAGTAAGTAATGATAATATGTGCCTTATTAGGTATATTCGTCCATCTTGCATGGTAGATGCATAGACAGAAGAGGCAAACAGACCAAGTTTGGGACCACTGCCTCACACTGGGGTGAGAAAGGAAACAGGTGGAAAAAGAAAGGAACAGAACATTTCCAGCACATACATTAGGGCCTTGGAAAACATGGATATGGTGAACTTTCCCATCCCCTACTGTTAAATGTTAGCCTTTTTGTGGGAGGTAGAGGATTATGACTATTCTCCAACTTCCATAGATACATTCTCTTTAAGGAAGAAAGGGAAGCCAATCCTGAAAGATGGGCGTGCATTGAGCAGTTACCACAGTACTGCTCTTTATTTCTGCATCGTGCACCGAAGTTGCATAAGCAAAAGGGAATTTTTCATTCATTGATAACACAAGCAGCAAGAGTCATCATTTGGCCCTTAGCAATTAGAAGAGATATGCACTGTGACCTAATTTCCTATTTCAGCTCCATCCATCTCAGTTTTCTACTACAGCCTGTCTATCATACACAGATATCTATTTATATGCACATATATTTTAACCTATTTTCCCTTGGTTTGTGACAACCTCAGGTTGTATGAAGCACAATACTACTACTGTCATCAGATATCATGGATGTGTATCTCCTGCACCTGTTGAGATGACATACTGTGAAGGCAGCTGTGATGCTTACTCACGGTAAGTGGTATAAAAGATAACTGTGGTCTCTTGTCTTCTACTCTTTACACTAGTTACATAAAGCAAATTGCAAGTGATTTTCTAATCTGTCGAACATCCACCCAGTCATCAGCTGTTTCCATTGTGCTAACTAGAATTTTTAACAGACATGATGCTGTACTAGCTTAATTACCTCAAGACTCACAATGTTTTAACAGCCTGTTCAGTGTCATAGTGAATAGACCCGAGTTTTGATTTTGCCCATGTAAAAGTGAGGTTGTTTCTCACTATTCTCTCATTTTGAACTGGCTTAATATGTGATCTTCATTAATTCATTTACTTTTTCGATGCCTTAGTGAAGAGCTAGATCCATCCATTTTTATAATGAGGAGCAACTTACTTATATTTCACCACAATACTGTAAGAATGGTAATATTGAGCAATAGTTCCACATGCAAGCACACAACTTCTGGTTATATTTAGTAATGGGTGGGAGGGGCAGTGGTATTTCTCACATAACTGCTGAATCTTTCTCTTTTGTTGGTTTTGCAATCAGATATTCTCCAGAGGCGAACACAATGGAACATAAATGCTCGTGTTGTCAGGAAATCAAGACCAGCCAAAGAAACGTGACTTTGACGTGCAGTGACGGAACCTACCTTGATCACTTCTACACCTATGTGGAGAAATGCAGCTGTGTGACCACTGAGTGCATTCCCCAAGTCAGCACCCAACGGGCAACAAACCAGATAAAGGCCTCTCAGGAACAAGTGAATGTCTAAAATTAGAACTAGAGAGAAGTCAAACGAGGGTTGAACATAAGACTAGAAAAAAACTTTGAAAAAATACAAAAGTGTCAAAAGCAGCTAAAATTTTGGATGAACAGATATTTTCTGCATACAAACTCAATATGTCTACATTATTTCAGTTTTCATTACCAATATATATCCCATTGTTTTTCATGTCTTTTCTTCTACACCGTAAGAGGTACAGCATAAGGTCATTTTGACATTTTCTCTTTGTTTGTCTTCTGAGAAGTGCTGTATCGTAAGACTGAGAGCTGGATTTACACTTGCACAAAGTCTGTTATGAGAACAACATTCTTTTCTGGCCTGAAGCTTGCCTGTGGTGCCATAATATAGACCCTTGACAATATCTAATATTTCCGTTGATGTAGACTGACCTTTTTTATAACATTTTCATTCCAGTTTATTGAGACAAATCAAAAGCTAAAGTCCAGAAAACAAACAAACGAACCCAACCCGAGGAAAACTGTACCTCTCTGTTTCTTTATTTTTCCTTTTGCATTAAGGAAAACTTAGACTGCAGAAAGCCATACCTTCTCAAAACTGTAAACTTCAATATTTTGAACAATTTATGATGGGCATATTTCCCTATATATTCTCATGAGAAAAAAAGAAATCCTATCATGAGAAGCTGCTGCACACTACTCTTTGTTTACATAACACCATCAGCATAGTAACTGTATGAAAATACGGAATTTTTTTGTCTGTGGTTAACTGTTTACAGGAGAAGTATATATTTTTTCTTTTGCCAACAGGGGCATATGAAGGATTTTTGTAAACAAAAGTTAATAATAATAATAATAATAATAATGTAAATTCTTTCCTAGGAAGCTTTTAACAGTTGAACCATTGCTATTTATTTTGTTTTTGGAAAGTAAATTTATTGGGTAATTTCTTTCAGAATTAATGTTATCCCATTTCTTAGTCATGTTATCTGGGTGTGGTATATTTTCTTCTATTTTGTTTTGGAATATTGTTTTATTTTTGTTCCTTATGAAAAAAGTAACGATGATTAATAAATTTTAAGCATTTTACAGGGTGTCTCCTTTGACTTTTCATTGAATCTCTCACATGAGAGCTGCTGGCCCCGTAAAATATGTGCTTCCCATCCTAGTACAGCCATTTCTCAATAGCTCCAGGTCAAAAGTCAATCATCTAGACTGTGGCACCTAACCCCCTATAGAGTTTTGATACTGCTTTGAATGAAAGGCACTCAAAAGCAAATACTAAAAGTGTTCCAAGCACATCACTTCAGATGCTGTCAATTAGTGAGCTTCCACTAAGCAAGCACATCTTTGAGTCTGTACATATTTTGTAGCTCTGAAAGTTCTTTATCTGACAGAGACTATCTATCTGAAGTATTCCAAACCAGTTAGTCTCATATTTTAGAGCCCACCACAACATACATAAATCTCAAACCTGAAATTGCACTGTTGTAAATCTACAAGTTTTGACAGGTTACAATGCAGTTTTAGTTACACTGTACTTTGAACCAGCCATGACAGATCTGACTGTAGATTGTATAATGCCAAGCAACATGTTTTACACAATTTAAAAATAACTGCTCTAGGATCAGTAAGGGGAACAGTAAAAAAATTAAAGGTGATGACCTTTCTCCTAGCCTACAGTTTGGACAGCTCAGTAGAGGGAGTAACAGGGTAACAACATAGGCTTTTCGCAGGTGCCCTGCAGCAGCTTAGCCTGCTTTCTCACCCGTTTTTCTTTCACAGAACAATAACAACCTGTATACTCCCCCACTCAGAGGTGAGCACTGAGTTCTCCCTGAGGATCACTAGTAACATCACACTTCCTTCTGGCAAAAATCCCTACCTCCTCCCAGCTTCCTCTTGACAAATTGTTACTTCACTGTCTGCTTTTTCCAGTCCTTAGGCTCTTCTGCTTTCCAATGAGGCCCCAGGTGGCATACTACTCTGTTACCTCCTTTCCACCTAACCCACCAGGCTTCCCAATGCAGCACTACTACTGAATTCATGACCAGTTTGGTGAGTGACACTCTCTGGCCTTCCCAGGCAAGCTAGGAAATTATTCTTCTCCCACTCATTCTGCAGAAGGGAAAAGAGATTGTCTATAATATAAAATCAATTATTATGCACTTCTTTGGTCCACAACAGCTCCTTGTCCACAGTTAACCCCCTGAAGTAACAGATTCCCTGCATGTTGCTTCAAGATCATTAGTTGTTTTTCCATGCAAAGCCTGCATCTCAGCATCCCAGCAGCTACCCTCTTCCCTGGAAAACTGTGTGTATTAAGTCTGTGCCACCAGCCACTTCATACAACTCACTGAAAGAGGAAAAACTAATATGATGAGGAAGAAGGGAATGAAAGACATGTAATGTGTGGCACATGGGAAGACTGAGAGGTGATAATGACAGGGATTTATATTTATATTTTTATATTTATATATATAAAGTGCCTATCACCGTATTGATAACCATTCTTTGGAACCACTCTGACAGAGGCCAAAACCAACCTAGAGTTTGGTGGCATAACAAAAAAAAAAAAAAAAAAAAAAGAAAGAGAAGCAAACGAATGGACAGACTTTGGTCCTAGCATGGGGAGACAAGGAGGCAAGGAAACAAGGAAGGGAAACATAAGCCAAGGCAAACCATGGAGGCACACAGAACCTGTGGCTGAGGACGTACTGGAGACCCTGCCTTGGAGAAGGATGGATCTGTATCACAGATACAGTCCCAGTGCTGGGAAAGAGGAAATGGGAACCCTCAATTCAAGAGAAGGAGAACAGTGGACAACATGCTTTGGGCATGAAAGAGCAAGTGGAAGGACTTGCAGGGACTCCCTGAAACAATGCACAGAGTAAGTGAAAAACAGAGAGCTGCAGTGGATGTAGTAGACAGGCTTCCTAAATTTTCCTTTGCATAGCACCTATCTTTGCTCTGAGTTATTGCTGACACAGACTGACTAATAGCTCCAAAGTAAACCTTTCTAAAAACTGGGATGAATGAGATCAGTTATGTCTCAAAAATAAATCGCCAATTTTTTAAACCGTAGATGAATAATAAAGTCAATAGACAATTAGGTGGAAGAAAGTGATTGGCTTGGTAGCTCTTTATTGACACGTCCGAATACTGTGCAGGTCACACGGAACTATACCAGTGTAGATAATTAATGTGTATTACACCAACGCTAACACTAGAGGGCTCTAGGCTCACGGTTTACAAAGCCTGTATGAAAAGATTTTCTGTCAAAAAGGTTTCTTTGAAGGCACTTGGAAGTGAGCCACATAATAACTATTGCCTTACTTTCAAATCATTACGATAAACTTTGCTCTGCTCTTACTCTTGAATCTAGAGGCATCCATTCCACATAACATACCAAGACTTGTTTATATGTCACAATTATTTTTCCTTTCTTATCTGATCATTGTTAGAACACAAATAAATTGCAGCAGAGAAATAATTCACTTAGGACAGAACTTATTCCAGCTGTACAAAAAATATTCAAAGGTTTCGGGTCTAATTTCAATATTGGCTGTCAGCACTCTTCCTTGGGCATTCGTACACTTTCTCCCCACTCAGGACTCCTGTTGCGTAGCCTAACTACTGCATGACCAGCTTATTTTTTCCCCTTTTCCACAGAGCATTTTAAAACCCTGCAGTGTAAATAACAAATCACTAAAAATCACTTTTCGACAATGCTTTGTAATTATCAGTAACATATAAAACATAACCTGAAATTATATGTCTATTCAGATTTACCACCTAGGAATCCACTTCAAGTAATTAATTTGACTGTTAAAGCACGACAGCCAGCTTTTAAGCCACATCACGTTCTGAAAACAGCTATGGAAAGACTTAGGATTGTTTGTGGCACAACCCAGGAGCAGGGCTGATAAAAGACAACTCAAGAATGGACACCACACTTGATAGTAGCAAAACCCAACCCAAAGGAGGGAGCTTTCTTCCTGTTCAATAGGTTTTGTTCTACCATTGCAAAAAAAGAGCAGCTCTGTTGCAACCAGTTAAATTAAAACAGTTTTATAATAGAACAGGAGACTAGTTCTATTTGAACATTATTAATGGAATAAAACAATTATAAATGCACAGAAAGTACTTTTTTGCAAATGATACAGTACTCATGATTGTCACATTTTCTTTTGCTCCTTACTATTTCAAAAGTTATCTTCCTTCTTGAGTCTCAGATTTTTTCAGCATTCATTATAACTCATATTTATAACTACAATTTGGTTATAAGGAACCAGCAAATGTTTGCACTGTTACAATAATTATTCTTACTAACAATTATTCACATAGTTAAAATCTTCTAAATAGACAGAAACTTACTCTGTCTGCTAACTCCTCTCCTGCTGTTACAGCCATGCACGCAAAAAAAATCCCACTTTTGCCTCACCCTGTTTTAAGAAAGCAAAGGCTGTCCAGGCAGTCAAAAATGGAGCCATTAAACATGAGCAGTTATAGACAACTCATGCATTAGGTCTCACAAAATGCCGCGGACAACTGCATGAGTCTAGTAGCCAATCCTGAAACTAAATCATTGCTTCTGCACTTGCACCAGGCTAACCGGAAGGATATCCCTGTGGCTGTTACTGGTTTTCACTGACTTCAAAAAAATAAATGCCAGAAATATTTGAGGGGAGCCTGATTCCAAAGCAAATTTGGAACTGGCCTAAGTTTTGGAAAATATCAGATGTGGATTCTGCAGCTGTTCCCTCACTCAGCAAGGACTCAGTCAAAACCTCTCATTCCACTTTAGCTGATCTCTAGGGAGATTTGAGGCCAAAACTGAGCTTTATCGCATTGCTCAATGTCACACCTACTGAGGCACATGACTGCCAGCTGCAACACAGGCATAATATGAGAATTGGCAGACAAAATATGACAGTAGGTGATATAGAATCTGTGGAAAAGGCATAATAAACACCATCATGGAATGACATCCTGCCACAGCAGATATAACTTTCTTATTCACATTAGTTGGTGGTTGCTCTGTATTCTGGAGAATGAGATTATTCTACCTGATACAGTTCTATCACTTGCTCTGCTATTAATGCTTTCGTGCTTTGTGACCTCATTCTAATGGAAATTCAGGTCCATTATTCAGATATCTGCTATTTTACAGGAAATGAGCATTATAATTGCACTAAATTTGTGTTGACCGAGGATAATGCAAAACAATACTGAATCACATAGCTCATGGCAAGGTGCAGTGGCATAGCATTCATAATAGAGAAGTTGTCACAGTACACTTGATCTAATAGAGACATGTAAAAAACCTTTACCTTTAGCAAGGAAGCTATGGGATCAATATAATCCACCCCTCGGTAATCCTAGACAGGATTTTAATGACCAGTATTTCAACAAACAGTCTTTCAATCTCAGTTGAGATTCCATCTGAAGTAATTTTTCAGCCTAAACCATTCTCAGATTTCCAATATACTCTGGGCTTTTATAAAAGAAAAAAACCACATTGTTAGTCACTGTAAATGTATATTACGTTGTTATAGATTCTATATTTATTTATATATATATGTGTGTGTGTATGTGTGTGTGTAAAGACCATCAAAGGTATATATAGGACAAACTCATCAACAATCCTACCTCCCATTTATCTTTTATCTTCACTCTGAAATGGTTAGCACCAGAGGCTTCACACACA
Source organism: Gymnogyps californianus (assembly GCF_018139145.2). Taxonomy (NCBI): domain Eukaryota; kingdom Metazoa; phylum Chordata; class Aves; order Accipitriformes; family Cathartidae; genus Gymnogyps; species Gymnogyps californianus. The sequence goes on along the minus strand of NC_059475.1, from coordinate 19,234,028 downwards.
CAGCCTGTTAATTCAGAGCAATTACTAACCAGAAATAACAGAGTAGCCTGCAATTTTATTTCAACCTAGCAAGCTGGAGATCCTGAAGAAAAGACATCTCTGAAGCAAGCTTTCCAGCAGAATACAAACATTTAGCAGAAAATTCACAAAATCTGGCTTTTTACACAAAAAAAGAATAGCCGCTTACCATGTCAGTTTATCATCGATTTATTAGATCTCCTCTTAAATTCTTTTCTGAAGAATTCCTCTATTTCACTATCTTTGTGAGAGGAACAGTGGGCTTGAGGGAAAAGGAGGAATGCCACCAAAAAGCATATGAACTTCAGTCAGCCATCAGACCACACGGATTCACATATGCCTTTCCACCAGTGCAAGAACTCACCCATGAAAGGAAGCCCTTCCATAGCAGTCGGCAACCAAGGCCTCAGTTGTATCTACATAAAACCAGCACAGTCACTGCTGAATCACACCCTGGAAGAGAGAGGAGGTTTCTGTGGGATCACCAAAAAAGCCAGGTAGCAAAGGAAACACAATAAAAAAGCGCACCTCATGGGAATACTTGATCGTACAGATTGCCTTTATATGTTAAATGCAGAGATTTATTTGTGCAAAAATCTGGGCCAAACCTTTGTTTATACTTAAACTCCTACAAGTTCTCCTGTGACACAACCGCACTATAAAATTGATTTAAATCATCAGCCACTTACTTGGCAGAAGGAAGACTTCAGCTGATTAGAAGACTACATGATCTACTCTAGTCTGCCCCTTCTCAGCTCTCCAGGCTCGGAGTACACTGCAGGGACAGGGTGAAGAATAGCTCAAGTCTGCTCAACTCTTGTGAACCTCACTGCCTGGGTATCAAAGAAGCCATTTTTGCACTCCCGAAGCAGAAATTCACACAAAACAGCAATCCTAAGCCACAAGGCCAAAGCTAACCTGCGCTCCAAGAGACACAGAAAAACCTGTCAGCATTACACTGATGTAACTACAGTGGATATGATATTAGCAGGATCTCAATTTACCTCACAGGAAAATACAAATACATGCTGTGACTAATCTCTGAGACTTTCAGGAAACTATGAAAATGGCTTGGAGACACTTTTATACAGTTCATCTGCCCGAACTGAAAAAATTACTGAACATTCCAAATGCCTCAGTAAGCACACCTCACTTAGCCAATTGAGGAAGAACATTTGAGCAACACACAAGGGTTAGAAATAAATAAATAGACAAAAGTTACCAGAGAGAGACAGAGACTTTCTCCTACCTTGGTTCACTCATTCTGTTATGGTCACACTGGTGTTATTCCATGATTTTTCTAGTACACATGACAGGAGCATCAGGCCTTCATATGCCAGGAATCAAACACAAAGCAGAGCATAAGGATTACGATCTTTCTTGCATTTATGATAGCAACGATAAAGAAGGGGCATCTTTCTAAAGGCAGGTTTATTTTTTCAAGTTGTCAATTCACTTTAGGTGATTTGAGATTAATCCGATCTGGTGATGTGGCCAAGCTAAGTATTCGGAAACTGCCCATAATAAAGCCACCCGGTGGCAAATTTCTTCAGTCCTGGCAACTATGTTTTTTAAAAGCTTATATCAAAGATAAAATTAATGCAATGCATTACAAATATTTTCTCACACATGATTTATTTACAAATGCCACTAAATAATAAAGAATCAAACTAAACTGTGCCCCACACGGCGCTCTGAAAAGTCCTTTTACAAGGGCTCAGAGTAAACAGTACAGGATGAAACAAATTTATCTGAATGTGCCACAACCTGTTTATCCATGACGTAAGAGCATTTCGGGAGGGAGGAAAGAGAACAACCACCCACTGCCTTCAGTGAGCTTTTCCCACTCAAAACACCACCACGGCTGTCACAAACCTTTGAAGATAATGCTTCAAAAAGGTGGCAGCACAGGAGCTGTGCGCGGCTGGGTAGAAGGAGGTTGTGTCCTTCCCAGTGCCTAACCCAAAACTCACCGAGCTCCAGGAGTGTCCTTCTGAGAAATATTGAGAAATACAACAGAGAGAGGACCCCTTCCCCAGGTGGCCTTCAGATACACCATCTTAAACCTACAGGGCTACCACAGGACGTGGAGCACCAGCAGTGGGAAACACCTTGCTCCTGGGTAGCTGGCAGCTGAGCAGCTAAGGTGGCCAGCCTGAGGCATGCCATGCTCCCTAGCTGTCATTGAGGCTGGGTAAAGCCCCCAGGGATGATGTTTGCCTGAATGCGAGGTGTCGCCTGCTTCCCAGAGAAAGTGCAGCCCTTCATGGGGGCTGTTGGGCATAATTTACCTCAGCGCAGCCCCCTGGACAGAGGGGTGACTGGCACCACCCAGGCAGTGCCCTGTACCACACACACAAGGCACCTGCAGCTCCAGGGATGGCAATTCACCATCATCACCACTTCTTCAGGAGAAACACAGCACAGTACATACGTGCAGTGTGGTACTCCTACCTCTTCAGGAAACCTATTCTGAGAGGACTCGGCAATTTTGCTGCATTTCTCCTCCTGGGACAGCAACCAAAACTGTGCTTGAAAGGCCTGGGACTTTTTTTCCCCTTTCCACCCCGAAACAACTTAGTGAGCACAAGCTAATCTGCCTCAGCAAGGTAACCTATTAACTCATACCCAAGATTACATGTAAATAATGTAATTATTTATTACATTATTTATGTAATATGGAATATTACATGGAATATTTATGTAATATGGAAAAGCGTTGGTGGCAAACTGTCTCCAACATCCCCCAGGCCCCTGTAGGGCTGCCTTGGCCTCTGCACACACCATGCAGTATTTATACACAGGTGAACAAAGCAAGCTACCCCACCATTCTCTATAAAGTCCAGTTTCTAACGTCACTGGGATTTGGTACGGTTTTAGCTTCTTTAAAGGTTAAAAGAGAAGAGAGAAAAATGTCTCCAGCTGGGTTTTGAAACTATGTCATTTTTCCAACCTCTTTGTTTTTATCAGCAAGTTTTGCTGGTTGATCCTGGTTGCCTGGCACAGCAAAGTTGCATAGGTACTGCATTTTACAGCCATCAGTGTGCCTTAGCAGATGCTCCCCTGTCTCTGCCTGGTGCACATTTCTGCTCTGTTCACAGGGCCTTCAGGCAAGGCTGAGGATTCTGTTAGTTTAGACAATGGGCTGAATCAGGACAATATAGGAAAGGCTGTGTTAGGCAATCTGCATTGATACATATATATGAACTCTCACGTTAAGAGTACTTTCTGTGGTTAGTGCACAAGGATCGCAAAGGGAAAAGGATCTACAGGGAAAGTGCAGATTTGTTGTCTATTGTTGTTTGCTATTTCAACCACATTTTTTCCTCTTATTTTCTGTAATTCGTCTGGAGCTACTTGTACCATTACTTCTCTGAAGTCTATCCAGCCTTCTCTCTCTCAAATGAAGGTCATAGGTAATATAAGGTCTGTAGGTAGAGATAATGTTTTATTGGCTCAGCTGGCATAATTGGAAAAATTAGGCAAGCTTTTTGGCATAGAAGCCCTCCAGTCAGCTTCAAAAAAAGGTGACTAAATATTTTGCCATCAGAGAGTTATTTCTTAGATAAGTCTACCTAAGGAAGTGGTGAAATCCAGCCAAATCCTACTCTCCTAGCCCATTGAGCTGAAGCCAGGAGGACTGGATTTGCACAGTCAGGACAGAATTTGGCCCACAGTCAGCTTCAGGAAAACAGTTGCATCATTGACACTTGAAGAAAAATCCTAAATTATTTTAGCAATATGTTTAAAGGCTTACTTTCTCCATGTACGTCTATTCCACCACAGACACTCTAAACAATTAGTACTATTACTGTAATATATATATGTTGATAGATGTAAAAGGGACTTGTAGGACTCACTCCCACTAGCTGTACTGGTGCAACATTGTTTTTTTTACTTCAAGTAGAGCATACTGTAATGTTACATTTACATGTCTCTACACTGCATATAAGACACATACATATGCAACAACCATGTAGACAAATTCTAAACAAGTCGTCAATATTTTACCTGTAAACACATCCCAGCAAGGCTCCCGAGTCTTGAGGGATTGATTGTTCCCAGCAGGAAAGATTGGTCCCTCTGGTATTAACATTGGTGTGTTTGGGGCAGTGGTGGTTGCTTGTTTTACTGAATCTGGTTTCCTGGTAGTTTGTTTCAGGGTCCTCCACTTCTATCCATGCATGTGACATCATTAGTTGCTGGTAGTGGACAAAGTCCTCCTTCTAACTGGAAAAACTGCTTTGCCCTTGAGTTCTGCAAAGGTTGAGAGTAGTTGTGATTTTATCCCTGATAATAAATCTCCTATTCATTTTGACAAAGGCTTAGATATTTAACAGGCGTCACACAAACTGAATCCATGCAGAGCAAACAGTCAGACAGAGACTGCCATTGTGGATGAGTTGTATTACCTTCAGCCTTGTGCCTAAAAATGTCCTTGAGGCATGGTCTTGGCTCTTCCCCAACACAATACACATGCTGACAGATCAGAGCCTTGTAAAATAATTGCTGGTAGATAAAGTAAATCCTCATCAAAAACGTACTCTCTGATGAAAAGATCAATATCAGTAATGAAGACACTGTTTGGAAGCCATGTGAAGGCTACAGAAACACAGAAGAAGGACTGGGAGTTTTGGTTGAAATATTTCTGTGAAAATCATGCAACAGCATGAGTAACATTCCTTTATAGGAGGGAATGAGTAGCAAGGAAAGGGCGAACCTACTCTGTCTACTCTCTCTCCCTCTGTTTTTTCTTTTTTTTCCCCTCCATGGTCCGTTGTTTTTTTCTAGTTTTCTGATTGCATTTCATTAAGAAAGTTTCAATTTTGGGGCTGTGGGGTACTGGTTCTTAGCTGTCAACTCAGCAACATTCTTGAGAATTTATGAAAGTCTAAACTCATGAATAGCTGTATTGGAGCAACTGGGATTACTTGTGTCTGTGAAGTCAGATTCCACTTAATACCCAGTTGCATTCCACACACTTATTCAGAAAGGTAGCTTGAGAACATATGTATTTCAGAATAAACTAAATGCTTAGTTTGGCATTAGTATTACCCTAACAGCTAAGAACCCTATTCACATGGACCAGGATTTTCCTGTGCTAGGCACTGTAATATACTATGATCTGAATCAATTCTTTGAAATATGCACATACATGCTTTGCCAAACTAGATTAGAGTTTCATTTTGTTTACGTCTCTCGGTATAGTCCTATTATTATTTACCTAGATTATTTATTAAGCCATGGTGGTGCTTGTAGTAGAATGGCATAGAATTACTCTCTGCCGTGCTGTACAAACATGAAACGTGAGAATTCTTAGAGATAAAAGGTAATATAAAGACACGGAAGAGATGAGAGAGAGAACAGTAATAGGCATCTAAGGTTACCTATGCTATTTATGAAGCTTAAAGGAAACAGACAACTGCTTGAAACTGGGATTTTGCTAGTTATTTCTGTAGTAGTGTGGCCCCTGCTCTGCTAGTTTTAGGACAGTAGTCACAGTGTTCATGGAATGAACAGTAGTTATCAAACAGAGGGGAGGGATCAAAGCTGACTAGGGCAGAAACTTTTCTTAAACTCCAGCAAGCAATGTCATTTAAAGGAGACTGAGATACAAGGATGTCCGCGCACCACCTCCAAGACAAATAGAATTCAGAAGCATGACGTCTTTTCCATGGCTTGCCCAGAACAGTATGGAAAGGAATTCTTTATACCAAGTTGTTTAACTCTTTCAGTCACAAAGGCCAGCCAGTATCTTTAGCTGTGTTTAATTTAGTTTGTCTCCAGGATCTGGAGGTACAAATAGTTGTATTATCCCATTCATTTTTTCACTTGCTACGTCACACACATTCTCAGCTTCCTCACTCATCCATACATACCCACTTCTCCCTGACACCTCTCTGCATTCTGTCTCCTCACTCATTCTTTCTAGCTATTCTCCCTTTATGATCCCCAAGTCCCACTTTCTTCCTCTTCCCTCTCTCCCAGTCAATGCTCCATTTTCCATCTCCCTTTGGCTTCTGTAAGAGGAAGCTATCAATCACACTCGTAGTCCAACAGCAGCAACAGCAAAGGGCAGAAAGAAAAGGGGCAGTGAAGAGGAAGCTCATCTGCTGGCAACAACTGAGCTGCAACAGAAAGTCATGAAGAGAATGAAATTGGTCAGTCTTCAAGGTCTTTTAACTTCTATTTTAAGTTTGCTTCTTCTCCATACTGACTGCAACCATGATCCATATGCCCTTTTAACTTAATAAAAACAACGACAACAACAACAACAACAACGCCATAGAGGTAGTGAACCCAAAAGCATCACATGAGGATCCCCTGAGCCACATATTTGTGGAGAATAGGAGGGTATTCTTTAGAATTATCACTTTGTGCTTGCTCAGCTCTTTCCTTGACATGCTATGTTGGCCACTGCCACAAATAGGGTATTGGGTTGGATGCACATTTCCTCTCATCTACTGTGGTCATTCTTATACTAAATGAACAGAGTGGAGGTAGTTCTCATCTGGGTAAAACCAACACCAACTTACCTACTGTTCTTGTTTTACGTTAGCATTGGGGGGAAAAAAAACCTCCAACATATTAGCAAAGCAAAGCAAACATGTATTTATCAGAAAGGTTTGATTCTGCTTCCCAGTATCTAGTTTACTTTTCTACTGAATTACAGAAAGGTTAAGAGTTTGATTTGGCATCCATTAAATGCTTTACCACACAATAGAAATACCAGGATCTCTCTGAGCTAAACGTAACACCCTAGGATGGCATCAATAGTTGTATGAACAACTTTAATTCCGGTAAATTCTAATGAACAGTGTTTTGCTTTTCAAGTGTAGTTGTCAAGTCATGCTTTTTAAACAGAAGCACAGAAGCAAGGTCCCCTCAAATTCCATTATGCTGCAATACATTGATTTGTTAAATGATATATCAAGCAATTTATTCTCTTGCCACATTCTGAATGGCTGGATAATTCTGACTGAAATATTTCCACCTCCTCCTTCCAAAAATACCTGGCACAAGTAGATCAAGAGTCTGTAAAATGTCAATTAAATGATTAAAAACTTTACCAAGTCATAGCAATTGGAAAGAGGGTCTTAGCATGGAAAATGCTGTATAATCACATCTGGCAGTGCTATAAGGTAAAGATATAAGAAAGATTCAGGAACAAATCAAAACTAGAGTTGGTCATGTTCTAGCTAATGTATAACTGATGGTTCAAGAAAATAGTTCATGTCAGTAGATATGCAGTCATTCAGCTTCCACGATTCTGCATTATACATTGCCTTGGGATAGGAAGCATTTTGCCCGCTTAGTAAGCCAGCATGTGAAAGGATACAATCATTATCAAAGTATACATTATTAAAGGATTAATAAAATTTGTATGAGCTTCCATAGAGGTCTCTTTATTGATTTCAGTGGGAGGTGAATAATGTTCTATGTATATTAAATTCTTATCTAGCTGTGAAGAATAGAGGATATCTAAGGTTAATCACTAAAATATAAGTGCAAATTCTTACTGTATTGCATTTGCGTGGCAAGGTTTTGGTAGCGCAGGGGCTACAGGGTGGCTTCTGTGAGAAGCTGCTAGAAGCTTCCCCTATATGCAATAAAGTCAATGCCAGCCAGCTCCAAGACAGACCTGCTGCTGCCCAAGGCCGAGCCAATCAGCGACAGTGGTAGAGCCTCTGTGATAACATATTTAAGAAAGGGAAAAGAAGTTACAGGGCTGTAGTAACTGCAGCCAGAGAGAGGAGTGAGCATATGTGAGAGAAACAACGCTGCAGACACCAAGGTCAGGGAAGAAGGAAGGGGAGGAGGTGCTCCAGGCGCCCCAGCAGAGATTCCCCTGCAGCCCGTGGTGAAGACCATGGTGAGGCAGGCTGTCGCCCTGCAGCCCATGGAGGTTAACGGTGGAGCAGATATCCACCTGCAGCCCATAGAGGACCCCATGCCAGAGCAGGTGGATGCCCAAAGGAGGCTGTGACCCCATGGGAAGCGCGCACTGGAGCAGGCTCCTGGTGGGACCTGTAGACCCATGGAGAGAGGAGCCCACGCTGAAGCAGGTGTGCTGGCAGCACTTGTGACCCCGTGGGGAACCCACTCTGGAGCAGTCTGTTCCTGAAAGACTTCATCTCATGGAAGGGACCCACACTGGCGCAGTTTGTGAAGAACTGTAGCCCATGGGGAGGACTCACGTTGGAGAATTTCATGGAGGACTGTCTCCTGTGGGAGGGACCCCATGCTGGAGCAGGGGAAGAGTGGGAGGAGCCCTCTCCCTGAGGAGGAAGGAGGGGCAGAAATAACGTGTGATGAACTGACTGCAACCCCCATTCCCTGTGCCACTGAGGAGAGGAGGTAGAAAATTCAGAGTAAATTTAAGCCTGGGAAGAAGGGAGGGGTGGGGGGAAGGTGTTTTTAAAATTTGGTTTTATTTCTCATTATCCTACTCTGATTTGACTAGTAATAAATTAAATTAATTTTTTTCCCCAAGTTGAGTCTGTTTTGCCTGTGACAGTAATTACCGAGTGATCTCCCTGTCCTTATCTCAACCCATGAGCCTTTCATTATATTTTCCCTCCCCTGTCCAGTTGAGGAGGGGAGTGATAGAGCAGCTTTGGTGGGCACCTGGCATCCAGCCAGGGTCAACCCACCACACTTACGTTTTAGCAAATTAACATAATTTAAGAAAAATACAAATTTGCATAGATCTTTGTCAGCACTTTCAGTATCTGGATCTCTGGACCACAGAAAAAAATATCCAAAGACAGTTCTTTTCCCAAGGTCTTCTTCACTAAATCAATTCAGATAATCTTCCTGCCTCTAAGCCCACAGGAACAACTTTCCCACATTAACATTCAAGGGCCACTGAATAAAAAAGGTCTGAGGAAAATGATTTTTTTAAATAAGTTTTGGTGTAGAACTGACTAAATTACATGCATAAATATACTTACATTCCTTTCTTTTTATGAGCAAATATTAGCTAGAACAATGACTAATTAACAGGTACACCCAGAAGAACAACCATGAGAGTTTCCTGACATTCTATTCTATTCTCCTTGGTTTCAAAATATAACATACCAAAGGTTTTGCTCCATTCAGAACTTTTTTATGGTTTTGATCCACAAATATCCTAGCAAATAATTCTAGAGCCAAATGTCTTCTTGGGTACAGCTAATGTCTCTGATGTACAGAATGAGCTCATTCAGTTCTTTCATGAGTGGTCAAACTGGAAATTCTTTCCCGAAGTCCTACTTGTCTTTGATCTTGATATATCCAGGATGTTGCTTCTGTTAGGAGCAAAGTAGCACAAAATGGAAAAAGCCACTGCATTGTCCAGGGTGTATATACAGTGTGCTCTGTGGTTGAGACCACCTTAGCCTTCACAATTAAGGTGTGTCTGATGTTAATCCAACAATACATTTTATTACATACAAGGGTCCCAAAAGGTTCCCTCACAGTTGACATGATTATGTTTAAACTGAATACAATGGAAAAACTCCTTATCAACTTGAAAGGGAGCAGAAAAGAAGTCAATTTATCTCTCAAATGTGTAAAATGTGCCTAGAAGGTCCTTGAGTCGGCCAAGTTTGTAGCTTGAAACTTTAAACATTACTTTGAAATTATCGTTTGAAATGTCACGGAACAACTGTACCAAACTCAGGGCTGCTGTGATACTGACCTGTGAACCACGAAGGATAGACGTAAGGCATTGCATATGCCTCCATGTATGGAAGGACATAGCAGAGCAGATGTTTGGCTTCATCTGGGCATTACTCAATACAGTCAAAGCAGGAGGTGAAACACTGCTTCCACGAGTGGAACAAGAGAGGACTAGTTCCTTTGCTCAGATTAGGATAACCTGAAAGATACTTCAATTTTCTCCTAGTGCCAAGATATAACAAAGTCATTGCAGGTGGAAGAGCTCATTTCTACCCTCTGCACACCAAAATCTGGGAAAAAGGGTTAGCGTTTTTAATTAGCATTTTTCAATAATTAGGGCTTTTTACTGCAGTAGCAGCCAGTATCAGGTTCCTATCATACTAGTATGTAAATGTAGAATTTGTTAGTTCCTTCTTGAGACATTTATAATAAAATTATTTTAGCCAGGCAAAAGATAGACAGGAAATCATACACATAGAAGAATTTTGCACATTGGCATTCTGCAAGGAAATCATAAAGTTGAAAGTAAATCCAAGGACTCCTGACTCTCAGCAGACTGCCATAGCCACTTCTGTAAGAGATCATAGTCCCACCAGATTCCTGTTAACGATCACACCACTACTTTGATTCTGAATTAGAGCCAATTTATTTTGATATCTTTTCTAATAACATTTCTTGCAATATACATCAAGATTCTTACTGTGAATTGTGTCCTATCCATGTTAATACTCAGACATAAGCAGAAATACCCAGCTTTTTTTTCCTAAGTACTTTGAATGAGTTGCAAGTGGTTTGAAACAGTTGAAACCTACCCCATCAACAGATGGGTTGGGAGAGGTTGACAAGTTGTTTAAAATGCTTCATCTTTGTCCTAAGAACTGGGTATATGAATTTAAATATTATGCTCTACATAGAAAATGAGCTACACTATCTCAGGATAGTATGGGTACGGGATACCCTAAGAAACATGTAATGAAAAGATCTGTATCCTCCCTTTTTCATTATGATGGGAAATTTCAAGCATTTCTATATGCAGTGCTATTTAATAAGCTACTTCGACATTTACTCATGACTTAGATGCTATCAAAAGAATAGAGTTAACAGGTTTGAGTAGTTACTTGAGCTACAATAAGCTGCAACTGGGAATTGTTGTTATCAGAGCTGGAAGACATGTCTTTATGGAACACAACTGTACTTCTGCTTCTCTAACTCCTTTCCTGGTATTTCCTCTTCTTTTATACCCATATCATACCCCTCTCCACTTCCCCTTTTCAGAAGGGCAAGACATGCTTCTGCAGCCAGAAACAGTGATTGAGAAGAGAGGCTGCTTCAGGAGTACACGGCAAGCATGTGTCCAAGGATCTTACTTCCATGAAGGGTCAGAAAGCATGAGATGCTCTTGTGTGGAGGGGTTTGCAAAACAATAGACAGGGTGAATACCAGAGTACAAGTAGTGGTGTTGCAGGCAGGACAGGTTGAATTTAAAAGGAAGTTGGAAGGCCATTTGCTAGAACATTTAGGTGAGTACAAACAGCTTGGAGTTGCAGAGGAGGCTGTTTGCTGTCGTGAGTAACAGAAGGATTGAAGAGTTAGGCACAGGAGTGAGGGCTGCTGTAGAGTATGCAGCTGAGGTGCATGGAAACACATCAATGAAGAAAAAAAATAGAGTGGTGGACAAGATTCACAGCATTGTGTAGCCCTTTACATCATTGCCTGCTGTTTCCTGACAGAGAACCAACAAGCTCAGCAACGAGATGGCAGCAAGATTTTTATTCCCAGGGATTGGTTTTCATATTAAAGTCTACCCTTCCTACATAGGATCCAAATAGTTCATATCTTAACCCACAAATTTGAAGAGATCCTATGTGTAGTGACATGAGTTTCATAAAGAGCCTGTGATGGGCAGGTATTTGATGATGACCTTCAGGATCTCAGACCACCTCTTCCGCATTGTATAACCTCCTGTCTTCACTAAGCCACTTTAATACCACATTATCTGCATTTAATCTGAATCTGATTCTGAAGCTTCTTATCTGTAAGCAGGGTACCTGCTATGACATACAAGACTGTAAATGAGATCAGAATCTTGCTTATTCTGTTCAGAAAGCTGCAAGAATAGTTTTTACTGTTCTTTGAAATGTTTCTACAGATCAGTCACCACCATTATTGAATGTGGTCCTAAAATACAGTTGAGTTCGGGTGAAATAAAATTGCTAAGTTGTGGAGACTCCCTTTTTTACAGATGTATGCCACAGAAATGAGAAGAAATGAAGCCTCGTTCATTTCAAATTCTCTTTGGGAATTTGACTAGAAGTGAAGAAACAAACCCCTTTACAGGTATCAGGATCATCTCCTTCAGCAGTTGCAATATATTAATTATGGTAAACTAGCAGAGCAGCACGCATATACGTGCATATACCAAAAGGTTATGATGTGCAAATAATAAATAGAATCAGTGACTTGCAGCCTCTCCCAGAGCAAAGCCTGACTGCATGGGATCCATCAACATTCTGCTTTGACTGGCCCTTAAATACCATATGCAGAATGGCAATTAATTTAAACCAAGTGCGAGTTGCTTTGCATGTTCTTTCTGTTTGTAAGGAACAATACTTAAAATTAAAACTCACCTCAGCAGTAAAAGAGTAACAGTAATTAATACAGCTCTATTACTCTGAAACCTTTTGCTGCAACTAGAAGCAGTCAAATAGGGCAGTTGGAGAAACATCAAGATTCTTACTGTGAATTGTGTCCTATCCACTTTTGTACTCAGACATAAGCAGAAATACCCAGCTTTTGTTTCCTAAGTACTTTGAATGAGTTGCAAGTGGTTTGAAACTCAGTTCAACTGCTTTACCTACCCCAGCAGTGGCAGGCAGCACTTCGCTGTCCCATAATTCTTGCCTGGTCTTAAAGGATGATGCCGGAGTCTGTGGAAAGCAGAAGCTTGCTTATGCCTACTCCCGCCTAGCTTCTTTGTCTGATTAGACTGGGGCAAGAGAAATAACACCAAATTCACATCCATTCTTTAGCTCTCTTATTCTGTTTGCTGGCTGCAGGACATACTCAGAGAGCAGGTGCTGTACTCCCCACCAGGCTGGACTGTGTTTTGAATGTCTAGTCCTTACTAGTGTTTTGACAGATAACATACAGAGAGCATTATAAAAGGGTAATATAGCCACAGCTACATGGCTCACAGCCCCTCTCCTCCACGGATATGGCAGCCCTTGTGATGTCTTATGTACAGGACAATGCCTAGGGATTCAGCAAATCCTACTTTTAGGAAGCATTTGATGAAAGATGACTATATATATAAAAAGGAATTAAACTAGAACACTGATTCCCTGTCCCTGAGCAGACAGAAGCACATTTAACAATCTCATGGTGATTTTTAAACATTAAGGAGGAGCTCTGAAATTGAAATAGGAATGAGTAAGGAAAAGAAAGACTGAAACAGAAGTGGTAGGAAGGGGAAAAGGCTTACAGGTGCTACTGCAGCATCTAGATGTGCTACGAGAAGACAAGGAGGGCTTGTATCATGTCCTAGAAGCTCCCTCCAAAAAATTTCAAGCTGCAAATATGCTATCTATAAAAGGTGTGTTTTCAGTTCATATACCCAAGAATTCGGAGAAACAGTAGATCATAAACCACAAAAAATGATTGATTCCTCTAATTGTCAAAAGTGTAGAAAATAATTAAACTCATGATGGATAATCTTACACAAAAGGGCAATGAAATTTTGGAGCCAGGTCATTCACTGACCTGCTTCACTGTGGGGGTCATAAGAGTGCCAAGGCCGGAGGAAGGGAGGGAGTGGGCATGTGTAGCCTGTGCAGGGGAAAAGGAGATAGCAGCAGCTCTGCTGTAGGTGGGTTTGAACTTCTTGGGAACGGCATCTTAACTAATGGGGTAGAACAGGATGTCACAGAGGAGAGCAGCAGGAGGAACTGCTGTGGGCGTCTGCATTGATCATTAGCATCAGCCATCCCAAAACAGATGGACTCTGCTGCACACTTGGTAGCCCACAACAAAACTATCTATGTTGAGCTTTTATTTGCAAATTGGGCTATTCCAGGAGTTAGCCTGCGTAAGACTTTTCTCAACTTGTTGATTTGTCTTATACTCTCTATTGATGATTGATAGAGAGTGAAAGAGGGAGCAGAAGAGCCATGAACTGAAAACTGAATTGTTGCGTTGTTGTTTGTCTGCACAGGATGAATACCAGGTAACTTCTGTTAATCTGAAGAATAGGGCAGACAAGGAGATAAGAGATGATAAGCTTGACTCCTTAGGCAGAAGTTCAGCTGAGCCTCTAAACTCAGTCAGCACTGCAGACAGGAGTTAGACTTAGAGCCTGGTCCCCGCATACACTCTTCAGACTGAACTTAAAGTTACCTACCAACGTGGGCAAAAACTTAGTCTGTCAAGCGTTGAGGATATGTGCAGCACTAATGAGCATACTCAAATCTGAACAGTTTTTCGTGGAACAGATGCAGAAATGACTCATCAAGTATCACTGAGAAAGCCTCACAATACAAGGAAAAATATACCAAAATGTTTTCAACAGCAGATTCTGAAGTAAGCAAAGAAAAGCAAATGAAAACTTGAGAGTGCTTTGGAAAAAAAGAATCATTAAAATGAGGGGCTACATGCAATTACTGGGGCAGGAGAAATAATTATGCCAAGCTTGTGGGGAAGACAAACAAAGGAAAAAATGAACTATATCTGAGTCTCCCACCAAGGATTAAAAAGGCCAGATTTGGCTTATGTATGTTATTAGTATCCCACAGAATAAGCAATTTATGAAATGAAGAAAAGATGCACAGGCAAGGCAAAAGCACAATAACATATAGGACAGTGAATGCCAAACAGATAACAAAGCATCAGTGGTGATATTAGTCCAGAAAGGCATACTCAGCACTATGCAGAAGAGGAGAACAAAACTGAAATCCAGCCAGACAAAGCAAATGAGAGCTACAAACACCATCCTAACACTGTGAGAACCAAGCAAATAAGGTAAAAAAATCTACCAGCTGAGTTTTCAGATAGCATGTACAATGGAAAAGTTATGCTTTCAGCTGAATTAAGTGCACGATGAACCTAAGGACATTGAACCTGGTAAAAATGATTCACCACATACACATCTTCCCAACTTAAAAAAATAGCACCCAACAATCAAAAATACTGAGATAAGACAAGGCATGGCAGCTTTCTGGCAGCAAAGCTATTAAAAGTTTTTCCAGATATTTTTAAAGGATGGCAATTAGATTTAAAAAGTGATTCAGCCAGTACAGCTGAGTACTCACACAGTTAAAGCCCAGGAGCAAGAATCGCAATGAGAAAGATGTTGAGCTCACTTGGGTTATATACTGATCACATGGAAGTCAAGCAAGCTGTGTGCTTAAGAAGAGCTATTACATTTTAAAACCACAACACAAATGACCACATTTCATTAATTCAATTTGAAATGCGCAGAAGCCATTGTTGCCAAGGTATTAGACATGAGTTTCATTTATTTTTCTTGCCTCTTTCATTCCCCTTAGTTAAGGTGAGCAGAGCAAGAGCTCTGCTCTTCCTTGCCTGCCAACAGTTCAAGATACCAGTTACAAGCTCCTCTTCCAAATCCTTTAAAACAGAATCAAGAAAAGGGAAGACAGCACAACTGTGCACTTAAGGTGTCACACTGTAATTAAGGAACTATGACTAATGCCACTGTCAAATGAGGCAAGTTACTTTATTTCATCTAACCTTCACTACTCTTAGCTCTCACTTGTTTTCCATTTAGACGATCTAATCTCCACAGCCGGAGTTTTCTTCCACATTCCATAGTACCTTGCATAACCAGTTCTAAAGTTACTGTAACAAACTAAAAAGTGATAACAACCATATACAACACAGAGCTCATCTGCCATTCACTGTGAGAGTTCTGCCACTCTTACAAGCAAAGGAGAGCAACTAAACCTCTACAGAGGTAGGTGGAAAGGGTGTGCCAAATCCTCTGCTTAAATTAATGCCAACTTGGTTTACGTTAATTGCAGACTGTCATTACTTTACATTACTTTCCACACCACAATAAATATTCTCTTCTCTGACCAATCCAACTATTCGTTCATTTTCCCAGTTCACATGGCAAGCGAGGACTTCACAGATCTGAGGCACACTGCAGCTTTACCCAGGTCCCAACTATCTCTGGTTTATCACGCTTGTGAGGAGGTAGAAGTTCTCAACACTAGTGGAGTCGTAAGTTGAACACAGAAGGCAGATGAATTTTGGTTTCATTAATAGCCTTAATACTACCACTTCTGAACTTCTGAATGCTTGCCTTTGCCACCTTCATATTATATGATCTACTTTCAGGATGTAATTATAGTATTTATAGTATATATGATATCCGCATTTTATCCGGCATTTGAAATTTTACATTAAATTGGTATAATCAGTGTCTCAAATTTTGTCCCTACTTCTATGCAAGAAACCAAGAAGAAAAGGTAAAATTGGAGAGATTATATCCATTGTAAGAATTACGGGTCAAATAACACATATATTGGATTTATTGTTACAAGAGGTACTTTTAGTGACCAATACATTGGTATAGATTTTTGATACAAGATCAAAATAAGAGTCAGAAGAATATTTGTCAGCCAGATCCTTGGCTGTTGTAATTAATTTCCAATAACCTACTATAAAATGAGCTGGTCTATATCAACTCTACAGATCTATCCTAAATTAATTCCCATGTTATTTGATGCTGAGATGTCAAGGTAAGCTTCTGGGTTTCACACAGCATTAAAACTGAGAAAAACAGACAAAAATGCAGGAAAGAAATAAAAATGCTTTCAACATCTCCCTGAACATTCCCTCCTGCAAACAAAAGTGCTTTGTTTTAGTGCCCAGCAATACCAAAACTCTGGTCCCTTAGTGGATTCCTGGTGCACGTTAACAATAAAGACAGCTGCTTAAGTTTCTGTTATTAAAATACTTCAAAACTTGCTTCCAAGGTTTCTTTCCTCTCATACAACTGAAGAGGAGAGTTTGCTCCTCCCTACCTACGTAGGTAGGCTCTTTTCACTGTGCCATCTGGGAAACTCAAAAGTCCTCCAACTACTGTTTTTTTAATCTACAAGAACCACTTGGAGCAACAACCCATGTGACCAACGAACATGTTTACTTAAACCCTTCTGGCTTTCGTGATACTGTCATCTACAGATATGATTCCCCCAGCAATTAGTAAAATCTCATTGCCTGATAACTTTCAAAATTTCATAGGCCACCTAACAAAGCGACCTGAATTTCTTCTGTACCTGTTTTGTTATTACCAGTTTCACCTGCTCTTTGTGGTGGAGAGGGAGGAAGAGAAAGAGGCTGTATGTTTGGATAAGCTGAACACTGGAACATCATTTGAATGTCACTACTCCCTAGAGATCAAAAATTTCAGTCTGAGCAGTAGCAATAATAACAAGTCCAGAACATGTAAAGTTTTGAGAAAAATATCTGAGCAACATCTTTTGAAGAACACCTTCAAATACAACTGGGACAACCTTCACAACAGCTATATAACACTGTATACTGGTAAATGCTTAGTGAAGTAGCATATTCAAGTTTGACATGCATTGTTCTAGTCACTAAAAGTTATGAGTGAAAACTAAAAACTGTCTTAGAAGAAGAAAGAAGTGTTTGATATTAGCACTCTGCTTAGCAACAGCTCCAGTAAAAGAAACAGGGCAAAGGAAAAAACAGCCTTGACCCCAACACACCTAGTCATCCTAGGTACAGACACCCTCCTCACCTTCACCAGATGAGTATCAAAAGCACTAATTGCCCCCTCAGAAAACTCCTCCCTTTATCAGCAGTCCTTGCTCTAGTATACCCAATGGGAAACAAGAAACTCTCTCCAAATGTTTTAAAGTAACACAAGAAGATCCTGATATTCTGTTCTCCTCATGCAGAGGTGGGTGTAACTGAGAAGGGAAGCAAGCTCTGCTACTTCTGACTATCACATGTAGCTCATTGCTGAAGGTATATGCACATTAGTTGCTGAAAGCCTAGTTTGTTGGTTGGCTTGTTTAATTGCTTAAGTGAGACTAGTGTATATTTACTTAATACAGCTAACTGGTCACGTAAACAAGATATCATTTGCCTTCTCTATGTACAGATGAATTTATATTCATTATGAGTACTGGCACAGAATAAAACAATGTTCTATGGGCAGGAAATCCAGTCTTTTCTCCTGGTCTGCTGAAGCATGAAGATACAGATCTAGGGTGTGTAAACAGCTTACTACTGATTATGAAGATGTAACTTCATTAAACATCCTGGATATTTTGACAGGGAACATATTTTATGCTATAGCAGGTCAATATGTTGCCTTAAGTACCCCAACCTTGCCATAGTAAGCTACCACTGATTTCAGTCCAAAAATCAAATCCAGATAACACTTCACAAAGGAACTCTTTTCTGTTTATTTTATAATACTAGATGAGTGAGGATCTAATATATTTAGTGCTAAACAAAAGTGGAAATAAGGGCTGAACTGAAATAAATTGGAAAAAAAATGACACTATTCAGTTCAGTAACACTTGAATGGAATACTGTATTATACTCTCCTTTTATGGAAATATTTTTAAATTTATAATTGCATGGTAGGATTTTGATAAGAACCCAAGGGAATTAGGCATCCAGATGTGATCACTTTTGACAATTAGGACACCTTCCCGACTTTGTCTCTTTACCCTGCTTCAGCAGAAATTACAAACATCAGTAGAGACTGCTGAACTGAATCTTACCAGACATGCAGAAGATAATACTGTCCCGTTTTACGCAAAGAAAGGCCTTTCTGCATCTCTACACATCCTAGTATACACCTTTTTTTTTTTTTTCTCCTTCTCCTGTGGCTCCCCCACCCCAATTATATCTCCCAGGTGTCTCTTGCTAAATCTGCCAGTGAGCAGCAGCTCTCATTCCATTTCTTATGATGAAGATTTTTGGATCCATCACCTACCTTCATTCTTGTAAACCCGCAGGAGGCTAAAGATGAACTGAGGGCAAAGGTAATGTGTATACCAAGTGCTGGACTGTGCATCGTTTTTGCCAAACCTAGCAGTTTTAAAATAATGGTTTCACTAACTTTGAACATTTTTGTCCATCTTTTACCATATTAAAGTAAGGTCTATTGACCTTGGAAAGAGACAGAAATCTACCCAGATCAACTCATCCTACCTATCTCCGATGCCAAGCTAAAAAAGAAGGATAAAGTGACATGAATTAGCAATACTGTCTGTGTTTATTGAAGTATACATTCATTCCTGCTTTTGAAATGATAATCCAGTACAACTGCAAAAAGCCAATGTTCAGAAAAAAGTACGTGAAACATTTACTGGCAAACCTTATAGGCCTGATTCATTGCCTGTTTCTCTAATTTGTAGTCCTCATAACTCCATGGATGTGAACAGAATGACACACGAATGATACTGAAACAATGTGATCATGGTCGCTGGCCATAATCAATCTAACATTTTTTTTCTCCTACAAAGCTGGTGTAAGGATGTCTGACTGAAATTACTCCTGATATTTTCTACGAGAAGGCAAAATCAGATTATGCAGAGAATTCAGAAGTAGATTTCAAGGTTTAAGCCCATCTCTAATAAATGTAGGATACAGTCGAGGTGAAGCTGGCTTAATGTTCCCCGGATAGGTGCCTAATGCTCGTCAGTGCCACACAGAAGGGTTTCCATGGCATACACTCGGTGTGACTGTGTGATAGTACAGGACCCTTCAAGGTTATTAGTCTGTTCTCTTTACAAGAAGATTAGCTGCCCCAACAGGCATGGAGTGACTTCCTAATGCTGAGTCCCCACATATTAAATACTCCACACCTCCTCAGACTTCAGAAATGAGCTGGGTTTTTTGCCAAGGAGCTGCCTGCCGTCAGTTACAGTATTGAAAAACTCAGAATAGTTACTTGCATGCCATCTGCATAACTGTAAAGCAACACCAAATTAAATTTGTGCCAGGACCTGTTATTTGTGGAGGAGGAGTTGTGTTTTATTTGCAGTCATGTTATGTTTCTTTATTAGACTGAACTTTAACAAAATATACATATGTATATGTATATACTCCTCCCCAAATGCAAATACCATTGGCCAGTTTCTGAGGAAGGAAGAGCATCCTCTGTTTACCTGTTCATTTGCTAAAATCCCCCAAACCCCACCTTTCTGGACTCTCTGAATCAGTCTGGGACTGAAGCCAAAGTCATCTACTATATAAGACTGCCAGAGCACAGGTGAACTACTCCTCCTGACCAGCTCTAGACCCAATATCCTTGTGCCAGACTCCACTCAAGATGGGGTTTGGCAGGGGGATATGGGTACCAGAATGGGCTTTCCTGTTAGCAGTTTGCTGTATCCATCAGATAGGTAAGAAGTTCTCTTTTTTATTGGGAAAAGAAAAAATACTCTGTTTAGATCTAGTAATATATTTTAAACAACTATACTCATTTTATTGTTTCTACTTAACAGATGGTTGCATTTAAACAAGATTTCTTTATATTTTTTTTTAAATTTTCATTAAATACTTAATGTCTGTCTATTAACTGGACTGACATAATTTAATATTGCCTTAAACTACCACATATAACTACATTTGGAAGGTAGCCTTGAAGATCAAATCAAAAAGAACCATTATTCATGTCTTAAAATGTCAGTTTTTCAGTATCGCTTATGCCTTACAAAAGTATTTTTTTCCTGTTGCATTTTGAATTAGGATTGATTATGAATGTTATGTTTCTTATGAAATTTAAAACACTACATTTTCCAGTTGCTAGATCAGACCACTGGTCAATCTTTTCCAGGATCTTGTCACCTACCAGGAGCTAATACCAAATTCCTCAAGATTTCTTGCAACTTCTTTTGCAAAAGAGACTAGAAGGAAATATTCATGTGGCAATGATTTTCAGTAACTAATTGTGCATTGATAATACCCTGTGCAAAATATTTATATAAATCACTGATGTCAAGTGTGAGCAGGACTGGGAGATTTATCTGACACATGCAATTCATCATTTTGTATGGGTTTTTTTCTCCTATCAATATTATATCTATCAGGGCTGGTCTTGGTAGTTTTTATTAATATGAGTAGCCCTATTAAGTCAATGGGTCCACTCAAACTGAAATTACTTGCATGAGTACAAGCTTGTTAAGTCAGTCCCATTCATGTACAGTAATTACTGCCCTGTCAGCTAACGTTTTTAAATCTTCAGATTGCCTACGTAAATTTATCTTGCATATCATTTTCAAAATATTGACAAGTGCAAATATAATTTTAGGCTACTTTATAGTTTGTGAAATAAACACTAAAATACTGGCAAGTTGATTTAAGCACAAAATACAACAGTCACAGAGTATAAGCTTACGTTTAGAGTTACACAATGTCAGTCAAAAGCATCTTCAGCTATTCATTGAACAAGAAAGTTATTTGTACTGTGCAATGCTAATGTGATGAATTGCTTTAAAAAACGAGTAGTGGTTAGACAGTGTCCAGCAAACTCCTCTTTATTCGAGTCACACTCTGTGGAAAATATTTTCAGATGTCCTGAGTGACTAAAGAATATTGGCCCAATCCCATGACATCTTCACAAACATTCTGTGCCTGGCTTTGTATTTTGGGTCAAATACAAACTTTTATAAATTGATTGTAACAATAATTGCATATGTGGATTGGCAGCTGGATATAGACTTAGCAAGGTGCATCCAGAAATATTCTTAATAATTAGGTCAGTTCCCAAATTATCGAATAGTAAATTATCTTGACTATTCTTACAACTGAGAGACACTTACTTTTATAATGGTCAACAAAGTGGCATTGTGCAATTGTTAAATAAACCAATGCAGCTAGAATTTCCTTGGGAATGATGTATTTGCTAAGTAAACAAAAGCCCCTGCTGTTTCCTTGAGAAAAATTAACAGACCAAAATACATGTATATACTATTTTGCTCTGTTACAAGGGTTCTCATGCTAGAATAAGCAAACATTCTATGATTCTATGCCTGCTGAGATTCCTATAGATATGTTGCTTGAGAGCAAATTCTGGCCTATTATTAAGACTTACAGAGGCATTTGTCTCACCTGATCAGTATCAATTTTTCTCACCTGATCAGTATCAATTATAATGATATGAATGCATTTACCTAATGATATTATCTGTGATACTGAAAGACTAACAGGAAATGGAAAACGGTTAAACTCTGTCCTAAGTTACTTCTTTGTACATGACTAGTGGTCACGCATAAAGTTAAATGAGAAAAGAACTAAAACCTTAGGTCTGAAAGAAACTGCAGACACTGCAGCAACTTCTAGATATGGTGAGGCTGCCCAGAACCCTCTCCTACAAAGCCAGCAGTCTCTTGGGGACCTCTTTGGGGGTGGGGGCTTGAATCCCTTCAGACAGGCATCCTTCGGCTCTGGAATCAAGTACTCAGTCTGGGTACTTGGTGGGCACAGCCAGAAGTTACATTAGAAAAATAATAATAATAAAAAAAAAAGGTGCTCCTGATCTGGTTATTTTTAAGGCAAAGGTAGTTGTCCGGCTTTCATAGAGGTATCTGGGCTGAGGTTCTTAAGTGGAGGAAATGCTCAGCAAGGAATGTAAGCACCAAAGGGGACTGGGGTTTATGGCACACTCCTGACTTCAGCATTTCCCACTTTTCTACCAATGTGGCTCCCTGTTCAGTGAGATGGGTGTTATGGATCCAGTTCTGAGTCAGTGAATTCTTCCCACCTATTGTATAAGGAAAAAGGGGGCTTAATTTAAGACTAAATTACGTAGGCTGTTCCTCTTTGACTGAGAAATTCTCTAGACACCTAGAGTGCTCATTCACATAATCCTGATCAGGATTCAGATATTAGTGATTTCATCACCTAAATCCTTTGAGGATTTAGACTTGGCAGGTTATAGGTACATGTTAGTCAACATGTTCCAAGCACGGTTATCACATGCTGACAGGATTCAGTCCTTCACAAAGTAAAGTTGTAGCCATTTTTCTTTTACAGGAAATGCCTGCCATATTTACTTATAAAAGACAAGAGCTTAGAGCACCAACCTAGGAGCTCAGGGACAGTCTTTTTCTAGGCATGAAAGTGTTCTGGTCAGTATTTGTCATCTCTCAAAAGTCTTTGCCAATACCTCCTCTGGTATAGTATTGCTGGGCCATGCATCGAAAGGAATTAAAAACTTATGGAGTCATGATAGAGAGAAGGAGAACTCATCTGGAAGACAGTTCATGTAGTTGATCCAGTAACCATTTAACTGGAGGTACAAAAATAATCCTTGAAGCAAGGCACAAGAATAGGACAGTTTTGATGTAGCTGAGTGCCCTAATCATGTGGTCACATGATCATGGCCTATTTCTTCCACCTTTGTCACTGTCCCACTGTTTTCGGCACCATGTCTCAGCTTCAGGTGGGGTAGCAAGAACCCTTGGTCAAATAGTCTTACAGTATGATGCTTAAGATTTTCTGCAGAGATGTGAGTTTGAACCATCTCAGAGTGAGAAGAGGGGTAGAAGAGGAAACCTGGTTCTTTTGGTTACTTCTCCTGGGTTACTGCTCAGGCTATGGGCCCTTGTATTGTCACTCAGAGGTACCTTCTTGCATCCAGCTGTAAAGCAAATAGAGATCCCTGACTGAGGCTTTAGATTTGCTCCAGAAGAAAAGGCCTTATGCTTAGGCACTAAAGAAACTGGCACATAAACATCTGCAGCTGTTATTGGATCAAGCCCTAAGTCCCTTGTTTCTTTTAACCAGTTCTGTGCCTTTTCTTACTATTACCTAGCTACTACACAGCAATTTTAATAAATGACTCTCTTACATTTTGTAAATTCTTCCTGTAATTTTTTCACATATTAGTGAGATTTAGTGCAGCAGTGAAATAAGGGCTGTAATCCAGTCATTAGAATCCCTTGTAGCGAGCTTTAAGGGAAACAAAGAAAGCAGATATACATGAAATGTTATTTGGATTTCAAGCTCTGTGTATTTGTAATAGCAAGTCTCTTTCTATAATTACAGTTTACCTTTTTTGGGAGCCTGTTTCATTTTTTCTGATGTGATAAAGGACTCTACCCTTTGTCTTACAGAGATGTATCTGGGTCCTTTGATCCTATCTAAAAGCTTTGCTTTAAAAGGTCAGATACAGGACATTGTACTTAATATGCTTTTTACAATTTCTTCACAGGAGCCCAGATTGAAATGCAACAGGAAACAGGAAGCAAATACACTGAGGTTGTTCAGCAGAAACAAAACAGTACGTTCATTTATACTGTGTATTTGCATTTATTTGCTACATCTCTTACTAAATAATAAAAATGCCTAAAAAACCTCCTTAGCATATTGCCGGTAATGTCAAATAAAGATACATGTGTATTAACAAGCCTCTCTCTATATAAGAATAGTAATATCTTTATTAGATACCGATTACTAAACACACACAGTATGGTTATATTTGTATAATAATAGGTAACTAAGAAAACAGATGTGTGTTTGTAGAGGCTGTATGCATATGTGCATGAATATGTGTATATAAAATCAAACTGGAATATACGTGCAGGATGTTTGGTTCCTTATAAACAAGGAAATGAGACCACTTTGGCAAGCTGTAAAGTCAGCGACTGATGTTGGGAAATCAAGATGGCAACCCAACTTCATTGATTTTTACCATGTAATGATTTGTGATCATCCTGTACAATGGATTTGTGGTCATTTCTAAGGGTTTTCAGCCTCTTAACAGAAAAATATTAAACTGAGAGCAAAGGGGGTAATTAAAGTTTTTATTCCCTCCTTAGAAAGAGGAGGTGTAATGAGAAGACAACTATGCTTTTGTACCCGTAACAGGCTAATTTAGTACAGCTTAACCCTTTGTATTGTTCAGTGTGTCTGAAGCACTCCAATATGCAGAGCTGTGAATTTCTACCTCTCCTGAAACAATACAGAGTGTCATAAAAGGGTCAAAATTAAAAGGTAGAAAATGCAGATCATTACAGTTGAAAGCAATTTCTTATGGTTTAACTATCCTGATGTTGAATTTTAGTACGCACTTTTAACCTGAACAATAGCCTGTGTAAAATAAAACAAGCTTAACATTGTTTCATTGGATCTGGCATATTAACTTTCTAGTCCTTTCTAGGTCAATTTTAGGTGCAAATTTTGGTATAGTTATACTAGTTTTTGTTTTCTTTCTTACTTTTTTCCTAGCTTCTGCTACAGTTTCATCTAAGGTGAACATCATCCAGCCAATGCTGACAAATCCAATAATAACACGTAAGTAAAGGAAATTAAAGGTATTCAATAAGTTTTCAATTTTAGGGGATGTAGACAGAGGAATCTAATACAAACAGGGAAAGGCACTGGTAAAGAAAGTCATGGATTATTAAGAGGAGAAAGAGGGTGATTAAGAAACATAATATTGAACTGTTAGCTGAAATGTGGACAACTAACAAAGCTCTAGCTGAACATAACTATAACCATTTATAGGGGTATGTAAGATGAGTAACAGATATAAGATGCGTGAAAAATGAATACACAGTTTTATAATGGATAGATGGGCAGAAAATAACAAATGGAGGTAGGCAGGTGAAAACTATTCATTGACAAAATGAAGCCTTGGACAAGTTGATTTTCACCATGTTAAGGCTGGGAATTTTAAGTCATTTTTTTACAGCTGTTTTTAATTCGCAGCTTCCAATCCTGCTCACAATGGCCACGTGTGCAGCACATGGGGCAACTTCCACTTCAAGACCTTTGATGGAGACATATTTTCCTTCCCTGGGCTCTGTAATTATGTTTTTGCATCCCATTGCAACGCTCCTTATGAGGATTTCAACATCCAGATTAGGCGCATAGTGGTGGAAAATGCTCCAACAATCAACCGTATCACCATGAAACTTGAAGGTGTAGCTGCTGAACTAACAAAGGATGTTGTCATGATCAACAGCAACAGGTAAGTTTATTCATAACACTTGTTTGGTAACCACAGACTTTTTTTTTTTCAAACTTGCCAAGTACTTTGGTGTATTTGGGGGAAAAAAATTATGTGTTCTTCAATAAATCTAACAATTTTACCAACATAAAAAATGAATAAGTTGCTATTAATTCCTTTCACAGTAAATCAATCCTTCCCTTAAAGATTACCTCAAAAATAAAATTTGGATGAAAAATCCTGAGAGGTTGGATACAAATTCAGATCCATATTTGATGATGTTGGACCATCTTATTTTTTAACCACTTTTCTTTCCACACAACAGCATTATTTTAGAATCCCTACAGATGCTGGATACCACAAGCTATTTTTTTTCTCTTTATCAACCATCTGGATAAGAAAATACCTAGCATTCTTTCTGCCTTTTCCCAGTGTTCAACTACCATACAGCCAATCTGGAATTATGATAGAGAAAAGCAGCATTTATGTGAAAGTTGCCAGCAAAATGGGTATTGTGTTGATGTGGAATGAAGATGACAGTATCCTGGTAAGAACTGCTCCTGGACCTGTCTACACCTTCAGAGACCACAGCTAATCTTTGATTAGGCCAGTCCCTATCTGTTTAGGGGATTACTATTGCCTTCTCATCTCATACTGTTGAGCAATTCTTTCTTAGTAAAGATAGATTTGCATCCAGGTAGTCCTAAAGAAAATTACATGGATTTATGTCTAGTGGATAGCAAAGGTCTGCTTAAAATAGGGTGAAAAATCACTTTCATTATATCATTAACATATTGGCATTGTTACAGGGCCTACTTACCCCTTCAAATATCATTTTCTAGCAGAATTTCACTCTCTTAGGACTTCATTTTTGCTGTGGATTTGATTTTCTTTCTGAAGAATGAATAGAGAGAAAGAGGCTGAGAGCAATATAGATATTAGAGTGAAAACTGAAGTCTGCATCAATAGCATCAATAGCTTGGACTCGACATTGTAAATCAAATCCAAGCCAGCTCTTCATTCTATTCCCCAGGTTTGAATTAGATTGCTAAATAAGATTACACGGATCTGACGAAAAATACTTAGAGGCAGCAGGTGCAGGTGCTTTCAGTGGTCTTGAATATATTTTAGAATGTTTATACTAACTTCTATCAACTTACTGTCCATCATTTTAGCTGGAATTGAATGAGAAATATGCCAATCAGACCTGTGGACTTTGTGGGGACTTCAATGGCTTTCCAGCTTACAATGAGTTCTATTCAAACAGTAAGTTTTTTAAATTATAAAAATTGGTTTCTGGAGTCTCCAACATGCTTTTTTTTTTTATTCTTTTAACTCTAACATCATCAGCATTCCTTTTTCCTATCCTGCTAAATGGTTTGCCCAGAAGATATGATTCAAACTCTGTTGAAAAATATGTAGTACAGAGATCAGATAATGTGATTTAATACTTTATGTATAAATATAGTACTGGTGCTAACAACTGATTGCATATTTCTTGTATGCTATGGTTTTATTTAACTAATCAGCTAACCCCATAAAAATGAGCCAGATTTTCACTAATAACATAAATAAATATAGAAATACATTCAATAAAACAAAAGGCAATTGTATTGTCTAGTCAGTACATTTATTGTTTCAGTTCTGTCTTGAAATTGGTATATCCACATTTGCCTGCTGAATTGCATAATCTTTGTAAGATCTTATTTTCATCATTCTATCTATTCCCGGCTTAAGCTTTTTCCTAAGCCTTGTCTCACAGCAGTCTCCATTGTCCAAATACCTTTTTAGATGCTTTTCTCTCTTCCCCGCTTGGGCTCGATATAATCTGAAAACAATTTGTTATTTTTCTGGCAAAAATCTTAGTTTGCATCTAAATGTAATAGGCTGAGAACTGTTTTCTAATGTTTACTTTTTCCAGGGTGCTATGCAAGCTAAATTGAGACAGTGATGTAGCGCTTCCTTTGGAAGGGGTGATGATCAAATCTAAAGACTTAAGGGAACTAGCTGTCTTGGCCAGTCTTGAGCAGAATTCTTGAGAGGAGAAAAAGATAACAGGCAGTTGCATTGAACAAAAACCCCCAACCTTCATCATTAAACTTCTTTTGTACAGATATTAAGATGACAGCCTTGCAGTTTGGGAATATGCAGAAAATGGATGGGCCAACAGAACACTGTGAAGACTCCACTTCTATCCTGCCAGATAATTGCACTGATAATTTTGTAAGGATCTTTTGACTATTCTTTCATTTTTCTTTCAAATTTATCTGTATCCTTCTACAGCTTCAGACGGGTCAACAGGAAAAGCCCTTGAGTGACAGCAACTTAAAGAGGGATATAAGATTCTATTAGAGAATAATTATACAAAGTAACAATAGCAAAAAATTGCTCCTTTCTTTTTTCTGGAAGTTGTTTAATTTTTTTTTCTCCCAAGGATGACATATGCCAGAAAACATTGACCAGCTCTGCATTTGCAGAGTGTAATGACCTAGTTGATGTTAGAGAGTACATTATGGCTTGCCAAGATGACTTGTGCCGCTCTGAAGAGTCTAAAAATGCCTCATGTATCTGTGACACCTTTGCTGAATACTCCCGGCAGTGTGCTCATGCTGGTGGGCATCCTCTGAACTGGAGAAGCTCAAAACTGTGCCGTAAGTATCACTGGAGATAGCCTTACTTTATGCTCAGTAACTAACAAAAAACAAGCTCTCAGATGATGCTGAGGATGCATAAGAAATTACAGGCCATTCAAGATAATTTTCCAGAGGGTTCTGATGTACAAGTTCCAGCACGAAGACTTCAGCAAAAGAGCTAAGTGTTTTAATGCAAACTGGATTAAACACTACCAAACACTTACATGGATACTCTAATTGAGAGTCAAAGTGTTATTTAATTAACTGGGACAGTAAAGGAAGCAAATAAAGGAGAAAGAAGGACAAAGAATGACGTTTACTTGCTTGCTTGTATTCCTATTTCTCTCCTTTTCTCATGGTGGCTACAGCATTTTTTATTCTCAATTATTAACTGATTGGATCTTCACAGGTGTTTGGCTGGTTACGCACTTATTTATGTCCTCTTGCTTGGTAGTGAGGAGTTTGCACCCCTGTAATCTTCATAGAGATTTGCACTGAATTAAACACATACTAGATTATGGGGTGTAGCTGTTGATAGTCACCAGCATTTCCTCCAAAACAAAAGCCCATGAGGTACTATTTGCCCTTCCAGTGGTATCTGAAAAATGCAAATATACTAAAGCTTTAGGAATTTAAGACTTACATTTCACTAGCAATACAGGTGTTCATGAGAAGGGTGCCTTCAGTAGAAACACAGGTATTGCTGACTTTGTGGGGCCATTACTTTGCTGTCCCCAGAAATCCAGTCATTGAGCCAGTTCAGCACCAGTCATGGATAGCACATCTCAACTGTAAAATATGGATCTAGGTGACTAAATTTGCAAATTTTGAGAGCTGGTGGTCGATCTGCAGTTTACTGTGGTTTTATATCTAGCTGATGAAATACTTAAATGAATATAAATATTTTCATATACAGTGAACTAGAAATACTTTCGACTGAAAAAAAAAATCTCTCCTCCGTTAAAATTTCAGCCAAGAAGTGTCCTTACAACATGCAGTACCAGGAGTGCAGCTCCCCCTGTGCTGACACATGCACCAATCCTGAGCGATCTCAGTTTTGTGAAGAACACTGTATGGATGGTTGTTTCTGCCCCCCAGGCAAGTTCTTATGTACTCACATCTCTGATCTCAAAGAACAACAACAGCTTACCTGTAGGATTTGGGCAGGTTCCATGGGGTTTAAGCCTCCTGTATTTGCATTTTTCACAGCTGCAAGTGACAAGCATTTGTCGTGTGTCAGCTGAGAAAAGATATCTGAATTAATTGCCAATACATGTGCAATATTCAGAAAGCAGGAAAGCAGAACAGCAAACAGATCAAGACCAGTCTCTCAACAAGCCACCTGTACTATGATAAGTCCCTCTTTCAAAGCAGGTGGAATTTAAGAATACAAAGATTGAATCCTTCACTATGCAAATTGGCATAGTCTTACTGTCCTCAGCATAGGTATGGCCATTCACGACAGCTGCAGATCTGTCTCTAAGGCGGTATTTAGGATTTGTGACAAACAAAAATGGTGTATAGGAAATGCCTCTTCAATTGGTCAAGGTTTTGTCTTTTTTTTAATCTAGGGACTGTATTTGATGACATCACCAATTCTGGCTGCATTCCCCATCAGCAGTGCTCCTGTGTTTATAATGGCAACACCTACGCTACAGGAACTTCTTTTTCAGAGCAGTGCCATTCCTGGTAATCTTTTTTACTTCTCTAACTTACTATTTCCTCTCATATATTTAATGACTTTAATGGTTTATTATATGCAATTGCATCAGTGGTAATTGATATGTGTATTTAACTGACCGCTACAGTTCCAAAATATCCCTAAAGAACATTCTTTGTTTTATTTAGCAACAGCCTTAACTAGCTTTGCACTCTAACTCAGGGTGATCAAAGCAAGGATTTACAATGTTTAGATTTCTCACCAGTCAATTAAAATGCTTCCTCTTTGTTTATTTTGTTCAAACACTTGGACTTCTCTAAGGGGAATGAAGTTGCAGTCATTTATGTATTTGCAAATATTTATTTTCTCTGGAGAAAGCAAGGGATGACACAATACAACCTCAATTTCACAATTATTAATCCTGTATCTGAGAACTAGCACATCACCTTAGAAAACAGATATGCTCTGCATCAGGAGTAGATGTGGGGTTACATTTCTGTTAGTTTCTGATACATTTGTATAACAAAACAGAAGAGATTTTAATTGTCATTTAATTGCCATTGTGCTTTATGTTAGCTGCAAAAAACAAGCAATTACTCATCCAATACCTGTTGCTGGAGAGTTCACCTGTCCAAAGAAGGAAAACAATTAAATAAGCAAAGTGAATGTATACCAAAGTCATTCCTTTTAATGTGTTGCATCACATGTTCGCAATGTTTTGGAAGGTCTTAAACCTAGATTTACTGTGTGTCAAACCACAGCTTGAAGGGAAAAACAGTACCAGGATAGCTGAACCTAACATCACTGTAATTCCTTTCACTCTGGACCACTGTTACTAATTTCAACTAACTTTATTCTCTCTCTTCCAGTACCTGTAATGGAGGCCAGTGGAGTTGCCAAGACATGTCATGCCCAGGAATATGTTCAGTAGAGGGAGGTTCACACATTTCCACATATGATAAAAAACATTACGATCACCATGGAGACTGCACTTACGTCCTTTCTAAGGTGGGAATCAGATATTACTAGGTCATAAAGCCTTTCTTTTATACAAAGAAAAGGTGACCTCAATCAACACTTTTGAAACTTAACTCTTTTGACATACAGGCGTTAAATTGCCTCTCACTTAGCCAGAAGTTTACTAGAACATATGCTGCTATTCAAATGACAATCATCAGTTAACTATTAGGATGTCATGCAACAGTATGTGGTGTTTACTGGGGAATTTCCAGTTCTGTGATGTAGTAATTGCTGAAGAGCATTGCCTTTTTTAAGAACTTGCTTAGTCTACATTCTTCAGTGTGATTAATCCAGCTTTCTTACTGAGTTGCATAATTTTTGCCATGTTACTATATTATATGGTATTGGGCCAAATGGTACAAGTCTGAAAAATTACACTAACGGTTCTGAAAAAAAAAAAATATTGAATTTATAAAATGAATATTTTTATTTCATTTCTGGGAAGTTCAAATACAGAAAATCAGTTCAAGTCAACTGATACATTTCATTTAGGTTTTGAACATTTTAAAACAGATTTAAAAATAAGTCAAAAGAAATAGAAAAATTAAATGTTAATTATAATCAAAATATTTCATTACAGCAATGTGCAAGTGAAATGTTTTCATCTTTTAGGGTTTTTTTCTGTTTGTTCTTTGCTTTCCTTTTTCCCCTTCTGCACAACTCAGTAAAAAAAAAAAAAAGCTGTATGTTACTGTTCTCCTGAAAAATGTTTTATCTGAAATTTTGGTCTAGCATTGATACCAGCTACAGAAAGATGAGAGATGCAGTAGAATTGAATCAAACATTAGAAGTGGGCATGAATAAAAACTCCAAATATGGATATCATCAATAAAATGCAAAATCAGATTCTAATTCTCTCATTTTTCCTAATCATTACAAAAAGCAAAACTGAATCTTAGGCCAAAGAAGGCCTGGGACTTGGGAAAGTCTGGATCTTCTCCAGAAACAGAAATATTTTTTCAGAGTTGCGAGAAAATTTTACAGGGAAAGCTTCTGTAATTAGCCTTTCATGAAATAACTGTTGGCATTTTTTTTCAGCACTGTAAAGATGAAACATTCACCATCCTGGTAGAACTACGCAAATGTGGCCTAACAGACACTGAGACATGCTTAAAGACAGTGACCCTCAACATGAATAAAGGACAAACTGTAAGAACGCAAAATAAGCATGGGAAACAACTATTAAAAATATGGGGAGCAAAGAAGCTAGACCTTAATCAGTCAGAGAACTTAATTTCTCTCTCAGATGGTCAGCATATGCAATAAGTACATGTTATTTTTAATTAAGTGAAAAGAAATTGATTTTGTTATGAAAATCAAATCAGCCATAAGTTTGGCTTTGTGGAAGTTCATTAAGAAAAACATTGTACTCACAAAGCAGAAAAAAGCTATTTTCTCTGCCAATTAGATGGGAAAAGCTTGTAGGTTAGAAATGACACGTACAACAGTAAGGGATGTAATTCGTCACAAAGATGAGTTCGAAGAAACCAAAATGATGTAATTTCCTAAGGAGATGAGAAAGTGTCTTTAAAAGTAATTCTTTTATGGCAGGGAAAATTAGTAAAGTGTACAAAGTGGAAAGAGGGAAGAGGTGAAACCACAAAAACCTACTCTTTTTATTTAATATCTTTTTAATTAATATCACTGGAGTCATCACCGTTATCACTCTTTGGACTATAGTTAGCCTTCCCACAGCTGCCTCTTGTTCCTCTTCCCTATTAGCTCATCGAGGTCAAACCTGATGGTGGTGTGTTTGTGAACTCGATCTACACCCAGCTGCCCATCTCAGCAGGTATTTTTTTCTCTAACAGTCTGTGAGCAATAATCTCAGAACTTCAACTCCACACCTGCTTATTCTCTTAAACTATGGAAGATAAAAGGACTGTGAGTTGTTCAGAACTTACATGTTCATACCTCAGTTCTCTTTGGGATATTTCCTGAGCCACACAAGTGCTTTTGAAGTAGAAGTGGGAAGGTTGGTGTCATAAAGAAATGGGAGACAGTACAAGCATAGGCAAGAGTTCAAACAGAAGCAAACAGCATTTACACTCTCCTGATTTGTTCACTGTGAGGTTTACTTCCTTCTCACTGCCCAAAATTGAACACAGAAGACATCTGTTTACCTCTTCTACCTCTTCTTTTTTTTTTTTAACTTATCACCCCTGTGCTCACACTTCCTCAGACAGAAATTTGATTTTTGCTCTCTGTCTCAATAACTAATGATTCTATGTGATATCTCTGACCTCCAGATCTGCTTATTTTCCCTCTCCAGCAGAGTGAGGGCTCCAATGTATGCTGTACAAGCTTAGAAACAAAAATAGAAGTATTCTTTTTAACGCTCAGCGCCATACAGTTTTTCCTTCTTATTCTCTTGGAAGGAGTAATCTCCAACTACTTAATGTTGAGACAGCAAATAAACTTAACAACTTGGTAGCTACAAGCAAATTCTGAACTGTAAATTTTTATTTATATTTCTGATTCATTTTCATAAAGATTGGCTTTATTTTACCTCAGAATTTGCAACAATGGCAATAGAAATTCAGGAAGAATAGTATAATGATGCACTGTTTCCAGCATTTGACCTCATTCAGAAAGTGATTGTTCTGTTTTTCATCTGTAGCTAGTGCCACTGTGTTCAGACCTTCATCCTTCTTCATCATCATACATACAAACTTTGGCGTTCACCTTGAAATCCAAATCACACCCATCATGCAAGTGTTTGTGCGACTGGATTCTATTTTCAAAGACCAGACCTGTGGTAAGTGAATGAAATATAAGAACATCTTGCTTAATGTCTTTTGTCTAGTATGAGCAGTATAAACTTTTCACTGCTTTTCAACAGGTCTCTGTGGAAATTTCAATAATATCCAAACTGACGACTTCAAGGTCATAAGTGGAATAACTGAAGGAACAGCAACAGCATTTGCTAATACATGGAAAACTCAGGCCTCATGCCCTAATATCCAGCGCACTTTTGAGAACCCTTGTGCACTCAGCATTGATAATGGTGTGTGCTTCTTAGAATTTTTTCTAGGGTTTTTTTGCTCATCCCTAAGGAAAACACATCTGTTGGAAAGCAAAGATAAGAGAATAAAGACTTATATACTTAGTAAAAACATACATCTGAAATCAGAAACAGATATTCAAAATGAAAGCACTAGGGACAAGTAACAAAGTAAAAGAAGAGTCAGAGAAACAACTGAAGGGAACTGTATGGTCATTGAAAACAGAGAGGGTGTCTAAGCTGACAACTTGGTCTCAGAGGAGTGGATTGCAGGAGTATCTTTGGAAATCTTTTATTCATCCCCTTCAGCAAGTCCTCTTCTTTAGTTTTAGGAACCTTAGCCCGCAAGGTAAGTGAAAAAAAGACAGGAGAAGGAGAGATTTGACGTAATTTCAGAATTGGCTTCATAGACCAGGGCAGTGTGTTTTTCTGACTAATGAAATACAAAGAGTAATGTGTATTTGTATTGTTTGTTCTCTTCACAGAAAAATATGCTCAGCATTGGTGTGGACTACTAACTGACAGCAAAGGACCTTTTGCTGATTGTCACTATGCAGTGAATCCCTCTGTTTACCACATGGTACTTTATTAGACTGTTTTTCCTGTTAGAAACAATAGAAATACGATCATTACAACTAGCTACCAGAAAAGGACTGTTCCAGACATGTCTCTTGTCTTATGCAATGCCTGTATTTTCATTTCTGCACTGCAGCACTTCCTTCTTTCAACATGTGTTTCTGTTTGTATTGTAACATTACCTTATTTCAATTGTCAGTCTTGGCTTCAAGATCCTGACTTGCTTGCAAATGAAAAGGCAGCTATTTACTCCTGGATGGATATACACATATAGTAGGAAGTGTATGTAAAGGCATGTCAAATGCTTGTTTGACTAGCAGTGAATTATTGTCTCATCAGCCTCATATCTCATTAATAACTATTTGGCACAGAAAGCCCATTAGCTAATTATCATCATTCTGCTATCAATGTGTTGCCAATCTTTCTTCTCACTATGAATCATCCAGGTATGGACGCTGGTGAAATGATGTGTCTAGAGTGCATACTGTGAATAGAGCTTTGTATGCTATTGTGCAGCGTATTCGTAAATATGGTTCAGAGGAACATGAAGCTGTTAAATGTATAACAGACTTTAAGACCACTGTTTCCCAATAATAACTACAGATATCAACTGAATTTCCATTACCTTCATTATACTCTGACAGGAAACTTAGACAAACACTGGGAAGTGATAAAGCTATGCCAGTGTTGTTTATGAGTGAGCATATCTGAAGAAGGATTAGTGCATAAGACCAGAAAGAGAACATTCATTTTTTTTTAGATTGACAATATTACCAGTGCTGAGACTTTATTCTTCTCCGCATTCTTAGAACTGCATGTTTGACACATGTAACTGTGAAAATAGTGAGGACTGTCTGTGTGCAGCCCTGTCTTCCTATGTGAGAGCTTGTGCTGCAAAAGGAATCCAGCTGCATGGATGGAGGACTGATGTCTGCTGTAAGTACTCTTAACTATCCCCTTTCCTAAGACCACACATTAATAAAAACTGCTAATCAGAGATTATTTTATACTGATTTCTAGACAAATATAGTAAGTGTTGAGGAAGGGATTTTGTTAAGTGCCCTCCTGGAAGTAATTCTCTGCTGTTTCCTTAGAATCAATCCATTGCTAGCAAGAGTGAATAAGAATAGACGGGAGACATAGCTTACTTAGGAAAGAGACTGCTGTTACGGAAGTGCCTCCACCTGTTTCTGTGCAACTTTGAATTTCACTGCAGCTTTATGTATCACAAGTTATTGTAGAGAAAATGTGACACATTAGAATAACAGTACTAGTAATACTAACCAGAACACTTGCAAATGAAAGGTCTCTGAAGCTGCATGCTGGGTTCCACTGATCCAGTAGGTCTGTTTTCAGCATACCAGGAGACATTCAGGGAGACATCTTGTCTCTTGCTTCAAAAGGTTTAGAAGTCTTGGCAATGAATGGCAGCGCCAAATGGAGGTTTCTTTCTGAAATTTCATTTGAAAAAATATTTTCTTCTTTGCACACATCAGTTATTCCACATGTACAGTAGCTTTTCAGGTCTAACTCCGGAAGTATTCAGAAATACATCTACATTAAATATGCAACATAGGCAGAGGTGTACAGTATTGTTTACATGTTGTTTCTACTGCCTATGATTTCTTTTTTCCCACCGTAAATTACGATCTGGAATTAACAAACCTATTCTATTTTCCTGTCTAAAGCAAAATACACCACCTCATGTCCCAAATCCCTAAGCTACAGCTATATCATCTCTTCCTGTCAACCCACTTGTCGGTCTCTGAGTGACCCTGATGTCACATGCAACATTAAGTTTGTCCCAGTTGATGGCTGCACCTGCGTAAATGGAACCTACATGGATGACAGTGGCAAATGTGTGCCTGCTAATGAATGCCCCTGCTACTACAGAGGATCTCCCATACCATTTGGAGAAGTTGTCCATGAAAATGGGCTTGTATGGTAAGTGAATCTTTTGCAAAACACTCAAGCAATAGTACATGTATGTTCTTATCAAAATCTGCTACATTTAAACTGGTCTCACCCTGCCTTATCTGAATTTCAATACAATGCTCTGTCATTTTTTTCAACTTTATTTTCAACTTTTAAGAATGGTACATATTCCCCTGAGCTGGAAGACAGGGACGGGGAGCAGAATGAAGCCCCTATAAGCCAAGGGGAAACGGTTAGTGACCTGCTACACCACTTAGACACACACAAGTCTATGGGGCCGGATGGGATCCATCCAAGGGTACTGAGGGAGCTGGCAGAAGCTCCTCCACCAAGCCACTTCCAATCATTTATCAGCAGTCCTGGCTAACTGGCGAGGTCCCAGTTGACTGGAGGTTAGCAAATCTGACGCCCATCTACAAGAAGGGCCAGGAGGATGATCCAGGGAACTACAGGCCTGTCAGTCTGACCTCGGTGCCGGGGAAAGTTATGGAGCTGATCATCTTGAGTGCCATCACATGGCACGTACAGGACAACCAGGTGATCAGGCCCAGTCAGCATAGGTTATGAAAGGCAGGTCCTGCTTGACTAACCTGATCTCCTTCTATGACAAGGTGACCCACTTAGTGGATGAGGGAAAAGCTGTGGATGTTGTTTACCTGGACTTTAGTAAAGCCTTTGACACTGTTTCCCACAGCATTCTCCTGGAGACGCTGGCTGCTTGTGGCTTGGACAGGTGTACTCTTCACTGGGTAAAAAACTGGCTGGATGGCTGGGCCCAAAGAGTTGTGGTGAATAGAGTTAAATCCAGTTGGCGGCCTGTCATAAGTGGTGTTCCCCAGGGCTCAGTATTGGGGCCAGTTCTGTTTAATATCTTTATCAATGATCTGGATGAGGGGATCAAGTGCACCCTCAGTAAGTTTGCAGACGACACCAAGTTGGGCGGGAGTGTTGATCTGCTGGAGCGTAGGAAGGCTCTACAGAGGGATCTGGACAGGCTGGATCGATGGGCCGAGGCCAATTGTATGAGATTCAACAAGGCTAAGTGCCAGGTCCTGCACTTGGGTCACAACAACCGCGTGCAACGCTATAGGGTTGGGGAAGAGTGGCTGGAAAGCTGCCCAGCGGAAAAGGACCTGGGGGTGTTGGTCGACAGCCGCCTGAATATGAGCCGGCAGCGTGCCCAGGTGGCCAAGAAGGCCAATAGCATCCTGGCTTGTATCAGAAATGGTGCGGCCAGCAAGGATGAGGGAACGGATCATCCCCCTGTACTCGGCGCTGGTGAGGCCACACCTCAAATACTGTGTGCAGTTTTGGGTCCCTCACTACAAGAAAGACATTGAGGTGCTGGAGTGTCTCCAAAGAAAAGCAACAAAGCTGGTGAAGGGTCCAGAGAACAAGTCTTATGAGGAGCAGCTGAGGGAACTGGGGTTGTTTAGTCTGGAGGAAAGGAGGCTGAGGGGAGACCTTATTGCTGTCTACAACTACTTGAAAGGAGGTTGTAGCGAGGTGGGTGTCAGTCTCTTCTCCCAAGTAGCAAGTGATAGGACGAGAGGAAACGGCCTCAAGTTGCACCAGGGAAGGTTTAGATTGCATATGAGGAAAAATTTTTTCACTGAAAGGGTTATCAAGCACTGAAACAGGCTGCCCAGGGAAGTGGTGAAGTCACCATCCCTGGAGGTATTTAAAAAACATGTAGATGTGGCATTAGGGACATGGTTTACTGGTGGACTTGGCAGTGTTAGGCTTACGGTTGGACTCGATGATCTTAAGGGTCTTTTCCAACCTACATGATTCTATGATTCTATGATATTTCCAGATTGATAGAGCAATTGTATTTAGGTGCATTTTCTATTTAATTCCATGATTTTTGAAGCATAAAATTATGACAACACCAGCAAGGAAAGGTCTTATGAGAAAGTAAGTAACAAGCAGAGACATATACTCATTTCAACCTATGATTTTTTCCTGTTAAGCCATAATGGATATCATGAAAGCAGCACTGGTAGTGGTATTGAGGGAAATTCTTTCCTGAGACTGCAAAACAGCATTCTGGAATTCCTTCAAAAATTCTGAAACTTGACAAAAAAGAAGTAGCTCTCAGTCTCAATACATGGTTTGAGAGGGAAAAAAAAATGTTTTTCCCTCTCCTACAGCACTTGCATCCAGGGAAGACTGAATTGCATTGGAGCACCAAATCCAACTCCAGGTAAAAAAAAAAATCTTCCACTTATCTTTTTCTCTGTGCCAGGTTTTGGACAGAAATAGTTAATAGAATTGATTTTTCTTAACGGATTTTTAAATAATAGAAGTATTTCTCATTTAGTTATAGTGCAGCAGTTACGATAAAAGGCAGGAGTGAACCTAGATTAATGATGAGACCTCTTTTTCATAAAGATTTTTTTCTGAAATACTGTGGGGGTTTTTCCAGGAATTCAGTGCTCTGGAGTGAATCTATTTAGCAGATTGAGTAGGGACAGCAATCCCTACTAACTGAAATACGCAATTTCTAAAGAATTTCTAGATGGTTTTAATGGCTACAGCTGTGCCATTTCTTACTGCTCTCACTTCTTTCCTTCTTTTAGCCTGTGAATCTCCCATGGTCTACTTTGACTGTAAAAACATCACTGCAGGAACAACTGGAGCAGAATGTCAAAAAAGTTGCCACACTCTGGATATGCAGTGTGTAAGTATGTCATGGCTGGATGAAATGGTGCTTCCAGGTTTTGCCTGTGCTCTTGGTGCTAAAGTAATTGATCTATCATCTGATCTACTCCAAATCTACAACACAGATACTTTGTTCTTGTAGCAAAAGCCCAAAACCATGTTATGAAGCATTAACGATGGGACCCTTAGACCAAAACATAATAAAGTAACATCCAAGTTAATTCATAAAATTGGTGTCTGCCTTTCTTCAGCTACTGCAGGTAACAGTAATTAGTAGTGAAAATATCTAGGGCTCTGCCACACATTTTAATTCTTTAGGAGAAAATTACTGGCTATAAGCTGGCTATGAGAAATCTTTCTTTCTCATACCATGATGTAATTGTGAACTTCTTGCACATCTGTCATGGTTTAACCCCAGTCAGCAACTAAGCACCATGCAGCCGCTTCCCCCTCCCCCCTCCCAGTGGGGTGAGGAGGAGGAAAGGGAAAAAAAGTAAAACTCGTGGGTTGAGATAAGAACAGTTTAATAACTGAAGTAAAATATAATACTAACAATAGTAATAATGAAATATAATAATAATAATAATAATAGTAATGAAAAGGAATATAACAAAAAAAGGAGGGGGGGGGGAAGGAAAGAAAAAGCACAATGCAATTGCTCACCACCTGCTGACTGATGCCAGAGCCGTGATCCGCGCCTCCCGGCAAACTCCCCCCTGTTTATGTACTGGGCATGATGTTCCATGGTACGGAATACCCCTTTGGCTAGTTCAGGTCAGCTGCCCTGGCTATGCTCCCTCCCAGCTTCTTGCACACCTGCTTGCTGGCAGAGCATGGGAAACTGAAAAGTCCTTGGCTTAAGATAAGCGCTACTTAGCAACAACTAAAACATCAGCGTGTTATCAACATCATTCTCACGCTAAATCCAAAACACAGCACTGTACCAGCTACTAAGAAGAGAGTTAACTCTGTCCCAGCCAAAACCAGGACAACATCTAATTATATTAGTCCACCTAGGTGCATGGTAGCCACATGCCATTTCGTGAATAAGTACCATATGAGATAAACAGATTTCAATGTAACTCAACCAAACTGAAAAAAATATTACTTATTTTCTTTTTAAAGCTCCATTCAATCACAAATCACCCACTACAAAGTGCAATGCTTCTTCAGCTAACACAGAGCAAGACTTAGGATTCAATGTATTTAAAATTTCACAGGCTCCAGCAGAGCAATCAGGATTCGCATACATAAAACATTTATCTTTAACAGATTTATATTCTATTAAATCAATGGCTAATAACTTTCTTTTTGTTCCATTGTCCTATAAGTACTTCATAGTCCTCTCCCATTTAAACTGGGCAGCAATAAGACCATATAAAGACATTTTATGAGAATTTAATCTTCCTTTTTCTATTGTGATTATTTCATTCTGAAATTATATCTTCCTCTTGACTTTTCTAGTATAGCATGCAATGTATATCTGGCTGCGTGTGCCCAGCTGGGCTTGTGTTAGATGGGAATGGTGGTTGTATTCCTGAAGAGGAATGTCCCTGTATTCACAATGAAGCCATGTATCAGCCTGGGGAAAAGATCAACGTTGACTGTAACACCTGGTAAATATTTCCTCAGAAGTAGCATTCCTGGTTCCATCATTTGCCTTTCCAAAGATCTTAAATAGTATAGCAGTGAGGAAAGATTTGGACTGCACATTTCATCAATTGATGGATCTTTTAGTTTTGGATTAAACAGTATGTGCAGGTTTCCTTCTGATGTAGGCAGATGGCCAAAACACAGAATGGGAGGAAATCTTTGGGACTACAGCGTTCATTAAGTATTATCCTGTTTTGCAGTTAACGCATTCAGAGAAGCAGAACAGAACTTTGCTTTAATTCTTTACATGAAAAATGTAAAAGACTATTTTAACTCCAGAATCAATATAACATTTACCAGGGATGAGTTGCCAAACAAATATTGAGCTGTTGGGATATGTCTACCCAAAACAGTGAGTTGTTTTACTATTAAAATGTTTTATTCTCATTCCTAGTGTATGCAAGAACAGGAAGTGGGAATGCACTGAAGATCAATGTCTGGGTACTTGTGCTGTTTATGGAGATGGTCATTATAATACCTTTGATGACAAAAGGTTCAGCTTCAATGGAAACTGTGAATACACACTCGTCCAGGTACTGATAATTAGCAACAGTAAATGAGATGTAACCTTGATTGCGTCTACAAGAATAATACATTTTTAAATGTTATTCTCTACCCAGGACCACTGTGGGAAGAGTGGCACAGCCAATGGGACCTTCAGGGTTATCACTGAAAATATTCCCTGTGGCAACACTGGGACAACTTGCTCAAAATCTATCAAAGTTTTCTTAGAGGTAAGAAGGTTTTGAATATAGACCAGTTTTGTTCTGTATCTGTTTAGGGCTTAGGAGAAGCCTAGATATCCATTGCTTGAAGGAAGTTGGAAAAATATTTTAAAAAGCAAATCAACTTGTAAATTAAGCTGAAATCAGATTAAAGTGAAATACTTGGTAGAGCTTCCCAGCTTTCCATCTTTTCCATTTCCCACTCTATCTTATATAACTCTTGGGCAAACTACAGATCTACAGGAAAATTGTCTTTAGCAGAAATTTCGCCTGTCGTGTCAGAAGATTATTTTATTCTGTGCAATGTAGTTCCTCCATGACTGCCAAAACACCCTTTTTTGACCTACACCATTTAAAATACCTTTTTACCACAGTTCCAGGAACCTGAGATTTGAACTATATAGTTTTGATTTATCACATTTAGATTATTTGTTTTCATTATATAAACTATTCGTAGTACCCTTAAAAGCAGAAAAACATGTTTAAGAGCACAGCTGCAGCTATTGAGTTCATTTCTAATCACCTTTTCCTCCTGTTTCAGAGCTATGAACTGATACTTGGTGAGGAGCATATCAGTGTCATAAAGCGAGGACAGGATGAGGAGGTGCCATATACAGTCCGCTATATGGGTATGTACTTGGTAATTGAGACCACAAGCGGACTGATCCTCATGTGGGACAAGAAAACCAGCATCTTCATCAAGCTCAGCCCTGATTTTAAGGTGCGGAACTAGCAGTTAAATGGCAATTTATAGTCCAGATTTGGACTGGGTGTGAATTTTGTTGAGACCCTGCCAAGACCCCAAACAGGTGATGTCTCTAGCATTCCTGCAGGACATCCCATGTTGTTTTTCTTTCTTCTGGTGCCTCAGGAAGCCATGTCATCATCCTGCTGCTGTTCTGAGCTCTGAAGGCAGCTTTCAGTGCCTATTTGGCCTGACAGAACTTGAGCTGGCAATCCGCTTTTTCGGACTTGACTTTGTTAAAATTACCCACTGAACCTTGGTAAAGGTTATTAGACCTTGTTGAAATTACATAGCTACATGTGTAGAAATCAACTGAGTAGTCTTGATCTTGAAAGTAATCCATTGTTTCCAGTTCTCATTGACACACAAATCAAATTATCATACTTCAAGAACAAGGAAGTGAAGTATTATGAGTGAAAGCCTCTTGTAAAATGCTACCATGTATTTTTCAAGCATATATCTACACAGGCAATAAGGAAAATGTATTCCTGTTGTCATATTCCTTCTCCTAGCTTATGATACATAAGTACTAAAAACTGTAGTAAATGAGGAATTTGCTATCTTATTGTATACCACAGTGATATTTCAATTAGGTATATAAATTAAGTATAATTTAGAACTAGATACACAAATTTATTTCGGTATCATAGGTTCTTTTGCTGCCTCACCCACTGGCACTTTATAAAAATAGTAGTAATTTGGGAAGTATGCACCTTAGATTCATAGAGAAAGCATGGCATCTACGGTAGCCTATCACAGTTTTACAGATCCATAAATTTAGAATGAGGGATATTTCTGGATGTGCAAGGAAAATGTCATTTCTTTTTATACCTGTGAGCAGTCATAACAGTAAAGACTCAATAAGTAGACTATGTGGCTGGATGGGTAGTATTTATGACAGTTTTGTAAGACTGTCAAGCCTTATGTACTTCTATTGTATAAAACAAGGCTTAAATGAAAAGCTTAGTCAGCTAACTGTGAGTCCTCATTTCCTTGTTAAAGACATACCTCAAAGACAGAAGGTTACAATGACAAAGATGGTTTTATTGTTCAGATTTAAAAGAAGAAAAGTCAACAGCAGTATCCTTCTAGCATTAGTGGTCATGTTCTGTTGCTGAGGAAACAAAGGCTGAAGATGTTCAGGAATGTTAGAATGGAATGGCACCATTGTAAGAGCTGAATTTCAAGTATTCTTTCAGTCTCAGATGTTGTTCAAGTTTTCTCACATCCATTATTATTTTATTTACTTCCTTTTGCAGGGCCAGATCTGTGGCCTCTGTGGAAATTACGATGGCAATGGCATCAATGACTTTACTACAAGGAGTCAGTCTGTGGTAGAGAATGTCCTAGAGTTTGGAAACAGCTGGAAAGTATCCTCTACGTGTCCTGATGCTTACAGCATAAAGGACCCATGTTCTACCAACCCTTATCGAAAGTCCTGGTCAGAGAAGCAGTGTAGCATCATCAACAGCAACGTCTTTGCTGCCTGTCACTCTCAGGTATTACAAGGGCAGAAGTTCACTGTGTGAAGACTAGGTCTGCGTATTATTGAAGCTGTTATTCTCATACATTTTAACATGCATGCCTAATTCATTAGCATGTTTCACTTTGAATTGTGTCAGGAACACTTCAATCTGAATCCGCTCAATGGGGACATTTAGTTCATACGAAATATTGACCTGTTACGAAATAATAATAATTTCATAATTACTATGTATTTTCTTGTAGTGTGACTTGAATAAAAATTCTGTTATACCATGTACAGAACACAAGCTCAATGAAATAATTACATAGTAATGAAGCATCAGCATAGACATTATTGACACTAAGTACACACCAAACAATGCAGGGTAACTCTGTGCTCTTCCTATTACCTTAGTTCTTTCCACTGGCAGAGACCT
Organism: Gymnogyps californianus; assembly: GCF_018139145.2. NCBI lineage: Eukaryota > Metazoa > Chordata > Aves > Accipitriformes > Cathartidae > Gymnogyps > Gymnogyps californianus. The sequence goes on along the minus strand of NC_059475.1, from coordinate 19,189,870 downwards.
TCATTTTCAAGTGCAGTTGCCTAATATTGCTTGGGAACATGAATCTGATCTTCCACTAGGATACAAGTCTCGGTGTCTAAAAATCTGTCAATAGGTGATTTGGATGTATCATCTGGCATCACCTCTGGTGTTTAACAGTGTATATAAACAAAAGAAAAAGAAATTACTGACGTAGGCCTTTTTTCTGAGACATTACAATTTTAAGAAAATTACCCTAGCAAAGCTAAAAAAGGATTTAGAGGCAGGATGTATAGTATTACATTTCTTTTTAATAACAGGTTGAACCAGCAAAATATTACCAAGCATGTGTGACAGATGCTTGTGCATGTGACACTGGAGGAGATTGTGACTGCTTTTGTACAGCAGTAGCTGCCTATGCTCAAGCATGTAGTGAAGTTGGTGTCTGCATAGCCTGGAGAACCCCATCAATCTGTCGTGAGTTTTATGTCATAAACACTTCTCTGAGAGTGTAGTTAAATGTACAGTGCCTTGCTGATGTCCTTGAACACACACTCCGGGTATCTTATGTATGTGCATTATAATCTCACCGTGTAGACTTTTCACACTAAGCTGTTTTGATGGTCACACAATTTCATCTATTCATTCATGGTTTTCAAGACTGATCAAGCAGCATTGCAGGGATGTGATGTATGGACATGAGTCAAAAAAAGCTCTTTTTTTTTTTTTTCTGAACATGTCCAAATTTCTGTTTCTCCTTAGCACTGTTCTGTGATTACTACAATCAACAAGGGGAATGTGAATGGCACTATAAGCCTTGTGGAGCCTCCTGTATGAAGACCTGTAGGAACCCAAGTGGAAAATGCCTCCATAACTTGTCAGGTTTAGAAGGTAAAAAGCGCTGCAGGTACCTTTAAGTGGGTACATTTTATTATATTTTTAATGGTCTTTAATGGAGTGTATTTCCCCCATCAGCTGCATTTGCACCATTCAATTCTGTTCAACATCATTGCATCCACATGAATGGAGGCAAAGTATGGAAATTGGAATTAAAAACATCTCTAGGACTAAGTCCTTGTGGGTGGGCTCTGCTGATGCTAGTACTCTGCATTACTTCCTAGAATTATTGGAAAAAATCAAATAGTAAAAATTATGACTATTAAAAACAAGACCTGCAAACACATTCTGCACAAATAAAACTTTTGCTGACTGTATCTCATTCTCACCTTTTCTACCTTCTGTATGCCCTTCTGCTTCCTTCAGGCTGCTACCCTAACTGCCCACCAGACAAGCCATATTTTCATGAGGATCAGATGAAGTGCGTTAGTCTCTGTGACTGTTATGATAATGAAGATGGAAAGATATATAGACGGGATCAATGTCATTTATGGTAAGACTTAACATACCAGCCTAATCGTGTACAAGGAAAAATGATCAAAATGGCGGTGGGAAATGTTACATGTTCCTGTTACAGGACAGGACTAGTTTATGCTGCCTGTGTAAATATAATGCCTTACTATCTAATGCCAGTTTTCTTACAACATTAGTAGTAAGAAGTTCTTACGTGATTTTATGTTCTGTTGAATTTGTTCCTGATTATGTTGTAAATCCTCAGCATAAAGATACAACAAGAATAGTAAGTCCTTTATGACCAGGCTTTCTCTATTTCCCATTCCTATGGCAGGAAATATATTGTTCCAGGAGTACAGATATCTAATAGGGGTCTACTTCCAAGGATTTTATTACATTCTTATACTGCTTGTAGTATTTAGACTCCTTCCCTTTTTAGCCTGCTTTTTAGTACAAAAACATTGCAAATGCAAGGAAAGTGATAAGGAGGAAAGAAGGAAAGTCTTTCTTAAGACTTCTACCTGTAGCTTTGCATAATATTTAGCTTCACTTCTATTTATAAGTTTGGGTTTAATATAAAGAAAGGTTTTGGAAAAAAATGGCAAAAAAGAAGCCGAAGTGAACTGGACACTCAAGGAATACACACAAATAAAGCGTCCTGTCTTTTGATGCTAGTATCTGGCAGAAAGGTGACTAATACAATTACTTCATAATCAAAAAAATATGTGGTTTTTTATGGTTTTTATTTCAGTGAATGCACATCTGAAGGTTTACAGTGCAAGTTTGATGATAAAGGTAAGACAGCTAAGAAGAATTATTAAGAAAATTAAATACTGGATATTATCTTTTCATAGAGGCCTGACAATAAACTTCTTCTGAATTTCAGCATGCCACTGCATTTATGAAGGGAACAGCTATAAATATGGTGAACTCATCTACAACACCACAGATGGAACTGGATGGTGTTTCAGTGCAACATGCGATGTCAATGGAACAATAAACAGAAATATCTTTAAATGTGGCATCTTTACAATAACCCCATTTACATTTTCTACAAGTCAGCCTACAACTACTGCTTCAGGTATGCACGAATACTCTTTTAAATAACTGAAAAATCTGTGGAAGGGACTGAAAATTGCCTGAAAGGGAGGGCCTTTGCATCACTTAATGGCATATACTTTTACTTGAAACTGTTGACTTCTGCTGGAGCCACTAATTCATCTGGCAGCTTCAGTTGCTAAAGAAGACCATAATCAAGGACGTAGAAATGAATACAGCATTTCTTACAAACTTAGTCTCCACTGTTTCACCATGGTTTTTCCAGGGGAAAAAAATAATAGAGCTTATTAATCATTGCACCCTGGAGAATCTCCTCATTTCCTTGCAAACAATAACCAGCAGTTCTAGACCAACTTCTGAAAACACAAGAGACAATTACTGCCATTTTATAAATTACTGACCACATTAGCGCAAACTGAAGATAAGAAATCTAGTTTGAGAGAATGCTCAAATTATTTAAAACCATTCTTTGGAAACTTTCCTAATTGTATTTAATAACCAAATCAACAGATTCCTTCTACTTCTACAGTACACTTCTACATTATTCTTGCAGTTAACTCATTATATGACCATGTAATTCTGAGAAATTGTGAGAAATATTTCCACAAAATTATACAATACTACAGCAAGAAATAAATATTCAACTTTAAGTCTTCTATTAAGTAATATTCCTATGAAGAACGTGGTATATATTCCACATGGTTGTCTTCATAATACTAAGAATATGAACAGAAATCTCATTAAAATAAGTAGAAAATACTTATTAGATTATATATTTCATATATATTGTATATGTGTATTCTATATTATAATGTATTATATATAAAATAGACATGTTAAATGTATGTTTTATATTTTATATTTATAAATATATTACATGTTATAATATTAAAATAAGTAGAAGAGTCATTAACCTGCAAAAATATTTTAAAGCCTGTGTGGTTATGCAGTTAAGTGTAAATAAGTACAGAGATAATACCAAGGAGAATAAAACCTCCTCTTACTTATACCATAGCAATCATGAGATCCCATTATCCTATGTACTGACATTGTGCACAAAGGATAATTTTTTCCTGCAGCTTTCTTTAATAAGAACAGACAAGACTTATATTTCCTCCTTTTAATTACAGAAATTACAACCGCAACACCAGTGACAACTGTATGTGTGAAGAATGTATGTGCATGGTCAGAATGGTATGATTGCACACAGCCTGGAAACGAAGAGGACAGTGGAGATTATGAAACATTTGAAAAACTCAGAGATAAAGGATACAGCGTGTGTAAAAACCCAAATGGTGTTCAATGCAGAGCCAAAGAATACCCAGATACAGAAATAAACAACCTTAACCAAACGGTACAATGTAGTAAAAGCACAGGATTAATATGCAATAACAAAGACCAAAAATCTAAGCATTGCTATAATTATGAAATCAGAATATCATGCTGCAGCTATATACCATGTTCAGAAATACAAACTACAACACCAAGAACCACAGAAGACTTCACAACTACTGCTGTAAAATCAACACCATTTACAGTACAGACAAAGATAAAATCAACAGTGCAAAACCAGAAAACTGAAGCGCAAAAAACCAAAGTATCTACAACATCACCACCAGACAGAGAAAGCACGACTCATCTGACTGAAATTTTAGCTAGAGCAAAAACATCACAAGTGTCAACAAAGGGTTACCAGACCACGTCACCTCCAGCAGAAATCACCACTGTGGCAACCCAGATGCCAACATCACCCACTACCACCTCCACACGCCCCCAGTCAGCAATGACAACCACTGCTGGCACCACAGTTATCCCCAGGACCACTGCCCCACCAACACAAGGCACAACCATCATCACTACCACCAGCAGGACTGCCACTACCGCGACCTCTCCGCCTCCAACACAAGGCACAACCATCAACACACCCACTCCAACAGTGCCCACCTCAGCCACTAGCACTGCCAGCACCTCAAGGTACTCTGAAGGAAGCACCACAACGTCCACAGCCACGTCTCCTCTAGCAGAAACCTCCACTGTGGCAACCCAGGCTCCAACATCACCTGCTACTGCCTCCACACTCCCCCGGTCAGCAATGACAACCACCGCTGGCACCACAGTTGTCCCCAGTACCACTGCCCCACCAACACAAGGCACAACCATCATCACACCCACTCCCACAGTGCCCACCTCAGCCATTAGCACTGCCAGCACCTCCAGGACCTCTGAAGGAAGCACCACAACTTCCACATCCCAATCTACTCCAGCAGAAACCTCCACTGTGGCAACCCAGGCTCCAACGTCACCCACTACTGCCTCCACCCTCCCCTGGTCAGCAATGACAACCACCGCTGCCACCATGGTTGTCCCCAGTACCACTGCCCTGCCAACACAAGGCACAACCATCATCACACTCACACCAACAGTGCCCACCTCAGCCACTAGCACTGCCAGCACCTCCAGGACCTCTGCAGGGAGCACCACAATGTCCACAGCCATGTCTGCTCTAGTAGAAACCTCCACTGTGGCAACTCAGGCTCCAATGTCACCTGCTACTGCCTCCACCCTCCCGCAGTCAGAAATGACAACCACCGCTGGCACCACACTTGTCCCCAGGACCACTGCCCCGCCAACACAAGGCACAACCACCATCACTACCACCAGCAGGACTACCACCAGCAGAGCCAGCACCACCAAGACCTCTCCACCTCCAACACAAGGCACGATCATCATCACACCCACTCCAACAGTGCCCACCTCAGCCATTAGCACTGCCAGCACCTACAGGACCTCTGCAGAAAGCACCACAACATCCACAGCCCCATCTACTCCAGCAGAAACCTCCACTGTGGCAACGCAGATGCCAACATCACCCTCTACTGCCTCCACCCTGCCCTGGTCAGCAATGACAACCACTGCTGGCACCACGGTTGTCCCCAGGACCATTGCCCTGCCAACACAAGGCACGACCATCATCACTACCACCAGCAGCACGACCAACAGCAGGGCCACCACCACCAAGACCTCTCCGCCTCCAACACAAGGCACAAAAACCATCACACTCACTCCAACAGTGCCCACCTCAGCCACTAGCATTGCCAGCACCTCCAGGACTACTGCAGGAAGCACCACAACATCCACAGCCATATCTGCTCCAGCAGAAACCTCCACTGTGGCAATCCAGGCTCCAACATCACCCGCTACTGCCTCCACACTCCCCCAGTCAGAAGTGACAACCACTGCTGGCACCACGGTTGTCCCCAGTACTACTGCCCCGCCAACACAAGGCACAACCATCATCACTACCACCAGCAGGGCCAGCACCACCAAGACCTCTCCGCCTCCAACACAAGGCACAACCATCATCACACCCACTCCAACAGTGCCCACCTCAGCCACTAGCACTGCCAGCACCTCCAGGAACTCTGCAGGAAGCACCACAACATCCACAGCCATATCTGCTGCAGCAGAAACGTCCACTGTGGCAACCCAGGCTCCAACATCACCTGCTACTGCCTCCACACTCCCCCAGTCAGAAATGACAACCACTGCTGGCACCACGGTTGTCCCCAGTACTACTGCCCTGCCAACACAAGGCACAACCATCATCACTACCACCAGCCGGACTGCCACTACCATGACCTCTCCACCTTCAACACAAGGCACAACCATCATCACACCCACTCCAACAGTGCCCACCTCAGCCATTAGCACTGCCAGCACCTCCAGGACCTCTGCAGGAAGCACCACAACTTCCACATCCCAATCTACTCCAGCAGAAACCTCCACTGTGGCAACCCAGGCTCCAACATCACTCACTACTGCCTCCACCCTCCCCTGGTCAGCAATGACATCCACCGCTGCCACCATGGTTGTCCCCAGTACCACTGCCCCACCAACACAAGGCACAACCATCATCACACTCACAATAACAGTGCCCACCTCAGCCACTAGCACTGCCAGCACCTCCAGGACCTCTGCAGGAAGTACCACAACGTCCACAGCCACATCTGCTCCAGCAGAAACCTCCACTGTGGCAACCCAGGCTCCAACGTCACCTGCTACTGCCTCCACACTCCCCCAGTCAGAAGTGACAACCACTGCTGGCACCACAGTTGTCCCCAGGACCACTGCCCTGCCAACACAAGGCACAACCATCATCACTACCACCAGCAGGGCCAGCACCACCAAGACCTCTCCGCCTCCAACACAAGGCACAACCATCATCACACCCACTCCAACAGTGCCCACCTCAGCCACTAGCACTGCCAGCACCTCGAGGAACTCTGCAGGAAGTACCACAACATCCACAGCCATATCTGCTGCAGCAGAAACCTCCACTGTAGCAACCCAGGCTCCAACATCACCTGCTACTGCCTCCACACTCCCCCAGTCAGCAATGACAACCACTGCTGGCACCACAGTTGTCCCCAGTACTACTGCCCTGCCAACACAAGGCACAACCATCATCACTACCACCAGCAGGTCTGCCACTACCACGACCTCTCCACCTTCAACACAAGGCACAACCATCATCACACCCACTCCCACAGTGCCCACCTCAGCCATTAGCACTGCCAGCACCTCCAGGACCTCTGAAGGAAGCACCACAACTTCCACATCCCAATCTACTCCAGCAGAAACCTCCACTGTGGCAACCCAGGCTCCAACATCACCCACTACTGCCTCCACCCTCCCCTGGTCAGCAATGACAACAACCGCTGCCACCATGGTTGTCCGCAGTACCACTGCCATGCCAACACAAGGCACAACCATCATCACACTCACACCAACAGTGCCCACCTCAGCCACTAGCACTGCCAGCACATCCAGGACCTCTGCAGGAAGTACCACAACGTCCACAGCCACATCTGCTCCAGCAGAAACCTCCACTGTAGCAACCCAGATGCCAACATCACCTGCTACTGCCTCCACACTCCCCCAGTCAGAAATGACAACCACTGCTGGCACCACAGTTGTCCCCAGGACCACTGCCCTGCCAACACAAGGCACAACCATCATCACTGCCACCAGCAGGACTACCACCAGCAAGACCTCTCTCCCTCCAACACAAGGCACAACCATCATCACACCCACTCCAACAGTGCCCACCTCAGCCATTAGCACTGCCAGCACCTACAGGACCTCTGCAGAAAGCACCACAACGTCCACAGCCACGTCTCCTCCAGCAGAAACCTCCAATGCGGAAACGCAGATGCCAACATCACCCTCTGCTGCCTCCACCCTGCCCTGGTCAGCAATGACAACCACTGCTGGCACCACGGTTGTCCCCAGGACCACTGCCATGCCAACACAAGGCACAACCATCATCACACTCACACCAACAGTGCCCACCTCAGCCACTAGCACTGCCAGCACCTCCAGGACCTCTGCAGAAAGCACCACAACGTCCACAGCCACATCTGCTCCAGCAGAAACGTCCACTGTGGCAACCCAGGCTCCAACATCACCCGCTACTGCCTCCACACTCCCCCGGTCACCAATGACAACCACTGCTGGCACCACAGTTGTCCCCAGGACCATTACCCCGCCAACACAAGGCACAACCATCATCACTACCACCAGCAGGACCAGCACCACCAAGACCTCTCCCCCTCTGACAGAAGGCACAACCATCATCACACTCACTCCAACAGTGCCCACCTCAGCCACTAGCACTGCCAGCACCTCCAGGACCTCTGCAGGAAGCACCACAACATCCACAGCCATATCTGCTGCAGCAGAAACGTCCACTGTGGCAACCCAGGCTCCAACATCACCTGCTACTGCCTCCACACTCCCCCAGTCAGAAGTGACAGCCACTGCTGGCACCACGGTTCTCCCCAGTACTACTGCCCTGCCAACACAAGGCACAACCATCATTACTACCACCAGCCGGACTGCCACTACCAAGACCTCTCCCCCTCCAACACAAGGCACAACCATCATCACACCCACTCCAACAGTGCCCACCTCAGCCACTAGCACTGCCAGCACCTCCAGGACCTCTGCAGGAAGTACCACAACATCCACAGCCACGTCTCCTCCAGCAGAAACCTCCACTGTGGCAACGCAGGTGCCAACATCACCCTCTACTGCCTCCACCCTGCCCTGGTCAGCAATGACAACCACTGCTGGCACCACAGTTGTCCCCAGTACTACTGCCCTGCCAACACAAGGCACAACCATCATCACTACCACCAGCAGGACTACCACCAGCAAGACCTCTCCGCCTCCAACACAAGGCACAACCATCATCACACCCACTCCAACAGTGCCCACCTCAGCCACTAGCACTGCCAGCACCTCCAAGACCACTACAGGAAGCACAACGACGTCCACAGCCACATCTGCTGCACCTGAAACCTCCACTGTGGCAACCCAGGCTCCAATGTCACCTGCTACTGCCTCCACACTCCCCCAATCAGAAGTGACAACCACTGCTGGCACCACAGTTGTCCCCAGGACCACTGCCCCGCCAACACAAGGCACAACCATCATCACTACCACCAGCAGGGCCAGCACCACCAAGACCTCTCCCCCTCCAACACAAGGCACAACCATCATCACACCCACTCCAACAGTGCCCACCTCAGCCACTAGCACTGCCAGCACCTCAAGGTACTCTGCAGGAAGCACCACAACATCCACAGGCACATCCGCTGCACCTGAAACCTCCACTGTGGCAACCCACACTCCAATGTCACCTGCTACTGCCTCCACACGCCCCCAGCCAGAAATTACAACCACCGCTGCCACCATGGTTGTCCCCAGGACCACTGCCCTGCCAACACAAGGCACGACCATCATCACTACCACTAGCAGGGCTATCACCAGCAAGACCTTTCCCCCTCTGACAGAAGGCACAACAACCATCACACTCACACCAACAGTGCCCACCTCAGCCACTAGCACTGCCAGCACCTCCAGCACCATAAACAGCTGCCAGCAGCACTGTGCCTGGACGCAGTGGTTTGACTTGGATTCCCCTAGCCCTGGTAGCGAAAATGGAGACATAGAGACGTTTGCAAAAATCCGAGCCGCCGGGTATGCACTGTGTGACAAGCCACAAGACATCAAGTGCCGTGCTAAAGATTACCCTTATAGGAGTCTGGACAAACTGGGACAGAAGTTTGAGTGCAGTCTTGACACTGGCCTTGTGTGCAGAAATAAGGATCAGATCAGAAAGTACCCGATGTGCTTCGACTACGAGGTCAAGGTGCTGTGCTGTGACCGTGAACACTGCCAGACAACATCAGCAACCACAGGACCCACTGCAGGCTCCTCCACCAAAGCCTCTCCTGTAGAAACCTCCACTGTGGCAACCCAGGCTCCAACGTCACCTGCTACTGCCTCCACACGCCCCCAGTCAGAAATGACAACCACTGCTGGCACCACAGTTGTCCCCAGGACCACTGCCCCGCCAACACAAGGCACAACCATCATCACTACCACCAGCAGGGCCAGCACCACCAAGACCTCTCCCCCTCCAACACAAGGCACAACCATCATCACACCCACTCCAACAGTGCCCACCTCAGCCATTAGCACTGCCAGCACCTCCAGGACCTCTGCAGGAAGCACCACAACGTCCACAGCCACATCTCCTCCAGCAGAAACCTCCACTGTGGCAACCCAGGCTCCAACATCACCCACTACTGCCTCCACCCTCCCCTGGTCAGCAATGACAACAACCGCTGCCACCATGGTTGTCCGCAGTACCACTGCCATGCCAACACAAGGCACAACCATCATCACACTCACACCAACAGTGCCCGCCTCAGCCACTAGCACTGCCAGCACCTCCAGGACCTCTGCAGGAAGTACCACAACGTCCACAGCCACATCTGCTCCAGCAGAAACCTCCACTGTAGCAACCCAGATGCCAACATCACCTGCTACTGCCTCCACACTCCCCCAGTCAGAAATGACAACCACTGCTGGCACCACAGTTGTCCCCAGGACCACTGCCCTGCCAACACAAGGCACAACCATCATCACTACCACCAGCCGGACTGCCACTACCATGACCTCTCCACCTTCAACACAAGGCACAACCATCATCACACCCACTCCCACAGTGCCCACCTCAGCCATTAGCACTGCCAGCACCTCCAGGACCTCTGCAGGAAGTACCACAACGTCCACAGCCACATCTGCTCCAGCAGAAACCTCCACTGTAGCAACCCAGATGCCAACATCACCTGCTACTGCCTCCACACTCCCCCAGTCAGAAGTGACAACCACTGCTGGCACCACAGTTGTCCCCAGGACCACTGCCCCGCCAACACAAGGCACAACCATCATCACTACCACCAGCAGGGCCAGCACCACCAAGACCTCTCCCCCTCCAACACAAGGCACAACCATCATCACACCCACTCCAACAGTGCCCACCTCAGCCACTAGCACTGCCAGCACCTCAAGGTACTCTGCAGGAAGTACCACAACATCCACAGCCCTATCTGCTGCAGCAGTAACCTCCACTGTGGCATCCCAGGCTCCAACGTCACCTGCTACTGCCTCCACACGCCCCCAGTCAGAAGTGACAACCACTGCTGGCACCACAGTTGTCCCCAGTACTACTGCCCTGCCAACACAAGGCACAACCATCATCACTACCACCAGCAGGTCTGTCACTACCACGACCTCTCCACCTTCAACACAAGGCACAACCATCATCACACCCACTCCCACAGTGCCCACCTCAGCCATTAGCACTGCCAGCACCTCCAGGACCTCTGCAGGAAGCACCACAACTTCCACATCCCAATCTACTCCAGCAGAAACCTCCACTGTGGCAACCCAGGCTCCAACATCACCCACTACTGCCTCCACCCTCCCCTGGTCAGCAATGACAACCACCGCTGCCACCATGGTTGTCCCCAGTACCACTGCCCCACCAACACAAGGCACAACCATCATCACACTCACACCAACAGTGCCCACCTCAGCCACTAGCACTGCCAGCACCTCCAGGACCTCTGCAGGAAGTACCACAATGTCCACAGCCACATCTGCTCCAGCAGAAACCTCCACTGTGGCAACCCAGGCTCCAACGTCACCTGCTACTGCCTCCACACGCCCCCAGTCAGAAATGACAACCACTGCTGGCACCACAGTTGTCCCCAGGACCACTGCCCTGCCAACACAAGGCACAACCATCATCACTGCCACCAGCAGGACTACCACCAGCAAGACCTCTCCGCCTCCAACACAAGGCACAACCATCATCACACCCACTCCAACAGTGCCCACCTCAGCCATTAGCACTGCCAGCACCTACAGGACCTCTGAAGGAAGCACCACAACGTCCACAGCCACGTCTCCTCCAGCAGAAACCTCCAATGCGGAAACGCAGATGCCAACATCACCCTCTGCTGCCTCCACCCTGCCCTGGTCAGCAATGACAACCACTGCTGGCACCATGGTTGTCCCCAGGACCACTGCCATGCCAACACAAGGCACAACCATCATCACACTCACTCCAACAGTGCCCACCTCAGCCATTAGCACTGCCAGCACCTCCAGGACCTCTGCAGAAAGCACCACAACGTCCACAGCCACATCTCCTCCAGCAGAAACCTCCACTGTGGCAACCCAGGCTCCAACATCACCAGCTACTGCCTCCACACTCCCCCAGTCAGAAGTGACAACCACTGCTGGCACCACGGTTGTCCCCAGTACTACTGCCCCGCCAACACAAGGCACAACCATCATTACTACCACCAGCCGGACTGCCACTACCAAGACCTCTCCACGTCCAACACAAGGCACAACCATCATCACACCCACTCCAACAGTGCCCACCTCAGCCACTAGCACTGCCAGCACCTCCAGGACCTCTGCAGGAAGTACCACAACATCCACAGCCACGTCTCCTCCAGCAGAAACCTCCACTGTGGCAACGCAGGTGCCAACATCACCCTCTACTGCCTCCACCCTGCCCTGGTCAGCAATGACAACCACTGCTGGCACCACAGTTGTCCCCAGGACCACTGCCCCGCCAACACAAGGCACAACCATCATCACTACCACCAGCAGGGCCAGCACCACCAAGACCTCTCCCCCTCCAACACAAGGCACAACCATCATCACACCCACTCCAACAGTGCCCACCTCAGCCACTAGCACTGCCAGCACCTCCAAGACCACTACAGGAAGCACAACGACGTCCACAGCCACATCTGCTGCACCTGAAACCTCCACTGTGGCAACCCAGGCTCCAATGTCACCTGCTACTGCCTCCACACTCCCCCAATCAGAAGTGACAACCACTGCTGGCACCACAGTTGTCCCCAGGACCACTGCCCCGCCAACACAAGGCACAACCATCATCACTACCACCAGCAGGGCCAGCACCACCAAGACCTCTCCCCCTCCAACACAAGGCACAACCATCATCACACCCACTCCAACAGTGCCCACCTCAGCCACTAGCACTGCCAGCACCTCAAGGTACTCTGCAGGAAGCACCACAACATCCACAGGCACATCCGCTGCACCTGAAACCTCCACTGTGGCAACCCACACTCCAATGTCACCTGCTACTGCCTCCACACGCCCCCAGCCAGAAATTACAACCACCGCTGGCACCACAGTTGTCCCCAGGACCACTGCCCTGCCAACACAAGGCACGACCATCATTACTACTACTAGCAGGGCTATCACCAGCAAGACCTTTCCCCCTCTGACAGAAGGCACAACAACCATCACACTCACACCAACAGTGCCCACCTCAGCCACTAGCACTGCCAGCACCTCCAGCACCATAAACAGCTGCCAGCAGCACTGTGCCTGGACGCAGTGGTTTGACTTGGATTCCCCTAGCCCTGGTAGCGAAAATGGAGACATAGAGACGTTTGCAAAAATCCGAGCCGCCGGGTATGCACTGTGTGACAAGCCACAAGACATCAAGTGCCGTGCTAAAGATTACCCTTATAGGAGTCTGGACAAACTGGGACAGAAGTTTGAGTGCAGTCTTGACACTGGCCTTGTGTGCAGAAATAAGGATCAGATCAGAAAGTACCCGATGTGCTTCGACTACGAGGTCAAGGTGCTGTGCTGTGACCGTGAACACTGCCAGACAACATCAGCAACCACAGGACCCACTGCAGGCTCCTCCACCAAAGCCTCTCCTGTAGAAACCTCCACTGTGGCAACCCAGGCTCCAACGTCACCCGCTACTGCCTCCACACGCCCCCAGTCAGAAATGACAACCACTGCTGGCACCACAGTTGTCCCCAGGACCACTGCCCCGCCAACACAAGGCACAACCATCATCACTACCACCAGCAGGGCCAGCACCACCAAGACCTCTCCCCCTCCAACACAAGGCACAACCATCATCACACCCACTCCAACAGTGCCCACCTCAGCCATTAGCACTGCCAGCACCTCCAGGACCTCTGCAGGAAGCACCACAACGTCCACAGCCACATCTCCTCCAGCAGAAACCTCCACTGTGGCAACCCAGGCTCCAACATCACCCACTACTGCCTCCACCCTCCCCTGGTCAGCAATGACAACAACCGCTGCCACCATGGTTGTCCGCAGTACCACTGCCATGCCAACACAAGGCACAACCATCATCACACTCACACCAACAGTGCCCGCCTCAGCCACTAGCACTGCCAGCACCTCCAGGACCTCTGCAGGAAGTACCACAACGTCCACAGCCACATCTGCTCCAGCAGAAACCTCCACTGTAGCAACCCAGATGCCAACATCACCTGCTACTGCCTCCACACTCCCCCAGTCAGAAGTGACAACCACTGCTGGCACCACAGTTGTCCCCAGGACCACTGCCCTGCCAACACAAGGCACAACCATCATCACTACCACCAGCCGGACTGCCACTACCATGACCTCTCCACCTTCAACACAAGGCACAACCATCATCACACCCACTCCCACAGTGCCCACCTCAGCCATTAGCACTGCCAGCACCTCCAGGACCTCTGCAGGAAGTACCACAACGTCCACAGCCACATCTGCTCCAGCAGAAACCTCCACTGTAGCAACCCAGATGCCAACATCACCTGCTACTGCCTCCACACTCCCCCAGTCAGAAGTGACAACCACTGCTGGCACCACAGTTGTCCCCAGGACCACTGCCCCGCCAACACAAGGCACAACCATCATCACTACCACCAGCAGGGCCAGCACCACCAAGACCTCTCCCCCTCCAACACAAGGCACAACCATCATCACACCCACTCCAACAGTGCCCACCTCAGCCACTAGCACTGCCAGCACCTCAAGGTACTCTGCAGGAAGTACCACAACATCCACAGCCCTATCTGCTGCAGCAGTAACCTCCACTGTGGCATCCCAGGCTCCAACGTCACCTGCTACTGCCTCCACACTCCCCCAGTCAGAAGTGACAACCACTGCTGGCACCACAGTTGTCCCCAGTACTACTGCCCTGCCAACACAAGGCACAACCATCATCACTACCACCAGCAGGTCTGCCACTACCACGACCTCTCCACCTTCAACACAAGGCACAACCATCATCACACCCACTCCCACAGTGCCCACCTCAGCCATTAGCACTGCCAGCACCTCCAGGACCTCTGCAGGAAGCACCACAACTTCCACATCCCAATCTACTCCAGCAGAAACCTCCACTGTGGCAACCCAGGCTCCAACATCACCCACTACTGCCTCCACCCTGCCCTGGTCAGCAATGACAACAACCGCTGCCACCATGGTTGTCCGCAGTACCACTGCCCTGCCAACACAAGGCACAACCATCATCACACTCACACCAACAGTGCCCACCTCAGCCACTAGCACTGCCAGCACATCCAGGACCTCTGCAGGAAGTACCACAACGTCCACAGCCACATCTGCTCCAGCAGAAACCTCCACTGTGGCAACCCAGGCTCCAACATCACCTGCTACTGCCTCCACACTCCCCCAGTCAGAAATGACAACCACTGCTGGCACCACAGTTGTCCCCAGGACCACTGCCCTGCCAACACAAGGCACAACCATCATCACTGCCACCAGCAGGACTACCACCAGCAAGACCTCTCCGCCTCCAACACAAGGCACAACCATCATCACACCCACTCCAACAGTGCCCACCTCAGCCATTAGCACTGCCAGCACCTACAGGACCTCTGAAGGAAGCACCACAACGTCCACAGCCACGTCTCCTCCAGCAGAAACCTCCACTGCGGAAACGCAGATGCCAACATCACCCTCTGCTGCCTCCACCCTGCCCTGGTCAGCAATGACAACCACTGCTGGCACCATGGTTGTCCCCAGGACCACTGCCATGCCAACACAAGGCACAACCATCATCACACTCACTCCAACAGTGCCCACCTCAGCCATTAGCACTGCCAGCACCTCCAGGACCTCTGCAGAAAGCACCACAACGTCCACAGCCACATCTCCTCCAGCAGAAACCTCCACTGTGGCAACCCAGGCTCCAACATCACCCGCTACTGCCTCCACACTCCCCCAGTCAGAAGTGACAACCACTGCTGGCACCACAGTTGTCCCCAGGACCACTGCCCCGCCAACACAAGGCACAACCATCATCACTACCACCAGCAGGGCCAGCACCACCAAGACCTCTCCCCCTCCAACACAAGGCACAACCATCATCACACCCACTCCAACAGTGCCCACCTCAGCCACTAGCACTGCCAGCACCTCCAAGACCACTACAGGAAGCACAACGACGTCCACAGCCACATCTGCTGCACCTGAAACCTCCACTGTGGCAACCCAGGCTCCAATGTCACCTGCTACTGCCTCCACACTCCCCCAATCAGAAGTGACAACCACTGCTGGCACCACAGTTGTCCCCAGGACCACTGCCCCGCCAACACAAGGCACAACCATCATCACTACCACCAGCAGGGCCAGCACCACCAAGACCTCTCCCCCTCCAACACAAGGCACAACCATCATCACACCCACTCCAACAGTGCCCACCTCAGCCACTAGCACTGCCAGCACCTCAAGGTACTCTGCAGGAAGCACCACAACATCCACAGGCACATCCGCTGCACCTGAAACCTCCACTGTGGCAACCCACACTCCAATGTCACCTGCTACTGCCTCCACACGCCCCCAGCCAGAAATTACAACCACCGCTGGCACCACAGTTGTCCCCAGGACCACTGCCCTGCCAACACAAGGCACGACCATCATTACTACTACTAGCAGGGCTATCACCAGCAAGACCTTTCCCCCTCTGACAGAAGGCACAACAACCATCACACTCACACCAACAGTGCCCACCTCAGCCACTAGCACTGCCAGCACCTCCAGCACCATAAACAGCTGCCAGCAGCACTGTGCCTGGACGCAGTGGTTTGACTTGGATTCCCCTAGCCCTGGTAGCGAAAATGGAGACATAGAGACGTTTGCAAAAATCCGAGCCGCCGGGTATGCACTGTGTGACAAGCCACAAGACATCAAGTGCCGTGCTAAAGATTACCCTTATAGGAGTCTGGACAAACTGGGACAGAAGTTTGAGTGCAGTCTTGACACTGGCCTTGTGTGCAGAAATAAGGATCAGATCAGAAAGTACCCGATGTGCTTCGACTACGAGGTCAAGGTGCTGTGCTGTGACCGTGAACACTGCCAGACAACATCAGCAACCACAGGACCCACTGCAGGCTCCTCCACCAAAGCCTCTCCTGTAGAAACCTCCACTGTGGCAACCCAGGCTCCAACGTCACCCGCTACTGCCTCCACACGCCCCCAGCCAGAAATGACAACCACTGCTGGCACCACAGTTGTCCCCAGGACCACTGCCCCGCCAACACAAGGCACAACCATCATCACTACCACCAGCAGGGCCAGCACCACCAAGACCTCTCCCCCTCTGACAGAAGGCACAACCATCATCACACCCACTCCCACAGTGCCCACCTCAGCCATTAGCACTGCCAGCACCTCCAGGACCTCTGCAGAAAGCACCACAACGTCCACAGCCACATCTCCTCCAGCAGAAACGTCCACTGTGGCAACCCAAGCTCCAACGTCACCCACTACTGCCTTCACCCTCCCCCAGTCAGGAATTACGAGCACCATAGGTGTTACAGATATTCTTCCAACTTCTGTTTCTTCTACTGGACAAAGTACTGCCACTACTGTTTTTCCTACAAGTTTCTCTACCACAAGCAGCCCAGGTATGTCATTGTTTACCTCTGGAAAGGTTAAAAACAGCTATTTGAGCAGAACAACATTGGCATCATTGTCTTCTGTGACTTCTTCTATCATCCCTATTTCTTCCAACACATAAACCAATTTTTCATGTATCTGTCCCTCTGCTACCAGTATCTGTCTTAGACAAGTGAGTGGACCCCGTAGCTTGATTATTACTTATCCTAGCTTGAGGGAGACAGTGGTGACTTTGAAACTTTTGAAAGTATTAGAGCTAAATGTCATAATATTTGCCAAATCCCAGATGATATTCAGCATAGAGCTAAAAGATTTCCAGAATCTCCACTTAGCAGTAGGTCAAGTAGTTGAATGCAACAAAGATGTTGGCTTGATTTGCCGGAATGTTGAACAGTCCTCTCCAATATGTTAAAATTACGAGATCAAAATGCTGTGCTACAAACTAAAGTATGTCTTGTGCTCAACAGTAGCTACAACTGGTACATCACAATCAAGTCATGTTACAAGAAGAATTTCTGCAATCTTCAGATCTTCCCCCAGCACACCTGTCACAACAGAAGCAAGTACATATGTTACATTAAGCAGAACAACTCCATGTTTTTGTCATGTGTTTGCTAAATATTTTTCTCCTGGTAAGTGCCTTATTTTATGGTTATAAAAATTTTCCTAAGCAATATAAACCCTTAATACTCTATTCAATTAAAGATAACCACTCAAAATCGTCTAAACATAGAAGTTTTTATACATGACTACATTTTATATTTTCACTGTATTTTCTTGTTTTTTTCCCTAAGTATTTTCATTGGTCTTTTAATTTCTCCTTCAATTTTCCTCTACAGGGGAAGTGGTATACAACAGAACAGATCGGGCTGGCTGTAATTTTTATGCACTTTGCAGCAAGGAATGCGAAATTGACCGATTCCAGGGGCCATGTCCTTCGACAACTTTCACTTCAGTCACCTCAGAAACTACAACACAAGCCGCCTCATCCACAGAACGTGTATTTCCTTCTGTCTCACCAACCACAGCAACATCCCTCACAACTTCAGTAGAAAGAAACTGTACTGATGTCAATCCTCCACGAAAGGTGGTTCCCCTTGTTATTTTCTAATATATCACCATTGCAAAACCAGCCCAATTTCTGTCCTCTAATAGGCAATTCAAATCAACTTGTAGGTATTTCAATAACAAAGTTAGTCATGTTACAAATGACCTGATAGTGCACAATTCTTCAACCTGGCATTACCAGGCTTTTAAGTAGTCTGGAGATGGAAAAGCTCGCTAATACCATGGCAGAGACTTTTTTTTTTAAAAAAGACATTTAAATGTCATAGAAATAAGTAGACCAGCTATGAAAGCATTAAAATCTCATTCTTTCTACACAGAAGAAAATTCTGTGATTGTTGTCAGCTTGCCTGCTCTGAAGGCCTGAAATCATATGCTAAGAAAACTCTGATCTGAACTCCCTACCAATTCTGAGAGCCTATCTCAAGTTGAAACAGAACAACTATGGTGAGAGAGCACTTAAGAATAAATCGTTTACATATTTTCAGCCTGGAGAGAACTGGATAAGTGAATGCCAGAAGTGTGTCTGTGACCCCCTCACTGCTACCATACAATGCCAGCCGCTCCTGTGCCAAACAGTTCAGACACCAATTTGTGACCCAGGATTTGCTCCCGTGTCTGTATCACCCCCAAAAGACTCATGTTGTCCTCAATTTCAATGCCGTAAGTATTAAAAATACATATATAAATACCAGGCTACACACTCCGGTAAATTACATTTGCACTTCTGTTAATATCTAAGCAAGTTCTTCATGTATCACAACAAAAGCAAAACCTTCCTTAAATTGTTCTGGCTCAGTGAACGTGCATCATTTTTTGGCTAAATATGCATTAGAAGTTTATTTAAAAACAAAATGTTATTTTCAATGAAGTTTGCTGAGAGAATTGGAATGGGTCCGAGAGCATGATAATACTTTGAACCTTCAAGTGGTCTATGTAGCTCAACTATCCCTGTATCTGTAATCATAACAGTTATTAATGCATTTTATTTAATGTTATTAATGTAACATTGGAGCACATTAACATTAGCCTAACTGTAGCTAAACTAAGATGCATAAACATAAGAATAAGCCAGCAGAAAGCTTAACAGTTAACTACAAAAGCAAGTAACACAAAGCAATAATACAAAGTGAATTGTATTCATTAACTGAATTGTCAATGTATGAAAAATAATAATTATACTTACACTGTTGTTGATACTCATGAAAATTTAAAAATCCAACAGCTATATATGTTTATTTATATACATATATTTTTATTCACATATATTTATACAAAAGAATAAAAAGAAAGTGGTAGCCACAAATTAAGCCCAAAACAAGAAGGTCAAAACAAAGGAACAGCCAAGTTTGAAGTAGTTCTGTGAAAGACATGAATGGGCTCTACCAGGTTGTCAAATTATTTATATTATCACAGTAAGAATACCTTTTTTCCACTCAGAGACAATCTTCCATCCAAGCCACGTTCTGAGAGGTCATAAAGAATCAATAACAACGGCATCTTTGAATGTTATTGGACTTCTAGGGTTCAAAGAGGAAACAACTAATTTAATTTGAAGTGAACCTGATATCAAAATGGCAAAAAAGGGATTTTTCATGCATAGCTTGAGATTGAAGCCATTTCTCCTCAACTCTTCTAGCTGATTTCAGAAAAGAAACTTTACTTAAACATCCAGCTACACTAAATATGAGGTCTAAGCATGTAGGGGGGATTGAATTCAAGTTTTCCATAATCTCTGTGTTAGTAACAAAACTTGATAACATCTTGACTTCTGAGGAAGTCTCACAATTTGAGTTTACTCCAGAATTTTGTTTTGTTTTGGTTTTTTTTTTTCAGAACCAACATCTGACATCTGTGTGATTAACGGTACAACGTACATGGTGAGAATGTTATACTTACAACGGTATATTGGTAGAAGTGAAATGTACAACCTTTCTACCAAAATAAGCCTTTGAGAAAGTTCTTTTTCCCAGTACATGTTTTTTTATCTCTAGCCCTTAACTGGAAGTTATTTTTTTTCTAATGTCAAAACCAAAATTGTCACAGAAGAGTTCCTCAACATGTAGCATAAAACAAGAGTGTATCATTTTTAGTGATGTGCTTTCTTTTTAAGCTCTCTCCCACTTCTGGAATTAATGAATTTTCCAAACGAGCTGATGAATAGCCCAAACTCAACCACTCTTTGAAATAAGCCCAGAAACCCTTCAAAAATAAAGCTAGGATTTTTGCTTTAATTAATACCTAAATCTTTTGCTAAAATTGGTACTTAGGACATTTAGTCAAAATTTAAACCTTAGCACTGGAGCCTTTTGGGGATACCTTTCAGAAAGACTAAAATCCATGTGTAAATTTGTATCTCTGCTTATGTATCTGCATATGTATCCAATTATTTTAATCTCCATTTTTAAAATATAATTGTTTTATAACCACTGGACATAACAGGGAAAAAAAATTCTTAAATTCAGCATTGAAAAGCTGGTAAAATAATGAGGCAGTACAAACCAGTCTTACCTGCATTTTATTAATTTACTTTTCTCTTTTATATTGCTTCATTTAGTTTCCTCCTAATGCGTGCTTTCTTGCAAGGCATAAAGCCAAACAACTTTATGTTTGAAGACAGCTGAACAACACTTGCATTTCAGCAACCTTAATGGTTCTCAGCAATGCTTTGAACTCCGCCTATAAATTATATAGAAACTGTTGCCATTTGAATTTTTTCTTCTGTCTTCCAGGTTGGAATGTCAATAGTAAACAATTCATGTCAGAACTGTACCTGCAGTTCTGAGAAAGATCCAGTGACTCACAAAAACATTGTGCATTGTGAAAGAGTTCGATGTGAAACATCTTGCCCACTGGTGAGTACAGATTCTCTAGGCTGCCCAGTCAGCCCCGAATTACAGGAAGACTAGAATTCTCCATCACCAACTCAACATATTTCTCTTTCATCTCCTTGTGAGTAGGGTTATCAACATATGACTCAGGATGGAGAGTGCTGCGGGAAGTGTATTGACGTAGCTTGCAAAATCAAACTAAGTAACAACACTGTTCTCGTGCTCAGTGTAAGTATTCCTTCCATTTTCAGATCTCTCTATTAGCCAATACAGGTTAGAACAGCTAAGAGTCAACCCATGTCTCTTACTAGTAAAAACCTAATTAATACTGAAATTACTCGGAAAACAACACACCAGTTTTCTGAATTGATGTATTGGGTTTGTGTGGCAAGGTTTTCGTAGCGGGACGAGCTACAGGGGTGACTTCTGTGAGAAGCTGCTAGGAACTTCCCCTATGTCCGACAGAGCCAATGCCAGCTGGCTTGAAGTCGGACCCGCCGCTGGCCAAGGCCAAGCCCATCAGCAATGGTGGTAGCACCTCTGGGATAGCATATTTAAGAAGGGGGGGAAAAAACTGCGCATTTTGCAGCTGGAGAGAGGAGTGAGAATATGTGAGAGAAACAATGCTGCAGACACCAAGGTCAGGGAAGAAAGAAGGGGAGGAGGTGCTCCAGGCGCCCCAGCAGAGATTCCCCTGCAGCCCGTGGTGAAGACCATGGTGAGGTAGGCTGTCCCCCTGCAGCCCACGGAGGTCCACGGTGGAGCAGATATCCACCTGCAGCCTGTGGAGGACCCCACAGCAGAGCAGGTGGATGCCCAAAGGAGGTTGTGACCCCATGGGAAGCCCGCACTGGAGCAGGCTCCTGGCAGGACCTGTGGACCCATGGAGAGAGGAGCCCACGCTGAAGCAGGTGTGCTGGCAGGACTTGTGACCCCGTGGGGAACCCACGCTGGAGCAGTCTGTTCCTGAAGGACTGCACCCCGTGGATGGGACCCACGCTGAAGGACTTTGTGAAGAACTGTAGCCCATGGGAAGGACTCACGTTGGAGAAGTTTGTGGAGAACTGTCTCCCGTGGGAGGGACCCCATGCTGGAGCAGGGGAAGAGTGTGAGGAGTCCTCCCCCTGAGGAGGAAGGAGCGGCAGAAACAACGTGTGATGAACTGACCACAACCCCCATTCCCTGTCCCCCTGCGCCGCTCAAGGGGAGGAGGTAGAGAAAATTGCGAGTAAAGTTAAGCCCGGGAAGAAGCAGGAGGGGAGGTGTTTTTAAGATTTGGTTTTATTTCTCATTATCCTACTCTGATTTGACTAGTAATAAATTAAACTAATTTCCCCAAGTTGAGTCTGTTTTGCCTGTGACAGTAATTGGTGAGTGATCTCTACCTGTCCTTATCTCGACCCATGAGCCTTTCATTTTCCCTCCCCTGTCCAGCTGAGGAGGGGGAGTGATAGAGTGGCTTTAGTGGGCACCTGGCATCCAGCCAGGGTCAACCCACCACAATTGAACACTTACTTGAAATAACAAATTCTTGATATGTGTGGTTAACTAGGCAATGGTTTCTAATTTGTGGTCTGAGCGTTCCGATCCAGGATTTAAACTTTCAAGCTAGCCACAGTTTGCAAAATTTCACTTTTGCCACTTGAAAGAAGTTCAGAAGCATCTGAGAATCTTTGAGGTGCAAAAACTTAATTAGCTCAGACATTTTTGAAGTAATCATACTACACTTGATCACAATGAAAAAAAATAATTGTTTGCTTTTCTTATAAAATCTTAGGTTGATGAGATCCTGCCACTCGATCATTGCAGCCATTACAAATGTGAAAAAATTGAAGATCAATTTGTTGCAGTCCAAACTAAAAAAATATGCCCCGAGTACAACCCAGGAGAGTGTGATCTTGTAAGTTTTAATCAATTCATCATCGATTGAATGCAGTTTAAAAGAACAAGGGGGGGCAAGGAAGAATACAACAAATCACTTTCACTAAAGTTGCAGAAATGTCTTAAGAACGAAATTAATCTTGCTGTAACATTAGTAATAAGAAAAGCTTGGTATTTTTACATGAGGCTACAAGGATTCAAGATTTCTGTGGTGTGGAAAGCAAGTCATCCATCGTTTCATTCAGTGTTCATCACAGAGGAGCCTTCTGCCCAGTATCAGTAATGCTAACTCATATTCTTACTCATGATTGTCATCTGTGCATTAATACAAATCCTCCTTCTTTACTTTTGCAAAGGACGAAGCAGAGACTACTCCCGATGGCTGCTGCAAAATATGTAAACGTAAGTAATGCTGTGTTCATGTTTCCTGCTTGAAAAGCGCTGTATTCAACTTCTGTCTTTGAGTGGATGGAAGGACTCTTCACTCCTCCAGTTTTCACTTATTCTATTTATCAAGACCCTGTGTTTCACTATTTATTCAAAACGAAAAAGCAAATTTGTTTTCCTGATACTGAATACAACTCAAACCACCAATGCTCAAGCCTCTGCATTATCTTCCAAAGACACTGTACAGCTGACATCAAAGAACAACCTGAAAACTCCAGATACATTACACAGTATCCCCGCCCCACTATCACATACTGCAGTTTCTCAATAATCAGACATAATGCACTTTGAAATTGTTTTAGCATTCATTTAGTTCTGAGCTAGAGAATTGAAGTTTATGTTTTTTCCCCCCTCTTTCTCTTTCTCTGAAGCTGCAAACTGCAAACCTTACAGCAAAAAAACTGTGATCCGCCATGGTGACTGTGAATCTTCTCAACCTGTTGAGCTGGCATATTGTGAAGGAACTTGTCCTGGCTCCTCAGTGTAAGTTCCAGAAACTTAATTTAGCATCTCTATGGCTTCATTTATACTTCATTTATACTGGTCTCTCAAGTTAATCAATCACCAAGGGTACTGAGGGAGCTGGCAGAAGTGCTCACCAAGCCACTTTCAATCATTTATCAGCAGTCCTGGCTAACCGGCGAGGTCCCAGTTGACTGGAGGTTAGCAAATCTGACGCCCATCTACAAGAAGGGCCAGAAGGAGGATCCAGGGAACTACAGGCCTGTCAGTCTGACCTCGGTGCCGGGGAAAGTTATGGAGCTGATCATCTTGAGTGCCATCACACGGCACGTACAGGACAACCAGGTGATCAGGCCCAGTCAGCATAGGTTATGAAAGGCAGGTCCTGCTTGACTAACCTGATCTCCTTCTATGACAAGGTGACCCGCTTAGTGGATGAGGGAAAGGCTGTGGATGTTGTTTACCTGGACTTTAGTAAAGCCTTTGACACTGTTTCCCACAGCATTCTCCTGGAGACGCTGGCTGCTTGTGGCTTGGACAGGTGTACTCTTCACTGGGTAAAAAACTGGCTGGATGGCTGGGCCCAAAGAGTTGTGGTGAATAGAGTTAAATCCAGTTGGCGGCCTGTCATAAGTGGTGTTCCCCAGGGCTCAGTATTGGGGCCAGTTCTGTTTAATATCTTTATCAATGATCTGGATGAGGGGATTGAGTGCACCCTCAGTAAGTTTGCAGACGACACCAAGTTGGGTGGGAGTGTTGATCTGCTGGAGCGTAGGAAGGCTCTACAGAGGGATCTGGACAGGCTGGATCGATGGGCCGAGGCCAATTGTATGAGATTCAACAAGGCTAAGTGCCAGGTCCTGCACTTGGGTCACAACAACCGCGTGCAACGCTATAGGGTTGGGGAAGAGTGGCTGGAAAGCTGCCCAGCGGAAAAGGACCTGGGGGTGTTGGTCGACAGCCGCCTGAATATGAGCCGGCAGCGTGCCCAGGTGGCCAAGAAGGCCAATAGCATCCTGGCTTGTATCAGAAATGGTGCGGCCAGCAAGGATGAGGGAACGGATCATCCCCCTGTACTCGGCGCTGGTGAGGCCACACCTCAAATACTGTGTGCAGTTTTGGGTCCCTCACTACAAGAAAGACATTGAGGTGCTGGAGTGTCTCCAAAGAAAAGCAACAAAGCTGGTGAAGGGTCCAGAGAACAAGTCTTATGAGGAGCAGCTGAGGGAACTGGGGTTGTTTAGTCTGGAGGAAAGGAGGCTGAGGGGAGACCTTATTGCTGTCTACAACTACTTGAAAGGAGGTTGTAGCGAGGTGGGTGTCAGTCTCTTCTCCCAAGTAGCAAGTGATAGGACGAGAGGAAACGGCCTCAAGTTGCACCAGGGAAGGTTTAGATTGCATATGAGGAAAAATTTTTTCACTGAAAGGGTTATCAAGCACTGAAACAGGCTGCCCAGGGAAGCGGTGGAGTCACTGTCCCTGGAGGTATTTAGAAGACGTGTAGATGTGGCACTTAGGAACATGGTTTAGCGGTGGATTTGGCAGTGTTAGGTTTATGGTTGGACTCCATCTTAAGGGTCTTTTCCAACCTACAAGATTTTATGATCACAGAATAGCAACAAAGTTAATGTGTTTATATGATTCCATTTAGTGGAATTAGACTGAATGGAAGCAAGAACAGTTTCACTATTGAAAAGACAGGTAATTAAAATCACATTCATAAGTGTGTGTGGGAGGGAAGAAGAGAGGATGTAAAAAAACCCACACCCCAAACCCCCAGCAAACCCCAAAACAAAAGTCACTGGGGGGTTTCTGTGTCAGTTTTTAATGAGAAGATATATTTTCTTTTCCTGATGGAACACAGGTATTCTCTTGAAGCAAACCAGATGCAATACGAGTGTAGTTGCTGCCAGGAGTCCAGCAGCCAAACAAGAGAGGTGACCCTGACTTGCCAAAATGGAACAAGCATAAATTATAACTATGTCTATGTGGAACAATGCCAGTGTATGAATGCATGCACTTCAAAAACCTCTGCACCATATGGCTCCCAACTGAAAAAATTGGCAGCATACAGTTCCCAATGGAAAATCAGCAAAAGAAAGATGCGCATTGGAAACAGAGAGCAGAGACCCTAGGGAAGCTGGAATCACGTTTGCCCCAGAATAACTTGTGCTCCTTCTTTAACAGATCTTATGTCAGTTTCTCTTATCACCTTTTCTCATTTCTTACTTGTAAAAAAAAAAAAAAAAGTCAATAATTAAATCGTGGTGGTTTTTTAAGTGATACAATATTCAAGGGCAAAAATAGATGACTGTAAAATACCTTTAGTAAATTATAGAAATATGCAAATATGTTTCCATTTGATCACAAAATGGACATTTTTGAAAAAAAGGTTTAAGGGGTCTCCAAAAAAAAACCCCCAAAAACATTGTAGCTACATTGCACTTAACTCTTGTGCCTAGAGAAAGCTTTATTGCATATCATTTTTATGGATGTAATGGTCCTAACAGACATCATAGTGACAGGGAGAAGACTGTTTTCTTGTTCGTTTTGTCTCTTATTTGATCAATAAAACTTTCAGCATTTTTCAATTTCGGTGACTGGTGACTGTTCGATACCCATCTTCATTAATTAAATGACGGAGAGTCCAATGGCATCAGGGAGTTTTCTAACTCAGATGTGTATATTCTCTAGCAGGCTTTGGAAACAAAGACACTCTCAAAACCCTTTTCCTGCGTGAGGTTAAATTCCCTCACCCAGATCTAAATAGCTCTGCGCACTGGCTAAAAGGTACAGATAAAAAAATGCCTCTCATTTGCTCACTGTATTCTAGCTGCCAAGATGGTGGGATAACAGTCAGGCTGTAGTTTGTTTTCCCTGTAATCAGTGGAGAGGTCCAGAAGACAAGTATAAAAAAAAAAGAAGGGAAAACTTAATTCATCACTTCTGGATCAAACGGTATCTGGCTGTAGAAATCAGCACTTGCTTCTTCAGTTGAAGAAACAAATATATGAATGAAAGCTCTAATTAGTTGAAGAATACTTAAGGTGAAGTCAATGAAAATTCTCCTGCCCATAATTTTGACAATATTCGCAAATAAGTTCAGGATATGTTTTTAAACTGTGCATTTGTTTCCTGTGTTATCTAAAAGATTTTGAATGGATTCACACTAGTGAGAAAATTGGCTGCCTTTTCCCACAGTAGTTCATCATGTTTACCTGAACTGTTTGGAGCATTTACTTTATCAGTAGTTGTTACAATACAAAGCCTGAAGTCTGCCCTGAAGGCTTGGCTGAAAAATAAAGGAAGAACTGTTTGATCCAATAGTTGCACATTTTATACATGCTTATTCAGAAGTGAAATTCAATCCCTGAATGAAATCAGTAGAGCCCTATCTATTGGCCTTCACAGGCATGACCTGATATCATACTAGGATTAACCAGTGGGGAGAAGTAGGCAGGTTTGTAAGCTTCATATTTTACTGCTGAACTCCATTCATCTCTCAACTACCCACGGTTTGCCTGTTCCACAGCAGGTATGCAGGCTCCAGGCAGGGTTACTAGCTATGACAGTGGAGCAGACAGCTGTACCACTCCCTGCACCTTCTCTGACCCAGTAATAAGCCACTTTTCATTGGGAACCTGGGCTGAAGCCAGACCAGCTGTGCACCACCAGTTTTACAACTTCACCACTGCATCCTCAGACCCTGAACATCAGATATCGCTATGAGGAGACATCCAAACAGTCCTGAACAGAGTGACCAGTGGGTCAAGCAGTTTGACAGCTTCAGCATAGCTTCCCAGGTTTCTGGCTTCCAGAGGGTTTAGCACTTTGGGCATAGCAACATGAGAACAGAAAGAGCCCGATGGGATGTAGAATTGTACCTCAGTGAAAAACCAGTACTGCTGGCTGTACGAGGGCTTCCTAAGTGAGAGGCGTTCACATATGCCAGTGATGTTAGGCCTGGCGTTATAATGCAGAGCTAGCAATACTAATCCAAGCTGGACAAATTGATGCCTGCAGAGCTGATAGGTCAGGGTGCAGAGTGCAAAAACCCAGTGACACTTATGTAACATATAACAAACAAACATCTGTAAACACTTCTGAAGTTGGCTTTGAGTTCAGACTGAAGCCAATGAAATCTGCGTGCTTTTCCCCCTTCCTCCTTAACTCCCTAGTCCCTATATTCTGAGTAATTAATACCATGTTCACCAGCTTCCCTAACATTTTCTAGTCTGCAGGTTTTCCTCAACTATTTTAAGCACTGTGTTAACATGTTAGCAGTACATTCCAGTTTAAGTCTTAAGCTGCCCTCTAACGGTCATTATTCGCTTCTCTGAAGAAAACTAAACCAGGAACTATTCCCTTAATTCTACTGGAAACATTAAGCCTTGCAGAGCGTGTTCATCCATCAGAGATCAATTATATAAGCATGTAAAAATATTTTTTTATTTTAAATTCCCAAATTATGGAAGATGTAGAGGCTATTTTTCAAAGCTGAACACCACATTATTTCCAGGTAGCTGATCGGTTACCTGTGAGTTTGATATGAAGATGTCATTGCAATCCTCAGTGATCATGTACTGCATTCATGAAAAAAAGAAATCAGCACCATAATTCACTGTTTAGAAGAGATAACCTTGACTAGTGGGTTTTCTGGGGTTTGGGTTGTTTTGTTTTGGTTTTTTGTTTTCTTTGAAAACCAGCCCACGGCAAAATGCTGGAAACAACTGAATTTTCTCTGTTCTCCTTAAAATACAGCTTCCAATTTTTTTTTTTTTTTAAGGGAAATCTATTTTTGTACCCTTTTCCTCTCAAGCCTACACAGAAGAAAACCCAGGGGATTTGCACTTTAAGTAAACGGGATTCAGGAGGAGACAAACATGTAGATTTCTCTTTAGAGCAAATGCTATACTACTACTACAAGTCCAAGGAACCTCTAGTAAGGTGCTTTAAAGCAGAGAAATTAGCTAAATAGGAAAACATGAAGACATACTTTTGTTTGATATACAAGAAGTTACCATTTATGTTAAAATATATGTAGCTATTGGGTACTCTATCAAGGTCCTCAGAACTTGAACTGATAAAATGCACATACACCTTAATTTTATAGCAAAGTTTCCAAATATGTTAAATGGACAATCATAGCAGCAAAATAGTTCCAGTTATAGAACTACAGATTAATAAATAATATTTTAAACAAGAAACAGTATATAATATAAAATGAATCCTGAGCTCTTTCCTGTCATTTCCATGGGGTATCAAATGAATCAGAAAGTGCTGACTTTTCATCCTATGATATTCACCATAATCAAATATACTGATGCTTCACTAAAAATTACCATAGAAAAGCATTTACCTACATCAGGAAACAGAACACTCATTTTTCTGTTCCACTAACTAGTCAATTACAGGGACTACTGCATTAGGGAATGTTATGTAGTAATATGCATACATATGGTGAAACTACTGTTAGTGCATTTTATTGATGTGTCAACATAATGCCTTTTAAACAAATCTGCCGACCATACTGAGAATCTTAAACAGCTCATTGAGTAAAATGTCCCATTGTAAACAAAATCATTCACAGGTTTTACTGTCTGATGATCTAAATCGGGCAAATATGAAGGTTATGCTGTTGTTCTGTAAAAGTCAGTGCATGTGTGGAACTTTAATACTTAACCACATGAAAGACATTTGTTAAGTTTTAAATTAATATCTATAATATATACCCAGAGTTCATCAGTTGGAGGACAGAATTTAATATCACTGAGCAAACTAAATTGGGTAAGATATCTGTACAACATTCATGTGGAGGGCCCTTTACCTCCCAATCAAAATTAATAACCTATGCTTGCTCTAGGCTTTCCAAGACGGAAAATACCAACAACATTCAAGCAGGTAGAGGACTGGAAAATAGCCAAGTAGACTAAGAGTAATCTGAAAGATTAGATGAAACCAATTACCCTGTAAAATGGGAAACAATAGCTCCAAATTATTTTGGTTAATAAAAAATAGTAGGTCCCTATTTATCAATCTTTCCCTAAGTCTTAAGCACATTTTGAAAAATTTGAGTGATACAGCAACACTAAACAACAAGATAAAAACTTCCCCCTTTACACCAACATTTCTCTTTCCTCCTCACCTTTCAGTGTAACTTTTCCTGTTTCCTCTTCTTTTGAAACAGCACCTCCAGGCAGTGATTTAAGGAGCTATTTCATTGATTTTGGCTTCTGACTTTAGTTCACCTCCTTTACCTCCCTTCCTCTATTGATATTTGAGAGCACTTCCCATGTTTTTAATACAATAACTTTATGTCTAAGGAGTTTGATGTGTTCATTCATGTCACCTACTTGTCTCTCAACAAACACATGAAGTTTCTGCATTGTTAATTTTGCCACCACACATAATGCAATTCCATCTGCTAAGAGAGCAGAGATTCTATTCTCTAAGAGGCAATACGGTTCCTGGCAATGAGTTATACCAGAACATTCTTACGGATACTTTTACATCTCCTGTTTTCACACTTTCATTTCCTGAGCCTCAAGATTATGTTGCCAAAAGGAGGACAAGTCACTGATTTGGCTTATTAGGCTCCCCAAATACTGTGTCAGTAGCTAACAGAAGTATATAAAGTTGACTTACTGTAATCCTAAAAATAGGAGATATGTGCAAAAGGGCTTGCCCGATGTATGAGTATTATACAGAGCCCTGACATTTTCATGATTTTGGGGATCTAGAACTTTATAAGGAGTTGGCTACAAACTAAAGCATACCTCCTTTGTACACAGTGTCAGAAGGGACCATTAAAACACAGTATGCTGACCTTCTTTAAATGACCAATCATACTCCATTTATTTTTGTTACAAAAGTCATAGATACACTGGCTTGGAATCTAGAAATTAAGACATTGCAGACCTTGAATCCGTTTTTACTTATTCCTCTTTCTAAAGCCTCTACCTTTTCCTCTCTAGAGAAGTAAAAGATTCTTAATCGGATTTTGCCTCCAGTAGAAAAGGATTGAGAATTTCTTTTGCATAAGCTTCCTTCACCCCATCCAACCCAATTCACATAATAGCACAAACAAGCATTTTTATTTAAAACTTAAAAGCAACAATCAAAGAAACAAAAATGCTGTGTTCTAACATATAGTATCACAGCAACTTTGTGTTTGTTTATACAGAGATAGTCACAACATAGTCCTTATGGTCATGCTGTTTGCTGACAGCTGACTATACCACAACACTAAAGTAATTAAGCTCCCCTGATTTTCCCAGCTGCTTTCACTGTTTGTTTTGTTCCCTCCACTGAAGACAGCAGTAATGGATCACATTCAATATAAAAATATTCAGATTAGTTCAATGGGCTGAGCCATTTCTAAGGTTCATTTTAGCACTTCTGCTATATTTCAATAGTGAAGACACAGACCATGTTAAATTCACTTGAAACATTCACTTGACGTGAAGGCTGAGTCCTGGTCCTCAGGTAATGAGGCTCTATTTCACATGAATTTAAGTCCTGAAGAACATCAGGAAGCTTCTTGTTTCCATGCTGTGTGAACATGCTGAAACCCTAAGAGACACACAAATCATCCTTCCATTTCTTTTAAAAACAAATGTGCTCCAGAGAGGTTATCAGATTTGTCTTACCAGCTGTTTCAATGGAATTATTTAAATTTATCATTTTAAAGTATTCCCATAATACTCTGTGTCATAAAAGAAAAACAAAATCATCATTTCTTTTGGCATCATCCTGCTAAGGTTTTCTTATTCAGACACCCACATTTCAGTAGTTTCAAGTGATCTTTTTCAAATGGACAAAAATAGCACTTGAAAATAAATTATTTAAGATGAAGAGGGAAACAGTTCTCAATCCTCCTGCTACAGGCTATACGCTGATTTTTTATTTGAGCTGGGGGGGGGGGGGGGGGAAATCTCCCCTCACAACTTCTTCTTACCAGTACTATTAAAAAAAAACAAGCAGGGAGGGTCATTGGAGGGTTAATTTCTGTGCAACGATCTCAGTACCAGTTTCTGCCAGCAGCAGCACACAGGTTAGACTAACTGATAGCCTATTCCTGTTAGCAGGACTTGAATCAAATTGAAACATCTAAATGAATGTATATTATAGCTTTATATACGTCGTCAATTAACAATCACGGAAATGCAGAGCTGATGAATAAAAGACATCTGAAAATGTAACAATAACCCAAAGCCTCTCACACTCCAGTGCTTACCGTGTGACCTGTAATGAAAAAGAGCCTGATCTAAACCATTGAATTCAGTGAAAATATTCCTGCTGATATCAGGAGGCTTTGAATCAAACCTCACATTTATGGAAAAAGGCAGATAATGTTGTTTAAATTATGTTAAGTACCTCATGCACGAAACTGCAGCCTTATTCTTATGACTGTAATGATTAGGTTTGCTAGTCACCTGCCATGAGAAAGAGTTTCTTTTTAAACACTTCTCACACTTGTCAGAAGCATCACCAATGGTAATTAATTTCTTGCCTACAGATACCTCTCTTCACAAGAGAAGGTTCAAGCACACATTACAGAACACGGAAATCTAACTGTTTCCCTCCTCTCTCCAACTAGGCTAAGTGTGTTTTTCCAAGAGAATATACTACTCACCCCATACTTCAAGATGCAAGAGTATTCATGGAGAACATTAGCGCGGTGAGATAGCCCACTTTTGGTATCATACCTAAGAGCAAGGTAACACGAAACAGGAGGACATGAGAAATCCCTTCCCAACTGTGCACATAGATAATGTAACAACTCAAAATGAGGGACACAATGTTAGAAGTCCTAAGCTGTACATGAACCTGCCCTTTCTAATCAATTAGAAATTTTAATGGTATTCAATAAGATTCAAATTTACACTTCACAAAAAATAACTCAAGTAGTAATTTTCTTCATAGTATTTAATATATTTGGGATGAAGAAAATTATTACTGAAAGAAACCTAAACATTTTAACCTTCACCACTGTAGAAAACATGAAGTGAAAAATGAAAAAATAGCACCCCCCACTGCGCCCAATTGTTTAAGAGTTTCTCCGTATTTTCTAACACCATTTGTAAGCTAATGGGAGTCTTGAACTCAACTACAAAATTCTATGCCATTAAAACCATGCTGTTATAGCCTTTTATGTTTTGTATTTTCTTCAGTAGTGCTATGGCTGTGCTGAAACTGCACATCTGATTTCCGGTGTTCAAAATTCTTCAATGCCTTACTATCTGCAAACAAACAAATCATTACGTGTGACAATCAAAAAATGTAAGACAGGCTGATTAGTAACAGACTGACTACAAAAGGTTTTAAGCTTCGAAACATCCACTAGAACAAGCAGTTCTATATTTTCATTCTTCAAAATGACAGAAAATGAAATGATCAAGCCCAATTAAGAAGTCACTACAAAAGTCAGCATTGCAAATTCATTAGAAATAGGACAAATGTATAAATCAACCTCCCTTTATAAAGCTCAAAACCTGGACACCTTAAAGTTGGGGAGCTGAACTGATACTGCTCTCAGCTATCTGGATCTCTGTCTTCCCAAAGATTTATTCCAAGCACAGCTGTATTGTTTGAAACTATATGAAGCATCTTCTGGACTCTCAGAGTTACCACCCAGCCATGAAATTAAACTGAAATTGTTGCCAGTTTATTTACATGTCACATCAAAATAAAAAATAATAATCTTTTGATAACAAGTGAGCTTGTTAATTCATACTATGCCATTTGAGAACAGAATAAATTCCATTTTATAAAGAGAATTATGTTTAGTGAGCTGGCTCTAAATAAAAGCTACTATCATAGAATATATCAAGTTGGAAGGGACCCATAAGGACCATCGAGTCCAACTCCCTGGTCCTCGCAGGACTACCTAAAACTAAACCATATGACCAAGAGCGTCATCCAGACACTCCTTGCACTCTAACAGGCTTGGGGCTGTGACCACTTCGCCAGGGACCCTGTTCCAGTGACCAACTACCCTCTCAGTGAAGAACCTTTTCTTAATGTCCAATCTGAACTTCCCCTGATGCAGCTTCATACCATTTCCTCGTGTCCTATCACTGGTCACCAGAGAGAGGAGATCAGCACCTCCCCATCCACTGCCCCCCTTGAGGAAGCTGTAGACTGCAATGAGGTCATCCCTCAGCCTTCTCTTCTCCAAGCTGAGCAAGCCAAGTGACCTCAGCCACTCCTTCTAAGTCCTGCCCTCGAGACCTTTCATCATCTTGGTCACGCTCCTCTGGACACACTCTAATAGTTTGATGTCCTTCTTACATTGAGGCACCCAAAACTGCACACAGTACTCAAGGTGGGGCTGCACCAGTGCGGTGTAGAGCAAGACAGTCAGCTCCCTCGACCGGCTAGCTATGCTGTGCTTGATGCACCCCAGGACACAGTTTGCCCTTTTGGCTGCCAGGGCACACTGTTGACTCATATTCAACTTGTCATCAACCCAACCCCCCAGATTTCTTTCCACGGGGCTGTTCTCCAGCCTCTCGTCCCCCAATTTGTATGTATAACCAGGACTACCCCATCCCAGGTGGAGAATCCTGAACTTGCTTTTATTAAATTTCATACAGTTGGTAATTGCCCCGCTCTCTAGTCTATCCAGATCTCTCTGTAAGGCCTCTCTACCCTTGAGAGAGTCCACAGCTCCTCCTAGTTTAGTACCATCAGCAAACTTACTTAATGTACACTCAACTCCTGCATCCAGACATTTATTAAAACATTAAAGAGCACTGGCCCTAAAATTGAGCCCTGGGGAGCCCCACTGGTGACTAGCCACCAGCCTGATGTAACCCCATTTACTATAACTCTTTGAGCCTGACCCGTCAGCCAGTTGCTCACCCAACACATTATGGACTTGTCTAGCCGTGTGCTGGACATTTTGTCCAGAAGGATACTCTGACAGTATCAAAAGCTTTGCTAAAATCCAAAAACACTGCATCTACTGGCTTCCCTTGGCCAACTAGATGGGTGACCTTGTCATAAAAGGAAATTAAGTTAGTTAAGCAGAACTTTCCCCTCATGAACCCGTGTTGGCTGTGACCAATGACTGCATTGTCTCTCAAGTGTTCTTCAATAACTCACAGAATAACCTTCTCCATAGTTTTACCAGGCACTGAAGTGAGACTGACAGGCCTGTAATTACCAGGGTCTTCCTTTCCCTTCTTGAAAATTGGGACAACATTTGCCAGCTTCAAGTTGACTGGGACCTCTCCATACTCCTAAGACCATTGAAAAATAATCACGTAAAAATAATATCTGTTCCGCGATAACATCAGACAGATCTTTCAGTACCCTGGGATGAATCCCATCGGGCCCCACAGATTTATGCACATCCAGCTGGAGCAGCAAGTCTCAAACAAGTTCAGTCAGCTGGGAGTTCATCATCCCCCCAGTCACAGTCTTCCAGCACAGGGCTCCGGAGGTCCCACGGCCCATCATCGGTGTTAAAAACAGAGGCAAAGAAGGCATTAAACGTCTCCGCTTTGTCTATGTCCTTATTTGTGAGGTGACTGGCCTCATCAAGCAACAGACCAACATTATCATCATCATCTCTGGTCCTCCTCCTTTTGCTGTTAACATATTTTAAAAAGCCCATCTTATTGTCCTTCACAGTGTTGGCCAGCTTGAACTCGAACTCAAGTTCATCGAACTTTGATGAACTAAGTCCTCCATCGAACTTTGGCCGCATCAATTTTCTCCCTACAGTGGCAAACAGCATCTCTGTAGTCCTCCTGTGTTGCCTGTCCTGCTTCCAATGTCCATACACTTCCCTTTTCCACCTAAGTTCTAGAAGGTCCCTGCTCAGCCAAGCCGGCCTTCTGCCCTGCTTGCTTGACTTTTGACACTTTGCAACTGCCTGCTCCTCCGCTCTTAAGAGATGGCAAAAAGTGACCAGCATTCATGGACCTCAATACCTTAAAAAGCAGATTCCCAGGGGACCTTACTAAGTAGCTCCTTCAGCAGCCTGAAGTCTGCTCTCCCCATATCCAGGGTTGAAATTTTGCTGGCAGTTTTTCTCCTATTGCCAATGATTTGAAACTCAACTACTTCATGGTCACTGTGACCAAGGCAGCCACCAATCACCACTTCGCACACAAGTCCCTCTCCATGTACAAACAACAAATCTAGGAGGGCACTGTTCCTAGGCGGCTCCCTTAGCACCTGCACCAAGAAGTTATCTTCAACAAGCTTCAGGAATTTCCTGGACCTGTTTTGTGTCCACTGTATGATACTCCCAGTTGATGTCTGGGAAGTTAAAATCACCCATAAGGACAAGGGCAGTTGATCTAGAGATACCCCTTAATTCCTTGTAGAATAAATAATTGGTGTCGTCGTCCTGGCTGGGTGGTCGATAGTAGACTCCCACAACAACATCTGCTTTATTTGCTTTCCCCTTCAGCCTTACCCAGAGGCTCGCCATACAACCCCACACCTCCCTTACATACAGCACCATCCCCCCGCCCCTCGCCTGCCCTGCCTATCCCTCCTGAGGAGCCTATAACTGTCCATCATGGCACACCAGTGACAGGACACATCCCACCAGGTTTCGCTTTAGCCAATGACGTTGTAGCTCCAGGACTGGGCCACAGCTTCTAGTTCCTCTTGTTTATTCCTCGTGCTGCATGCATTAGTATAAAGACATTTCAAACATGCTCCAGTGTACTCAGCACATCGTGGAGCAGACTAAAGGACCTTGCTAGCACACTGTCCCTCAAACATTGGCACGCCGCCCCCAGGCTTCTCTCTGGTCAGCCTAGTTTTATCCCTTTCCCCCTTCAAATCTAGTTTAAAGCTCTTTCAATGAGCCCTGCCAACTCCTACGCAAAGATCCTTTTCCCTCTTTGAGGCAAGTGTACCCCGTCTGTTGCCAGCAGGCCTGGTGTTGTGTAAACCGACCCGTGATCAAAAAACACAAAATTCTGCCGTGACACCAGTCTCAGAGCCAGGTATTGATCTGCTGGGTCTTCTTGTTTCTTCCCTCATCATTCCCTGCAACTGGAAGGACAGAGGAGAACACTACTTGTGCTCCTGATCCCTTAACCTGTCATCCCAAGGCCCTGAAGTCTCTTTTGATTGCCCTTGGACGATGTATTGCCACTTCGTTGCTGCCTACATGAAAAAGCAATAATGAATAATAATCCGAGGGCTGTACCAGGGTAGGAAGTTTCCTCGTCACATCTTTAACCTGGCCCCCAGGGAGGCAGCAGACTTCCCTAAGAAGTGGGTCTGGTCGGCAAATTGGGCCTTCTGTTCCTCTCAGGAGAGAGTCTCCTATGACAATGACCCATCTTTTTTTCCTTTATGGAAGTGATTTTGATGCAGGGCCTAGGCCAACTTAACCTTGGCAACACCTCCAAGCCTAGATGAACCATTGTCCTTGTCATTGTTCGGTTCCACTTGCAGAGCCTTATACCTATTATACAAGGGCACCTGGGAAGGTAGGGTAGTCATGAAGGAGATTAGTCTGCTGCACTGGGCAGGAACTTGTCGTCATTCCCCCACTATGTGCACTTTTATAATTACTTAGTGATTCATTTTTAAAATAGCATTAAGCATTTCAAATCAACCTGAATGCTCCACATTAAGCTGATGGCTATTACAGAAATTATGCATTTAAGGTGGAAAAACATTGTCTTGTGACACAGTGCCAAGCTCCTGAATCTAATCCATAAAGAAACATGGACAGCACAGACATGGAAGATAAGTTCAGTGTACTTTTTCACTCACTGTAGTTACTTTATAATTGGAGATAATTTTAAAATAAATTGAATCATCCTTCATTCTCTTCCAATGATAAATGCATTAAAATTATAAAGGTTGTCCATTTGTATCTAGTCTGCTTCACATTCCAGATTACTACACTTAATATTTTAAAAACATGTTCTAAGTGAATTCTTCGAATACTCCAAACAGTAGTACTTTCATAGTTCTCCCACACATGGAAATACAGACGGAGCTAAGATCAATTTCAATCTACTTGCTTTCCACAAATTCACTTTTCCCATCTGTATGCAAATTTTACTTCAAGAGTTATGGTATACCATAAGTATAGTCTATTTGTTCTTACAAAATTAATTATGCTTTTTGGCAAGATAGTAAAGAGAATCCTTCTAAAATATACTGTAGTATGAAAACAGATCAACTTCGGTTTCTAAACAAGCTTCCTGAAGATCTAGGAGAGAAAACTGAAGTCTTCAGCAGGCTACAACTTAAAACTGCAGCAGAGAAGATTGTTACTATGGGTTTTCATTTTTCCGACTTATTCTAAGAAAACACATAATTGCATTTCTTCCTAGAGGTCCTGGTCTCATTGATGTACTTCAATGTTTTAATAATTCAAAATACACCGATTTCTCTTTACACCCCCACACATCATCACTGGTTGATTAGCATTGAAATGAAAAAGCTAATAAATATTAAAATGCTAAACAGATGCTTTAGCAGCCACAAGAACACCAACATTTGTTTAAATAAATTAATTCTCACTTTTCTTATCTCTCACAGTACACTGGAGAAATGTGAAAGCAAACTGTAAGCTTTAGAACATAAATTGGGATAGAAACTGACACTCAAGGCCTAGAAGAAAGCACAATTTGAACATAATTTCATTTCATAGTAGGTACTTCCAGTTGTGAAAGATTCCTCTCAACTATCATTTGTTAAAAAAATTAACTCCTGATAAAAAACACACTACAAACTGGACAGTAAAACCCAAAATGTTAGCTTGATAATACACTAATACTAGAGACTAGCAGTTGATTAATAATCACTGAGCATAGCAATGCTGTTAAATGAGAAAGAGGACCTCAGCTTTGCCATCAATCATAGAATTAAAGAGATGCTATGTAAATCAAATCTTTAAAATTCATTAATTATATACTAGCAGATAAAGTCAGCTCTTATTGTAGCTAAAATAGCACATAACAAGGTCTATTTCATATTCACTTGGACACCACTCTCATCTACAGAGTTCTCAATCCCTTCACACTGCAGAGCATTTCCTCCATACCCACACGCTGTTCTTCCCTTCTCCTTTGCCCTCCAACATTGCCCTTCAAACAATGCAACCTCACTACTGCCTCATTCTGTCCTCTAGACTTGCAATACTGTAACGTTTTCTTGAGAAAGTAGCACCTAGAAGTTAGAAAGGTGTCTTTCTCAAACGACATCTAGGCATCTACCTAGAGATGAATGCTTAAAATACTTTTGAGCGTTTACTATACTAGTCCCACCAGATGATCACATTAAGAACCTGTGTAACTTCTTGTGGTGGGTTGACCCTGGCTGGATGCCAGGTGCCCACTAAAGCCACTCTATCACTCCCCCTCCTCAGCTGGACAGGGGAGAGAAAATAAAATGAAAGGCTCGTGGGTCGAGATAAGGACAGGGAGATCACTCACCAATTACCGTCACAGGCAAAACAGACTCAACTTGGGGAAAAATTAATTTAATTTATTACTAGTCAAATCAGAGTAGGATAATGAGAAATAAAACCAAATCTTAAAACACCTTCCCCCCACCCCTCCCTTCTTCCCGGGCTTAACTTTACTCGCAATTTTCTCTGCCTCCTCCCCTTGAGCGGCGCAGGGGGACAGGGAATGGGGGTTTGGGTCAGTTCATCACACGTTGTTTCTGCCGCTCCTTCCTCCTCAGAGGGAGGACTCCTCACACTCTTCCCCTGCTCCAGCATGGGGTCCCTCCCACGGGAGACAGTTCTCCACAAACTTCTCCAACGTGAGTCCTCCCCATGGGCTACAGTTCTTCACAAACTCCTTCAGCGTGGGTCCCATCCACGAGGTGCAGTCCTTCAGGAACAGACTGCTCCAGCGTGGGTCCCCTGCTGGGTCACAAGTCCTGCCAGCAAACCTGCTTCAGCGTGGGCTCCTCTCTCCATGGGTCCACAGGTCCCACCAGGAGCCTGCTCCAGTGCGCGCTTCCCACGGGGTCACAGCCTCCTTTGGGCATCCACCTGCTCTGCTGTGGGGTCCTCCACAGGCTGCAGGTGGATATCTGCTCCACCATTAACCTCCACGGGCTGCAGGTGGATATCTGCTCCACCATTAACCTCCATGGGCTGCAGGTGGATATCTGCTCCACCATTAACCTCCATGGGCTGCAGGGGGACAGCCTGCCTCACCATGGTCTTCACCACGGGCTACAGGGGAATCTCTGCTGGGGCGCCTGGAGCACCTCCTCCCCCTCCTTCTTCCCTGACCTTGGTGTCTGCAGCGTTGTTTCTCTCACATATGCTCACTCCTCTCTCTGGCTGCAGTTGCTACAGCCCTGTAACTTCTTTTCCCTTTCTTAAATATGTTATCACAGAGGCGCTACCAATGTTGCTGATTGGCTCGTCCTTGGGCAGCAGCGGGTCCGTCTTGGAACCCGCTGGCATTAACTTTATTGGACATAGGGGAAGCTTCTAGCAGCTTCTCACAGAAGCCACCCCTGTAGCCCCTGCGCTACCAAAACCTTGCCACACAAACCCAATACACTTGTTAACTTACATGCAAGACTGAATAAAAGACAGTAATTGATACTTGAATTCTAGATCAGTCTACAGACAAAGACTCAAATTGCAGTGCTCTCCAACAGAGACATAATACACTTTCATTTAGATGATACATTTATTAAATTAGAATGAAAAAGTTAATGTACTTTAGAGTGCAAGAAACACATTTGGACACTGGACCTCAATACAGAGAAACAATGTCTTCAGAATTATTACAGCAAAAAAAATCCTCTGCACAGTATTACATATCAACCAAACAAGCAATAACATTTGTAAGGGAAAAAACATTCAGTACCGTCAGCAGATGTAAAGAGCAGTAGAGAAGAAAGTAACAAGGATCTAGCTAGACAAAAAATGTTCCTACCTTTAGCAAGTTTAGGCTCTTGGCAGGACTCAAACTAGTATTAAGAGCACTAACTTCTAGCAGATGCCAGTCTTACACAGCTGGCTTTGGCTCCAAGCTGCTTGAAGCTGTTGAGCAGAAGAGCGGCATCAAACACAGTATTATCCCATTAGCATTTTGTCAAAAGCTACAATCATAATGAGTGACAATTTATTCGTTTTAAATCAAGAAACAGACTTTCAGTTCTAGTATCTTCATTTCACAGACCCTAGAATAACTAAATACTCCCTGCCTTTTTTCATCTCTCTCCAATTCAAACCTGACAATGAACAGTTTGACTGAGAGGATATGTATGTTGAAAAGCTAAGTAGGCTTATGATCAGTGTTTTGTTCTTTTTAACAAGATAAAGTAGCACATCTTGACATGAGAGTTTCAGCTATAATGCTTCATTAAATCAGGACAAAAAATCCCCAGAACAATATTTATGTATAATGTAACATGCTGAAATCCATCTACTGGCCATACTGCTCCTACATATCCCATCTTCAACTCATACATCTACCCTGTTTTGCATAACATTTGCCTAGAACAAAACAAACAAAAAAAATTCTAAGAACAGGAGCCTCCCTCAGAGGCCCAGAGCCTAGTTTATGAACAAACCTGGCTAACCTAACATTTGCACTTAGCTCTCTTGGTGGTTAGGATTGAAAGGTTTTTATTCTGTGCTTGAAATTGAGCTGTAATAGGATGCAGTACAATTTACCACCCATTAAGTTGAACCATGACCACTTGCTTTTATAAAAAGCTGTATTATGGATCCCAACATTTTAATATAAAAATTAAAATATATACATTTTCCCTGAATTGTTCCATCCCTAGCAATTCACGCTATCTGTGTAAAAGTTAGAGCAAGGGACTCTTCCTGGAGATATCTAAGCATTAAATCCTTACCAAGATTTACCCTTTTGGGTGACGATGTCACAAACCACTGTGCAATAAAGACCAAACGCCTCTACACCTACTCAATCACAAAATTTACCATGATTGTAGGGAAGGGACAAGACTAGTTTCTTGAAGAACACCCTTTTTATTTTAGAAAATAAAAATGTGGTGACTCTACAACTAAAGCACACAAAAACTATAGCCTTGAATCTCATTATTGAAAAGCCAATTGGAGGATGTATAAAGACACTTATGCTTTCAATGATAAATTTAAGATGGTAAGGGATTCATAACAAAACTTAAAATCATACATTATGAAAAAACAGCTTTAAAAGGTCAGAAACTGGGATGATTTTTGGTGCTGTATTCTAAAAGTTTCAGTATCACTTTTAATCATAAAAAAATAAATATTCATGCTCTACTGCCAGTGCTACCTAAAGGCTTCTTGAATGGGGGGGGATAAAATCAGCTTTTCAGCAGATAATAAAGAAAATATTTTAAGCGTGGGACATGAAAGAAAGTATGGGGAAGAGGAAGATACAGGTCCCTTTTCTCTATTCCCAACCTGGCTTTAATGTTCTCATGAATCACTCAAGAGCCTAGATTTCAAGTGTACATTCATTTCAACTCTTGAAAATATAAAGGTCTCTGGCTATTGTAGGAAGTATTTGAAATCAAACATTAAAAAGATAAAACAGCAACATTGCACAACACTGGAAAAATAAACTGGTGCATACTATTTAAAGTGCATTACTTTACCATCTACAAAAACAGACACCGCAGAAATTTATCCAACAGGTGTTAACTGGTGCATATGGTAAGATTCTGCAGCTCCAAAATGAACTGTTGTCTGAAAAAATAACACTAACAATAAATACAAGCAATCTCCAACCTCCTCTGAGGATCAGACTATAACTCAGATATGTTAAATTTTCTCTCACAAAGAGTTTATTTCCATCTGCATCAAATAATAATAAATTGACTACAGCAACTGTAGTCTAACAAGTCACTGAGCAACTCATAATGCCATTCAAAGATTCTGAAGCTACTTTTCACACTCCTTATTTCAGATTACAGCAAAAAATACAGTAGTTTTTCCACTGATATAAAATGATAATTTTGCTGAAATATAGGTGTAAAGAAAGAAGCCTTATAACCAGATCATAGATTTCTGCTTTTTTAATGTAAGACAACACCTTAAATATTTGTTTACAGCTTCAGTAATTTTCCAGGTATAAAAAAACTTTCCTTCTGCACTTATCCTTTGAAACAGCCATGGGAATGCAGAAGTAGTAGTAAAGAGTGCAATTAACTGTGGGAGTACATTAGGGCTTAGTCCTGTTCTCTGCTACAGCAATACATACTGTACGAGTTAAAAGTTACCTGTTAAGATTTTACAGATATATAACAATACTAGATGGGA
This sequence comes from Gymnogyps californianus, assembly GCF_018139145.2. Classification (NCBI taxonomy): domain Eukaryota; kingdom Metazoa; phylum Chordata; class Aves; order Accipitriformes; family Cathartidae; genus Gymnogyps; species Gymnogyps californianus. The sequence goes on along the minus strand of NC_059475.1, from coordinate 19,146,421 downwards.
GGATAAAGTCCCAAATGCATGCCAGATAATATATGGCTTTGGTGCCCGATGACTAGATTGAATAGAAGGTGCTCATTACAAATACCAACAGCGCAACCTAAGAAATTTAGCTTATTAAATTAAAAATCTTCCATCAGAAACAGTTGAATATATCACAGCAATAACTAAACACCACAGGACAAGGAAAGGGTCTTTCTTTTAATTTCTGGCAGAAATAGGCTGCTTGATGAAACCTAAATACTTTAACAGATCAGTTATGTTTAAAGAACAAACCCTCCATGGAAAAATTTTTTTTTTTCAATCTAACGAACAGTAGTAAATCCTGTACTGCATAGAGTTACTTTGTAAGAACAAGTTTATGAAAAGAGGGAGAGAAAGAAAAAAAAGCAGCATTACTCCCCACCCCATCAGAATATAGCCACAGAGGGCACAGCTGATACTAAAGATACTTCAATGCTATATTGTAGGACATAAGCTAAACTGAGTATGTACAGATTGAGAAATAAAGTGAAAAAGATCCAAGTGTCCAAGGAGAAAAGGGGTATAATCTTTCACACAGGATGCGCTAACAGAAAGCTGTTGGGAAATTCTTCCTCTAGCTAAATCCCTGGCTTGGCAAGTAAAAATAAGTGGCATCGAGGACGGGGTCTTTGCAGGAAGTGGGGATCTATGATTCTTCAGCCATCTGAAGCAAGGAGTTGATAGCTGCATCCTTGTTCCCCCTCTGAGCTTCTAGCACTGAGCGGATTACTTCCCTGTCCATGTTGGGAAACATGTCCTGGATAGATTTCAGGTCCTCTTCATTACACAGGTGCTGAGGGTTGACCGCAGGAGGTGGTATTGCCACTGGTACCATGCCTGGATTACAGACTGCAGGCATCCCTGCAGGCAAAAAAACAGAAGAAGAAAAAAACCAAAACACATGGGGGGGCGGGGAATCAATGATTTTGAAGAAGAAAGTGGCTCGTGACTCGCCCCAACCCACCAACTTCAGCTTTTTTTTTTTTTTTTTTTTTAACATGTACACCAGCAAAAAAGATTGCAGAGATTATACCTAGACTGTTGCAATTGGAATACATTTTTCTGGAACAGGTTCTCTGCCCAAGTTATGTTCCAGAAGTGGTAAACTACAGTATGGCAACAGGTACAGCTCAAAATTAGGTACAACTTGCATTAACCAGGTTTACACATGAATCACTAACCAAAAACTAAGCACACCACAGAAAGACATGGTTGGCTTTTTCCCCCTACTCCCATCATATTTTAGTTCCTAGTGTATTTATGTTGTGATGAAAAAGATGGTTTTACATCAGCAATATACATAGCTGATACTTAGAAATTCAATGAATGCAATCCCCATTGCATTCAAAGGAAAGTAAAGTACTTAGGTGCACTAGGAGACAACCACACTCATAAGCAAATTTTAAGCAAATGTCTTCCCGTGGTTAAAGTTCCATCCAGTTCAGCCTGCAAAGTCAAAGTAGCAAAACAGCAATTCTTCTTATGCCTACAGAGGCACACACTGCTTTTCCCTGTTCCTCTGCCAGAGGACAAAATTCATCTGACATTTTTCATGAACTTATTGTATGTCTCTACAAAATTAAAGCACTGTCAGTTTATAAAGACAGTTTCAGAAAATGAGTTTTCTAATTCCTGTTAAAAGGAATTACTAGACAAAAGTCCTTTTCATCACTTAATAACTTTTATCATTAATTAAGCATAGATCCATTGCTGAAAAAACTACCATTTGTTTTTATAAAACTGACTCTAGGTATAGAGTCTTTTGTTATCACTTCTGAAAATGCCATATTTCACTTCTCTAAGTAGTTCCAGACCCCTGATTATCTTCATCCCACACCTCTGTGTGTTACTTTTCCAGTTCTGCTGTATTGTTTCTAAGGTAGGGCAAGAACTACCTGCATCTAGATGCAAACATGGCACTGCTTCATTACAGCAGCATGATGAAGTTTTTTTATTTGTTCTCTATTTGCTTTCAAGCATTTTATCCACTGTTTCAAACACTCTTCACCTGGTATTTTCATGGAATAGTCTACAGTAATTAAAAGATCTTCATGTGTAGTAATGACCAATCAATAAATCATCACCAAATATGTATTAGTTAAGATTTCTTTTTAAACATACTTTAACACCAGTCTTAATATATGAGTTTATTTCCCATTTACTATAATGACATCCTTCTCCAACCTGCTGCAGAGAGACTTAGAAAATTGCTAAGAGTTTTTGTTTTGACAAATTGTCTATTAGTCCCCTTCCCTCGATTAGTTTTTTAAAAATATGATGCACCCCACCAAAGGCCTCCCTCCATGAGGGGATGACTCATCAGTTACTTTTATCTGTTCACCAGCTTTTCAAAATAGCTATTAAACCACAAGAGGACCTTTATTGTATCAGAATAGTATATGATAGGAAGAGTCCTTTGCAAAGTAACATTTTCAAAATGCAGCTGACAAGGTGATATACACAGACGACATCATTCTTACCCACATACTCATACACCTGTAATTTCTAAGGTATGAGCTTTCCCTACATAACCATGTCACCTCCTCTTAAAGTTTACCTAGCTAGTTGGTTGTTTTAAATCAGCTCGTTCTAATCTCCATAGGTTTTTATCAGTTTATGCAATAGGGAAAACAGTTACTTCAGAACTGTTTTTAAAAAAAAAAATTTCAGTTTGCTATCGTCCAGTCCTCTGAAAGCAAGACTAATTAAGCAATAGGTTACATACTGCATTTGGTAAAAAAATCCAAAAATATAAGACTGGGAATAAATGTTATCTTACCTGCATTTTCTTACTGAACAACTTAACAATTAGTGTTAAGCTCTAAAATTATAATCTGAGGCTCCTTCTCCATAAAAAAAGCATTCCTTCCTAAGAAGGACAAAACCAAACACTTTCTTCCTCCCCCCCGTTATGGTCTCACATTCGAACTGGATTTTTTTGTACACCCTTACATACTTATATCTTTATAGTCACTTAATTACCTAAATGAAACTAGGTTCTCTGCTTCTTTAAAATAAATAGTTCTAAACTCCTTACACATTTGATCTTCAAAAGCTTTGTTACCCAACGTTACTACCAGTTTAGATCTAATATATAATTCAACTCTCTCACATCCCCTCATTTGGGCAGACTTACCAATTTTTGGCAGAAACCTACTTTACACTTTTACTGCACAGATTTTCTAGGATTCTCCAGGAGTGCCTTCTTTTTTTTTTTTTTTAATTTGGCATACATTTACTTTGAGCAGCTAACAACTTTTTTACATAGTTTTCGGTTCACCTGTTTAGCTTGCTTTCTGTTACTTTAATTACTTCTCCTTAAGTTAATCAAAGGATTAACTATTTGCGTCACCACTATTACACATCTTCAAAATAAGATACTTTTTGAACCAGGTTTCATGTATCACTCAGGAGTAGTTCAAAAGCTGCTTCTCCTCTATTGAATTCTGACTAACTGCTCAAAAAGCATAACAACATAAAGCGGACCGACAACCAACATAATTTTCAAGTGTGCCTCTTCGTAGCCTCATCTCTCTTAGCATAATGACTGAAGTACTTAAGCAATCAAACGTATTGCAACTATATTATACTACTTGTATTCAGACTTAACATCTCCTAAAAAAATAAGAGCAAAGAGCAATTTCAATACTTACCTTGTCTCGTCAAGATTTTCTTTAACCCGTAACTATTTAATCAGAAATGTCTACGTTTACTCTAACTTGTACAAATATTTTAGCATCTCAGTGATTATCTTTTTTCTATCAGCTTTAAAAATGCTATATTAAAATTCACATTCAAGGTTGGATCAGGTAAACCCATCTTAACTTACATCAACTCTGGCTGACAAGGTACTGTAACTGAATATAGTTTGTGTGCATTGCAACCGTGATTTTACCTAATGTACTCTTCGCCATTTCTCTCCTCAACTTGGACTTCTGTCCTACCTGAAGGGATGCATTACTTAATTGTAAGCACCTCCGTACTTATCAATGTTCTCCCATTTTGATTTTAAAATTCCCCTTGTAATCATCTTAAGTTTTATTAGAAGCAAAAAAGGAATCTAGATGCTTTAAGTCTAATGTACAGGCTGCATCTATTCAAAAAGGTTCATGCTGGCAACTAAAGAAGTGTCCCTCTCACCATAAATTTATTACCTACACACTGAAACCATGTCTCTGCCCAGCCATCTGCATCACACCACTACCAAGGTTATCTATCACCTCTTCCACAACAACCTCAACTTTAGCTCTAGGGCTTCTTATGCCATTTGGACCATGGTCCCTGGAATTCTGTCTGGTACTATGTGTTTGAACATATGACAAATCAGACCATGTGTGCACCCTGGAGGCAAACCACTGTGCAGTCCTCACCAACACTGCAAATACACAAATACCCAATAATCATATCCAGCAGCATTTCAGACTGCTTCTTCTATAGCTTCAACAAGCCTCAACTCATTCCTCACACTTCCTACAAACAATCTAGGCATTTACATGAGGTGAACAAAGATGTATGGCCTCAGAAAATAAAGTTGCAAAGTACCTGAAAGAACAAAGCAATAGATGTTTTACTGCTAACACAAGCTTCCTAATATTCTTCAGTAAGTCATCAGCACCCTAAGATTATCCAACTATCAGCCTAAATTGTGTAAGAACTGTCCATACAAGAGGTCAGTTTAAAATACTAATCCAAATGAAACATGAGGCTCACTTCTCGAGTACCACAGCATCCTACAGCTTACAAAGTTTCAGTGTCTTGTCAGTGTCAAAAAAAGAAATCAAGATCAGCACACAGTTTTTCTTACTGCTTTCATCAAAACAAGATAATTATGAAGCCAGACATCTGCACAGGCAGTATTAAAGTATTTTCAATCTAAATATTCAATTTCAGAGACAAGAAATTTCTTCATAGTATTGTTTTTCACTAATGATTTTCAAAATCCATTTTCTCAGCTCTTACAGTTCTAGAATTAGTTTATGCTGTCTACAACTACACTGTATACAAATGGAAGATAGTATCACAGTGATTTTTAATAAATATTTCCATGATAAATGCTTACTTTTCACGAAACTCAACATTCAAGCTATACAAATACCAATTTAAAGAGTACCTCAGTTTTTTGCTTTGTTCCACACTCAGGCTAAAAGCATCCATAATTTCTGATTTACAAAATAGTAAGCAAGACTTAAGCATAAAGAACTATGCGCTAAAATTTAGCAAATATACATAAATATATATATGCAGTCATTAGAGAAAGTTAGAATAAACTTCAAAATTATCAATGTTCAGTAAAAAGCTGCTTTACATATTAAGCACCTCATTTAAATAACAGGTGAAAACTGAAACTAAACCACATAAGAATCCCCTATCAATGGAATTGCACACTCCTGTGTTGCTCTCAGATATTAGGTAAGTGTTATAAATCAGAAGAATGGAGCACTGTTTTTTAATTCAATGAATTGGCAATGGCAAACATGCTGGCATAAGCAGTGACATTCCAATACATGAAACAAGTATGTACAATAGCAAGTCAATTGCTACAAGCAGCAATGGAAGCATCAAAGCAGAATTAACAGGGTAAACTTCTTCTAACTGCACACAAGGCATTACACACTTTTTATTTTATTTTCTTGTTCAGTCAAGTGCCCTATGTTTAATTTTTTAGCTCATTATTATTCTGTCCCATGCATAGACCCTTTCAGAGTAAACTCAGGAACCTTCTCAGCAAGAATTCTTTTATTTAAAGAAAGAAATCAGTATCACTGTTTTTAAAACACACAAATAGGTCTTCATGACATTTCCTTCAGAAAAAAAAAAAATCAGTGCTAAAATATGCATACCATCATCTCAATTTTTCTAAAATGTTGCTTCTTTGCAAACTACTAGAAAAGTGAAGCATATGGACCCACAGAAAAATTCTACAATTCCACTGCTCTGAATAAACCAAATACATTGCGACAACCACATCAGTTTTATTTACAGCATCTTTCTGAAATTCAGAGCATCAAGAAATGACATTTTATATCACAAGGAGTAATTCTAGAATTTTGTGAACATACTTGACTGAAGACCAATGCTTTTATCAAAGTTAAGGATGTCACAATATCTTCGCAAAATTCAAAATCAAAGGTGTCACAGTAAAGCAAGTCTAAATTGAAGGAAAATTGATTTCCTGTAACATAATTTGCCTTTAGAGTTCTAGTCAGATGCTTAACTTGACATGGATCTAAAACAGATGTGCATGAAAGACACACATTGATGAAAAAAAGTGTTATCTTTTTGAAAAAAGGCTTATTTGAAGATTAACAGAAGGCAATTGGCAGGCTGTCTTCTCAAGGTCATCGCAGAACTGAGTTCTTCACTTTCAAGTTTACAAAAAGTCATGATATTACCTGCTTCTCCACAAACCTTGCAGTAGCAGAACAACTGCAAGATTGGTTTCTCTTCTAGGAAACCAGTACTATCACCTAGAATAGCTCACTGACATACAACAGTTCCAGAAGAATATTAATATCATGTTTTATCTATCAACACCATTATCACCTTGAAGCTGAGCAGATGCCTTTAAAGACTTTCCAACAGGCTGGAGGGGCTTTAACAATTTCCAGGAGATGCATTAATGTTCTATTGTGACATCCAAGTGGCAATACCTTGTGATACAGTCTGATGTAACAAATAAAGCTGTTTAGATGAGTTCATGCAAAGACTCTTGAGTCAATGAGAATGGGAGTGAGAAAAGAGCTTGGAAACTTACCCAGAGCAAAGTACTCAAGCCCTAAAGATAGGTTAAAATGAAGGGGCAAGGGGAAAGGAATAAGACATGGGAAAGAAATATTAATCTATTTTTAAAAGGAAATGAATCATTTAGGTTCCAAAGGTGAAGGCTGGATAAACTGAGGCAATTGGGTAAAACCTAAACTACCCAATATCAAAAACTAAATGCTGCTAGGATTCAGTCTCCCAACTAATTTGCTTCAGTGCTCTGAACAAGTTTCCTAAATGTGCTGTTTTTACAGAAGTAACAATTAGAGTAAACGTTTTCAAAATAAGTAAGCCACCAAGTGTTTGCAGCAAGGATTATATTTTATCACCCACAAAGGACAACATACATCCATGGTTTTCTGAGCAATACCAATAACATCACAAGCTAACCCATGAAACTCAATACAGACAACTAAAAAAGTAATGTACTTATATACACAATCCTGCCTCAATGAAAAATTATATTCTGGACTCTGACAGGGCCCTGAAACACATGGAGTTTTAACCTACTTTTTACACAGGTGTTTAGAAGTTAAGTACAAATAGATTTCCTATTTATCCCATGAACACTTAGCTGATAAGAAATATAGCTTGCTTATTGAACTAACTTTTTTTAGCTTACTGTCTTTGATACACTATCAAGAAGATCAGCTTGGACTGTAAGTAACTAGTATACCACAATATTCTACAGTCTAAATTAAGTAATCTTCAGAAAAAGAAACAGGAAGAGATGGTAGATAAACTCAACTTTTAGAAGACCAACACAATTGACAAATTCAAATATTCCCAAACCGAATCCATAGATATATCATCTATAGCAGCTATAGTTTGTAGCAACTAGCGCTACTGTCAGAAGTTTTTAATTTTTAAAACTTTCAAAATTAATTAACATGGTGCAAGAATATTCTATGGCCATTTCTGCTCTCATCACAGCTCTGTAACATTTACCATCAAACGTGGGGAAAAGAGCATTACTTGTGTTGGCATTTCAAGCTTCATCTGCTTAGCACAATGACTAACTGCTTGCTACTACTATTTACCTCTGCTTGCATGATAAGCATGAGAGGAATTAGTTGCTTCGACCTTAATTAGAAGATTAGTTACATATACCAAGTTTTGAACAGAAATTTTCTCTTACAGAAAAAACCAGCTTGGCCTTCATGACACAGCTAAATTTGACTTAACACTGTCTCTCTTTAAAGTGCAAATATTTTGGACAGTTAACAAATAACTGATAAACTGTTTTGATAAGTATTTTAGTCCACCCACTGTATTTCCATCACAGATAAGACTTAGATTCTGTCTTGCCCAACAGCAGAATCTCCTCCATTTCAGATGTGATAAACTATTCAGTGCTGCTCTTCCACTCTTCTGAAGGAAACAAATAGAACTTGCTTATTGACTACACTTATTTAACTGGATAGGTACAAAACGTGAACTAAGAAGATGGGAAGAAGGTACGTATTCCTGTGGAGCATACTGATGTCCTACCATTGCCCTTCTTGAAAAAGTCTCAAAGAGAAAACCCTGTACAGTGTTCCAAAGAAAGTACACCAACGGAGTTTCCCCAGAAGATACAATCAATTCAGCTGGGCAAGGAAGACCAGTAGTTTGCATGCACCTTTCTGAAAGAATTTACAGAATGCAGGAGGAGCATCTAGTTCACTATATAGAAAATACTCTGACAATACTCCATGTCTTCCGAGATGTACTATTGGTTCCTTTGATAATTTGAAATTACTTTTATTAAGCCATACAATTAAATGTATGAAACAGTAAAAGTATTCTGAAATCAAGTCACTTTCAAAGTCCAAACCTAACCATCCATCTAATTATTATGAGTGGGTCATTGATTAGTGAATAGGCAAAAGCTTTAAAACTCACAGTGCTTTGAGAAATTTTGGTGGTGCCCACAGAAATTCTAGAACAGCAAACACAAAGCACAGTAATATTAAAAAAAAAAAATAAAAAATATCAAAAATAGGTCAAAGGTGGTTTGTAATAAGTTTGGCATTTATGAAGTCAAGGAAGTACATTCAAGCTTTCCCAGAACAAAAGAAAAGTTCGAATCGAGGGGTGGAACTTCACAATGCTTTAAAAATATAAGTCATAGGATCAGGAAGAATTTTTAATACAGAAGATTATCATAGCAGTAATTAAAACAAACATGTTGGATCTTTGCAGAAGGGCAATGCTCCAACATACAGATCAATAAGATTGTTGCATAAAGGCAAATTCTTACATGCTAATATGTCAGGTATTACTATCACTTGCTAAATATTAGTTATTTCTTCACTTGTCCAAGTAGATTTAGTAAGTATTACTGAAAATATTCTCAAGATAAATACAAAATTTACAGAACACCAAGATCTGAACATCAAGATACACCACTGTACTTGTTTTTCAACTCTGAAGGTCTAGTATCAGTTTTATCTGTCCAGTTCTATGTCTAGTTTCAATTATACCTGAAACTAGTCTCTTCATTTCTACTGTTTGTACTCTGGCTGGCACAGTAACTTTGCAATATGAATATTCTCATTTTGATCTGTTCAAGAAATTCTATAGCACCTTCTATTACATTGTTATATGCACCATCCCAGCTATTTTTTTTTCTTTTAACCGTACACAAGATAACTGTGTTTGAAGTTCACTGAATGCTTCAGTATATAGAGATGCGATGAACCTACAAGCAAAAAAGATACGCCATCTAATTCAAACACAGAAAAGCTACACAGAAGTCTGGCTTACCACAATGGAATCACACTTCAGGATGCACACACAAGTTGAAACTAGTTCACTGGCAAAGCAAGCAAGACTTAAATCCTGAGAATTAAGCTATAGAGATAAAAGCACTTTAAACGAAGCAAACTGCATGTTTTCATCAGGGAATAAAGGACGTAACCAAACTTTTCCATGTTTTGTTCTAACTTAACTCTATAAAAATGAAACAGGAGGTATGATTCTTTAAGTTACATATTCAGTCTTCTGTTGAGGAGGTTTGTTTTTACAGAGAATGAAATTATAAATTCAATCAGGAATCGAGTCTTTAAAAAAGTAATATATATGTATCTGTTGTGTCAGCCCTTAGTACTGCAATTATATCTCCCACACTCTATCACTCATTCATAATGCAAAGAAATTCAAAATATGTAAATTTATATATTATTTTCCCTAAAAGGTACACATATTACTGAACAGATGTCCACACAACAAACTGGAGCTTTTAAGAGCTGTAAATGAAACACACAAAAAAACCCAACTGAACTTATTCAGTTATTTAACTAGGGCAAATTCAAGCTTATTTACATACTTTAAACTTTTCATCTTTGATAGAAAAATTACAAAACCTAAGTTAACACATCTTTCTATACAAGTCCAAAACTTACTTTGCAGACCAAGAGAACTGACAATACCTGCTTTAGCTCTTCTTGATGTAGTTATGTAACTATCTCAGATCTCCCTAACATTTTTCATTCGCTGTGCTACACACTTCACATGCTGTGTAGCAAGTTTCCAACAAAGCATCTTCAAAGACCACAGAAGAGTCAACCCCTTTATGGGCTATCTAAGCTGCAGTTCTGACAGCACAAGTCATTTGGTGCACTTTCTAAGTCTGAACAGTTTCAAACATGGATTGCCACCATTTAAATAAGCACACATTGTATTAGAGTGCAGCCTGCTAGATATTTATTCAGTGACCTGACATAAGTCTAAAATAAATACTCAAAAAGAGAAGCCTTCAAGCTACTTGTTCCAACTTGATAGTCATTTTAATCCATTTAATCAAACTCACGAAGCTCCCTTAAACAGGGTACAAGACTGAAAGCAGACCTACACTTAATTCGCTCACTCTTGTCCCAAAAATGTATCATGGGAAAAGTGGTTAAGGACAAAATCATTTATAGCTTCCTTTATATTCTGAAAAACAGGAGAAATTTGGTAGTTATTTCTGCAAAGCCCTTCATCTGGAAGTTTTAAGAGTCTTCAAGGAGAGAAAACATACCTGCTATAGGCACATATCCAACTCCTTGCTGATACACAGTGGGCATCAGGACCACTGGCTGGGGCTGCATCATCATGGCAGCTGGCAGAGACTTGACACAAAAAGTACAGATTAGAACAACTCAAGAAACAGAAAAAAACTAAACCAGCAATTAAAACAATTAAAACAGTATTTGCAAACAAATCGTCACATTGCAAATCCATGTTTCATGTTCAATATTACAATATGACTATACTAAGTGCTAATCTATATTAAGCAAAATCTCTGGCAAATTAACTGAACTACCATCCTTTTAAATGACAATTAATTTGCCTGTAAATCAATATAATCACATCATGTCAAACTAGCCTTTTGCAACAGTTTGATAAATTTTGTCACTGAAATTTTGTTACTGAAGCAAATTATTTTAAAATATGGGTTTAATCAGCTTTCATGCCTTATTCTCGTGAATATGTTGTACATTCATTTCATCGTAAATGAAATCTTAGAGCAAACCTGAATTTTATTAAAGCAGTATACTGCTCCTAGAAGCAAATTTTAGTTCAAATCAATTATTTTTGAGGTAAACCAGTACTTTAAACAAAATATCAATTTAACTCCGTTCCCTTTTACTACAACAACTCCTGTTCAGTTTGATCCTGGAAAATATTGAAAGGTCAGGTTCTATGTACAGTACATTCATGGGCAGACAGTTTTAAAGGTTAATTACAAACTCATTTCTCCTAGGGGTAATGGAACAACTGTTCAGATGTGGGGCAGAATGTGAATTTCAAACAGTAGGGAACATCTGTTCCCAGTTGTGCACTCAACAGCAACTTGGAACTTTTGATGATGTATAAGCATAGTAGGCAGCATTCAGGGCTGCACATGCTACACATGCTATCCAACAGCTACTTGAGACAAAGGTGACAGATGAGAGAATAGTCCGTGAGCTGCTAAATGGACCAGTGTAAGTCAGCAGTTCATGACAAGGAGCACCAAATGAACAAGAAAGGAAGTAAAAACCAAAGTCATCAGAAAGAGCATTCAAACTATACAAGAAAGACCTAAGACAGAGAAAAGTTTCCATTATTTTCGCTTTTAAATTGACATGTATTTCTAAAGATTTAGGAGGGGGAAAAAAAAAGTTATTGTTAGATTCCACGAAGCTCTTTTAAAATTTATTATTATTAAATTAGAAATTACAACAGACCATTTGACTGAGGATTTCTTTTTTATACTTCTATTAGCACAGGAATAAGCTGAATTTTTGTAATTGCAAAACCAGATAAATAAATACTTATTTACCACCTCACCAAAAAGTATCTACTGCCTTAACTAATATTTTTGACTGCTATTCCCAAAGTTAAGTATAGTTATTTTAAATGCTAACACACACAAACACCCAGTAAGGTACAATGGAACTACTTCTACTTCAGTCTAAAATATCTTCCTCCCACTACCCAAGAAGCTTCTCTCCCTTCCTCCTCCTACCCCAAACTCAGCTTACCGTGTACGACATAACCAGATTAATCATTCCTTCCTTGTCATCACCCTGCCTTCCACTCAGGCTATACCATTCATCCTCCACATTTCCTTGTTTCAGAGACTCAGGAATTGTAATGTGTGTCCAAGCAATGCGGTCATCCATTGAAAAGGCCCGCTGGAATATAATTAAAAAAATATTATCAACTTAATTGTCCTGAAAAAAAAAAAAAGTCTTAAAATTATTCTTGATTAACACTTCCTTCAGTTTTATGCTATTTCATTTTGCCAGTTTTAAGTTATTTCTTTTGAAACTACTAAAGTGTCAGTAAATACTTTAACCATCTCCTTTCCAACAAGGATGAATGATGCTTTAAGTGGGGTTATAGAATGATTGCAGATATTTAATGATAAGAAATTGAAAACCTGAAGCAGAACACTTCTAGAAATACAACATACTAATATCAGCATAGTCTGTGTGAATCTAGTGACGTCATATCAGAGGCCATTAAATGAATGTAAACAGCTTCTGTTTACACTGCTACAATAGGCTGTGAACTCCAGTAATTCAAGAGCAGATACAAGTACTGATCTGCCACCTCTGTTGCAGCAATGAAACAGACACTTTGAACTAAGTGTCAACCAATCAACTAAGCCCACAAAATAGCATCCAAAAGCCTCACTTGTGTAACGACCACACAGCTGCTGCAGTATCAAGTTTTACTACACGCAGTAAGAGACACAGCAAAAAAAGGCAAACCACAGACTTTAGCCTCAGTTGTAGCCTCTTAGTTTCTGCTAATAAATCCTAGTGACTACACACAGTCTATATTTGACAGTTTTATTCTCAGCATTTCCGAGCTTGGGAAAGCTTCCAAGCTCCTCCTGGGTTAGAATAACACTGAAGAATTTCCGAGTAAAACAGCATTGTAAAAACAGGCTATTTTTAATAGGGACAGTACAGAATATAAGGCTGCAGGGCATTTTGATGGCAAAGAGGAGCTTAAACACCACCCAGAAATTTTTGCTTCTCTTCCTTTGCAAGGAACCCTGCTAATACCCCTTATCAGCTACCAAAGGAAAAGTAACAGCTCTGACAGTCTTGGGGAAGAGTGAAGCGTTATGCATTGCTGCTCTTGGGATTCTGAAAAATTGTCATCATCTCCCAGAGAGCACAGCTAAGAAACAGCCTCTGGTAACTCAATCCTTTTTTACAAGATATCACCCAAACCTCAGTCCAAACAGGAGACAGGGAAGCAGGAAAAAAAAATATATAGCAGTTCTGACCTCATCAAATATCTCTAGATAAAAAGAGTCCACACCCGGGGGAACAGTGCACTGAATAACTTTGTTCCAGCGGGGGTTCTTGGCTCCATTATGTGCTGTTGGAGTTTCATACACAGCATACCCCAGCCGTATTCGACAATATGGATCCATGCGGGTCATTCCATAGTTCTTTGCCAATTTTGCCTGGAAAGAAAAGAAAGCCCATAAGTGTATAATACTTACATTAACTTGAGAAGTTAATTACTATTAGCTTACAAGAGAATCAAATATTGAACAAAGGACTAGATTCAATTATGAGGTAGACAGGAATGAAAAAAAAAAATACCAAGAAAAACAGCATTCAGATTAAAACATAAGCCAATGACACCATTAAATGTCTGGGAGACCTTCAAAAGGGAACCTCTTTTTAACCTGTCTGCTGTAGAAAATACACATTTTCACCATAGCTAAAACAAGTTACTTCATACCAAACCAAAAGATATATGATTACAAGGAAATAATAACAAGTTCAATTTTTGTCTAGGTATCTGCTGCCCAATATACAATAATAAACTTAATGTGAATGGTAGCTCTTTCACTAAAGTACTTTTAATTTTAAAGGATGAAATACAGAAATCCAGTAGCTTCAAGAATATCACACAATACAAAAGCACAAACTGCAAAAGCAGTTCAATTGAGGTAAAATCTAGTAGATCATACTTTTCAAAGTGATTAAAAAACTTACTTAATTCAGCGTGTGCATTTGATATTACTTAATTCAGTGGGCAACTTAAGTTCTACGTTACTATAAAAACAGATGCTGTACAGAATCAGAAGATATCCAACATACTTTTGCTGTAACATCAGAGGAATAGAACAAAACAAGCTGATGACAGTCCTGAAGACAACACTGAGTACTGTTGCATAGCTATGCCAAAGTAGAAATTGGACTTTTTGGACACGCTGTTTCTCTGACCTGTACTAAGCAGCCTACAGTTCTTTTTATAGTAAGAAAAGTGACAAAATATGATGCCTAGGATGCCTCCCACCTAAAGGACATTTAAAGAACTGGAACAGTTGAGTCTTGCATAAGATTTAGTCACAACCGCTGCAGCTCTGGCCTGGAAAGCCCTTTTCTCCTTCAGGGCACACGCTGGTTCAGTAATTCATACATTAGAGCTGGAGAGAAAGGTCTCAAACTGTTTCTTGTAAATGTGGGCTTAACAACTAAAGTAGGAAAGTTGGCACCTAAATTATGCACTCTCTAGACTCTAAAGTCCTGAGATTAAGCAGTTTATCATAAAACTTCACTAAAAGAAAAAAGGGCATACAAATTGTCTGTATAGTAATTTAAGAGGACACAATCAACTGTGCTTAGACAAACTCACCACCATTACTATATATCTGCAAGAAAAAAAAAGCAGAAAATTACCTTCCCAAAAACATTTTCTGATCTTCCACCAGTTTATTAGTAACAGAAATACGGCATGCTGCTCTACATACTTTATCAACACATATTTAAATACAAAAGTCTTCAACCAGCTTTTCATGTTCCACAGGTTAACTATGCCATGGTAAGTCTCCTATCCAGAATGCCACACACCTCAATATGCAGCCAAGATTCCCACAGCATTCTTGCATAAACTCCCAGACAGGTACAGAAGACTATCTCTTGGGACACCACAGGGTTGTACTGCCATTCAGAGGGACCTTGACAGGAATCTCAAAGTTCAACAAATGAAAATGCAACGTTCTGCCCCTGAGGAGGAATAACCACATGCATGACTATAGGCTGTGGGCCAACTGGTGGGAGAGCAGCTTTGCAGAGAAGGACCTGGGGGTCTTGGTGGACACCAAGTTGGAAATAAGCCAGCAACGCACCCTTGCGGCAAAGACGACAGACAGCACCCTGGGCTGCATTAGGAAAAGCACAGCTAGCAGGTCTAGGAAGATGATCCCTTCTACTCAGCACTGGGGAGACCATACCTGGAGTACTGTTCTCTTCAGTTCTGGGCTGCCCAGTAGCAGACCTGGTCCTACTTGAACGAGTCCAGCAAACGGCCACTAACACAATTAAGGGTTTCACAGAATGGCTGAGGTTGGATGGGACCTCTAGAGACTGTCTAGTTCAAGCTTGCCACTCAAAGCGGGGTCAAATGCTCAGCCAAGTTTTCAGTGTCTCCATGGATGGAAGCTCCACAACCCCTTTGGGCAACCTGTTCTGATGTTTGACAACTCTCACAGTGAAAAGGTTTTTCATATATTTAAATAGAGTTTGCTGTATTTCAACTCGTGCTCACTGCACCTCTTGTCTTTTCCTCTAGATAGAACTGAAAAGAGCCTAGCTGTCTTCTTCATAAATACGTGACGGCAGGGACTACTCGTTGATAAGATTCCCCCAAAGACTGTTCCCCAGCTCTCTCAGCCTTTCCTTGTATATAACATCCTCCTTAATGCTTGATTAAGGATTAAGGGCGGGGGGGGGATGGACAGGTAGGGGTGGGATGACGTTTGGACTAAATAAACTCCAGAGGTCCCCTCTAACTTCAACTATCCTGTGATTCTATAAAAAACGGTTACTTACAGACATGGCATCAAGAACAGCCATTAGGTTTTATTAGGCAAGATAAATATTTTTTTCTTGTCTGCACAAGCACCTAAAAATAAACAAGGATTGAACCTGATAAAAACCAGTATCAACTCCATCACTTCACCCATCCAAACAGGAACCTGGATGTTTCTGTACATAGCCACTCAAAGTGAGATGCTGTCGTGGTTTAACCCCAGTCAGCAACTCAGCACCACGCAGCCGTTTCCCCCTTCCCCCTCCCAGTGGGGTGAGGAGGAGGAAAGCAAAGGAAAAAAAAGTAAAACTCGTGGGTTGAGATAAGAACAGTTTAATAACTAAAGTAAAATATAATACTAACAATAGTAATAATGAAATATAATAATAATAGTAATGAAAAGGAATGCAACAAAAAGAAGGGGGGGGAAGGAAAAAAAAACCAGTGATGCACAATGCAATTGCTCACCACCCGCTGACCAATGCCCAGTTAGTTCCCGAACCGCGATCCGCGCCGCCCAGCCAGCTCCCCCCTGTTTATATACTGGGCATGATGTTCCATGGTATGGAATACCCCTTTGGCTAGTTCAGGTCAGCTGTCCCGGCTCTGCTCCCTCCCAGCTTCTTGCACACCTGCTTGCTGGCAGAGCATGGGAAACTGAAAAGTCCTTGGCTTAAGAGAAGCGCTACTTAGCAACAACTAAAACATCAGAGTGTTATCAACATCATTCTCATACTAAATCCAAAACACAGCACTGTACCAGCTACTAAAAAGAAAGTTAACTCTGTCCCAGCCGAAACCAAGACAGATGCAAAACTCCTTCTTGAACACTGTACTGTCTGCTCCCTTATCTGCTCCAGGAACTTCTACCATCTATACTGACTGGATCAACATCCCGTGACAAAAAGCACTTTAAGCTGTCCAAGCAAATAGCCAAAGATGAACAACCTATGTAGTAGCATACAGGTTGCTAGAAACTGCTAGAGAGTTAAGAGAGACATGGCATGTTGTTTGAGAAATGTTTTGTTTCCTTATAGGCCTGAGGTTTAACCTGAATCATCTATTCCTAGCTCTGGAAAAAAAATTATACTAAAGCTTCTTCCACTATGCTCTAGAAGCGGCAACATTTTTCTGCTGTTCAAAGTTGCAGAAAAGGATTCCAATCTTACACTCTCTGAATACAGAGATGACGGAAACTCATAGAAAGAGGGCTGCAACTGAATGCAATGAACGAATTCAAGCGTCTAGACCTTAGAAGTAATAAACTTTGAAAAAACATTACCCCCAGTTTTCAAAGGAAGGATATCAGCTGTGAAGGAGCAAACTGACCAGTGAAAGACATAGAAAGGAAGGATCAGTGCCTCTTTTCCTGAGAGACCCTGTATAGGTTTACTCCTCAGTAAGGACCTCACCATGGAAGCTGTAACCATCCACATACTATTCCAGGCTTGGTGTTAAATTTGAGGCTAAATATCTCTTTGGTATGTTTTTAGAGAATGACTTGAAAACAGCACTTGTAAATAGATGAGGTGTGTTAAGTTAATATGAAGGACATCTGGTATGCTAATGTAGATAAACAGAATTGTGTTAAGACAGACAAGTTTTAAAATCTGAAATCTTATGCATAATGAATGCAGTAATATAGTACTGCCAAGAGATAAAAGAAAGGATAACAAGGGAAAAGAGGAAGTAGAAAATAAAGAGCTAGGACTATGCACTTGTGATTAATAACAAAGCCTGCAGAAAGCACTAGGAAAATCAGCAAATGCATTAGAGGAAATAGGGATGGAACAGAGCAGTCACTTAAGGAAAAATACATAAGACGACTGCAGTTCCCTACAATATTCTCAAAATTTGCTCATGTCTTCCAATATTAAGTGTTTCTACAGGAAGTCTTCTTAACAGAAGTTTTCAGAGAAACCTGTTCACTATAAAAGAAAAAACATGAGTTCATTTGATTATGTGCTATAATAGCAAGGTTTACAGGAAATTGCTGCACCATGCACGATGCAGCTATGAAACATGAAACTGGACAAAATGCTGATGTACAGAAACATGAAGCTACAAAAACTTTTAAAAATTACTCATTCCCTATATACAAGTAATTTAGTAACTCAAATTCCAACACAAAATCTTTTTGTGGCCATTGATCAAAAAAGATTATTTGTATTAATTAATTACAATTACGTAATTGTACAAAGATGGTACAATTTTTACCTGTACTACAGTAATGCTGAGTCTGCCTACTGTACCCATTGGTCCTCCATACTGTAGCTGCTGAGCTGCCTGGGCATCCAGCTGGATTTGCTGTTGCTGCTGGGTCGGGGTAATGCGAAGAAAATCTTGAGGAAGCTCACCAACATATACCTTAAAAAAGAAAAGAAAAAGAAAAAAAAACTTCAAACTTAAGTCTTCCACTTTCATAATGAAAAAGAGAGAAGACTATAAATCAAAGAAAAAGCTTAGCAAAAACATTCAGAAGAATTTAGTCTAGTTTTGACAGCATGAACAAAGAACTAATTAAATGACAACACTGCCAACTCATGTAGAGAATGTTCTCTTATTCACTTTCAAAAACACTAATTTCCAACATAAGCCTCTGAAAAAAGTAGGACATACAGAGTCAAGGCTGCTCTGCAACTAAACATTTAAGTAGTCCATACAAAAGTCAGAGCTACCAAGTTTTACATCGCATTCACATTGCCATCAGATGGCACCCAGCTCTTTCACTTACTCATCACTCATGTTGCATCCAATCATTCCTGTGACAATACATAGCATGCTGCTTTCATTTGAAAGGGTCACTTTCACAGTCACCTTCAAGACACATCATAAAGACAATGTTACCTATGAACCAAATCCTTCAACATAACTAAGAATCCTTCAACATAACACAGATGCCCTAACGCTTTTCCAATGTTAAACACGACCGGCCTGCAACTAACCTTGGGGACAATTTGGGGACAAAATTCCACCATACTCAAAACAATAACAGAGGAATTCAAAAATCTGGTCTATCACAAGAAAGAACCATTACGAAAAATTCAAAGCAGAAAAATACTAGAGGAACTCCATCACGTGCCAATATGGATCAGCAGTCACCATGTATTTTCTGTTAGCTTTACAGTAAAAGAAGGGAAAGTTTCTACCTATTATTTGTCAACTCTATTACTGTCAATTCAACAACTCCGGTTGTTTCTAGGTTTTAAATGCTCAGTGAACATTATCAATAACACATTTAGAGAGATCATCACATTAAAATAACAAGCATACTGTAATAATAAATTTTAAAAGGCAAATAAAGTGGCATAGAAAATTTATAATTAAGCTGTACTCATTTCTGTTGTCTATAGAGCTGCTTACATGTTTAATACAGAACTGTCCACCGCATCAAGACAGAAGACAGTGCAAATTCTTATGTTGCAATCCCAGGCAAGATTACTCAATTGTATACCTGGCAGATGCATGCCTACAGAACATAATTTAAGAAGTTAACAGGCCTCTAGGACATAGCTTTTGAAGATTAAACAGCACTTGCATGTCAAGATTGCATCTTGGAGACAGAAACTGCAGCTCTTGCCAAATCACATTTTGTATGACTACTGCTATCTGAGAGCCTCAGGATCCTGGCAACAATAGGTGTTACATGCCAGAAAGGAAGTTTATCAAAAAAGCTAAGGACGAAGTACTGAATGCCTGGCTATTGGGAGGGAGGGAGAAGAGGGAATCAGTTTTGCTCACAAGCATCTTAAAATTTTACAATTAAGAACCTAAGTAGCTTAAGTTTTAAAAAGGGGGGGGGGGGGGGGGGGGGGGGGGAAATGGGCGCAGAGAGGGAGAAGACTAAGCTAAAATATAGTGCTAATATTAAAAGAAAGCTTATTTAAGTCAGGCTGGAAATTAGACAGGGTCTTGTAACAGCCTTCTCATTAGAATACATTATAAAAAAGGAGTTTTAAAATAAAACCTAATCCGTTTAGGAAAGATTTGAAATGGCACCAGAATTAGCAAGACAATGGCATTTGCAACACAGCAGGTCCCCCTCCAACCCTTGACCTCCAGAAGTTTCAAATCTGGTATTATTAGCATCTCTAAGAATAGACATCATAAAGATTTCCCATAGTCAGAAGTGGTGGGTGCAGCCCTGAAATTGCATTCCCATACCTGCAAGTTCCCTCTGCCAACTTCTCAGAAAACAGGATAGCATATTTTGTCTCCACCATCTTAACATCGACATTGGAAAGCTTAATTCATTCACAACAGCAGTGCAATAATATCTTTCACTTTTTAAATTTTACTTTAAGTCACCCAAATACTGCTCCAAAATAAAATATATAAACTAGTCTCTGTACTGAGGTCCAAAAGGGACAAACAAAATCTGTAAGGGAGACCAAAGTTTTCTTACAATATCTAAACTGAATGACCTAAAATCCGCTGTCTCACACAAAGCTACATCCTTATCCTGGAATTGCAGAGCAGACACACACAGAAACTGAAAACAGCTAGTGTAACTAAATTCTCAAAAGAGCCGAGTGGTAAACCCCTCCAAAAGGAAGAGTGGGGAACAGGAGATGCATACATTCCCATCTTAAATGTTCAGCTCTGACTGAGATCTGGTACACAAGTCCTGGTGATTTATTCAGTAAAATATCTAGGAGATGCGCTTATTGAAGAAAATATACTACTCAGTAAGTTCTTATGCTAATTATCAGTTGATTCCATATTGATGGAGACAAATGGGTAGTGCACAATCTTTTTATCTGTAAAGAAAACATGTCTAATTTATGTTTTCCTCAAAGCATTTAAAAGCAGGCACACAATTGCCACCTCCAAACCTGAATCAAAAATTTATGTCTTCCTCAAAGCATTTAAAAGCAGGCACACAATTGCCACCTCCAAACCTGAATCAAAAATACAAAGTTACATAACCAGAGTTCAACCACAGTTTTTGTTTTTAAAGCAAGGAGAACATAACTGACAAGAATGTGACATTCAAACCTGCTCTGCTATTAACTGTAGAACAAAAAATTAATTCCATTTAACATTTGAATTTTACTAGAACTCTCTTTTCAAGCAAGACAGCAATATGACAGTGCTATGACAGAACTACAGTTTGGAAGACAAATGTTGAGGACGCATTCATAAAAAATAAGCCTGCCTTGTAATTACTTCCTAAAAAACTTTGACAGTATTGCATATCAAAAATATGAATTATCTAGAAACAGAATAATATTGCCCTTCTTATCTGCTAAAACCACCTAAGAGCTAGTTTGGAGGATATTCAAAGTGAAACACTGCAGGTATAAAAATTGCATCTCAACTTCTTCAATTTGAAGGCGGTGTGATGTTCTATAGCTATTCGAGCCAATTTAGGACTGGGCTGTCTCAGTCTCACTTTCCTGTTTCTTTTCACCCCCATTTCTTGTGCAACATTAAACTGTGCCAAGGCAATTGGAAAGTACGCTAGTGCAGAGGGCTGATCAGAAGAAAATGAAACAAGGGTTGGAGGTAAAGGGAAGAGGAGGGGAAGTCATCAGGACTCTCACCTCGCTGACTGATCATGTGAGTACTGGTACCTACATAAGGGAGGGAAAGGGAACGCAGAGCCAAGGACAATCACAAACGCCCCTATTTACGGAACCATAGGCTGAGACATGATACACTCAGGGAACCATAACTAAGGTTTCCACACTAGCAATTACCAAGAAACTCTGATGCTAGGTTTCAAAGAAGTTTCATGTTAAAGAGCTTTAAACACCTAGCTACTCAAAAAAGTTCTAACCATTCTCCTTTAAATGGTTTTACTGTTTTTAAGAAAGAATGAATGAGAGAGAATATTGAACTATTATTCTATGTTTTGCACACTAAAGAAAAAATTGGGACCAGATAGGATGCATCCAGAGGTCTTGAAAGAACTAGCTGATATTTTTTCAAGGCTACTCTCTATCATCTTTGAAAGGTCATGGAGATTAGAGGAAGTTCCCTCTGACTAGAGAAAGACAAATCTCATACCCAGCTTTCAAAAGGGCAAGAAAGATGACCTGAGGAACCACAGGCAGGCCAGCTTCACTTTGGTTGCTAAGACATTCATAGAGCAAGTCCTTCTGGAAGCCATTTCTAGACACATGAAGAAAAAAACCCACAGGGACTAGGAATCGCCAGCCTTTACCAAGGCTGTAAAGAGAAAAAAAAGCCTAATGAGCCCAACTGTCTTCTACAATAAAATTATTAGAATCTGTGAATAAGGAGAGAGCAGTAGATATCAAAGCTGGGTCATTACAATCCAAATGGGTAGACCACTGGATGGATGAAAAACTGGCTGGGTCACTGAGCTCAGAAGTTAAGTTCAGTGGTTAATGACACTGGAGGCTGGTTAAAAGCAAAGTTTTTCAGAAGTCTGTACTGAAACTAACTTATGTGTCTAAGATTTTTCCTTATCAGCAACCAGAGGTGAAGACAGAATGTACCCTTATCAGTTTTGAGGATAACACCAAATATGGGGGGGAATGACTGGTATACTTGAGGACAGGACCAACAACCAGAGACACAGAAGAATTCACTGGCAGGAATCTCATTAAATTCAACAAGTGCAAAGTCCTATACTTTGGACAGAAAAATCCCTGGCACCGGTACAGACTAGAGAACAACTGGCAGGGCTGCAGCTCTACAGAGAAAAACATAGGGGTCCTGGTAGACTGAAAGCTAAACATGAACGAGCAGAGCACTCTTGCAACAATGAACCCTAACAGCATACTACACTGGATCAACAAAAGCCTACCCAGTAGGCTGAGGAAAGCAATTGTTTCCCCTTACTCCGCAGTCATTAAACCACATCTGGAATACTGTAATCCGTTTGGAGCCCAGCAGTACATGAAAAATGATAAGCTTGAGTGAGCTCAGCAAAGATCCACCAAGATGGTCCATGAAAAGGGCTGTAGCACAAGACTTGTGAGGACAGGCTGAGGATTTGTTTAGAGTAGAAGAAACTTATGATGCACCTTGTAGCAGCTTTCCAGAATCTATGAGGAAGTCATTAAGAAAACAGAGACAGGTTCTCTTCTGAGATGCAAGGCAAGAAGAAAGGAGACCTCAATTGTCAAACAAACAGGGGAGGTTCGACATGAAATAAGAAGCGGGGGGGGGCAGGAAATCACTGCAGGGACAACCACAGACAGGAACAAATTGCCCAGGAAGATTGCAAAAACTCTCACCTTAGAGATTTTGAAGATCCTGCTGGACAAAGCCCTGAGCAACCTGGTCTGAACTAAAAATCGACCATGTTTTTAGCAAGAGGTTGGACTACATGGCCTCCTGACATCCCTTCTAACCTGAACTGTTCTATGATTCTATAGAACCCACGTTATAGCATTAAACTCCTGTAGAACTGTAGTCAGAGGCTCTACTTCAGAATTTCAATTTAGAGATGAACAAAGGAAAGAATATAACAGCAATTAAGTTTATTACATTTACAGATTTTTGCTGTTTGGTCTTTTGTTTTGGGGGTGGGGGTGTGTGTGGTTTTTTTTTTTTAAATTTCACCAAAATAAAAAAAAGTGTCGTGGACCACAAGGTACCAGACATTTCTTCTCCTGTTCTTATGATTTTTTTCTGTTGCCAGAAATTTCCCATCTACTTTGTCACTTCCGTTGCTTCCATATGTCTACCTGTAAAGGCTTTATGATTCTGTAGTCATCACCTTAATAGTATTCTCCCTTCCCCGAAGTACACCACCTATATTTAGTCTTGACTAAGTATTTTGCCACAAGCTACTGCCTCTGGATTTTCCCAACACATCTAAATTTGTCCAATACATTAACATTTAAATATTTGCAAAATACATTCCACAGTGCAAAAGCACAACTGTCAATAAAGAAAAAAAAGTTTGGTTTTACTGAAGAAGTAATCAATACGAACCATTTGATTACAATCAAAAAAGATTCCCTTCTTCACTAAAACAATAATTTGAATTCCTGATAAGTATGGCAGGAATTATTGTATACAAACATGAGTTAAAAATTAGAGATAGAATGAGTGTCCATAGACATCTCAAATTCAAGAAGAATTTATAGCATATTTGAGCTACGTGGATTTAGTCTGCACTCAATATAACAGAGGAATAACATCGGGAAAAGCCATAGAAACAGCTCAAAATAAAGAAACCCATGAATTCACATTGGGATTAGCATTAAGGAGAAGGATAATTGCCATCAATTCCAGGAACAGACTTCTGATTTTTTCTACTCTACCACTAGCCATACCAATGCAGATCTTTCTTTCCTCCAAGTCTTGGTTAAAAGAAAATGCCATTGGATGCAACAGAAAATAAGCCACTTAGTGCCTTAAGGTACTTCTCTTATCTGTTAAGAGCGCCAGAACTTCAAAGCATTACCAATGCCGCCCTCAACATTTTCTGTCAAAGGAACGTGCTCCAGAGATCAGATCACAGCACTTAAAAATTAATTCACATTTTGCTTAGAAACACTCAATGATATCTTACTCCCTCAACTTTTTAAACAACTTCTGAAATCCAAATTGATTGCAACAATGTGTCTTTATGAAATTTCCACCTTTATGGCTCAGGATTTTAATACTACATATATCCACATTCTAATAAGAAACAAAATTATCTAATAAAATACTCAATTATACCCAGAATTATGAACACAATTATTTTGGTGATGGGACTTTGTATTCAAAATTTCTCATGTGACAGCATAACATATATCAATACTGGACAATACAAACAGGAATTGCTTCTTTGTCACCTTCGTTCAGAAAAAGATATCAAAGTTTTGAAGAGTCTCAAGACAAAACTTCAAGTAAAATCAGAGACAATACTTACGTAGTTAAATGACAGTATTAGGACAAGAAAAAAGAAGTAATCATGAATATAGCCTGCCCATTAGAAGATTTCCAATCATCAGAGTAGTGATTATCAGCGAAATTAGGAGCAGAAATCTAAGTAGTCCTAGCTTGGTCTAATTTTCAAGGACCTGACATATTTGCCAGCATGGTGAATAATCACAGAGATTAATTTTGGGTGTGCTTGATTAGCTAAGGAATCACAAATATAACGTTTTGATGTCTCAGACTTAGCCCGAAGCCTGATCAAACTGTTTATTAATACCTCTCACTTGGAAAAGGTATCATTTAGCAGCCCTTATATATTCACCTATAGCTTAGATTTCAAAAGCTGTTTTGTTCTCAAAAGATCACAAAATGTGAAAACACACTACTTCCATAACATCCTGAAAACAGCCAGAGAAATCTATATTCTAGCAGAATATTTACCAGTGACAGGATGAATTCCAGTCTGAATTCCATCTGAAAAACTGAACAGCAATCAGCAATTTTAATTACTCACCAAATAAGCATTGTCACAAACTAGAAAGCACAGGTATAAGAACAAGATTGGCAACAGTATAGTAGCACACTTTTATTTTCTTACCTGCATGAAACAACCTTGAATATTTTCTTGCCTGTTCAAACAGAAAGAGACAGAACTGTTCCCTACAGCACTAAAGAGAAAATGTTTCCCAATCCTTTAGCACCATTTAGTGGCTATTCATCTGTAATGCAGTTGTATATATAGAAACAAGTAGAATTCTATCTTCTGCTCTAGAGAGAATTAAGAAAGGCTGGCATGTACTATATCAACATTCTCACCTGTGAATGGCAGCTTAATATTGCATAATTTATTCATTCATTTGAAAACATTCAAATCTCTAAAGTCATTAAGACAAGGAAGAAAAGCGTGCACAACAATGTCAGGAACACATAAGGAAAAAACCCCAAAAAACAGAAAGCCAAAGTTGTACAAGATAAGTCATCATACACCTTTCCATTTGTCAGGCTTAAATCAATTTTAAGTAACAAAAGATTATACAGGAGTACCTGGATAATTCTAAAATAAGACATCTAGAAGAACAACATTCTAAGCGTTGAGATGCAGTTCCTTTAAAACATTTGAGAAAGACTAGGCAGTTACGATATTCAAACATCTGCAAGATTACAGCCATGTCCAAGAAGGTTCTCACTAAAATCTTATCTCAACTCACGAAGATTTCACCAAGCTAAAACAAGCAGATATTGAAAGTACCCCACTCAATACCAACAAGGTGTTTAGCACCACAAGCAAGTAAAACTTCTCTCAAAAAGAAACGCCACTCCATTTCAGAGACAGAAATATCTGCACAATTTCATCTCTCCGCAAATCAGGACTGCAATCAGGCCTACTGTTCAGCTTTAGCCAAACCACTTAGTTTGTTACCAATTCCTTCTATCCCTACTCCCACATCAATTCCCTCAATATCCCCAACCTTCTCCAAACATAAACTAAAGGATAACTAGAAGTGAAGTTACTTTTAAACAAACTGACTATTTTTCAGGTGTTTATATTATATATTAAATTATATAATTATATCTATTATACATATGAATATATATATTATAAATATTCAGGTATTTGAGCTTTTGAGTAAAACCTGTTACATATCAACAGAATTTTATTTGGGTACCGTCACACCATCAACTCTCAAACACCAAGCCTTTGGGGACTTATTTGGGGACTACCTAATTCACCACAGATTCAACTAGAACAGCAGTCGTTGTCTTGCCATGATATTACCAACAGATAACAAAAAACTTAATTCACTTTTTTACCTTAATTCTCCACTTAAAACTTTTATTCCAACAACAGAACCATCATCACAATCCGTTGTAAAAGGGATCTATTCTGGAAGACCACACAAATAAGGCATTTTAATGAATTAAATTGATGATCATATAATATTACTGTCATGAGATAACAACAGACAGTGATGCAGTTTTTCAAGATTAGCAGTTTAATAATTCACTCCTCTGGTCCTTCACCAAGGCTGCATACACACACAAAAAAAGTAGCTGTTTCTAGGAAATAAAATCCAGCAGTTTAAATTGATTGTTTAACAAAATCTTATTTCACCTGCAGAGCAACATCATATTGTCAATTACTACCAGATCCTTCCATACAAGAGGAACAGACAGGAACAGCACTCAATCGAGAGCTCATGTTATACCGCAGTTATACACCACACAGTAGAACATCCCAGCGTGGGGCAAGACTATTCCAGGGCAAAACTAGACAATAACATATTCATAACAAGCTGTCAACACTAACTCCCAGAAGATTGTTAAACTGGTTTTAAGACTGCTCAGTTCTCCCCCCCCCGCCCCCAACACACATGCCTACATACTACCATTGAATGCGTCTTTCAGCACGTTTCACGTTCCAGCTTTCAGGTAGTAATTTCACAGACATCTACCTGAATCTGCCCAGTCGAACCATGAAAACAGAAAGCTGTACTCCGGTTCAAAGAGAAAGAGATTTAGCTTTGGTTTAGTTTAAGCCGTTCCCTCCTTTGGAAGGCCCTTAGACAAAGAACGGGCAGAACAGCCCCTTCAAGCCCTACACGCAGATAGGAGGGACTTTGCCCTCCCCTTTCCCAAAGCCTCTTCGCAAGGCGGAGAACCAGAAGAGGCAGACTTTCCTTCCCCCGCCCCCTCCCCCCGTATCACAGCAGTCTGGAGGAGAGGTCTTTTCTCTCCTCTCTCCCCTCCGCCACGGGCCGCGAGCGGGGGAAGGGAGGGAGGGAGATAAGAAGGGTGAGTCACCCTCCCACCGAGGCCCACTGGCAGGAGCCGGGCCGAGGGGGAGAGGGACAGAAGCCGAAGCCCAGACGGGTCCAAGCCGGGCCTCACCAGCCCAACGCGGTGCAGTCGCAAGAATTAACAGGAGACAACCTTCAGAAGCCCCTGCAGCTGATCCTCAGCCGGCTGCACTCACCGGGCCCCGCTGAGTAGTGACGGTGGTCGCCATAGCACCTCCCTCGAGCCGAGACCCTTCCTTCCGCCCCGCCAGGCCGCCGCCGCCGTCGCTACCGTTACTGCTTCAACGGCCGCAGCCAACTGTCACTCAGCGCGAGTCTCCCGAGTCAGCTGACCCCGGCCCCGGCCCCGGCCCCGGCCCCGCCCCCAGCGCCGGGCGTGCCTGCAGCAACGCATTCCTCCCCCGCCCCTTCTGGCGGTTTCCAAAGCCGCGCCATGCGCATGCGCCAAGCGAATGAGGAAGGGAACGCAGCGACCCCTTCTTGCGCATGCACCTATCGACCTACTGGGCGGGGAGGGAGCAGGACGAGCGGCGCCACTCGTGCACATGCGCTCTTCTGCTCTGCGGCCGCCGCAACAGAGCGGAGCACTGCGAGCGGCACGGCGGTCGCTGGGGGCGCTGCGGCGCTGGGGAGGAGCTGGGGCGGGTACGAGGCGTCGGCGCCGACATCTTGGGCCCGGAGGCACCTTCCGCTGTTGGCCTGAGGCGAACTCCCCTCTCCCACCCGGAGAAGCAGTGGGCAGAGGTTTTGCGTGGGAGTCCGTGGAGCGCTCCCCACTGGGTTTTCTGCCGGTGGGTGCGATGTGTGTAAGGAAACAACTTTGTGCCTTGCCTGGCCTGTCCTTTGGACAGCTGGCTCAGCTTTAGTGGTTTTTCAAAGTGGAGACTGTGACCTTGTTCAGCTTGCTAAGCAATTGCAGCCCTTTCCAGAACAAAAGCAGCTTTAATATTCATCTGAGTGCTGCTTTGGGAGATAAAATCTGATCATTTCAAAGCCTATTTAAATAACTGTTTCCTGTTGTTAGGATCTGCTGCACGGATTTAGCCCTTAATTGAAATTCTAGCACAGATTTTGGCAGCTGGAAATAGAACAGTGCAATTAGGAACGCTCCAAATATAGCACCAGCTTTTTTTTCCACACTACCCTAACATCTACTTGGAGTGGGAACGGCCTCATCTTTTCACTTGTGCCTTGATACTCAGAAAAATGAGTACTACAGGATATAATTGATTGGGAGCTGTTGAACGAATACAGTTGATGCCAGCTGAAAGTCAACCAGCCAGCTGAAGAGAAAGGCTGTAACGTTCCCTCGTTCCCTCTTACCCCTATTAATGGTTCCTCTGCTGGAAGCAGAATTCAGGTCAACCTACAAAACCATTAAAGAAGCAAATCATCCTTCCCTTGTTTCTACCACTAGAAAAGAAACCAAACCTGAAAAGACATGAATTTTTTTCTTTAAAAAAAGGGGTAAATTCATCCCCTTCTTTTTTTCTTTTTTTTTTTTTTTAGTTTAAGTGTCTAAACAGTCTTTTGACATAGGGATTTTTTTGCAGGGAGAAGGGGTTAAGTTTCCTGGAGGAAGCTAAAGGAACTAGATTTTTTTCATTGCCTCTTGTATAGGTCTTTCAGCAGAGACAGTGCACTATATGAAGGGGCAACACAATGTAAAATTAAGCTAAGTGATTAAGAACATTCAGCACTTAACCATGTCAGATATGTGCCCTGTCTGTACAAAGCTTGTGTACTGATACAGTTACATCAGTTTATAACAAATGCTATCCAGATGTAGCCTCTTTCAGGAAACTCTCAATTTCTTTATACTGTATATACGTGCAATGGAGTTTTAATGATGAAATAATAGAAGTTCCTTGAGCCAACATGGTTAAAACAGTAAGTAAACCCCACAGAGATAATGGGAGAAGATCAGTGCTTATCTCAATAATTACAATCTTGACATCATGAGGGCAGGTTGGAGGGAAAAGAGTGTTAACAAGCCTCATTGCTATTCTTATGTCTATAACCACATGAGCTAGGAAATTAGTTTTAGGTAAGTTATGGGCAGTTTCAGTTTTACTCACCGTGGATTTCATTCTAAGACCTGGTCTAGTCACAACAATTTCAAAGAGATTAGACATGAGAAAACATTATTGTCTCTATAAAATTTATATCAACAGAAAAAAGTAGGAATATTAACTCAGAGATTCTTGAGATTTGTTTTCCTCATACAGAGATACGCAGTGACTAGAGTGAACATTGTACCTTCCTGACAGCACCACCATTTTCTAACTGCATCTTTTATTTCCTGTTTTATTATTATTCCCAGGAAATCCACATAGAATCTAATCACTTATTTTTAATCACCGTTTTTAATCTATGCAGCAAAGGATCTGTTGTTAAACAAGCCCCCACTCTCCCTAAGGTAAATTAGTATCTGAAGGTGGCCTGGAAACTCTACAAAAATACCGGCTTTGCCATCTGGTGGACATCCACAAGAACAGCAAGTAGCCTTCCACCGGGAGAGACAGGTGTTTTTCGTTTCCCCAAGTGCGATATCACCACAAATAGGGAGCACTGGTGCAAAAACATTAGGCGAGGCATCTCATGTCAATGTAGTAATTAAAGTGGGAATGTAAGCCATGGGAAAGGTGAGAGAACAAAAGTCATAAAACCCTGTTATTTGCAACATATGGGCATCATTAAAAAAAGGCTGAAAGGTAATTAAAGAAGCTATAATGACAATAAATTGCATTTATCTTGTAATAAAAACTTAGACATCAGTTTCTCCTGTATCATTCTTTTATTCTGATTCCCAGTCTCTTCTCTGTTCTTCCCAGTTCATCTGTTCCTCTGAGAATGTCCCCTACTCAAATCTGCCCCTTTTTTCCATTGCCCCATCTGTTCTTTCCTAAATGCTTCTACCCCTTTTGCATCTCCTCTCCATTCTCTCTTTTGCTTTGACACTCTGTTTCATCTCCTACATTCTTCTATTTAACTTTGCTTCCTACAGATTTGTCGTAAGCCCCATATTCCCTGAAATTTCACCTGGAGCTTTCTGTTCACATTTTGTATAACGTCATCTCCTTGCTCCCAGCTACTGTCTGGGTAAGAGGCAATGCATGTTTCTGAGCTCTCCATGCTGCTTCCCCAATACCAGGCCAAATGCCAAAGAAAGATGACTATTACCTTTGGTGAAACCTCTGCCTGGTAGGGTCACTAATACAGTTTATTTTCTGTAATCAGTTGCCTATTTTTATGACATTTCTAAGAGCTTAATATCTCTGAAGACATTAAGTAAAAATTGATTGAAATTGGACAGCAGGTTGGAGATGTGTAAAGACAAACAAATATACGTCCACATAGTGTGGTTGCTTGAAAATTATCAAATAGGCATTGCTCCTTAGGCTGGCTCCAGAATCTGAAAGTGTAGATACCACCTATGCTTTTCTTCATAAAAACAGAAGCTAGTGTCTTATGGGGGGGAGGAGGGGAGAAGGAGAGTAATGTACATGATGCTGTCCTCACTGAAGAACAGTTACAGCAGAATTCCTGCCAAATTAATTTTGTGCTTGTTCACAAAACCAGAAGGGACACTTCAAAGATTGAGGAGAGTCTGATGCTATGGGGGGAGTGAGGGAACACAAAGCTCAGTGGGATAGTGTCTAACTTTTGGTAAGTTAGCATTCAGCATTGAGGTCTACAAAAATGTAAACAGTAGTAATTAGTGTGGTGAGAGGCCTACATTTATACCTCTTTAATAGTGCCCTTCTAGGAAGGTCAAGCCTCCCAGTTTATTTAGGTAGGATACATAATAGAACCCTTCAGTTAGGAAGTGAACTTCAAACTGTTTGTTAGCTGATCTCTTTCCCAGGGAAAGCTCACAAGTGAATTGGGCATTTACATTTTATGCCATTTTTTCTGTTAATAATGAGTATCTGTCATGATACTGGGGGAGTTCCCACAGTCATTTAAACCCCCTTTGTTTATTGTGGCTTACAAAGACAATGAAGTCACAGCAATGTGTTTTAAAATGCACTCTTAGCTGAACTAAAGCTGGTGCATAAAAGCAGAGTAAGTTAGTTCAGAGATATTCATCTGGCCCTGCAGAGGCTGAAGAAGGATCTCACAGCAAACTAGCAAAACAGGTTTTGGGTTAAGTTTTGTAGGTGTTACAAGCATACAAGTATATTGTGGGATGGCTATGCATCTTAACATCACTGGCTTGGGTCTCAGGCAAGATCAGCCCTTTTCGCCATGTCCCCATAGGACCTTAGATGCCACACAAAGGTACAACTCTGTTGCATGGGAAAAAGCATCTTTTGCAAAATGCAGAGCCCAATTCCACCATCATTTCTTACACAGTCTCTCAAAGCTGACTTGAAGTTAATAGCAGGCAAGGGTGACAGTGGAGAAGGCCACAGGGATCCACTGCTCTGTGGATCCAGCCCATACCAGAGTGGAAGTGCAGAATAAGGAGAGGGATGTTGCAGGCTTCAAGCTACAGAAAAGCCCTTGGAGTCCTAGTGTGCCGAGCACAGCTTCTCAGGATGTATGTGGCCTTATATAGGTGCTGGACACAGCACCAAACACACAACAACAGAGTGCAATGCTAATCTTTTGTTCATGGTACCAGCTCAAGCTTGGTGATGTACAACAGAGCTGAAACAATAACATGGAAATCCCAGATGGCATTCAGACTGGCTGTAACAAACAATAATTTCCACTTCAATAGCATGCAAGGTACTCACAGTGGACTGCAAACTTTAATTAATCCTCACAGTCCAGTTGGGATGTAGAAGAATTACATCCCTCATCATGAAGGAAAGATAGCTCCAGCATGAAACATGGCAACTCTGTAACAGCACACAACAACATTACCCAGGAATTTCAGCCAGGATGCATACTGCACTGAAACTACAAGGGAATTCAATTGGATAGACTGAACAGAGAAAGAATTAAATACAAACTGAAGCTCAAAATCAGCGTTGCATCCCTCCCGACACCAGGCCATGAAACAGAGATGTTAAACAGCAGGCAACTTACCACCATCGCAACCACCACATCATTTCATACTCCAGCGTTATAGCTACTGATTGAGCTAGATGAGTATTGGCAAAAGTATTGTTCGAGCAATTGCGGGGGATTCTAGCAGAAAAGCCGAGAGCACTGCCGAGCAGCTAATAAGTGGCTGTTCTTCAGTCACGCTGCACTCAAAATAGCTTTCCAACAGAGGAAAAGCAAATTCTGTTGGCTTCAACACCTGGTTGAGCAACTTAATAAGGACAAAATTGAAAGTTAGAGCTGAATCATTATTTATTTTGTAACTACATCTTCATCACACAGTCCACTCCAAAATGGGAGTTATTTCATTTCAAATCAAGCCTGTGCCAGGTTTTTCTGTAGGCTCATTCAGCACAGAGGTGAGGAGAAGTTCCTTTGAAAACAATTTCAGACAGCAGCTGCTTCCGAGGAGGAGAGCAATCTACAATCATAGGAAGATTTTTTCCCTTTTCTCCAGTTCTGCCATGCTTTTCCCGAATTGTATTTCGTAAGTGTATTTTTAATACACCAGAAAAATTGTAGTGGTACAAAGACTGTATTTAGTGTTATTTGGATAACATGTTGATTTCCAGACAGCACTTCAAAAGAGATGAGCAAACAGTTATGAGAGCAAAATGTCTCTGTCCTGTCCACAACAGACACAGAAAACAGCTTGTTCCTCTCATTAAAATTACCTTTTATGTATTTGAAAACTGCTATTGTTTTACCTCTTAGTTTTCTTTTCTCTGAAGTTCAGCTGTTCAGATGAATGTCAGTCTAAATCCAATTCCTTCAGCCTTTCCTTATAAGTATACTTTTATGAAGCCTGATAATTATTGTTATCTTCCTCTGGTTTTTTCCCAATAGGACCATACTTTCTTTTAAGTATTCAAAATTGGACACAACATCCCAGCTGGGGCACAGACAGCTCCAAGGAGAGCTGAAGAATTACTAAATGTTTTGTAGGTGATAACACTGGCTATAAATTGCAATAAGGGTTTGCCTTTTTTACAGCAGCATAACATTGTTTACTCCTGTTCAGCCTATGATCTATGTTAACATCCAAATCTTTTTCTGTCATGCTGTTACTTAGCTTGTCCTTCCTCACCTTATGTTTTTGCAGTTCATTATTCTTGCCTAAGTGTGGTGACCTGTTTGTTTTTATTGAGTTGCATCCTCTCAACTCCTCCTGAAGTTGTTCTACAATGTATACCTGTTATGTTTGATTGGCAAAAATACCTACCCACAGTAATTGTGAATAAATCAACACATTTATTTAAAAAGATGCTGCTCTCTTCTCTAGAGAGAAGTCTAGCAAATGAAATCTTCACATCTTTTTTATTGAATCAGATTATCCTTTTTTATCTAGATTATTTTTCAAATAGGAGAATTCCCTGCTGCCTCATTTTTAAAAAGACAGAATTCAGAAGTTGTTATTTGAAAAGAAAGACTAAGGCAACTTAGATTTTGGCATTCTAGTCTCACAGAAGGAGGACGTGTAGCATTCACAGTTGTGATATCCGTATTTGTACCTAGTACCATGCCAGTCTATGAGTGGATATTGTAGGAATCCTGTTCATGTGCTGTACGATTTTCCATGTATTTGTTTCATTTTTTGTTTGCTCTTTTCTTTTTTTTCTTTTCTCTTCTCTTTTCCTTTTTCTTTTTTCTCAGAAAAGAAAATAAATATGTAGAAAAATGAAGGAATTGTTTTTGTTCGTTCACCAGATTTCCCCTCACCAAAATATAAATTAAGACACGGAAGGAGATAAATGATGAACAAGAAGAGTGAAATGACACAGGAAGAGGCAACAACTTCCTTCAAGAAGTTAAGGATATTATTTTAGAGTAATGCTAACAAGCCCAAAATTTTGTCAGATTTCTTCCATCAATTTGTTCATACGTTTCCCATTTGATCTAATATTTTGTGTAGGCACAAGTAGTGCAAATGTGAATCTCTGCTCAACATAACAAACATTTCCCACTGGTTCAAGTAAGGTACAATTCCCTGCACTCATAGTAATGGGCAGAAATTCTTTCTCTCCCACTCCGTCCCCAGGCAAGCAAACATTGCTCTTCTGTTTACTCAGGTTCATCATAGAAATCTTTGCTTATATGCAGCAAAACAGTTTTTCTTCTTTGTAATTTAGCTAATTTGTTGCTCCTCCTTGAAAACAAAATAGACATGCAAATCAATATGCTATCTCTCTCCTCTCTCTAACTGCTGTTTTTTTACAGAATAAGCACCAATTTTTTGTGTGTGTAAAAGGATTGAAGGGAGAAGGAATTCTGCAAGCTAAATGTCATACTTTCTCCCACTGGGTACTTCAATTTTATAGATATTAGTTTTTATAATTAACAGTGAATATTATGAGGACTCTACGATAATAGTGGCTTTCAGTAGTGATATTTAGCAAGTTCTTTCTCTGGTTGGCTCTCCCTCTGTGTCTTTATATTTGGTGCCTAAGTGCCTGCAAGGAAATCATTATTTTCTGTTAGATGTTTAATCACAAACCTTGCAAGGAAATTTGCTGTTTTCCAAACAGTGCAGAACTAACTTCATTACCACACTGACATGCTAGATACACTTGTCAGCTCTAAAGTCTCATCTTCTTAAAAGTCCCTAGCATGTATTCCCTTTGGAAAAGATTATTTTCAAATAATACAATAGCCTGATTTACTATTTCCATCTTTCCGCCAGAGCCTTTCTTGCTGAATGTGACAGGTTATGGGGAACAGGGCAAGTTGCACTGAAATACACTTGGTGCCTGCAGTGAAAGGATTCTTATACGTACTGATTCTGGTTTCTTTGTGGTCAGATCCTTAGCCTCCTTTGAACTCGGCACTGATGTACAAAGAGGGTCTGGAGCTCTGTCGAGGGAGGGACAGCGAGCGGTTCTGCTTCTCTGCAGAGCTGCCTTACCTCACCCTCAGGGAAGCCAATAGGAGCTGCAGGAGTGCAGCACCTCTGAAAATGCAGCACATTTGGCAACTTTTTAGCAGGTTTCTTCCAACAACCTCAAAGTTGTTAGGGTACTAGAGACAGTGCTGAGGAAAAGCAATTAGATACTGAGTCAGCTGTAGCTTCAGAGTTCTCAGACATCTGCACTGGATGAGTCTACATCTGTAGCTAAATATTTCAAGCATTTCCTGACTCCTACTTCTGTTCACTGATCATTAGGTGTCACTATATAAGGTGTCACCTTAGTGTTCAGTCACACAAGTATCTGAGCGAAGAAGAAAATTAATTTTCTCCCTACAAGGGAGACTTCTAATGAGGTATTGGTCTTATGTTTAAAGCTAATTGCTTTAAACACAAGAGCAATATTCATCTTGTTAGACTTGCTGAAGATCTAAGTTCAGTTTCCATAGGCTCTATGATCTCAGTAAGTAATTTGATCTCGCCACACTGCCTCTCTACTCCCAAACAAGGTGATATTAACACACCTGTTGTGTGTTACAATTCTGCATGCTCAAGGGCAGGATCTCTGTGTCAATAAACATGCATAGAGTGTTTAGCACAAAAGGTCCTTTTGGTCAAGGTCTTCAGCACTTACTGCAATATGTAATATACATACTGTAATTTACAGGAAGAAATTACAAACCCAATATTTAGAGAGTGTACTTCATTACTTTCTATCTTCTGAAAGACTGGAGAAAGACTTAGAAATATGGAAGTGTGTTTTAAGACACAGGACATGCAGGTGGTGTAATCACTGGTGCCACATGGGAGCTGCGAACAGGCTCCGTCATTACATTTAGTAGGCTAAGTTTCCCCTGTGGCAAAAAGATACGTGCAGCACACCACAGGCCTGAATACCAAGCTGAATGTACAGCACAGCACAAGCCTGCACCTTCTCAGGTTAACTTTTCTGTAGATCACTAACTTGTTAACATACAATGGTCTTCTAGTTAGGATAACTGCAGAAGTGTGTGTGCATATGAACGCCCATGAGACCTTATGTACACCTCAAGCTGTCTGCAAGAATGCACCTAGAAAAAATGAATGCCAGAAAAAGTAATGAATCAAATCAAAGAGGGAAAATTAAATAAGGCAGGTAGGAAAAGCTAGTTTTCATCATCTTTGTATGTAAAGTTTTCAGATTAAGAAAACTGCTGTTTAAAAGCAATGAATTGCTGCTCTAAGCGTGGTTTTAACTGAAGTTGTAATAAACTGTAAAGAAAGCAAAAGTTTGTACAACACACAGATCCAACATATCTGTATAACACATATGCTCACATACCTGTTTCAAGTCACTTCTTGCTCGGCTTCCCTTCTGCTGCTTATAGCATTGTGCAGCACTTTCTGGCACATATGGTGTCTTCAACGCAAAGGTGTCACCTGACTGTAATTGTACAGATTTCCCCTGCAGGAATTCAGCCCTACAGCTACATTCAGAACATGAAAAATGTGTGAATTAAAAATATGACTTTGCTTTTTTTTGTGATAACCAAGCACATAATTTTCTTTTCTTTTTGTCTAAAATAAAGACGGGAAAGACAGAAACATCATAGGATTATCTGAGCCTTCTCTACATCATTCATAAAGACTGCAAATTGTAGAAAGGACAGTGCTGCATATGTGATTTTTTGCCTCATTCTGGTTCTTTACCCCTGGTTTAACAGAAAAACCTTATTTTTCTATGACCTGTAAATACTGCTATTGAAACAGTTTATCAAAAACAGAGAAAGATTTGTTTTCTCTCTGTGCAGAATTCATCACATATTTATGTGTTACTGTAAATACATTTGCAAGCTGTAATGCTGCCATTGGCTCCTACAGAAGCCTCTAAATATGTAAGCCATCCTCAGATTTCATGTGTGTTATGCATACAGGAGCTAAAGCTACTTGAGAAGATCTGTTGAAAAATGAGGGCAACAAAACTATCTACCCCATTGCAGAGTTATCTTCCTTGACTCTTCTCAGGACGTATTTCTGGAACCCTTTCTTTGTGACTATGTTTCCTTTCTAACTTTGTCCCCACTGAACATTTGTTTTTCTCATAGCTTTCCCTGTGGCACTGGGCAACAAGAATTACGTAACATCAGTCTGGCTTTGCACAGCTGCAATTGTCAATGAATTGCCAGGTAATACAGTTCAGACTACCTTGGCACAAATACCCCCTTACAGGAAGTTCACCTCTCGTTATTAGTGTAATCCAATAACAATAGTACTTAAAGGTCTCTATTTAGATTGAGTCCTAATTGTACCAGGCATTTTCTCTGATTAAACCATTTTTATGTGTACATATACTGTTCTGACTGATGTTGTTGATCCAGGGTAAGAGATTTCTGCCGTCAGCCTTTGCCACAACTCCTTCTCTTTTGGCCCCTCCACTTTGCTCTTTCAACTATTTATCGTATCATTCCCCCTCTCAGTTCTGTAAAATTATTCTAGGTTAAAACAAACAAACAAACAAATGCTCTCAAGTATGAAAAGAAACACACTATTTAATATTACTGCCTCATTATTCAGCTGGGGAACTGAGATATGGAGAGATTAAGTGACTTGCCAGAGGAAAAGGAGTAAGGATGCAGGAAGAAAATTTAGTTCCTCTGACTCACAGTTCAGCATCTTAAATAGAAACCTTCTTTGTTCTGACTTCACCTTACCTCTGAGTGTTGCCCAATCTCTTTATGCTCAAACTTTCCTCTTCTAGACTGTATCTCTTCTGATTTCAAAGGGTGACTTGTCACACAGGACAGGCACAAAGGAGATTAAGGGGTTGTTCTAGGCTTTTCATCTCTGGAATTTTTCTCCACTGCCACTGCTACAATGAAAATGATGTCCTGGAATCACAGCTTTCCCTTCACCATCTAAGATTTTTTTCCCTGTATCATATTTGTTCAGTGCACTGTTTGTCTGCTAGCTCCTGCCTGGCAAGCTTCGTCTACCTGCTTTGTGCATAAATGTCAGGGATAATTCTGAAGGCTCACCATGATTACCAGTTGGCCAGCTGCTATGTTGGTCTTTAGGATTTAACTTTCCATCCACAAAATGGCATGTATTTATTTATTTGTATTTAAAAAGTTCCTGTGCCTGTTGTCTCTAGATGCACAAACAAAAGGCTTTAGCCAAATGTAAATACGCACTGCCTGAATTAATGTCCACTAATGAAAGGCTTTCTTAACCAAGCTCAACTAACATACATCCCACATCTTTAAATTCCTCCATGCTGTTCCTCAAAGTCGGGAGAAAATGTATACTCTGCAATGTGACCCATAGGTGAAAAAACTTAGAAGCTGGCAGTCTAGTAGGGAAGTGGATTCCATGATCAAGTACTGCATGTTGCCCACTTTCAGTCAGATTAGCACAAACTGCAATTTTTTTGTCTCCTTTGCCTGAGGCAGTGAGTTCTCTGTTGGGTTTTGTCCTGGTTTTGGCTGGGATAGAGTCAATTTTCTTCCTAGTAGCTGGTATAGTGTTGAGTTTTGGATTTAGTATGAGAACAATGTTGATAACACACTGATGTTTTTAGTTGTTGCTAAGTAGCGCTTATCCTAAATTAAGGATTTTTCAGTTTCCCATGCTCTGCCAGCAAGCAGGTGCACAAGAAGCTGAGAGGGAGCAGAGCCAGGGCAGCTGACCCAAACTAGCCAAAGGGATATTCCACACCATAGAATGTCATGCTCAGTATATAAACAGGGGGGAGTTGGCCAGGAGGGGTGGATTGCTGTTCAGGGACTGGCTGAGCATCGGTCAGCAGGTGGTGAGCAATTGCATTGTGCATCACTTGTCTTTCTTGGGTTATATTTCACTCTCTTTTTGTTATTTTCTTCCTTTTTTGTTATCTTCTTTTTTTCTTATCTTCTACTATAAAATATATTCACAGTTAACAATCTAATTAAAAAAAAATACCAACTATGCTCAGAACCTAAAGTTTACTTGATTTCTAAAAAAAACCACATGAACTCATGTATTAATGCATCGTGGTTTAACCCTGGTAGGCAGCTCAGCACCACATAGCTGCTCGCTCACTTCCCCACAGCAGAATTAGGGGTAGAATCAGAAGGGTAAAAGTGGGAAAACTTGTGCATTGAGATAAAGAGAGTTTAATAATTTTTTAAAAAAGCAACAAAGAGGGGGGAAAAAACCACAACAAAACAAAACCAAGAAAAACAAGTGATGCAAAAGAAAACACTTGCTCACCACCAACCAACTGATGCCCAGCCAGTCCCTGAGCAATGGCAGCCCATGCCAACCTCCATCCCCCCAGTTTTATTGCTGAGCATGACATCATATGGTATGGGATATCCCTTTGGTCGGTTGGGGTCAGCTGTCCTGGCTTTGCTCCCTCTCAGCTTCTTGTGCACCCCCAGCCTCCTCACTGGTGGGGTCATGTGAGAAGCCGAAAAGGCCTTAATGCTGTGTAAGCACTGCTTAGCAATAACTAAAACATCCTTGTGTTATCAACACTGTTTTAATCACAAATCCAAAATGTAGCACCGTACAAGCTACCGTGAAGAAATTGAACTCTATCATAGCCAAAACCAGTACAAGGGGAGATTACTAAATTGATGTGGATAACTCTGCAGAGCCTTTATAGCTATTCTTAAAATGGTAATAGTCCTTCTTTTTTAAAAATGAAGTATGAGTACAAGATTTGCACCAGTATATCAAATATACTGCCACTAAACAATAGTGGAATGTTGTTGCTGATAAAATAGTAGCTGAGAAGTCCAAAGCAAACTGTTACTAACAGCAAGAGCTTTAAGATATTCCAAATGTAACACAAGAAATTTTGGGTTTTAAGCGAAGGGAGAGAGTCCTCCAGAAGTTTGGCTTCAGCAGACTTATGCAGTAAGGAGGAGCACGCTCAGGATTTGTTCTCATTCAGTACTGCCAAAAGTGCAGCTTCCTCAGCTAATCCTTCTAGTTGTCCTTTCATCTGCACAATGCAATTCCTCTGAACTTCCCTGAGCTTCTGAAGTTCTTCTAATATGTTCCTTAACTGGTGGGCTCGGAACTTTTCTTGCTCATACAGTTTCTCCTTCAATTCCAGTCTGACTTGCAAGCATCCCAAATGCCTTCTAATTTTCAAACATATTCCTCACTTCTAATATATCTATCTTTTGATACATTTTATTATCCCAGTATGGAGAAATCTGGCAGGACATTTCCATGATCTCTGCCTTCAGTTGTTCATTCATTTAATCCAAATTTTTATTCTGCAGTTCTAATTGTTTGATTTTGTTTTCTTTGTCTTTCATTGTGTCCCTGGCATCATCCACTTCTCTGTGTAGGTCTCCTACTAATGTCCTCAAACAGCCTGCACTGGCCTGCAGTTGCCTGTACCCATCCTTCAAATCTTCACTTTCTTTCAGTAAATTCCGATTTTCAATATCCAGCTCTGCTACTGTTTCTCTGAGGTGCCATCTTTGATTTTGTAAGTTTTCATTTGTCAAAGATAGTTTATTAACCAGAGAGGTTTTCACGTTGGAGGAGGAAAACATGGCCAAGGTGGCAGGACACTGCCGTGCTCTGAGAGCTTCCAGCCTGCCCGAGCGTGACATAGTGCAGATGTCACAATCCCATGGTTCTCAACTGCCTGCTCCCACTGAGCGGCCGTGGCTTGCAAGATGTTATGATAAAAAATATCAGAAGGTGTTATTAAGAAAATGAAGAGTTTTAGGGTAAAATGCCTTCATTAGAAATTAAGAGTTAAACAGTGAGCAAAAATATATAATTTTTCAAAACAGCTCAGTATTAACCAAGAGTGGTGAAAGGCACCATGCTAGGACTGATGCTTTTGGTATATTTACTGAATGAATGTTCAGAGAACTGTTATGAACAGTGAAGTGACCCCATTTTTAGATGACATAGGATTCTGTAGTATCAAGAAAACTAAGAAATTTAAAAGGCACCTAGACAGATGATGTAATGATAAGTACTTTTTTGATAGATAAGAAATACTGCATGTTAGAGCAATTCCAGCTGAATTGTACACCAGATTCTTAGATAACGCTAACCATTTAGGAGGCAAATGTGAAAATCATGGTGGATAGATCAATAAAACAACAATCTCCATACCATTAACAGCAGCAGGGAGAATTCATACTGGATAAAAAAAATAATAGGGTGAACAAAGACCTGGGGGGGAGCATTCTTGCAGCAGAGCTCCTCTACCCCTCTCTCCTTGGCTTTCCCACCCATCTCCTGCTCCTATCCATGGCAATTCTCCTCCTTGCTTTTTCTCCAGCCTGAGCCTGTGGCCGTGTACCCTTTTCTCTTGGTTGGCAGCATATTTTATCTGTGCCTCTACTGTGGCTATTTTAAAGTTAAGGAACAGCCTAGAATAGCTGTACACAGTACTGAGTGTCATTGCTATTCTCACACTAGTCCCATCCTCACATACTTCAATACTAGGACAAGCTAAGTGGGCTGTATAGGGCTGTCTACCCTATTCTCCAGTGGAGATCTGTGGCACCTTTAGAGCATCCATGTGTTGGAATAATTAATGAGGTTTCCCAAGCCAGCTCATCAACCTTCAAAGTTTCTTCAGTGTGTCTGTCAGCAGTTCTTTTGGTTTGCTAATGAGTGTCCTTTCTGGGGCAGAGTCCACAGCTTCCATTAACTCGGCACACTTTCACACCAAATCCTTAATGGGGTGTGTTGTGCCTCTCCCAGCACTCAACTGTACTGCTCCTGTTTGACATGACTTGTAACAGGCTGTGTGCATCCCTACACCAAATGTCTCATTCTGCATTCTCAATAGCTGAAGTACACCAGTGACACCAAAGATACTGTTTTTGTCACAGTCTGTAATACTATGGAAAGGAAAAGGAAAGGAGAAAGAAAAGCAGGCATTCATGAGATGGAGCCTGGGCAATACAGGAGGATTTTATTCAGCTGCAATATACCTTTTTGTCCGAGTGAATTTAGGTGAGCTGTATTAATACCAAGCTTTTTTCCTCCCTCTCTTTTCTTCCACTTGTTGGCAATGTATCTCCCTGTTGTTTGACACCAATTAGCGGGTGTATGGCACTGCAGAACAACATGACTTTCCAAAGCATCTTCGCTGTCTCTGCTGATTCTCCTTCACTACTGTTACATAATCCCCTCCTCCTGGATGAGTTATTCTTCCATTTTATGCTGTTCTAGCATGAAATTACAAAGCCCCATGCTGCAAATTAGATTTCTGTAGGGATATCAGGTGTATCAAGAAAGGCAATTCCAAGTGGCCTCAAAAAACTGCCCTTTTTAAATGTCTCTTAAATGGGAGCATCCACGAATCTCGTAGGGAAAACAGAGCGACAAAAGGCAATAGGGTCAAGAAACATTGTGGTATGTTTTGCATTGTAAAGTTTGAGCTTGTTAGCCTCGTCTTCCGTGTGCAAAGTCCTTATTGTTTTTAATAAGTTTGGGACATGCAGCAGCTTTGCGTGTAGAGCGACTCACTTCTATTAAAATATCTTTGAACAATGTCCCTTTAAAACACACTTCACTAAGA
Source organism: Gymnogyps californianus (assembly GCF_018139145.2). NCBI lineage: Eukaryota > Metazoa > Chordata > Aves > Accipitriformes > Cathartidae > Gymnogyps > Gymnogyps californianus. Next base: position 19,103,205 of record NC_059475.1, on the reverse strand, counting down.
AGCAAAAAGGGTGGGGGAAGAGACAAGGAGATTCAGAAATGTGCAATGAATTTCTACGAAAGGAAAACCTTGTATCGTGGTTTAACCCCAGCCAGCAGCTAAGCACCACGCAGCTGCTCCCTCACTTCCCCCTGCTCCCAGTGGGATGGGGAGGAGAATCAGAAAAAAAGGTAAAACTCATGGGTTGAGATAAGAACGGTTTAATAACTGAAGTAAAATATAATACTAATGATAATAATAATAATGAAATATAATAATAATAATAATAATAATAGTAATGAAAAGGAATATAACAACAAAAAAAAAGAAGAGGGAAAAAAAGAAAAAAAAAGAAAAAAACTCAGTGATGCACAATGCAATTGCTCACCACCCACTGACCGATGCCCAAGCAGCGATCTCCCCCTCCTGGCCAACTCCCCCTGGTTTATATACTGAGCATGATGTTCTATGGTATGGAATATCCCTTTGGCTAGTTCGGGTCAGCTGTCCTGGCTATGCTCCCTCCCAGCTTCTTGTACACCTGCTTGCTGGCAGAGCATGGGAAACTGAAAAATTCTTAACTTAGGGTAAGTGCTACTTAGCAACAACTAAAACATCAGAGTGTTATCAACATCATTCTCACACTAAATCCAAAACTCAACACTATACCAGCTACTAAGAAGAAAATTGACTCTATCCCAGCTGAAACCAGGACATCTTGTTAGGAGGACATGAGGTTATGTCCCAACTTATTTTAACCCATACAGGATTTGTTCATCATAGCTAACGTTCACTAAAGCGGCAGTGCACCAGCTGCACAAAACCCAAAGGAGACTAAGGAGAGTGATAATCACTGAAAAACCCTGCTGATGACTCCTCACGTGGCTTCAGGCTGCCTCTTGAAGACTCCATGTGGCGGTTTCAGAAGTGCAGCCTCCCTGCCTGTGTTGTATATTGATGCAGGAGAGAAAGACAAACTCCTGTAGACAACAGTGTGGTAATACTACAATTTGAGGAAGATAAAAAGGTTCAGCCTTCAAAACCAAAAGAAGGTACTCCTTGGACCACTGTGGCTTTTCATAAAACTGGAAAACAAATATCTACATTCAACATCAATTCATCTATTGGTATTACCAGAACAGAAGTCCAAAATTCTAATGTTCTATTTGAAAGGAAGTTGGAAAGCCATAGAGTTACACCAGAGCCAAACTGGACCTGCTTTATTTAAGGGAGTATTCAGAAGGTTTTGGGGGAGGGAGGAAAAACATGCACAAAAGAAAAATGCCATGTTGAATAACATGGAAATACTCATAATAGGTGAAATCATAAAGTCCTCATATATTTTAAACTCATTCCTTATTCAACAAAATGACTGTTTATGTCAAAAGGAAGGTGGTGAAGGAAGGAAACGAAGATTTGGCTCTAAGTTAATTTCATGCTACCCTTACTTTGGACTGATAAGCACCAAATTAACTTTGTGCTAATCAAGAGGTTAGAAAATATTATAGAGATGGATGATTTCTGCTGATTATGGGGAAAAAAGTATTTATGACATTCAGACAATACAGCAGTGCATTCCTCCTAAAATAATTAGTTTTACAATATTTCAAACTTTTCATGCACAAAAGTAGAAAGTCTTGAGAAGCCTTTTCTTTCTCTCCTCTCTCCAGACCCCTGTCTCCCCTACCCCCCTCCTGAGTGCTTCACCACTTCCATTCACAGAACAGCAGGAGGGAGAATCAAACAGAAAATCATGTTGTTCTGCTTTCCCTTTTATCATATTCAATACTTGACCCAAGCAATCAGGAAGCAATTAAAAGCTTCTGTTTCAACTCCCCATCCTGTTCAAATTCTTGCTCTCTTTTAGTCTGAAATTTTGCTCTTTTAAAAGCTTGCCAGTGTGTGTGAATGTGAGTGTGTGTGTGTGCTTACAGACGTGTATGCCCTTGTTCTTTCGGTCAAGTGATATTACAAAATGTCTTTTCATTTCTAACAGGGTGTGCTGGTTTTGGCTGGGACAGAGTTAATTTTCTTCATAGTAGCTAGTATGGGGCTATGTTTTGGATTTGTGCTGGAAACAGTGTTGATAATACAGAGATGTTTTTGTTATTGCTAAGCAGTGCTTACACAGAGTCAAGGCCTTTTCTGCTCCTCACACCACCCCACCACTGAGTAGGCAGGGGGTGCACAAGAAGTTGGGAGGGGACACAGCTGGGACAGCTGACCCCAACTGACCAAAGGGATATTCCATACCATACAACATCATGTTCAGCATACAAACCTGGAAGGGGGGGACCTTCAGAGTGATGGTGTTTGTCTTCCCAAGTAACTGTTATGTGTGATGGAGTCTTGCTTTCTTGGAGATGGCTGAACACCTGCCTGCCAATGGGAAGTAGTGAATGAATTCCTTGTTTTGCTTTGCTTGCATGCGCAGGTTTTGCTTTACCTATTAAACTGTCTTTATCTCAACCCACGAGTTTTCTCACTTTTACTCTTCTGATTCGCTCCCCCATCCCAACTAGGGGGGAGTGAGCGAGCGGCTGTGTGGTGCTTAGTTGCCGGCTGGGGTTAAACCACAACACAGGGTTCAGTCATCTTTGTAATAAACACAGCCTTTAACAAAATTCTCAACCTTGATGCTTTTCAAAATGTCTCTAATGATCTCTAATTTACTGACATTTTCCCTGAGCCCCTCATCAATTTAACTATTCAAATTGCTAACAGTGTTAATAATTCCTCTGTCTCCAGCAGACCCACTGCAGACCTTGAAATCCCTCTGCTGCCTCTGCACACAAGAACACATCTGGTTGCACATCCATACCATGCTGGATCAGAGTATTTATTAGCCTGGCAGCAGAGTCTCATCACCATGCAGTATGATGATTAACAGCCTCATTTTCACCATTGCTATCCAGAAGGGCCTCTCATGGGGCCATTTCCTCCCCTCACTTCTATCTTACAGGGGTGTAATTCCACTTATTTCAGCACATGGAGAACAGCATAAGCACAAGGGTCTGTATTTCTAAGGGTTTGTGGGGAAGATTTTGAGAAACATTTGGAGCTGCATGCCAAATTGCCTTCCATGCCTTTGAAAAAGTCCAGATGTCTGTACTTTGGGGGAGATTTGAAGGGGAAGCAGATGCAGGCTGACCTGTCTTCAGACAAAAGCTCAAATTTTCAAAATGGCCTGATGCATGCTCTGCTGGGACGTTAGGGCTGAAGATACTGAAACAAGCTAGGCATGACCTTGCTGCACATCAGCTGAACTGTGCTAATTGCTCTTACCCTGTGGTATTGTCGTGGATGGAGTAATGCACTTCACTCATAAGAGAGAAGTAGCAATATGTTTATTGATATAAAACAGTGATTTAACAGAGTTTGATATTAAATGCAACAGTGGTTTAACAAGATTCGACATCAAGGTACACTTGATTATTTACTACATAGAGGACAGGGTCAGACAAAACTGTCAGGGAGACCCTCCCATTGAGTTACGAGGTTTAAAAAGGACCCCCTTGCATTCTAAACTCCTTCTCAGAGGGGAGTTTAGGTGCGGCTGGATCCAGACTTAGTCCCAGACTTGGTCAACAATTTATGTCTAACGGATTATATGTGCACAAGCAATCCTTTATATCACTTAGTTAGGATTTCAAAGTTTAGCATGCTATTAATCACTTACCAAGAATCTGTTGCAGTAAGGACTCTCTCAGACTCGAGGAGTAACCTTGAGAGGTGTCCCTGCTCAGGGGGAGATCCTGGCATGCAGCCTGCTGCCATGCAGGAGAGCTCAATAGGCCCTGGGCTGTCCACTATTTATGGAGTAAGATAATTGACTTATAGTTATATTTACATACCGACTACAGATATTAGTTTCTTCCAAATTTGGCTTGAGTCAGACATTGACCAGCACCGTGGTTAGGTGGGTGCATTGTTCAAATTAGTCCTTGGCTATTGTGTTGTTATCTGTCTCCCCCGAATCCACTTTGAGCCGGATGCAGCCATCATGGCCAGACACATCCATTACGACTGCCACTGGTGGTTATCACTTGAGCAGGGATACGGGAAATAAAGGTCAGGTTGCGGGGGGAGGTGGGGAGCACACCGTCACAGGTATATAAAAAGCATTTGGAAATGGCTCACCTGTCAGAGGCAGTTCAGGCCTTGGAGTGTTTTGCATTCCAGTTTTCTAGGCAAAGCTCCCATGCAGAGGCAGCTTGTTAAGTGGCTCATCTCAAAATTTCCTGGACAGAAGTGCTCATATCTATGGTGGTACACATGCAGCTAGCAAGTAATATGTGACAGTTCCGTAAAAGAGACCCTCCTGCTTGTACATGCAGAACAAAGAGATGAACTGCCTCTGCTGATGCTGCCACAGTCAATGAAAATAATCAAACTCAGACAGGGACCGGATGCTCTGCAGCAGATAGCCAGGAGAGCCGTTGTAAAGCAGCAGTGCTTCAGGGGAGAATCCCTTCAGAGGTGCAGCCCAGTAATTAGAGCGTGAGGAACTTGGTAAAGATTTCTAGAGTCTATGTCTTAACCACAAACTTCCTGTTAACCAAGTTACTTTTAAACCTTCTGGGTCTTGGTTTCCTTGTTTATGAATTTGCAGTTGAGATACCCGTCCTGGGGCAATGTAATTAGCTTATGTTTACAAAATGCTTTGTGATACTGCAAGGGATGTTACTGGCTACACGCAAGGAGTGTTTTTTGTGTAGAACAGCATATGCGAGTTTTTCAGTCTGTCTTGATAGCTGCGTGTTCTGTAAAACTGGGGTAATAAAAATTGCTGAGCAGCTTGAATGAGTGGTCTCAATGCCTCTGGAGTTATGGATAACTGGGAAAAGTTGTCCACAGAAAACAGAAGTCTGCCTCTCTGAAGAGTGTTTGCACCTTGAAAAACAATTTTGCTTTGTGAAAAACAAGCTTAGAAACAAATCTAGGAAAATAATGGCAGAATTAAGTTTCACATCTCCAATCAAGTAGCTTTCTGAGGAAGATAAAAACCATTATTTTGTAGCCCTGATGACTTCCTAGGTGGACTCCAAAATTCTTAATGAGGCCCTAAACTAAAGTCCCTACATGGAACTAAATTAATCCATTCCCATGTATCACTTTTGAATCATATTATATAGGAGTAATTGGAGCAGAATTTGGTCCTCAATCAGCCGTTTTATGAAAATATACAGACACAAGTTATGAACTTCAGGCCTAGATCAAAATCTAATAAAGTCACCAAGGAAAAAAAAGTAAGTAAAAGCAGCCACACCTTCAACATCTGATAAGCAGGGCTCTGAGCTGTGAAGGAACTGCTAGTTGTGGGATAAAGAGTGTCACTGAGCTGTTCTGATGTATTTAACTTCTTTGCAAGGCCAGCCCTATCAATGGGGCTAGGAAGTGCAGCAAAACATTAGGGACAGCTAATTGTCCAGTAGAGACACGTGGGTAATGCCACACCGGAGTTTCGCTGCTTTGCCTGGGGCAACAGAGCCCTTAGAGCTGCCAGCCCTGTTTCTCTGCATCTTTCAGTCTCAGATGCCACTGACACTCTATTGCTGAGAGAATCTATTTCCCCATATGTATGAATTTGTAATATTAAAAATAGCTCCTGCATGCATAAAGGCTGAGTGAAGAGGGAGGCATTCTTGTCTTTTGTTCCATCGTCTCTGGAGATTCCCCATAGCCAGAGTGCCTTTTCAAACAAGCTAAAAGAGCAACATGTTTGAACATTAGTTGGAAACTTATCCTCACAATATAAGGAAGCAGTCAACAGAGAAGATGAACATGTGTTACAAAACGTAAGATCAGGGTTTAAAGCTCTTGATGTTGCCATTGCATTACCACAAAATCTTGATTCGTATCCCTTACTCCGCCAATAGAAAGGAGAAAAGAAAAAGGCACGTTCCCTGGAACTCCGTGTTGGCCACACTCAGATTGTTTCTCTAAAGACATGAAGGAATAGAAGCATAGAATCATGTAGGTTGGAAAAGACCCTTAAGATCATCGAGTCCAACCGTAAACCTAACACTGCCAAGTCCACCAGTAAACCATGTCCCTAAGTGCCATGCCTCCACGTCTTTTAAATACCTCCAGGGATGGTGACTCCACCACTTCCCTGGGCAGCCTGTTCCAGTGCTTGATAACCCTTTCAGTGAAGAAATTTTTCCTCATATCCAATCTAAACCTTCCCTGGTGCAACTTGAGGCCGTTTTCTCTCGTCCTATCACTTGCTACTTGGGAAAAGAAACCAACACCCACCTCGCTACAACCTCCTTTGAAGTAGATGTAGACAGCAATAAGTTCTCCCCTCAGCCTCCTTTCCTCCAGACTAAACAACCCCAGTTCCCTCAGCTGCTCCTCATAAGACTTGTTCTCTGGACCCTTCACCAGCTTTGTTGCTTTTCTTTGGAGACACTCCAGCACCTCAATGTCTTTCTTGTAGTGAGGGACCCAAAACTGCACACAGTATTTGAGGTGTGGCCTCACCAGCACCGAGTACAGGGGAACGATCACTCCTGTAGTCCTGCTGGCCACACTATTTCTGATACAAGCCAGGATGCTATTGGCCTTCTTGGCCACCTGGGCACGCTGCCGGCTCATATTCAGGCGGCTGTCGACCAACACCCCCAGGTCCTTTTCCGCTGGGCAGCTTTCCAGCCACTCTTCCCCAACCCTATAGCGTTGCACGCGGTTGTTGTGACCCAAGTGCAGGACCTGGCACTTAGCCTTGTTGAATCTCACACAATTGGCCTCGGCCCATCGATCCAGCCTGTCCAGATCCCTCTGTAGAGCCTTCCTACGCTCCAGCAGATCAACGCTCCCACCCAACTTGGTGTCGTCTGCAAACTTACTGAGGGTGCACTCGCTCCCCTCATCCAGATCATTGATAAAGATATTAAACAGAACTGGCCCCAATACTGAGCCCTGGGGAACACCACTTAAGACAGGCCGCCAACTGGATTTAACTCCATTCACCACAACTCTTTGGGCCCAGCCATCCAGCCAGTTTTTTACCCAGTGAAGAGTACACCTGTCCAAGCCACAAGCAGCCAGCGTCTCCAGGAGAATGCTGTGGGAAACAGTGTCAAAGGCTTTACTAAAGTCCAGGTAAACAACATCCACAGCCTTTCCCTCATCCACTAAGCGGGTCACCTTGTCATAGAAGGAGATCAGGTTAGTCAAGCAGGACCTGCCTTTCATAACCTATGCTGACTGGGCCTGATCACCTGGTTGTCCTGTACGTGCCGTGTGATGGCACTCAAGATGATCAGCTCCATAACTTTCCCCGGCACCGAGGTCAGACTGACAGGCCTGTAGTTCCCTGGATCCTCCTTCTGGCCCTTCTTGTAGATGGGCATCAGATTTGCTAACCTCCAGTCAACTGGGACCTCGCCGGTTAGCCAGGACTGCTGATAAATGATTGGAAGTGGCTTGGTGGAGGAGCTTCTGCCAGCTCCCTCAGTACCCTTGGGCGGATCCCATCCGGCCCCATAGACTTGTGTGTGTCTAAGTGGTGTAGCGGGTCACTAACCATTTCCCCTTGGACTATGGGGGCTTCACTCTGCTCCCTGTCCTTGTCTTCCAGCTCAAGGGGCTGGGTACCCCAAGAACAACTGGTCTTACTATTAAAGACTGAGGCAAAGAAGGCATTGAGTACCTCAGCCTTTTCCTCAGCCTTTGTCACTATGCTTCCCCCCGCATCCAATAAAGGATGGAGATTCTCCTTAGCCTGCCTTTTGTTGTTAATGTATTTCTGGGAACTTTTTCATTGTCTTTTACTGCAGTAGCCAGATTAAGTTCTAGTTGGGCTTTCTCCCTGCATAACCTCACGATATCCTTGTAGTCCTCCTGAGTTGCCTGCCGCTTCTTCTGAAGGTCATAAACTCACTTTTTTTTCCAGCCAAAGCTCTCTGTTCAGTCTTCTTCCCTGCTGCCTCGTCTTTCGGCATATAGTGACAGCCTGCTCCTATGCCTTTAAGATTTCCTTCTTGAAGAGTGTCCAGCCTTCCTGGACTCCTTTGCCCTTCAGGACTGCGTCTCAAGGGACTCTGTCAACCAGGCCCCTAAACAGGCCAAAGTCTGCCCTCCGGAAGTCCAAGGTGGTAGTTCTGCTAACCCCCCTCCTTACTTCTCCCAGAATTGAAAACTCTGTCATTTCATGATCGCTGTGCCCAAGATGGCCTCCAACCATCACATCACCCACAAGTCCTTCTCTGTTCGCATACAACAGGTCCAGTGGGGCGCCCTCCCTAATTGGCTCACTCACCAGTTGTGTCAGGAAGTTATCTTCCACACACTCCAGGAACCTCCTAGACTGTTTCCTCTCTGCTGTATTGTATTTCCAGTGGACATCTGGTAAGTTGAAGTCCCCCATGAGAACAAGGGCTAGCGATTGTGAGACTTCTCCCAGCTGCTTATAGAATATTTTGTCTGCCTCTTCATCCTGGTTGGGTGCTCTATAACAGACTCCTACCATGATATCTGTCTTGTTGGCCTTCCCCCTGATTCTTACCCATAAACACTCAACCCTTTCGTCACCATTGTCAAGCTCTAGACAGTCAAAACACTCCCGAAGATAGAGTGCTACCCCACCCCCTCTCCTACCTTGCCTGTCCCTTCTGAAGAGTTTCTAGCCATCCATTGCAGCACTCTAGTTGTGTGAGTCATCCCACCATGTTTCCATGATTGCAATTACATCATAGTTTTACAGCTGCACAATGGCTTCGAACTCCTCCTGTTTGTTGCCCATGCTGCGTGCACTGGAGTAAATGCACTTCAGCTGGGCTATTGATTCTGCCACCTTTTTTGGGTGAGAAGCCCTGATTCCTATGTGACTGTTCTCAGGCGCTTCCATGGTTTCTAACACATCAACAACCCTTGCGTCTTCGCTGCCACGTGGATCTCCATCCCCTACCTCCACTGAGATGGCTAGGGTGCTGCGCGCATTAGTACATGGACATTTCAAATGTGCTCCAGTGTACTCAGCACATCATGGAGCAGACTAAAGGACCTTGCTAGCACACTGTCCCTCAAACATTGGCACGCCACCCCCAGGCTTCTCTCTGGTCAGCCTGGTTTTATTCCTTTCCCCCTTCAAACATAGTTTAAAGCTCTTTCAATGAACCCTGCTAACTCCTGCGCAAAGATCCTTCTCCCCCTTTAAGGCAAGTGTATCCCGTCTGTCGCCAGCAGGCCTGGTGTTGTGTAGACTGACCTGTGATCAAAAAACCCAAAATTCTGCCGTGACACCAGTCTCAGAGCCAGGTATTGATCTGCTGGGTCTTCTTGTTTCTTCCCTCATCATTCCCTGCAACTGGAAGGACAGAGGAGAACACTACTTGTGCTCCTGATCTCTTAACCAGTCATCCCAAGGCTCTGAAGTCTCTTTTGATTGCCCTTGGACTTCTTATTGCAACTTCATTGCTGCCTACATGAAAAAGCAATAATGGATAATAATCCAAGGGTCATATCAGGGTAGAAAGTTTCCTCGTCACATCTTTAACCTGGCCCCCAGGGAGGCAGCAGACTTCCCTAAGAAGTGGGTCTGGTCAGCAAATTGGGCCTTCTGTTCCCCTCAGAAGAGAGTCTCCTATGACAATAACTCATCTTTTTTTCTTTATGGAAGTAGTTTTGACACAGTGCATAGCTGACTTAACCTTGGCAACACCACCAGCCTAGATGAACCATCGTCCTCATCATTGTTTGGATCCACTTGCAGAGCCTCATATCTATTATGCAAGGGCACCTGGGAAGGTGGGGTAGTCATGGAGGAGACAGGCCTGCTGCACCGGGCAGGAACTTGTTGTCATTGCCCCCTATCCCTTAAGTCACTGCGTGAATACATAGGGAGTATGTGTTTCTCCTTATTAAGATCAAAAAGGCAGGGAATGGAAGGATCAAGCAAAGAAGGTTTTGCCTCCAGTGGGTGTAAGCTACTCCACAAAAGGGGCAAAGCAGCTTACTTCTCTAAGAAACAAAGAGGAGATTGTCTGGTGTTCAGCAATCAGGCCATGATACATAAAGGCATTTAGGTGATTGAACTGAGTGGGTTGCCCAAATGTCCTTGCGGATCTTAGCATATATATATATATAAAAGCTATTAGGAAAGCCTGAGGGAAGTGGGTTTTTTAGTCTTTGGAAGAGAAGGCAAAGAGGAGATCTTATGGCTATCTGCAACAACCTAATGGGAGGGTGTAAAGAAATGCCCCCCATTCTGAAACTGTAGGGCAACCACCCTGTCGTGGGGGTGGTAAAAGGAGATGGGGACAGTAGGTTAGTGACTCCCAGCGACTTGAGGTTTCTCTGAAAGAAGACTGCACCTCTGTCTTCCTTTTTCTGACAGCCATTCCTTGCAGATGCAGGGAAAGTACTCATTAATCTTCCTCCATTTGATTTCCATATTTCTGGAGAATTCTAAATTGACAAGTGGGGCCTCTTGTCCAGTTCACTTTCCCTTGCAGGGTATTTTCTCAATTCCTTTTTACCTTTGAGACTTTGTGCACTCAAGCTATTTGCAATGTCTACTTTACACTACATTCAGCTCAACTGATTCGGCATTTCAGGCTTCACAGCTCCTTGTCCATATCCTGATTCAGGAGCCCAGACCTTAAAACACAGTCCTCAATATTATGACTGCAAGCAGGAATTACCTATGACTTTTTTATTCTGCCTCTGGTCTATCTCTGGACCAGCTTAGTTTCTTGTCCTCATTCTCTTCATACCCCTTAAAGTTTTTTCTGTCTGTAAAATGGGACTAACAAGAACGACTTTAAAAAGTGGACTCTGCCTTGACATTAACAATCAGAAGGGTCCTTGTCATGATTAAGCACCCTGAGCTATGAACATGCTGCTACCTGCACATGCCAGACAAATAACAGTGTAAGATTCTGTAGGATCTGTCTCCCTTAGAGACCACTTGACGATGTGAAATATCGCTGTGTAAACTTCAATGGAAAGGGAAAGAGAGCACCAGTTTTTTTGCATATGACAGAAGTGACAATGGGGACTTGCAGTTTAAGAAGCCCAGTCTACACAGGAAACTATAGTAATTCTAAATTAATGTAACTAATTAGCAGCCTTAGATAACATAATTGCTATGCAGAACTTCCCAGTTTTAGTTAGCATTCTGTATTAACTACTATGTAATTATTAAGGCACCATACTCAGCACCAGCAACTTAATTATCATTAGTACTGCTCCAGTCTCAAGCTTGAATGCCAATGATTAATAAAACACAATTATTTACATTGTAATCATGGCATTTTAATTAAACTGAAAATGCACTTCATTTGCTTTTTGTCACAGTGTTAATTTTTTAAATTAAGGTCAGATCTTTTCCTCAAGCTTTTTTTTTAATCCCTAATTGCAAGTTAGATAGACTGATCTCTTGTCATCTTAAGAAAACATTGTGCCTGTTGGTGACAAATGAGTCTTGGGGTAACAAAACAGCCTCATTGCTCTGGAGTTATGTAATCTCAGTGCTAATAAACAATACCTTGATATGTTATTTCCATGATTCTTAAGTAACTTCAGTGTATGTAAGTCCCATTTAATTTTCTTTTAGAATTAGTCTTTGCAAGGGTCAGTTTGTTATTACTTACGTTATGACAATACTTAGAAGGTCCTGTTGAGACCAAAGAATTTACAGACCAACAAGACCAAAGGTGAAAGGGGAAGTGTTGGCTTACGAAAGTAAAATGATCTGCTTATTGTCACCTAATATGTCACTGTCAGAGCCAGGAATAGAGTTGAGGCCTCCCAGCTCTTATTTCTGTGCTCTGCCTGACAGATCACATTGCTCCTCACATTAGCAAGTTTAGAAATGCCAAATGTGTGGAGAGGCAGAGGGTTAGTCCCTATTTTCATAACAGGGTTCCTGGCCTTAGTAATAATTAAAGATTTTTTTATGCTTTTTTGTAACTCCTCTGACTTCAGGGGATTTCTTTCTGATTTACACTAGTATAAGATGGATCAGGCCCAGGATTAATAGCTTTCCTCAGAGTGCCTGAGCACAGTAAGATTTGCTTATATAGAGGAAGAATGATTTCCCTGCCATTACCCAGAGAAATTTACTATGAATCTGCAGGAAGTTCTGCCCCAGGTTTTGCCCTCTGAGAGACTCTCAGTGCTAGCCATTAGAAACTTTATAGGTAAGCTTCAGTTTCTTTTTATACAGCCAGAATTTAACTTCACTCAAAATGTCAATGTGTTTGCCTTGCGGGAGAATAGGAAGGAGAATTACCTAGTCCATTTCAGGGATTAGTCTTACTTGTGCTTCCTTTATTGCTGTATCTTCCAAGTTACAGGACTGGAAGCCCAGAGGTGAAATGGCTGAACACTGGATCAAAAGCCAGGTTTTTGGGAGCACAGTGAGAGAGGATTTGTCAGGCAGACTGACTGAAAGCCATGATAGACAGAAAATGAAGACTGGAAAAGATCCTCTTCCAATATCTGTCAAATAATAAAAAATGGGAAAAAATATCTGTCAGTTTAGGAAAGAAACAAGTTATGGAAAGGAGGATGCTTTGGGCTGGGCTACTTAAAAGAGAAGCAAGAAATTAGCAAACTTTGGAAGCTGAAGAAGGCCCTGTAGGAAGCAAACCTGGAAGCTGAGAAGAGGGAAGAGAAGAAAATGTTATAATTGCAGTGCCACTTAAATGTGATCTAATCTCTGGCCTGGGCAAATCCAAGACCTACGTGTCTGCTGAGCCCAGCACAACAGTGAAATGACTGACTACAAAGAAAGCAGAAACCAATTGCCTGTCCATAGAGATAGCACAGATATCTCTGAAGCTGTATGTTAAGCACTTGATGAAACTTGAACAGGTAAAGAAGCTTTCAGTCTATGAGGCAGAAAAGTCTATGCCCACTATGCAGATTTATAAACATGTGCCCATCATTTCTAGCTTTTATAGAGGTCTAGTAAAAAGGCTAACCCTCAAATCTTTTCCCCATATGGGATGAGAGTAGGTCACTAAGGTAAGAAAAAAACCACAAAACCTGATGCAAAAGCAGAACAACAGGTACCAGGAAAGATAAGAGCCTTTTGTGAGAAAACTCATACAAGCCTTTCCATCCACTTTCAAATTCCCCTTTTACATTGGAAAATCCTCCTTTTTAAAGATGTAATTAGCAATAATTGTAGGGCTGGATGCTCTTGTCATTTGATTCTTCTGCTGCTGTAACTTCTGTGAAGCTGCTATGGACTTGTATAAGCAAAAGAAGAATCACAAAGCCCCCTACTCTAGGGATCACTTGCCTATTGTTTTTGTTGCAGATCTCTTAATCTCTGGAGATTATTCTTCAGTTACTTAAGCATTCTGGCTGAATTTCAAGACATTGTAATAATGAGCGGGGTGAGGACAGGGGATTTCTAGGCATTAAGAGAAGCACTTCCATTTTGTCCTGAAGCAGACATAGAAAGTTAAGGATGGCAGCTTGATTCCTGAAGCTATTGGAGGCTTTGGGAATGACAGTACTTGCCAATTTATTGAGGAGGTAAAACAGAGCTGATTTACACCAGCTAAAGAGTGGGCTAGATTCTCTAGTGCTGCACAGCCAGTGCACAAAAGTGTTCTATATGATGGCCTCATTAGCTTGGAAAGACGTCAGCTGAATTCTACTGCTTAGATAAAACAGAAGAATGCTAAAGCTTTCCTCAGTCAGATTTATTATCAATATTCTCACCTGTATCTGGTGAGAAGAGTGTGACTCTCTCTTCCAGAGGTAATCCCTGCCAGAGTAATCCTTACTTCTATCACTTCAAGATTACTTAGCTGCATTACACTTTATCTTAACGCCCCTGTGAAACTCAAGCTGAGGAACAATTCTATGACCAATTTTCAAAGCAGCATCATGAAAAAATTATTATTACATCAATATTTCTGGGTCTGTAGCAGCTGCCACTAGGTTTCTAAATGGAGTTTAAAATACTAGGATCAACCTGTAAATGCCTAAATTTATGGGATATGGTTACCAGAGGGACTGCCTTTTGATTCCTTTGCAACTGTCCTGGCTGAGATTTCTAGGGGCGCTTCAGTGGGAATTCTCTGACTATAAATCAGAGAGGTCACAGACAGAATGCTTTTCACAGGGATGGGGTAAGGGCTGGAGATACTTAGATGAAATTGGTGTTTTGTAAAAGAAAAAGGAATTGGTTAGTGCAATTTTACTACAAATTACATATATCTGTAGTTCATAGGGTAGGAATGAACAGCAGGGCATGAGTCTCCTCTGCACAGGGGCTTTTATGAACTTATATCCATTTAACTACTGCTATGTACTTAGTGCTTTTGGGGCAAGAGGCAGAGTAATGCTCTTCTGGTGCAAAGCACTGTCACTTGAAAAATTCCCATTTAGTTTCCATGGCTCTAGATCAGACCTATTAAAAGGAACAGCCATAGCAAAAGCCCTTACAAGAAATCCAAGCTAGTTAAATGTTGACAACTGCTGTATAGCATAATAATATTTTCATAATGCAGACAGAGTTACAGAAATATGATTTCCATGCAATGAATTAGATAAATCTTGAATGCTTTGCATAATTGTTCAGTATTTTTCTATTACTTTCATTTAAAGAGCTTTTTATTATGACTACTTGCACCTCCACATGTTGTCTATTATATAATGTTGGGGATGTAATATACTTTGATTTTTAAAAACAAAAAAAAATTAATTAAAAACAAATGATCCCATTACATGGTTGAGCATATTCACCTTCCACTTCACAGAGTTTCTTCAGAAGAAGGAGCACTGCAAAGGTCTCAAGATCCATATTTCATTAAACAAGTAAATACAAAGACAGTCATACTAAAAATGCATGGAATAGTAAGCCACATCTCACTTGAGCATAAACAATATTAGGTTTTGATGTAAACCATGATCAATCAGAGAAGTATACATAGTCCCATGTTTTTTATGCCTAATTGCTTTTGCCACAGTTCCTTTCTTCATCAATTCTTTTTTGGTGAATTCACAGGGAAAACAGAAAAGAAAACACGTAGCCCCCACCCCTCCACCGTTACAGTACTTTACTTGTGTTTCTTTAATTTAGTTCAATTTATGTTTTTTTTAGTTAGATCTTTCCTAGTTTTCACTGACTTATGGTTCCTATTGTCTTGGCAACAGAGCAACCCTGTTCCATCTTTCTTCTCCAGTTAGCCATAGAGAGCATTAATACCAGCCATTGTCTTCCTGTGTGTTCAGTAGTCCTCAGAGGGTGTGATGAAAGTCAGGAGTTGAGCATTCCTGGGCCAGGTTCTCACTGTCAGCACAAACCTAAATGAAGCATAAATCAATGCATCTGTTTCAAAGGATATTGTATACCAATTCAAGCAGAGATTTGGCCCCTTTTTGGCAGGGCAGCTATTGGATAGCATATGAAGTAACTGAGGAGTTAAGGAGTCTGTCTGTTTTTAGTAACTTTAGTAAGTAATCCCTCTGGGCTCTTTACAACTAAATACCAATTCTTCCATTCTCTTTATATATGCCAGTTTGAGTTTCATGGCTGTTTCTTGGTTCCACATGATATTCCCCCATTTGTTGCCAAGGCTGGAAGGTGAGTAGCAAATGGAGCTGGGGATGTTAAGAAGAGGACAGGACGGGCTTGTGATTAATGTAATCATTGATACCCTGGGAAACTGTATTCTTTCCCTGCCACTGTGATAGTCCTCAGATAACATGCTGCAAGATAAAAAGTCACGTATTTGACATGGGTTCCTACTAATTGCTTCCTACTCCTTAAGTATCTGATCAGATGTGCTAAGAATTTGCAGCTAAAATTAGCATCAATGAGAACTATTTAATTTATAGTGCCCAACACAAAATGAATAAACAATTTGCATCTAAATCACTGTCTCAATTTCCATCTGGAAAATGTGAATAAAAATAACTAATCTAACAAGAATGTTGTGCGGAAAAAAGTGTGAAGTACTGGCATATTACAGTGATGACTGCCATAGGAAAACCACAGGGAAATTAATAATTGTCTTTTTATAAGGATTTGATTAATATTCATTAAATAAGTAAGATCTGCTAACCAAACAGTTAGCAATGATAATGAAATTAATTTTTGTTAGCTAAAATTAAACACTCTTGCACTAAAAGAGGTATGGTCACCTGAAAAAAAAATCCCGACATGAGATTGTGTTGTACTCCAATTAGCTTAAACTCGGGAACTTGCCAACTTTAAAGCTGTCTGGCTTTGTAACCTTAGTGATGAAGCTAGTGTTATTTATATGAAAAACAGCAAAACCACTGCTGAATAAAATTCCAAAACATTGCTTTTTTTAAAAAAATAAGGAAACAGCCTCTATGCAGTATGTAAAAAGACTCCATGTATCATCCCCAAACTTACAGCATATAAGCTCTGAGTGAATTTTCTGATAACTTACAAGTAAATCCATTAAGTAGATTAAGTTAAATTAATTAAAACCAGCATCCTACCAGAGATCTGTCATCTGTGACACTTTTGAATTGGATTTGAATGACCTTCCTGACAAATAACACAGATACTTCCAACTTTTCAGATAGCAAAAAACTACCAAAATCTCATCTTTGAAGACATTAAATGGAGGTTAGCAATTGTTATGATTATTTAGGTTAGCGCCAAGCTTGAGTCAAGTTAGCATGTGTCAGCATTTGTGTAGATCAAGCAAAGGAAAATGAAGAAGGGGTCTGAATGTCTTAGTCTGATCAGGGAAAAGCAACTCTAAAACTGTTAGCTGGTGTGAAGACTCATGAGAGTAATGAACTGGCAATTTAAATGATGATTAAGCTGAACAGTGTCTGCTAGAAGGACACAGAAAGCTCTGTCACCAGGGAAGAAACAAAACTCAGCCTAAGAGACTGACAGCTCCTCATACCAATATCCTCATATTCTCTTTTCTATACCCCCAGAGGACTTGGGTGCAATGCAGGCTTTCTCAGAGCATGCTGAAGGAGGAAAAACCTAAGTTAAGCACTATGTCTGAATTGAATGTCCCAAGAGTGACATCTAAGTAGTGTCCTTGTCTGGAAATTACTCTAAGGAAGCACTCCAACCACTTAATTCTAAGCTTGCACTTAAATGCGTGACTGAATTTGTGCCTGTGACTCTCTGGATCCTGAGCACTTTCTCATCCTCAAAATTTTTGTCTAACTTCGCCCTTCTCAGGCTGTTGCTCCTTATGATGCCTTTAGACAAAAGCATGGTAAAGATGACAATCTTTCTAGAAAGACCAAGGGGCTCCAGTTTGCTTCATGTATTCCCTGCTTGCTCTTCACTCTTTCCATAGTGTATCTTCCATCTGTAAATCTTTGCAAAGTCTCTGCTCACTCTGTCTCATGCCCTTGTGGCTAAGTTGCTGTGTTGAGCAGAGATGGACCATGCCTCAGTCTCTAATGCTGCAGGGAGACACCAGCCCATTGCCAAATCTCAGAGGCTGTAGAAAAAGTCCTTTGTTCACATGCTGGGGGTCCCAAATAATACTTTTCATTATTATGGGTTTTGGAGAGGGTTTTTTGCATAACGTGAACTCATATATGGTTTTGTATTTACAGCTGCAGGGGAGAAGTAGGGCTGTTCTTCCTGTTCATTACTGACTTATTGGCCACAGGTCTGCCCACAAGTGATGGTGGGGTATGAGAGCTTTACTGACAGGCACCTGGCAGCAGCTACGTTGAAGAGAATAACACTATCTCTGTATGTCTGTCAGTTTGACTCCCCACAAGGAAGTCACTTCGGTACCAGTTTACAGACTGGAGCTGAAAGTATCATTCCTGTAAATGGGAACAGTAGCTGCATCGGTTCATAGAGATGTAAGGTTTAATTCCTCAATTCGTATACAAACACTAAATCAATGGGATTCCTGTGTACGCAAAACTCACTCAAGTCCATTATCTCTATTCGGTGTTAGATTAGAGTCTGCCTGCAAGACAAATTGCGTATATGTTGACTGAAACCAAAACCAAGGCTACTGTGAAAGGTACTTTGAAATCTAAGACACCACATAACTGAAGAATGAGTTTACATAAAAAAGGCAAAATGACAAAAATAATTGTCATTAAGCACTGTATTGATAAAGATAACCTCTCCCATTATTTGACTAGCATCTGTCTGCTTATGCTTGCATTGCTATTCTACCTCTGTTCCTAAATCATGTTGAAATGTAAGACTTCCATATTTATTCACAGTTCTAAAAGACGTTGTGTGAGCAACTGAGGATGAAGGAAAGGTGACTGCTGTCAGGCAACTGAAGGCAACTGATTCATTAGCTACCGCAATTTGCCTCTATTTATGTCCTTTTAAGTAGTCCATCCTCACTGAACTTAAACTCCCACACAGCAACACCACCACCTACAGCTCAAACATCAGACTCTCCACCATATGCTAATGGCACCTCTCCCTGTCCTGAGCTAAAGCTGTGTCAGACCTAAGAGTAACAGATTACTTCTTTTGAAAATATACAGTGTCACTTTAATTTTCATTATCCAAAATTAGACGTTTGGGAAAAAAAAGAAACAAAAGAAATGAAACACCTCAATGCAACTTGTTTAAAAGAAAGATTCTTCTCCTGTGTCTTCATCCTGCACCCTGACTTCTGCAGTATAGGACTCCCCATGAAACGCCTTTACGCATTGTAAGCAGAACGTTTTAGTTCCAGAGCAATCCAAGTTCCTCAGAAATTGATGCTTCTGTATTTCTATGGAAAAAAATAGCTTCATCAGCAATGGGAACTCATGAGGTGCATGTTACAGAGAGAGACTTCTTTTTCTACTACTGGACGTGGATACCACAGCATAAAAATTGCTTTACTGCAATCATTTTCCAGTGATTATTTCTTACTTTTTGGTTCTTTGTCCCATGTTGCCAACCACACTGTGGCTTTGGCAGGCTGAAAGGGATACTTCCCCCTTGGTTTCACAAAGGTGGGTACCAGGTTGCGTTGCACAGTTGAGGGAACCATGGTCTCCACGGTGACAGTGATAGAGAAAGCTAAAATCTTGTTACTTGCAGATAATAGGAGTTGAAGGGAAGTGAGAGAGCCCACAGATGCTATTCTGTTCCATGGCCTTTACCCATTCCTCCCCAAAGTAGTAAAGCCAGTTTCTTAGCAGGTTTTGACTCCTTGTCTGCCCTAGAAGGCCCTGTTAGTGCTTTTTTGTACAAGTGTAGTCTGGCTGTTTGTTAGAGGGAACCACAAAAGCTTCAATATAGAAAAGGCCAGCAATTACCTGAATTTATTGTCTGTAACCCTGGCTGTGCCTGTTTATGCACCATGTTTTCTATTGTCACCAGATGTACAGTTATGCAGAATAATGCATACAAATTGTTCTTAAGATGCAATCCTAAGCCACTCACGTAGCTGTTTATAGCTTTCAGCACCAAGATATTTGTTTATAGCTTTGGCATTAGTCCAGTCAAGAAAGCTCTGTTCAAGTCTTTTGTAGTATGTTTTCACATGATTAACCAATTCATGATCAAAGGAGGCTTAAATGTGCTGTTTAAGTATTTCAGGGCACTGCAGGTAATAGCAATTAAAATTTTAAAAAATGAAAAAACAAGTGCATGTCAATTTACTGGCAGCTTTGCTTAAATAGAAAGCTGAAGGTTCACTGGACAGGGGAGTTTCTTTTAGTGAAAAGGCGCAGGAAGCTTAATAAGATTTCACTTCAAATAATATGATCCATGAGGTCAGTGGTACTGATACTAATTTACACTAGCTGAAGATCTGAGCTTGTCTGTTTATACTTCCAGACCCCTACAGTATTCATGCCATGCTATATATTACGCTAATACTTAAAGGAATTAGAACTGTTAATAGAAAATGACTGCTTCCAGTACTGAAAAGTGATTTGACAGTGAGTTATGACTAGATGCAGCGATAAGGATCTGTTGTGCAAACACCTAAGCAATCAATAGAGGAGACCCAGAAGAATTTTGAAGATGCCATTCACAGGGGCTCCATTCTCTGAGGAGCCACAGAGGTAAGTAAAGTGAACTTTGTGGCCTGTTTTAGCATCAGAGTTATTACCTGTAACTCCACTGTACCCAACCTACCCCTGCAGGCTAGGAGAACCCACATGTGTGTAATGGATCTGTTCACATGCTTACAGGCTTCAGTTCTGTCAGACAAATGCATTTTTTGGCGTGGATCTCAATAGTATTAGCTGCAAAACCTGTCTGCAATCTGAGATCAGGACCCCCTACTCCAGCTGTCTTTAGCAGGACTTTTAACTTTGCCATGTTGACCACTAGAGGGTAGTAACATATATTTGCACTAGGTGCCTTACGAATAGGAGAATGGAGTAAGACCTGAAAGAAGATAAAAAGGAAACCTGGTGTACAGAGAGGAGATGCAAGACCTCACTAATGTAAGTGTGTTCTGCCCTCCATACATGTGTCACTGTACAGACAATCATTCACTACTGTGAATCTGTGAGATCAAGAATTATTAGCCAGCTAGGAGAACTATCTATGAAATTCCATGTTTGAAGTTAGCCATGTGCATATTTGTTTTCAAGACCTTGCCTTAGACAATACAGAACACAAAGGTAACATGCTACATTATTTTCCATAGTTGTATGGGTAGCTGGGAATAACTTAAACGCATTGTACCGTTAGTAATGCTGGCAGAGCTACCAGCATGATTTCTGCATGAGAGGACAAGAAGTTTTTGACTTGTAATTATCCAAATCTTTCCAGGTGGGGTAGAAATTTTTTGGTACTCAAACATCTGACTTAGGTTCACACAGTACTGACTTGCTGTCAAAAAGCTATCCAGAAGTCTGCCATATATAAACAGGTACATTTTGCAGAAGGATCTCTCAAACAGTAGGATTCAGTATAGTTTGTCCATAGACCTACATCTTTTCCTGTCTTCATATATCTTACTCTCATCTGTCTTACTGTGTGTATCCCTGTTCCTGTTTATGCCACCTAGAGCTCTATCCAGAGCATCTATGAATAACAAGTATCTTCAACTGTTGTTACTGATAGCACAATTTTTGCTATAATGGGAACAAGAACAGTATCCTGACCCTTTTGGTTTTCAACTCTTCATGTTTCTCTGTTTTACAAGCAAAATTGTTTCGACTTGTCTCCTTTGAGATAGTCAGCTTGATTTCACATCATCGATAATCAGATGGACTTCATGACACATACTAAGTCGCTAAGCTTTAGCAGAAAGTATTTTGGGTTTTTTTGCTTTTGAGCGTCCAAAGATTTCACGGCTTTTGGCAAGAAACAGAGAAAAAAAGCTGCCTTGTGGCTGCTGAATTGGGACTCCAAACTTGTTTTCAACCCTGTTTCAGTTGTAGACCTCTCAAATGATGCTGGGTAAATAATTTTATCTCTCTGTACCACATCTGTCTTTGTGAACTGGGGAGAGTCATTGCTGGGAGAGGGATTTTCACATAATTATGCCTGACCAGTACTTTTTAAGATACGGCTCTTACTCAGGTTTGGACCTCTACATCAAATTGTAACATAAAATCTAATAATCTGCAAATGCTGACATGAACAACATATGTGCAGCAGGAATTCCCCTTTTAAAAAATGTGTTCTTTTTTGTAAAAATGTCCACCAGAATGGAAACAGTGCTAAGACCAGATCTTGACTTTACCACCACTGATGTTCATTTACTTGGTACATTTTTTACAAGTCAGGTAGACTCAGCAGTATAAATACCTGCTCAGGACCTGGTCTTTGGACTTTAAGAGACATATGACACTATTCCCATTTAAGTTCATTACAGGTATTTTGCTTACTTCTAGCATTCCACTTCAGGCCTGTTTCACTAGTATTTCTTTCCACGTGACTTGTGTGTTCTTCATTTTAGGTGTATTTTGTTTTTCTTAATAGAAGTGGGATAAATGGAAAAACCAATGAAATACCTCTTGTATGGCCTCTCTCATCCTGTACCTTGCAAGTTCTGGGACTGCTAATGTCATTCTCTGTGATTTATCTGCTGGGGTGAAGTCGTTCTGACCTGCAATAACAAAGTACATCATTGTTGGCTTGCATGTTATAAAAATGATGCACTATACTCACATCTAAAAGTCAGAATAAACCTTTTACGCAGCTCTTTGTCAGTTCTACAAATGGTTGCAGTTAATCGATGCTATAAAACTTTCCTTCGGGCACTGGTATTCAGTGTTCACACTGGGAAATGCAGTTTGAGTCTGACATTTTAAATACCAGTGGTATTATCTAATAAAATAACTTGGGGTTTGAAAATTCCCATCGGTAAAAAAACCACAAAACTGCTGTTGAGTTAGGGTATTTCAAAATGTCTTTTGGAGCATTGGGAAAAAAAGATACGTTGTACAGACACTATTATTTTGCTACTCTTCCTGCAGACACTTTTAACTCAACCAGGGGTCTACTGTCTCATTGGTGCATCCATGTAATTTTCATCAACATTAATGGGAGCTATGTGTGTGAGCTGATGAGGGCACACGTTGAATTCAAAATTCTTTTTTTCTTTATTAACAATTGTCATGCAAGTCTTGTCATGAGAGAAGCCCTTGAGACTTTTTTTCTACCGTGCCATAATGAATACTGTAGATTTAGCAAACATTTCAGGATTTCTCCAGGATATTTTTTTTTCATTTTGTATTTTACAGGTTTGCCATTCTGAAATCAACTAGCTCCATCTCCGGGGCTGTGCAAAGAAAAGAGGCAAAGGAAAGGAAAGTCGCCCAAGTGATGACAAACTGTGGAAATTCCATAGGCTGTCATCTAACGTTTTAATAGTGAATCACTAGATAGACATTTTCTTACATTTAGGTGTATAAAGAGTAAAGATAGTATTTGGAATTTTGCTCTTATGAAGCCCTCAAAGAAACAACATTAAACCTATCAAGGCCATTTTCTTAGCATTTCCTGAAATTCTGGACACTCAAAAAAGGATGACATAGAGGAAAGATGTAAAAAGATCACAGTGGAAAAGTCAGAGAAAAAAAAAAAGGCCGCCTGGGACTCTCCTCTTAGAGTACACGCTGTACTGTATCTGAGGCAAGGCCATGCCTAGAGGGCACAATCTATCCTTAAGTGTATGTGACCTACTAACCACAGTGAAAAAAAAGAGCAGGTGATCTCATTTACTGCTTTTCTGAGGGAATAACTTTTGCCTTGGCAGGAGAAATTTGAAGAAGGCACTCATGCTAATGTGTGCACTGCTACTCCCACGGGGTTCACGGGCTATTCTTCAGAGCAGTTGTGTCCCAGCTTTTCAGCAAAACTGTTGAAAAGGTCAGCGCAAACTGACCATATTAAAAAAAGACGACCCTTCAGTCCTGCTGTTGGAGTGTCTGTTGTTCTCATTTCTAGGCAGGTCAAAAAACCTAAGTAACATGCAAAGAATACATTTCTGATACAACTTTTCAAGAACCTCAGACTTTTCAAGGATCCTTTTCAAGGATCTCCAAGTATATCATAAAGAACAGGTGAGCTGGAAATATTTTCTGAAAAGGAATGAAACAAAGAAAAGGAAGCTAAGCACAATAATGGGATTTTAGACATCTGAACTTTGGGCTGCCTACTTTTAGCTAATTTTAATAGGACCAACGTTTAGGAGGGCAGGAGCTCTGCACTTTTTGGTAATTGGGCCTCTGCCAGTGGAATGGCAAATATCTGTGACACATAAACTCACCAGTTAGCATGGCAATTCTTGGTCAGAGTGACTTGCCCAAGCTCATGCAGTAAATCAAAAGCAAAACCCCTACAACAGGACAGAGTCCTATTTTCCAAAGTTTGTTTATTCAACCAGTTGGTAACACTTTCTTCCTGTTCCAGCTGAGTCATTTAGTCATTACAATGCTATAGTTTGTTTCAGCTTTTTATATCGCCAGCAGGTGGGGATTTAAAAAGGACTTTGCTGTTCACCTTTTGGTCATCCTCATAACATTCATCTGTGTATTGTTTTATTTTGCTAGAGGCTTTCCCAACAGGCTGGCGTTTTCTCTGAAAAGCTGGATCACCTATGGAGCTAGGAACTGTGACCTTCTGGTGCTTGAATGGTTCTACAGAAACTTCAGAACTTCCTTTACTTTTTTTTTAAAAAAAGAAAAGTCATTAAAACATAGGTTTTAGAGAGTCTGAAATCCCCTCCTACAATTCTTTGCTCTTTGGGGAGGCAGGGAAACTGCTTGAGCCTTCAGTATTCTGGACCACCCTGTTCAATACCTCATGGATTTTGGAGCTGGATTTTTCAGTTTTTGATAAATACTTATTGTACTTTTATGTTAGTAGCATTAGCATAGCTCAATTGTCTAAATCTTGTTCTAGTATCTAGTAATGTTGTTCTAATATCTAATAAATATTGCATCTAGTATTGGTGCTCCCACTCTGAATGTGTTTGGGCCTCTGTTACTGAACAGAAAGGCTCTGAAGAAAATCAGTTACTGAGGAAGGTGTTAGTATTTCAGTGTATGTTATTTGTTAGTTTTGTTGGTCTTTTTTTTCGAATGAACAAATGATTGGTATAGTTAGGAAATACATTTTAAGGGAAATGATGTTGTTTTTCCTTTGTGATATAAAACCAGTATTTTGACCAGTATAAGCAACCACTTGCACCAGTTAATAGACCTCAGTATGAAAATCTTCAGAAAGCCTCTCCCTTCTTGTCTGTGCAACTGGTGGTAGAAGAATCCTGTAGCTGCTTTCCTTTTGATGAGCAATATCCTGTTGACTCCTCAAATTGTTCTTCAGTCCTTTACTTTCTTTCATCAGATGAAACTCTTCCTATTGCTTTATGCTTGATTCTGCTGTCAGGTGTGCTGGCTGTTGCTAACCTACACCTGCCTTGCGCTCTTCATCCCAACGACTGTCCTAAGTCAGGAACTACCTCATGTGATCTGTCTTCCTTAAAAGCTTATCTTTTGCACTTGCCACTGCTATGCATGGCAATTTGATGAACAGATATAGATCTGCTCATTGGTGCATAGTGGCCCCAGGTTCTTGGCTCCTTTGTTCTATTTGCCTACTGCTTAGCTTGGCACTCTTTTTTATTGTTTTTGAGTAATGCCTTTTGTTTTCTGTGAGACTGCTGTGAATACAAAGAGCAAAGTCCCACTTTTTTACCTCATCAATCTCTTTGCTCATCTTTTACCAAATACCTGGGATAGTGTATTTTCATGGAGCAGGGGACCCTTTATCATTTTGCCATTGTCATCAGTCGCTGGCCTGTCTTTAACTTTTCCTTCCAACATTTTGTGGGAACCTAGGGCTGGATGTCCTCTTCTCAAATTCCCAGTGGGTGCTAAATTGCTACAAATCTGTGCACTTTGCTATTTCCCACTATGTGTCAAATGCCAGGTATGCCTTATCTTCCAAGAGATATGGCATGCCTCCAGATGACAATTCCTGTCTAAGGGTCATTTCTATAATTCTCCCTGCAGTAGGAATGGCAGGCTATTGTAACCAAGAAACCAAGTGCTTCTTGTAGTTAAAAGACAAATTATCCAACAGCATAACATATACAATGTTAAGTTGTGTGACAAAAGCCCACAAAGGAGCTCAGAGAGACAGTAACAGGAGGGAGATGCCCGAATAATACCCTGTTGGCCTACTCCCAGGCCCATCAGAAAGGCCATCAGCACAAGCCCAGATGAGCACATGGGCACAAGGGCTGGCAGGAACCCAAATCAAGGACTCTCCAATCAGCTTTCAGACTAAGGGGCTCACTGCCTAGGGATGGGACACATTACGGGATGCAAGGGAAAAGCAGTTCCGGATTGCACAGGACTAATTATGGGATGTTTAGGGGAGGAACCAAAGGTGGAGAAAGGGAGAGGTTTAGGTGATTTGGGGAGGGACAGGAGTGGGAAAATAGAGGGGTAAGCAAATAAAAAGGGCCGGTTGCATATACATAATTGGCTCATCAGAACGCCTGTCTGGCTATGCCCTGTGCCTCATCAGCACAGTCTGTCCTGTGTTCTTATTAAACTCTTTTCTAATTCTTTCCTGGGTGAGGGGTCTCTATTCTGTGCGCATATGTCTATGGGGGTGTGAGTCCAGCAACTGGAGACAGAACACAGGCTGGAGGGCCTGTGTGTCTGTGGTGCAGTGACTGATTGAGTGTGAGTGTGCGAGTGAGTGTGTGATTGCTAGCAAAGATCAAGCCAAACCAGCTGGTGAGTAGGTGAAGTGCCCCGGGAGGAAGGGGGTGAGGGGGTCTCTAAGGGCCAGCTCTGGGTGTGAAAGCACCTGTGCATCTCTAGGGATGAGAACACAGGGCAGGCGGGAGCAGTGGGGGTGTCAGCCTCACTGGCTTGTATGTGCAGGTGCCAGCAACTGAGCAGACTGGGATCCAGGGGCCAGCTACTGGGCAGACTGACTGTATGAGTCCAGTTGTTGGAGGCATCCACCTTGTGCATATATATACATATATATTCTCACTAATGGACTTCCATCCTGCTCAGCCAGAGAGGGGAGCAGGATAAGGCCATCGGTGCTGCCTATGTTCACCTGAGTGCTCCGAGTGTCTGTCTAGGAATTGTGTATCCAGCCATGTAGATATGTCGTGCATGTTTAACTCAAACTGTACCTCTTACTTTCTCTGGTAAAAGTTCCCCTGTGGTCTAGAGAATTAATATTTTTACTTGTTCATCCTGGTCAAAATTTTTTAGGCTACTTGAGATCTCTGCAGAGAAATGCAGGGATATTCTAGGACGTTGACTGAATGTTCCACTGAACCATCTGTGATAAAATCTAGAAAATTTGCTTTATTCAGTGTATTTGACATCGTACAACCTCACTGCATATTGTTAGAGTGCCCATAAAACATCCATGATAGCTGCTAATATGTGCTTAACAGTCACTTATTTGTGATATAGTCCATCAGCTTGTGATCAGGCTGCACATGCATTTTGTAGCAGAAGCTGAATGGATGGAATTGCTCTACAACAGAAAAGCACAGCTGGAAACTGTGTTTCTGTTTTCATGTGCCTATTTTCTATGTTTTAACCACCAAATGCTCTGGTCTCTGAGCTCTACTGTTTCTAGGCTTCCTGAGCAGTCACCTTGCAGCTGGAACTGCTCCATACAGCTGTACGATTTCAAGAATGGTGCCCCACTCATAATTTTCTTTACTTTTTGGGGTTCTTGAGCATTGATCGATGGATGTTACTTGTCTCAAGGATTCACTGTCTTCTGAGAAGTATGCACATAATCTGAAGAGATAGCTGGCCATCTGTCATGGTGTCAAGTTTTTAGGGGAAGACAAAAACAAACTCACGGAAAAAGAAATCTGTTGAGGACTATGGCATACACAGAAACAACACCTGGCTCAGAAAGTCCCTGAGCTGAAAACAACTGGATCCTGAGAGAGTACTGTAGGGAAGAATCATATACACTTGCCCTGGACTTATTTTTTCCTAAGTTTGTGTTTACAGGCACCGCTGGAGACACAATATTAGGGTAGGCGGACACTTGATCGGACAACCCAAGACAGACATCCTTTTGGTCTTTTGTACCTCAAAGACAGGTCAGTTACCACAGATCCATCCTCACCCTGAAGTGTCTGATTGCTTTCAAGTTTGGTTTCAAAAAGACCCAGTCAAAAGCTTCACACATTGAACCTATGAATGTGTCTGTACAGAGTATTTGTATTTTTATGAAATACAAAGCTCAGTGTATGAAAAAAACTTCACACACAGGTTTTCAGATTGCCTTATTAAAAACAAAAAGCTCTTTCCAGCTTAATAGTTTAACAGTTCTGTGAGGCACAGGTAATGACAGCAGCAGGCTTGAGAAAAGGACATTAATATTTCCAAAGGGATCAAGAGAGTCCACAGTCCAGAAGAAGTAATACTGTGAGAGCAGTTATCTATTTTGTTATTAAACATTTTACAAGGTTTTACCTTAATCCAGCTTGAAACAAAGATGATACGTAGATGACGAGTGAACAGTTCATTTTTCTGGGTGAACCTTAAAAATGAGATACTAGAATACATAGAATGCCAAGAATCCTAATAATAATAGCTAAATAAATAATAAAAACAACAACAGAAAAATCTCCCAAAGTGTCTATCTAAATACTGTCATAGTATACCTCTGCTGAGCGATGTGGACCAGTTCAGGAGCTGCTAATGTGGGAGGCTTTGTGGAAGCACTGTCTTCCAGTAACCAGTATTAACTAGTTCAAGTTCCTCAGCACTTGCTGGCTAGTAGAAAAAGTGTTTGAACTCTGAGGGTGTTCTAGGAATTTGAAACACCATCCACTTACTGAAATCCCATCCTTTCTTTTCTTAGGGTCTACCTCGGCTTCTTAGGAAGATGGTAGATATCTAATGCAAAGGGGACAAATTCTCAATTTTAGACTGTTAGAATCTATTTGGAGATGTTGCAGATTGATATCATTATCCTCAATAGAGGCATTATCAGTTTGTCAACAGTATTGATGCCTAAATGTCCTTCAAATACCTGGCTCAGTTTATTATGGAGTATCTATACAATGAAGTTAATTCCCAAAATATTTTATTCCCAATACCACTTATCAAAGGGGTGTCATGTGTCCATAGGTATGTGGATGGAACATGTCATTCAGGATGTGATAATGGATCCTGATATTGCAAATGCTGAATATTTTTGTCCTGTTTATCTTTAATATGTCCTTATCATTGGTATTAGCTATTAGGTTATTCTAATTGGAGACAAACTCCTAGTTTATGTGAATTCTTCTTACCATGAGAAGACTATTGATTCATTCTATGCTAATTACACAAGTTTATTGGTGCCTTTTCTTGCAAGCCTTACACTTCCTTTTTTTATTTTTCATTATTAATGCCACAAATACATTCAACTGAACAAGTGAAAAATATTGAATAAAATGTCCCCATGGACCTGTTTTTTCCTCTAGCTTCTTGCATCATTTCATGATCCATCTTGACCCTTAAGATTCGCATGGGAATAAGAAGAGAGGCAATTGCAAGCATCTAAGAAAATAAATGAACATGAGGACTTTCATTAGACACAAGCTAGTGTCAATGGGAGTGGGTGAAAAATGCCAAAAAATGCCAATAATTTTGCTCTGCTTTGTTTCGGAAGTGTGATAAAACTAAGCAAAATTCTAGATCATTACTTTTTTTATTCAGTCCTTACTCAACTCAAACTTGCTGGCATCTGTGTTGAGTCCTTCTTGAGTGAAATTTCTGGGATTTAGTCCTTTAATGAGAACAACGAAAGAAAAATAATTAATGGGGAAAGAAGTAAAAACACTGAAGATGGTGCCAATACACTAACTATACACTTAAATTACACTGCCTGTTCATTTAAGTACAAGATGATACAGAATAAGGTCAGGGGAAATCATCCTATATGCATCCCCAAAGATATCTGATATATCCAATGACAGCAGAGCCCTGTTTATTCAAAATACTTTTGGAACATCAAAACATTTGGATAAACAGGGCTTCAAATAATTGAGGGAGTTATTGTATAAGTAATTCACACCAGGGGGACATAACCTAGATTCAAAGGAGTGAGTTTCAGATCAAAGGGGTACAGATAAATGGGATTTTGCTCTATATGGACAAATAAAATAAACAGTATTTGATTATTCAGGAATCAAGAAGTGTCCAAACATTTTTTCAAAAAGAGTTTAGGATGAAAGGTCAAAATTGTTGCAATAGGCCATACAGAAGAACATTCCCATGGAATCAAAATAACAAATAACTAAATCAGACCAAAAAGGTGTGGGGGGTTTTTTTGTGCGTGCGTGTGTGTGTTTTTTGTGGGTTTTTTTGTTGTTGGTTTGTTTGTTTTTTTTTTTAAACTCACCAATCTTCCAGTCAGGATCACATGAACTTTATCAATTTTTTTTATCTTATTCCAGCCGTGACACTGACACATATTTTGTCGCGGAAGGCAGGGATTTGTAACATCCGTGGCTCTGTAAGTCATTTTCCCCAATGCCCAACAGAAGCAAACTGTAAAATACACAAGTTGGGTCTTGGATGGACAATATTTTCTGATTGCCCATCTTTCTATTAATATCATGACCCAGATATGGTTTATCTACATACAGACATCATAATCTCCTATTAAATGCCCTTTAAAATACAAATATTGGAATTTAAAAAGATGTTAAGTGTAAAGATCTATGCTGATATTCACCCCCTGCATTGTTAATATGGTGGTGTGGATAATTTGCTGATTTAGACAAATAGACAGTCTTTTCCTTTTTCTGAAAGTTACGCTCACATTCCCATAATTCAGTATTGCCCCTTACTGTCTGAGGAAGGACCTTTTAATAGTGGGGGTGGCAGAGAAGACAGACTCAACATTTAAAGGGGAGTTAAAGGTCTGAAAACATGACACATTTCAATTCCTCGCAACATTTCATTTCTGCGGCCAAAAGCCCAGTCAGGAGAGTGCTTCTCCCGGCACAGTGCCTCACCTCAAACAGCCCCATCCTGGCTCGGAAGCCATAGGGCAAAGAGGGCCCATGAGGGATGGTGTGTGTGGAAGGTGCCTTCTGCCTCAAGTTTCAGAGACATTTTTTCAACTGTGTCACAAGACATACCAGATTGTCCTGTTGAATCCATCCTGACGTTTCTGGGCCTCGTAGTTGGGTTTTTGAGCCCTCAGGTCTGTCAGCGCTGCCAGGTCCGAGTCCTGCGCCACACCTGGAGCAGGTTCACTTCGTACCACGGGCAGGCTGTGCCTCACCCCTCGGCCGTGGGGCAGGTCTCGTAGGCCTGTCAGCCGCCCATTTAGCCGTCGGTCCTAACAGCCTACCCTACGCCTCTCCACAGGGGCACTCCAGGCAGTCTTCCCCCCGCGGCCCCAGACCCGCCCGCCCCCCCCCACTTTGGCGAAAAGAGCGGTGCTGCGCCTCCGCCATGTCGCCGTCGCTGCCACCAGGGCCCGCTACCTCCTCTCTCCTCCCCCCATCCGGTCCCGCGGCTCCGCCGGGGGCTGCAGGGCAGAGGGGAGGGGAGCATGGTGTGGGGAAGTGCCGCCCCGGTTGTCAGTGTCGTTTTCCCCAACCGCCTGCCCTCCCTCCTCGTTGCAGGACTGCGGGCTCAGGTGCGTGAGGCGACGCACCGGGGTTCTGAGGGGAGAGGGAGAGGGGTGGGAGAGGGAGCAAGGATGAAAGAGGAGCGGTTGTTGGGCTTGCAGTAAGGTGGGGGAAGAACAATGCTTAATGAAAGATTTGGGGGAGGGAGCTTGGAGAAATGGCAATTTGGAGTTGAATTTAGTAGGGGAGGAAAGTAAACACCTGTGGGGGCTGGAGGGGGCAGAGGTTGCCGTTGGAAAAACGTAGAGGCAGTCCTCTCAGCAGAAAAGGAGTCTTGGTGGGTGGTCACACAGGGTGAGGTCTGGAGGGGGAAGCAAAGGAATGGGGATGGTTTGGGGTGTTTTGGAGTTTGCTGGCAGGTTGCTGCAGTGGCACAGTCTGGAAATGAGTAAAGATGAACCATAAAGAGCAAAGCAGGGGAAGGTCAAAGCAAGTGTTGGGGTTTTGTTTCCTGAGGAGGCAGGAGGATACCTTTGAATTGCTTTAAGGTTTCAGTCCACTGGCCTCATCTCCCACCTCTTCATCTTGTTAACTCCTCTGCAATCTGTTGGGTAGAGTTGTGTTGTCTGTGATACAGGTGAAGAGCCAATTTCTAGTTTTATTCCAATTTACATCAGCAGCTGCTGTCTGTAGATACAAGTATGAAAAAAAAGTAAATTTCCCTCTTTAATAAAAAACCTGAACAAACCTGAAATAGTCTTTTCTCTCAATGAGCAACAGATAATGATAAGGCTTCTTCAAGTTTTGCCTGCTCTTTACTCTCCCTTTCTTTTACAGGCTTGTCAAGGCTTCCCTCTCTGACTGAAGAATTCTTGCTGTGTGTTGTGTCTCAGTTGCAATTTGATAAGAATATCTTGACCAGTTTTCTGTCTGGAGTGGGGCAGAGAAGAGAAGGTAAAAATGGAACTTGTGTGTGGTAATGGTTTCAGCTTGATAGCCCTGGAGTCTGGCTGAAACTGTTGTATGGTCCTGAATCCAGAAAGTACATAGGCTTGTGCCTATACTTGAAGCATATCTGCAGAATCTTTTATTTCATCCAACTCCTTAAGCTCTGAAGGTTAAACACAGGCATAAGTACTTGGACAAAAACAGTGAAAGTTTTCTTACACTGCTAGTATGAGGCCTGTGGATCTGGGAATCAGTTCCTATTACCATCTAATCCCTGGATTTTCTGCTGTGTTTCTAATTAAGATAGTGGCCATGCCATTTTTGATCTGTTCATCTAAGGACCTG